>NC_090932.1:80582193-81782193 GCF_040938575.1 Ambystoma mexicanum
CAGAGACAGATCGAGACCCAGAGAGAGAGAGACACCCAGAGACAGATCGAGACCCAGAGAGAGAGAGACACCCAGAGACAGATCGAGACCCAGAGAGAGAGAGACACCCAGAGACAGATCGAGACCCAGAGAGAGAGAGACACCCAGAGACAGATCGAGACCCAGAGAGAGAGACACCCAGAGACAGATCGAGACCCAGAGAGAGAGAGACACCCAGAGACAGATCGAGACCCAGAGAGAGAGAGACCCAGAGGCAGATCGAGACCCAGAGAGAGAGAGAGACACCCAGAGACAGATCGAGACCCAGAGAGAGAGACACCCAGAGACAGATCGAGACAGAGAGAGAGAGAGACACCCAGAGACAGATCGAGACCCAGAGAGAGAGAGACACCCAGAGACAGATCGAGACCCAGAGAGAGAGAGACACCCAGAGAGAGAGAGACACCCAGAGGGTCAGAGAGACAGAGACAGAGAGAATGCATCTGCGACTACAAGGCAGACAGCGCAAAGCACCCAAGATTCAAAATCCAACAACCTCTGCAGCCATCAGCCCCCAGACCATCAAAGACTATATGTAGGGGTGCAGACCCCCACAGGGACTACACCTACCTTAGGGGAGCCACGAGCAAAGCCCCCTAACATGCACTTTGACATTGTTACCCAGGCCACAATCCGTATTCTGCAGCGGGCCCATACGGAGAAAAGGGGTGGGGCTTAACCAACTATTATATTTGCTGCTTGTAACACCTCCCCTGTGGGGAAGGCAGGGCCAGATTAGCTAGGGCAAGTGAACCAATGGCTAAGGAGGGAAGCATAAAGATGGCAGAAGGAGGGTAGCATAAAGATAACCGGAAATAGGAAGTTGCAGGTTGTTTGTGTGAAGTCAGAGGGGAAGGAGTATGTTGCTTACCTGCAACTCCTATTCTCCAGCATTAGTATCTTTCATGGATTCACATGCTTTGAATATTCCCCACTGACAGGCTGGGAATCCTCGGTAACCTTAGTATTATAATATATAATGCATAATTTTAGGCTCACTTTAGTAGCCCATCAATGTTCTTTTGGGTGTATTATGCCCCAGCCAATGGGACATCCGAGTATCTAGCTCCACCCAGGAGGTCATCTTTAGATTCTAACCCCAGAGAGATGAGAACCGCTGTATCACAGCCTTACTCCCTGTGGGGCAGATGGCGGGCGCATGTGAATCCATGAAAGATGCCAATGCTGGAGTTACAGCTAAGCAACATACTTCTCCAGCATTGGATCTTTCATGGATTCACAGGCTTTGAATAGAATACACAGCAGTTTGTCAACAATGAACAGAAGGCGGTAGAGGAGGAAGGTATATCTTATTGAAACGGGTGTTGCAGGACGGCTCTCCCTACTCCTGCTTTGCTTCCCCTTGTCCCTACATGCTGTAATGCTTCACGAAGTAGCCTCACCGCAGATGTCTGGCAGGGGGGTTCCTGCCCATAATGCTGCAGACAAACCCGCTGCTCTGGTAGAATGCACTCGAATAGGCCCTTGTAGGGGCCCGTTGGCCTGTGCATGTCCAAGTCCATTTGGAATCGTGGAGGTGAACCTTTGCGCATTGCCTTGCATGGAAATGGGTCGACCACTGCTGGGGGCCCCAAAGGCAACAAACAGTTGCAAAGTCAGTCAAAAACCTTTAGTTCTGTCGATAAAAGAAACTGCAAAGCTCTTCAAAGATCCAGCAAATGAAGTGTATAGTCTGGAGTAGTAGGTTTTGCAAAGAAAACTGGTAGGATGATGTCTTATTGGAGGTCGAACTCAGAGTGCACCTTAGGAATGAAGCTTGTATTTGGCATAAACACAACCTTGTTTGAGTCAAAGCGTAGATAAGAAGGCTGTACTGATAATGAATGCACTTATGACATGCGCCTGGAAGATGTGACATCTACCAGGAATGCTGTCTTCCGCAATATATATTATGTCCGTAGTAGCCAATGGCTCCAATTGTGCCTTCATTAGTGCCGCTAGGACGTAGTCAGGCTCCACTATGGAGGCATTTTCTTTTGCAGAGGGAAGGTGCGGAAAAGACCCCCTCATGAAATGCTCAACTAAGCGAGCCCTGAAAAGGGGTGATCCATTTTCTTTTCTGTTAAACCTTGAGATTGCCGGTAATTGTACCCTTAAGGATGAAAGACCCTCCTTGACTAACTTGAGCAAGTTCAAGCGAGGCTATGTTGAGAGGGTCTAGCTGCTGTTTGACACACCAATTGCAAAAGCAGTCCCACTTGTCCGCATGATCCATTTGTAGACTGTCCTAGCAGTCGTCGGAATGTTTCTACATTCTTGCGAAATCATGGCACGGCCAAATTCTTTGAAGTCAGGAGCCAGGATTTTAAGTTGAGTGACCCTGGGTCGTGATGCAGAACCTGTTGGTTGCACTTTGAGTGTAAGCTGTGATCCTTCCCTACAGGAATTGGCTGGTCTTGGGATAGATGAATGTGCTCTGACCACCAAGGTTGTCACGTAAATGCCCTTGGCACCAGGAGGATTGTGCATTTGTACATTGTGATCATCTATCATCAGAATTGGAGGGACAGTGTATGCAAACGGGTCGACGAGCGGTGCGCCCCATCGTTTGAATATTTTGTTGAGTTGTCTGCTCACCAGCGGCCGCTTGGGAGACTGGTTGCTGGCCCTGCTGAGTTGGTCTGCAGTCTCGTTTTGTTTTCCCGGCAGGTGAAATGCCTTGAGCGGTTTTGGTTCTCCCAGTGCCAAAATTGCTATGCTTCTATTGCCAGTGTCCTGGACCTTGTGCCCCCTTGCTTTCATACATAGAACATGGTGGTTGGGTTGTCTGTCAACACCCGGACCACTGTGACTTGTCAGAAATGTGAGACGGACAACTTTAGAAAGGTTTTCCATAAGATGCCATTTTATCAACTTAAAATGGTTTGATAAATGCCTCAGTATCCCTACCTTAAAGAGAATTTCCCTGCTTATCAAATAAACTAAAGGAAACACTTTAACAAAAGGAATCTGTCCCTCACACACATACATACAATAAACATATGAAAGAGATGTATGGCCATTAAAAATATAACAAAACCACAGCTATATCAAACATACTTAATAACATATTCTCCTTGTGACTTGGGTAATGTTCCCTTCCCCAGATTTAAAGCAAGAATTTTGTATCCACAGTTCAAAATACGAGTACAGTTTTATAACAGTTCTGGAAAACAATGTTCTTCTTGCTCCAACAAGTCTCTCAATGGGACTTCCCAACAGTTCCAATAGAAGTAACAAATCTGATTCTCCACTGATAACAAACAGCTCAACACAACTTCTTCAGAACCAAGATCACTTTCACAGTTCATTATTGGCAATAGAAAGTTTGTCCGGATGATTCCACAATTATTCACAGTATTAAAGTAGTGGCCACAACACAGTACTTTATTATCCTCCACCTAGTCCACTCACCTGCCAGGTCTAAACGTCTAACTGTACTGCAAGTACTTTTGTGGTAAAGTTCATTTAGTATTTAGCAACAGCTTAGCAAAGTCTTTTGACTTTCAACAACTTCAGAAAGAAACACTTCTTTTTAAAAGGCATGACCCACATCGGTGCTGTTTATGCCACCTCTATTGCAAACTACGCTCCTCTCCTCCTGAATGCTGGCCATCAGTAGGATAGCTCTTCTGCTACAACAAAGTCTTAGTTTCAACAAAATCAGTATGGGTTACTTCTGCTGGGAAAACCTAAAACAGATTAATGTTGCTGGATCCACCCTTGGGATTGCCACCTACGATGCAGATTCCAGTCCTCTCCTCCCATCAGGAGGGCAGCTCTTCTGCAACACTTGCTACCCCACTTTTGCATCAATCAAATGCTGACAATGGCCTTTTAATCACACTCTCTCTTCTTGGGTCTGGGAAATGCTTGTTTGGGTCTTTCTTAATTATTGCCTCTTCCTCTTGATGACAATGGAATTTACAATTGATCTTAACTGCTCTGTTTGGGTTGGGGCAATATTGGTTGCTGTAAATGTCTTACTATTGCCTTCTTTTGGCTTTGGCAATGGTGGTTTTAATTATCTTTAGAATTACAATTGCCCCAAATGTTCTTATTCTCCCACCTTGGCCGATTATCATTATTTTGGTATGCAAAGTTATGCCCAATCCTCCACTTCTGCCACTTAACATTAGTTCAGTATTCAAAAACAGTAACACGGGCCCGGGCGATCCCAGAGCGTTCAGTGTTCACATTCAACTAGATACCGGATGCTGCATACGCTTACGTTCGCTACACTGCCCCCGTGTCTTCTGCTTTCGCTGCTTCCCGCACCACGGTAGGTTGCTTTCTCCTGCTCCCTGCAGTCCGGAGTCAGGAAAGAGCAGTCCTCGCTCCAGAAGTGCTATAGCGCTCGCCTGCCACCAGAGCACACTTCTCTTTGGGGAAAGCATTCAAAATTAACATTTCCTGCCACGCAGCCTCTGCACACTAAATCTTCAGGGGAAAAGCCTTCAACAATCACACTTCCCGCCGTGCAATCTCTGCAGACAGTGCTTGAGGGAAAAGACCCTTACAAAACCGGTATCCGCTTCCCAGTTTGCAGTGGCTCAGTTGTCCCTGCTGCCCCTCAATCTCAGCTGCTGCAACATGGAGTCTCACACAGTACTCCACCCTTTGCTTCTACTGCTACTCCTGCCCTACACCCAAGGGGGCCCTTTATACTCCTTAGTCCCTCAGGTGTGGGTCAGTGAAATCATTAGATTTAGACCCAGTGTAATCATCTTACGCCTCCAAATCTCTCTTCCTCATCCGAATACTTTGGGCATCGTGGCACTTGAAGTCCCCAATGTTACAATTAGCCTTTTCTCCCTGCATATCACGTTCAAATTAATTAACTTCACTTCCATTATTAATCATGTTTTCAGAAGGGCCTTTTAAAAGGAGTCAACGATTGTTTTGAAATCAGAGTGCTAGCTCCATCAGAACCTAGGATAGTAATGTTCACATTTTAATTCCTCTTGTTGACTACAGGAGTTATTTATGAGGGGAACTTTGTGTCTAATAAATGATTAACAAGACGAGCTTTGTCACCCTCAGGGTGAATAACTTCAGAAGAAGAAATCTCATTCTGGTGAAGAGGGAGACCCAATTGTGTCCCACGTGAAACCCTACCCAACTTGCAGCCTGAAGACAGAGAAATGAGAGATGCACATCACTCGTGGGCCCTTCCTCGCCATCGCTGATGTATCGCAGATGTGGGAAATACTATTCAAAGAGCCATTTAAACCATGCCCAATTGACAACATGGAAGAAATACAGTTGTCATTGATCGAACAAGTTCACCGACTATAACCTTGAAGACGTTGATGACATCACAAACATGACAGATGCGTTAGACATGAAGCATATAGCCATCCATGCACGAAGCTACGCAGACACTTAGGCCACATTTCTCGTAGACACGAAGCAGATGCGCAGGACTCATAATGGTTAGAGGACCGTCACACTTACATGAGTAGTTCTTCGGCTATGCGGAAACAGCAAGACTGCAAGACTATGTACAACTAGCTTGCTCATGCTCAATTGCGACCAATATGAACGGCCATAAAAATAAAGATGGAAGCCATAGGTGCACTGAAGTGAATCAAGAAAGCGGGACGAAACTCAGAATAAAGAGAGGATAACAGACTGATCCAGTTAAAGCAGACAAAGCTTCCAGCGCAGAGACACTGCAAAGCCTTGCCAAGGACAAGCAGAGACGGAATGTTTCCAGTTTACAAAGGCGATAAAGCACCTGCGAGGAATACAGACTAAAATCCTCATAATTACATGCAGGAGAGCTCTATTTCATGGTCCCTACACACGTGACCTTGAAGTGCAAGATGAAGCCTATTCATTCGAGGCAGATGCAGGCGTTGGGGTATGGAGGGGAGCTGTTCCCATCAAACCAACGGGGGAAAGATACAATTACTATGCAGGTTCAAAGTTGAATGTTCTGTCTCGGAGCCTAGCACCTTTGTGATAGTTTCCACTGCGTTGAGCAGGTTCACTTGGCCTGGTAGCTGTCCAAGATCCCAAGGCTGAGAAGACCTGTTCTGCTCAATCCCTAGCTACCTTTCACGTTAAGCACACTATGTTGCGATAGCCAATTACTTTCATGCTAACCTGGAACTTTGTATATGTGACACTTGGAGGCGGTCCTAAGAGGAGCCACCAGATATGGCTATCCAATGGTTATACTAACCCCTATAGTTTTCCTGAACTAACCAATTCCCTTCCTGATAGGTTTTTTGGGATGCCTTTGCAAGATTCATCACACTACCTTGTTCTCGAGTGCTGGCTGAAATGAGTGGAGAGCCCAGGATGCTGCTTTTAATCCTAGGACACTGATATGAAGCTTGGTACTGTGATCTGATGGGGAGTCTCCCACAATTGTAGTTTACTTGGTAACAGAGAGGTTACTATTAACGTGTCATTCCATGATCCATTTGTCTGGGACCATCGGACTGCCATAAATACCTGGAGCGGTTGCATGTGCAGTCTGCATTGTGGGATCAGAGGAATACAGGAGGACATGGTCCCTAGCAATTGCATGCACGTTCACATTGATACGCTGCTGCCTGGGTACAATTCTTTTAGAAGAGAAATTGAGAGCATCCTTTCCTGGGAGGGGCAATCCCACCCCTTGATGGTGTTGAAATGCACACGTAGAAAAACCAAACTGTTCGATGGCTTGAAACAGGATTTGTTGGAATGGACTGTAAAACCGAGGCGCGAGAGGATGTGCATCACGTGTTCCGTGGCACTGTGTTTCAGTGTATGAGGGTGCCCTTACCAAGCAGTCCTACACGTGGTACCCCTCCCTTCTTAGATATGCAGACACCGGGGCCAGGCACTTATTTGTCCTGGGAGCTTAGCATAGCCTGAACAGTAGTACCTTGTAATGATAATGGTTGGTTCCCACAACAAACCATAGGAACCTCCTGAATGGGAATGTGAAAAAACGCATCTTTAAGATCCAATGATGCCACAAACTCTCCTTGTCATACCGCTTTTATGATGGCCAGGGTAATCATTTAAAATTTCTGCTTGACAGATTTTTTTGAGGCTGCTCAGGTCTAGCATTGGCCTCTATGATTTGTCAGGCTTTCGGACCACGAAGAACCTGCTATGCATCGCTTTGCCTCGCTAGTGTTTTGGAACTTTTTTGATGGCTTGCTTTATTAGCAGTTTTTCCACCTCGCTTGGTAGAATCCGTGAGTACAGTTGGTGTTGCGCATGCGACAGAGTGGGAGGAGGTATGTTGAATTCTACTACATGGCCCTTTTTGATTAGATATATGACCCATTTGTCTGTAGTGATTTGTGGCAGGTGGTATTGCAGATTGCCTCCCACTTGCACTTGTTGCATTATTGTGTGGCCCTGGAAGCAGTGCAAGTCAGACTTTTTTTTGTTGCCCGTCTCTTGAGACTGTATGTCTGATGCCTCCTTGGTGCCGCCTTGTAGACTTTTTATTTATACGGAGAGGACTTTCTGTATCCTTGGGAGTAACAGACTATGAAGATACTCTTTGGTAGGACCCATTTCCTCTGCCCGTGGTTGTTGAGCGGCCAAAGTCTCCCCGGAACGAATGAATAGTGCAGTGTATGTGAAGAGTGATTGAAGATATCGCTGTGTCAGTGTCAGTTTTTTATTGCCTTTAAGGCATCTATCTTGGCTCCAAAAAGTTGGTCACCCTCAAACAGCAAGTCAAACTTTGTTTACAAGTCGTGCCTGAAATCAGAGCTTTTTAACCATGCTTGTCGTTTTAACACCACTGTTGTTGATCCTTTTAAATCCCAATTCTGCTAGATCAACGCCAATATTGATGGCATGATTAGATGCCTCTTCTCTCTCATGCAGGTAGTCTATGCCCGTTTGCGCTTATCCCCAGATGTTCTAATAGTAGTGCCATCCTGTTCTACATTTCCCAGTAATATCTGGTTATCGCCAGGGAATTTTTCCGCCTTGACCATAGTGCCCCTGTAGCCAAGATCTTCCCAAACACATTCTGTGTTCTGCTGTCTATCTGGTGGGACAACACAATTTGAGCCTTGTATGTTTGACTTTTGCTGTTCCGCCGCCGAGACAACCGACGGAGTGTGCTGAGATGTCAAGCATTTAGACGACACGTCTGGTGCCCTCTATTTCGTTTCCAGCCCTTTTAGAGCCAGTCCAAAAATGGCTTTCATTGGTAGTAAGCCTTCTTCCCATACAGTATCTAAAATAAGAGTTGACTTCACTTTCTTCCTTCTTTGATGCATCAGATCAAACAAGAAATAGTATTTTTTCTGCTCTGATGGAACGAGCCTGAATTCACGACATGCCTTCTGCATGATCGTGTGAAACACTCCCACCTCGTCTGGCAGGGACGGATTAGTTGGCTCATCGAGCGCTGGGTCGATTCCTGTATCTCCCTCATTACAGTCAGCCTGGTGTGGAGAGTGGGTAGAGGTAGTGTCTGTATCTTGATTGTGTCTGATGTCTGAAGTGCTCCTTCCTCTTGCTACGGGGAGTCCACTGGTCTTGGCGGAGGCGAACCTTGTGTTCTTACTGGGATTCTTGAGGTAGCCCTGCGCAGAGGTACTTAAGGTCTGACAGGAGTCTGTCTTGGAGACAACCTAGTTCGTCGGAGAGGCGTGTCATTTGCATGTTCCCTTTCCTCTCCAGTCAGCATTTTCTCCCTCTCCCTACCAGGATATGGAGGAATTTTGGAATGGCCAGGACCTCTTTGTAGGATTTGTCCTGTTGATCCTGTATTGACGGTAGCCTTTTGTCGATCTGCTGCATTAGAGACTGTAGTGAGGCTAGTAACTTGGAAAGGAATCCTTATGAATTGATGATTGGGTCAGAGGGTACATGTGGCAGCGCGATTGGAGCGACAGGACCGGCCCGATTTCAAAGCTTGGCACCAGTACTACCGTTGAATGCATTAATACTGGCAAGTGATTTGGTCTCCTCTGGGGAGACTGCTGACTGAGGCTTGAATACTGATCAATCCTCAAAGAATTGAGGTGAATAACCCTGCGCTCACAATTGGAATCTATATGGTGTTCTAATATTTGTTCGGGCAGTACTGAAGAAACTGGTGAGAGTAATGTCTCCCTACTTGCAGCTTGGGCTGCTCAACTGTGCCTCGTTATGGAGGTTTCTGATGGTTTAAGGGGAATTATGATACTATAGGCTGCTCAGCGGGAGTCTCTGCAGGTTTTGGATCTTGCACCGGAAACCCAAGGAACAAGTTACTTACCTGTAACTGTTGTTCTCCAGCATGGGTCTGGCATGGATTCACATGCTCATGAATATTCCCCGTCGTCAGGCTGGGAATCCTCGGTAAAGAAAAAACCAGTATCAGTTTCGTTTCTGATCTGTCTTTCGTAGTAATAACCAATCACTGATCTCTGCGTCATACTGACCACAGCCAATGACTGCCCTCTACCTAAGCCCCGCCTCTGGCAGCCATTTTCAGATTTGGAAGCATGTGAAGTGGCAGATGACCAAGTGAAGAGCCGCAGAGGGGTAGGCGGGAGGGTTCGCATGTGAATCCATGCCAGACCCATGCTGGAGAACAACAGTTACAGGTAAGTAACTTGTTCCTTCTCCAGCATGGGGTCTGGCATGGATTCACATGCTCATGAATAAAGAATACATAGCAGTACACACATGCACAACCACGGGAGGTGGCAAAGGCTCAACATTAAGCATTACATCAAACTCAACATTAAGCATCTTACCTCCTCACCAGGCTCACCTCAGGCGAACAGGTTGCGCAGCACTGCTTGGCCGACCCTGGACTCCTCCCTGGAATCCCGGTCGACGCAGTAGAATTTCCTGAAGGTGTGCGTCGACCTCCACGTAGCAGCCCTGCATATGTCCAGCAGGGGCACACCAGATAGGAACGCCGTGGTAGCTGCGATCGCTCTGGTGGAATGGGCTCTCGGACGGCCAGGCAGCGGTCGGTTTGCCAACCGGTGACAGTACATGATACAGCCGGAGAGCCATCTGGAAATGGAAGCCTTCGAGAGAGCCTTCCCCTGATTGACAGGTCCAAAGTTCACAAAGAGTTGTGACGTCTTCCGAAAACACTTTGTGCGGTTTACGTAGAACTTCAGCGCTCTAGCCACATCCAGCGAGTGCAAAGTCCTCTCAGCCGGCGACGAAGGCGACGGGAAGAACACAGGCAACACCAAGGGTTCGTTGAGATGGAAGTCCGACGGTACCTTGGGCATGAAGGAGGGGTGCGTCCTGAGCACTACCCTCGTGTCGTGAAAAGTCAAGTACGGGGCCTTGCAGGAAAGGGCCTGGATCTCTCCCACTCGTCGTGCGGAGGTGATGGCCACAAGAAACGCTGTTTTCCACGACAGAAATTTCAACGGAGCCGAGTGCAGAGGCTCGAACGGAGGTCCCATGAGCTTGGTCAGCACCACGTTGAGCTCCCACACCGGGGCCGGAGCCTTCACCGGCGGGAACGATCTGAACAGTCCCTTCATGAACTCTTTCACCAGACGATGAGACCACAAGGACATCCGCCCCGTGGTTCTGGTGTATCGGGAGATCGCAGCAAGATGAATCTTGATGGACGCGTGTGCCAGTCCAGCTTTGGCCAGCGTCAGCAGGAACGGCAGTACTTGGGGAGCCGTAATCCGTAGAGGGTTAATCTTCTGTGCGTGGCACCAGACAGAGAACCTCTTCCATTTGTGTCCGTAGCATTTAAGAGTCGAGGACGCCCTGGCCTTTGCAAGAACCTCTCTGCAGTCGGCCGGTATGTCGTATCCTCCAAACTCTAGCCCTGCAGGAGCCAGGCCTGCAAGTTCAGCGATTTCGGGTCGTGGTGGAGGATGGCGCCTCCTTCCCTGGAGAGTAGATCCGCGTCCACCGGCAGCTTGATTGGCGGGGACGCTGACAAGTCCAGAAGGTCCGGGAACCATATCTGCATCGGCCACGCAGGTGCGACGAGGATCATCCTGCACCGTGACCTCTTGAGCTGGTTGACGAGCCGGATTAGCAGTGGCAAAGGAGGGAACGCGTAGAGGAACAGGCCCTCCCAGGGGAACGAGACAGCATCGCCCCTGCTCCTCGCCTGGGGAAACCTGCTGGCGAACCTCAGGCACTTGGAGTTCGTCGCCGTCGCGAACCGGTCGATCTGGGGTGTGCCCCACCGTCGGAAGAGGCGATCCACTAGATCCTGCCGTAGCTCCCACTCGTGGCACGAGCGCAGCTCCCTGCTGAGTGAGTCGGCGATGGTGTTTTTTATCCCTGCCAGATGAAACGGCACCAGAAATATCCTTTGGGCGACAGCCCAATGCCACAGGTCCTGCGCCTCCTTGGACAGTGCTGGGGACCTGGTTCCGCCCGGTTTCCTGATGTAAAACATGGTGGTGGTGTTGTCGGTGAAGATCCTCACCACCTTGCCCTTGAGGGACGGAAGGAAGGACCTGAGGGCCCAAAACACTGCACGGAGCTCCAGGACGTTGATATGTAGGGATTTCTCCGTCGGGAGCCAAAGGCCTCTTGCGTGCAGATTTTCGGTGTGCGCTCCCCACCCTTCCAGGGAGGCATCCGTGGTCACTGTCTCCTGGTGGGCTGGGGTCTGGAAGTCCATGCCTGCCGTCAGATGCGCGCGGGTGCCCCACCACCGGATCGCTCGTCGGAAACGCTCGTCGAGTGTGATCCTTTCCTCAAAGCTGCCCGTCGTTTGGATCCAGCGCGCGTCCAGGAACTCCTGCAACGGGCGCATCCGGAGCCTGCACATGGGAATGAGGTAGATGCAGGAAGACATCATTCCGAGGAGGGACTTGATGGACCTCACCTTGGCCGCGTCGGCCACCAACATCCGCTGCACCTTGCCCAGGATGGTCCTGGTCCTTTCCTCAGACGGGGAGGCCAGAAGGGACACTGTGTTGTGCCTCGCTCCCAGAAACAGAGCGTCTTGCGCGGGTACCAGGTGGGATTTGGCGTAGTTTACGGAGAATCCCAGGTCCGTGAGAAGTTGGACGGTCTTGCCGTGTGAACCACGGCGAGCTCCCTCGTCTTGGCTCGGATGAGCCAGTCGTCCAGGTAGGGGTAGACGTGGATCCCCTCGCGGCGCAGCTGCGCCGCCACCGGTGCGAGGCACTTGGTGAACACCCTGGGTGCCGACCGTAGTCCGAAGGGGAGGGCTTTGAACTGGTAATGACGCCCTTGGACCACAAACCTGAGGAATTTTCGGTGCCCCTTTAGGATGGGAATATGGAAGTAGGCATCCTCCAAATCCAACGACGACAGGAAGTCTCCTTCCTCCAGCTGACCCAGGACGTGCTGGAGGGTGACCATCCGGAACTTCTGCGCCTTGATGAACTTGTTCAGACGTCGCAGGTCCTTCTTTCCTGGCCACGGGGGGGACGCGCGGACACCTTCTTTGAAACTCGAGCGCGTGGCCCCGGGCCAAGGCGTCCAGCACCCAACGGTCGGTGGAGATGGACTCCCACACGCTGACGAAGCTCGCCAGCCGGCCTCCCACCGGGGTGCCTCGGTGGGGGCCCGACCCCACGGCCGGTTCAATCCTGCTTCGACGAGGCTTTGCCGCCTTGACCTCCTTGGCGACGACGGCGGGGTCTGCCAGACTTGCCTCGTCCTCTGTAGGCCTCCTGAGACGACGAGCGGGCCGCTTGGCGGTAGGTGGAGAAACCGCCGCCGGAACCTTTGGAGGCGCCCTTGCCTCCGCTGCTCCGAAAGGGCGTCCGTCGTTGTTGCAGAACTCCAAGGGCCCGGGCCGTCTCGGTGTCCGCTTTAATGGCCTGAAGGGAATCGTCCACTGTTTTCCCAAACAGGTTGTTCCCATCGAAGGGCATGTCCAGGACTCTGGTCTGAACGTCTTGACGGAAGTCCGTAGCCTTGAGCCATCCACGCCGCCTAAGGCAAACGCCGTTGCCCAACTGGCGGAACCCAGTGTCGGCGATGTCCGTCGCAACGGTAATGGCGTGGTCCGAAGCCACCTCACCTTCCTGCAGGATCTCCAGGGCCTCTGCCCTCTTGTCGTCCGGCAAGAAGTCCAGCAGGGGAGCCAGTTTGTACCAGAGCTCCCTGTCGTAGCGGGCCACGATAGCCAAGGTGTTGGCCGCTTTAATCGTCGTCGCTGCAGACGAGATGACTCTGCATCCCATAGCGTCCAATTTCTTTCCCTCGCCGTCCGGTGGGTAAGTCGATGAGGAGGCCGCACCCCCCCCGCTTTCTTCCTGGCCGCCGCGGAGACGACAGAGTCCGGGGTAGGCTGCGCCCGGAGGCACAGGGGGGCCGTGTCCGGGACCCGGTACTTCTTCTCGTACCGGTCTCTTCTAGCTGGCATCGTGAAGGGTTCTTGAGGAGGGTGAGGCCCTCATCCCAAATGTCGTCCAATAGAGGCACTGCGAGGACCGTCTTCCTCTTGGCCTCGCGCCGCTGATAAAGGAAACCTTCCTTCTTCTTCTCCTCAGGGCAGAGTTGGAAAAGCTCGGATGCCCTAGTGATCATGGAGTGGAACGATCCAATCTCGTCGGGCGGAGAAGCCCTGGTGGGAGGCGACGACGGTACATCCTCGTCATATACCTCGTCGTCCGTACCCGTCGCTGCCGTGTCAGTCCCCGTATCATCCCCTCGGGTGGACGGGGAGGAGGGCTGGAAGGGGCGCGACGGCTGAAAAGGAGGTGGTGGGTGGATCCTTCTTTTCTTGGTAGGGGGAACACCAGAAGGTCCCGGTTCTGGGTCCCCCGACGGGAGAGGTTCCGTCGGCAACGGTAGTCTCGTCCTTATCTCTGAGCATAAGGACTGTATAGCCAACAAAATGGCCGCCGAGTTGTCTCGCGGCGCTGGCAGAGGGGAATCCGACGGGCGATCAGGGGCCCCGTCGGTACCCTCGACGATGTCGTCGTCACCTGCGTCGGGATCCATCCCGACGGGCCGGTCTTCTTCCACGCCGAGGCCGTGGCTTAAGACCTCGACCAGCTCCTCCTCCGAGGTTGAGGCCGAATCTACGACGACGCCCTGCCCCCCCCCTTTTTCTTCCCCACGGGGGATTTCACGGGGGTCCTATCGATGGGCACAAAAGAGGACTCCCTCCGAGGTGGCAGGGAGACTCTGAGCCCCGAGGTCGCCACCACTGGTGTAGCCTCCACAGGCTGAGCCAGGGCCGCCGCGACAGTTTCGATAGAGGGCTTGGCCGGATGGATTAAGGCCTTCACCACCTTAGGTGCGCTCACCGCCTTATCCTTGAGGGGGGGGGACACTGCCTCGCTCCCCCTCCGCCTTCGAGCTCGACCGGGGCCTCTCCAGGAGCTTCGCCGGGTGCTCGGCCTTCCTCTTACCCGACCCAGAGCGTTGGCTCGTGGTTGATGGTGCCGGGGAGGGTGCGCCCTGCCTGGCGCCCGTAGAGCCCGACCGTTCGGCGCTCCCGGTGCCAGCGGACCCGCGGTGCTTGGCCTTATGTTGGACCCCCGTCGCCGGGGCGTCCTCAAAGGTCTTAGAAGACCGCTCGGATTTCTTCCTCTTCTTCTCGCCGGACGGGCTCTTCCCTTCTAGCCAGTTGGCGAGACGTTGATGGCGGTCCTTCATGGTCCGCTCCGACATGTTGCCGCAAAACGCAGAGTCCTTCTCCACGTGCGTCTTGTCCTCATGTAGGCAGTAAAGACAAAAAGAGTGTTCGTCCTCCTTGAAGACGTTCTGCAGCTGGCATCCAGGGCAGACCCTGAACAGCTTTCCGGGCGTCGAGCTTCCCTTCTCCTGGGCCATGACCGGGCCTGAGAAACTTCTGGAGTCCTCCAAAAGCGTAGCTCGACGAAATCTTCACCCTTGAGGGGCGCAGACGAATCCGACACGGGTCCCCGTTGATCGGATGGAGAGTCGGTGGAGCTTGAGGCTCTTTTGACCGAAAAAACGAAGTTTTTGAGAAAAAACGTGAAAAAAATAGCACTAACGCTCGAGAGCAATAGCACGAGGATCCCAACACATGAACGTGCGGTAAAAATCTGAAGATGGCTGCCAGATGCGGGGCTTAGGTAGAGGGCAGTCATTGGCTGTGGTCAGTATGACGCAGAGATCAGTGATTGGTTATTACTACGAAAGACAGATCAGAAACGGATACTGGTTTTTTCTTTACTGAGGATTCCCAGCCTGACGACGGGGAATATTCATGAGCATGTGAATCCATGCCAGACCCCATGCTGGAGAACTGGTTTCTTCCTGTCTTGTAGAATCTTCTCCACCCAAAGAGGTTGTCAGTGGTTGCTTCACATGTGTTATGTGAACTTTGGAGTCCAGTCGACGATTTAGCTTTCTTTTTGTCAACGACAAGCTTTTCCATTGTCAGTGTCGACTAGGTCGTCATCACAGCTCTTTTTTCTGTACTCTTCTTGGTAGTCGACGAGGATGAATTGGGGACTGTATTGTACTAGATGAAATGCAGTGTACCGTTGGAGACAGGGTTATTGTCATTGGTGCTCCCATGGTCATTTTCTTTGAAGGCGGATTTGTTATTGGAGTTTCCGGCGACAAGGCCTTCACCACTGATTAGGTCATCGTCCACAAGGTCATTGGTTTTGCCGTTGACGGGGCCGTCTATGCCATTGACTAGGGTTTACTTATTTTGGTTGCCGGCAATCTGATCGTCGATTAGGACTTACTTTTTGTCATTGACGAGGCGGTCGTAGACTATTCTGAAATTTTAGCTCCAGCTGGCGACGGCACCTTTTCCACGTCCTTTATTTCCACTGACGGCGGATTCGTCATCAGGGATGTCATCGACGGACGACTTACTCCCCCTTTTTCTTTTTAGACTAGGATGCCAGTTTGTCCTCAGACCTAGCCCTTTTAGGGCAATGATGTCCGTCAGCTTTGTGAGCCACCACAATTCTAGCGGACATAGCCTCAAAAAATCTCACAATACTCTTGTATGTGGTTGGGATAAAGGCTGTAGAAGCACTCAGTAGGTCTATCCCCTTCACATACATTGTTAATGCCTCATGCTTGTCATTCTTTGGACAGGGCTTTCCTTTTATCTTCCAAATCCATGGGGCAACCCCACTTACCTGTTAGAAGAGCTGAAATTTAAGTATTTTCCTTCTCCAAGAGGTTGTTCTTGAAGAATGAAGTTTCCCTCAGGAGAAATGGCTCGGATGACTGCTGTACGATGAGCGGTTAGAATCTGAAGATGGCCTCCTCTGTGGTGCTAGACACTCAGGAATATTCAAAGAATGTGAATCCATCAAAGGATACCGAATGTGGCTAGGAGGAGAGAAAGTGTAGTTTGAAGTGGTAGCTGTAGGGCAGTGAGTGGAGTTGTAGTACGGAGTATGGATTAGTTTCAGGTAGTAATTTCAAAGGGAGGAGGTAAGGCTTAGGAGTGACAGACATCAGTGGGACAGAGGAGAAGGAAGCAGGGTGGAGAAGGGGGAGGAAAGCAGCAAGAGAGGGACAACAGGAAGCAAGAGGGACCAGAGTACATGTATGTGATAGGGAGGTAGAGTAACTACAATGCACAATTCAGCATCCCTTTTAGAATACTAACCACTGGCTAGTGTAGGTAAAGTCTAGGAAGTCTCTGGGGGAGTTTATACAAAGAAAGCGTTCTGCCTTTAGACCCTCATACCGATTATCAGACAGACCCTAGACGTAGGGAGAAATTAAAGTTACTCACCGTAGTGACTAGAGTACTCCTAGTTCATAGTCCCCTTTGCTCCATCCTTGTGGGCGTCCCACAACATGGGGACGGTACCGGACCCTTTGACAGCTAAAAATGGAGCTTTCCCTTTAAATTTAGTATATTGTGCAGGGGTGCAGCCTTGGGCTTGGGAACATCCCGCTGAAACCCGCCCTGCAGCGCCTTACCTCAGTCCCCCATTGAACACATAGGACACTTCGATAACTGGCTACGCTTATCACATATTAGCCGTTGGCATACTACTGGGGGTGAGGTGGATGGACGTATTTTATTTATTTGTAGATCGCCGACTGCCCGCAAGCATCGGGGCGCATACATTGAGACATGGACACACGGAAAGTGACAGAACGTAAGATAGGACGGATCAAGTGCTGATAGAGTTAGGACATTTAGAAGTCATGGAATCTCATCATTGTGGCTTATTTGAAGAGCACGGTTTTAAGTTTTTTACGAAAGGAGTAGTGGTTTGTTTCCAACCTGACACAGATCAGCAGTTTGTTCCAGCTGGCTGCCGCACGGTTGGGGGAAGGATCTACCCAATCAACGTTCTTTTTTATGTTTGTGTGTTATCAGGCCCTTGGCTTCTGATCTTAATGCCCTGGTAGGGTTATAGAAAGTGAGTTTGGACTTCAGGTAGGCTTGTGCTTTGCCATAAAGACACTTGTGTGTTAGGCATAAAGACTTGAATAGTACATGGTCCTCCATTTTCAGCCAGTGGAGGTCCCGCCTGGCTTCACTGATATGTTCATTTCTTGCTTTTTGTTTAATTGTTCTGATCGCATTGTTTTGGACCAGTTGGAACTCGTGCATGCTTTGCTTGCTTGCACCTACAAGGAGTGCATTTCCATAATCTAGGCGTGACAAGATGGTAGCTCTGGCAATAGTGGCGCAATTCCTTTAACTGAGTAGGGGTCTGATTGCTTTAAGGAGTCTGATGTAGTAATTACAATTTTTGCTAACATACATGGCTTGAACATCTGCGTTGAGAGGCTTCCAGGGTCATGCCTTGTGTTTTAACCTTGCCCACCACTTCAATATGGGATTTGTTGATTTGAGATGCCTGCTAGTCATAGGAGAGTTTGGCACGTGCCTGGGTGGATCCGAAGACCATTAACTCAGTCTTATTGCTGTTAAGGCGCATCCAATTGTTCATCCACTCATCAATATTCTTGTAGAGTGTGTTCAATGTCATACTGTCTTTCACGTAGTCCCCACTCAATTCCAGTATGAGCTGGGTGTCGTCAGCGTAGTTGGTAAAGAACACCTGGAGTTGTTCTAGTAACTCACACAGGAAGCAAATGTCTTTGTTAAAGAGCAGTGGGGACAGATTAGCTCCTTGTGGAACCCCACATAGGATGTTGTGTTCTGAGAAGAATTTATCTCCCCAATGGACTCGGGAGATTCTGTTCTCGAGGAAAGAGGATAGCCAACGTATTGCTTCCTTAGAGCAATTTGCGATTTTGGCAAGTGATTGTTGTAGTAGCTGGTGGTCTAACAGGTCGAAGGCGGCACTTAGATCTAAAAGAACTGGTAAGCTGGTTTTACCCTGGTCCATAATTCCCAGCATTTTGGTTTGTAAATCTAGCATTGCTGTCTCTGTGCTAAGTACGGCTCTAAAGCCAGATTGTTGTGGGTGTAGAACCTCATGCCTTTCTACGTATTCCTGAAGTTGTGCTGTTGCTATCTTATCCATGACTTTAAGTGTAAAGTTGCAGTTCGTGATAGGCCTCAGGTTGTTGGGGTCACGTTGGTCTAAATTTTTTACAAGCGGTGTGATGGGGACTGTTTTCCGGTACAGTTTCGTCACGGAAGGAGGTATTTACGATTTTAGTGACTAATGGGGCAAAGATGTCCGGATGATCAAGAATGATCTTGTGGGGGAGTTTGTTTTCCACGCAGGATGATGGTTTCATTTACGCCAATTTTTTCATCACGACATCAAAAGAAATTTGTTGAAATTGGAATTTCTCTTTTCCCTTAGTAGTCGTCAGTTCGACTGGATGATTAGGTTGAGATTTAGTCGCTTGACCAGAGGCAATGCCTTCTCTAGCTTTGGTGATTTGGTTAGCAAAAGCTATCTGAGTGTTTTCACATTCAGATTGAGATGGAATGAAGGTGGGAGCCAAAGTCTGAGGTTTCTCTATAGATTTGAGGATGTCGGAGTTTACTAGCTGAATTAGAGGATGCATCGATTTGACTATTGAAGTAGTTCTTTTTGGCCTCGTTAATTTTGTTCATATAGGATTTTTCTAGTAATTTCCAGCTGGCCTTATTGTCGTCAGTTTGATTTTTTTGCCATTGTGCTTCACTGCGTTTTTTTTCCTTTTTCTGGATGATTAACTTGTGTGAACCATTTTTGATGGTTGAGATTGGGCCTGACTGTTTTATCTCGATTGGAGGCTTTCTGGTTTATCAATATAAGCATCTGTTGATCATATTTATTAATAATGGTGTCACAGTTGTCCTTTTCAGTAATGTCTGCAAGAATGCGGTTAACGCAGAGTTGTAAATCCGCACTTTCAATGTTTTTGAAGTTTCTGGAAAACTTTCCTTGCATGTTTTTTGGCTAGTTGTTGTAAAAGTAGATTAAAAACTACTTTATAATGGTCCGTCCAAATACAGGGGGTAGTTACAAAATTGTTAGTCTCAATGCTGTTAGTGATGACCCAGTCCAAATGGTGACCATTGCCCATAGTAGGATCATGGTTCATCACATTAAACTGCATTTTTTGAAGATTTTTCTCAATGTATGGAGAACTATGGACTAGGAGTACTCTGGTCACTACGGTAACTTTAATTACTCCTACGTCCCATCCCTCTTCCTCCATCCTTGTGGGCGATTCTACAAAACAGGAACATGGGGTGGAGCTTTGACAACCTGTGTCAGATCTAGGATGAAGCAAAACGTTTCTTCAGAACCGCCTGAACGAACTCTGCATCATGCCTGGAGCTGGTGTTCAGGGTATAGTGCTTCCAGAAGGCTGAAGGAGAGGCCCAAGAAGCCGCCTTACTGAAGACATCCAGAGATGCAGGTCTCTGAAACTCGAAGGGTCGTGGCCTTTGCTCTGACCGCATGGCCGTGAATCCCCTCAGGGACTGGTTTGCCCATGGCCGTATATGCCTCCAAAATGGTCAGATCCATCCAATGGGCGATGGAAGCCTTGGAGCCCCCAAAAGTCACGACCAATGCCTCAGACTTCCTGAAGGATGTCAGAGAGAGGTAAAACAGTCTTGAGTGTTACCAAGCGGATGTCCACAGAGGCCATCGGCTCTAATGGCTTGCGATGCAAAACTGCCAGATCCACATTGAGGTCCCAGACCGGGTGCAGCCTATGTACTGGAGGAAAAAGCCTAGACAACCAGTTATGGTTGGTCTTAACCATCGGGTTAAGCCCCAATGGATGATAAATAAGTGCAGAATGTATCCATTTAAACACCAGAACGAGCCAGGTGTGTTGAAAGTGCCAATATGTCATCCAACGGACAGGTGACAGGGTCCAGACCCTTGTCACGAGCCGCCTAATGGCAGAACCTAGTCCATTTGCTCTTGTACTGGGACCGAGTCAGGGGCCTCTTGGGCTGTTGAATGATGTCCCAGTTGTCATCTGAAAATGGACCATTCTGACGACTCAGCTGGTCACGAACCAGGCCGCCAGCACCAGCTTGGCCTGGTCCGGATGTTCCAATGCCCTGCCAAGCTGCGTCAGGAAGCCCCTGCAGGATATCGGAAGGTGGACAGGATGCTGGGAGCACAACTGCAGCAGATCCGAAAAAAGCGTCTTGATGGCCTGTGGGGTGCAATGAGGATGAAGCTGCAACCCACTGAAGCCTGGAACTTGCAGAGGGGTGGGCAGGAAGGCTTAATACCTCCGACTGGGCCAACAGATTTGAAATGGTCTCCCAGTGACCCCCAACCCTGTCCTGCCCATGAAGCAAACTGGGGCACTTAATTCCGGGGAGATACAAACAAGTCCAGGTTCATGAAACCCCAATGTTGAAACAGGGGCAACAAGAAGTCTATGTGCAACTCGTACTCAAAGGTGTTGAACCCCAAGCGGCTCAGTTGGTCCGCTTCTGCATTGCTGTCCCCAGGTAGGTGGATTGCAGAAACCCAAACCCCTTCTATCACAGTGCATTCCCAAAGTGATACCGCCTCCAGACAGAGGAGTGGGGGTGGAAAGGGGACCAGTGCCATCCTGCTTTTTCAGGTAAAACATCGTAGTAGAGTTGTCCGTTCTGACCAGAACAGACCTATCCCTGATGAGGGGCAGAAATGCTTTGAGGGCTAGGCTCTCTGAGCTCGAGCAGATTGATATGCAGGTGAGCTTCCGTCCTGGACCGTTGTCATCACCAGTGCTCTGGCCGGGTTGAGGGGGCTCCCACTGAACCATTGCTGTCCATCATCCACCAGCTTGGGCAGGAGGAGCGGAGGTATTGGGATCCTGACCGACAGACCACGCCTCCTGATCCCAATTGGCTACCAGGTGGAGTTGCCTCATCTTGAGACGAGCGTGCTGTACAGTGAGTACGCAAGAGGCCATCAGGGCCAGAAGGTGCTGGAACCACCATGCAGAGGTGGTCGAAAGGGCCCCATCGCCTTGCGAAGGGAGAGGATCCTCTTGGGCGTGGGGAACACCCACTGAACGGCTGTGTTTCAACACATCCCTTTGAAGACCAGATCCTGAGAGGGGTACAGCTGCGACGTCCTCTGGTTGAGGGGAAAACCCCAGCTAATGAAGAATATATGCCAATCTCTGGCAGTCGTGCACCACCCTTTCGGGCGACCCAGCCCTCACCAGCCAGGAGTCCAGATAGGGGTAATGATGCCCCTCAAAGCAGAGGAGACCCGCCACTGTGCTCATCAACTTCGCAAAGACATGAGTTGAGGCCGAAATTTAGCACCTTGTACCGAAAAAGGAATGACCCAATCATGAAAGAAATTGCAGATGTGGCTGGTTGATGGGGACATGCAGGTGCGCATCCTTGAGGTCCAGGGAACACATCCAGTCCCCTGCACACAGACTACTATGTGCGCGTGAGTAATCTTGAAGCGTTCTAGTGGTAAAGACAGATTAAGAAAATGCAGGTCCGAGAAAACCCTCAGGCAAGCCTGGTTGTTCTTGGGTACTGCAAAAACACTGGAGTAGAACCTGGAGCCCCTGTCTGAGGAACCAGTTCTATCGCCTGCATCTCTAAGAGCGAAAGGACTTTCCGTAAAAGAGCCGCAGACTCAATCTGACAGAGGAGAAGAGGATGGCAGAGGGGAAAGGAAGAAGAAGACTGAAGCCCGTGGATACTACGGATAGGATCCACAGGTGGTTGAAAAGACGCCTCCAGGTGTATGGGAAAAGAGCCAGACGGGCCCCACTTGAGTGCTGTGTTCCCCGACCTTGAAGTCAATGTTTCTTGGGGGCAGAGGAAGGGCAGCAAAAAAACATGCACCCAGTCTTCTGTGGCTTCCTCCTGTTGTCGCTGGGCGACCTCTCGGGCCTCCGCCCATCGTGGTCCCGGAACCTCTTGAAGCTGGTGAAAGCACAGGGCTTGAATTTGTTCCTACCAAGACTGAGGGAAGGATTTCTGCCTAGGCTTTGTCAAGAGGGCCAAGGACTTGGCCATTTGAGAGGAGAATTTCTTCTTTGTCAACTCATCGTGGCTTGACGAATGAAAGGTCTACACCTCGAAGGGCAGATCCAGGATCCGCTCTTGCACGTCAGATGAAAACTTAGTGGCATGCATCCACGCCGTCTTTCTTATCTCGACACCAAGGCACAGCCCTCTGCTGGCTGTGTCAGTGTGGGAGACTGAAGACGGCATGAGGTCCTGCGCAACGGCCTGGACATCCGCCAGACCGGCCTTCAAGGAGGCTTGTCTTTGCAAAGCGAGGTCGGATATAAATTCCCAGATCTGCCGCCACAACTTCTGGTTATTCGCGGCCAAGTGGGTGTCAGCGTTGGCTTACCACAGATGCAGTCCTGAAATGGCATAACACTGTTTGCCCAAAGACTAGCACCTTGCCTCCTTGGAAAGACCGCTGAGGTGGCTCCTATGGAGGAAAACGACGAAGACTATGGTTTAGAATATGAGGCTGCAGCCACCACTGAAAAATGCAGCTGCGGCTGGAAGGCCAGGAGGATTGGCTTCCCTTCCGTCAGCCTGAACCTGCTGTCCAGCTTCTTGTTCAGCTGGGCATTAGCCCTGGGTCTCCCAGACTTTTCTCACCACCTGCAGGACATCCTTCTGGAGAGGGATGCATGACTATCGTGGTGCGCTTGCCCAAAACCTTAACGGATGCGGAGGGTTCATCGTCCTGGGTGTCATCGCACCCGCACCCATTTTTTATAGTCCGAGGTGAGTCTGGGCCTTGGGACACAGGTCTCAATGGGGTCCCCCCTGAGTCTGGAACTGAAGACCAGTTCAACAGCTGTTGAGGGTAAGACAGTGGTGGTACAGGTGGAGGGGTCTGAATAACCAGTAGGGCCTGGAACGGGGGAGGGACTGGCACTGGAACCGGCAGTGCTGGATGAACAGCAGGAGGACCCAGATGAGGGGGGCCGGGTGTTGGGGGGCACCACAGGCGGGATCACCTCCTTCACTATATCCTTTAAGAGCCCAGTCATCTGAGGGGAATGCATGAGGAGCAGAAAACACTTGAAGTTGTCCTCGCTTCCCGCTGGGTCCCTATGGCCCCAACGCTCTGAGGCGCTGGGCCTCAGCTCCTGGCCAAAGTGTTGAGGTGCCCGAGGCGTGTAGCTAAAAGGCTGCGATGGGTAGATGTACCCCTGAGGAGACCAGATGATGCCTGTACTGTAAAATCTGCGGCTGCTTCCAGAGGGAAGGGGACTGGGATCTTCCTGCAAAGCCCACTCAAATGGGTGAGAGCATGCAGGGGCCTTGTGCTGAATCCAAGATGATCGCTGGCCTGGCAAGCTCTGCCACGTGCCTCGCTGACATTTTGAAGCCTTGAGCCACGCCCTAGGTGGGAGGGCCCGAAGGCCCTGGGCCACGAGAGGTCTCAGACATGGGAGGATACAGCTTGGGTCTTGCACCCGAAACGGAAGTGTCTACCTCCGACATCACTCTGGTAGGTGCCGCCGGCTGGTAGTCATAACGACCAGACACATTACCTAGGAGAGAGCTCCGGTAGGCTGGGCACCCTCAGCACCTGTGCTGATAGCTGGGTTGGATCATGCTGAGGACTGACTCTTGGAGCTGGCATCAATTACAGATGGGGGTCGAAGAAGAGGATGAACTTAATCCCCCATCCAAGGACAGTCCGGTAGGGCCCTTGAGCCCCTCTGATTGGGAGCCGGTATCCTGGACAGCCTCAGGCCTGCCCCCGGAAGAGCCCCCGGGCCTTAGAGGCTTCGGGCCTGCTTGAACCTTAATCTGAGGAAACATTGTCTGAGGGAACCCCAGGAAAGGAGTTGCTGCGCTGAAGAGCCATGCTGAACAGAGGGTCCACTTTGTCTTTACGAGAGGTCCCAGAGATTAAGTCCTTAAGGTGGGGCGGAGTAGAAGTGTGGAAGATCTCCCTCCATTGCGACAACCGATTCTTCAATGCCATGTGACCGAGAGCCCTGCAAGCTGAACACGCGTCCCAGTGGTGGTCGGGCCCCAGATACTCAAGACATTGGGGTCCAAGGCCATGAACGAGTGGTCGCATGAGCCACATCTCGTGAATCCTCCTGCAGCGACATGTGCTAGGGCAGGCAAGGCACCAACGGGAGGTTAAATAAGATTGAAAAAACAAAAAACTGGGAGCAAGCAGAAAGTTAAAAAGTCTCAACACTGGCTGCCAGGTCTGACACGTGTGTGCGGAAAAAGGAACTGGGGTGACGCGCCAGAGGGTGGGGCCTCGGTGGGGCGTTAGCACGTCCAAGGCCGTTCCCGCACATGCTATACTAAATTTAAAGGTGAAGCTCAATTTATCACTGCTAAAAGTTCCAGTACCGCCCCCATGTTAGGGGACGCCCTTAAGGATAGAGGAAAGGGGACGAAATGTATGTACTAACCTGGGATATAGGGACGCCTGGGTTAGGGAGGTAGCGCTTTTATAGACGAGAGAGAGGGGGGGCCATCATACATTCCATCGAAACTTCAATAACAATCCTTGAAATGCCTCAGAGTGTATGAGTATTCTTTAAGCCACCAGTGACATAATGAAAGGGATATAAACAGTTGAACATGTCCCATCAGCAAATATTGGAAAACATTCTAACTTTGCCAATTGCATTCCCACACTAAATAACAAAAAGATCAGAACTATTTGAAGCTGAATCCTACAAAGAATCCTATCCTAATAGTCTCACACATCACTAGGATCCACACCCTGTTGCCTTCCACCTTAGACCCCTGCCCTTTACCCTCACCCACCACTGCTGAAAAAGGAGGGCGTCCAATTTGTGGTCTGACTGTATAATCTCAGGTGGGCCAATGGGCCAAGACTAGCTTCTTCTACACCAATTGAAGCAACTATTCGCCTATCTGGATTGCCAACAGGTGCGTGCAGTGCTGCTCTCGTTCTCACTTGGACAACACAACCTATGTGCAAGTCCCCAATTTCTTGATCAAAAGGATTCAGCACAGCAGCATGCTTGCTGACCAAGACCCCCTAGAGAAATCACAGCTCACCCTTTATAAAATGATTAAACTGACTACCAATGAAGAATCACATTACGTTTAAGACAGCGTTATTGGGTCTGCTCGTCTCCAAACAACTGGTAGACATGTATACATGGTCATTTAATACAGTATTTTTTTTGTTTTTTTTTTGAGGAATTTATAAAGCGCACCAGACGGAGTAAACCATATTCGGGCGCAGATGACAACTAAATTTAACATTAAACAACAGGAAGGACGAATTAACGTTGCAGTTCTAACATTCCCTTTTCTCCTTTAGTTAAATAGGAAGGTTTTCAGTTTCTAACTAAATAACTCAAGGGTGTCACACATTCCGATTTCTAAAGGGAGTTAATTCCAGACTCTAGGGACCAATGCTCCGAAGCTTCTATCTCCTCTCGATACAACCTTCGTTCGTGGGCTACAAATGAGACATTTGTCCTCGGATCGTAGATTTATTTTGGGGTGATATGGTATAGTCTTATCAGCCAAGTACCCGGGCGCTAGCCCCTTCAAACATTTTAAAACCAAACATGCCATCTTAAATTTGACTCTATCCTCCACCCTCAGCCAATGTATGGATCTCCGGGTTGATGAAACGCGACCCTGTTTCCTAAGGTTCCCAATTACTCTGATTGCTGCATTCTGTGCTCTCTGCAATCTGTCCATTTGTTTTTTGTAATACCTGCTAACCCGGAGGTACAAGTGTCAAAAAATCGAAAAACCTACCCTTGAAAAAAAACAAATCGAGGTAAAGACTCAAGGAAGTTTGAGAAACATCAAAACTGTAAATGTAACAGTAAATAAGACTTTCATGAAAGAAAAAAGTGGCGCAGCAAAAACACAAACAAATGAAGTTGTCATTGTGTTGGATCAAACTAATGGAGCTAAACCCAATTTATGTGACATACCTGAAGATTTACTGAACATGTCAGTCTATGTAGATGCTGTGGTGGAGGAGCTGGGGCGGATCAGGGATGCTGTCGTATTGGAAGAGCTCTCCAACACAAGCGACTCGCTTATCGACAGTGCTACTGCTCCATCCACCGACAAGACCCCCAAGTGCGCCGCAACCTTCTTTAGTGCCAGCACCTTTACAACCTGCGGACAATGCTCCTCTTGCCCCGAAAACTCTGTGCGCTGGAAACAAGAACGACAGAATCCCACAACAACTGAATAGAGTTGTAAGATTGTGTGAAGTCTTGCAACCGACAATAGATGGACCAAACAGCCCGGCCACTCAGGGAAAGATGTTTACGATGCTGGATGAAAGACGTTGCAAGATACTAGCATCGTCAAGTAAACTGGTAAGTCAGATCAAGTCAACAGATGCTCACACACAATCGGCCACCTGCAATAAGCTCCCGCTAGCTTGGCCCCAAACCACAAATGAGTACAAAAAGGACTTCAAATCTGTATTGTATTCAGATTCCAGAATTGGCGGGAGCATCCAAACAAGACCTACAGCAAAAGACAACTCAAAAAACATCTATCGTTCTCACGGTGACTTAAAGAAGGAAAGTCACTCAAGAAATGAAACAACGTGCCATCAAGTGCTTCTTGAACGCATAGACTCTGCGGATGACTTAATTTTGAATCGCCACAATGTTCTGTGGCTATGCCATCTTGTACCGAGCCTCAGAGCCATTGAATCTGGAGATCTAAAAATTGTGGAAACCTTTGACAACACCAAAAACGACGCAGTCATACTACATCTCCAGCCTAAACTAATTGTCGACATGCTACTTCAAGCAGGTCCTGTGCTAATGTCGCTGGGTTTCGACATTACTTTAGCTCCGATTCGAGGTGTAGCCCGACCAATGGCAAAAGTGCCGGATAAAATGTCCAATGGTGAAACCAAAAACGCACACATGTCGGAGCCGATTGAACCTGCGAAACCGTTATCCATCACAACTTCATCAAGCCCAGCACTCGTGGATCCAAAACCACTGCCTGAGACATCATGGCTTGACTCTATAAAGATAACTATTCAAGGAGTGGATCGTACAATGCTTAATGCGGACCATGATCAAGATTGCGTGCCTGAGACAATGAAAGGAAATGGCTGGTCTTGGGTTGCCGGCATGTTAAACACTCAACTGTCGGACTAACGCCAGGCCCACAAATCTTCCACAAACTGCAAACTGGGATCCTGGAACACTAGAGGTTTTAGTCATTTGTTCAATACAGCATGGATTGCCGACTCAGACCTTATCTGTTTACAGGAGACGTGGCTGTGTGATAACCCAATACTGGAGGGGTTCGAAATAGCCGATAACCCAGCGATTAAGCAATTTAAAGGTAGACCTATGGCCGGTCTCTTGGTAGCAGTTAAAATAGCCTCAGGTTTCAGGATCACGAATTGTGTTAACATCTCTCCGTTTATTCAGGTGGTAACGGTCAGTTCTCCAGGGGCTGCACAAGATCAAGTCTGTAAACTCTTCATTATTAATCTTTATTGGGACCATGGAGCTATTGGTGCAAAGTTTTTCACTGACAAAGTAACAACTTTCATTGATGATCTTATGGAACTGGGCAACGCAGACGACTTGATCATTTGTGGTGGTCTCAATATTGACTGTATCAGCCATTTAAATTTAATTGGCTGCAAGAAGAGCGTCAACAAACCCGAGGAACAACTGACAACGCAGTGGTGCATGGAAATGGATTTACGAGAACTAACGATGCTTAATGGTCAAACACCAGGAGATATTCCAGCAGCCCCTACATGGAGAAGTGGAGAGTCTAGCTCAACACTTGACTACATCTTGGTGTCTGCAAATATCCACATGAGAACCAATGGTCTTGTAGTCACAAAAATGCCCTACAGTGACCACGACATGGTGATCCTAACCTTCTCTTCACAGGCTCGAACAGAACAGGAGCGCTGGGCTCATGTGGTCTGAGCGGGTGCTGGTCGCATCCGTCTACACCTCGACACTGTCGAGATATCCCTCATCTCGGCGGACTTTCAGATTTCTGGATCCTTGGAATACGACCACCTGCTGACCCAATACCGGGAACAGAAGAAAAATCTAAGAAACAGTTAATTCACGTGCAAACACAAATTTGATCTTGAGATCTCTCAATGGAAAAGACTTCTCCGTTTGCAATTGAGAAAGATGCGAAAACCCCTCTCCGAAGTTGCCAGCGAACAATCACAGAAACTTAAACAAGCCTATAAGAACTGGCTTAAATCTCATAAGGCCAGTATGCTACAAAATGACGCAGAGCTTATGTTGTTGAAAATGGCGAGTGCGAATCCAGCCGACTACTGGAGACTCAAATGACAACCTTGCCCCACAACACGCTCTGCAGGCAAATTTGGTCCTAGAGAGAGTGGATCTCTTTCTACTCTGACCTTTATCGTAAAGACAAAGGCATTAAATAATGGGACTCGCCAACATTAGGTCACTGGGATCTTACCTTTCACTATGATGACATCTTGAGAGTCATTAAGAACGTGCACGACTCTAGAGCCCCGGAGCCGGATGGGCTTACAAACTTTTCTATCAAACGTCACCCGGAAGAATGGTCAGCCTTTTGTGAAATTTTGTTCAATCGAATCATCAAGTGTTGCAAGACCCCGAAATCATAGAAATCGGCATTGATCATACCGATTTTCAAAAAAGGAGACCGCAGAAACCCTAAGAACTATAGACCCATCGCCCTGCTTGATGTGTTGGGTAAAGTATATGCTTCCCTTCTTCAACAACAACTCCTGGAGTGGTCTATTAAATGCGATCAAGTGGACCCGAGACAGACTGGATTTGTTAAGGGTGTGGGATGCTGTGTCAACCTCCTACTGCTAAACTTACTGAAGATGGAAGCCCACCGGTCCAACTCTAAGATTTACTTGTTCCTAATTGATCTATCTCAGGCCTTTGACAGCATTAATAGAGATCTATTATGGGTGAAATTGAGCGAGTGGAACTGTCCATCCAGCCTGCTGGCTGCCATTCGTGAACTCCACACAAACACCTCCATTAGAGTCAGACTAGACCTTAGGGGCAATCTATCGGCCCCAATTAACACATTTACAGGTGTTAAACAAGGGTGTCCCCTAGCAGCGAGTATTTTCAACTTGTTCATTTCAGACATCAAAGACATTTTCAAAGGGCTGACCACGTTTCCACCTAAAATACATGGTACCCAGATTGATTACCTTGTTTATGCGGACATTATTCTGCTGGATCTAACACCTATAGGACTCCAACGCAAACTTAGCGTTGCGGAAAAGTACCTATCAGATAATTGTCTCAACATCAATAAGGGGAAATGCGAAATCATAATTACAAGGCTCTAAAGGAAATAAGAAGAACTTCAAATGGTACTTGGATAAAGAACCCATCAGGATTGTGAAGAATACCACCTATCTAGGGATGAGAATCAGAGTTAGCAGAAATGATGCACCTTGGGCAGAGACAGTAAAGAGCAAATGCTGGCAACTGGCTTGCCAGGCGACGTTGATTAACAAAAAATTTGGTAAATTTTCTCTAAAACCTACGCTAACCTTTTTCCAACAAAAGGTGGTTCTATCCTTAATATATGGTGGAGAAAATGCATTTGGCTGTGGGCATGAGGTGTGGAATACGCTTGAAAATATCTTTTGGTCCAAAGTTCTTCACCTCCCAAAAGGGACCGCAACAGTCTGTGTAAGATATGAACTGGGCTACATCTCAATTCAAGCAAGAGTTGCCTGAAATCTCCTAAGCCTTTTCAGGAAAACAATACTAACAAACCCGCCTCGACAAATTGCAATACTTCACAATCCAAATTCTGAAAAAGTTCAAACAATCCTGTACCAATGGAATGAGCTGTGTCGAGAGGTTCTTGATACCTACGACATCACGACACAAACCCTCCTTGAAAATCTGGACTCTGCGAAACTAAAGTTGTGGAGAACCGATTGGATCAACACTTGCAAACTAAGATCAGAATCAACAAGAGGCGAGAGCTTACGGCCGTCTTCCAGACTATTTGACTTGCTTACCGGACCAGTGGTCTAGACTTATATATTTGCAGTTCAGACTCAATGTACTGCCTACCAAAGAGCATCTATGCTTTTGGTCCCAGTCACACGGTTTAGATCTAGTCTGTTGATTCTGTAAAACCTCAAATGAAACGCTCAAGCATTTAACAATAACATGTTCCGGGCTCGAACAAGAAAGAAACATCATCTTTGGCCCAGTAACAGAGACATTTCAGTTTGTACCTCATGAAGATTGGTGGAGAGCCATGTTTGACGGGTCTAATAGAACTGTGCTATATGCCCTGGTTTCTTTTCTTCGTGTCATAAAAGACCGACTGGACCTAAAATCTGCTCATTAATCGTGGAAGACGCTTGGACGCGTGCCCAGTGGATATAAGAGGTGATCTATCTATGGAATTGGACGTAAACATGTAATCTTCTTTTCGTTGATGTTGTACTGTGTACCTAGGATGATGATGTTCTTCTTCGGTTCCTTTTTTTTTTTGAAGGTTTGAAAATAAATAAATAAATAAATAAATAAATAAATACCTGCTATCAGGCTATTGCAATAATCCAAGTGGGGGTTAGTCATTGCCCCCACCACAGTCGCCCTATCTTCTATTGGAATATAGGGTAATATGCTCTGTAGTGAGCGCAATGCAAAATAAACTGTTTTTACCTTCGCTCCCACCTGACTCTCACTCCCTAAATTCTCCTGCCACCAACAAGCTAGATTCTATACCTTATTGGCATACTGTAAATGTTCCCCTAGAATCAATGGTGGCAGATCTGGTCTTTCCTGTGACTTTTTACTTTTTGGATCAAACAGTATAATTTCTGTTTTTGCCGCATTTAACTGCAACTGATTGACAGTCATCCACTCCTTAAGTTCCTCCATACATAGATTTATCCGTTCAAAGGCATCCTGACTATCCTGGAATTCTATGTATATCTGCGTGTCATCAGTATGTGAATGAAACAATAGGCCATACTTTTTAAATATTCTAAAAACTGGGCGAAAGTACAGGTTGAAGATGAGAGGGGATAAGGAGGAGCCCTGAGGCACCCCACATTCCAGCTCCACCATCTGGGAAGTGAATCCATCTAGTATAACTCTTTGTGATCTGTCTTTGAGAAATGAATCAAACCATCTCACCACTTCCTTAGATGCTTTTCCCACTTCCCCTATACGTTGGGCCATTGTCTGATGGTTCACAGTATCAAAAGCCGCGGACAGGTCCAGCATCAACAACACTGTTGATCTCCCCTCGTCCGCTGCTTTGAGTAGATCATCATGTACAGCCAACAGGGCCGACTCTGTGCCATGTTTAGGGCAAAATCCTGACTGAGGATTATCCAGCAGTTCTTCCTTATCTACATATTCTTGGAACTGGGAACAAGCCACTTTTTCCAGGATTTTAGTTGGCCACATCAAGTTTGCCACTGGTCGATAATTCTTCATTATTTCTGGATCCAGATTGGCTTTTTTTAACAGGGGTTTTATTAACGCCTTTTTTAGGGCTTTAGGCACCTGAGAGTCTTGTAAAGACTTATTCACAAAGGTTTTTATAAATGGTGTGAGCTCTTTTGCTAGCCATTTAGCGACATATGCTGGTGTCCCACAAGAGAGATCATTTCTGGGTTTTAATTGACTCAACAATGTGCAAATCACCTTTTCATCCACCATTTGAAACTGAAAGGCTGGCTCTCCCTGTATTATGTTCTCCTGTTCTTTTTCCTCCTCCATCTCTTTCTCTCGTCTTGGGAGCCTTCCTTGATCTATATTTTCTAGAATCAGAATGATGTTTTCTTTATATAAAAGTATTAAATGTATCTGCTTGTTCCTGTGCTGCGGTTATATTTACTTCTAAGCAAGATGGTTTACTAAATCTTGTGACCGCTTCAAAAATGGCCTTCGATCGATTACCAGCTTGTTTAATTTCTTTATGTAAGAAATCACGTTTAGCTAAAAATAACGTGGTTTTGTAGATTTTCAAAGTTGTTTTTACTCTATCAGCATCATTATCAGCCTTTGAAAATCTCCAAGTTTTATTAGCTTTGCGAAGTTGTTTCCGCAACAGTGCAAGTTCTGGACCAAACCAGGACTTCGATTTCTTAGTTTGTTTCTGTTTCAGGGGTGCTTTTTTATTACAAATTTCCTCCAATATCTCCATACCTTTATCAAAAAATTCTTCACAAGTCAATGTAGAATCCATTCCTTTCAGTTTATTCTGCACTTCTCCCCCTGGAATTTTATCCAGGTCGACGACAGCACGTTTCCACATTGGTGGCATTTCTCTGCCTTTCCCTTTTTGTGTCTCCTTACTGGAGAGCATTAAGACCTGAATATAATGGTCTGACCACAATATTGGGTATGTTTCTTTAAGGCTAACCGCTTGTCCCCTGGTTGACAACATATCAAGGCAGTGTCCTTTATTATGTGATGGTGCGGTTGTAAGCACCGTCAGTCCACGATTACTCAGAACTTTTCTCAGAGCCATTGCATCTTGGTTAAACTGTCCACCCAGATATTCCAATCGCCAAGACAAATCAGTTCCTTATATTTATTCCCCAATTGTGGTTAAGTATAGGTCCAGTAATTCCAGGAAATTACCTAATGATCTTGGGGGCCTATAACCTAACTACACTTTTACAGAAGTAGAGTTTGATAAGGTAATAATAAAATCTCCCATTTGTGTCTCCTCCCCCCAGTCCAATTCTATCATATTGAGGTTTATTAAGGATTTATAAATAATTGCTATACCCCCTCCTCTTTTCTGTATACAATCAATTTTCTGGATAGAATAATGGTCTGGGACCAGTGTGTGAAACATTGATTGGCTCCCCTCAGAGAACCATGTTTCTGTTAACATTATTTCCAGGTCATGTTCTTGAATAAAATCCTTTACAGGTTACACTGGTCAACAAGTAAATCTGAAAGATACTACCTCAGAACGACCAGTATTTTATGAGCAGGTACACAAACCAGGAAAACAAATGATCATTTTGGGGAAATCTCTCGAAATGAGGTACTGTGCTTAGCAGTGCCACAGACCAAAGCTGTAAGAGTCCCAAATGAGTGCATGCCCGAATCAGCACTTACCTGCTTCCTCAAACTATAAAGGCACAAGACTGAATGAGGACTGCAGAGGCTGGATGGCAGGACGGGGGCGCCTGCCAGTGGCTGGGGGTACGCACATGCAGGGTTGGGTGGGAGACATGGTGGCACCATAAGGGCGGGTTAAGGGAGGTGGACCATATGATGAGGACAAAAAAGGTAGGAGGCCATCAAGGGGGCAGCAGGGAAGAGGTTGGAAACATAGCAGAAAATGATGTGGAATTCAGGCGGGACCACCCTGGTGACCAAAAAAAAAAAAAAAAAGGATGCAGACCACGGCACGTGAATGTTTGGAGGTGGGGCTTGGGATGTGTGCAGCCCAGTAGTTAGAGTGGGGCTAGGGGTACTAGAGAGAGAAAAGAATTGGAAATATATTTTAGTTATTGTATTTGTACCACACGCAAATAAGTGGCTGGAGGCATAGAGGCACCAAGGCACGACAACTACAAAAAACACAAATCAGGTTGACTGTCAAAGAGCAAGCAGATCAGGAGGAGGGCAAAGAAATTAGTGAAATAAAACAGTTTTCAACATGCCCTTAAAAAACATGATCCAAGGTCCAGGGGAAGAGCATTCCAAATCTGAGGTGCTGCAGACGGAAACGATCTCTGTTTCACATAGGACTAGTTCTTGGGATTTCTAGAAGGCAGGTGTTATTGGATATCAATACTGGGGAAACTATTAGTCGCGAGATGAGGGTTGACATGTACTTCGGTACCTGCCCAAAAAGGCATTTGTGAGTAATGCATAACACACAGAAGATGATTCTACTACAGACAGGAAGCCAGTGTACTGTTCTCCTTGCTGCCGTGACATGTTCTTTCCTGTGCAGGCCTGCAACAATGCGTACCACGTTATTTTGTACCACCTGCAGCTGAGTGAGGTCATGTTTGGAAATGCCAAGCAGAAGGCTAGAGCAATAATCCAATTTGGCTCCTTTGATTGCCCGAGCAATGATGCCACGGTTTGTGGGGGAAAGAAAGGGTTGTAACTAGGCCAATAAGTTAAGATGATAGCAGATACTAGACATAAGGCTATTAACCGGTCCTTTCATGGATAGTTCTTGATCTAAACCCAAGGGCCTAATTCACAGAAGCATTTTATAATGGCAAAACCCCAATTGGAAAACACTCTGTGAATCAAGGCTCAAGTGTCTTAACCTTCGACTGAGTGGAAATGTTGCACTCTGCATTGAAGGCAAATACTCTCAGCTGAGCTTCGGCAATGCTTCCCAGCATCACAAGTTCGGTCACTGAGCTGTTAAGAGCAAGCTTGTTACTTTGCATCCATTTCTGGTAGTACTCATAGGTGGAGATCAAGGTAGACTAGTCAGTAATCTACACGTGAGGGGAACAAGGCATTGTGTATCATCCGCATAATTAGCATACATAATACCTAGTTAATCAAGTTGTTCAAACAGGGGGAGAGTAAAGATGTTAAAAAGGGTGGGCGATACGCACAAGCCCTGTGGTACCCCACAAGTGACAGTGAACTCCTCAGCCAATGCATCCTCAAAGGAAACCCTTGCTAGGCCACCAGGGGGCGCAGGCAACATGGCTGCCTGAGCTGAGAGCTCCGTACCCAGCCCCGGGTAACTGTTGGTAGCGAAGAAGAGTGGGGGCCCCACCCTCCTTGAGACCCCCCCACGAGATTGTGGGAACCCTCGGCCCCCAGCTGGGTCCAACTCCGACCCTCGGCCGTGTAGGCTTCACCGAGTTCGGCCGCCCGAGGGTTTCACCGGCCCCTCCCCCCACACCCTGGAGCGGGGCTCGGCTGTGGGCCAGACTTGGAGAAGGAGGGACCAGATGCGACACGGAGAATGCAGAAGCCGAGGCGGAGACTGTACGCGGGACCTGCGGCCGAACGAAGAGACAACCCGACGCCCGGACCCGCAGAGCAGCGCGTCGGCCCGGCGCGAGAGGTGAGAGCGCCCCCGGCGCACCTACGGACCCGGGGGGGCGACGCAGGAACACACCCCCCCCCCCGGCTTCAGGACGCCCGGGGCTCGACGTGGGATAGCGACCCCAGACACCCCCACGAACTCAGGGGGCTGACGCAGGGGCGCGGCCCCCCCCCTCTCTAGCCTTGAACCACCCCACGCTGGGGGGACGAACGGGGCCTGAAGCAGGTCCGTGGCGGCCCCGGCACGAACTACGCCGGTGAATCCCGGGGAGGCGACGCAGGAGCGCACCCCCTCCCCAATTTTGACTCTCCCCCCTCGGGGACAAGCGGGGCTTCAGGTGGGACGGCAGCGGCCCCAGCCCCCAACACACCAACGGATCGGGGGGCCGACGCGGGAGCACACCCCCCCCCTGTCTCTCTCGCCCCGGCTTTGGCTTCCCCCCCATACCCCTGATGACAAAGAGAATGCAGATAAGGGAAACGGACCCAGAGTGACTGGCAAGGTGGGACCCCGGGAGGTGAGACCTACGTCAAAGAGAGATCGGTACACTGAGGAACATAGGGGACCACGGACTATTGGTGAGAGGTCAATCGGACCATTCCCCTCACGACCACCCCACTGGAGCACGACGCCGTGAGCACATTGCAGGAGGAGAAGGCACCGGAGGCACGCCAGAGGGCCCCACCGACACCAGACCCCCAACTTCTCGACTGGGCCACGTTCCACATACGGAAGCTTCGGCCTGGCTGCGCCCATCGCTTGGGATCGTCATCGGGGGGGCATTCGTCCACCAGGTGCCTACCCGTCCCACCACCGGGGCCGCCAACTATACGCTGCACTCTCCCACGATCAAATTTGCGGGTTGGATAGGTCGCGCCAACTACAGCCCACCGGAGTGCCCCCCCCATGAGCTGGAGGGAGACCCTCGCCAAATACCAATTTGTGGCTTCCGAGGGCGAAATGGCGGCAGGGGGCACCTCCACCCCTCCCCCAGACCTGGGGGCTATACAAAACAATATCCAGATAATCCTAGAGGAGATACGTGGGATGAGAACTGACATGGGGGCTAAATTGGCGGACCTTACCACCAAAGTCACCACCCTCGAGGACTGGATGGAGGGGGTCGAAAATAACCAGCTCTCCACAGCCCTCCTCGAGACCCAAATGGAGGTCAGGTTCCAGGACATGCAACGGCGGGAGGAGGAACTTCGGTTCAAAGTGGACGACATGGAAAACAGACAAAGGAGGAATAACCTACGCATTTTTGGGCTGGTGGAATCCGAGGGCGAGACCATACAGGGTCTGGAGGGTAAAGTACTGGATATCATAAGGATTGTCCTGGGCGAGAGTGCCGGAGGCGAGATCAAATTTGATAGGGTCCACCAGGCGGGCGGAGGAGGCAGGGGCCTGCGTTCAGTGCTGGCTAGACTGCATCACTACAAAGACAAAGCCAAGATCCTAGAAAAGGCGAAAAACCTAGGCAATATCCAATATGGGGTCTCTAGGGTGTCCATATTTCAGGACCTCTCAGCTCTCACCCTACTAATGAGGAAGAAATGTGGCACCCTCACAAGATGGCTACAGGGGAAGGGGGTCAGATACCGCTGGGGCCACCCCTTTTAACTAGCGTTTGAATGGCAGGGAGAGAAGTACCATCTGGTCTCGGAGGAGGACATTCAAAGGGCCACAGATGACCTGCTTGGCGACATGCCCGCCCCCTCGGGCGGCAGAGTGGGTGGCACCCAAGATCCCCCTAGAGGTCTGGTCGGTCTGGGAAAGCTTAGTGGCAAGTCTAAGGTCAAGGGTACTCGTAAATTTCAGAAAACAAGACACCCATCAACGGCCTCCGAGGACCGCCCGAACTCATGACTATACCACTTTCTCGGGGGTTGAGGAACCATACTGATGCTCCTGTATTCCAAGCCTTGGCAGAGCTGGAAAATGAGGCCTGGCCTCATGAAGCCAAGGCCGGGCGCCACGTTGGCGTGAGGTTTAAACCGCCAGGTTGGAGGGCGGGAAGCAGTTTGATGCAATGTTAATGGTTTGGTTGTGTTTCTCCCGGTGTGGGGCTGAGTTTGAACCTTGGGGTGGGTGCGGGGGCCGGGGGTTCGCGGGCTCCAGTGCTGACCACCTCCACCGAGGTAATGGTTGGGGTCGATATATATGGAAGAACAAAAGATGGGGATCCCTACTATAAGAAATACCCGGGGCTGGGGTAAGAGTCCTTGGTGGTTCGTTGACCAACCCCGACATCAGTTGGGGGGCGTGGACGGACGCCTTACAATGAAAGGGAAAAGGGAATGGGGGGGAGGGGCAGGAGGGGAGGACTGGGTGGGGGAAGGGGAGTGGGGAACACAGGGGAAGGAAGGGGGTAATAGCCGAATCAAACTAGGGTTTACAATACGGACACAGGCTACAGGGCAACTCCGCGACACAGGACAAACAGAGGGGGCCTCCCCATATGACAATGGTTGAGGGCAAGATAGGCACACTTAATGTCAAGGGCCTTAACTCCCAGAACAAGAGATCCCTGACGAGTAACATGTTTTGCAAACAACAACTAACGGTACTCTTCCTCCAAGAGACTCACTATAGACAGGGCAAGGAATCACCCATAAGGAGAAGGGACATTGGATCCAATTACTAGGCCTCACACAGAAGTTCGAAGAAGGAGGGGGTAGGGATCCTCCTGAATAAAACGTTCCACCTCTCCAATACCGAAACCAAGAGGGGCTTTGGGGGGCGGTTCCTGGCAATCAAGGGCACTCATGAAGGCGAACGCATCACTCTGGCTACCCTCTATGCACCCAACTCTGGCCAGATTAGGTTCCTAACCCAAATCATGGGGATAATCGATGAATGGGCAGAAGGGGCCATGATCCTCGGGGGCGACTTCAATCTTGTAATGGACCCCAAACTAGACTGGTGGACGGCCCGAGGGGTTGGACCCAAGGCGATATCTAAAGATAATATTTCATTCCAGACTCTCCTGAGGGAACACTATTGGGAGGATGTTTGGCGGGCAACGCATCCAGAACCGGGAGGCTATACATTTTTCTCCCCTCCACACTTTACATACACCAGAATCGACCTGCTCCTGACCTCCAAGGAGGGAGGCGGAGTGGCCACGGACCCGCGAGTCGAGGCAATAACCTGGTCCGATCACGAGCTCCTAGTGGCGAGCTGGTTTCTCCCCATCTCCCCCCGATCAACCCACTGGAGGTGTAATGATGTGCTTCTCAGAGACCCAGTCTTTAGGGACTTCCTAAGAGGCGAAATGGCGGCATATTTCGAAATAAATGATAACGGGGAAACTGACATGCCAACGGTGTGGGAGGCAGCAAAGGCCACCTTCCGCGGCCTCCTCATAGCAGAGGGAGCCAGACGTAAACGGGAAAGAGGGCTCGTCGAAACCAGGATACGGGCGGACCTTGGAATCTTGCGGGGTAGGCTCAATCAGGGGGGGACGGACAGGGAATCCATCCTAGTTGAAATGAGCGAGAAACGTCAGGCCCTACACACGGCTCTCATAGGTGAGGTGGTTAAGAAGCTGAGATACACACGACAGAGGTACTATGAGAGGGGGGACAGGGTGGGAGCGCTGCTGGCTCGTAGATCCAGGGGATGTCGACTGGAGAGAAGGGTGGGCCCCATTAGAGGCCGGGAGGGCTCCATGCTTAACAACAAAGCAGAGGTAGTGGGCTCCTTCGCAGATTACTATAAGGAACTGTATACAAAACAGGGGGGAACATCACCAGAGGAGATACGGGCATATTTGGAGGAATACCCCCCGCCACGCTTGACGGAGGCGGAACTACAGGCGCTAGAATCAGACATAACTGTTGACGAGGTAGAGGCGGCCATCAAGAGGCTGAGGGTGGGTAAGGCCCCGGGGGGAGATGGCTACACAGCCGATTTTTACAAGCAGTTCTCATCTTCGCTGGTGGAACCCCTAGCCAAACTCTTTAACCAAATCCGAAACGAGGAGACGCTCCCACCCTCCTTCCTCCAGGCACTCATCACGGTCATCCCGAAGCCGGGAAGGACCCGAAGGAGTGTGGCTCCAACAGACCCATCTCCCTCTTAAACCTCGACGCAAAAATATTCACTAGAATTCTGGCATCTCGCCTAGAAAAGTGCCTTCCCCGACTGGTTCACCCCGACCAGGCGGGTTTCATACTTAACAGACAGGCCTCGGACAGCATGCGTAAATCTCTCCACGTGCTGTACTCAAGGGAGATCCGGAACGAGGGGGCCTTGCTCCTATCCCTAGACGCAGAGAAGGCCTTCAATAGGGTGAGCTGGGAATTCATGGGAGAGGTCTTGTCTGCGGTGGGAATGGGCCAGAGGTGGTTGGGCTGGATGGCGGCACTGTACTCTTCCCCAACAGCCAGGGTGGTAGCTAATGGGACGAAGTCAGAGTCCTTCCCCCTGGGGCGAGGTACAAGACAAGGATGCCCACTATCCCCCTTGATATACGCCCTAGTTACGGAACCCTGGGCAGTCTCGATACGTAACAACGAAAACATCAAAGGGGTCCAATTGGGTGACTCCCATTGCAAGATTAGTCTGTTCGCAGATGACGTCCTCCTGTATGTTACTAAGCCGTCACAGACGATCCCTCATGTACTACAGGCCCTGACGCGCTATGGTAACCTCTCGGGGTATAAAGTCAACCTAGACAAGTCAGCTGCCGGATTCGGAGGTACAATATGTAGAAAGTCTCCCCTTCCAACTGCAGAGAGAGGGGTTCCGATACCTGGGAATCCAAATCCCATCCACCCCGGGTGACCTCTTCGCGCGCAATTTTACCCCATTATGGACTGCTGTTAAGAGAGATATTGAAAGGTGGGCGGCGGCGGGGTTCTCATGGATGGCACGGCTCAACCTGATTAAGATGGTAATACTCCCTAAGTTCCTATTTCTCTTCCAGATGCTCCCTACCCAAGTGCCAAGGCCCTTTTTCGACTCAATGAAGCGGGTGTTGCTTAGATTCCTCTGGGCGGGAAAGAAACATAGAATTTCCTACGATGTCTTGACAAGACCGAAGGAGGATGGAGGAGTGGGGTTCCCCGATTTTGACACATACTATAGGGCATCACAGCTAAGGATTCTGGTTGACCATTTTAATCCTGGGACGGAGAAGCAGTGGGTGGCTCTGGACAACAGACTTCTTGCCCCAGTCACGATCGACGAGCAGTTATGGGTCCCAAGAACAAGCATCCCAAGGAGGGTACATGAACACCCAGTGTTGGGGGTTCTCTGGTCAGTCTGGAAGGAGGGGAGCTATTTCAGGTGGCTCACGACCTGGCCCTCCCCGCTAAGTTGCATTTGGGCGCCACCATTCCTGGCCAAAATAGCAGAACCAGCAGCATACCAGAGTTGGTACGAGGCAGGCCTGGTCAGGGCCTGCCATCTATGGGTAGGGGGATCCTTCATGCCCCTTCCTGACCTCGAGGAGGCTCTGGGTCTGGGCAAGCTGTCACCATTCCGCTACCTCCAGCTTAAGGGAGTTCTCTCAGAACCCTCGTGGGGGGACACTCTTAGGAGGGACCTTACAGATTTTGAGAAAGTGATCATCTCCACTCGGGGCTCGAAAGGGGTGATAGCTCGGTTTTACAGACTCCTCTTGTTTTCAATACCAAGGGACCCCCCCCCCCGGCACAAACGCAATGGGAAAGAGAACTTGGCGTGGCAATAGACGGTAGGAGATGGACCAAGATGTGCATCCGAGCCCATCGCTCAACTACGTCCCTCCAATACAGACACCAGGCATTAAAGGTCCTACATAGGTGGCACTATCCCCCCCAGAGATTATCCAGAATGCTCCCAGGTTACGACCCACACTGCTGGAAATGCTGAAACATCACTGGAGACTACATACACATGTGGTGGTCATGCCCCAGGGTACATATATATTGGGGAGAGGTCTTATCCTGGATCAGGGGAGTTGATGGGTTAGACAGACCCCTCTGCCCCTGGCTACTCCTCTTTGGGATTGAGGTTGGGGACGATCAGGAGGACACCCAGGGCCACATGCTCCAGGTCATGCTTGTGGCGGCCAGGTGTTGCCTGGCCCAAAAATGGAAAAACCCAAACATGCCACAGGAAAAGGAATGGGTTACCAAGGTCCGAGCGATTTATGACATGGAGTTCCTTACGCACATTCTTGATGAATCCAAAACCAACATCGGAGAACTCTGGCTTCCATTTTTTGAAAGATACGAGCGCAGTACATGAGGGGTCCAGTCTTCACGGTGGGCCCGGTTTTGTCCTTTAGACATTGTGAAACTGTAAAGTCGGGGTCTCCAAAGGCACCCATTAACTGGGACATGTTTTCTCCCCCCCACAAGGGGGTCCTAATAGGTTGAGCCCAAGGGCAAGTGTGCAAAAAAATGCCCATCACCTGTGCTCTGGGACTGTGCATTGTGTTCCGAAGTGTTAAAACCAGATTCTACTTTGATTAAATGGCTAGGGGGGTGGGGGGGGGGGTAAAAGGGTTATTGGTGGGTACGCTTTCTATAAACGTAATACTGTTTTCTTTTTGATGCAATGTTCGCAGTAATAACCTACAAAATGTCAATAAAAATATATTTTCAAAAAGGAAACCCTTGCTCTAGGTTCTGCCAAAAAGGATTTCACCTATTCAATGGCTGCAGTGGAAAAAATGTGCTGGATCACGTAGTCTCTCCGCCAGCATGGTATGAACCACCAGATCGAAAATGGCGGACGATCTAAGAGCATAAGTATGGTGGTGTGTCCCTTTGCCATGAACTAAAGTATATTTGTTTTTACTTCGAGTACAGTAGACTCAGTACTATGAGCGCGTCTGGCGCCAGATCGTTTAGGTCCCTGGATGTAATGCTCAGATAGGAAGGTCTCAATCTGTAAATGTGCCACGTTATCCAGAATTTTAAGTAGATGGGGCACATTTGTAATAGGTCGATACTTTCCCGCTATATCAGGATCAAGGGAAGGCTTTTTCAACAATGGCGAGATTCAGGCATGTTTTAGGTCAAGATTCAGGCTTGTTTTAGGTCAAATGGGACAAAGTTCTCCCTAAAGATGCATTAACAAATTTGGTTATAAGAGGAACCAACTGGGGGGGGCACAACACTTCGCTGTGATGGCAGGGCAAATGCCACCTTTACAGTTGGTGGGTTTTAATTTGCTGAGAAGGTCAGCAAGGTTCTTCTCAGAATTTGGCTGAAAGACAAATTCAGGAAAGGTCCTAAACGAGACAGGAACTCCTGCGTTGTTGTATTCTTTATTCCTTTCCTCCTTTATAAAGACAGTGTTTGCTTGAATTGTTTTAAGTTTATTCGAGAGTGCCTCTTGTATGTCATTACACCACTTGGTGTCTTTGATAACCTGTCGGGGAGGTGGGCAGGGGGCCTCAAGCTCCTTGAGGACCCTAAATAGCTCCTTGGAGCAAGAGGCTGCCCCAAGAATTTGTTGCTCGTAGTAGTTATTTTTGCTGAGGAGATCGCCGTTTTGTGCAACTTGGCTGCCTGCGTGTAAAGCATGGACAAAAGCATGTGGGCAATTCATACTGATTAGCAGGAGGAGGCAAGCAGATTGATTAATGGAGTCGAGGACCGGTCTTCCCCGGAAAGCAGTTCTTGTCAATTAATCAGCAGTATGGGGAAGCAAACAAAAAATGACAAAAAATGGTATAGATATAAAAGTTTAAACCTTTAAGCTGACCCATCCTGTCCAAGAAGGTAGCCACGGCCAAAACATCTTCTGGGATTAAAGTACCACTTTGTTTACTTTTTATAGAGAGCCAATATGACTTCCAGACAATTTGCTGCCAGTTTGTGAGCAGGGTGCAGAGGACGCAAACTACTGTTAAAGAATCAGAACACATGCACATTTGGATAAACACGCAAGATATGTCTTTCCTATGTCAGGGATAGATTCCATCAAGAGATAAGAGGATTAAGGATATTACTGGCATAGGCCATTGGTTGAGCTGGCTCAGGTCACCCGAGTTTAATCAAAACCACTGGACAAGAACGATATGTTAAGTAATGACATCACAAAAACAGTCACATTCTTTTACTGAATACAAATGTAAAGGGCCAGGAGGATAGCTCAGGGGCAATGAGCTCCCCTTGGAAGCAAGGTGACGCAGACCAACACAGGCACAGTCTCCGGATCAGCGATTCAAAACCTCTATTCGTATTAAACAGGTTATAAATAACCAATTACAAAAATTACAATTACAATGTATACTTCAAAGCAAATAAAATGGGCTTCTGGCATTGGGCGTGGGTGGTAGATTTAGGGACACAAACGTTTTTACTCACCAGAGATGGAAGGAATGCCTGCTGGAATTTTTTGGGATTTATCCGCAGTGAACCCTGAAAGAGTGTGAAAACAATCCTTAGGCAGACAGTCGTTGACATGACATATGAAAACAAAGCAGAAATAATAAAGGGGCTGGTGAATTGGGATATCTTAGCCCCGGGCTCCCACTGTGGCACACAAATGGAAACATGTACATTTCCTAAAAGCATGTGTTATTATATAGTTTGCTGTAGACAACACATCGGAATTATCACAATGGGTGTCAAATTGAGAGGTGGGGAGAGGGTGAGGGGACTGGAGAAAGTACATATGCAAAGCCAGAAGGGAGAATATTAAAATAGATTGCACATTTTAGTTTTCAGTAGGAAAACTTCTCAAAAAGGGGGTAAAAATGTTCTATATAGCTCCCAGAATAGAAATATTTCCAAATCCCCATGTACGGTGCCAGACAATCCACCCTGCACAGCCTTTTTTCCACAGGACGTCATTTAGAAATAAGCAACAGACTGAAGTGTGAATTGAAGCACGACAAGGTTAAGCGCACTGACAAAGCCTAAGTCAAAAGTGCAGCTTCAAGTCTGTTGAACCTCAGAGGAGGTTGATATTTGGCTGATAATTCTAACCACTTTATCGTTGCGTGGGTAGGATGTCTAGGTACTATGTAATACATAAGTCTTGCAGAGGACGTGGTCAAGCAGAACATCTACAGATAAAACACTGCCTTTAGGTAGCTACATTATTCAGAGGACGTGCTTGGCATCATTGAAGTTCCCTTGGGAAAATGCAAACACGCAGCTCCTGTCTTGACATCGGGTTGGTACCCCTCGACAAAGCGTAGAATTGGTGACGTTGGGTCTCATCACCTTCTTGGATACAATGTATGCTCATTGTAGAGTGCAACACATTGCCTTGTGGCCACTTCAGAGCAATTGTTGGCTTGGTAAACATTGTAGAGATGGGAGTTGATTGTCTGGTCATTTAGCCAAGGCAATTATTTAACCAGGTGATGCTTAAATGACAAGGAAGTTTAAGGACAACAACCAGCATCATCCTCCAGTTTGCATGTACAGTCCATCAGTGGCCGGATTTGCCACAATCCAAGTGTAGGACAATGGCTGCGTCCACATTGTCGAATTTTAAAAGCTGTAGAGTGCCAGAACTGAGAAGAGTAGCAACATCCCTAGGGACGGTACTCCTCGGAGACTGGTGGAAAACCCTGTGTATGGTCCATCTTCAGAGGCTAGCCGATGCGGCACTCCTACCTAGATTCTTTTTATGAAACAGATGGTGTTGGAAGTGAAGGTCGGAGGCACTCATTCAGCAGTCCTTTTCATTGAGGAAACCTGGCTCGCGTCTTGGTTCACCAGTTCATCGCCATCCACTTGCCAGTGCCCTACATTCTCAAGTCAAACCTTCATATGTTCTATAGCTGATGGAGACCTAGGGACTCCACACGGCATTTAGGCTGGTCAGATTGTGTGACAATCACAGGTCTATATCCTAGATGAGACCCGAGGCTAGCTAAGTGAGCCCGCTTAGCAAAACCCTCATAGGGGTTTGGGAAAGCAGGACCTCGCTGGGAGCGACTCCCCTCAACAGGACAAGGACTCTCAATTCCTCTAAGGAACTACCAGTCACAAATACCCCATCAGCCTATCTGGGACTGGAGAGGACTCCAAGTTGGAAGCAAAGACATTTTATTTTCGCATCATTGGCCAGTGGTAATGGTGAATACTGACATAGCGGAACAGCTGACAGGAGACAAGACGCCCCCTGGATAGTGTGATGAATCCAATGGAGTCATCACAAATTCCCCGGTGGTGAGCCCCTCCCATATGGACCGGGGACAGCAGCCACTACCAGATGCTGACACTGGGGGAATGTTACATGAGGGAGGATCACATAGGAGGAGCCAACAACTGGAGAAATGCCCCATTTTGTTTATTTACAAACATTTCAGGACACCGCGTGTGTTCTTAGAATAGTTTAAACTTGCCTACGAACAGTACAAACAGGTATAGCGTCCTCAGGACACCCCGATTTTGTTTATTTACGAACATTTCAGGACACCCGTGTTGTCTGCGGTCAGAACAAACAGGGGTGCCTGCCACCTAAATAAATACAACATTTAAGCCATCTCTTACTCCCCCATCATCCCCAAACAGTCTTACACGCAAACACAATTCACTAAATAATATTTTTCCACCAAGTTTCACTGCGCTGTCCGCGGATGTCCGCGAATACAAGATGGCGGGCGTGCCCAGGAAATCTGACGCACCACACGCTCTCAACCACCCAATCAGCGAACACGTCCAATCTCCGCAGACACGACGCGCATGGCCCAGCCAATCAGGAACCTGTCCGCGGACCGAACATAGATATCACTAATTTATTGTGACCTACTTTTTGGTCATTTAAAAAAAAAAAAAAAAAAAACTACTGGACGAATTGTCACCAAATTTGCAAAAGCACGCTTTCGGGACCAAGCAGCTGCTCCTAGTCCAAATTTGGTGAAATCCATCTAGCGGTTTGGGCTGTAGGCGTGAGCAAAGTTTTTCCCCATTCAGTCTATGGCAAAAAAAATCAGTTTTGGGACCCCCTTATAACTTTGGTGACCCCCCCGGACCAAACCTCACAAGTGAGTGAGTGAGTGAGTGAGTGAGTGAGTGAGTGAGTGAGTTGAGTGAGTGAGTGAGTGAGTGAGTGAGTGAGGTGAGTGAGTGAGTGGTGTGTGTGTGTGTGTGTGTGAGAGAGTGTGAGAGAGAGAGTGAGAGAGAGTGTGAGAGAGAGAGTGTGAGAGAGAGAGGTGAGAGAGAGAGAGAGAGAGTGAGAGAGTGAGAGAGTGAGAGAGTGAGAGAGTGAGAGAGTGAGAGAGTGAGAGAGTGAGAGAGTGAGAGAGTGAGAGAGTGAGAGAGTGAGAGAGTGAGAGAGAGAGAGAGAGAGAGAGAGAGAGAGAGAGAGTGAGAGTGTGAGAGTGTGAGAGTGTGAGAGTGTGAGAGAGTGAGAGAGTGAGAGAGTGAGAGTGAGAGAGTGAGAGAGTGAGAGAGTGAGAGAGAGAGAGAGTGAGAGAGAGAGAGAGAGAGAGAGAGAGAGAGAGAGAGAGAGAGAGAGAGAGTGAGAGAGTGAGTGAGAGAGTGAGTGAGAGAGAGAGTGAGAGAGTGAGAGAGAGAGAGAGAGAGAGAGAGAGAGAGAGTGTGTGAGAGAGAGTGAGAGAGAGAGAGAGAGAGAGAGATTCAAGCCCTTTAATTATCCAGAGTCCCTACTTTTGTATTCTCTTGGAACATTTCAAAATATGGCACCATCTTCTCCCCTGACTCGGAAAGGATCCGACTTCTGTTTCTCTTCTTATATACTCATAATAATAATACAAAATATATATGTATATCCCCCACAAAGTGGTAGTAGGGCCAGTTAGATACCTACTATTCAACTCAGTCATACACCATCCTGCCATTTACCCTGGTCACTTCCTCTCCACCTCACACAAACTGACACACCCTTTACTTCGTGCCCCTAATTCCTCTCTAAACATCTGCCCCCATTGTTATCCCCCGCAAGAGGTACCTACATCTACGTGTTCACCCGATCTCCTCCATCATGGGGTCCCATTAATGGCTTGTACGCGCCAAAGAGTTGCGCCCGCTTTAAGAGCAAACAGGAATTCTGAGGGAAAAACGGCTCCCATACACCACTACGGGTTGCACGCTTGGGACTGGGCATAGCCCCTCCAGATGTGCGGCCTGGAATTCTCAATCTCTGTGGAAAATCTGGGATCATGTCGGGGTCACCAAAATGTTAGAGTAGCCCTTCAACGCTCACACCAGAAAAATACAACCCACTAGGGAAAAAGGCCCAATACACATCTTGCAAGGAGAACAAGGTTTAATCTCATAAAATGACAAGTAGGTGTCAACAAAAACTTCGATACCATGGAGCGCTCTGACAGAAACAGCCTGAACGATGGCTTTTAAAAAAGGTACACAGCATCACAAGTGACATACATTACACATAGGTTACAAATCCAGGTAGCTGGTTGGTGCGACCCTATACACAAAGCCTGCTCCATACGTGATGCCAAGCGATTGGTCCCAGCATCTTCTGTCCATCTTTTTCCATGTGGAGGGGTTGATAATCTTCTGTCATCATTAAGTACAAAAGCCAGTAATAGGCAATTATTTACACAGGCCATCATTTCACAAGCCTGCAGTGCACCTGGAATCAAGAGCGGGAGGCTACTTTTGAGGTCATGATAACTTCTCATAACTACGTGTACCCCCACTCCTTTCCCAGACACGTTGATACCTCCACATCTTTCCCACCCGCGGCATACATTTGTTACCGTCTCCCCTGGCACCTTGCAGCACAAATCACATTTACTAATGGTGGGGCAGCCCGCTCCTGCTCTCTGATCTTCTTGATCACTTTACAGTTTTATGGTGAGTGGCCTGGTCAATGTACTCAAACGTTTGTGTTCTGGGCTTTGGTGGTCTAGGGCCACTATAACTTATGAATTCAGACAATAAAGACCTAAAAGCCCTCACCCGTCCCCCTTCATCGTGAGATAACTCTTCAAAGACCCATTCCAGCCCTCTCTTGGCCTTGCAGGGCACATTCTTTCTGGGTTGCATGCAATGCTGATAAGCCACAATAAGGAAATGTGTGTGTATGTTCAGAGAATTAACCTTATGCAAAGCTGCCAGGACTGCGGACAAAATGTGCACTCACACCATTCTTACCCTTGCCACTGAATATAAATGAACTAGCATAGCCGTGGTACTAGGCCTCAATTTCAAAATGCCGCCCAACTTCTAAAATGGAGATTCATTACACATGCGATGCTAATGTTACAATTCACTACGCTTCCACTACAATCCAGCTTCTCTTAATGGGCCCCCTCCTACAACTGCCTCATCCTAAATCGCCCCAGGCCTGGGATTCTCGCCCTTGCTTCCAAACAAACTGAAGGCAGACCCTCCAGCTTATTGCGATTTTGCGATCCCGCAAAATGCCGCGAAAACGGCCGTTTTGCGCAAAATGCCGCAAAAATGGCCGTTTTGTGCAAAAACAGCATCTTTTAAAAAAAAAAAAATTTTTTTTTTTTTTTTTTTAAGTAATCTGCAAAAATTACTGTTTTGAAAAAAGAATCCTCAGGGTGCCAGGTGCTCAACTTTTTTTTTTTGTTTTTATTTACACAAGAAATGAAATCACTTGCGCCCCAAAAATTGCAGCCCAATCCACAAGGGACACATGAATGGGCACATTTTATATGCGCGCCCATTCAGATGGCCTTTTTCACCTCCTTGATCAAATAAAGTGGCGTTTCTGTCAATTTAAAAGCACATCCCTCATTTCCAAGCAAGATGCACTTTTAAATGTGCAGAAATTGTAGGCAACCCTACGCGCACGGGATGTGGGGCTGCCACTGCATGACAGGGTCTTTCCTGACCCTGTCATGCATTTCTTTTAAGGTATGAACCGCTGCTGAGTCGCTTGCATTTCTGTTCCTCAAACAGGATAAAAATGCATTTTTTGGGTCACATTTTACAGCGGCAGGCACCTAGAGTGCCTGTCCCTGTGAAAGGCGCTGGGAGCTTGCAGAACACTGTCGGGAGAGCGATTCTATTCAAAGTACTCCCCATTTTGATGACAAAAATCTATCGAATGTTACAATTTGACCAATTACGTGCAGTACTATTCGATCGATTTTTATAAATACTGAACATGTGTTGCGGGGGTGTCACCCGCTCCCCTTGTTTAGTATTTTTGGTCTAGGGTGGTTGCAGAAGTGTTTTCCCCTTTTTCCTCAAAATTGGAGGCGGGGACAGAAAAAAAAAAGGAAAATAACGAAAAAAGGACCCTGCAGAGTCGGATCCGACCCGCGTTAGAGGGACGGATCCGACCCGCGTTAGAGGGACGGATCTGGCACCGCAGGGTTGCAGGGGAAGCTGCAGCGACCAAGCGGTTAAGTAGGGGAGGGGGTCGGGTGGTGGTGAAAGGTACATTTTGGGTTGTTTGGCTGAAGTGCAAATCAATTTGCAGCAAAATTGACTACGGTCAATTCCGCCGCAAATAATTACACTTCGGTCAAACAACCCAGAACACCATTCAAGGCAGCTGCCAGCGCACAATTTGCGCTACAGCTCAAGCCTGTGGAAATGCGCCGGTCACCTTTGAGAATAAGGTGACCTGCTCATTTCCAAAAATGGGTTGTCTAAAAATAGCATATCCTCCGTTCTTTTTTTAAATGCCCCCTCATTTGAGGAACTGGGACAAAATCTACATTTAAAAAAAAATAATAAAAATGGTTACACTATGAGAGAGAGGGAGAGTGATGGGTGAGATGTGAAGTGATGGGCAAGAAAGCAGAGGAAGAGCAGTGGGTCAGAGGAGGAAGTGCTGCACAAGAGAGCAGAGGAAGCAGTGATGCGGTGGGCCAGAAATCTGAGAGCGAGCAGAGGTACAGAAAGTAGAGGAAGCGGTTGGCCAGAAAGAGGCAGTGAGCTGCAGATTGGGAAAAAGGATGAGGGAAGAATGTGATAGAATGGGAGAAAAGATGCAAGATGCAGAAGCAGCACAAAAGAATGAAGGACTGTATATTGAGGGAGGAATTGTAGAGTGTAAGGTGTGAGTTGGGAGTATGATTTGGAGTGTGGCAGGGGCTGGGCAGTGCAGATTGTGACTTGACAGTGTGACATAGCACGTGAGTATTTGTATGACAGAGTGAGAGGTTAAGGAATGTAAGTTATGATGGAGAGTTGGTGAGATGTTTGTGGGTGTTTGGGGGATTGGAGAACATAGAAGGGGAATATTTTCAGCATTACAATTGATAATGATCAATTTAGTTAATACTATTAAATAGGCATGAACATTAAACCAGAAATGTAGCCAAATCAAACACTGTTCTGCCAAGCCAGAGACATCTGGGACTCTTCCTATTAAATTAATACAAAAGACACATAATAATGATACCCTGGCTCTCTTCTAGCCTTGCACTCTACCTATTTCCTGCAATGTGGCAATCTTACACCCTCCAGTTAATACAAAATGTCCCGCAAAAATGCCGCAATAAATAAAGGTTTGTGCCGCAAAATTTGCCATTTCATGCCGCAAAATTTGCCATTTCATGCCGCAAAATCCTGGAAGGTCTGTGAAGGGTTCAATCAGTTAAAGCAGGAACAGAAAAAAGTGGAAGTTGTGGAGCTCCTTTTTGTAGAACCTAGAGAAAAGAAAACATTTGTGGAGACGGATTAAGGAAAGCATATCTCTAATAAGAAGAGTTGCAACATTTGATGTTTTAAAAGACAAACTTCTCATTGAGCAGATTGAGACTTGGGGAACTTTTTTCTTTGAGGAATTATAACCCTGTTTTGGAAACACCACTCCGGATAAAACTGGGGCCGGAGATCCCAAGTGGATTTTGAAGTAAAGCAGTCCCACTATAGAGCATGTGGCTCGAAATACAGTTCGGAGCCCAATTCCGTTAAAGTGGTAGTAGGTCCAGTTAGATGCTAGGATTTGGACTATATTTTGATATGACTTAAGACAAGCACCATTAGTATAGGTTCATAGGGAGGGAAGCCCTCATAGCAATATGGTTAAGCAAAAAGTGAATAAAGACCCTTGAAATATGTCCACACGTCCAACTCTTGGACTCCTGGTTTCCCAGAGCCCAGCTGCAGATCCACCAACAACTTAATCATGACTGAGCCTGCTGTTCCACGTCTAACCTGTCTGCAACATTCTGTACCTTGTTGCTCCATATCCGTTCAAAGATATATTGCACTGAATTGGTTATCCTTCATCGTTGCACCCTACTACTGTATCCCTTTGTACAATGTACTGTTGCTTCAAAGCTAGGTTTGCACTTCCTTAACCTTAAGGGCCAGAACTCTGAAAAATAAGCTAATTGCCCAAGAGCGTCCGCATTAAACCAAACTATATAATGTGTAGTGTACACTTCACGCTACAGATTCCAACAGTATTCATATATTAGCTATCAATTCAGAAATGGGATCAGGGTACATGACATTTTGGTTGGGTATTCTGCCATTAGGTGAAAGTATAGTGTGGGTACACGGAAGGATTTGCCAAATGGACAGATACTTTAGAAGCAGCTTTTGTTTGCAGGAGTTTTAATATAGATGTAAAGAGCTTAAAGGTGCTCTTCAAAAGGTGAACCTGACTAATGCACATGGGTGCAGTAGAGGTAAGTGCAACAAGAGGATGAATTATTAGAAGGTTGTGATTAGTATGGCAATTAGCTATGGGTACAAATTGAATTCGAATAGATGCTCAAGTATGTTTTCACGATGGTACACTAATACATATTTATAGTTTGTATGGAATAGGCAAAGGATTACTCGGAGCATTAAAAAATGTTTTTATGGTTGTCTTCTCTTTTTCGTGTCTGTACTTGGACTTTATTCCAGGCATACATTTCCATAAAACAAAGGGATACTTTCCAACGTGGTTGGGAAACTACACAGATCATGTAAATCATGAAAGTGAAGTGTTACCCATTCTAATAATGACACTGTCTCAAAACAAACCATTGCATTGGACACCCAAATGAACAGAGCAAATTGTCAGGCTCAGACGATGTTGGTGCTACACAAGAAGAAGATACTTTCCAACTGGTAACGTTCTATCGACTGGATGTTCCTCCAACGTGTTCCTCATCTTTGACATGTAATGTCCAGCTTCGGCTGCTTTGGCAATGCTTTCGGCAGAGGGTGCCCTGCGTCGAGCCGATGTCCCTCAAAGACCTCCGTCGAGGGTGACGTCATCGGATGCTAGAAGTAGCACTCACGGCGCCCGTTGGACTCAGTTCCGTTTTTCCCCTCCTCGTGTTAGCAGAGTTGCCATTAGTACAGGCAGGCAGTAGTCAGCCTTGTTGCAACGAAAGCTGTAATAGCATAGGAAATTCTACAGAATGGGAGCACGATGAATAAGTTGGAGGAACATCCAGTCGAAAGAACGTTACCAGTTGGTAAGTAACTTGTTCTTCGAATGGTTTGCATCTTCCAACGTATTCCTCATCTTTGACAGACTCCCAAAGCAGTATCCAAGACTGGAGGAGGGTGGAGAACTTAGATTTGCCAATTGTCACAGGGCAGAATAAAGTACTGCCTTACCAAAAGCGATGTCCTGAGCGTAAGAAGTATCCAAGCAATAATGCTTGATAAAAGTGTGCAACAATGACCACGTTGCAGCATCACCGATGTTTCGAATAGGGACTCTCCGCTTTCTAGGGCTGTGGCAGAGGACATGGCCCTGGTGGAGTGTGCCCGCAAACCTTCTGGAGGCTCCTTGTCCGTCAGTCTAACATTCTGAAATCGTAAGGATAATCCACATGGACAAAGTCCGTTTTGAAACAGCTTGACCTAACTTGCATCTAATATATCCTATAAAGAGCTGGTCGTCCACTCTCAACTTGGACATCCTAGACGCATAAAAGCTTAAAGCTCTTCTAGGGTCCAATCCATGGAGATTTTCTTCCTCTTTAATGGGATGCTGCGGAGGATAAAACGCTGGCAGAATGATTTTCTGATTTAAATGGAAGTCGGATACTATTTTAGGTAGGAAGGAGGGTTTAACCCTCAACACAACCCTGTCCTTGTGGAATACGGTAAAGGGTGGCTTTGAAGAGAGTGCCTGCAACTCGCTCACTCTACGTGCAGATGTTAGAGCAACCAACAGTATAGTCTTGAAGGTTAACAATCTCAATGGACATGTGTGCAAAGGTTCAAATGGTGCACACATTAAGGATTTTAGAACCAGGTTAAGGTCCCAAACGGGAACCTGAAAAGCATAAGGTGGGAACACATTTGTGAACCCTCTCAGAAATTGAGGTGAGTCACCATTAGAATTTTGAAGTAGGACAATTCTTCCAATGAGCGCTTGAATATGGAGAGTGCTGCTAGATAACCCTTAAAGGATAGCACATCAGGACACTAACATAGAAAAGGATCAACATTCTTTTCCATGCACCAGTCGCAACACTTATTCTGACGGCACAGAGATTTGGTTGCTGGCCTTCTTGCCAAAAGCAACACCTTCATCACGTCATCTGGGAGGTCCTAATCCTTGCATCTCAACATTTCAGAATACAAGCATGAAGTTGAGAGTATTGACCTCTGGATGGAGAATCTAACTCTCCCTTTGCGAGAGAAGGTCCTCTCTTTGTGGAAGACATATCGGAGGACAGATGGACATGTCCAGAAGGCCCGAGTACCATGTCCTCCTGGCCCAATCCGGGCCAATTAGGATTATGTGGTTCCTGAACCATCTCAACCTCCTGATTACTTGAGGAATGACGGGAACCGGTAGAAACGCGCATAGCAGTGGAAAATCCCATTCCACCACAAACACGTCTCCTAGAGCTCCTCTGAGGAAATTCCCTTGAGCAGTACCTTTCGCACTTCTGGTTGATCCCAGTCACAAACAGATCTACTTGAGGGGTTCCCCAAAGGGCAAAGATCTCTTGTAGGACTTCCTGAGCTAGTTCCCACTTGTGGGAGACTGCTCTGCCTGCTCAGAGCATCTGCCGCCGTGTTCTCCTCCCCGGCCAAGTGAACTGCCGATAGGGAGATTCCTTCTCGAATTCCCCAGTACCAGAGCTGCATTGCCTCTCTGCACAGTGGTAGTGACCCTACACCACCTCTTTTCTCGAGGTAATGCATAGCCACCGTATTTTCCGTCATTATCAGACACATTCTTTACCCTGACAGAGGGCAGGAAGGCCTTCAGCGCTAGTCCGATTGTCCTCAGCTCCAAAAGATTGATATGTAGTTTGGATTCCGATGGAGACCGACGACTGCTGGCTGTCAGATCGTTGGTGTGGGCTCCCCACCCTGTGAGTGAGGCGTCCGTCACTACAGTCATCTCCCACCATGGTTGCCAAAAAGGTTCTCTTGTCAGGATATTTTCCTCGCAGGCCCACCATAGAAGATTCTGTGTAACTGAGTCTTGCAATAGATGCGATATACGTCTCGAAAACTGGGGCCATTGTGTATGGAGAGCCCACTGTAGGGAGCTCATTCGTAGATGGGCATCTGGCACCAGATAAATCAAGGATGCCATGAGGCCGAGCAACCTTGGGAATTCAAAGGCCGGGAGACAGCAGGCATTCTGTAACTTAGTTACCATCTGGAGAATGTCTTGTGCCCTCACTTTGGTGGTGAACACTCCCCGATATACTGGAGCTGTTGAGAAGGTGTCATGTGAGACTTCTTGAAATTGAGCGAGAAGCCCAGTCTGTGAACAGAGTGGTAGGTAACGCTGAGGTGACCCAAGGCTTGTTCGGAAGAACATGCCCTGATCAGCCAATAGTCCAGGTAGGGGTAGATGTGAATCCCCCCTCTCTTGAGATGCGCTGCCATGACCACCATCAGTTTGGTGTACACCCTGAGGGCGGAAGTCAACCCGAAACTGTTAGTGCAAGCCGCCAACGACAAACCTCTGGTATTTCCTGTGCTTGAGTTAGATTGGCACATGTAAAAAAACATCCGGAAGGTCCAATGACACCAACCAATCCTGTAATTGGAGGGCCTGAAGGATCTGAGAGAGTGACCATCTGGAATCTGTCCTTCCTGAGGAACTTGTTCAAGTATCTCAAGTCCAAGATGGGTCTCAGTCCTCCGTCCTTCTTGGGAATCAAAAAATATGGGGAATACCAACCCTTGTTCCTCTCCGCTACAGGCACTGTTTCTATAGCACCGTTCTCTAGCATGGTTAATATATCCTGCACAAGGAGCAGATCTGGAATCCTCAAAGAGTGTTTCCCCGGTGGATTGGTGTGAGGTTGCGTTATGAATGGTAGGCAGTAACCGTGGGCCATTATCTCCAGAGCCCACACATCTGAAGCAATGGCTTGCCATTCTTCAAGATACTGAGACAGTCTGCCCCCCCCCCCCCCAGTGACACTTGACGCAAGCTCTGAAAGTGGTTTTGAAGCAGTTGCTGCAGACACCGATGGCAAGGTAGCTGGAGTTGGCTTGGCACCTCTACCTCATCCACCACGAGGGAACATCCGTTGGCCTCTTTGACTGGCCACTGCTCTCGCCTTTCCAAATGAGGAGTAGTAGCAGCAAAATTATCGCCCCCTCCATGGCTGTTCAGCTGGATGAAAAGGCCGAGGTTGCCAAACAGTCGCCCCTAAAGATTTGGCAGCCGCCTTCGAGGTCTGCAACCTCTCAAGGCTCTCGTCAGTCTTGCTGCCAAAAAGGTTAGACCCGTCAAATTGCATGTTGAGAAGACAAGCCTGCACATCCGGTGCAAAACCGGACTTCCGCAACCACGTAAATCTGCGCCCCACGGTGCTCGTGGCCATGGACCTGCTGATGCTATCCGCAGTGTCCAATCCAGACTGAAGGGACTCGCACATGGCTTCCTTGGCGTCCTTAATAATAGCCAGGAAGTCGTTCATTTCATCCCCTGCTGCAATATGCTCCACCACCATGGATATGCACTCCTACAGAGTGTACGAAAATTTTGCTAAGGCACATGTGGAGTTGGCTGACTTCAGGGTCATAGTCCCATCTGAAGATACCTTCCATGCCCAAACATCCATGTGCTTGGCGTCCCCATCAGGAAGGATGGTAGGGTATGCTGCCTTGTTCGAGGTAGCCGTGGCTGCCTGGACCACCAGACTCTCCGGGGTGGGATGTTTGGACAGGTAGTCGGTGTCATTACTGGAAGGGTGGTATTTCTTTGTAAGGGACTTGTCCATTGGACCTTGGTCTAGAATATCGGTCAGATCATCCTGACCAAACTGTACCGGCGGGTCTAGCCCAGCCTAGGTACTCCACTACTCTGTACATCAGTTGCCAGTATGAGACAGCATACTCCCCTGGTTCTGGCCTGCCGAACTCCAACTCAGCAGAGGTGTCAATGCCGCTGGCATTATGCAAAGTGTCATCAAGATCTTGCATTTTACTCTCTTCTGATTTGAGGCATTCCGACACATTGGGGGTTCCATACTGAAGCCCAAAAGGGGCAGCTTCATCTGATTTCTTCTCCTCCTCAAAAATGAAAAAGGGATTTGAAAAAAATCCTGCTTTGGCAGAGGAATGGAGATTCTTTCAGGAGTACTCACTGATTTCGAAGGCATCAACATAGATTTGGTTTTTGTCTTCTTATGAGTCTCCTCAGGCCTTGGGGGCTGAACTGACACAATCAATACCATTGACAATGGCGTCAATGGTGTCAAACGCCTAGACAAAGTTGACAGGCTCCTTGGGCGGTTTTGGCGTAGAGGGCCTTGAGGGTTCTGCAGGCTTCTAAGGCATCGATCTCGAACGCTCGCTGTGTCTCGAGTGATCCTTGTCCTTGCGAGGCCTCTATGGTTCTCAATGCGAATCACGCCGTCCACTCGGGCGCGCGAGTTTCGGGCCGAGACCGCTCCTTGCCGGCTTCCATAGAAGGCACGGACAGAGACTTACCCGGCTTCTCAAAAATGTTTAGCATCTCTACACAGAATGCTTCCCACTCTGCAGGCGTCGACTTTTTGGAGATTCATCTTACCCTGTCGGCGGTGCCGCCTGACAAGGACGTAGAGTAAGGCAACTGATGGTGCCTCCTCCTCAATCACTTCGTGGACGAAGAATGGCGCAAGCCACTTCGGGTCCTTGAGCGTTTATCCTTCTTATGCCGAGAAGAGAGGTCTGTCGACTCACCGGTCGAAGAACGGGTCTTACGGGGCTTGGATATCTTGCCTACCTGCAGCTTCCCCTTTCGTTCCTGCAAGGTCTTCCCAGTCATAGCTTGACACTTTGAACAGGAATCTGTGTTGTGGCCTTCGCCCAGGCACCACAAACCGACATCTTGGAACCGCACTCCTTGCTTTTTTTTTTTAATCAGGAACGAGGGGTCGTCTGAGTTGAAGACAAAGGCATATTTCAAAGGTAACGGCACAACTGAGCTAACTACGCAATCACAATTGAACGAGGTGCGCAGAGTTTCAAAGCAAAAACATTTGTGGAAAAACAGAACTTAGGCCAACGGGCGCCGTGCATGCTACTTATAACATCTGATGACGTTACCCTCAACAGAGGCCTTCGAGGAACATCGACTCGACGCCATCGACGCAGGGTGCCCTGTGCCAAAAAACATTCTGAAGCAGCCAAAGCTGGACATTACATGTCAAAGCTAAGGAATACGTTGGAGGACACAATCCATTCAGAATGGAACCTATGTTCTCATCTTGCAGTTCTTCAAGTAACTTGTCTGAGATCTTGGCACATATTAATCTGGTCACAGGCTTCAATTTCCCCCAAGAGTAGCTTCTTACTTTAAGGGTCCTCCTGCAGAACTTGTAGACTGTTACAGTACCCTCATCAGGGTAAAGACGGAAATGCCAACATTTTGGGAATCACCTGTGAAGCCAACTGTATCCAGGACCTTGTACTCCTCTGTGTGTTGAACAAGGGAAAAGGTTGGATGCACCAAGACACAAGTCAGCGAATCATGAGCAAATTTGAAGGTCACTTAATAACCTGTACTTCCAACATTGGTGATTGTTCGGACTTTTAGCCTTCTGAGATTTATTTTTTTATTTGTCCCATTGTTCACCTATCACACTCCAATACTCCTACAGATCGAAGGTAACAGCTACATTATTTGACCGAAGCCATTTCAGTATGTTTAGTAGTGCAATGTGCAACACAAACATTTTGGGGATGTTGGACTGTCTGCTGTTGAGGTGATTTGTATGAAACACGTATGAAACACGTATCACAGCAGTCTCCATTTCAATTGTTTAGCTTCAATAAAGTGTATAAATGTTTTCTTTTTTTAACAGCCCCATTGCATAGAAAATGCAATAAAAGATTTGTCCCGACTACATAGCTTCTGGTGGTAATTTATCCCAAATCACCCCCTCAGACCCTGCAGCACCCTCCACAATGGTCTACTTGCTTAGTGTGCTACACAACATTTAGTCACAAAATCCTCCTTGGAAAAAACATTTGCCTCCCCAAATTGAATTTCATTATTTGATTTCAGTATAGATGTTCTGCTGTTTGAACATGAATTCCTAAATGCTCCACAAACTCCTTTTCCTAAGATCCCATTGGCTACAGTGACGATTCATCAGGTCTCATCACTTCTCATGGAGGAGCCCTTTCCTATGAGGCTAAAGAGGTGAGGCAGCTACCCAATAGTCCCCCTAGGAGTGGTAATATGCTGGAGGACCTCATAGTGAGGGACTCCCCTCCTGTGGATAAGGAAGTCTACCTGGGGATAAGCCTCCCTAAAACCCTATCAAATAACCCCCCTTTTCTGTGGTCACCCTTTTCTCCCACCATTGATAGTGGAACCATGTGTTATTGTAAAGCCATGACTGTGACAAATGTAAAACATACTAGGACGAAGAACATGGGAAGTGTATGCAATAACCATATGCAAAGACAGTCAAGTACTGTAAACGAGGTGGCTCACTGGAGGTATGAAGAGTACTAAAGAGACTTGCCAAGATGCTGTTGACGTTACGCCAAGGAGTAGTCAACAGTATAAAGTAGAAAGCAAGAATTGACTAAGGAGCACTCTTCGTACATGCCAGGAGTAGGAGAACAAAGCCTGGGAAGTTCAAACTTGGATGGCTGCAGCTGAAGCAGTCACATCTTTCCAGGCGGGGAGCCAAGAACGGCAGAACTTTCCTGGAGTGTCCTGGGAGCTGGTAATGCACTGTATAACTTGGTGGTGGTGTGACCGCTTGAAGGTGGACCATCGGGTCCAGAAACAACACTCAGACCCCCAGCCTGCCACAGAGCAGCGCAGGAATCAAGAGGAGGAGAGAACCTGGTGAAGAACCAGAGCTGTGTCCCCAAGACACCAGAGTTAACTGGAACAGCAGGAAGACCGGGTGGGTTCCTGGAATCGGCCCAACTCAAGCAGACTGCATCAGGAGTTCTCCCCCTCATTACAGGGGTTCATATAATATCACTGATCAAGCAGACTGTGCCGGGGGTCATCTCCCTCGTTGCAGTGCTCCACCTAATACCACTGCTCAGGCAGACTTTAGAAAGGCATACAAGAAAGACACAGAACCCTGGAAACGATGCCCATCATCTGAGTGTTACATAGAAGCAAAATAAGGCTATGAGTTTGGAAGGAAGTAGAAAGACGAATGAACAAGTTACTTTCTTACTCGGTAACGTTCTTTCGATGGGATGGTCCGACGACGTATTCCATATCTATGACATGTAATCACCACAGCTGTGCTGCTTCGGAAACTTTTTTCGGCGTCTGCGTCGATGACGTCGATGCGCCGTCATTGAGGACCTCCTCCGACGTCATCCGATGTGATAAGTAGGGCGCACGACGCCCGTAGCCTCAGTTGTAGTTGTTTCCCCCAGAATGTGTGACATTAGTCAACTGCCAGTCAGACACAAAGCCTTGCGGAACGTAAGCTGCAATTGCAAAAGAAATTCTGCAGCGGGGAAGGCAGGGCGGGAGCGATATGGAATACGTCGTCGGACCAGCCCATCGAAAGAAGGTTACCAGGTAAGAAAGTAACTTGTTCTTCGAGGGGATTGGGTCCTCCGACGTATTCCATATCTATGACAGACTCCCAAAGCAGTACCAGAGCAAGGAGGAGGGAAAGAATTTAGAATCAAAATTTAGAATTGCCAATCAAATAGCAGAGCAAAGAACCGCCTTGCCAAAGGCCAGATCCTGTCCTCGGATGGAATCGAGGGAATAGTGACGTACAAATGTATGTACTGAAGCCAAGGTGGCTGCATCACAGATGTTGCGAATAGGAACACCCCTCTGCAGGGCAGTAGATGCAGCCATACCCCTGGTAGAATGGGCCCGCAAGCCAGCCGGTGGGTCCTTAGCCACCAAGCGGTAACACTCCGAGATAGCCAAAATAATCCAGCGAGACAAAGTCTGTTTCGTCACAGCTTTCCCCAAACGCTTTCCAGCGTAACCAATAAAGAGTTGATCGTCCACTCTGACCCGGGACATGCGTGAAACATAAAAGCTTAAAGCTCTCCTAGGATCAAACCTATGGAGCCTCTCCTCTTCCTTACCAGGATGCGGAGGAGGATAGGATTGCCGGAAGAACAACCTTCTGGGCCACATGAAAATCCGTCACTACCTTCGGAAGAAAAGAAGGACGAACTCTAAGGACAACCCTGTCCTTGTGAAATACAGTGAAGGGTGGCTTAACTGAAAGTGCCTGTAACTCACTCACTCTGCGAGCGGAAGTAACCGCAACTAAAAATACATTTTCAGAGTTAACAGCCTCAAAGGGCAAGAATGTAAAGGCTCAAACGGAGCACCCATAAGAAACTTAAGAACAAGGTTCAAATCCCAACCGGGCACCAGGAAAGGTGATGGAGGGAACACATTAGTGAGCCCTTTCAGAAACTGTGAAATTAAAGGGATTTTAAAGTAAGAACACTCTTCAGACGAGCGCTTAAAGATGGACAGCGCCGCCAGGTAACCTCTAATGGTACCCACTTGCAAGCCCCTGTGGGCCAAAGAAAGTAAAAAGGACAGAACCATGGGGATGCCCATGCAAAAGGATCCACATTCTGAACTCTGCACCAGTCGCAGAACTTACGGCAACGGTACAGAGACTTTGTTGCTGGCCTTCGGGCCGAAAGCAACACCTCCATCACGTCTTCAGGGAAGTCCCAATCCTTATACCTCAACCTTTCAGAAGCCAAGCGTGAAGGTTGAGGGATCTGACCTCTGGATGGAGAACCTGACCCCCCCCTCCCATGAGAGCAGATCGTCTTGGTAGGGAAGACGACGTGGAGGGCAGATGGACAAGTCGAGAAGGTCTGGGTACCACGTCCTCCGAGCCCACGCCGGAGCAATGAGGATCATTCGGGAACCGAACTTCCGTAACCTCCGCAGCACTTGCGGGATGACGGGGACTGGAGGAAATGCGTACAGCAGCGGGAATGACCACTCCACCACGAACGCGTCTTCTAAGGCTCCTTTTGGAGGAAATTCCCGCGAGCAAAACCTTTCGCACTTCCGGTTGACACTGGAGGCGAAGAGATCCACTTGAGGGGTCCCCCAAAGGGCGAAGATCTCCAGGAGAATCTCCTGAGCCAACTCCCACTCGTGAGAGATCGTGCTCTGCCTGCTCAGAGCGTCCGCCGTCACGTTTTCGTCTCCGGCCAGATGAACTGCCGAGATCGAAACTTCCTGCTGGATGGCCCAGAACTCGAGCTGCATCGCCTCCCTGCACAGAGGAAGTGACCCTGCCCCCCCCCCCTTTTTGTTGAGGTAGTGCATGGCCACTGTGTTGTCCGTCAGGATCAGGACACTCTTTCCTCGCACAGTCGGCAGAAAAGCCTTCAGGGCTAGCCTGACGGCCCTCAGCTCCAACAGATTGATATGGAGTCTGGACTCCGACGGAGACCAACGACCACTGACTGTCAGCCCGTTGGCATGAGCTCCCCATCCCGTGAGGGATGCATCCGTCACCTCCGGCCAGGGTAGCCAAAATGGAGCCCCCTTCATCAAGTTGCCTTCGACGGCCCACCACAGAAGGTCCAGGGCGACCGAGGGGGGCACCTGAACAGGGTCCGACATCCTGCCAGAGGACTGCGACCATTCCATCTCGAGTGCCTACTGCAAAGATCTCATCCGCAGGCGAGCCTCTGGCACCAGAAGAATGCAGGATGCCATGAGGCCGAGCAACCTCAAGAACTCGAACGCTGGGAGCGTCTGGGCATGCTGAAACTTGTGCACCATCTGCTGAATGTGAAGAGCCCTCACCTGGGGAGGAAAACACTGCCGCAGGGAAGTGTCGAGCACTGCTCCGATGTACTGGAGCCGCTGTGTTGGCGTCAAATGGGACTTCTTTAAATTGAGGGAGAAGCCTAGCCTGTGAAGGGAGTGGCAGGTGACGGACAGATGATCCAGGACTTGCTCGGGAGAGCTCCCCCTGATCAACCAATCGTCCAGGTAGGGGTAGACGGAATCCCCCCTTGCCTGAGATGCGCTGCCACCACCACCATGAGCTTGGTGAAAACCCTCGGGCGGAGGTCAATCCGAACGGCAGGACCCGGCAGGACCCGGAACTGAAAGTGCGAGTCGCCAACCGCGAACCTCAGGTACTTCTTGTGCTTGGGATGGATCGGCACATTGAAGTAACCATCCTTGAGGTCGAGTGACACCAACCAGTCCTGAAGCTGAAGGGCCTGGAGGACTTGAGAGAGAGTAACCATCTTGAACTTGTCCTTCCTGAGGAGTTTGTTCAAACCGCGCAGGTCCATGATGGGTCTCAATCCCCAGTCTTTCTTCAAAATCAAAAAATAAGGAGAATACCATCCCTTGTTCCTCTCCGCTAAAGGCACCAGTTCTATGGCGCCTTTCTCCAGCAGGGCATGAATTTCCTGCGCAAGGAGCGGATCCGGACTCTGCAAAGAGAGGTTCCCCGGTGGATTGTCGCGAGGCCTGTGCCGAAAGGGAAGACAGTAGCCGTGGGTCATGATCTCCAGAACCCACACATCCGAAGTAATGGCTTGCCACTCTACAACATGCTGCGCCAGCCTTCCCCCAACCGGCGAACCATGGGACATGGCCTCATGACTGAGTGGGAGCGGCTGCGGCGTTACCTGAGGGCAAAGAGGCAACTGCCCGAGCGGCCTTGGCACCACGGTACCCTGTCGTCCACCTCTGGTACCCATGCGTTGGCCTCTTTCACTGCTAGCTCCTCTCGCTTTACTGAAGGACGAGTAATAGCGAAAGGAACCACCCCTCCACTGCTATCCCCTAGGACGAAAAGGCAGAGGTTGGCGAACTGCAGCGCCCAACGACTTCGCTGCAGCTTTTGAGGTCTGCAACCTCTCAAGGCTCTCGTCAGCCTTGCTGCCAAAAAGGTGTTGACCGTCAAAGGGCATGTTGAGGAGCCGGGACTGCACATCAGGAGCAAACCCCGACTTCCGCAACCACGCAAACCTGCGTATCACGGTGCTCGCCGCCATGGACCTACTGACGCATTCAGCTAAGTCCAAACCAGACTGAACGGACTCACACATGGCATCCTTACCATCCTGGACCATAGCAAGGAAACCATCCCGTTCGTCCCCTTCGGGAATATGTTCAACCGCCAACGCAACACAGTTCCACAGAGTGTGTGAGAAACGAGACAAGACACAAATGGAGTTGGCCACCTGAAGCGCCATACCACCAGAAGAAAACACTTTCTTCGCTCAGCCATCAAAAAGTTTGTCGTCCCTATCAGGAGGGATGGTAGGGTACGACGCCTGCTTTGCTGGGGCCGTGGCCGCCTGCACCACCAAACTCTCCGGAGTGGGGTGCCTGGTCAAGTAGCAGGGGTCGCTACTGGCTGGACGGTATTTTCACGACAAGGACCTGCCCACCGCCGGGAGACTCTCCGGAGCAGTCCAAGCCGCCGCCACCCTTCTCTGTAAAGCCATATGGAACAGCAGTACTGGGTCAGTTGGGGGACCAACATCAAGGATGTCCGTTAGATCATCCTGCACAAACTCCCCTGGGGGAGCAGACCATCCCAAGTACTCAGAAACCCTAGCTATAAGGCGCCGGTACGAGGAAGCGGCATGAGAGCCAGGCTCAGGCCTACAAAACTCCACCTCCGGAGAGGTGTCCAGTCCACTGGCATCATGCAGTGACTGCCTCAAATCGTCAAACTGACTATGGCCCGAGACGATTTCATCTGGAACCTGACTAGGAACCAGGCCATCAGAATCCTCATCCGCCTCTGAAATATATTCCAGGTGGCGAAAAGAAGGCACCCGAGAGTGCTTGCTCTTAACCAGAGCCTTCCTAGGGGGTTCCCCCGTGCCACGGTGTACCTCCGACACGAAAGGCGTCGAGCGAATCGGCGCCGGCGTCGAGAGAACAGGCATCGGCGCCGAGAGGATCGGCGTCGACGTCAGATGCAGCACCGCCAGCATCGGCGGCGTCGACACAGCCCTCGAAGCCGGAGCCCCGAGCGTGTCCGTCGACGGCTTCGACGACTTCCTCGAAGCCAGAGCCTCGAGAAAGCCTGTCGACGCCCTCGACGCCTCAGACGTCGATGTCTTCCTTGAAGACCTCACAGGTGCACACGGTCTCGAACGCGTCGAGGACCGGGACCTGGAACGGGTACGTCGGGAACGAGTCTCCTTGTCCGAACAGGACCTCTCCCGTGACTCGCGCCGACCACTCTTGCGAGCGGTGTCTCTCTACCTCTCACGACCGACCCCACTCGGGGGCGCGGACGGCTTAGTACCCTGCGACTCGAGAATCGCCAGCATTTTCTTCCTGAAGGAAGCCCATTCCTCTGGCGTCACACGGCTGGTGGGGTAAGCAACGTGCCGGGCAGAGTCCTCCCAAGAGGACCTGGAAGACGACCGGTGTCGGCGCTTCCGAGAATGCCTCGAAGAGGCTGAGGAGTGGCGAGACCGACTCCTAGAAGGAGACCCACGAGACTCCGACGATGACGCGGAGTGTCACCTCTCGAATCATCCGTCGAAAGCCCCGCAGACTTCGACTTCCGGGGCTTGGACACCCGACCTACCGACAACAACTTCTTACGTTCGCGTAAGGCTTTGGACGTGAGTGACTGGCAGTCGATACAGTCATGCGTGTCGTGGGCCTCCCCGAGGCACCAGAGGCAGGCGTCGTGCGAGTCCTTCACCGACATCTTGGACCCACACTCCCCGCACTTCTTGAAGCCCGGACGCGGGGTCGAAGACGAAGTAGAAGACATCTTCACACGAAGGATTTTCACAAAAACGAACAGGTTCGAAGAACCGAGAAGAACAGAACTCCAAAGAGTCGAGGCGTTAACCGAGATTCACGAAGCAACACGTTCGCGGAAAAAAAGGAACTGAGGCTACAGGCGTTGTGCGTCCTACTTATCACATCGGATGGCGTCGGACGTTGGAGGAGGTCCTCGACGATGGCGCATCGACGTCATCGACGCAGGACACAGACGCCAAAAAGTTTCCGAAGCAGCACAGCTGTGCTGATTACATGTCATAGATATCCCCTCGAACCAAGTTTTCTGCACAAGTGTTTAAAGACCACTGTGGATACCGGTTATAGAAGGACCAAGAGAAGGGAGTCATGCCCCTGGACCCTTCTGATGGGACATTGAAGGAGACACTTCTACTATTAGACTGAAGCAAGAAACCAAGAGCTGGGAGTCATTCTCCTGGTGAAGGAAACACAAACTTAGTTAAAAGACTTACGTTTATAGGGTTAGATTAGTTTGTTTATGGCAGAGGATGGACAACATTTAATTTTGACAGATTCTGACAGCTCCCTAAAGTTTTCCTAGTTTGAGGTAGGGCAAGCCCCTTAGAAGAAGGGCGAGTTAGGTTTTGTTAAGTTGCACAAAATGTTTGTAGCACACAAAACGACCGGTCCATGCCAGTCTCCTTCCACACCCTCACATTACATATTGTTGCAATTTAGGATTGCTGTGTGGAAAATAAAAAATGGCACAAATAATAAATAGGAGCGAGGCCCTTCGCGTCAGTTTCAGATTTATAGCAAGATAGGATAAAAGTATGATATGCTGATGTCCAAGTAGTGGCTGGTTTTCAACAAGGTCATGTAACTTTCCATCCAATCTATTATTGGAGGATTTAAAAAGTACATTCTGAAAATATATATTTCTTCCTCACACCTAATTGGCGACTTATACTGATATGCCACTAATAATCAGTAAATCCTTCACAGTTCCTGTAACCTCCGACATCCTTTGTAGTACATCAGGCTCGAACGGTCATCTATGTAATTGGAACCATTATCTATATAGCGCCTTTCCCCATTTGTATGGCCTCAATGGACCTCCTTCGGTCCCTTGCTCGCTGCGCCACAGGGAACCTGCAGGACTCAATCAGCCGGTCTGGAAACAACAGTGGCGGCGTATTGTTTCCGGACCGGCTGACTTGTAATGAGGCTCAATGTCTTTGAGGAAGACTATTTAAACTTCGATGGCACGAAGGTGATAGTGCAGCTGGCGTCCACCATCTCGACTTTTATGGCTCGAAGGATTCCTCAATTATTTAATCACGTCGAGGCCTCGGCAGCTCTCGATGTGGATCTTGCCTCTGTCCCAGGTTCGAGGGCATGCTGGATTTGGCTCGAGCCCTTTTCTTAACAGGTCTGCAAGGCGCAGTAGGAGCATGGCTTGGAGGGGTTTTTTGGCTCAAATTTTTTAAGCATTTCTTGCCTGAATGCTTCCCATTCAGTAGGAGTGGAGGTCTTTGTGGGACATGCTATAGGTCTCTCAGGAGAGGAGTCGGGTGAAGACGAAGTGGGTGACTTACAGTACATCTTCGACTTCCTCGACAAAGTGGTGGGAGCCACTCCTTAACCTGGACCTTTTTGCTTTCTTTCTCCAAGGAGAGTCGCCTCTTGCATCATCAGAAGATTTCTTCGACGGGTTAGTCGAGGATTTCTTATGGATTGTACCTAGTGCCAATTTTCCCTTTCGCTCCATCCAAGCTTTTCCTGTCATCGATTGACATTTTGATGAGGACGAAGGTCTTGTGCTCCACACCGAGACACCACAAGCCTACTCGATGCGGATCAGTCAGCGACATCTTGGCATTAAAGTCTCAACACTTTTTAAACCTAGTCTTCGGGGTAGTCGGTGATGAAGACAAAGAAATCTGCGGATATTTTGCAAGGAAATACTGAAGCACGCCGTAGTTCTCAAAGGGTAAGCTTAATTGGAAAAAAGGAAGCCAATAGTGCACCATCGAGTCGACTGCATTGACGCACAGCGCCCTCTGCCAAAACAAAAAATCAGAAGCAGCTGAAGCTGGATATTGAATATCAAAGATGAGGAATACATGGGAGGACACAATCCATTTCAATAAGGAGTTTACCCTCAAATGGTTTGGAATGGTCTTTGACAACTCTCCAGCTGAATATGTTCTACAAATTCAAAAGCCTTATGAATGAAACTAAACTATTTTGCAACAACCCATGCACGGTAGAGTTCAGATGTTGCAAACTAACAGACCCAACAGTGCTGTGATTTTATTGGCTTAAGTCTATTGGGCACACGCCCCCAACCAATTCAGACAGTGCACTACCTAAAAGCAGGGAAAGATGGTTGAAACCTAAAGATATCTCACTTACTAGTCCCCAGGGATCCGTCATCTAGGTGGCCAGGACAGCCATCGCTATTGGATCCAGTTCCTGGGGGTGGACCAGGGAGGGAGGATCACCTGGATGGGGGAGAAGGGGTCCTCGGGTAGTAGAAGCGATACACCAATGGGTCAGATGCAGTATCCCCTTCTTCCAACACCATCTCCCCCATCCTACCACGTAGGACATTCAGAAACACTCCCCCCACCCCCTTTTCCACACATACACTTTTGCAGACCACGAAAGACAACGGACTAACAACAGAACCGTTTACCCGACATGTCCGAATACAAGGGTCAAGCAATTGACCAGAATCGCACACACAACTGACAGCCCTTTCCCTTCCCCACAGGGATAAAAGGTGGAGCAAGGCAGACTGAATGATGAGAGCTTTCCACGCACAGGGGTGACAAGGATAGAAGCGACCCAGACCCGCGAAGCCCCCGCAGAAGGAAATATAGGACCGCGAACAATAAGCCAAGTGTGATGCAGCAACCGTCAACGGTACACAAAGCGTACCTAAGCTGATAGGTAAGACCAGCTGCAGAGGGGTCCAGCACCATGTGAGTGCTGACTCAAGAGACTCAGGTTGATCCTGTGTTTGAAAGAAACTACCGATACCAGAAGGCCCAAGGGGAGCCGCAAAGTTAGGACAAAGTGGTCATACAGGGGGGTCTTGCAAAATCCCTGTACAGTCGAAAGTCTTTGACCGACAATTGGTAATGCAAGGAAAGTGATTCCCGCATCAGAAAAGTAAAAGCAATTATTGAATGGCAAGAGTGAACCCGGCAGAGGGATGCCAATAAAGTGAAGTCTGAAGCCCCAAGAAACAGTGTTGACAAAAAGTGAACCGGGAAGAGGGATGTCTAGTGAACTGTTTAAAAAGACTTAAGATTTGAGAGTGCTAAAACAGAAATTGATTTGTGAAGAACCATAGTGAACCAGACTGAGGGAGGTTGAGACTCGTGAAGGTACTGCGCCCTGAAGAGGGGGACCCAGGGGTGAAGACATCACCCAACGTACACGTGGAACAGAACTGTGAAAGCAAAAGAAAAAAGCCTGCGAATGAGAGTCAGAGGGAACCTGAAGGAGGGAGGTTGAGACTCATGAAGGGTCTGCACCCGGAACAGGGGGAGTGTGGGGGGGGGGGCCCAGGGGTTGGAAAACCAACACCCCATCGACACATAAAAGCAAGAATAAGAAAATAAGCCAGATTGAACCCGACAGGAGGGAGGCTGATACTCAAGAAGGGTCTGCGCCCGGAAGAGGGGGACCCAGGGGTGAAACCATCACCCAACGTGCATTTGGAACAGAAGTTCTTTTGTTTGTTATTTTTGGAAGCAAGATTCTTTTTGTACAAAAGAGACAACCACTGAAGGTCCCGATACGTGAAGTGGAACTATGCTGAGAAAGCTCTAGAGTGTGCTGTGCTCAGGAGTCCCGTTTTGTCCCATGCTCAAAACGTGGGGAAGTGAGACCCCGACTACCGCCTCCTGACTTATCATTTGTGAACACCTCTTTCTTTCTTGTGAATCTTATCCCACACTCTTTTTGTATTTAGCCTAAGGATTGGCAATAGGTTTTTCTTAGTATAGGCCTTTTTGTTTTACACAGCCACTAGGACGGTCTTATTACTTGATGTACGTAACTTGCTCCCATCTTAGATCTAGGTTTGGATTAGGCGTTTTTCCAGTCTGCATATTTGGTTTATTAAACAACCTTGAACTGTGATCACTTGTGTGTCCATTCTTGAGACCATGACTTCCTTACAATGCTGGCCTGCCCTTCAAACACTGAAATCACGTCTGCCTCCAAGTTGGTTTCTACAACCTACACAGTCTATATGCAATCCTCTTGCTACTTAAAAATCCCGCTGAACATTGGCTCAGTCCGCCTGCAAAGTGATAGGGGTCCTGGTGAAATGTGCACATAGTATGGTTAGCCTCCTTTACCCAGACCTTTCACTCTTGGCACAGCTCCTGCTGTAGGGATCTCTGCCAGTAATCTTGGGGCATCTTTCATAGCAACCTGACTTAAGCCCAAAAGTGATGGCTGCATTTACACTACCCATTTCTGGCTCTATGCAAGCTGCACATTGTTGGCCCAAGCCAACTGCATACTTGATACAGGCTGTAGCTCTCTCAATTACAGTATTCTGCATCAGTGTACCTTAATCTCCAAAAGAAACTACTACATGCCCTTCAGAGTCTTCCAGGAATAGCCCTTGGATCTTTTTGTACAATTTTAATAAATCTAACAATTTGATACTTATTGATATGCTAATAAAAGCCAGTTTCTAAAATGTTTAAGAGTCTTGCCCAATAACATCTGATTTTGTGACCCTTCTAGCACCTGTGAGGGGTGTTACAATGCTAATCCCCAACATTAAAGGAAACCTGTCAACTTACATCAATGGTGCTTTAGCAGACAGCAGGCAACAAACTTTGTAACTGGTTAACTAAGTTGTTAGGAGACTTCACGCCATTGAAAGTAAAACAATACAAATAAATATGCTGCTACAATGTGTAATTTATGAACTCTTCCTGGTGCTTCACTTGTTCGATTTTATCATGGACCTGTTACTATTTAGATTTCTTTGCTACCATCGTTGGCAGTGTGTTTAAGTTACAATTTTTTGGCATTTGAACTTTTTTTTTTTTTTAAACCTCTTTTTATTAGTGGTCTGGAAAAACACAAAACACAGTTCGAACATCATCATACAGATCGCAATCCACATGGTACAGCAGTGCAAAGGAACATAGTACATGTAGTATACATTTTCACACAGCGGCGAGTTTAGGTATCACGGTCACCGTCAGAGACCATATCACAGAGATACATTCTAAGGGGACCCCAAATATCCTTAGGTCTACAGGCCGACGGGCGCGTAAGAACAAACTGCTCCTCAGCCTCATTCACGTAGACCAGCTCTCGGAGAAACTGTTGCACAGTGGGTGGCGACGGATTTTTCCAATGTAGCAGAATACATTTTTTGGCCACAGCACATGAGACATTAAACAGTCTTCTGGTCTTTTCGTAACATTTTCCGATGTCTCCGAATAAATATTTCTGTGGAGACAGCGTAGGGGGGATTTATGTGATCTCGTCTAGTATGTTTGCCACCTCCCTCCAGAACCCAGCCACCAACGGGCAGCTCCAGTACATGTGGAACGAGCCAGCGTAATCTGCTTTGCACTTTGGGCATTGATTCGGGGCGTTTGGGGCAAACTTGGCTATCTTGGCCGGGGTGTAGTGTAACCTGTTAAGAATCTTAAATTGGATCACCCGAAGCTCAGCATTCAGGGAAACCTTTTTGGTAAGTGAGCAGTATCTATCCCAAGTCTTATCATCGATAGGGATCTGGAGATCTTGTTCCCATTTATCTCTGCTAGGACCGGACGAGGGTGAGTGTGCCTGTACCATGTTATATAAGCTGGACACACCCAATCGGTCTCCAGCAGTGATCATCTGAACGCACGGGTGTGTAGGGGGTTCATCGGGGAAAGACTCCCAGTATTTCTGGAAGGCCGATCTCATACGGCAGTATTGCAGGACCCTGAGTGGGCCCCTTCCCACAGCCCCAGTAACCTGCTGAAGGGTCGCAAATTTTGCATCAATAAACATATCACCCAGGCACATCTCGTCCCCCGGATCCCAGGACGAGCGCAGGTAGTCATCGTGTGTTGGGGGGATACCAGGGTATCTCCAGAGGGAGACCTCCGGGTTATATAAGGACAAAAGTCCCAGTTTCTTGAATATTGCTCGCCAGGCAGCGACCGTGCTGCTGACAGGGTTAAACTCACATGTATCTCTGTAGCGATCATCAAAAATGACAGACTGTATGTTCGCAGGTGACGTGGTGAGTTCTTCTACATCCACATGTGGGGGGCCCCCAACCCTGGAATACCAATATTTGGAGAACTGGCATTTGAACTTTAACATTAATGAAAACAAACCTCCAGATTGAACCATGTAAAAATCTATCACACTGTCTTCTGAATTGCACCTTGTGATGAATTACCATCTGGCAAGGCTGCGACAGCCCTGGCTTTGATTTTTATTAAATAAAATGATGCGGTTAGTTCAATTTCTGAAAGGGAAATCTGCTAATCAGATTCCCCTCTCATAAGCTCCATGCCAAAAGCATAGTGTGCACTTGTGCCCTGCTGCATCAGTATCCTGATTTGCAGCACCTACTCCATCTGTGGCACAGTGCAGATTCAGAGGTCACAGGTGCCCCCCTAACAGCTGTGGTGGCATTCAAGTCTCTGCAGTGCAGGGGCTGCATTTAGATTATGCACCCCCTGTTCCAAATATGTCATACTCCGGTATGGTGGCCAGCATCTCAGCCAAATTAAATTGATTATGCTACTGTGTCAGCTCTGTAGGCCCAGTTCAGATGTGGAGTGGTGATGTGTACTCCCCCAGACAGGCTAGATCCTGCCCTACTGGCAGGAATGCAGCCTGTTGGGATTGCCTTTCTTTGTTCCTTTATAAGGGCAGGTAACACCAGGGCTGGATTTATAAAGAGCTTTGTTTCTATTGGGAATGGAATAGGGTGGGGTTAGTGTAGCCAGGCAGAGATCTGTACCGTTTGGGGTCGCTGTTGGTACTCTTGTTCAGATAATTGCCTAGCATTTCGGTGCTGGACTGCCCTTGAGGGTGGGACAAATACTGATATGCAAATGGATATTTCTCCATTGTGAAAGGTACAGGGAGCTAAAACGTGGTTGTAGACACTCCTGAGTGGGCACCTTCCATAGAACAGGTTATTTGGCTGTGTTTGTTCTCGGTAGAGGGGCTCCCAGACCTTTTTGTGCAGTTTGTGGAGAATGTTGCTGATCTGTGTCCATCTTTCTCTTTCCTGCCCCTCCACTTCCTGCAGGACAAAGCACTTTGGGTGTAATTTCAGAAAGGCAATGTCCACTCATTTCATGAGAAGGGATTGAACACCTAAAGCAGGCAAGCTTTAATTGAATCGCCTGTGGGCTTTTGCCTTTAAAAGAAGGGGTCCACACCAATTCTTTGAATCATCTTTGGATCATCACTTGAGAAGATTTTGTTGGAAAGTGCCTGTAATTCACTCACTCTGCAAGCGGAAGTAACCGCAATCAAGAACACATTCTTGAAGGACAGTAATCTCAATGGACAAGAGTGCAAAGATTCAAAACGGAGTACCCATGAGAAATTTCAAAACTAAATTTAAATCCCAAACCGGCACATGGAAAGGGGACGGCAGGAATACATTAGTCAGTCCTTTAAGAAACTGAGAAAACAACGAATCTTAACATAAGAACATTCTTCAGACGATCGCTTAAAGATAGACAGCGCCACCAGGTAACCTTTAATAGTACCTACCTGAAGGCCCCTGTGGGCCAAAGTACGTAAGAAAGACAACTATAGGAATGGAGCACTGAAGAGGATCAACATTGTGATCTCTGTACCAGCCGCAGAACTTACGCCAACAGTACAGGGATTTTGTTGCAGGCCGCCTTGCCGAAAGCAACACCTCCATTACGTCATCTGGGAGGACCCAATCCTTATACCTCAACCTTTCAGATACCAAGCATGAAGGTTGAGAGTCTTGTCCTCTGGATGGAGAACCTGACACCCCCCCGTCCCCTTGCGCGAGAGCAGATCCTCTCGGTGGGGAAAACGGCGTGGAGGGCAGATGGACATTTCCAGAAGGTCTGGGCACCACGCTCTCCTGGGCCAATCCGGAGAAATGAGCGTCATGTGGAAACCGAACCTGCGCAACATTTGAGGAATGACGGGGACTGGAGGAAACGCACACAGCAGCGGGAATGACCAATCCACTACGAACGCGTCCCCCAAGGCTCCTCTTGGAGGAAATTCCCTTGGGCAGAATCTCTCGCACTATCGATTGACACTGGTGGCAAAGAGATCCACTTGTGGGGTTCCCCAAAGGGCGAAGCTCTCCTGAAGGACTTCCTGAGCGAACTCCCACTGGTGCGAGATCGTGCTCTGCCTGCTCAGAGCGTCCGCCGCCGCATTTTCGTCTCTAGCCAGATGAACTTCCGAGATCGAAATTCCCTGCTGGATGAACCAGAACCAGAGCTGCATTGCCTCTGCACAGCAGGAGGGACCCTACCCCCCCCCCTTTTTGTTGAGGTAATGCATGGCCATTGTGTTTTCCGTCATGATCAGGACACTTTTCCCCCGCACAGACGGCAGAAAAGCTTTCAGGGCCAGCCTGATGGCCCTCAGCTCTAACAGGTTGATGTAGAGTTTGGACTCCGACAGAGACCAACGGTCGCTGGCGGTCAAATCGTTGGCACGAGCACCCCATCCTGTGAGGAAAGCATCCGTCACTACAGTCACCTCCGGCCATGGTTGCCAAAACAGCTCCTCCTTCATCAGGTTCCCCTCGTTGGCCCACCACCAAAGATCCTGGGAGACCGAGAGTGGAATTTGAACGGGATCTGACATTTTGGCTGAGAACTGCGACAACTGCATCCTGAAGACCCATTGCAGGGATCTCATCCTCAGTCAGGCCTGGCACCAGAAAAATGCAGGATGCCATGAGGCCGAGCAACCTTAAGAATTCGAAAGCCAGGAGACTCTGGGCATGTTGAAACGTGTCCACCATCTGCACAATGTGATGAGCCCTTACCTTGGGAGGCGGGCACTTCCCAAAGGACGTGTCTAACACAGCCCTGATGTACTGGAGCTGTTGGGAAGGGGTCAGATGCGGCTTCTTGAAATTGAACGAGGAGCCCAGCCTGTGGAGGGAGCGGCAGGTGAAAACAAGGTGATCCAAAGCTTGCTCAGAGAGCGCACCCGTATCAGCCAGTCGTCCAGGTAGAGTTAGACATGAATCCCCCTCCCTCCCCTGAGGTACGCTGCCGCCACCACCATTAACTTGGTGAAGACCCTCGGGCAGAGGTCAATCCGAACAGCAGGATCTGAAACTGAAATCCGAAACTGAAAGTACGAGTCTTCAGACACAAACCTCAGGTACTTTCTGTGCTTGGGATGAATCGGCACATGAAAGTAAGCATCCTGTAGGTCCAGAGACACCAACCAATCCTGAAGTTGAAGGGCCTGGAGGACTTGAGAAAGAGTAACCATCTTGAACTTGTCCTTCCTGAGAAGTTTGTTCAACCAAGGCAAGCCCAGGATGGGTCTCAATCCCCAGTCTTTCTGTGGGATCAAAAAATAAGGGGCATACCATGCCTTTTTCCTCTCCGTTACAGGCACCCGTTCCATAGCGCCTTTCTCCAGCAGGGTTAATATTTCCTGCGCAAGGAGCACCCACGCAGTAATGGCTCGCCACTCTTCGAGATGCCGAGACAGTCAGCTCGCAACCGGCAAACCATGGGACAAGGCCTCATGACTGTTTGGAAGTGGCTGCGGCAGTGCCTGAAGGTATACAGGCAGATGCCTGAGCAGCTTTGGCACCTCCATTTCCCCGACCAGCAGTGGTACTCTTTCGCTGGCCCCTTTGACTGGCGGCCCCTCTCGTTCTACCAAAGGAGGAGCAGTAATTAAACAAACCTCCCCTTCAATGCTGTCCCCTAGGACGAAAAGGCAGAGGTTGACTCACCTTTCGAGGTCTGCAACCTTTCAAGGCTCTCGTCATCCTTGTTGACAAACCAACAAGCGCCATCAAAGGGCATGTTCAGAAGTCGGCTTTGCACATCCGGAGGAAAACCAGCCTGTAAGGATGAGGCAGGGAGGCAGGAATAAAGAAATTAAAAATCCTTTATTCAGGTGAATAAGAAAAAAAGTCTTCCAAGAAGAACTTAATTCAGTCTTGTGTTCCTTCTTCGGTATGGATGCACCTTCAGATTCCTCCGCTAGTCTTCATAGGCCCAGAGCGTACCTGGTGTGGCTCTCTCCCCCTCAGGTCGAATGTTCTGAAAGAGAACGGAAAAAACACACAGTCCTTTGTCAATTTCACCCTTATATAGGGGCCAGAGACTGGTTAACCAATCAGAAGCGACTTTGAATATTTCCCCAAGCCCCGCCCGTTTTCTCTCTGTTCGTGATTTGCCATGCTGTATTTTCTTCTGTACGTCTGCGTTGCCCTGACTGCTGCCTGCATGGATTTCAGGTGAGATTGTCAATTTCAAGCACGAGCGGGGAGCGGGTATTGTGACTGAATCTTGTTTGGCATCCGTGCTATCTGTCCATATCCAAGTCCCTGTGGCCGTACTGCGTAGGTTGGCCTCCCCCTCGGGTGTATCGGACTCGTGGCCCAAGTCCGACTCGTGGTCGCGTTTCGAACTGCGGCCGCCTCTTGATTTCAACTCACGGTCGGGTTTATCTGCCTCGCGGTCGCCCTCCGTTATTTAAGGCCATTCTGTACCTTCAGGTTCACACAGCCGCAACCACGCAAACCTACGTATAACGGTGCTCGCAGCCATGGACCGGCTAACACTGTCTGCCATATCCAAACCAGACTGAAGGGATTCGCACATTGCATCCTTGCCATCTTGCACGAGTTCCAGGAAGCCATCTCTTTCTTTCCCCTTGGGAATATGCTCAGCTGCTAAAGAAACAGTTCCACAGAGTGTGTGAGAACCTTGCTAAGGCACAAGCGGAGTTGGCTGACGATTTCAATGCCATGCTCCCAACAGAAAATACATTCAGAGCCCAACCGTCAAAGCATTTGTCGTCCCTATCCGGAGCGATGTTAGGGTACGCCGCCTGCATCAAGGTGGCCGTGGCCGCCTGAACCACCAAACTCTTGGGAGTGGGGCGAGTGGATAAATAGCTGGGGTCGCCAATGGAAGGGCAGTACATTTTTGTCAAAAGATTTATTAACAGCCGTAAGAGATTCCGATGACTGCAAAGCAGCTGCCAACCTTTTCTGTAAGGTGAGATGAAACTAACACTGGGTCAGAGGACAGACCTTGATCTAAGATGTCCGTAGATCATCCTGCACAAAGTCTTCAGGAGGACTGGACCAGCCCAGATACTCCGAGACCCTAGCCATGAGCCTCCTGTATGAAGACTCAGCATGAGCCCCAGGCTCAGGCCTACCAAATTCCACTTCCGGAGAAGTGTCTAACCCACTGGCATCATGAAGGGTTTGCCTCAACTCCTCCAACTGACTGTCTCCAGAAAAATTTGAGCCACATCAAGTTCACCAGGGTCCTCAAAATCAGACCTTTCTTCCTCTTTATATGTTGCCCAGAGGGAGTTGAAACCCTGGGCTGAGGACAGAAAAGAGGGCCTGGAGTCCATTACAGGCCTCCCAGACTTCGCAGTAGCCTTCCGAGGAGGATCCACCACATCGGGGTACTCAAATGGAAAATTGTGGGCAAAACCCCCCAAAGGCGTCGAGGGCGCCAAAGGCTTCGACACCGAGAGCGTCGACATCCTCTGTGTCGTGAGCGCCGAAGGCTTCGGCGTCGACACTGGTGCCAACGGCGCAGTGGTCTGACATCTAAGTCGTACGGACACAGCGCCGACCAAGTCGACGCCAGCTTCGAGCCCTTAGTAGGTTGCAGCTGTCTCGCTGGGGATGAGGAACGAGACCTAAAAGCACGTCTCTTGCAACAATCCGAAACCTTGTCCGAACGGGAACTTGAAGGTTCCCGATGCGAGTCGTGTCACGTCGCAGACCCGAGCCCGAAGGCGTGCGAGCCACGGTACGAGACCGATCCTGGCCGGCTTCGTTAGAAGGCGCGACCGGTCGCGTGCCCTGCGAATAAAATATCGCTAACATTTGCTCCTTAAAGGCAGCCTATTCCTCCAGAGTTGAGGTCTTCGTCGAGCATGTCACCTTTCCTCTCGGCTCCAACTCTCCGAAGGGGAAGGCGACCGGTGACAGCGCTTCAGAGAATGCCACGACAAGGAAGAAGAATGACGGAAACCACTCCGGGGACCAAGAACCCCGGCCCTCCTCCCGACGCGGAGAGTCGCCCCTCGAGTCGTCAGTGGACACCCCTTTGGATTTTGACTTGGATTTACGGGACTTACTGGGCTTAGAGCCCGTAACTACCTGGAGCTTCCCCTTCCGCAAGGCCTTGGCAGTTAGCGACTGGCATTTCGAACAGTCGTCGGTGTCGTGACACTCACCCAAGCACCACAAACAAATGCTATGCGGGTCGGTGATCGACATTTTTGACTTGCAGTCCCGGCAGGTCTTGAAGCTAGACCTCGCAGCCGGCGGGGTCGAAGAAAAAGACATCTCAACTATGAACACACGAGGTGCGCCGAGTTTCACAAAGCAACACATTTGCGGAAAAAAATCGAACTGAGGCTTCGATCGCCGTGCGTCCTATTTATAACTTCCGGTGACGTCGCCCTCAACAGAGGCCTTCGAGGGACATCGACCCAATGTCATCGCCGCAGGACGCCCTCTGCTGAAAAAGTTTCCGAAGTGCACAGCTGTGGACATTACATGTCAAAGATGTGGAATACGTTCGAGGCCACAATCCATTCGAACAGTCATCACCTCAGACTTGAAAAGAGCATCCTACGTTTCCATAGAGGACTGAAGACTCGACTGTTCCTTGGTGTCATTCTGAAGAGTGAAACATTTTTCACCCGTGTGCATTTGGTCCTTGGTATCTCATTGCAAGGTTGTCATGAAAACTGGACATTGCTAAATGTATCCAGATCTCGTTCTAATAGCCCAGGCGTCTTACTGGGCACAAACGCTGTACTGTGGAGCGTATGTAGAATGCATCTTTTTACCCCACCAATTAACAGCATGCTTACATGTGCAGGTCTGTGAGAGTTGTACAAAAACCTAAAATAAAATGACAACAAAAATACAGATTGTAACAGTTCAGAATAAAAGGCGGCGGCCCTGGGAAAGGATGAAAGTACAGCTTAGGCCCTGAAGGATCTCTGCCTTCGGCCATTACATTCAGAAGTGCACCGAAACAGATGGACAGAAGTTTACAAACTGTGAACCAGTTCTTTGAGTGGAACAGGGCCCATTGCACTGACACACCATGAAAACAAAACTGTAGGACTAGGATTTTCATCATGAGGGGTCGGAGGGAGAGGGGGGGGGTAGAGATTCTTTTGCCTATTTTTAGTGGTAGTTTTAGAGTGAGAATTACTGCTTCTAGTGGTTTCTAGCTTTGGTTCCATCATCTCCTTTTGGCATTAAACATCCAATTAGGTGCAACAAATTCAGCAGAAAAGTTGTGTGCACAAGGTTAAACAAACTGTGTTGATTCAATATTAAAACAGTATCATGCACCCTTGTGTAAGCACTCCAATAGCACAATTTATTTCAGCTTGTACATTCCGAAAAATGTTATTGTCATCTTCTTATGACTCATCTTAGTGTTTAATCAGTGCATTCTTTGCAGAGTCCAATTTCCACACAGGATTAGTTCCCACACATGATTCTTCATTAAAGATAATGTGGGGAACAGATCAGTGATAACTGTGAGAGGAACAGAAGTTGTAATAAAGTAAGCAAATTTAACAAGATGCCGATCGACACTCAACAATGCTTTGATACAAAGGAGAGTAAAAGCAAGCATGTATGAACTGAAAAGTAGGAGGTGGCGCAGAATGTCTCCATGAATTTGGCCTCCATGGTGTAGAAGAATTGAATACTATGCAAGCTCAGATTATTTGCAAAACATACACGGGCTCGGAAGAGTGGAGCGCAGACAGTTGTGGGATTTAGCACTAGACATGGAAGAAGAGGATACATGTGGGAATCCAGCGGAGATCAAAGGAGACTAGCGGAATCGCAGGTGGCAGACAGCCCACAACATGGGCAATGATGCGTTTGTCACTCAAAGGTGGCTCTGGTAGGAAAAATTGGTTATGGCAGCTAATCTAGATCACTGCATTTTAGCCTTTAAAGATCCACATGAGCAGGGAAGAAATGGTGTACTGAATGCGCTTTTAGTGTTGCCCCTTAACAATGAATGATCCAACAGTTAAAATATACAGCAGCAAACAGATGGGCCCTCCAGTATATCTATTCCAAAGTAAATCCTATTTACCCTGTGTTGCATTTCACGCTGTGATATCATATCTGGAACCAGCTACTTTCTCCCCATCTGCACAGAACATCTGTTCTCAAGCAATCACTGAAAGTTAGGAGGGGCCAGGGGAGAGGGTCTGCGGGCTCATTATCTATCAGCAGCAGCATCTAAAGGGGGCTGCAACATTTAACTTGATTTAGTGCAGACAAAAATTGGAATAGAAGTTAAATCATAAAAGTCTTGTCACTGTGCCAACTACCCATTGGCACCACACCAGATGTATCCCGAACAGCAATATGTGCGAGAAGAATAAATAATAAATGTAAATGTTGCACTTTAGAAATGCATGGGCAGATGTAACTGTACCAAGAACATAGGAATGTCCAAAAAAACAAAATAAAAACCTTAGTAACCACCAAATAGTTCCAGTGGTTATGCATTGGGCTGCCGGCTGGAAACATGCAACACACAGTACATATGCACAGCAAGCACACATGTTGGCCACCAGGGTATGTGCTTTACAAACATTGATGTAGACTAGAACTGGACTAGATGACAGTCTAAATCGTACACATGCGTGTCACACAACTCTTTGCTCCCATGGGTCATTATCGAAGCATTCAAGCTGCAAAGAAAGAGGGTCAAACGGTCTATGGGTGGTACGCTGGGAGACAAGATGCCCTTCTAAAATGTGAATGGGAGGAAGAAATTGGTTTCACTGCTATACAAAACTCAGCACTGGCCGACTATGCTGGTAGCTGTGAGAAACCTCAAGGTGTCTCCCTAGCTAGTCCCCGGGGGATGTCATCCAGGTGCCTAGGACACGGCTATCACTATTGGAGCGAGTTCCTGGGGGTGGGTGAGGGAGGATCGCCTGGATAGGGTGTCCTTGGAGAGTAGGAGTGCGACACGAACAGGTGAGATGCGGTATCCGCCTTCTTTCAAACGCCTTTACAATGTAGGATATTCTAAAACACTGCCCCCCCCCCTCCCTTTATCCGACACAAACACTTTCACACAACACGCAAGACACAGACGAATACCAAAGTCGTTTACCCAACATGCCCCAGTACAAGGATCAGGCAATTGAGCAGAATTACACACACATGATGGCCCTTTCCCTTCCCCAGGGATAAAAGGTGCAGCACAAGCGCATGGAACGAGCAAGGCAGACCGGACAACATGAGGGTTAACTCAGCATGGCAGGTCAAGAGGAGGCGAAAGACGGCAAATACCGAGAGGGGGACAAGGAGAGAAGTTACCTTGCCCTTTCCAATCAAAACCTGTGAAACCTCTGCAGACGGAACCATAAGACCACGAACAAAGCCCAGCGTATGTTGCACCAGATGTCTACAGTACACAAGACCCTCCTCCTCTGATAACCAAGCTGGGGAGAGACACTGGTCTTTGTGGTACCAGCCTTGACTCAAAGGAGAAGAAAACTAAGCAGTTCATCATAATCGGTGAGTCGAGGGAAAAGACTGATAAGAAACCGAACTGTGTTGAACGATAAATAGCCAGCGGCCAAATTGAACTTTGAAAAGCTAAAGAGGGAGAAAACCAGCAACAGAGGAGGCCGGCACCACGACAGGATTACTCTGGGCGACTACCCGATGGTAGAAAGACTACTGTATCCAGAATCCCTTGGGAAGAGGCGAGAAGAGGTCAAAGTGGTCATACAAGGGTCTTGTAAAACCCTCTATACCATCGAAAGTCTTCTACTACTTTGCTACCTTGCCCTCTTCCTCCTTCCTCTTCTGCCCCCCCCTCAGGCTTCTTCTACACCTCCGCAGGGCATACCTCAGATTTGTACCCCTCCCCGGATTTCTTTCAAGGACGGCAACCTTCTCCATACCGCCACTCAACTCTCGCTCAGCTGTCAAAACACTCCTCTGACATTTGCCGTCTCCTGGAGGAACTTTACCTAGATGTCCTCTGTCTCACTGAGACGTAGTTCACGGTCAGCTCTGTCACACGCTCTGACACTATCCTCACTCCCTGATGGCTAAAAGATTTTTTTTCTCTTTTTTTACTCTCTCACTCTCTCACTCTCTCACTCATCCATCGGCCATCAGATCTCCTTCCTCTCCGAGTGTGCAGACCTCTCCTCTTCCCTCCTGGTCTCTACCACTCAACTCGCCCCTTGTTGGAGACTTTAACATCCACCTGGATGCTTCCTGTCCTTCCTCTGGACTCTTTCGCAACCTTTGTGAATCTCTCACTCTCTTCCCTTCCCCCAAAGCACTCCTTTGTGCACCCTCTTCTCAAGAAACCGTCAGCCGACCCGTCCTAACTATCACCCACTCTCCATCACTCCTTTCCTAGGCAAACTCCTGTAAAAGCTGCTCCCAGCTTAATCTTCACACTGAATCCGTTGGTTGTCTCCATGACCCTCACACAGAAACTGCTCTCCTGAACACCCGTGAAGACCCGCTCTCCAATGTTTGCTCATCCACCTCCAAATCCCTCAGTTTCAGTCGCTTCTCCAAGCACCGAGTTGGTGGTGGATCCCTTTCTTCAGCTGGAGCTTCCATCTGGACAGCCTCCCTGCCTCTCTGAAACTTGAGGCGAACTAGGAGCACCTCAAGACCTTCCTCTTGGCTTCCGCTTTCTCTCCTCCTCTCCCCTGCTGATTTCCTGACTGAAACTGTGCTGGTTACCTGCCTACTCTCGTATCTCTGGCCCAGGTCCCCTCTCTGCCAGTTGCACACCTGCACAGCTCCCCTGGAAACCCTTGCACTCAGGGATGTTTCTGTATCCTAAAGCCCCCTACCAGCACTTGACACCTTATGTCTGCACTTACCCTTGCATTTGCCACCAGCTGGCCGCACTTTATTTATTTCATTAGTTTACTGTTTATCCTATGGAGTGCACTTTTTCCCCCCTCCCCTGTCCCCTGCACTGGCGCAATCTCAATGGCACCTGGCCTAGTAAGATTGTTGTCGGTCTTCCCTCTGTTCCTCCTCCCTTGCCTCGTTTGTAAGCTTGGGTCCGGGTCCTCCTCCTCCTCCTCCTCGTCCTCCGCCTCCTGGTCCTCCTCGTCTTCCGCCTCCTGGTCCTCCTCGTCCTCCGCCTCCTGGTCCTCCTCGTCCTCCAGGTGGTGGTCCTCCTCCGGGTCCTCCTCCTCCCTCCTGAATCAGCCACTTCACAGTTATGTGACCTCAGACTCCCCTCTTAAATTTCTTCCATCCTGTCCGACCCACTCAGACACTCTAGATGCCTTCATCTCTGGTGACATCCCCATCTCTAACCCGGTCACCCCACCTCCCCATCCTCTTCAGCCTACTCTCTCCTCTCTTCCCAATTGGGGCCCCTCGGCCCTCTGAGCGGCCCCCCATACTGCCAGACTCCTTTGCTGTCATTCGACCGATGAAGCGAGTGTCAGTCGCTGCTTTTGCCTCCACTTTCATACCTCCTCCCACCCCTGCTTCCGACTCTCCCTCTGCCTATCCTCGCTAACCTTCACCTTTCCATCTCTAACAGCCTAGACATCCTTGAGCAGTTGTGAGGATCCGCCTGAAGCCTGCCTCCAAGTGCAATGGATGGTAGGACTCCGATCTAGCTTCCCAGAAACGTAAGTGCAGAGTTGCTCAACTGAAGTGGCAGACCTCGGGTTGATCCTCTGACAAACTGGCATGTCGTCTGCTCCAAAGGCATTATCTTTTCTCTATACGCTCCAAGAAGAGGGACCACATCTAAGCCACTAACACGACTGAACTTTTCAAAATCTGCAACGAACTTGCCAATCCAACTGCAGTCTCCACCTCTCTCCTTCCTTCCCAGGCTCTCTGCACCACTCGGTGCTCATATTTCACATCTAAAACTCAGACCATCCTGTCCTCACTCTCCACCATCCCCATCTCCATACCCGATCCTGTCCCCTGCCTCGCTTTGTTCCCCTCCCACCACCCCGCACTCTCCTCCCTCTTGCACATAGCACCTGATGAGGTCTCGAAGGTTGGCCGATCTGTGATGGTCTCATCCAAACAGATGCTCCTATAGAACCATTAAGGACAATATCTCCTCTCTCGCCTCAGCTCTTGCAGACTTCTGTAACCACTCCTTCACCCCTGGCTCTTTCTCTCCATCTCTCGTGTACTCCCTTGTGCAACATTGCCTAAACAAAGCTGTCTGCTGACCTCTCCAGCCCAGCTAACTAATGTCCTATCTCCACCACCCCCTTTCTGGGCAAGCTCTTGGAGAAGTTGGTCCTCCCCAAACTGATCCTTCACACTGACCTTGTTGGTTGCCTCCATACCCACCAATCTGATTCTGCGCACCCAGGGGCATGGACACTGCTCTCCTGAACACCTGCGAAGGTATGCTCGCAAATGAAGACTAATTTTCCTGCTGTTCTCATTCTACTTAAGCGCTCCTCTGTCCTTGACATGGTCAACCATTCTATCCTCATTAAATGGCTCCGGGATACCCTCAGCATCACAGACCGGGCACTGGAACGATTGACCTCTTTCCTCAATATCTGCCCTTCCCAGTTGCAACTGGGCCCTTTCTCCTCCTCCAGCTCACACTGGGGTGTCCCCCCCCAGGGCTCTATCCTATTGCAGTGGTTCTTCATTATCTATCTCGCGCCTCTTACTCATCTGATTTCCTCATTAATTTCCAGTGTTATGCCAATGAGACACAGCGTTCCTTCAAACTTCCATCTATCTACTCTTCTTCCTCTCTCATCCCAGATTGCCTGATCGCCATCCAGGCATGGTGTGCGGCTAAAGTCTTAATGCCAGTAAGACAGAGATCCTTCCCATTGGGACACCTGTGCCAGTTTCCCTCCTGCATTCTGGGGCCACGCCATCCCCAACTTTCCCTCCCTAAATAGTTCCCTGCTAGAGCCCTACGCTCCTCCAACTCTGTTGTGTGGGGAGCAGGTCTCTCTCTTCGGCTGGTGCGCTTCTTTGGAACAGCCTCCCTGCCCCTCTAAATTGAGCCATACCACCTTAAATTCTGGAAATTTCACAAATAGTTTCTCTACGTCTTTCACTCTTTCCCTTCTCTGCTAACCACCCAACTGCCGCTGAGACTGATGGCCTGGTTCTTCATCATTCTCACAGGTTACCAGGCCCTCTTCCCAGTCGACAAGCACCACGCCCCCTTTTCCACTGCCCTTGCAGGCCCACTGCCTGACAGCTGTGCATCCAACCATGGGGATTCCTCCGCTCTAGCACTTAGCCAGTGGCCTCCTACCTTGGCTCCCCTTGGCACTTCGCTCCTGCGCTCCCACCAGCACTTGCCCATGCCTTGCTCCCTCCCCCAGCTCGTGCACTCGCTTCACTGCACTTGCACGTCAGAATGCCACAAGGCCTAGTAGGAGCACAATTGTATATTTACTGTTTTTGCCACTGTTTACTCCCCTGTTCCCTTCCCACTTGCCTTGTGGTACCTGGAAACACCATTCTGTTGTATAGGCGCCTACCAAAAGCTCAATAAATAAAAATTGCAAAAGAATTAAAAAAGCACTACCAGTAAGGTCAGAGTGACAAGTGAGTAGAAGGGCAAAACTCACCCTATAGAAGGACCAGAAATAAACGAGCAAAGTTAAAAGGGAGATAAACTTTGCCAGGAACAAGTGTAGGACGCATACAATTTGTTATGTATAACAAAGCCGTGGGACAACTACCCACTGTGGATGCCGGCACATGTACCCAACAAACACTGGTTGGTGTAAGACACATTGCTGGGAGGCAAACATAGACTGTAGTAACGGAAGCAAAGGGTTTGTTCCCCTGGCATTAAATACCAGGGAAGGGACTGCGCCCCTGGCGTTAACGGATTAAAGAAGGAGACCACTTCTGAGAAATCAGTACATGGGCATCACTGGCCCAAATAGGCAGTGAGAGACCAAAGTGGAAGACAGCTGAGAATGTATAATTTACCTCAGTAATTTTTGAGGATTGTAGTGCGAGGGTTAGAATAGGTTTCGGACACAGAACAATGGACTTATTTTGGACATCCGGACGACTGGTCCATTAGTTTTGTTGAGGCAGGGGAACCCCTCAGAGTTGGGGGTTAGGGAGGTATTTCTCCCCCAAGCCCCGCTATAGTTTGAATAAAAGCATTTGGAAGGCAAACACACTGTGTCCGTCTCTTCACTGCTGGTACCCCACACAGCTTTTGGCTCACCATCGGTTATGTACTTTGAATCTTAGGGTGTCCCAACCATCGACTATGCCAAACATGGCTGATGGGCATTATAGTCTAAAATATCTGCAAAGACGTAGGTTGCAGACCCCTTCATTATACTTTGATGGTTTACCTCTCCTTCATAACAAGTCAAAGGCTGGAGCATCTAATCACATTTCAGCTTTAAAAGCAGGTGTACCCTATGACAGGAGAGAAAAGTGCTGGACATAACTTGGAAAGCTAGTGGTCACTTTTAATCGTTTTAAGGATTGTAGTGATGTGGGAGTTGATCGAACAACGGCCTCCGACTAGTGACAAAAATATAGGAGGATGAACCTGAAGCAAGAGGCAAGATCCATGTCAAATTGAAATGCACCCATCAGATTCAGGGCAGAGTCTTACCACACAAGAAGTCATGCATTCAGGGAAAGATAGTAGGGAGAAAAGGTTTCCTTTATATGAGAAGAGTTCCCCTTTGTATGAAAGGGGACAAAAGTTCTGAGAGCCTTCTTAACACAAAGTACAGAACCTTAAGCTTAAGCTAAAAAAATAAAATGCTTGATGCTCAGTTACTCACTCAGTGTTTGTGATAAATGCCAAGAAGTCATGTCCCATGACAGCTAGACATTGCGTTATGGTGCCAAACGTCTGTGCATCAAACCTATCAGCTCACGGTTAAAGTCTCAGCACAGAGGGGCAGTCCTCACTAACCGAGAGAGTAATAAATGTAGGCAATGGCACTTAATACTTGCTTGAAAAGGGATTTCACAGATGTCCCCCACAATGGGCAATTAGCATGCATGCAGGGGCTGAAAATGACCACCGACACTTAACCTGGCAAAATGACTAGGGAAAAATAAGAATTTAAGTGTTGGGACAGATGGAGAATTCCATGGACCAGTGTGAAAATGACAGTATATACTTCTACACTGTGCTCTTGTAAATGTGGTGACCACAATGACTTGCACGTTCCCCTCTGAAAGGTGAATATGACAGAAGGCTTGGACTTCATGGTCCATGCTATTTAGATTGTTCGGAGACATGGAGATGCCCCAAACTCTCAAGAGGCAGCTGGTCCTATCTCTACGGGAGGGGACTTGACATCCCTTTGTGCCAGGCAAAAGGGATCAGGTGAGTCTAATAGAGGCATTCAGAGAATGTGCAGATCAGCTTTACTTTATTGAGCACAGACTAGAGCGATGGAGGAAGGCATCCAGGGTCCCCCACACAAAACAAGAACAAGGATTTTCAAATGGAATTTTGCCACTTGCAGCATGGCATACGATATGGGGAAAGCCCCAAAACGAAAGATCCAGGTGATCACTACACAATAAAGCGCCATTATTGGAGTATCTGTAGAGCCAAAGCAGATCACTCTGAATAACGGAGGACCCTGTCACGTCTCTTCACTTGGAGATCTTGCAATGCCACTCTGCATTTTCAATAGCTGAATAGCAGAGGATGGCATCTTCTCTAAAAAACGCAAAGCATTCAAGGCAAACAAAAGAAAAACTCAATTTGTTGGGAAAACGCAACATAAAAATGTTGAAATTATGTTGAAATAAAAAATGGCCCACTAGAAACCAAGAACGGTTCCTGGATCAGACTTCATTATGACAGCCTGGGGTGAAGACCATGGTGCCTGGAGCTGCGAGATTCACATGCTCCATTGGCTCTTTGGCAACAACTCATAAGAGGGCTTTCTGGCTCGTCCAATAGGCAAGGAAGAATGGCCAGCAGTATGAAAGATTTTGGCAGAATTATTTCTCACTTGGATCAAGCCACAGCTGCAAAGTTGACCAAACTAAGCATATCCACCTAAGTAGAAGGCATACCCCATCCAAAAGGAAAAACCCAAGAATCAATGAGATAACCACAACACCAGATCCCACTTGTAACACAAATCAAGAACCTGACTCAATAGGAATTATTGTACATGGGAAGCAGGGGACCTTGCATAAAAAAAACCTCTCAAACCTGGCTTTAACTTTGCCCTCTTCTAACACGTGATACAAAAATAGTCAGACATAATGGAAAGAAAAAAAGAAAACAGTCTTCTAGAAAAAAGGAATTCCAAATTTAAGATTTCCGGTGGTGTGAAAAAGAAGGAGACAGACCCGGATTTGCCATTTCAAGGTGTGTTTATTGTAAATAAGAAAATGGCTGACTTTCCCTACTCTAAGGGTTTTACCTACCCAACAACTCAGCTATGGTGCCCGTTGTCCGATCTAAAGTCCAAAGTAAAAGTCCATCCTCTGTCCAAAACTAGTCTACCCTCACTCTACCACTTATCCTGAATAACTAAAAAACAGGAAAATTACTCCCTTCTCCTGGGATTGCTTTCAGCCAGTCCTCCTCAATATTGAATCGTCAAATAGTGCTTAGCTATTTCTTGTATTAGTTCATTCAGTTCTCGTAAGGGATATCTCCACGTCCTTTTCTTTATTTCTCCTTGGTTTAAGTTCCTATCCCTAGGCACTCCAGTATTGATATATTTTATTTGTATCGCGCTCGTACACAAGTGTTTCAGAGCACGACAAGGGAAGGGAACCAGGAAGAACAAAACAACGCTCTTACTAGGCCCAGTGACATTGAGAACGCGCAAGTGCATGGGAGAGGGAAAGGGGAAACTGCATGGTAAGTGGGGGAGAAAGTGGAAAGTGCTGAGCAAAGAAAAATAAATAATAAAAAGCAACAAACATTGGTAGTGCAGCCAGCAAGTGGCAAGTGCTAGGTTTAAGGCAACAGACAAGGTGTGTCTGGTAAGTGCAGAAAAACGGGGGTGGGGGCAGGGTGACTGTAGAGTTACATATACAGACCCCAGTGCAAGGGATTGCCAGGAGGCAGTGCGGGTGGGTGGGTGTTTGGCAGGGTGAGCAGGTACCTGGGCCCGAAAGTCAGAGGGTAACCAGGTGCACGATGCTGAGAGAACAGATCAGCAGGGAGAAGAGGAGCGAAGGCAGAGGCAAAGAGGAAGGTCTTGAGGTGCTTCCGGAACCTGAGATGGTTCTCCTCAAGTTTCAGAGTGGCAGGGAGGCTGTTCCAGAGGGAGGTCCCCGCCAAAGACAGATCTACCCCAAGCTTGTTTCTTTGAAAAACGAATGACCCCGAGTGAGTTCGAGGTGGGGGACAGGGGGTGGGGGGGTATGGGGGCTGGCGAAGAGCTCAGGAGGGAAGGTATTTACGGAGGGACAGCTGAAGGTATTTTGGATTGAGGCCCTAGAAAGCCTGGTGGACAATGCAATGGGTCTTGAAATTAATCCTTGCAGCCACAGGGAGCCAGTGGAGAGATTTCAGGGCTGGAGAGATACAATCTCAGGGCTTGAGGCCAAGGACAAGTCTTGTAGTCCTGTTCTGGATAAATTGCAAAGGTACATAAATACTCTTTTACTTGGTTCTTCTCAACAATGTTTGTAAGTATTTCTCCTTTTGGTATTAACTCTGCTAGTTGTACAGGTGTTCTTCTATGACTTGTTATGTGGTCTTCTGACTATTATTTCCTCAGTGGCATCTGTGTGATGTACCCAATGACCACTGTATCTGGCTCTTCACGGAGTTGAGTAGGCTGAGCACCAGAAGGATTCTCACTCTTAATATTTGATCCTTCACTGGGACGAGTCAGAGGAGCCCATGAATGCTTCTCACTCTTCTTGGTAGTTGGCCATTCACTGGACGAACAGACCGAGTCTCTGAAGAAGTATTACTCTTCTCAATACTTGATTCCTCACTGGGACGAGTAAGCTTAGCCCAGGAATGATTCTCACTTAAATTAGTGTTCGGTCTCTCACTGAGAGAAGTACGATTAATCCAATCGTATTAGTAGTATGTGGCCTGATCCCCTCCAAGTTACCTTCAGTGTTCTAGGGCTGTGTCACTGGGTCGGCGTTCTCATTCTGTTAGTCTCCCTTTTCGGTCAGGATGGCTCTTCTGCTCGCATCCGTTCTTTGCCCCAACACGCTTCAGTGTCTGTGTGTGGTATCCGCGATGCAAGTACTCTTCCTCCTCCTCCTCCTCCTCCTCCTCCTCCTCCTCCTCCTCCTCCTCCTCCTCCTCCCTCCACTCTCCAGGGATTCGCCTTCGTTTGACATACTCTCATGGGTCCAACTGTTGCATGCTTTATCTCAAGCACGTCAGTGGTGAGACTCCTCTCCAGGCCTTCGAGTGTCCCTCCTGGGACTATCAGCAAGTTGGAAGACTCTCCATGCATGTCCCTCGTACCGTGCCCCCTGGCCACTTCCTCTCTCCAGCTGCTTGCCGGTGTGCAAGGCAGCGTTCTTCCCGAGTTGGGAACAAGTTACTTACCTGTAACTGTTGTTCTCCAGCATGGGTCTGGCATGGATTCACATGCTCATGAATATTCCCGGTCGTCAGGCTGGGAATCCTCGGTAAAGAAAAAACCAGTATCAGTTTCGTTTCTGATCTGACTTTCGTAGTAATAACCAATCACTGATCTCTGCGTCATACTGACCACAGCCAATGACTGCCCTCTACCTAAGCCCCGCCTCTGGCAGCCATCTTCAGATTTGGAAGCATGTGAAGTGGCAGATGACCAAGTGAAGAGCCGCAGAGGGGTAGGCGGGAGGGTTCGCATGTGAATCCATGCCAGACCCATGCTGGAGAACAACAGTTACAGGTAAGTAACTTGTTCCTTCTCCAGCATGGGGTCTGGCATGGATTCACATGCTCATGAATAAAGAATACATAGCAGTACACACATGCACAACCACGGGAGGTGGCAAAGGCTCAACATTAAGCATTACATCAAACTCAACATTAAGCATCTTACCTCCTCACCAGGCTCACCTCAGGCGAACAGGTTGCGCAGCACTGCTTGGCCGACCCTGGACTCCTCCCTGGAATCCCGGTCGACGCAGTAGAATTTCGTGAAGGTGTGCGTCGACCTCCACGTAGCAGCCCTGCATATGTCCAGCAGGGGCACACCAGATAGGAACGCCGTGGTAGCTGCGATCGCTCTGGTGGAATGGGCTCTCGGACGGCCAGGCAGCGGTCGGTTTGCCAACCGATGACAGTACATGATACAGCCGGAGAGCCATCTGGAAATGGAAGCCTTCGAGAGAGCCTTCCCCTGATTGACAGGTCCAAAATTCACAAAGAGTTGTGACGTCTTCCGAAAACACTTCGTGCGGTCCACGTAGAACTTCAGCGCTCTAGCCACATCCAGCGAGTGCAAAGTCCTCTCAGCCGGCGACGAAGGCAACGGGAAGAACACAGGCAACACCAAGGGTTCGTTAAGATGGAAGTCTGACGGTACCTTGGGCATCAAGGAGGGGTGCGTCCTGAGCACTACCTTCGTGTCGTGAAAAGTCAAGTACGGGGCCTTGCAGGAAAGGGCCTGGATCTCTCCCACTCGTCGTGCGGAGGTGATGGCCACAAGAAACGCTGTTTTCCACGACAGAAATTTCAACGGAGCCGAGTGCAGAGGCTCGAACGGAGGTCCCATGAGCTTGGTCAGCACCACGTTGAGCTCCCACGCCGGGGCCGGAGCCTTCACCGGCGGGAACGATCTGAACAGTCCCTTCATGAACTCTTTCACCAGACGATGAGACCACAAGGACGTCCGCCCCGTGGTTCTGGTGTATCGGGAGATCGCAGCAAGATGAATCTTGATGGACGCGTGTGCCAGTCCAGCTTTGGCCAGCGTCAGCAGGTACGGCAGTACTTGGGGGGCCGTAATCCGTAGAGGGTTAATCTTCTGTGCGTGGCACCAGACAGAGAACCTCTTCCATTTGTGTCCGTAGCATTTAAGAGTCGAGGACGCCCTGGCCTTTGCAAGAACCTCTCTGCAGTCGGCCGGTATGTCGTATCCTCCAAACTCTAGCGCTGCAGGAGCCAGGCCTGCAGGTTCAGCGATTTCGGGTCGTGGTGGAGGATGGCGCCTCCTTCTCTGGAGAGTAGATCCGCGTCCACCGGCAGCTTGATTGGCGGGGACGCCGACAAGTCCAGAAGGTCCGGGAACCATATCTGCCTCGGCCACGCAGGTGCGACGAGGATCATCCTGCACCGTGACCTCTTGAGCTGGTTGACGAGCCGGATTAGCAGTGGCAAAGGAGGGAACGCGTAGAGGAACAGGCCCTCCCAGGGGAAAGAGAAAGCATCGCCCATGCTCCTCGCCTGGGGAAACCTGCTGGCGAACCTCCGGCACTTGGAGTTCGTCGCCGTCGCGAACAGGTCGATCTGGGGTGTGCCCCACCGTCGGAAGAGGCGATCCACTAGATCCTGCCGTAGCTCCCACTCGTGGCACGAGCGCAGCTCCCTGCTGAGTGAGTCGGCGATGGTGTTTTTTATCCCTGCCAGATGAAACGGCACCAGAAATATCCTTTGGGCGATGGCCCAGTGCCACAGGTCCTGCGCCTCCTTGGAAAGTGCTGGGGACCTGGTTCCGCCCTGTTTCCTGATGTAAAACATGGTGGTGTTGTCGGTGAAGATCCTCACCACCTTGCCCTTGAGGGACGGAAGGAAGGACCTGAGGGCCCAAAACACTGCACGGAGCTCCAGGACGTTGATATGTAGGGATTTCTCTGTCGGGAGCCAAAGGCCTCTTGCGTGCAGATTTTCGGTGTGCGCTCCCCACCCTTCCAGGGAGGCATCCGTGGTCACTGTCTCCTGGTGGGCTGGGGTCTGGAAGTCCAAGCCCGCTGTCAGATGCGCGCGGGTGCCCCACCACCGGATCGCTCGTCGGAAACTCTCGTCGAGTGTGATCCTTTCCTCGAAGCTGCCCGTCGTTTGGATCCAGCGCGTGTCCAGGAACTCCTGCAACGGGCGCATCCGGAGCCTGCACATGGGAATGAGGTAGATGCAGGAAGACATCATTCCGAGGAGGGACTTGATGGACCTCACCTTGGCCGCGTCGGCCACCAACATCCGCTGCACCTTGCCCAGGATGGTCCTGGTCCTCTCCTCCGACGGGGAGGCCAGAAGGGACACTGTGTTGAGCCTCGCTCCCAGAAACAGAGCGTCTTGTGCGGGTACCAGGTGGGATTTGGCGTAGTTCACGGAGAATCCCAGGTCCGTGAGAAGTTGGACCGTCCTTGCCGTGTGAACCACGGCGAGCTCCCTCGTCTTGGCTCGGATGAGCCAGTCGTCCAGGTAGGGGTAGACGTGGACCCCCTCGCGGCCGCCACCGGTGCGACGCACTTGGTGAATACCCTGGGTGCCGACCGTAGTCCGAAGGGGAGGGCTTTGAACTGGTAATGACGCCCTTGGACCACAAACCTGAGGAATTTTCGGTGCCCCTTTAGGATGGGAATATGGAAGTAGGCATCCTCCAAATCCAACGACGACAGGAAGTCTCCTTCCTCCAGCTGACCCAGGACGTGCTGGAGGGTGACCATCCGGAACTTCTGCACCTTGATGAACTTGTTCAGACGTCGCAGGTCCAGGATGGGGCGCCATCCCCCCGTCTTCTTCTTCACGAGGAAGTATCTCGAGTAGACTCCGGAGCCCCGAAGCCTCTTTGGGACGAGTTCGATAGCGCCCTTCCTGAGCATCGCTTTTACCTCCAGGAGAAGTTGAGGGACGTGAAGTTCTTTCCTGGCCACGGGGGGGACGCGCGGGCACCTTCTCGGGAACTCGAGCGCGTGGCCCCGGGCCAAGGCGTCCAGCACCCAACGGTCGGTGGAGATGGACTCCCACACGCTGACGAAGCTCGCCAGCCGGCCTCCTACCGGGGTGCTTCGGTGGGGGCCCGACCCCACGGCCGGTTCAATCCTGCTTGGACGAGGTTTTGCCGCCTTGACCTCCTTGGCGACGACGGCGGGGTCCGCCAGACTTGCCTCGTCCTCTGTAGGCCTCCTGAGACGACGAGCGGGCCGCTTGACGGTAGGTGGAGAAACCGCCGCCGGAACCTTTGGAGGCGCCCTTGCCTCCGCTGCTCCGAAAGGGCGTCCGTCGTTGTTGCAGAACTCCCAGGGCCCGGGCCGTCTCAGTGTCCGCTTTAATGGCCTGAAGGGAATCGTCCACTGTTTTGCCAAACAGGTTGTTCCCATCGAAGGGCAGTACCAGAGCTCCCTGTCGTAGCGGGCCACGATAGCCAAGGTGTTGGCCGCTTTAATCGTCGTCGCTGCAGACGAGATGACTCTGCGTCCCATAGCGTCCAGTGGGACGCCGTCCGGTGGGGAAGTCGATGTGGAGGCCGCACCCCCCCCCGCTTTCTTCCTGGCCGCCGCGGAGACGACGGAGTCCGGGGTAGGCTGCGCCCGGAGGCACAGGGGGGCCGTGTCCGGGACCCGGTACTTCTTCTCGTACCGGTCTCTTCTAGCTGGCGTCGTGGAAGGGTTCTTGAGGAGGGTGAGGCCCTCATCCCAAATGTCGTCCAATAGAGGCACTGAGAGGACCGTCTTCCTCTTGGCCTCGCGCCGCTGATCAAGGAAACCTTCCTTCTTCTCCTCAGGGCAGAGTTGAAAAAGTTCGGATGCCCTGGTGATCATGGAGTGGAACGATCCAATCTCGTCGGGCGGAGAAGCCCTGGTGGGAGGCGACGACGGTACATCCTCGTCGTATACCTCGTCGTCCGTACCAGTCGCTGCCGTGTCAGTCCCCGTATCATCCCCTCGGGTGGACGGGGAGGAGGGCTGGACGGGGCGCAACGGCTGAAAAGGAGGTGGGGGGTGGATCCTTCTTTTCTTAGTAGGGGGAACACCAGAAGGTCCCGGTTCTGGGTCCCCCGACGGGAGAGGTTCCTCCGTCGGCAATGGTAGTCTCGTCCTTATCTCTGAGCAGAAGGACTGTATAGCCAACAAAATGGCCGCCGAGTTGTCTTGCGGTGCTGGCAGAGGGGAATCCGACGGGCGATCAGGGGCCCCGTCGGTACCCTCGTCGTCACCTGCGTCGGGATCCATCCCGACGGGCCGGTCTTCTTCCACGCCGAGGCCGTGGCTTAAGACCTCGACTAGTTCCTCCTCTGAGGTTGAAGCCGAATCTACGACAACGCCCTGCCCCCCCTTTCTCTTCCCCTCGGGGGATTTCACGGGGGTTCTATCGATGGGCACAAAAGAGGACTCCCTCCGAGGTGGCAGGGAGACTCTGAGCCCCGAGGTCGCCACCACTGGTGTAGCCTGCACAGGCTGAGCCAGGGCCGCCGCGACAGTTTCGATAGAGGGCTTGGCCGGATGGATTAAGGCCTTCACCACCTTAGGTGCGCTCACCGCCTTATCCTTGAGGGGGGGACACCGCCTCGCTCCCCCTCCGATGGGGCCTTCGAGCTCGACCGGGGCCTCTCCAGGAGCTTCGCCGGGTGCTCGGCCTTCCTCTTACCCGACCCAGAGCGTTGGCTCGTGGTTGATGGTGCCGGGGAGGGTGCGCCCTGCCTGGCGCCCGTAGAGCCCGACCGTTCGGCGCTCCCGGTGCCAGCGGACTCGCGGTGCTTGGCCTTATGTTGGACCCCCGTCGCCGGGGCGTCCTCAAAGGTCTTAGAAGACCGCTCAGATTTCTTCTTCTTCTTCTCGCCGGACGGGCTCTTCCCTTCTAGCCAGTTGGCGAGAAGTTGATGGCGGTCCTTCATGGTCCGCTCCGACATGTTGCCGCAAAACGCACAGTCCTTCTCCACGTGCGTCTTGTCCTCACGTAGGCAGTAGAGACAAAAAGAGTGTTCGTCCTCCTTGAAGACGTTCTGCAGCTGGCATCCAGGGCAGACCCTGAACAGCTTTCCGGGCGTCGAGCTTCCCTTCTCCTGGGCCATGACCGGGCCTGAGAAACTTCTGGAGTCCTCCAAAAGCGTAGCTCGACGAATCTTCACCCTTGAGGGGCGCAGACGAATCCGACACGGGTCCCCGTTGATCGGATAGAGAGTCCGTGGAGCTTGAGGCTCTTTTGACCGAAAAAACGAAGTTTTTGAGAAAAAACGTGAAAAAAATAGCACTAACGCTCGAGAGCAATAGCACGAGGATCCCAACACATGAACGTGCGGTAAAAATCTGAAGATGGCTGCCAGAGGTGGGGCTTAGGTAGAGGGCAGTCATTGGCTGTGGTCAGTATGACGCAGAGACCAGTGATTGGTTATTACTACGAAAGTCAGATCAGAAACGAAACTGATACTGGTTTTTTCTTTACCGAGGATTCCCAGCCTGACGACGGGGAATATTCATGAGCATGTGAATCCATGCCAGACCCCATGCTGGAGAACCAGTATTCCTCACCAAGCTGGTTTGAAACTCCAGGGTCTCTCTCTCTCTCTCACACACACACTTTGATGTTTGAGCCATAATCATTATTACTCCTTTGGGCTTCTTTGACCCAGTACCTAGTAGGCACTTATTCTGTATTTCGGTAGTTTTACTCGTCTCAGTACCAGGTATGCGTTTATCATACAGTGACATATCACAATAGCAAATATAAGAGGTTTCTTCTGCCAACAGATTTGATCTTATCAGACTTCTGAATGAGAGGGGAAGGAAGTTCCCCTTCACATCAGGCGTTCTTGTCCCCAGGAGGGGAGTTGCTCCCTTTGAGCCCGCTTGCCGCCACCCGTAGGCGGGAATATTGCATATCGGGCTCACCTCCCTAGCCTCACAAAGAAAGGTTCCCATCTGGGCAGAAGTGACTGAATCCTGTGATTCGTCAGAGTGGATTGCTTTTAAATGTCTATGAATTACAAAAATGAAACCTAAAAGATGGCCTTGTTACTTCTGGTTATCCAAAGTCAACAGCAATCTCCGTTTCAGTGGCAGCTTTAACAAAATGACATCCCTGAAGTACCCGAATCCGAGGGTGAACACAAAAGACTAGCCCCAGGGTCTCCACAATCCAGGGAGGGTATGCTTGGGGAAAAGAACATAGTCCTTCGACTTCCACAAAATATAACATACAATGGTAAGACATATCCATGCCCTTCGTTATTCAAAGAGGTAAACCGGTACAATGTCCTGTGAAACTGGTAATGAATATTTACTGTACGTTAAGTACCTGGATGAGTTGGCCTCGTTTAAGTCCCTCAGATACCTCAGCAAAGGACATATAGGGTTCAAAAACAGTCTTCTTACGGCCCTTGCCAGATTTATTTCGATTCTTCTTTTTGTCAATCGGTGTTGAAGTGGTGCCATTAAAACCAGCTGCAAAATAAAATACAAACAGTTACTCAACATCAGTGGCCATGTTCTACACTGCATTTCACCCAATGCCCAATTCCTCTTTTCAACACACTAGATCCCAGTCTGGGACCTTGGTTCGGATATTCTTTCCCACACACTTTTAGCGCTTTTTAGAAATATGCATGCCACTTTCCTTCGAGAATTTGGCACACCCTCACACTTCATATTTCCCCCTCATTCGATACCCTGCAAGAGTAGTTCTCCATAGTCACCAAGATGCAGACATAAAACAATCAAAGGAAGCCCAGTAGTCCAACCCAAGCCCATTCCACAACAATATTTGCCAATAACACCAATGAGGGTCTTGCACTGCGTCATGATTACACAGGGAAGACATCAAACAAGCAAGATAGGCAGGCAATTGAAAATCTGATCGGAGTCAAAGAAAGCAAATGAAAAAGCTCTCCAGGATGGAGGTTGACATTTGGATGGATTTGCTGGATCCACAAACCGAATGGATTTGAAAGAGCTTCTACATAGAAAGTTAAAAATAAAGCATGACTTGAAGCAGGAGAATGAAGAAGTCTTAATAAGAAAATTGAAAGTTTCCATTGCAGCTCTGAAGGCACAATTACACAAATAGGATGTGTGTAAACGAAGAAGAAAGTAGAGGAAGTCCCCTCCCCCCCCCCAAAACCCCCGACAACTTCCATTTGGTGTTAAGGGATGAAGCTACAGTTCAGTTCAATCCTCAATGCTAAAGTGATGAGTGCACGGCCAACAGAACCATTACTCATTCAGAAGCCACAGCTGAAAAGTCGGGCATTTTGATGACATCTAAAGAGCATATTGGCAGGGAGTTCAGAGACCCAGGGTGCTTTGATGCCTACTGCCCACTGTACCATGCTGGCTCTAGAGAGATATACGATGGGCATCTTTCTGGTCCGCCCAATCTCATCCCTAGTGTCCTGTGTCAAACATCGGCTAGTCCCCTAGACCCAAATGATGGCACAAAGTATAACCTAGGTTTGGAAACATGAACCGCTAGGACTTTAGAGCATGTCATCTGTAGGCCTGCAATCACAAGGCTCTGTAAGCTACATACTGGCATTAGCAAATGTCACAACACTAAATGTACGCCAAATCCATACTGAAGTACCAGTATGCAACCCCATCCTAAACAAACCCTCATTGACCATGCCATTTGCAGGAAATCAATGCTACCGTCAGTGCGAATCTGCAGCAGACCAAAATGATGCCATCAAGGGAAGCAACAAAAGCACAACCCAACTTCAAGATGTAGGTTGGCCATCTTATAAGATCGTTATGCAGAGCCATGGGGTGGTCTGCCGCCTAAACATTCTAATATTGGGAAATGTCAGTCTGCCCAAGTGTACACCATTCACAAAGTCTGCTATTGAAACACTAAACGTCCACGTATCTCATACTTCGAGATCAATTAAAAACCCATTAAAAGTACAAAAACCAACCTAGCCAGTGGGAGTGTCCAAATTAGGAGTTTGTTCCCCAACGAGCTCGTTTGAACCACTTGCCGTCCAGTTAACTTTATCGCACAAGGAATTCATCACCTTCCACCTTATCAACAGACCACCTCACTGGAGAGTCTTCAATAGGAGACATCTTCAACTTACTCTCCTTTGCCAAATTAAGTAAAACTAATAATGTCTTTCTCTGAGATTTTAACGTCCTGATCAACTGCCTTTTCGCACTAATTGGTTCCATGGAGTTTAAAGGAATGGTTTGGTCAGAAATATTATTGGCGAAAAGATGGCCAACAATTAAAAAAATATCTAAAAAATATCTTTTTTTAAAGTCCCCATGTAAAGTATTGAGCAAATGAAGCTCAAACTTTACACTGGGAAGCACTAGGGGGCACCCATTTTGTGAAATGGATGCCGCCTGTGCTTGCCTTTGCGGCACTAATGAAGCAAAAGCCAGCCAGCTGTAATAAACAAAAGTGACCACTGGGTGGCTTTTGCTTCATTGGTGCCAGACTCGGAGGACATAGATCAGAGACGGCAGGCAGGAAAGCTGCAGCTGCATCTCCGTAAGTGCTAATTTCTTGAATTAAAAAAAGTACAACTTTGTTGTGTTTAAAAACGCTGCCGTTTTTCTTTCCAAGTTTCTCGTGCTCCTCCGAGCCGGAGGAACCTGAGAAACTTAGAAAGAAAAACCGCAGCGTTTTTGAAACACAACCACGTTGCGTTTCTGCCTGCCGCGGCTATCACTTTGGGTCTCCGGGGCTCCCCCGGAGGATCCCCAGAGACCCAAAGTGAAAGACGCTGCAGGCAGAAACACGGATGTTTTGAAATGATGCAGTGCTTCTCACTGCGCCAGCTTTTGCATGGAGCCTCCTGGGCTCCCCCAACACTCAGTGAGTCCAGGAGACTCCAAGCAAAATCTGCCGCAGTGAGAAGAACAAGTTACTTACCAACTGTAACGTTCTTTCGAATGGGATGTTCCTCCCACGTATTCCTCATCTTAGATATATCCTTACCTTTAGGTTTCGCCTCGGAAATTTTTTTCTCTCTCCATCAGAGGGCGCTCCACTCGAGGCCGCAGCGTCGATGTCCCTCGATGGCATCCGTCGAGCACCGACGTCATCCCCCGTATAAGAGCCTCGAGCGCGCCCGTTGGCTTCAGTTCTGGTTTTTTCGTATATTATCGTCCATGGATTTTGATAGTCAATGACATGCCTCTTTTGACCCAAGCCCTAAAAGAGTTTAGAGTGTAATTCACGTAAACTGTACTGTGGGGTTAGGATGGGAGGGTCGATGAGGAATACGTGGGAGGAACATCCAATCGAAAGAACGTTACAGTTGGTAAGTAACTTGTTCTTCGAATGGATTGTGTCCTCCCACGTATTCCTCATCTTAGATAGACTCCCAAAGCAGTTTTGTATTGGAGGTGGGAGTACAGTATCTTTTTCTAATCATGTACAGAATGTAGTACAGATTTCGCAAACAGACCTCCTTGAGAAGAAGTTGCGTCCAATGCATAATGTTTTTAAAAGGTGCGCATAAAGGACCATGTGGCTGCTGCACAAATATCTTGCACAGGGACACCCCTTTTCAGTGCTGTTGAAGTTGCCATGTCCCTGGTCGAATGAGCTCTTAGTCCATCAGGTGGTTCTTTTCCCGCCAACCTGTAACATTGTTATGGCTAAAATTATCCATCTGGATAATGTTTGTTTTGTTACCGGAAGGCCCAGTTTACGTCCAGTGTATCCCACGAAAAGTTGATCACACTGATGAATTTTTGCAAATCTTGAGATGTAAAAACTAAGAGCTCTCCTGGGATCTAGTCTATGAAGTCGCTCCTCTTCCTTGCTTGCAAGAGGAGGAGGGTAAAACGTAGGTAAAGTTATTTTCTGTGACAGATGAAAATCCGAAACAATCTTTGGCAAAAAAGAAGGTTTAACCCTAAGTCCTTATAAAAGATGGTGTGAGGAGGACCGCTCGAAAGCGCCTGCAACTCACTTAGCCTGCGGGTTGATGTCAATGCTACAAGGAGTATTGTTTTCAACGTAAGGAGCCTTAGAGGGCAAGAATGTAAAGGCTCAAATGGAAAACATGTGAGAAATTTTAGAACTAAGTTTAGATCCCACACTGGAACCTGGAAAGGTATTGGGGGGAAAAAGATTATTTAAACCTTTTAGGAATTGAATTATCAAGGGTATTTTTTTTTTAAACCTTTATTTTTGGTATTTCAACACACCATACAAATACACACCCACATATACACACCCACATTAGGGTGGATTTTAACTTTGCGCCGTCAACTAGAGCCCAAACCATCCCCCCCGCCCCTCCGAGTCCCTCCCCTAACCCTCACCGCTCCTCCGTATAGTCCCTATTGTGCATCATTTCTGCTCCCCTGCGACCCTGTGGCAAGTATTGTCGGCCTGAGTTAAGACTGCATCAGGGTGTGTTCCCTGCGTCCAATGGTCCCTCTGAGGAGGTGTCAGCTTCACTTATCAGGAAAGATATCAGCGGGCCTCATATGTCGGGCCGGCGCGCATGAAGAGGAAGGAGTTTTATGAAATCTGCTTCTATGTCCTGATAGTAGAGTAAGTCTTTCCGCCAAGCGGTGTAGGAAAGTGGGGGGCCTCGGCCCCATGCCATGGCAACTCTCCTGCGAGCTAGTGTCAGTAGAACTCCGGTCAGTCTCCGCGACGGCGTGGATAGCAATTTTGTCATTCCAAACAAAGCTGCCGTGCATCTCGGTTGTATTGCTTCTCCCACGATTGCCGTTGTCGTGTCTAACACTTGTTTCCTGAATTGGGCTACTTCAGGGCATTCCAATGCCAAGTGTATGAAGCTCGCTGATAGAGTTCCACAGCTCTTGCATTCGGCCCGGGTGTCGGGATGGTGTTTATTAGCTTTTTCAGGTGTATAATAAGTTTGGTGGAGGAAATTAAAATGGATAAGTTTGAGCCAGGAGTTAAGTGCAATTTTCTGGGTCTGATTCAGAATGTAGCCCCAATCAACCTCTGATATACTTGCATTTAGTGCTCGTTCCCATCTAGTTTTCGCTCCAGTGTTGACGGGGGGTGTTCCGGTGGTCAGTGCTTTGTAAATTTGCGACACTAGCCTGCCTTCCCCCCTGTGCTTGAATGACATTGTGCAGTAACTGCCAGGTCAGTGGCTGGCTCAGGAAACCAGGCAGGTGGGTCTGCATAGTGTATAGAGTTCGGAAGTAGAGGAACACGTCCAGTGCTGTGTTGCCCCCTTTCTGTTTGGCTTGGTCAGGGGTCAGGAAGCCCTCCTCCGTGAAAAGGTCTCCTAGGGATTGTATGTGTAGCTTGTCGACCCACTGGTGAAACACTTTCTCTGATGTTAGGGGGATTCCAGGAATAAACTTGACTGGCAAGAGGGGAGAATACCTTATCGGCACCCCCAGCTTATTTGCTAGCGACTTCCAGACCTTGTATGTTGTGAGCATCACGTTCATTGTGCGGTTGGGAACGGGAAGTTGGCCGAAAACCACTGCAGTCAGGAAGTTGGGAGTTGCCAAGGCCCTCTCCACCTGTACATGAGGGCGAATCGTTTGCGTTGCATACCAGTGGCTGAGGTACTGTGCTTGAGCTGCCCAGAAATATTTTTCCATGTCGGGGAGGGCTAGACCACCGTTGGACACGGGAAGCGTCAGTATGGTGTACGCCACTCTGGCTGGTCTGCCAGCCCACAGTAAATCCAGGACCAAGCTTTTCAGCCTTTTCAAGAAGGATTGTGGTAGTAGCAGCGGGATATTGTTGAAGAGATACAGTAATTTTGGCAACATTACCATTTTGCCTAAGGAGGTTCTGCCCCAGAATGTCAGTGGGAGTTGTCTTCAAGCGCGTGACCTTGTCCTGTAGGGACTTAAACACCTCCTCATAGTTGTCCCGGAATACCTCTTGTGGGTCCAGTGACAGCTGGATTCCAAGATAGCGAACCCCGGAGGTTCTCCACTTGAGTCCGAAGTCGTCGGCGAATTGTTTCGTGTCTCGGGTCAGTGGGAAGACGACTGATTTTGAGTGATTGGTTTTCAATCCGGAGGCCGCCCCGAATCTGATGACTTCCCGCATGACCGGGTTCAGATTGATTTCTGGGTCCCTTATGAATAGTGCCATGTCGTCGGCGTATAAGGATACGATGAGTTTGTGTGGGCCGATGGTGAGTCCCATTCGTTGGCGTAGTTCCCGCAGGTTGGAGGCTAGTGGCTCCATTACCAGAGCGAATATTAGAGCTGACAGGGGGCATCCTTGTCTCGTACAACACTGCAGGTTTATTGATGGTGATTTTGCCTTGCCCACTATGCTATTAGCTTGTGGATTGGTGTACAGGAGAGAGACATGTTTGATAAAGCGGGCCCCCGGCCCCATTCTGGTGAGAACCATGAATATAAACGGCCACTCCACCGAGTCAAATGCTTTTTCTGCATCAAGCAGGCCTGTAGGGTCTAAAGCCTCGATGATTCCAAACCTTCTTCGGATGCCAAAGGTCGTATTGCGGCCAGGTATGAAACCTGCCTGGTCTGCCAGCACCAGGGCAAGCATCAGGGCATCAATCTATTCGCCAGGATCTTGGCAAGAATTTTATTGTCCAGATTAAGCAGTGGGATTGGGTGATACGAGGCGCATTCGTCTGGTGGTTTTCCTGATTTGTGTAAAAGAATGACATTGGCCTCACGAGAAGTGTGAGGGAGGGACCCAAGCTCTAGCGCTTCCTCGTACACCGCTGCCAGCAACGGAGCCAGAGGTTCTGCAAAGGCCTTATAAAATTCTCCCGTTAGGCCGTCAGGGCCTGGTGCTTTGGAGGGTGGTAGGGTCTTTATGGCTGCTTTAATCTCTTCCTGTGAGATTAGTTCGTTTAGGGGTTCACGCAATTGATGTTCGACCCAGTAGAGTTCTGTGTCTTCCAAATATTCCAGGGGGAGGTTTGAGTCTTTCGGTAGCTTGGCACTGTAAAGATCTTGGTAGAATAGACTGAATTCCTCCGCTATCTTTTTGTCAGTGTGGACCTCTTCCCCTTGCCTAGTTCTGATCCTTTCGATTAGGGACTGTTTGTCGGCCTTAATTAGATTTGCCAGTAAAGCTCCTGGTTTCTGGCCCTCGCCGTATTGGCGGATTTGGCTGGTGCAGTGTAGAAATGTAACCTCCCGTTCCGCTGCGTCGTTGAATTTCTGCAATTCCGTCTTCAACGCTGCTGCAGATTCCGGGTTGTCTTTGTTCGCGTTCTGGGTTTCGAGCTGTTTTAATTTTTTTTCGCTGTTTGGCATTCTCAAGCTCATTAGGGGCGAGCTTGCATTTTCTTTGGCGAGGCAGACTCCTTTGATAAAACATTTAAAGGATTCCCAAATTATGCTTGCTGGGGGGACCGAACCCAGGTTGGCTTCTAAAAACACGTCAATCTCCTCTCTTAATTCGGAGGCAAAGACCTTGTCCCGCAGTGATCCCTGTTTGAAGCGCCAACGTTGTAGCGGCAGAGTGTGGCTAGGTGGCTTGAGCTTAAGGAAGATTGGCGAGTGGTCAGAGTGTTCTCGGGTGGATGTGGCACCAGCCACACGCCAGGGGGCTGTTTGTTGAGGTAAAAAAGTAGTCGATTCGGGAGCTTGTATTATGGACTGCAGAATGAAAGGTGTACTCGCGCCTTTCCCCATTGGAGACTCTCCAAGTGTCCTGTAAATCAAACGCTTTGCAAATTTCTTTTATCTGGAGACCAGCTTTGGAGGATGGTTGTTGTACGGCCGATGATCTATCTCTCGTAGGGTCCATAACCGTGTTCATGTCGCCGGCCCAGACAACCGTGGCCGGGCCGAGCGCGGAGAGCTGCGCCAACACCCAGCCAAAGTTGTCAGGGCCATCCACATTCGGAGCATATGAATTGACAAAGGTCACTTTCTGACCTGCGACGATGCCACTCACCAGTAGTGCTCTGCCTTCCTCGTCTTTAGCCGTGTGCAGTAGCCGGAAACTGAGAAGCCTGTGTATGAGGATCGCGACTCCTCTCGAGTACGTGGAGTAGGATGAAAAGTATCTGTGGCAGCCCCAGCTTTTGGCCCACTGGTGGTCTCTCCCCGGAGTAAAGTGTGTCTCTTGAATCAGGGCCACGTCTACTTCGTGACGTCTGAGATAGTGCAGAATTTTTCTAGATTTAGCCGGGATGTTACCGCCTTTTATATTCCATGTTAAAACATTGAACGGGGCAACTTTTCTTTTATTTCGGACCACATTTCTGATTTAGTGGGCGGCCGTGGTCTGGTTGAGCCAGAGCTGCTGACTGGGTCTGTATGCGAGGGATGGGAGTCTCGATGCGATGATGTGTATGGCAGCGAGTAGGGATCAGGCGGTGAGCAGGACATTCGGGATCTGGTGGCGTTGAACTTTCCCATTAACTTTGTAATATTCAAACTTCGGGCAATCCCCAGCAGGCCCAAGACGTAACTCACCCGAGGGTGGGCAACCCCGAACATGCTCACCGTGAGGTTCAGAATTTCCCAAACCAAAAAGGCCCATGGAGTCGCCATGCCGAGAGATCCACACCTCGTCGGACAGACTCAATTTAGGCTAACAGTATCTTAACAGTAGCTGTGCTGGGGGCACCTGGGGTCTCCCAAGTGTCCCAGCCCCGACTAGTGCTGCTGTAAATGATCTGGCCTACTCAATGCTGCTGTGCCGGGTCTTGTGTCCAGCCATGTCAAACCGTTTAAGGAGGGTTCCTGGGGATTCTGTCTCTTTGCGGTCTGGGGCGAGCCTGATTCTGATCCGGGAGACCTAGACGGTCCAGGAACAAATTTGCTTCATCTGGGGTTTGGAAAAATTTCACCTTTCCCTCGTGTTGGACTCTTAAGCGTGCTGGATAAAGCATGGAATACGGCAGTTTACTGTTGCAGAGTCTCTGTTTGACGCTAGCGAAAGTTTTCCTTTGTGACTGCACTGCCGGGGAGAAATCAGGGTAAAAATGGATTTTGTCCCCGTTGTGGCTCAGTTCGCCTTTTTCTCTGGCGAGGCAGAGCAAGGAGTCACGATCTCTGTAGTTCAGCAGTCTCTCTATTATTGGCCTAGGGGGAGCTCCTGGAGCAGGTCTTGTCGCGGGAATCCTGTGGGCTCTCTCGATTATGAATAGGTGGGATAGGGCTTCGCGGCCGAATAGAGTGGTGCATAGGGCTTCTACGAATTCTTTCATTTTCTCCTGCGTTTGATGTTCTCTCACACCGACTATCCGTAGATTATTCCTCCTCGACCGACCTTCGAGGTCCTTGCACTTGGCAGCGGTTAGTTTCATTTGCGACTCCAGCTGTGAGACTCTATTACTTAGAGTTGCTGAACTGTCATCGAGATTTGACACCCTCTGCTCCATCTCGTTCAGGCGTTCGGCCTGGGAGTCCATACGGTGTTGCATGAGATCAACTTTGGACGCGAGACCGTCCATTTTGTTACTCAGGCTGTCAATGCCTGCTTTTAAGTCAAGAAGGATTTCTTTGATTTCAAAGGGGTTCTCAGCCACTTCATCCTGGTGAGAGCATACGGACGATGAAGCTTGGTCTTCTGGGTGGTGAGGGGCTCTGGGGGTCGGGCCGTGTTCGGCAGAAACCTGTGCAGTTCCCTTAGGGACCACTGCAAAAGATTTAAGACTACAGGTGTTGGCAGTAAACCCACTTGGTAGCAGTCTGCACCACCCAGATTTACCTGGTAGCTGTGGCTGAGCAGAAGGACTTCTCTCAAGAAAAGTTAGGCAGTATGCAAAGTATACACAATAGGCACTCAGATACATTAATACAAGCAAACACTGACCAGAGCTTTGGTATCAAAGTATATAATTATTTATTTAAAAACACACAGTTGAAACACTCCAGCACTCTTATTGTAAAATACTCTAAACACAGTTACTATTGTAATATATACACCCCTTTTTCCTTCTCAGATAAGTCACAGTAAAACACTACGTATTTTCATACAGAGGTGAGCGCTTAACTAGATTGCACTCCAATAAGTTTGTGAGAAAGGGAAGGAAAAAGACAGAATATGGAAAGGTACACCACTCTAAGATTCAGGAACACTGTTAGCAAGGCAGAAGAGCAATAGTCACTGGTGAGCCAAAGTCCAAAGGCTGGGCCCACTCTTAGAGAGAGCAGAGCACAAATGCGCCCAAGATCACGCAGTTACACTAGGCTTAGAAAGTCTTTCAGAGGGTTCAAAAAGAGTTTAGAGAGGCTTTAGGAAAGTTTAGCCAGGGTGTCCCAGACTAACCCATGTTCAAAAGCCGGGGGCTAAATCTACCCCGTACAATCGGTAGCAAGGGAAGCCAGGCGGGACACGGTACCTTAAGTGGGAAGGATCCTCCAGCGGTGGCAGTTGTTCCTGGTAGTGGGTGCAAGTTGCGTCGTCGTCCAGGGGAAGATAAGATCTTGAATTGGAGGAAAGATGAAGGTCGTTGCACTACCAGGGAAGAAACCAGCCGCAGAGTTTTCCGGTTAAAGGTGGTACCTTTGTTTCGCAGTCGTGGTAAAACGTGGTATCCCGGTTGCCGGGGTGCTTGGCACGGGCAAGGCGGCCACGAGGTACGTCGGGAAAGCGAAAAGACGGTGAAACTGGTTATCCCCACCAGTCAAAGGAAGCAGACTCTCTGGCGGGAGATCTCCTCTGTCATTGGGAAAAGTGGTGAGGCAGTCCAGCAGGGCTCCACCGGTGGTGGTGTCGTGGCAGGTCGGCTCAGCTTCTCCCTCGTCGGATTCTTAGGTCCTGTGGCGACTTCTGAAGTTCCAGTCCCCAAAGCCCTGCTTTTATGCAGCAAACCCCCATTCACTCAGCCTAGCTGTCACTCAAACATGCTAAGTGGTGAGCCGGCAATCAGGATGGAGTGCGACTTGAGTTGCCTAGGCAACTCAGTCCAGGGTGCCTAAATTTACCTCCACCCCTCCTAAGTACCCCAGAAGAGTGGCACCACTTTGGAGGGCTTCTGTGGTGAAGCTTGACTTGGGTTGGAGTCACAGAAGAGGACACAAACGCCATTTTAGAATCAAGTTTTGGCAAAAAAATACCAACCGGAGAATTAATAATAAATAAACCGGCGGTATGTTCGAGGCTACCGTAAATGACTAAATAAAGGTAGTAGCCTGAAACAATGGGAAATCGCATAGGAAAATATTCGCGGTAGAATATAAAAAGTAGTATCCACTGCCACCAGCCAAAACTCGATCAGGGGGGGATGGAGACGTGCCCCCTCGACTAACAGACCCCGGGGCAATTGAATTGCCCCAGCCAGTACGTCCACAATATGATGGTTTGTACTGGTTCTGTTCAGAATTTAAGACTAGTAAAGTAAATGGTGACTTTACATGCCCTGGGAGACAGTAGTCAGTCACAGGGTATGGAGTCTATACTGGGGGGTCACTATGACACCCCTGTGTCACTGCACTGAGGGTGCTGTGTAACACACATCACAAAAACACATGAAGCCCTATGGAGTAAAAGACCCCATTAAACACATCTAGATTCAAAGAAACACACTCAAATCATGTCCAAGAGTGAGGGTAAAAGAGTCTCACTCTTGGCAGGAGAAAAAAATAAACCCCAAAAATCCAGCAAAGCTGCTGGGGGACTCACTAGGTTAGGAAATTCAGCCTAAACGGAGAATTCTCCCTAACAGGCCACTCTCAAAGTTTAGCTTCCTCTGAGATTTATCGTTTTTCCCCATCGTGGCTGTGAGAATGGAAGCATTGAAAATGGGTTGCAGGTGGTCTAGTTGTGCCTCGAACCCCCCCGGGACCCACCCCCGGACCGGGGTGGCCGCAGCTGGTTGTATGGGGTGCTTGATCAGAAATGCGGGGCGGGGGGGGGGCGGTTATCGTCGTGCGCCAAGCTCTCCACTGTTAGCGCAGCCCCCTTGGTGGGTTTCAGCGGAAGACCGGCGTAGGAAGGATGTTACCCGCCATGTGGTCGTCTTAGTGGCAGGGGTTGACTGTTGAGGAGCTTCGTTGGTACGTGTCAGTTGTTTACAGAGGTTTTCCGCCAGCTATTACTAAATCAGGAGGCGAAGTGTTGGTCAATTCCTTGTGCCCCTGATTTGTAATACAGGGCCGGGTGTTGGTCTGCGGCAAGGAGGATGCTCTTCCCAATGTGGCGGGGTTCTCCCGGCTTCTGGGGGTTCAGGTCGTCCAAGTGGACGGGGCCCCCAGGTGCTCCGTGTGTGCGGATGCCGCACCAATCCTGGCTCAGCGGGTTGCAGGAGTGAATGGTTTGCCGGGGGCGCTGTGCTGCTTGCTTGCTCCTGCCACTACGGGTGAGGCCGCTGCTGAGTCCTGAAGGCAGGGGGGGGGGGGGGCGGGAGTGGTGCGGTCGGGGGAGAGGACCAACCCCGCCTGGGGAACAGCGCCGTCTCCCCACCACTCCTTACCTCCCGGCACCCCCGGAACGACTCCTCCGGGAGTCCGCCGGCCTCGTGAACGCGGACGGACGGCGTCAGGGGAGCCTCCCGCTCACCCGCCGCAGCTCCGCGATCGCTCGCCGCCTCTGAGTGGGTGTGGGGATTCTTGCTGGGCCGCTGGCTGTCGTCCGGGGTCTGTTGCTCCACGGCCCTCGGCTGGGAAGCCGGATGCCGCAGGAGCAGATTCAGTGTGCGGGGGGGGGGGGTACTGGCCAAACAGGTTGCTTCACATTGCAATTGCAACGGGTGGCCCTGGCGTCTTACGGCCGTCTCCTCCACTCTAGCGATGGCTCCAGGCGGGGGGAGGGAGTCAGGATCTCCCGCTGACCTTCCGCTGTTCGGCGAGCGCTCCCCGAACCGCTGCCGTCTCCTTGCCAGAATACTGGGCCCCCGCCTCGTGGGTGGCACGGGGGGCGCGTCGGGCTCTGTAGTGAAGGAGCTCAGCTCTGGATGCGTGGAGCCGTGTGGGCCGACCCCGCGAATCTCGGCAGCCGGGACTCCCGGGCTGAATCTCGGGCTGGGAGCTCCGATTTTACACGAAGCTTCGGGATGGCATAGCTGGGGACATCAGCAGTTCATGCACAGGCAGACTGGGGCACAGTAACGCCAGGATCCGCAGGATTTTCCAGGATTGATGCGGGGCTACGAGGGAGCTCTGACCTAAGCGGCCATCTTGGATGGCCCTCTAGGGCCTTCTATCAAGGGTATTTTAAAGTAATATTCTTCTTCGGAAGAGCGCTTAAAGATGGATAGCACTGCTAAGTATCCCTTTATCGTCCCAACCTGGAGCCCCAGATTGGCTAAATGTAACAGAAAAGATAAAATTGTGGGGATATTACATTGAAATGGGTCCACAATCTTTTAACTGCACCAGCTACTTAACTTGTTTCAACAACACCGATGCAGAGATTTGGTTGCTGGCCTTCTAGCCGAAAGCAAAATCTCCATCACGTCATCCGGAAGATCCCAATCCTTGTATCTCAGCCTTTCAGAAGCCATGCGTAAAGGTTGAGTGTGTTGACCTTCCTGTAGCGAGAGAAGATCCTCTCTTCTTGGAAGACGTATTGGAGGGCAGATGGACATGTCGATAAGGTCTGGGTACCACATTCTCCTGGCCCAATCCGGGGCAATTAGGATCATGGTTTTCCCGAACTTCCTCAACCTCCCGATTACTTGAGGGATCACAGGGATTGGAGGAAACGCATATAGAAGTGGAAAACTCGCATTCCACCACTAGCGCGTCCCCTAGAGCTCCTCTCGGGGGAAATTCCTTTGAGCAGTACAGTTCGCACTTCCGGTTGTCCCCGGTCGCGAACAGATCCACTTGAGGGGTTCCCCAAAGGGCGAAGATCTCTTGAACGACTTCCTGAGCTATCTCCCACTCATGAGAGACTGTGCTCTGCCTGCTCAGAGCGTCTGCTGCTGTGTTTTGCTCTCCGGCTAGATTAATTGCCGACAGAGATCCCTTCTTGTATTGCCCAGAACCAGAATTGCATCGCCTCTCTGCACAATGGTAGTGAGCCCACTCCTCCTCTCTTGTTGAGGTAGTACATGGCCACTGTGTTGTCCTTCATTATCAGAACATTCTTTCCCTGTACAGAGGGCAGGAAGGCCTTCAGCGCTAGTCTGATTGCCCTCAACTCAAAAGATTGATGTGTAGTTTGGACTCCGATGGAGACCAACGTCTGCTGATTGTCAGATATTTGATATGGGCTCCCCAACCCGTAAGTGAGGCGTCCATCACTACTGTTATCTCCGGCCATGGTTGCCAAAAAGATTCTCCTCTGAGGATAGGTCGTCTGCAAGCCCACCATTGTAGATCCTGTGCTACTTGGGCTGGAACCTGCAGTAGATCTGACATTTCCCCTGAGAATTGGGACCATTGAGTTCTGAGAGCCCATTGAAGAGATCTCATTCTCAATCTGGCTTCTGGCACCAGAAAAACGCATGATGCCATACGACCGAGCAACCTGGGAAAATTGAAGGCCGGAAGATGCTGGGCATTCTGGAATTTTGTTACCATCTGTCGAATGTGGTGAGCTCTCTCTTCAGAAGGCGAGGCTTTTCCCGAACAGGTATCCAGGACTGCTCCTATAAACTGGAGCTTCTGTGATGGTATCAGGTTTGACTTTTTTTTAATTCAGAGAAAAACCTAGTCTGTGACGGAAGTGACAAGTCTTGGACAGGTGATCCAGGGCTTGTTCTGGAGAACGTGCTCTGATCATCCAATCGTCCAGATAGGGGTAGACATGAATCCCCCCCCTCTTCTGAGACTCGCTGTCACCACCACCATCAACTTGGTGAAAACTCTTGGGGCGGAGGTCAACCCGAATGGCAGAACTCGAAACTGATTGTGAGAATTGCCAATCGAAAACCTCAGGTCCTTTCTGTGCTTGAGATGGATTGGCACATGAAAGTAAGCATCCTGAAGATCCAATGATACTAACCAGTCCTGGAGTTGGAGAGCCTGACAGATCTGAGAAAGTGTGACCATCTTGAATTTGTCCTTCCTTAGGAACCTGTTCAAGTTTCTCAAGTCCAAGATGGGTCTCAGTCCTCCGTCTTTCTTTGGAATAAGGAAGTATGGGGAGTACCAACCCTTGTTCCTCTCCGCTACAGGTACATATTCTATTGCACCTTTCTGTAGCAGGATTAAAACTTCCTGCAACAGGAGCGGATCCGAATGCTTGGCAGAGTTGTATTCCGGAGGATGATTCTGAGGTTTCTTTAGAAAAGGAAGGCAGCAACCTTGGGATACTGTTTCCAGTGCCCAAGCATCTGAAGTAATGCCCCGCCATTCTTCTAGATGCTGTGAGATTCTGCCTTCCACCGGGGTCTTGTGGGTCAAAACCTCAGAGTGGTTTTGCGGCAGCTGCAGCAGCAGCTGATTGTACAGATGCCATTGCTGGGGCTGATCTAGCACCTTTTCCTCGTCCCCGAGGAAATTTTCTTTGACTTTTCTGATTGGCCTGCCCTCTTCCTCTTCCAATTGAGGAATAATAGCGAAAAGGATGACCCCTCCAGGAAGATGAGCCTGTGTAAGGGCATTGCTGAGGTTGTCTTACAGCGGCACAGAGATTTGGCCGCCACTTTGGAGGTCTGTAGCTTCTCCAAACTTTCATCCGCCTTGCTACCGAACAACCTCGAGCCATCAAAGGGCATATTAAGAAGTCTGGATTGCACATCAGGAGCAAACCCAGACTTTCTTAGCCACGCAAATCTACGTAGCACTGTGCTAGTCGCCATGGACCTGCTGATACGGTCAGCTGTGTCCAATCCTGATTGAAGGCATTCTCCCGAAGCCTCCTTGAAAGGGGCCCCTAGGGGACCCTGACGTCTATGGAAACAAGGCGAGTCACCACACACGATAGAGACGCCAGACACAAGGTTGTATTCCCAAAGCTAGGGTTTTATTGCAAAGCAAAAGTCTCAGTTGGCCAACTCGGTCTCACGCCCCGCGACGTGCATCTCTAGACCTCGAGGGACGCAAGAGAGTGAATTACGTACATCAGTTACATATATACAAAATGCATATCAAACAATCAGCTATGACATGTGTAACACCCCCTTTATAGGGTTTCTTTGAACTTGGTGTGATGATGAACATCTCCGACCACTATGACACCTTCAAACATCTATTCTAGTAACAATTTGCAATTTGTGAGTGCGAAGGCATCTTTCGGTTATTGAATAGAACACGGCGCTTCTGTTCTTGGAAGCAAACTACATACGGCAGGGGGAGGGGGGTTGCATTCCAGACCTTGCTATCTATCAGTTGCGATTCGCGTCCTGGGAGCCGACATGCTCAAGCGGGCTCAGCAAAGGGGGGGCTGTAAGAAAAGCATAATTCAAGCCTTTAGCAGTATTATTCTAACATATTCTACCATATAACGAGACTGGCTGGCAGCTGTGAAATGATTAAATGCCCTGCAGCTCTGCTTCAAGGCTACATTCGGGAGGGAGCCGGGCATACTTCCTGGTGCTGCCTAGGTTTGTGTTTCAGCGAACTCTTGTTATCCTCACGGCCATGCGGCCTTGTCCTTTTCACATACAGACAACAATGTTCCACAGTGGAGCAGTGTAAGCGGAAAATATACTGCGAAGCAATAGGAACAGAAAGCAATGAGCAATGAATGGTTAGAAAACAAAATGTCGATTCTTGTTACATCAAAATGGCCGTTCATGGGCAAACTCGAAAACCTATATTCTGTCATATCGTGCATGAGACGGTTGGCCCACGGCCACCAAAATGCGTTTGCGGTCTCAAAGTAAAGGTATCCGTATTTCTAGACTGCCATCCTCTCCATCCTTTATAATAGCTAGAAAGCCATCACGTTCTTCACCTTCTGGGATGTGTTCAGCTGCCGCCGACATGCAGTCCCACAGGCTATATGTGAACCTTGCCAAGGTACAGGTTATATTAGTAGACTTCAAATCCATACTGCCAGATGTGAAGATTTTCCTGGACCATGCATCCACCTTTTTAATCGTCCCTATCTGGAGGGATTGTAGGGTATGCCGCATTCTTTGTGGAAGTGGCTGCCTGTACTACTAAGCTTTCAGGAGTTGGATGTTTGCTGAGGTATTCCGGATCAGATGTACAAGGTCTATATTTTGCCACAAACTTTCCATTTACTGCCCCTATGGCCTCAGGATGTTCCCATGCAGAACTAACCCTTCTTTGTAAGGCAATATGAAATTGTAGAATGGGGTCTTGTTGGGGAGTTTCAGATAATATATCAGTCATGTCATCATCATGACTGACTGGTGAACTCCTACCCCACCCCATAAATTCTGTAACTCTGCTCATGAGTCTTCTATAACTCGTATCAACCTGTTCTGATGGTCTGGTTTGTCAAATTAATACTCTGGATTAGTATCCAAGCAACTTGCTGTTTGCAAACATTCTTGCGGATCTTGAATTCTTGATTGAGGATTAATTAATTCCTCTGGGACAGATCTTGTGCCAAATTTAACACCAGCAGAGATTACTTCCTCTTCTTCTGATGAGTCTCCCTCATAGATGGATGACATGGTCCTGAAATAATCATGTAGACTCTCAGCATGAAAAACCTTTTCAGGCATTACAGGTCTTTCCTTTATTAAAGGTTTGGGCGTCGACGAAAGCGTCGATGGCGCCGAAGTTTTAATCACTTCCTTCGACATCGTCAAAGGAACTTTTGACAACCTTGATGTAATCGTCGATGAAGCAGTGGAAACCGTCGAAGGAGCTTTCGTGGTCTTCGAGCGCAAGCTCGACGTAGTTTCCTTCAAGGGAGTTGTCGACTCGAGGAGCTTCGAAGTCTTCGACGATGTCGATGTCGATGGCGTATGATCTTTCAACGCCATTTTATTTCCTTCTGCCTTCGATTTATGCACCGAAGGATCTGACTTACGAGGTGATCGAGAGGATTCTCTCGATGACGTTCTCGCCGTCTTTTTATAAGCCTTTCTTGTTTTGGACCTTCCTCTGTCACTTTTCTTGTGACCAGGAGTATGGTCTTCTTTAGCTATTTTTGAGGGGGTCTGGGCCGCGTTCTCAAATTTTTTTGCATGGATACTCAGAAAGCTTCCTATTTTCTCAGAGAGTCATGTTTAGATGGACATGTGATAACCTCTTCCGAAGATGTCGAAGAGGATGAGGGAGATCGATGCCGTCTCTTCTTAGCCTTCTTAGAAGAGAAAGAAGACTTCCTCGATTTACTTCTCGAATGATTTTTATGATATGACTTTGAAGACTTGTCCGAGTCTCTTTTTTAAAGTGGACTTCGAAACACCCTCCCCCATCGCCAGTTTACCTCTCTGCTCTTTTAGGGCTTTGTGGGTCATCGACTGGCACGAACCACAGTCTTCCGTACGGTGGTCGGGGCCGAGGAACCATACAGTTCTTATGTGGATCCGTCAGAGACATTTTCTTTCCACATTTTAGGCATTTTTTAAAGCCTGTCTTCGGTGTGGAAGGGTTCGAAGAGGACATCAGTATTTTGTGAGAAAAAGCGAAGCGCCGTTTCACTCGATCCGAAGCGAAGCTAATGGAAAAACTGAACTTAAGCCAACGGGCATGCTCGAGGCTCTTATACGGGGGATGACGTCAGTGCTCGACGGATGCCGCCGAGGGACATCGACGCCGCGGCCTCGAGTGGAGCGCCCTCTGCTGGAGAGAGAAAAAAAATTCCGAGGCGAAACCCAAAAGGTAAGGATATATCTAAGATGAGGAATACGTGGGAGGACACAATCCATTCGAAATACGTTTTTGTATTTGTAAATGCCGCAGTATTTACAAATCCAAAAATGTTATTCTGAATGCAGCAGCTTTCGCTTGGAGTCTCCTGGACTGCCTAAGGGTTGGCAGGGGCCCAGGAGACTCCAGGCGAAAGCTGCCGCTGCCAGAATAACAACGTTGTTGTATTTATGATTTCCATGGTTTTCCAACCATGGCAATCACAAATACAACATTGTATTTTTAATTGCCGCGCCTCGGCTTTTTGCCTTCATTTTACGTTTTCTGGGATTGGGAGCACAGAAAACGTAAAATGAAAGTGAAGGCAGCCTCCTCAGATCTGCTCTGGCTGCAGTAAGCAAAAGCTCCCAGCAGGGGGCTTTTGCTGCTTGTTTAGTGCTGCGAAGGCAGAGCTGAGGAGGATGCCCAAAATCACAAAATGGATGCTCCCATGTAAACACTTGGAGCCTCGTTTTCTCAAGTGTTTACATAGGAACTTCCATTCAAAATATGTCTAAACTATGTTGTCAATTAATATTTCTGACCCAACCATTCCTTTAAGCAAATTGTGCGCTCCACGAAACACAACACCCTAGACTTGGTCTTCACATCATCCCCCCCTTCATCACCTGCACAGACCCTAACCCACATGACTGGCCCGAACACTGCGCCATCCCACTATCAGTTACCCACTAGACTACGGCTCACAAAGGCCAGGCTAAATGCCCACTCGCTCAACGCTCCCCACTCAAAACATTTCTGGTCAATGAGCTAGAAACAGATGTTGCAGACTTCCCCATCACAAGGAATGTCTTGTGCCTCCTAGATTATTCAACAACTCTACTATTAAACTTGTGGATAGTCGTGCCCCCCTAAAAACCAGCCACAGTAACACCACACCAGGCACCCCTTAGTACACCCCTGAGCTTGTCTCGAACAAACACTCAATCAGAGCCCTAGAGAAACAATGGTCAAAAACCATAACACTGGAGACTCTCAAACCTCTCAGCAACAACCATAGCATTACAAACCCACCACCTTTGTGGAAGCCTCTAACAGGAGAAAAGACCTGTGTAAAGCATTGTACCAATCCCTTACCCAAATCGGAGGTACCAGTAATTCTGTAAAGATGCAATGGCATCAACACATTTTTTAATAAAAGACAAAAAAAAAATAGGAAAAAATGAGACCCTCTAAATCAACCTAACTGCCTACCCAAACTACACCCACCCACGACTCAATTCGTCCTCATTGATCCAACCACTAAGCAACAACTTCAACAATGGCTCCATGATATCCGCCTAGAAGGAGTTTATCCACAACTGACTGCAAAATCGTTTAACTTCGCCATTGACAGTCCATCCAGAAACACACAGCCAAGAAGGCCGAAACCGCCTGGTTTTACGGTGCACGGAAATTTGACCAATCACCCTGGTCTTAAGTGAACTACATTGGTTTCCTCTTCAGGCCAGGATACTGTTCAAGACTGCGCATACTCATCTACAAAGCAGTCACGAGTAGCACACCAGCATACCACTTCTGGCGACACCTGCTCCTTGCACAGCACAACCGCCAGCCGGCTTAAATCACAACGCGTCCAAAAAGAGGACCTGCAAACAATGCTTCTCCTGTCACACACCCACCCTCTGAAACTCGATCCTGATGTCAGCTTGTAATGGCCCCACTATTCTCCAATTTCACAAAACATGGCTTTTTCAACAACAGCTGTGACCAAGGACTAATTCCAATGGAGATACATACCTACGCACAGGCCTCAACTCATAGTATTGTAGTGCTGTTAAAAGATGCCAGCCCAAACACTGGCTCCCCACACTGGACAGTGCTCCGCTGTTCTTGAGCTAGGTCACCACATTAAACAATAAAATACTTAAAGATTCAGCTAGTCGTTTCATCTACCTTCATACAGTTTACATACATGCCTCCCAGTGGCATAGACGGGGTGTAGCCTGAGGGGCCATTGGGTGTGCTATTTCTCCTAGGACAGAACTAGCCACGAGGAACCACCTGTGGTCCGACATACATCGGCTATGATTTCTGCCACCTCAGCTATGAGAGAACAACAGTTTTTTTTTTTTTAAACCTTTATTTTTGATTTTTTGGAACACAAAACAACTACACACCCACATTAGGGTGGATTTAACTCTGCGCCATGTCCCACTTCCCCCCACCCTCTCCTCCCCCCCCGTCTCCCCACTCAATTTTGTGACTCCTTTGGTTGAGCTGTCTTGTTCCGGTTACTTGAGACATGTGGACGGTGCTGCTAGCTCTGTGTCTTCACAGCTGGACTGTTCCTGTGCCAGAGGTGTCTACTCGAAGGTCAGGTGTCTCCTCAGCTTCATTTAGCAGGAATTGTACCAATGGGCCCCAGATGTCAGGTGGGCGGGCGTGTAAGGGTAGTGATTTGATAAAGTCCGTTTCCACATCCTGGCAGTAAAGAATGTCCCTGCGCCAGGTGGAGAATGATGGAGGGGGGCCGCGACTACTCTCCTGCGGGCAAGTGTCAACAGGAGTCCTGCCAATTTCCTTGACGGGGCGGAGAGTAAATTTGTCATTCCAAGTAAGGCTGCAGTTTGGCTCGGCTGTATCTCCTCTCCAATTATTGCCGCTGTCGTCTCTAAGACTTGGCTCCAGAAAGGTGTTATATCGGGGCAATCCCATGCGAGGTGGACGAAGTCTGCTGGTTGTGTCCCACATCTCTCACAGTTCGCAGCCGCCTCAGGGTGGTGCCTGTTAGCTTTTGCTGGTGTGTGATAGGTCTGGTGGAGGAAGTTGAAATGAATAAGTTTAAGGCGAGAGTTGAGAGCTATTCTTTGTGTCTGTTTCAGGATGTAGGTCCAGTCTTCGTCTGGAATAGTTCTGTGGAGGGACCTTTCCCATCTGGTCTTTGCCCGGATAAGGTTAGGTGTCGTATCTATAATGATGGATTTGTAGATTTGCGACACCAACCTGCCCTCGCCTTGCGCCTGTATGGCATTATGTAGCAGTTGCCAGGTTGGGGGTTGTCGGGGGAAGTCCGGCATGAGAGCTTGTAAAGTGTACCGGGTCCTGAAATATAGGAATACGTCAAGTGCGGTGTTGCCGCCTTTCAATTTTGCTTGCTGTGGTGTTAAAAAGCCGTTCTCTGTGAAGAGGTCTCCTAGGGTCTTTATTCGTAATTTGTCAACCCACTGATGAAATACTTTCTCAGATGTCAGTGGAACCCCAGGGATGAACTTGACGGGCAATAGGGGAGAGTATCGTGTTTGTACCCCGTATTTTTGAGCTAGTCTCTTCCAGACTTTGTACGTTGAGAGCATTGCATTCATGGTGTGGTTGGGAACGGGAATTTGGCTGAAGACGACCGCTGTTAACAGGTTTGGTGTAGCCAGGGCTCGCTCCACCTGCACGTGAGGTCTGATTGTATGGGTGGCGTACCAGTGGCTGAGGAATTGTGCCTGCGCTGCCCAGAAGTACTTCTCCAGGTCTGGGAGGGCAAGACCTCCGCTCGTCACTGGGAGTGTCAGTGTTGCGTGTGCCACTCTGGCTGGTTTGCCCGCCCAAAGCAGCTCAAGAACCATGCTCTTCAGTCTTTTCAGGAAGGTTTGGGATAGCAGTATAGGGATGTTGGTGAATAGATACAGCAATTTCGGAAGAATCACCATCTTAACTAGGGAAGCTCTCCCCCAGAGCGTTAGTGGTAGGGACTTCCACCGCGTCACTTTATCCTGGAGGGACTTGACTACCTCTTCGTAGTTGTCGCGGAACACCTCGTAGTAACTCAGGGACATTTGGACTCCCAGGTATCGGACTTTGGACGTTTTCCATGTGAACTGAAAGTCATCAGCAAATGGTTTAGTAGCAGGGGTCAACGGGAATATAATGGACTTTGCTGTATTGACCTTCAGGCCGGAGGCTGTCCCAAATTTGACTACTTCCCTCATAACCGGGTTCAGATTTTCTTCGGGATCGCGAATGAACAGTGCCACGTCGTCTGCGTAGAGGGATGTAATGAGCTTGTGTGGTCCAATAGTGAGTCCTCTTCGTTGTCTATGCTCTCTTAGGTTGGAGGCCAACGGTTCCATTACCAAGGCGAAGATGAGTGCTGAGAGCGGGCAACCTTGTCTGGTGCCACGTTGGAGCTCTATGGGAGCGGATTTTGCCGTGCTTATGATGACGTTGGAGCGTGGCTTGTTGTACAATAAAGAGACGAGTTTGATGAAGCGGGCACCCAGCCCCATTCTGGTGAGTACAGCGAACATGAACGGCCATTCCACTGAATCGAATGCCTTCTCGGCGTCGAGGAGGACTGCGATAGCTTGATTTGAAGGATCCAGTGCTTCGATGACGCTGAACAGCCTTCTGATGCCAAAGGTTGTATTGCGGCCTGGTATGAAACCCGCCTGGTCTGCCAGCACCAGGGTGGGCATCAGTGGTAGTAGCCTGTTGGTTAGCACCTTCGCGAGTATCTTGTTGTCAAGGTTGAGGAGGGAGATGGGTCTGTATGATGCAGTCCTCTGGTGGTTTGCCTGGTTTGTGCAGAAGGATGATGTTGGCTTCGAGAGTAGATTGGGGGAGGGATCCCTTATCCAACGACTCTTCATATACAGCCGCCAGGAGGGGAGCGATGGTGGGTGCAAAAGCTTTGTAAAATTCCCCGGATAAGCCGTCTGGGCCGGGAGCCTTAGAGTTCGGGAGGGTTTTTATGGCTTCAGTAATCTCCTCCTGTGTAATTAGCTCATTCAGCGGTTCCCGCAGGGGATGTTCGACCCAGTACAGCTCAGTGTCTTCTAGGTACTCCAATGCGGCGGTTGGGTCTCCGTTATGTCTAGTGCTGTAGAGTTCTTGATAGAAACGCCTGAATTCTTCTGCCATTTCTTCGTCGGTGTGGACTATCTGTCCCTGTTTGGTCCGGATCCCTTCTATCGGGGACAGTTTGTTGTCAGCTCTGACCAAGTTTGCCAGAAGAGCGCCCGGTTTTTGCCCTTCGCCGTATTGCCTGACCAGTCTGTCGCGGTTTAGAAATTTCACTTCGCGATCGGCAGCGTTCCTGAATTTTTGTAGCTCTTCCCTCAGGGCGACTGATCTTGTTGGGTTGTCTGTGTTAGAGCATTGAAGTTCTAGCTGCTTTAGCTTCTCTTCGCAGGTTGCCAGCTCCCGCCGTATGAGCTTTAGAATGCCATTTTCTTTGGCGTGGCAGACCCCTCTGATGTAGCACTTTAGAGTTTCCCAGAGAGTGCTGGCTGAGGAAACTGACCCTGTGTTGGCTTCTAGAAACATTGAGATCTCCTCTTTCAGTTCTGAGGCAAAGACCTCGTCTTGCATGGAGCCTGTTTTGAAGCGCCACCTCAGTAGGGGAGGTTTGGGATTGGCTGGGTTGAGGACGAGAGTTACCGGGAAATGGTCCGAGAGAGTTCTTGGTTGGATATCGCATGAGCCGCTGGCCCATGGGCCGTTCCTTGAGGTGAAGAGGTAATCGATCCTGGAGCTCGAGTTGTGTGGCGCGGAGTGGAATGTGTATTCCCGCAGCTCTCCTTTTGATGCTCGCCATGAATCCTTCAGGTCGAAGGCTTTGCATATTTCTTTTATTTGGAGGCAGGCTTTGGACGGAGGATATGGGGTAGCGTGGGATCTGTCCTTCACCGGGTCCAGTACTGTGTTCATGTCTCCACCCCAGATTATGGTTGCAGGGTCTCGGGACGAGAGACGGGATAGTACCCAGCTGAAGTTGTCGGGGCCGTCTACGTTTGGTGCGTACGAGTTGACGAGAGTGATTTTCTGGCCCTCTATGATGCCACTTACGAGGACTGCCCTCCCTTCGGAGTCTTTTGATGTGTGGACAAGGCGGAAGCCAATCCTCTTATGTATTAGGATTGCGACTCCTCTGGAATATGACGAGTATGAGGAAAAGTATCTGTGACACCCCCAACCCTTGGCCCACTTGTGATCCTTCCCTGGGAGCAAGTGCGTTTCTTGAATCATGGCTATGTCCACTTCGTGTCTTCTCAGGTATTGGAGGATTTTCCTGGTTTTAGATGGGACATTGCCTCCTCTTATATTCCAGGTTATGACTTTGAATGGAATGAGTTAGGGTCTATGTTGATTCGTCGTTTGTTTCCCAAGGTTGGTGGTGTTGCAGCTAGGAACAGTCCAGCGGATTGAATGGAGTCGGGAGATTCGGAGGTTGGACGTTGTGCTGGCGTTGGTGAAACGGGGGGCGTGGGGGAGATGGCGCGGAACCTGGACGCTCCTCACTGTTAAACCATTGTGAGGGTGCACACCTCAACTGGAGGTGGTGTGGTGTACGTAACTTCCCTCCCACGCGCGGGCAACCCCCAACAGACCCGCAATGTTCCCCTTCCATCAACAAACAATAAGGGTTGCTGTGCTTGGGGCACTAGATGCCTCCCGAGAGGTAAGGGTGGCCCTCCTACAAGCTAGGAGTGTATCTCTGCGGCATGAGCTTGTGTAGATGTGCTGGAGGCAGGCAATCATCTCTCTTGGCTGCACGGGACGATTATTATGGTGGTTCTCTGCGCCTTTGGATTTCGCGCTGAGGCCTGGGGTTGTTGGGGGCGGGTCTGCAGCCGGCACGGTCCAGGTAGTCGTTGGCATCATCAGGAGTGTGGAAGAAAAGTGCTTTCCCATCATGTTGAATGCGAAGCTTTGCCGGGTATAGCATTGAGTAAAGTATTTGATTGTCTTGCAGTCTCCTCTTTACGGCAGTGAAGGAGCGTCTCTGTGTCTGTACATTGGGAGAGAAATCTGGGAAGAACTGAATTGGATCTCCGTCGTACTGGAGTTTCCCTTTTTCCCTGGCTGCTTTGAGTATCGCATCGCGATCTTTGTAGTTTAATAGTTTTGCAATAATTGGCCGTGGGTTTGCGCCTGGGACTGGTCTTGAATTTGGAATTCTGTGGGCGCGTTCGACTACAAACAGCTGGGAGAGGAGTTCTTTCCCGAAGAGTGCCGTGCAGATCTGTTCAACATGGTCTTCCATTTTCCCTTGAAGTTGTTTCTCTCTGATTCCTATGATTCTGATGTTGTTCCTTCTTGAGCGCCCTTCTAAGTCTTCGTTTTTGGCGCAGACTGCCTTCATTTGGGTTTCAAGGGTGGAGATTCGCGTGGTCAGGGCCGACGTGCTGTCATCTAGGTCGGAGACCCGTTGTTCCACAGTGTCTAGCCTGTCGGCGTGCTTGTCGAGCCTGTGTTGGAGTTGGTCTACTTTAGACGAGAGATTGTCGAGTTTGCTGCCTAGGTCGCCAATTCCCGCCTTGAGGTCCATCAGGATTTCCCTAATGTCGAAGTTTGGTGTTTGCTCCTCCGACATGGAAGTAGCGGGTGTTGGGGACGCTGCTCTGCTCCCTTCGTTGGGAGGTTTGCTGGTATGGCTAGCTTCGAAGTTCAATTTCTTTTGGGTTTTATCTGTTTTCCCCATTACTCTCTTGTTTCTGCTTTGAGTGCTTGAGAGTGCGGTGGGTAAGGAGTTGGCGGCTCCCCACTGGCGTTTGTGGCGTGTCTGGTGCTTCCGACACGTTGGAGGTGAAGGGTGGTCACCGTGCCGGTGTTTGTTCGCACTGTCCGCCGTGTGGGAGAGATTTAGGGTGTTCTCTAGTGTTGGTGGGTTTTACACTGTTCTGTAGAATAGGCCAACGGTGTTCACCCTTGTCGATCTGAGTGCGGGGCCGATTTGGGGCCTGGTTCTCTTGGGTTATGTGGCTGGTGCTGCGCGTGTTCGGAGTATCCGACTTTGGAGGGGGACTCGTGGCGCCTGGTGGCGGGGGTGACCTCCGTCGCTCTTGGAGGGCGTTCCGGCTACAGTCTGTTGGAGCTTGGAGTGGGGAGTTGTCGCCAGGTAATAGGGCTTGTGGGCGAGGGGATGGTGGGGGCAGCGGGAATTTTCTTCGGTTGTTGTCTGCTGTCTTGGGGTGGAGGTCCCCTTTTATTTTATGCTGCCAATGTGCAGGCTAGGTCGAGCGTGGCCGTTATTGGGATGGGCGCCGAGGCCTGAGCTTTTCTCGGTGTCTGGCGAAAGCGCAGGGGCTCATGCAGTCTGGTGGGTCGAGAAGCCGACCGTGCGCGCCGAATGGGGATCCTACCTGCGTGTCCGACGGGGTGGCGTAGTCTTTCGTGCTCCCTGCCGGATTTTCTGCCAGGCCGCTGCGGGGACGGAGACCGTGTGTCTCTTGGCGCTGTCGTGCGCACGTCTACCCGTTTCTTGATGTGGCCTTGCTCTCTGACCCAGCGGGTCGCTGCTGACACTGGGCGCCAGGTGGCATGCCGCTGCTTCTGTACTTCGTACCCGGGCTGCTCCTCCCCCCTCGGCCTGCTGCTGGCGTGGTCCGCGGGCCTTGGCGATCGGGCTGGAGCTCAGCAGGCGCTCCGCCGTTGGAGTGGATTTTGGGCTCAGGGTGATCAGTGGCGACTCCCGAGCGCACCCGGTGGTAGGTTTGGGTGAATCGGATGCCGCAGAGGCGAGGATGTCGCAGGATTAATGGAGAGCCACACGGAGCTCTCTAGGAGGCGGCCATCTTGGATGGCTCTCTAGCGCCCTGAGAGAACAACAGTTGTGCCAAAGGACATTTATGAAGAAGACCCACTGAACGGATTTCATTGTTACTATGGACATAAAGATACTAAGCAGTATCTACTACAATATGGCGTCCCCAGTTCTGATAATTTAAACATCAGAAAATTCCTCCAACTATTTTTTTGAGACAGAGTGCATGGTCAGGTTTCTGGACGATGCATGGAAGTAATAAGAAATAGCAGTACTATTTCAAAAAGTGGTACCCGTCCATACCTCATTTTGGTACCACTATACATGCAGTTCCATGCAGAACAGGTAGCAGGGACAGGGCCCCACACCCCCCTTCAAATCCTGCACACCACCTCTGGGGTAGTTCAGGCTCTGATGTTGCACTGGTGGGTGGCCTACCCATGTTTGAGATGGTCCTTGTGTTCCTCGACACAGAAGGTAGTAGATAGTGTGGGTATTGTAATAAACTCATGGTGGCAACAGTAAAGACAGAAAAGTGATCAAAGTTCAAGGGTGTTTATTAAACTATATAGGTAGGTTGGCAAAATACCTACTCTAAACCTAAATCCAAGATGGGAGAAAGCAACAACCATCAAATAATAAGGTAGTCCTAGTGGGTCTTGTCAAATAAAAGGCCTCTTCTAAAAAAATAAACTATTACCAATCCTTACAACTAAATAGAAAGTGTGTGGGATAGGCTTCACAAGAAAGAAGTGTCCACAAATGATAAGTCAGGTTGTGGTAGCCGGGGGTCTCCCTTCCCCATGTTTTGAGCACAGGTCAAGGCGGGACTCTGAGTACAGCATACGCTCTAGCTTTCCCAGCACGAGACGACAGTTCTGTTCTCAGCTATAAGGACCTTCAGTGGTTAAGTCTCTTCCTATAAAAAAAAGTCTCTGGCCTCCGAGGACCTGATGTGTTCAACATAAACAAGTTACTTTCCATATGTATGGTGGGTGATGTTTCTTCACCCCTCTCGAATAGCAGCCTCCCTCTGTCGGGTTCACTACAGCTCTCATTGACATGCTTTCTCTTTTTGCATTTACACATTTTTGGAAGATGGCTATTCACCCTGGGATACCCCTCTTCTGGGCTCAGACCCTTCTTGAACGTTAGCCTCCCTCTGTCGGGGTCACTATGGCTTAGTGTCCAAAACTATTTCACCTTTCGCATTCACAAGTCTTAACGTCTTTTTAAACAGTTCACTGTGGACATCCGTCCGTAGGGTTCACTATGTCAACACAATGTTTACTGAGACATCAGGCTTCGCCCCTTCAGCATCCCTCTGTGGGGTTCACTCTTGCCAACCACATAGTTCTTTCTCACTATGCAGGATTCATCTCCCTTAGCTTTCCAATTACGTGCTGGTCAAAGACTTGTGACTGTACAGGGGATTTTTGCTAGACCCATGTATGACCACTTTGACCTCTTCCTTGCAGCTCTCCTAAAGCCCTCAGGTATGAGTAGTTTCAACAAAAAAGTGGAATCATCACGCAAATTAGCACCCACATGGTGCCGGACCTTTCTGCAGCTTGTTTTCCCTTAAGACGTTAATAGTTCTTTGAACTTTCCTTAACTTGGGTTTTGCAACTTTAGTTAAACACAGTTTGGTTTCTTGTCGGTTCTCCCCTCGACTCACCGGCTGCGATGACCCGCTCAGCTTTCCTTATATCTGGAATCAAGGACGGTACCACTGTAGCAAGCATCCCCTTCTGTCCTGCTCATCAGGGTAGGTGGGCTCCGTGTACCATTGCCATCTGCTGCAACACACGTTGGCTATTGTTCGCAGTCTCAGGATTCCTTCGATGGAGGCTTTGCAGGTTCTGGGTCAGAAAGGGCAAGGTTGCTTCTCTCCTTGTTACCCTTTTGGTTCTCGCCACCTTTCTCCTCCTCTTCAAATGCCACCCTGGGATAGCTGCCTCGCCCTGCGGTCTGCCTTGCTCGTAGTGTGCGCTCGTGCTCCACCTTGTATCCCTGTGGGGAAGGGAAAGGGCCATCCGGTGTGTGACTCAGGTCAATTGCCATACTTTGCCTAACCCTTGTGTTGGGACATGTCAGGTAAACGGCTCTGGTGTTAGTCTGTTGTTTTTCGTGGTGTGCAAAAAGTGTTTGCATCGGAAAAGGTGGGGTGTGCGGGGAGAGTAGAGTGTTTGAATATCCTACGTGGCAGGATGAGGAAAAAGGTCTTAGAAGAATAGGTGTACTGCGTCTCACCCATCAGTCGCCCACTTCTGCTCATTGAGGACCCCCCATCCAGGTGATCCTCCCTCACTGGTCCACCCCAGGAACTGGATCCAATAGCGATGGCCATGTCCTGGCCCCCTGGATGACAGACCCTCGGGGACTAGTACGTGAGACACCTTCAGGTTTCTCACAGTAGTGAAGTTGAGGACTTTGTCTACACCGATGAAGGGGAAGAAAGGAGAGCCAAGGTTTAGGCACGAACAGTAGTCTACTTTGTTGAGCACAAAGGTGACAATTGCAGTTTTAGTAGAGTGGCGAGTTAAAAAATTGATACATTATCCAAATGTTGAGAAAGTTAATACGAGCAGCAGAGACCGGGGTAGTGAGGAATTGTTGCAGTCTGAAGTCAATGTGGAAGACAACCCCAAGGTTGCAAGCCTTGGGGAAGGGAGCAAGAAACGCAGGCAGTAAGAAGATAGGAAAGAGCAGGGAAAGGATGATACCAAGATGTTAATGCTAAAAGGTTATTTCTACCGTGCACTATCACCATCGGAGTGGTCCCCTGGCAGATCTGAAAGAAAAAGGGGAGTTGGTTAAGGCGTGTTAGTAGAGCAAAGTTTGGAGAGGAGCAAGGGAGCTGTGATGTACTGTTGGCAGCTTCAGATCGGTTAACACCGTTTGCGAGCTTTTTGGTGCAGTATATGGTCTGAGTACGTCGTATGCGGGTCTGTGTGGTGAAGTGCACGCGGGTGCTGCGGTTTAAGATGTGTGGTTGTATTTAGCTAGGGTGTGAGGTGTGTGAAGAGGGGTGAGGTTTTTAGATGTTTTTGTAGGGTTGGTTAGTAGCACTGTCCCATGAAATGCACCCTCCGGTTGTGTCTCTTTTGGATTTAGACAAGGTTGTCTTCCTTTCAGTGATCTATTTTCGCATGAAAAGGCTGTCTCATCTCGCCATCATTATTTTAAGTTAGCTAGTCTTTGCATTTCTATCTTTGTTTTGGTTGGCTCCTACATCCCAATTTTTGGATGGTGCAAACTAGTCCTCTCAGATCGATCTAGTTGCAACCTAGGCCTGTAGCCAATGCCCTGTCTGAGTGGGTTATGTTGGTAGTTGTGTCTTTTGTGTTAGGATTGTTTGCTATTGTTCTGTCCTAATAGGGTTGTTCACAGTCGATTCCACCTAGCATCGTCTCTCTTGTTTTTGTCAGAGTTTCCCTTAGTCGGTTCCAACGGTTGTCTGTGCCGTCCTCGATTCTGTCAGCCTGTTCTTTTCTATTTTCTGTTTGATTGTATCAGTTTTTGTCTGGGTCCGAGGTGGTGAAGTCAGGTTTTCAGTAGTTTCCTAAATTTTAGGTGGTCTTTGGTATTTCTTATTCCTTTCGGGAGGTTGTTCCAGGTTTTTGTCGCCACGTGGGAGAATGAGGAGCCCCCTAGTTTTTTCCTGCTGTATGTTTGATTCCAGGTGGATTTCATGGCTCGATATGAGGAGTCTCGGCTTGTAGATTGTCATACTCCTACGTCCAGTCACCTTTCCTCCATACTTCTGAGACATTCCTCCGTCCTGTGGGACGGGACCGGAGCACTTTGTAAAAGCATCAAAATTTTGCAAAAATGTTAGTCCTTCCTCTCTTTTACGTGGGGTACTGCGCGCGGCCGTAACCCCGCCCATCATAGCTCTGCCCCGCGCATCACCCAGCAGTCCTTTTCTCCGCTCGTTCGAGACTGGACGCACTTGCATCTGCGGAAGGTTTTTTCTTCCAATTTCCTCCTCTGTGGATCTCGCCAACGATCGCATGATAGTCAGTCTATGCCGTTTCAGCTAGACTTCCTGAATTGTTCTTCCTGTCAGCGACGCTTTGCTAGGGCGGATCACCATCCTCTTTGTTTAGAGTGTTTGGGTCCCGACCACCGGTGGGACTCGTGTTTTTATTGTTATTCCCCTTCGGTCCGGGCACTTCAGCGTCAGTTAAAGCGGTGGGAGGAGGCGTTTCAGCGCACTCCTAGGAATTTTCAATCCTTCATCGACGAAAAGAAGAAACGCCCGGTAAGTTCCTTACTTCTTAGGGCCCTCCCGGCCGGGGGACTCCTTCCCAGGGTCTTCCCGGTCTGGGAGGAGTGTCAAGGGCTCTGTTACCGGAACTTCCCCTGAGGTGCCCTCTGGGCCTCAAAAGTGTACCAGAGTTTTCTCAGAGGGTCTCCGTATGGGGCCTGTAGACACCGGATTACAATCCGAGGCCCCTCCTGTGGGGACTGTTTGTAGACCCAGTTCTACTGAGTCGTGGGGTACCAGAGCTCGCTCCGAGGCCTCCTTGATTGGAACTTCCCTCAAAAATACCGGGGTGCGCCCCGAGGTCTCGGTTGGGCTTGTACAAACTGAACAGAAGTTCGAGGCCCGGCGTGGAGATGCTTCTACCGGGCTCGGGTCCGAGGTCCCTCGTTTAGAGGCTAAGGTGACCAACAGTTCTGAGAGGCCTGTTAAGGCAAAAGGTGTTCCTCATCGTTCCCGCTCTTGCGGTGACTCCAGAGCTGTTGAGGGGGCAAGGAGTGAGGTTTCGAACCGTACCGGCAGTGCCGAGGTCCTTCCTGAGAAGGCTAGTTTGGCTATTAGCAGGTCACAAAAAAAAATCCTACGCCGCACAGTACCAGCTCGGCCGAGGTTCCTTGTGTAAAACTAAAATGAAGACCCCTGACCCACCTGTCAGGACCCCTGCCTCACTTCCACACGTGTCGCAGTTCTCAGGTGCTGACAAAATGGCGGCTGTTCCCGCCAAGACCACGGCGGCCATTTTGGATGCATCCCTTACTACGCCATCGGCCTCAGGTGTAGGGATTGGTTCTGTAGGTGAACATCGGTTTCCTTGTGCACATCCGTTTCGTCCAGTTTATGACTGGAAATCCCGGATGCCCCTTCCGCACAATGTCTCGCTGCCTGCGGTATTGGCAACCTTGATTTATGTGGACACCTCTGGGGATGGGCCTTCTTGGCAACCCTCTCCCCTGCGTCCCTGGAATTACCCTCTTCATGAGAGGCTTCCTCTGGCCGCTCCAAAAGCATCGGCGGAGGATGTCTTTTTCGGCAAGTTTCAAAAACGTATGCGTTCCGACCCCATGGAGGAGTATTTTAAGGGTCTGTTTAGGGAGATATGCCCGCCAGCGCCGTTGGTTCCACCTGCATCTCCAGTGGTTCCACCGGCGCCACGCTTACCTACGGGGCCTCCCCCTACTCTTCCACCCTTGCCTCTGTTGTCCCCAGTGGACAAGGTTGTTGTGGTGCCTGATGTGGTTCAGCTGGACCCTGACCTGTCGGATGACACGCAGGGCGAACAGGACAGCGAAGACCAGTCCCGCTCTACCAGAGCCTTTCACGACCGGGTGCTGGACATGATGTGTTTGTTGGATGTCCCAGTGCCCGAGGCACCCGCTCCGCAGGAGGGTGTGCTTTCGGGGGCGTTCACCTCGTCTCCTTCGGAGCGTACCTGCCTGTTCGAGCAGAAGGACATTTTGGCCGAGGTCCGTAGAGTCTGGGAGAGGCCACGCTCTGGACTGTCAGTCAATAAGAAAATTGACGCGTGCTACAGGCTGCATTCTTCGGAAGAGGTGGCCTTAGCATCATGCCAGCTTCTTGACTCCCTTGGGAGGAAGATTTTTGCTAACTCGGCCCTGCAACTACGACAGGCTAATGCACAACTGGTGTTAACAGGGGCGAATATGAAAATGGGGAAAGGTCTGTCGGAGTTTGAGGAGTTCATCCCGGTTGAAAAACTTGAGGACTTTAAGGCGGGATTGTCTGATGCCAGGGTCCTGGCTCAAGATCTGCTGGAGGCCGCGGCTCATCATGTTGACACTTCGACCCTGGGCCTTATGCTTGGAGTCGATACCTCTCGGCAGGCTTGGCTGCACGCCACCAAGTTCTCCAAGGAGGTACAGGACAAGGTGTTGGACCTGCCGCTTGATGGCAAGGAGCTTTTTCATTCCTCAACGGATGTGGAGCTGACCAAAACAAAGGATAGCACCCAGACTGCCAAATCCTTGTCTGTCCTGGTAAAACCACCTTTTAGGACGCAGAGACCGTTATCACAATCCCGGCCCTCCTCTGGTTTCAGGGGTTTTCTCGATCAAAAATCCTGCAGAATCGATAACCCCTTTGGGAAACTCCTGCCGGAGGCAGCAACAGAGTCGGTTTTTCTCCCGCTCCTCAGGTTCAGGTGCTGCTGCCACTGAAAAACCTGCCAAATGAGGGTTCTCTGTGCTCGCACGAGACCCCGTGGGAGGACGCATTGCGTCTCATTGGGAGGCGTGGCAGACTATCACCGAGGACCGGTGGGTCTTGTCAGTCGCTCGGGTGGGCTTCCGCTTACCCCCTTCTCCTACCCCACCCATCAATCCTCCTTTCCAGCAGTCGTGTTCGCCCTCCCTCAGGGCCGAGATTCAGAAGTTATTGGATCTCAGGGCAGTGGAACCAGTTTTCCTAGAGGAACGGGGGGGAGGGCTTCTACTCCCGACTGTTTACGGTGCCCAAATCCTACCAGGCTGGCCTGCGCACCATTCTAGACCTTTCCCAGATCAATCTTTTCCTACCCAAAGAGAAATTCAAGATGATCATGCCTGCTCAGATAAAGTCCTCTTTGCAGATGGGCGATTGGCTCGGCGTGGTGGACCTTCAGGATGCGTACATGCGTATTCTGATCTGGAATCCACACCGGAAATAACTGAGTTTCTCTGTGGGAGAGGAGCATTTACAGTTTCGAGTGTTTCCTTTTGGCCTCAGCTCGGCACTGCGTGTCTTTACGAAGATGTCGGTGATTGCAGCCCATCTTCATCTACAGGGTATCCATGTGGATCCATATTTGGACGATTGGCTGTTATGCAGCCCTTGCTCGTTGAAAGCCGCGTGCAATCTTCAGTCTCTCCTCCAGTTCCTGTTCCACCTCGGGCTGTCAGTCAACTGGCGGAAATCTTTCATGACGGTTTTCAGGACTTGATTTTCCTGGGTTTTCGCTGGAACACGATCGACTGCAGAGTTTACATGACCGGGGACAGAATGGGGGGGGGGGCCATCTGTTGGCCACATGTCAGATGTTTGCGCAGTCGGAGTGTATGTTGGCCTGGTGGTTCCGTAGGCTTCTGGGCCTCATGCATATTGGCTCTACCTCTTGCTCCACTCAAGATGAGGCTGACTCAAATGGCTATTCGGAGTTCTTGGCGTCAGGCTGTGGATCCGGACTCCAAGTTGATATCGATTCCGGCTTCCATGAGAGCAGACCTGGCGTGGTGGTCGTCTCTCAGCAACCTCTCGGTGGGTGCAGGGTTTCAAGACCCAGCCCCGGTGGTGACCCTCACGACGGACTCCTCCCTTCTGGGGTAGGGTGCGACGTTGGATCTTCTTCAGGTCTCGGACCTTTGGTCGCCTCAGGACAAGCTCCTTCACATAAATCATCTGGAGCTTCTGGTGATTTTCCTAGCGCTCAAGGCGTTCAGGCCAGTCATTGCCAACAAAGTGGTCCGTATCCGCAAGGACAATGTGGTGTCAATGTATTACATCAACAAGCAGGGCGGCACCAAGTCTCCCTCTTGTGGATCTGACCATCCAGATTTGGGAATGGGCGGTTCAGCATGGCGTCTAGCTGGTAGCAGTACACATCCCGGCCCAGCTGAAAATCACAGCGGAAGCCCTCAGTCGGCGGACAGTGGTCAGCTACGAGTGGGAATTGAAAGTGGAGATCCTCTCATGGTTATTCCTGTGTTAGGGCACTCCGGAAGTGGACCTCTTCGCGGCATCGGCAAACAAGAAACTTCCTCTGTATGCCTCCAGAAATGGTCTGAGAGCCTCCTCTCCGGGGGATGCTCTCGAGATTCCTTTGCACAACATGAGGGCCTAGGCTTTCCCGCCTCTGCCTCTGATTCATTGGACGATTTGCAAGCTGAGGAACACAGTAAACTGTTCTCTTCTGCTCACAGCCCCTTTGTGGCCAGCCAGGTTCTGGTTCTCAGAACTTCAGCATCTGTCGGTGTGTGCACCGATCAGGCTACCGGTGAGTCCTGATTTGCTTCACCAGAGGGAACAGCAGCTGTGGCACCCCTCTCCACAATCATTCAACTTGGCGACATGGTGCCTGAGTTCAGGTCTTTAGAGCATCTCAACCGGTCTGCTGATAACATGCGAATAATTCAGGCAGCCAGGAAGCCCACGACGAGGCCTCAGTATAGGAGCAAGTGGCTTCGGTTCTGTCACTGGTGCTTAGCCAAACAGCTGGACCCCAGGGTGGCGACGATTGACACAGTGCTGTCCTTCGTGTCTCAGCTAGAAGAATCGGGCGTTCATGTTCTGTCATGCAGGACTCATCTTTCGACGGTAGGCGCCTACCTGTCCACGGATCAGTGCTCTTATTCACTGTCAAATCCAGTGGTTAAGAGGAACTTTGCGGGTTTGATGAGTCTATCCTCCGGTTCGCAAGCCGCACCCGATGTGGGATCTGAATGTGGTCCTTACGGCTCTGTGCCATAAGCCGTTCGAACCAATGGCCACGGTGGACCTTAAGTACCTTTCGTGGAAGGTGTCTTTTTTGGTTGCCATTACTTCAGCAAGGCGGGTAAGTGAGCTCCAAGCTCTGTTGGTGGAGCATCCCTTTTTGGTTTTCCACAAGGATAAGGTGGTCCTACAGACAAATTCTTCTTTCTTGCCAAAGGTGGTCTCTGATTTCCATATGAATCAGTCAATCTCCCTGCCAGTCTTCTTTCCAAACCCAGGTTCAGAAGCGGAAAGGATTATACATTGTTTGGATGTTAGAAGGGCTCTTAAGTTGTATCTGGACAGAACATCTGAATTTAGGAGCTCTTCTCAACTGTTGGTGACTTTTGGTAATCCAAAGGGTAAACAGGCCTCCAAGGCGACTATCTCAAGATGGATCGCTGCCTGCATTATGGAGTCTTACACTGTCCAAGGACTGCAGCCTCCTAAATGTATTCATGCACACCTGGTGCGAGGCAAGGCAGCCACAGTTGCCTTTCAGAAATAAGTCCCCTGGGAGACCATCGCAAAGGCGGCTACTTGGGCCTCCCCATCGGCTTTTTGTAAACATTATTGTCTAGCCCTGAGCTCCAGATCTGATGCTCAGTTTGGCCAGGCTGTGCTGAAGAACCTTTTTCAATAAGGGATTTTCCATCCACCCGTAGTTCCTGTGAGGAGTGCTTGGGAATCTCCCATAAGTATGGAGGAAAGGGGACGGGACGTAGGAGTATAACCAGGTTACTCACCGTAGTGACCACCTTACTCCTAGTCCATAGTCCCCTTTCCTTCCCATGCCCGCCCGCCGTCCCCTCTAAGGTTCCTCTATTATTGCTTAAAGGTCTCTGACCTGGCGATAGAAAAGGACTGATGGGCGATGCGGAGCTAAGATGGGCGGGGCTACAGCCGCACGCAGTACCCCGCGTAAAAGAGAGGGAGGACTAAAATGTTTGCAACATTTTTATGCTTTTACAAAGTGCTCCGGTCCCGTCCCACAGGACAGAGGAATGTCCAATAAGTATGGAGGAAAGGGGACTATGGACTAGGAGTAAGGTGGTCACTACGGTGGGTAACCTGGTTACTTTCTTTTGTAGGAATTCTGCTCCTTGTCCATTGATTGCCCTGTGTGTTATGCACATTGTTTGAACGCGCTACATTGTTTAATTGGAAGCCAATATAACGATAGTTATAAGATAGTTGCATGTGCCAAACAACTACAAGCATGTGACTATTCCAGAGGCAGAGTTGTGAGCAAGTTTGAAAGAAGTAGAGCCAGGCATAGGGTACAGTTTGAAATGATCTCAATTTGTGCCAAGTAGTAAACAAGTTCTGTTTTTTTAGGTTTACATCATATTGCTGTCTGGTACATCTAATTCTGCATATAAAATAAATAAAATGTATAGGAACACACAAATTGCACACAATACAAATGCCAGGACTTGTAGAACATAAGAGCTCTGTTCCAGCTTCTTTTTGAGAGTGAAGTGTGCATGAAGTACTGATTTTAGGTGAGAAAAATAAATAAGGGGGTTGCCAGGGGGGTGCGTTTTTTCTGCATTACTACCTTTGGCAGGCTTCAAAATATTCATTTCCAGAAGTCACTTCCATGCATTTTACTGTTGTGCACCAAGAGAAAACATGCATATGCTTGCCTTCTGGCAGTCTCGACTTCATCTTTTTACAGTCTCATACCACTGGACTACTCAGCCACTCCTTGGTCTGCCCCTCTAAAAGTTCTATGCTTTGCTACCCAGACCCTCAACACACTGATAACATTGTTTAGTGCTCCAATCATTATCGCCGTCAGAATTCCTACTCCTGGTCTACAAATATATCCATGGTCTTTCAGCCTCCACCTTGAGATCTCTCGATCTCTCTCGATCTCTCTCTCCATTCAGCCTCCCTCGACAACATTTCTGTACTGCCACTCCTCTGCACCTCCTCCCCTTCTGCAACTCCCCACTACTTGCCCCCTCTCCGCTGGACTACCCAGTCCCTAACATTAAAGTTATCCCATCAGCGGAAACTAATCAGGACCAGCCTTAAACTTCGGCTGCCAGCCAGCAGAGAAGCACCCGACACCTCTGTCCACCAATTAAAAAAAAAAGAAACTGAGGTTACTGGGCGCATGGCTGCTCGATGGCACGTCCAGGGTTGAGGAGTTAAGGCATTGAGGGATGCAGAAGCTGGCATTGCACAGCGTCCCCGGCTGAGAAATGCTTTCTGTGATCCAGCTGACGATGCAGGAATATATCTAAGCTAAGGAAGCCGTGGGGGGACAGTATCTCTTAGACCCTAAATGTTTATTGTACGTCTGCAACGTCTCAGTTCCTGGCCTGTCGCTTTACACCAACCCTTCATCACCTGTCTTCTGCCCATTCAGACATCCACCCTCTTTTGTAAAGGACCCTACATATGTACTACCTCTGTTACTTGTATTGTTTCCTGTGCAGCAAGGGTGAATTATGGGGCGTGTTCCCCTGCATCTCGTCTCAAAGCCCCCACAAACGCCACCTAGCAATCTAAACTTCCAAATCAACAAGGTGCATTAAAAAGAAAACTCCCTTTCTTTCTGAACTGCCTGGCTCCTATGTGTCAGTTGTTTCAGAAGTTTTATTGGCAGTATTTGTAGTCTTTTTGTTGTGAGTATCTTCCTCTTTTTGGGGGCGTAAAAGCGGCTTATATGCTGCTAATTTGTAGGACTGATAGCAATAGTTTAGATTGGCTTATTCCATGCAGATCTTGTCCAGCACGAGTCTCCTTTAATAGTGGATTGGTCCAATCACGGACATACCCTTCACTTGCAAACTTTTTGCAGTTCCACCAAACTTCCCTACAATCTTCTGTGAAAATGAAAGAGTAGTTTGTTCAAGGGCTAACTCTAAGGAATTAATCTCTGCATCTTCAACAGATGTCAATCCCCTGAAATGCACTTCTATTGCCATCACTCTCCAAATAGGTGCAGAGCCTTGAGTGCGGTCCAAGTTTGAAGTCACACTGCAGCCCCCTGGTACACCGTCCAACTTAAATCAGAGCTATCCATTTCCGATGGGAAAAGCAGCATCATTGTTAAACACAACCTGCTTTGGGGGGCAGAGTCATTTTCCTAAAAGCTTAACATTAGAAACTACTCGCATCCTAGGCCATGATCTACAAATGGGTCTGCCCTGAGCAACTCTATGCTTTCTCATGTTATAAATGTGTGTTTACTTCCCCTTTCTACTGTACTCTTTGATCCAGGCCTACAACATGGGTTAAACGCCAAGACATAATTGGGAAAAATTCCAAACTCCATGTCCCAGTTGTTAAAATGGTCTCTATTTCTGGGTCTACCTAGGAGTCCTACCAATGCTTCGTTTTCTCCAATAGCCTGGTTGCCGCCCTCATTGTACTCCATTCTATATGCATTTGCATGGGAATTTTCCCTCTTCCCTGATGTTATGTTAAAGGATATGTATACTGTGCACGATCACCACTGTAGCTGATGAATGGACAAGTTCTGTCATTCATGGAGGAGTCCTCTTACCCCCCCCCCAATCAAACATTTGCCCCTTCACCCTTTCTTATGTAAACAACCATGAGAGATGTTTCGCAAAGCACCTTTCCTCTTATTTAAACCAAAAAAATCTAGTCAGGGCCCATTAATCAAGCGTCAGTCTGGTGCAGCATGGAGACTGCTACCTTCAGCTGGATGATACTACATGGTAATTAAGCAGGATTTTGGGGAGGGGAGTAACAGCGCTGTCTTCTCATGTGCTTTGGTCCCGCAGCACTTTTGATATGGTTGGCCATGGAGACCCGATTAACGTTCTGTCCTCCTGCATGGACCTTTGGAGTACATTCTAGACTGGTACGGATTCCTGTCTAGACAATGAACCCAGTATTATGTGGTGTTCCCCATGGCTTCAGCATGCCAGATAGGCGTTTTAACATCCATATAGAGCCAATGGGTGACTTGGACATGGGGCGGGCAGGATTCTCCATACTACCAGTATGCAAATAAGATCCAATTATATATTTGGGTGTACTCCCCGACTAATGAACGGTCTTTGTATCATCCAGAATTCATGTCCGGGCACTTCCTTAAACTAAATCCTACCAAAACAGAGTTCCTTTTGGTGTCCAATCCCTTTGCTCAACTTTCCCAACACAACAGGTTTCTCTGTCAGCTTTCCGCTTGGCATCTTCTGTAAAATCCTTGGGTTTATACTGCATGCCACTCAACTTCAAAAACCAATAACACATTTCAGCTATTGCTAAATCATGCATTGTCCACTCGCGTTCTTGACCCTACAGATCCCAGTCTCAGAATGGACTTCCGGTCCCCACATGAATCCAGCACTCCGTTTCTAAGTAGGTTAAGAGCACTTGGAATTGGACTAGATCACTTCTGTCCATGTTCTTTCGAGCTGACTCCCCGTTCACTACTGCACATTGTTCAAGATCGCCAAGAGGAATGCTTCAACTCAACATGCTCGCCTTGGAACAGGACCATGGCATGCAACATTGGTTCCACACCCCGGTCGAATCAGCTCAGTCCTTCATCCTCTCTAGGTCAATAAATGTAGTATTTTGAGTGGGTAAGAGCAACAATGGTTAGTACAGCACTTACAAGCTTGAGCAATCTGGCACAAAGTTCTATGGAAGTCACCAAAGTGGGAGTATTAAAGGAAGATTTGCTGCATAACCTTCAAGGCCTGGGTGAGCCCAAATATCTGGAGTAAAAGTTGCAATTCTCCCGTTTGTGGGGGAGGAGGTGAATTCATTTGTGTGAAGATAACCACTATATGGTCATTACAGAAGGTTGATGCACTCCAAGCTTTCTGAAAACACATTTTCCACAGTTGCCCTGTGGGTCTCCAACTTTCTGCTAGTCGTTACTTGCACACGTAGCATTTTTTTGAACCCCCCCACCCAAATTATAAATTAGCCATTTAATGATGGGCTTCTAAATATAGCTGCATTGTGGTTATAGCCCCGTTTTAAATTCAGCTGCTTTCTGAGTATAGCCACTGTGTAGAATTTAGCTGCGTTTTGAATTTGACCCCCTTCTAAATTCAGCTGCATCTACGAAACCAAGAAAACAGCTAGAGGGCACGGTTACTCACCCACAGGCATCCGCTACTCTGTAGAATTTCGCTGCGCTTTGAAGCAGAATTCATTTGCTGTATAAGTGCCTAACAAGCAAACAAATAAAAATAAATACGAAGAGACATCACACAACACCTCCGACATACGAATGAATCTCCGCCACACAAAAAGTCGCTCTAGCTCGACACATAAGGAGTCTCCTTCACTTGCATACTCTCCAGACTACCTCACAGTACCCATCCACATGCCAGCTCGACATGGGTTGCTGGCTGGTACTTGGCCACCCTTACCTACCTTAGTTGTGGCTAAAATGCACCCACAAATGCATTCTAAACCCCTCCAAGGAATTTCCCATACCTGGACTTCGGTTCACCAAGGGCGTTCACCTACAGGGCTTTGAGGCCATACCAATGGGAAAAGCCGATATACAAATGACAGTTGTACAAGACAACAGCAAACTGAATCGCATTAAAGTGCTTTCAAGCTGAACAGAATGGCCCACTTTAACAAAGTGCTGACTCCCAATTGTGCAGCAGTAGAGGGACTTTTGAACATGCATTTCCCCAATGTAGTCAAACCAGCTTCCACGCAGATAAATTACTTAGCAACAAGAAAACAGCCAAATTGTTATCGGATGGTTGGGTGCCATTAAAAGGCAGAGGCTGGCAAAGCTGTCTCCCATCAGCTGCTAAACAAAAAAGTGCTTATTAGCAATCACAGCAAGACGTCTGTTCTAGATGTGCGGCTCTAACAAACCAGGAAAGAAAAATGGCTTACAGTCTTGGACCGAGCCAGACTGGAAACACAAGACATGCTCAAGCATCCCGCTTCGCCACCCATATAGGCCCCCGCCTCACTCAAGACAGTTTACAAGAGCAGGCTCACGCTTCCATGGATATAATATTAGCGCACACCGCCGACACGGGCATGGCCTCAAGCTGCAGACATTCCCACAGCCACTAACCAGCTCCCCACGTTACATTAGAGTGCAAGTGCCGCGGTACCTGTGGGAGTTCCCATTTGCCGCAAGTTTATTCTGCAGTCGGAGACGTTCATGGTGTCCACTTGGGAGTCGGAGAGTTGCCTCTTGCGGTTGAAGCTTGGAGGCGATGTGGCCGACTCGCTGTTATTCCTCACCCTGGACGAGGCGCTTTTCTCATCACCTGCAATCAGAATGCGGACATGAAAGAACACCGCTTTTCCACACGAGCGCATAGCCCAGCGTAGGTCTACACTTCATTTATTTTCCACCAAGTAGCCCCGCAACAGATTACTTTTCAGATGGTACATATGATATGATATATGATATGGCATTTGTAACGCGCCTATACACAAGTGTTTCAAGGCGCTTGCGTTTTGCGGCACTTGGTACTTCAAAAGGTACTTCAAAGGATTTGCATTTTTCACTTGGGATATGGCATTAACGCGGCTATACACAAGTGTTTCAAGGCGCAAAGAGGCAAGGGGGGGGGACAGAGGGAGGACAGAGAAAACGATCTTACTAGGTCAGATGACATTGAGATCGCGCAAGTGTGGGGGTGAGGGCGGAGAGGGGGGGAGGAGGAGGAAGGGTGAGGGAAGTGCAATGCATAGGATAAACCGTAAATAAATAGAAACAAGAAATAGGAACTGTAAGAAGACGTGCGGCCCGCAGTGGCAGGTTCAAGCAGGGTAAGTGCAGGCATCAGGTATCCAGTGCTGGTATGGGGCTGTAGGTATACAGAACCAGCCTCAGAGTGCAAGGGTTGCCAGGGGGGCAGTGCAGGTGTGCCACTTGCAGGGAGGGGACCTGGGCCCGAAAACAGGGTAGCCAGGTGACCAGTGCAGTTTCAGCTAGGAGTTCAACAGGGGAGGAGAGTAGAGCAAGCAGAGGCAAAGAGGAAGGTCTTGAGGTGCTTCTGGAACCGGAGATGGTTCCCCTCAATTTTCACAGAGACATGGAGGCTGTTCCAGAGGGAGGCCCCAGCAGAAGAAAGATCTACCACCAACTCGTTGCTTGGAGAAGCAACTAACCTAGGGGAGATGGAGGTGGATGAGCGAAGAGCTCAAGAAGGAAGATATTTAGGAAGAGAGTTGATGGTATTGAGGCCCCAGAAGACCTTGTGGACAATGCAGTGTTTTGAACTTAATCCTCGCAGCCACTGGGAGCCAGTGCCAAGATTTCAGTCCTGGAGAGATCCGATCCCTGGGCTTGAGGCCAAGTCTCGCGCTCCTGTTCTGGATGAGTTGTAGAGGAGTGTAGAAGCAGGAAGATTTAGAAAGAGGCTATTGCAATAGTCCAGCCTAGAGAGGACCAGAGCTCTGGAGACTGAGCTTCTGGGGGAAGGAGAGGAAAGGAAGAATACCCCTGAGGAGGTGCAGCTGGTAGTGTGACTTCTTAGAGACGTTAGCGATGTGAGGGCAGAAGGAGTGTGTGAGTCGAAGATGACCCCAAGGTTTTTAGCCTCACAGGTGTGAGCAGGAAGAGGGCCAAGAAAGGCCGGTCAGAGAGGCAGGAAAAGAGGGAGCGGGTGTGCCGATTAAGAGAATCTCAGTCTTACTGGCATTAAGGCAGAGATCACTGGCGGCACACCACTCCTGGATAGCAGACAGTTGGAGACGAGAGAAGAAGAAGGTGGCTGAAGGGAGCCTGAAAATGAGCTGAGTGTCATCCGCATAGCACTGAAAGTTGGGGCAGAGAGCGGCAATGCGGTGAGCAAGAAGTGCCAGGTACTGGTTAAACAGCCAGGGAGAGAGGTTAGACCCCTGGGGAACACCACAGGTAGAGATCGAGGAGAGGAAGGACTTAAGTTGTACCTGAGAGGGTCAATCAGAGAGGAAAGAAGTCAGCCAAGCCAGGGCCTGATCGGTGATACGCAGGTTATCAAGCAGACAGTTCAGCAGGATGGCATGGTTGACCATGTCAAATGTCGAAGACAGATCAAGTAAGTTGAGGACAAAGGGGGGTGTTGGAATCAAGGTTGGAGAGCACGTCTTCGCGTGCGTCTTGAGAAAGTAAACTAACCGTTTCTTCAGAATATTAGCTTGCAAGGTATGGGCTTCCCATTATGGTTTTAGGTAAGCGCAGGATCCTTCTGGCTGTAAGGTTCTGCACCGATTACATTATGAAATCTGCAAACGTTAGCACCATTTACACTCAACAAAGCAGGCTCACTGCTTAATACTTTGCCAAACAGCATATATGTAGTTAAGAAATAGCATTTAGTTTAAACGGGTACCAGTGACAGTGAAGAGTCGGTGCAGAACCTTCCATCCAGCAGGATACTCCACTCTTCCAAGGGAGACATTCTTCAGTCAAATTCTCCTCCAGCGTTCAAGTGACCTCACGTCAGAAGGCTTTCCAGTCCTGTGTTTTGCTTGGAATTCTGGGACTTGTAATTTTCCTGCATTTTAAATGTCAAAGAAAATAATGCAAGCCCCATAATCTAAAGGGGGAGGGGGAGTTGAATAGGCCTGGATGGCTTGCTTACACCCATGTCCACAGCAAGCTTGAGAGCTCTCTGCTACAAATTAAAAGTAAACTCCATGTACAAATACAGAACGCTATTCGCGTTTATATGTTCACCATCTTCCCAAGTTACCTTTTCTATCTCAAAGCTCCCCCTTTTCGCTTTCCATCCCTTTCTTTCAGTCTCCACCTCTCGCTCTTCATTTCCATGCATCACTCTTATCCCTTGCTTTTTCTTAATTTATTAACCCTCATTTAAGCAATTACCACATTAGCATTTCCGACCACCCTTTGAGGGAGGAACTCCAACCACAAAGAAAAGGAGGCACAAGAGTTAATAGGACCGCTGTACTACGAAATGGGCTCTCTGGTTTCTTTTTACTTTTCAAATGAGAACACAAGTTCTGCCACAGACAAGTCCATTATAGTTAATATAAAACAATGGTATGGGTATGGCGTCTAGCGGGCACTGCTCTAGTATGTATTGAGCTGAAAGAGACAGCAGGTTTGCCGCAGTAAAAACTAGATCACCACACGCAGAACGAGAACAGCCCACCTATAACCAGATAAACCTGCACTAACTTTTCTATCGAGTTTAGATCCTGAAACACCAAGACCTCATTTGTTGCCTTACGGTCAGTAATCGTAAAAAAGTTTCAAAAAGATTTTAGCATTCATGTGTGCCAAATTATTGCAGAATTTCATTGAAGTGTGCCAAGTTCGCCAAACGCGTGCTTTGCTCTTCACAATCCTTTTCAAGAAAATTAATAAAATAAATACTAACAGCTACCCACATTAACTCAGTATTCCTCTCCTTTCAATACAAATTAACATTGATCAGGTCGCATTCCGAGAAGACAACAGAACGTTCCTAGAATTCCTTTAAGGCTCTCACCGTGGTCTCCGTTGCTGGATTTGCCCGGTTTCCCTCATGGGGAGGGAAGAACAAGTTACTCTCTTACCCGGTAACGTTCTTCAGATGGGATGGTCCGACGATGTATTCCATATCTATGACAGTAAATCACCACAGTTGTGCTGCTTCGGAAAATAATTCGACATCTGCGTCAATGAAGTTGATACGCTGTCCTCGAGGGCCTCCGTAGAGCCGACGTCACCGGATGTTATGAAGTAGGATGCACGACGCCCATAGCCTCAGTTGTAGTTTTTTCCCAGAACGTGTGGCACCAATCTTCTGCCAGAATGATCACAGAAAGCCTTGCGGAAACGTAAGCTGCAATCGCATAAGAAATTCTGTAGCAGGGAAGGCAGGGAGGGAGCAATATGTTATACGTCGTCAGACCATCCCATCGAAAAAACGTTACCAGGTAAGAGTAACTTGATCTTCGAGGGGATTGGGTCCTCTGACGTATTCCAGATCTATGACAGACTCCCAAAGCAGTACCAACGTAAGGAGGTGGGAAAAGAATTTAGAATATACAAATTTAGAATGCCCAATCAAATTGCAGAGTAAAGGACCGCCTTGCCAAAGGCCAGATCCTGCCCATGGATAGAATCTAGGGAGTAGTGACGTACAAAAGTATGGACCGAAACCCAAGTGGCTGCTTCACAGATGTTACGAATAGGAACACCCCTCGGCAGGGCAGTAGAGGCAACCATTCCCCTAGTCGAATGGGCCTGTAAGCCTACTGCAGGGTCCTTGCCCACCAGGCGGTAACTTTCAGAAATTGCCAAGATAATCCATTTAGACAAAGTCTGCTTAGTCACAGCTTGTCCCAAACGCCTTCCAGCGTAACCAATAAAGAGCTGATCGGCCACTCTGACCCGGGACATGCGTGAAATGTAGAAACTTAAAGCTCTCCTAGGATCCAACCTATGGATCCTCTCCTAGTCCTTACCAGGATGCGGAGGAGGATAAAATGCCGGAAGAATGACCTTCTGGCTCAAATGAAAATCTGACACAACTGCTGGAAGAAAAGAAGGACGAACTCGAAGGACAACCCTGTCCTTATGAAACACAGTGAAGGGTGGCTTAACAGACAGTGCCTGTAACTAACCGCAACTAAAAGCACAGTTTTCAGGGTTAACAGTCTCCAAGGACAAGAATGTAAAGGCTCAAATGGAGCACCCATTAACAAGGTTCAAATCCCACCCGGGCACCTGGAAAGGTGACGGAGGGAACACATTAGTGAGCCCTTACAGAAACTGAGAAATTAAAGGGATTTTAAAATAAGAACACTCCTCAGACAAGCACTTAAATATGGACAGCGCCGCCAGGTAACCTTTAATGGTACCCACGTGCAAGCCCATGTGGGCTAAAGAAAGCAAAAAAGACAGAACCACAGGCATGTCACATGAAAAAGGATACACATTCTTAACCCTGCACCAGTCGCAGAACTTTCTCCAACGGCATAGGGACTTTGTTGCCGGCCGTCTGGCCGAAAGCAACACCTCCATCAAGTCTTCAGGGAGGTCCCAATCCTTATAGCTCAACCTTTCAGAAGCCAAGCGTGAAGGTTGAGGGATCTGACCTCTGGATGGAAAACCTGACCCCCCCCCCGCCCGTGAGAGCAGATCGTCTCGGTATGGAACATGACAGGGAGGGCCGATGGACAAGTCGAGAAGGTCTGGGTACCATGTCCTCCGGGCCCATGCCGAAGCAATGAGGATCATCCGGGAACCTAACCTCCGTAACCTCTGTAGCACCTGCAGGATGATGGGGACTGGAGGAAACACGTACAGCAGTGGGAAGGGCCACTCCACCACAAATGCGTCTCCCAAGGCTTCTCTTGGAGGAAATTCCCGAGAGCAGAACCTTTCGCACTTCCGGTTGACACTAGAGGCGAAGAGATCCACTTGAGGGGTCTCCCAAAGGGTGAATATCTCCAGGAGAATCTCCTAAGCCAACTCCCACTCGTGAGAGATCGTGCTCTGCCTGCTCAGAGCGTCCGCCGTCTCGTTTTCGTCTCCGGCCAGATGAACTGCCGAGATCGAAATTTCCTGCTGCATGGCCCAGAATCAGAGCTGCATCGCCTCCCTGCACAGAGGAAGTGACCCTGCCCCTCCCTTTTTGTTGAAGTAGTGCATGGCCACTGTGTTGTCCGTCAGAATCAGGACATTCTTTCCTCGCACAGTCGGCAGAAAAGCCTTCAGGGCAAGCCTGACGGCCCACATCTGAAGTAATGGCACGCCATTCTACAAGATGCTGCACCAGCCTTCCCCCAACTGGAGAAGCATGGGCCTCATGACTGAGCTGAAGCGGCTGCGGCAGTGCCTGAGGCAAAAGAGGCAACTGCTTGCGCGGCCTTGGCACCTCGAGTACCTTGTTTTCCACCTCTGGCACTCCTACGGTTGCCCCTTTGACTTGCAGCTCCTCTCGATTTACTAAAGGACGAGTAATATCGAAAGGAACCTCCCCCTCATTGCTGTCCCCTAGGACGAAAAGGCAGAGGTTGGCGAACTGCAGCGCCCAATTACTTCGCTGCAGCTTTGGAGGTCTGCAACCTCTCAAGACTCGTCAGCCTTGCTGCCAAAAAGATGCTCACCATCAAAGGGCATGTTGAGGAGCCGGGCTTGCACATCAGGAGCAAAACCCGGCTTCCGCAACCACGCAAACCTGCGTATTACGGTGCTCGCCGCCATGGACCGGGTGACGCAATCAACCATGTCCAGACCCAACTGAACAGATTCACACATTGCATCCTTGCCATCCTGCACGATAGCAAGGAAACCATCCCATTCCTCCCCTTCGGGAATATGATCAGCTGCTAGGGAAATACAGTTCCAGAGAGTGTGCGTGAAACGAGACAAGGCACAAACGGAGTTGGCAGCCTGAAGCGCCAAACCCCCAGAAGAAAATACCTTCTTCGCCCAGCCGTCAAAACGTTTGTCGTCTCTATCAGGAGGGATGGAAGGGTACAACGCCTGCTTTGCCGTGGCCGTAGCCACCTGCACCACCAAACTCTCCGGAGTAGGGTGCGTGGTCAAGTAGCAGGGATTGCCACTGGCTGTGCGATATTTCCTCGGCAAGGACTTGCTCACTGCCGGGAGACTCTCTGGAGCAGTCCAAGCCGCAGCCACCCTCCTCTGGAAGGCCATATGGAATGGCAGCACAGGGTCAGTTGGAGGACCTTGGTTCAGGATATCAGTCAGGTCATCCGGCTGAAAATCCCCAGGGGGAGGGGGGCAGACCACCCCGGGTAGTCCGTGACCCTCGGCATGAGGCGCCGGTATGAGGAGTCGGCATGCGTGCCAGGCTCCGACCTACTTGTCATGACCACAGAATTGTTCCACAGAATCTCCCCCAGGAGGTCTTGGGCTGCGGCATACCATTCCTGGGCTAATAGCAGAAAGGTTACTGTGGCCAAAAGTAATTCAGGCATTTCCGCATCACTCAATATGGCCACCAGGGGGCCTTCCCTGAATGCTGCAGTGTAGTCTAGTGGTTTGGGCTCTGCAAGTGCTTAAGCCCCTCCCCTTTGTTGTCCTGCGCTTTGCATCTTCAGCTGTCAAAGCTGACGCTTATCACTAATCAACCCCGGACTAAAACTTCACAGACCTAGCATTCCTAGTTATCCCCGAATTGCAATGTTCCTGTATTTTTCATTGTTCCCTTCTGCCATAGCCAGGTTTCCTGTCATATTCCCGCCCTTATCCTGTTGCGTGTTTTCTGTCAAGAGTTGGCGCTTCTCTGAGGGAGTTAGTTAGGAGAGGTTTCCTGTCATCTCCAACAGACTGCAAGTATCGCACATGTTATAACACTGTTGAGTTGTGCTTATTGTGGCATTAGCTAGTGTGCGGCATTGTTTTCCCACAGAGCGCGTCTAATGATTCTTGCCGCGCATTTCCTTGCACTGCTCGTGAGGAGATTCCGTTCTGGGAGAACAGGAGGCACTTGACTTCAGTCACATTTATTTATGGTCACATTAGCTTAGAGCGCCACACGCACATAATGGTAACCTGTTGGCATTAAAGGCATTGACACTTTTGTTCCATTAACGCATCCGTGCCTTTCTTGTGAGGAATGTAAGTTTGCTTTTATCTCCTGATTGAATAGCTTTATGAGGAAGGTTTTCATAGCGGGGAAAGATTATATTTGTTCACTCAATATCTGTCCTCTCACCATTTAGGTATTTAGGGTTAGTTTGTTTGAATTCTGGCTGTGGTGTTGATTGGCAAGGTGTGGAAAATTCCTTGCCTGCTATATTTAGGCAGTATTTCATTGCACTCCCCTCCCCCCCACCCCAAAGTCCCACTCCTTCCCATGCAAGAAACTGTTCCCCTCTTCAGAACTTGCGCCCCCGCACAGAAGCGGGATGGAGAGCCCATAACAACATAAATAGAGGTGAGCAAGGGAAGTCCATAGGGAGGGAGAGGTTAACTAGTGAGAAGACCGTTTCACAGCACCTACACTGAATCCACATTTTGACTGGTTTTTGTCATATTCCACAGATTTTTCTGCTTATTGAAAGAAAAGGGTAATGAGAAAACCACGCACCTAAAGAAGAGTAGTTGAAGGAGCGGTGTTCCCGCGGAGCCCAAGGTAAGCATTAAACTACCAAACTCCACCTCCGGAGAGGTGTCCAGACCACTGGCGTCGTGCAGCGACTGACACAGGTCCTCAAGTTTACTATGACCAGAAACAATGTCATCAGGAACCCCTGCAGGAACCTCACCTTCCTCAGACCCCTCATCCACCTCAGAAATATAATCCAGAGGCTGGAAAGAGGGAACTGAAAAAGGCACAAAGACATGTTTTGCCTTAGCCAGAGCCTTTCTGGGGGGTTCCCCCGTACCACGAGGCATCCTCGACAAAGCCGCCTCGAAAGGCGCCGATGGAATCGGCGTCAACGACAGCTTCGACGCGTTGACACAGACCTCGAGGGCGGAGCCCCGAGCGTGTCTCGACAGCCTGGGCATCGACGACTTCGTCGGAGGTGGGGCTTCGAGAGAGTCCGTCGACGACCTCGGCGCCGCCAGTATCGATGTCTTCCTCGAAGACTTCACAGGTTTTTGCAGTCTCGAGGGCGTCGAGGACCAGGACCTGGAACAGGCATGTCTAGAGCGACCATCCTTGTCCGACCAGGACCTCGAAGGCACCCGGTGGTCGCGACGACCGCTCAAGCCCGAAGGCGTACGAGCGGTGTCTCTAGTATAGCCACGACCAGCGTCCTCCGATGGCGCGGACGGACCGGATTCCCCCCCCCCCCCCCGGATTGAAAAATCACCAACATCTCCTTTCGGAAGGAATCCCATTCCTCAGGAGTGGAATGCTTGTTGGGACAATCAACCTGCCGATGGGCGGAGTCCTCGGAAGAGGACGGGGAAAGCAACCTGTGACGGCGCTTTCTGGAATGCCTCGAAGAGGCAGAGGAATGCAGGACCGACTCCCAGACCGAGAACCCCCAGACTCACGACAACGATGAGTCGCCCCTCGAATCACCCGTCGAAAGGCGACTTCCGGGGCTTGGCCACCTTACCAACAGACAGCTTCTTACGCTCTCGCAAGGCCTTCGATGTAAGCGATTGGCAGTCGACACAGTCGTCCGTATCGTGGTCCTCCCCGAGGCACCAGAGGCAAGCGTTGTGTGTATCCGTCAGCGACATCTTGGACCTGCACACCCGACACTTCTTAAACCCAGACCGCGGGGTGGAAGAAGCCGAAGACGACATACGATAGCAATGAAGAAACAGGTTAGAAGAACCGAAAGAACAGGATTCAGTAGAATCGAGGCGCGCAGAGATCTCCGAAGAGAACACGTTCGCAGAAAAAACAGAACGGAGGCTAAGGGCGTCATGCGTCCTACTTATAACATCCGGCGACATCGGCTCGATGGAGGCCCTCGAGGACAGCATATCGACATCATCGACGCAGGATGCAGAAAGATTCTGCAAAGCAGCACAGCTGTGGTGATTACTGCCATAGATATGAAATACGTTGGAGGACCCAATCCCCTCGAAATAGGGATTCGGAAGGGTTTTAATAAACACTGGAATTCATCGTGGTCTTCCATGCACACACACATGGCCAGCACGCCACAACCTCACGTGTATACACGGCCAGCAACATTAATATTTTCTTGAACTGCATCATTGGCAACGTTGAGGTACGGTAGATCTTTGAACATTGGAGAGGAATGACAATGCATTACTTACCGTAAAAGCATTTCTGATGGTTGTATCTGCTTAGATTCACATGCTGTGCATAGGTCCGACATCCAGTGGTCACTGCGGAGTATTGCATTTTGTTTTTCGTAGTCGAAAAGGGGACGTCGACAAGGCGTGTCTGTAACACTATCCCTATAGTGACGTGCGTTGTACCCACAATCCCTCACGCGTCGAGGTCCCTCTGTTTGTATTTTTCTGCCCTGAGGGAGCCTTCTAGACGTGAGGGAGTACAGAAAAGAGAAATATAGAAAGATGTCTATGTTCCTTCCATCCGAGCGGGGAGGAAGGGTGGGCGCATGTGAATCTAAGCAGATACAACCATCAGAAATGCTTTTACGGTAAGTAATGCATTGTCTTCTGATGTTTGTTAATCTGCTTAGAATCACATGCTGTGCATAGACTAGCGAGCAGTACCCGGAGTTGGCGGTGGGTTATGAGAAGGAACAGTAGAGAAAAGATGTCTTAATATTGCCTGCCCAACCTGGGAATCAGATCTAGAGTGTGCATCTAGACAGTAGTGTTTTGTAAATGTGTGCACAGAACTCCAGGTTGCCGCTTTGCAGATGGACTCAAGGGGAACATTTGCAATGAATGCTATGGAAGCCCCCGTGCCTCGAGTGGAATGTGCTCTTGGCTTGAAGGGTAGTTCTCTCTTAGCAAGAGTGTAACAGAGAGTGATGCATTGTACAATCCATCTAGATATAGTGGACTTAGAGACTGCATCTCCTTCTCTTCCTGCTGCCACCGAGACAAAGAACTGATTAGTCTTTCTCAGTGATCTGGTTCTTTCCATGTAGAACATGACAGCTCTGCGTACATCTAGTGTATGCAGACTTTTTTCTCCCAAGCTGGAAGGGTTTTGAAAGAACGTTGGTAGTTCTATAGATTGGTTTACGTGAAATTTTGAGATGAATTTTGGTGCAAACCTTGGGTGTGTGCGAAGAACCACCTTATCTTTGTGAACTGATACGAAGGGGTCTAGTACAGAAAGAGCCTGTAGTTCACTTACTCTCCTAATGGATGTGATAGCTATTAGGAAAGCAGTCTTAAAAGTGAGGTATTTAAGAGTTGCCTTGTGCATGGGTTCGAAAGGAGTGCCCATGAGTCTAGCAAGTACCACGTTTAAGTCCCATCTGGGAGCTGGGTTAGCTATCGGGGGGTGTATTCTTTTTACCCCTTCCATAAAGGCTTTGATAACTGGTATCTTCCACCACGACACTTTAAGTTAGTAAGTGGTGTATGCAGAAAGTGCCGCTAGGTGGACTTTAATGGAATTAAACACTAGACCTGAATCCAGTAAATGGGTCAAGTACAGAATAATGTCAGTGGCAGAGCAGTCAACCGGGTTGATGTTCTTACTTCTACACCAGATGACAAATCTTTTCCACTTGCTAGAGTAGCAGTGGCGAGTATTAGGTTTTCTGGCTTCCCTGAGGATGTCCATACATCTCTGTGGGAGTTGTAAATGTCCAAATTCTATGATCTCAGGAGCCAGGCTGCGAAGTTCATGGTCTGAGGGCATGGATGCAGTGTTCTGCCCTTGTCTTGTGACAGCATGTTGTACGGGCAGGGAAGTTTCACTGGGGGAGATAGGGACATCTCCATCAAGTGAGCGAACCATGGCTGCCGGGCCCACATTGGGGCCACTAGTATCATGGTAACCTGCTCCTGGTGCATCTTGTGCACCACTTTGTTGAGAAGGGGAGTCGGGGGAAAGGCGTAAACAAATTTCCCTGACCATTGAATCAACAGACCGTTCCCGTTGGACTGGTTCTGGGGGTACCTGGAGGCGTAACTTTGGCATTGTGAGTTCTCCAGGGTTGCGAACAGGTCTATTTCCGGGAATCCCCATTGCGTGAAGACGTCTAAGACGATGTCTTCGTGCAATTGCCATTCGTACTCTTCGGGCAGTGGGAAGTCTCTGCTGAGTTTGTCTGCTAGCAGATTGAGTTCCCCTGGTACATGTTGTGATAGTAGGAACATGTTGTGTTTGAGAGCCCACTTCCATATATTCTGGGACAGCTTGGACAGTCCTGGAGAGTGAGTGCCCCCTTGCTTGTTGAGGTAGTACATGGCTGTGGTGCTGTCTGTGAGGACCATCACTGTCTTTCCTTGTAAGTGTTCCTGAAAGGCTTTCAGTGCTTTGAACACCGCTAGTAGTTCCAGCAGGTTTATATGCTTGGATGCTAAACTCCGAGTCCACACTCCGTGGGCCGTCTGATGGGATAGGTGAGCCCCCCATCCTGTAAGGGATGCGTCTGTGGTTAGAGTGGCTTCCACTGCGGGTGTGGCAAAAGTTTTCCCTAATAACAGGTTTTCTTTTGTCCACCACCGTAGCGAGAGAACCAAGGCCTGCGAGACCACCACTAGATCGTCCCATTGTCCGCTGGCCTGACACCACTGGCTGTAGAGCCACTCTTGCATTGGGCGCATGCGCAGGCGCGCGTGAGGTACCAAATAAATACATGACGCCATCATCCCTAGCAAGCGCATTGCTTTGCGTACCGTCACCTCTCGGCCTACTACATAATGGGGAATTTGAAACAGCATGTTTTGGACCCTCTCGTTGGAGGGGAATACGAGGCCGTCCTTTGTTCGAATTAGAGCCCCTAGGAATTGTTTGGTTTGGCTGGGGTCTAAGCTGGACTTCTTTTCGTTGATGGAGAAGCCCAGTTGGGACAAAAGGTCTACGGTCTTTTGGGTATTGGAGAAGCATGTTTTGTAAGAATCCCCTGTTATGAGCCAATCGTCGAGGTAAGGGTATACCGGGATGGATAACCTGCGTAGGTGGGCCGCTGTCACTGCCAGTACTTTCGTGAATACCCTTGGCGCAGATGCTATCCCGAAGGGTAGTACTCTGAACTGGTAGTGCTTGTTCTCTATCTTGAACCTGAGGTATTTTCTGTGCGCTGGCAACATTAAAATATGAATGTATGCATCTTTCATGTCTAGTGTTGTCATGTAATCCCCTTGTGATAAAAGTGGGATTACTTCCTGCAAGGTCACCATACGAAACTTTTGGGGTTTGACAAACCTGTTCGCTGGGCGCAGATCTAATACAGGGCGCATGGTTAAGTCCTTTTTGGGTACAAGGAAGTACACTGAATAAATACCTTCTGTTACCTGTGATAGGGGGACGGGCTCTATAGCTTCTTTCTTCAGTAGTTCTTCCACCTCTTGAAGAAGAATGGAGAGGTGTTGCGGTGTCATGCGTCGGTTCCGTGGGGGTTTGTACTTCGGGGAACCGTTGAACTCGATGCAGTATCCGTGGGCTATGGTGGATAATACCCAACGGTCTGACGTGATTCCCTCCCATGCTGAAAGGAACGATGTTAGCCGGCCCCCGACCGGTGATGCATGGGAGGGGACCCGAATTTTCGGGTCATTTGCTGGTATTGGGCGTGGAACCTCTGGGGCTGGAGCCACGACCTCTTCCTTTGCCACGGCGTTGGCCTCTTTGACTGAACTGGGTGTTACCCTGGTTAGTGGGCCAGTTGGAGCCAGAGTAATATTGTTGTTGTTGGTTCTGCTGCTGTCTTTGGCCACGAAAGGAGCGTTTATTACCATAGCCTCGCCTGTTAGGGGGCCTAGAAATTTGATCAAGAGTCTTGATGGTATCAAACTCTTTTTTAGCATGTTCTAGGGCCTCGTCTACTGCTTTCCCAAACAGATGCGTCTGTTCAATGGGTTTATTTATGAGGGAGGCTTGGGTTTCGGGCTTAAAACCTGAATTGCGTAGCCAAACGTGGCGCTTGAGAAGTATTCCCTGCACTAAGGAGCGGCCAGCCGTCTCAGCGGCATCTAGGGAGTTCTTAACGATGCCCTGGTTTACCAGTGTGCCCTCTGATATTATAGCTAGCAGGCGAGAACGCAGAGGTTCAGGTGCTTCCTCAGCTTCGCTGCGCAGCTTGTTCCACTGTGCATCTGCGTAGCTAGCTAAAAGTGAGTTGTTATTAGCAATTCTAGTAGAGAAGGCGGCGGAGGTCGTGATTCTCTTCCCTAGTGCGTAGAGTTTTTTGCCTTCTTTGCCTGGAGGTGCTTCACTAGTGGATAGTGGCACCCCTGCTCTTTTTCTTGTGTTGGTAACCACAAGGGAGTCCGGAATAGAGTGTCCTTTGATGTATAAAGGGTCAGAGGATGAAGGGCTGAAGAGCTTTTCTATTCTAGGGTTGACCCCTCTTACTAAAGCTGGGTTTGTAAGGGAAGGAGAAATTCTTCTTTTAATAGAAGCCAGGAGTGGAATAGATTGGCTAACAGGGGCTTTTTCTTTGATGACTTTTTCTACAAAGTCAATGTCTGGAAGAGTTTCCCCTGTATCAATCTCAAAATGCGCTGCTGCCTTGCGCAATAGTGCATTGAGGGAAGGTTGGTCATCTATGGGAGAGGAGTTCCCATGTGAATCCTTGAGAGGAGAAGGTATAAAGGCATCAGGGTCTGAATGTACTGATGGGGATTGCCAAGGCTGCGCTGACGGTGAATGCCAGGGCTGCGAGGTAGCTGTATCCTCTTCAAACCCTGTAGCAGTGGTGTAAGGATCTTCTTCGAACCCCTCTTCCTCAAGTTCTACCTCTTCTTCTCCCCCCAAACACTCCTCATCTTCTTGGAGGTATTGCTCCTCCTCAGTGAGGTCAACCAGCCTAGGAATCTTGACTCTAGGGTCATCCTGTGCCCATTCTCTTTGTCTTTTGTGAGTGGGTGGGTCTTGGTTTCCTAGAAACCTTTCCATTTTCTCCATGCAAGAATGGAGTCTTTCAAGGGTCTCATGGGGTACCCCTGAATAGTCTAGAGGGGGGAAATTGGTGTTTTCGCCTTCGAATCGTTTCAAACGCTCCCACAACGTCGACGAGAGGTTCCCGTCTCCTTCTGAAAAGCCTTCAGGTAGTTCGGAAGCGTCCTTTGGAGAGAGGGGTAGTTCCTGGCTACTTTTATGTTTTTTCGACGCGGTATTCGACGTTTGTTTCGTCGTCCGCGTACGCTTGTCTTCGGCGACAATTCTCGCTAGGCTCTCGACCATGATTTTGTCCGTCGAGGGCTCGGTTGTCGACGTTGTGTGCGTTGCCCGTTGTACCTCGACGGTCGCTCTATGGAGCGCTGCGTTGGATGTTTTTGGGGTAGCGCCCGTGTTAGATGGAAGCCCAATCGCTGGTCGCGGCTGCGTTTGCGGGTGGGGCTTGTGACCTTTACGGTCTGCGGTAGACGCCGGAGTGCCCTGCGTCCCCTTCGGCGCTGATGGATCCTTCGTTCTCGACGAAGAAGAGCCGTGGGTAGTGTGTTTAGCCTTATGGTGTTTGTGTGCGTCCTTGTCGCCGGGGTGTTCATCCCCATAAGCAGGGCGTGAGCCGAGCCCGTCGGGGCCGGGGACGGACGACGAGGAGCGGGAGCGCTCCTTCTGGGGGTTCATGACTTCCGTAACGGACGTCGAGTTATCGCACTCCTCGTCACTTTCAGTAACAGCGGCAGCGGGTGAGGAAACTGACTTCGACATCGCGTAGTCCGCCCACCTCTTAACCCTACGTTCTTTAAGAGTCCTGGGTTTTAAGAGCTTGCAGGCTGCGCAGCTGTTCTCTATGTGATCGAGGGGTAAGCAACGATTACAGAGCTTGTGCTTATCTTTCCAAGTATATTTGCCCCTGCAGCGTGGGCAAAACTTAAATGGTGTCCTCTCCATAGCTGAGGCAATAATAGCTGGCGATAACAACCCCAAGGGAAAGAAAGGGGAGAAAGAAAGAAATTCTCAAAGAGAAGAGACAAAGTTTTAACCCCCACTCTCCCTACTGTAAGTTGGCCGTCGAGGCGAGGCCACGTGTTCGGCAGCGCCGAAGGATCTCCTCCGCTCTTCCTCCCCGTCGAAAATCAGTTCGGCGGAGAAGCAGCTTCACAGCTAACGTCGAGGGGGAGGGATCGTTATCAGTATATTAAGTTATGACAAAAAGGACCGAGGTCCGTGGCAAGTATAGCAATGTCTCTCTAGGAGCTCCGCGAAAGGCGACCAGAAACTGGGCGGAAAAAAACAATCTGAGGGACCTCGACGCGTGAGGGATTGTGGGTACAACGCGCGTCACTATAGGGATAGTGTTACAGACACGCCTTGTCGACGTCCCCTTTTCGACTACGAAAAACAAAATGCAATACTCTGCAGTGACCACTGGATGTCGGACCTATGCACAGCATGTGATTCTAAGCAGATTAACAAACATCAGAAATTAAGTTACAATGGATGACTATTTTGCATTTATTTTACCGAGTGCCTTAAATAAGCTTGTGTGGAGCAACAACAACAACAACAAAACACTTTGGGTGACACTTTTTTGCTGTTATACCAGTTTGTGTCATCTGCATGTTTGTCTAGCAGGCTTTGTATTTGAAACACATTTCAATCTCAACACTTTACCAATTTTGCTACAAGGAAAGAAGACCAACCTTAGTTCCTTTACCAAATATATACCCATCTTTCCCGTAACTGGTAGGAAAGTCTTAGCATGCACCCCACCAGGAATGAGAGGAGGGCTGGAGTTCGACTTCTATAGGGCAATCATTTGCACTCACAAAACCCATCTTCATTAAGTTATGTCTCCCTCATCCAGCTTCAGTGAATGGACTCATGCTCTCTGATAAACCAGTGTATACCACCAGCCTGTATTTAAAGGAAACCAAGGTAGGAAACATCACTGGGGAAAGTAAGAACTGGTAATACAAATTCACCTGTGTGCTGCTTTGTCCACATTGCCCCATTAGAAGATAAAAAAAGAAAAAAAAATCATTCCACTCTAATTCATGGTTCACAGAAGAACTCCAAAACCTGCGCAAGAACAAACGACAGGTGCAAAAAAATTGGCAGGCCAACCCCTCCGACACCACGAAGGAAACGTTCATAGCTATTGCTACAAAATGCCAAGATGCTGTTTTTAAAGCTAAATCTCAAGCCTATAACCACCGAATATCTGATGCCAACTCTCAATCCAAAGAACTCTTTACCATCTTTAAAGAACTCACAAATCCTCCTATCTCCACAGATGAGGTCAAAGATGAAGCCTAGTGCAATAGCATGCAAGCCGCCATGCTAAAAAAAAAAAAAACCCTTTTACTAAATAAAATCCTTGACCATCACAACGTCTTACTGAAACTTAACCAAGCCACCTCAAACACTGCCCAACGGTAAAAATATCAACATCCCCAAATTCACATTTAATGATATTTCGTAAACAGAAGTTAAAGACTTCCTGAAACACCTGAGGCCATTGTAATGTAAAGGCGATGTATGCCTCCCTAAGATCATCAAGGAGTGCGCCGAGCCACTTGCTCCACTCATTACTGCATTCATTAATGCCTCCTTCAAGACGGGCATCGTCCCCGACAGCCTTAAAGAGGCATGGGTGCGCCCCCTGCTAAAAGAATCCCACACTTGACCGTGTACAGTCCAACAACTACCGGCCTATAACAACCGTCCCATTCCTTCTCAAAATATTAGACAAGGCAGCTCACAGCCAGATCCAACTCTACCTAGAAGATAGCTCCATCCTAAGAAATAGACAGTCTGGATTCCGCAAAGGACATGGAACCGAAACAGCCCTGCTGGACCTAAAAAAATCAAAATCACTTAAATCCTGGACAAAGGTAAGCCCGCCTTTCTCCTTGACCTCTCAGCGACGTTCGATCCAGTTGACCATAAAACCCTCACCGCACACCTCACGCACTCAGCTCATTTCTCTGACCAAGCGACTTCCTGCATCACTTAGTTTTTAGAAGGAAGAGCTATGAAAGTCTTTTCAAACACAGCCAATGCAGCCCCCACCATCATAGACTGTGGTGTCCCACAGGGATCTTTTACTGCCCCAACGCTGTACAATCTCTTCACAAACCCTCTCTTTGACAAACTGGACGCACCTGGGATCACATATACCAATAATGCTGACAATACCCAGGTGCGACTTCCCTAAACAGGCTCATATCTTCAAGACGCCACCTCCCTTAGGCAAATATACGCTACCATCCAAGCTTGGATGGCCACTAATGGCCTATGCCTCAACGGGGACAAGAGAGATCCTTATTCTGGGCCAAAAAACACTCTAGCTAAGCTAGACTGTCTTTTCTCCAATTTCAACATTGACAATTGCATCATCCCAGTCCTATCATCTGTCAAAACCTTGGTGGTCCACATTGATGCTACTCTGTCTATGAACAAGCAAGTCTCTGCCTAAGTGCCAAATTCATCAACGCCATCAAACCTTTAACTAAGGAAAATTGTCTTTCAATAGCCAGAGAAACCATAGGTGCAAGCTAGACTATTGCAATGCACTCATAGCTGGCACTTCCCTAAAAAACAAACATGCTTCAAATCACCCAAAATAACTCACTAAGAGCAGCCTTAAGCATTCCAAAAAGAGACCACATCTCTCTAGCAAGACAGTCTGTGCGCCGGCTCCCAGTCAAAGATCTCATCACATTCAAGATTCTCACTACCGCACACAAATGTATCCACCGCACAGCTCTGCCTTATCTCTCAAACACACTACATAGATTCCCTCTTGACTAGGCCTACCAGATACTGCAACACCAAACAACTCACTCTACCACGCATTAACAAGGCCAAGGCAGAAGGGACAGGCTTGCCATTTCTGGCCCCTAAGCTTTGGAATGTGCTCCCCACTGCCCTGAGAGCAGAACCTTCTCTCTCTGCCTTTAGAAAAAACCTTAAAACTACCCTCTTCAACTAATCTCTCGCTACTACGTCTTTACAAACTGTTCTGCAACTGTATAATAATCATGCCTGTATGTGTCTTTCATGTGTAACTAGGTTTATTTTGATAGCTCGTTACCAGCGCCACGATGCCTCTGGGCTGTTGCGCGCTTCAACAAATACAAATAGAGGCAATAAAGTAATTGACTGCTGGATCACTGCACTCAAAGCACCTCCCAAGCCATTAAACCCTCTAAGAAAGTATAGGAAATTCGCCATCAGGCTTGCAAGCCTATAGTGAGCATTTACATAAACGCACAAACTTAATATAATTTAATGCTTAAGGGCACAAAGTGAGAGATCAAGAGCAAGTGGAATGGCAGAAAAAGCACAAAAAAAAGTTGAGACAGCTAAAATAAATTGAACTCGAGGAGAGAGAAAACCCAGAAAAGAATTGAGACCTGCTGAGGAAGAACCAGAAGAAATGTGTTATGGAGTTGTGGTTCAATAACTCCCAAAATAATAGTGCAGTGGCTGTGACAAACTTGATCCAGATAAGAATTGCATAGTGGAAATTGAGATTCAAATCCGTAAAGTGAACTAGTGCAGTCGCACTAACCAACCTAAATGGAATCACAGGAACATTCACTATTGGGAGTGTTACAAGGCATACAATAAGCAGTGTTGCATAGCAATTTGCTATGCAATTCTCTAGGGTTGCTAAATAAATTGGCACACGTGTAGCACAGCTATCCTTTTAAATTACCCTGTTCAATGAAAGCCCAGCTCACCCTGCATTCCTCCCTTGCCCTCAGGGCTTGCTCCACCCACTTTTCTCTGTTCACCACACGTTCCAACTGGCTAATGGAGACCGAGTTCAGCAGTAAACCTCTCCTCCACTCTTAAAAATTCCAAAGACCTGTGTGGAGTGCTTGGCAAGAAATTCTTTTTCAAATAATTGCAAACCAGAAGTAAATCGGGATAATCCATTTATTGAGATAACTATCGAGTTGAGCAAAGAGAAGTGCGTGTTAACTTTGTTTGAAAAGTCAGTCCTACAATTCCATTCCTAAAAATGCAAGTTGTTAGAAAATTCATAACTGCAGTATTGCTGCTGTAAAACAAAGCATTCTCTCCATGTTTTTCAGCTATATTTTATTTTGTGGAGGGAGGTGCATCATATATTTGTTTTCAGTGGTGGCTGGTGAATTTTTGTATATGGTGGGTTTTGCCTCAAATATGACAGAGCAACCAAGCATAGCGAGGGAGCCTGAACGAACCATGGGTGGTTCAGTAGGGTACTCCTCCAAGAAAATTAGTAAAATAACGGATTAAAATTGGCCATATAATAGCACGGTTTCTGTGAAAAATATGGTAAAAGCCCACTGAGTCATCAGTCTTGCATGGTAGCACAGAATAACAGCCATGCTACAGTAAGAAAAGCTACCCAGACTGCACAAATGTAGGCCAGTCTAGACATGTAACATCACTTTTCATGTTTGCTTTACTATTGATTCCCAGTAACAAAATGCCATGCATTGTAAGAATATATGGCCAAACTGACACCATGAATGGAGGCCAGTTTAGCTATGCAATAACAATTGTTTGCTTTGATGCCCAGTAAAAAGTGTCAAGCCACAGTAATAAAGTAGATCTAGACCAGCTGAACTACAGAACACCAGTCTAACAACAAAATCACATTTATCATGCTTGTTTTAACCATCATGCCAGTAAAAAATAAAAAGAGAAGATGCCATGCCACAATACTAAAATATAACTAGACTGGCAGCACCAAGTTGAATATAGCTATGTAATAACAGTCAAAATACTTTTTCTAAAAAAAAAAATGTTTTATTGATTTTTACAACAAACAAAACATAACCATCACACCCGACATTTCAGATTACAAGTTTATTAGCATACAGTTACATATTATTTATTACCGTCTTCCTTCCCCCCACTTTAACTCGAGCTGCCACCTCATTTCCCCGGATTTCCTTTCACTTGGGGTTAATCCCCTTCGCCATTCTCGGACATGTCATATTCACTGGATTTGCCATGGGAGCTTCCAGACAATGTGGCTACCATTTGTCTCCATGCTATCAGAGGTCCCACTTCATCATCCTCCCCTCTGCCGGCTGCCTCGTACCATACTACTGTCTCGGCATCAGCCCATTTCAGGAGATCGTTCCACCATACCTTTAATCTGGGTCTGTGAGCTGCTTTCCAGCCCATGGCTATTCTCCTTTTGGCCAGAATGTAGGCCAGGTCCTTGAGTTTGCAAACACGATTCAAATTGCGTGGTCTGGTAAATCCCCTCCCGTCACCCCCCCCCCCCATCATCATCATGCATGCCCATACAGATTCCACATCTAGCTTAATACCCTTTTCAGATAGTCGTAGCTTGACTTACTCCCAGAATTTTCCCACCTCCGGGCACGTCCAGAACATATGGATCATCCTGGCATCCACCTCCCTGCACTTGGGGCATTTTTGGACTTCTGTACTCCCAAATCTGGCTATCTTTTAGGGGGTCATGTATGCCCTATGGGTGACATAGCTGAATTTGCTGCAGCCTATCATTCCTAGACACCTTTTTATGATATCGCTGGGCTCTTTCCCACTGCCCGTCTTGCATAGGTTCTCCTGCTTCCTCCTCCCAGTCCTGTCAATTGGAGCAGCTCCTTACCCACTCTAGAGATCACCAGTTCATAGATTCGAGATATTTTGTGCCCTCCCTCCGAGATATCATAGAACATTTCTATGGCAGTATCAGGTTGTTCTGCTAGTGCTATTTCGGACCACGTTTCCTTCACCCATTTAAGTATTTTAGTGTATGTGATATATTGCCTCGTATGTACCCCAGTTTCATCCACTATCATTTGGAAGTCCAGTGCCTTCCCCTCTTGCCATACATCTCCCAAGGTCGCTAGGCATACCGGCTCCCAGTGTTTACAGATCCCTTTCCTCAGTTGCTTATCCACCCCGTGTAGCGGCACCTGCGGGGATCATAGGTTCGGGTTTCCCACAGCTTGGCACGCTTTGCGCCACGGCTTGCTGTAATACCGATGGGCCAGTAAGAAAATGCCATGCCACGGGTTAGAAAGTAGATCCAGACTGGATGCACCAATAAAAGCCAGTCTAGCAATGTAAAATACTCATGCTGGCATTACCCTTCGTACAAGTAAAGAAATGCCATGAAGCATTATGAAATCATAGCTAGAGTAGCTGCATCACAGTTGGCCAGTCTAGCCAAGTAATAACACTCAATATTTGCTTGAACATTGATGCCAGTTAAACATGCTAGTACAACCAAACTGGTTGCAACAATGAAAGCCAGTAAAGCAACAGAGTAGCACTTAACATGCTGTCTTTACCATTTATACCAGTAAAAAATGGCATTCCACAATATGGAAACATCAGTAGAGTAGCTGCACCAAACTGTGCTGCCAGAGGTAGGCAGCACTGTGTCCATCTGCAAATAATAGACGGTCCTGCTTGCAACTCAAGTGAGGGACAGCACCCCTCACCCATACAAACTGCCACTGATTAATTACGCACACCTTGGATGCTTTAAGACTCAAGACTGTCGTTTATGTCTTGCAATCACATCATCTGCATCACCATAGGTCTGTGCCCATCAAGCACACACACACACACACACCACCTATCATCAAAAATATCAGCAATGGTTGTCCGGATGGGTTGCCAGTAGGGGAGGTCGACATTGATGTTCAGGGAGCAGAGAAAGAGACTGGTACCCATGCAAAGTAGGAGAACAGGGATATTGCAAGGATGAAGGTCTTTGTAAATTATTCTTCCCTATTTGTTCCCTTGTTAAGTAAAATGTCATTCATTTGTGTGGCTATTCAACACTCCCCCCGCCCCCTCATATCTACGCCTGTGAACCAATGCACACGTTGTTTGCAGTTACCCATCAGTGAATGATACACGGGTCAGTTTCTGAAACTGTAAAAATAAGGTTTGAAAATATTTGTTAAACTAATGTTCACATTATGTCCATGAAATGTACAAGAAAAAGAATGCGGGTTATCAAACAAATGGGAAAATATATATATTTAATAAACGTGTTAGGAAAACTAGACTTATTCTTATCGCATAGCAAGTCAAAAAAAAAATGTGTAACAAAACGCTTATTTTGTAAATTAAACTTTTTTGCAACTTCTAGCTAGCTCCATTATTTTTATACATGCCCGTTTGCACCTGCCAAAGAATCAGCACCAGATGAAATAAGCAGAACTATCAAAAAGGTCTGCTGAATGTGCGACCATTTATGCACAATTCGAATGCGTGGCACCTAATATTTCACTTCGTTGCATACGCCAAACTTTGTGAACTATTTTGCTCTCTGCTTTAATTGCAGAGTGCAGCCTGTACTTGCAAACAGCATGCATTACGTTACTGCCTTAAAGAAATGGCTTAACCTGCCCTTTGTGTAATGCAATACCAAGCAGGTTACAGAGTGGCAGGCACAAGTTTAGGACGGGCAGGCTCGCTCATCGCCCCTTCGCGCCCAATGAACGTTTTATTCATCAGTCAGTCAAGCTTTATTACGGCATCAGACAATCAAAAATGAACTGCCCAACAATATTTAAAAAACATTCAGGAATGAGCAAATATACAATTATTCGTATAAGATATGCGCAACAAGTAGCAATGGAATTAAACACGATTCAGGTCAATACAGAATCAAGATCAAGTTAGGGCACTGTCATGACATCACCCATTTTGATTCTCTTTAGCCCTGCCCTATGGATGCATTTGGATGCAAAGTATATCGTTGTCAAGTTACTAGTACCCTTGCAACGAGCTAGGGCAACGTCGACATGGCGTATTTCAGCCAGCCTAAAAAGTGGGAGCAGGTATTTCACACAGAAGGACTTGTAACTCTCGCAAAAAAGCAGGAAGTGGATGATGGAATCATCACTAGCGCCACAAGCCATACAAGTATTGCCCCTTGACCCTCGCCAGTTCTGCTTACAGGATGCTACTTTTAGGATATTAAAACAAAATTGTATGTACAACAATCGGGCATATCGCGAGCTAATCATATACAAATACGACTCAAACCCAAAATAGTGTTTGTGCAATAGATAGTGCAAGCCTGTGCCAAGATTGGTACATTCCTCCTCCAGCCTACTACAGGCGAAGGCACAGATGAATCCCGGAAATCATCACTAAACCCCTAGTGTTGGCCTCCTCTCATGTGGCCAAGGGAAGGCAGCCGCTACCTGAACCTGGGGGTGATATTATGGGGGAGGATTACATGGGAGGGGACACACATTGGGGGAAGTGGCAGCTCCTTTAACCTATGATTTTTCAATTTTCCCTGCAACAACGATGGCATATTGTGAAGTGGAGACAAATAATGTCACTGCTAAAATTCATTCGACATCTGATCTGATGTTTCTGATCACTTTCAGAGCAAACAATTGACACAAAATGGCATTGAAAACTCTTTAAACTATTATGACTTCAAGACCCATAATGCTTAGGGTACTGAGACGAAAAAGGAGCAAAGAGCAAATGAGGATTAGTACTGCTGAAAAGGAGACCTGTCGTGCAGTATAGTTGTTTCAATCAGTGTCAAAGAAGCAGGACCTTTACATTTAGAAATCACTCAAAGGTGAAGAGAGCTGGGGAAGCCATGGAAGTGGGGAATGCAGTAGGTGAAGCAGAAGTGGCCGCTGGACGAGGAAAACACGAGGTGCCACAGGATGTATAAAGCGGGAAGCGGAACCGTGAAGAACGGCAGCAGGGTGAGAAGCCCAGTTGCAAGAGAGCTATACCGAGCCACAGAGGACTGCACAGGTGTGCTGGAGCACTAGGAGATCCAACACAGACCAGTGAGCTCCTGGGAAGAGCATGGTGCACAAAGACAGCTGTGGCAGAGCTGTCAAAGGTATGGTCAGACCCTGAAAGGTTTGATAGTGTACTGAAGTCCAACACACACTGCAAATGCACCACAGCATCCAGAAACTGAACAGATGCCAAAAGAAGCCTGCGAGTTGGCCTAAATGAAGAGGTAACCCGGGGCACTCCATAGAGAACAGTTACAATCAAAAGACAATTTTGAACACCGATAGAATGGCAAAGAGGGCGCAATTCTCTATCTCGGATATCAGTTTGGGGAAACACGTAACTGTTGAGGCATCATGAAGCAAGACACAGACAACAGATTCAAAGTTCAAACAGACATGATTTATTAACTTAAATGATGGTTGAAGGCCTAACTTGCCCTATACTAAAGTGGGTTTTTCCTACCCAAAGAAAACAAGGAAAGTCTGAGTCAGAATTTCAACTTAAATGTCTAGGTCCAAAACCTGCACTTACTCTAACAACTAAAGCTAAACAGTCTGTAGGGATGGCAGCAATAAAAGAAATGGTGTCCGAAATAAAGTTCTGAGCTTCTACAAGCTCCTGGCTTCCTTTTCAGCTCCCCTTCCCCAAGTTCAAAATAGTTCCAAAATGTCTCGGGGTTCCCTTCCCCAAGTTCTGCATTTGCATAAGTTAATCAAAAGAACATGATTAGTAGAATGCTGATCTAACGCGGCTAAGCTACATTGGAGGCCTATTGTAACTCTAGAAAATTACCCTAACGAAGTATAGAAGGTATATTGCGTTGGCCGTAAACCAATCGCATCACCTAACACACCACTAATACAGATTTGTCAGTATAACCACAGGGCGGTCATTTTGTGTTACATTCACCATCTTGCTTTTTTCTTTCTGTCAAACGCTTTTGCTAAACGTGTAATGCTCTGAAAGCTCATACATGGTACAAGGCCACAGCTTGCTTGTTGATCAACCCAGACAGGAATGCCAAGCAGTACAGAAATACATTGTTTTCCTCCCTCACTAAGTCCTTGAGAGCTAGCAGAAACGGCATTTAATCAACAGACCAGGTGCCAGCCTGTATCACTAAAGCTGTAGCAGTAGGCAGTTAAAGCATGAATTACACTTTTCTAGCGGTCCTCTGCGGATCTTCCTTAGAACAGGCTGACCCCTAGTTCACGAATAGAAACTGGTAGATAACGTGCTATGGATTGTGCCTCTCTCGCGAACACGATATCATAGATGAACAAGTGGTTTCTGTTCCTAATAACAAAGAACTATGTCTGCAGCTGTTGCGAAGAATAAGAAACTTGTCATAATGTGTCATATTTGTCATAATTGTCAATCACCGAACCCTAGCTCAAGAAGATACATGATTGGCGGTTCTAAGGTGCTTTGAAGGCTGTTATTTTGTATATATGTAACTGTTAGAATGAGGCACGCTCTCTTGCGTCTCACGAGGTCTGGGTGACACACGACGCGAGACGTTAGACCCAGTCGGCCGACTGAGCATATTTCTTTTACAATAAACCATAGTACTTGGAAAATCGAACCTCATGTCTGTCGTATCACTAAGTATATGGTGATTGTGCCTTGTTTCCATATGCGAGGGTCTTCAGGGCCTAGCACTATAGCAGTTTGGTCCAGAATAACAATATTGTCCGCTCAAGATAACCAGACTATTGACCAACTCATGGAGGACTGTTTTTAAAACATTTTAAGATATTATCCAACTCGGCTATGTAAAAATTTACTAAAATCGGGGCTAAAGCACAGCCCCGTTTATATCCATGGTTTATCTGGATTTTATCGCTCATCATACCATCTTGATTGATTCCAATTTGTGTTCTAGTGTCTGTGTATGATGCCGTCACAAAATATAAAATCTGCAAATGCAGGCTTCCTTTTTCCTTTAGTTTTAGTTTGCTAGGTAAGAACATTCTTGTTAGGATAGGGACAGACAGGCGTTCATGCCATATAATCGTAATAAATATGGCAAACATTGAGAAAACTACAGCTTTGTGTCCATCTCTCATTTCTGACCCCACACAGCACCACCTGCGCATTGGATCGGTTGCCTCAAATCTCTAGTGAACAATTTGGGGGGTGCCCAATAATGATCCAGGTTCAGTTTTAAAAGTTCAGTTTTCACAAATTTGAACCATGGAACGGACTTGAATCCTGCCAGACACAAAACGTGCACCAGGGCATCTTTATATAGAACCAAATCTGGCGTGGTCCAAATCCTCGTCCAATACAAGAGGGGCTTCAACCTGGCTTGATCTTAAACTGGTTGGAGATAACGTTCCATTTATATGCTAGCGCTGGGCGATGAACATGGTAACATAAGTAGTGATTTTAAGAATTTTTCAGCGAGGCTCAAGGATTTCACTCCATGTCCCCAAATCTCAGCGCCATAGAACGCGCAACCAAGCACAATAAACTGCATTTAGGCGCAGATCTTAAAGATACATTTAAGCCTCTTTGCCCAAACGTGGAGGGGAAGAATCAGTGAAAAAAAAGGGGAGTTTTAAGAGCTTTTCAGAACAACACTAGGGTAGGTTAATTTCTCAGATCGAGGGGTAGAGAATTGCAAAGAAGAGGGCCATAAACGTAGAAGTGTTTATCTCCCCTATAAAAACTAACCTGGTTGGATGATGGTGAGAAATCTTATCTACCAAGTATGCTGGTGCAAGTCCATTTATACAATTGTAGACTAAAGAATTTTTAAATTAATTCTTTGATCAACCTCTAACCAATGTAAAAAACGAAGGGTGGGCACTAGTGTGCCCCTACGTGTTACAAAGACCTGCCTAACTGCCACATTATGGGCTACCTGTAATCGTTCTAGATGGTGTTTACGGATGCCAGCAAGAACGGCATTGGCATAATCTAGTTTAGAATTAACTAGTGAGCCCAGCACCAATGGCACATCTGGTGGGGCTAGATGGGGTAGAGCTGTTCCTAATAACCGAAGAGTATAGTATACTGATTGAGCTAGAGCTCCCACCTGATGGTCACAGTCTAAGTTGGACTGGCAGGAGCACCCTAGATTCTTCACTTTTGGGGCAAATATGGAGGGTACACCAAACGAGGGTGGGGGAATAGCATCAATATAACCGTTTTGGTCCCAACAGTATGATTTCATTTATCGTGGGGTTGAGTTGTAGTTTATTTAGTGTCATCCATCGTGCAATCTCTTCCATGCACTGTATAATGTTTGCAAAAGACACAGCGGGATCTTCGACCCGCAGCTATAGCTGTGTGTTGTCTGCATAAGAGTGGTATGACAAGTTGAATTTAGACAATACTCAGAGGTTGCATGTAGAATTTAAATAAAATAGGTGACAATGAGGATCCTTGTCGTCCTCCACATTGTACCAGGTTATCTTCCGATACATGGTGGCCCAATTTCACACATTGGTGACGTTCCAACAAAAAGGGGTAGAACCAGGGTGATGCTTAATCAGGCACTCCCACCACTGAGATGAGTCTCGTCAGCATGATGTCAAAGTCCACTGTATCAAACACTGCAGAAGTCCAACATAATCAACAGGGTCATTACCCCTTCATCTGCATTTATTAGTACATTATACAGCAACCAGTGCTATGTCGATCCGGTTTTCGCCCTTTGCACAGGATTGATAAATATCCAAAATACAATGTTTCTCAATAGTAGATTTCAGCGGGGAGGTTACCGCCTGCTCCAGAATCTTGGTTGGCCAGGACAGACCTGCCACTGGTGTGTAATTCTGAAGAATTTCCATATTAAGGTTTTTATTTTTTTTAGCAATGTGTTAGTGTGGTCATTTTTAAGATGGGTGGCACACTTCCCTTGCTAAGGGAATAATTAACAAAGGCTGTCATGAATTCGCTCGGGTATGATGCTTGGTTACAAGCAACGTAGGTAGGAACCCCATCACACATGTATGTTTAGTGACTTTTTATAACACTCAACGCTGTACATGTGTACAGTGGGTTTGAGTTTTGGAGCAGCTCATAGTGTGAGGTTACCTCAGAATACTCAACCAACGTTTTTAGCCAGACCATACCCGACTGGAATTATATCACTGACGAGTGAACACTTGAAAATGTACATGTTCACACACCCAAATGCTTTTGATGACCAACCTAGCTCTGTGACCTGCTTGTTGCATACATCTGTGCAACTGGTGCTCAATCCATGTGCTGATCCCAATCTCCTTGGTATTCCATCATATCGCCCTGTTGCTTTATACTAGCTATCCTGAAAATTAGATGGCTGCAAATGACAATATTCTACCTAGCTTGCCCAGTTATCTGCCTAGTAAGCCATCCACTTAGCTTAGTCTTACGTTCTTTCCTCTTACATAATGAATTCACAAAGCTGAATAGATTTTTGCACAAAGAAGTGATCAATAGTTCCATTGGTCTGTAAATCCACAGACCTACTGTAATGTATGTAAATATGTCCTATGTAAAGCACTCTAGATTAAAGCACTATATAAAAACAAATTATTACTGCAATACCATACACTGTAGTTGGCCTCCAGAACGTGCTTTGCTCTATGATTAAGAGTGCATTATAGATCAGCACCTGCGGGAGAGAGCTGGCCAATCCAGAGACAAGGAACACAAGCAGAATCTGCTTTTCATGCCGGGACTGCTGCGCCTCTGCCTAGCCTTAACCAAGTCCTTTGAGGCGGTGCCCCAGTGTCGAGTCTACACTGGAGTGCCACACCTAGAGCCCGTAGCCAACTCGCCTGCGCACCTCCTGGCTCACCTGCAGGTCCTGGAAATAGTAATTTACAATTGAAGACGTGTCATTTCTTTTAAAGGGAAGCATGAATTGCGCAAAGCCTGGTTCCATTAAAAACAAACAAAGAATCAGCACCACAGATGGCAGATCCTAGTGCTTATAGCGATACATACTGCCTTAATGTATGTTCAGGGCTAGAATGCAGCGCGTTAGCCTACCTGGTTCAGGCTGGAGTATCAGTGGCCTTGCCCTCCCACGAAAGTGGTAATAAACCCTATATTGAAAACAGTTGATATCAATGACAGGCAAGGGCCATCTTGTCCACTTGAAGTTAACAATTACCCTGCCTGCCTCACCCCCATACTATGTACTTAGTCTCAGGCTAGGACTTTACTTGAACTTTGAGAACTTTTTTCGATTGATGTAACTTCTGAACTTCATAAACAGCAAATTATGGGTCACCACAGAGCCTTGCACTACAAACCTTTTCGGAGCCTGTTTACCATATCTATTTATATGTGTCCATTCATGCAGCTAATCTTTACATTTCACAGCCACTCATCTTATGAATGGCTTACTTCAGTGGTACACATAAATGTTGGATTATTGCTAATTTTATGTCTTGGGTACAAAACCTCTGGTGACATTACAAATATTAGTACAAAATTGCTAATCAAATAAGTTTGTTTGCTAATCAAGAACATTTTAAATTCGCAAACTCTGCTAATCAATTTCTAAAAAACGAATGTATGCCTTGTGTTAATCCAACTCCACAAGTCTAAGCACAAGGGCTGACAAAGACAAGTAAACCAAAGATGAGTGTGACTGACGAGATTCGGATACTTCACCCAAGTGGTGCAGGAACACTGGTTGAGATAAAGATAAAGAACTGCATCCTGGGAATTGAGGTCTAATCTCTCTAGCATGGAGAGGAGTGCTGACGGACGCAAGACTACAGACCTACATCTAGCTGTCGAAACTCAGTACGACACCAGCGCAGATTCACAAATTATCAAAGTCCAGGGACTCTGGCAAAGCACTTGCCATTCAGAAAGTAAACAAAATGACTGATGCTAATAAGCAGCAAGAGCTAGGATTCCACCCTAGCCACGCATATGTGACCAAGAAAAATAGTAAAACTTTAGGTTATGTTGCCTTCAATGTCCTTCCTTGTTACAATATTCTTTTTTTTTAAATAAATGGCAAACAGTGACAAAGAACGGGGCGAGGCCCTCCCAATGTATTCCCAATCCTCTGTTTAATCATTCTTCTATTGTCAACCGAAATTATGTGATATCTGGAACCGCATATTCACAATCTCCAAGATTTCTTATGATTGAACAAAATCGGTGTGCGCGCATTTGCCTGCGTCTGTGTAGCTTCCTTCCACCGTGTCTCGTCTCATGCTTTCACTCTTTAACCCTCCCAACGCTCTGCATCTACTCCCGAATCCCTGTTATTAGTCTTTCATTCTGCACAAATCACCACCGTAGCGCACTTGAAGAGCTGAGCCTTGTCCGCATATAGGGAAATTGTGACCCTGCACTGAGGGTTGCAGTTAAGCCAAGGTCTGTGGGGAGAAAAGGAAATGGGGCCAAGAGCTGTAAAGGAGAACAATGGGAAAAAGTCAGGGAGACAGAAACATACACATGAAATGAATATATGGGTGCAGAATAGTGATTGTTGGGATAAATGTATAGTTTAGTGTCTTGATCAGAAGATATGACAAAACGAAGGGCATAGAGCAAAGGGCATTCAAACCAGCGACTGGATTCAAGAACCAAATCTTATCCCCATGAAGGAGGCTCAGCCTTAGGGAGGCATCAACTAGTCCAAGCCTGCAGTGATCCCCAACCACCAGCACTGCACTGCATATCTGTAAATATTCCAAGTACGGAAAACGGATTTAAACTCCTCTCTCTTTCCTTCATTTGTTGTTGATGTATAGGATGTCATATGTGAATGTAGTCACATGTATTTATTTATATTGTAGGCCTTTTGTGATCAAATAGCACATGCAATAAAACGTTGCCAAAAGGGAGGAAAGTAGTGCATACCATAAAATGTGGACAACACAAAGGGCGTAAAGTAGTGAGGAGGTTGGGATTTGAAAAACCAAAAAGCCCAGTCCGTCACAAAGGTGCTAATAAAAAGGTGACTAGGCCACGATCCCTCAACATTGACTAAAACAGCTTGGGGTGATGGGACATGTAGTCTAAAACATCTAGCAAGTCAAAGCTTGCAGTCGCCATCATTGAAACGGTATAAATGAGTAGTTACTGATAATATTTAGGGGAATGTTAATCTTGGGGTGAACGACAGTGAAAAAAAAAAAGGAGCAGGATGTAGTTTTAAATGAATGTGAAAAATAAACAAATGAGTGCATGTAGACCGTCAATTTTCAATGAATTCATTGCACTTTCCCAGCTCATCCTTGTACAATTCAGAGGTGTCATTTCTTGTGAGACTTGTATTGTTTTTTCTCCCCAACACTGGCCAATTTCCATACTGTTTACATTACTATAATAAACCAGTCTTATTTGCCTAAACTAAGATTATTCTACAGTATTTTTAAAAAAACGTTACAACGCAAAAATACAAAGAACCTTATATTAATCACAATACAGTTGCCACAGCGTCATGATCAAGGTTAACAGCAACCATTATTTCATAATCTTTCCCAGCAGATCTGTTTCAAGGATATAGAGTAGAGGTCTGCAACCTGCAGCTCTCCAGATGTTTTAGACTACTAATCCCATGATCCTTACCACTGACTATTCTGGCTAGGGTAGATGGGAGTTGTAGTCCAAAACATCTGGAGAGCCAAAGGTTGCAGACCCACAATATAGAGCATGATCATCGATGAGCACCAATGTAATGGCAAAACACATAGAAGAGATGCGTTTCTTTAGTCGACATCTGACAAGGGTGGCCTATATTCTTTGTACAGTCGAATTCTGTCAACCATCTACAGGCAGGATGTGGCCCACCTGTGTCACGTCATTATGATGGTATTGGATAGTATGGTTAAGCCCACAAATTCAGAATCACAGAATGCATGCTTCTTCCAGGAACCAAGCCACTCTTTCCGCTGACTCAGTTTCTTTGGCTCAGGATATATATACACCATCATTGGCTTATTTTGCCTTATTCTGGACGCAGATATGATCTTGCTCTAAAAACAGGTATAGTTGGATTTGATATCTTTGGCAAAACCACCGACAGGGCAGTACACAAAAGGGAGCAGGCGCCCCTCTCTCGAAAGAACACCGCATGATAACCTGTTCAGTGGTCGTTAACCACTTTGAGATTTCGCAGCCATCTGCTTTTTGCTTACTGTACCATTCACAGATGGGAAATATCCATTTGCACATCAGTCTTTGTCCCGCCCACATGAGCAGTCCAGCACCGAAACGCTATGGCAATTCCCTTCTGAACCAGAGTACCAACAGCAACCCCATAAACATATTTCAGCCTTGTTGGGCCTCATCAGTGAGGTGAAGCTGTGCCTCTCTGAGCACAGTGAGCAGGGAGTCCACGCCCGGTTACTTAGGGTGACCGACAGGGCAGGTAACATTTTCATTGCGCCCATTAGAACATAATGTTGTTGCATAAAGTTTGATTTGGCCCGATTAACCTCGATTGCTTGTCGGAGAGTAATTCGCCAAGGCAATTTAGTTGCGATATGTAGGCATTCTGGTTGCATCCATTAAGTTATCTGCAAATTGCAGAGGAACTTTTATTGTGCCAATCTTTATCACATTTTGTAGGGTCTCCCCTGTCGCTCGGTACTTACCAGTGTAGAGCATCAAGAGCAGGGGAGCCAGAAGTAACAAACAGCTTGCTAGAAATGTACTGTTCCTTTGCCAGCAGATGCAGATTATATTAGATCTAGCCCTTAAAGTAGTTTGGAAAAGAGGGTACATGGAAAATGTAGGAAGGCAGCATCTGCAGCTCATGAAATGCTTTTAAGGGAGTGCAGGGGGCTGCAATTGTGGACAGAGTCAACAATGGAGAACCTGGCCTATGCTTTAAGCACGGGTACCCTCAACTCATACTAGAACTCTGGTATTTTTCCAATGGCCTCGCTCACAATTGGCAATTTAGAAACACCCTCCGCTCACTTGCAAACACATGGACTTTCTCAGCCTCCATCTGCCGGAGAACACTCTGGATAACCTCACACATCTTAAACACAGGCTGTGATTTGAGAAACACAAGAGAACATGTGTTGCAAAACTGATAGAGGGGGTTGGGGGGAGGCAGGTAAAACTATGTGCAATGAAGCTGGGGAAATGCTTGCCCGAGACCTGCAACTAGGGTTACATACAGGGCTTTCACTTGTCCATCAATTGCCTGCTGGGAGGTCACCTCAATGGAATAAAAGGGGCCGAAGCAAAAGGAAGGTAAAAGCTAACTCTAGGATTGGCATAGGGGGTCTCATGACAGGAGGTCATCTGGCAACTCTACCAGTTGAAGACATCAACCATTGCTTATTCCCCAGGACCAGCATCAGATCGTATAAAGTGATGTGAGGCAGGAAAAGCAAAGGAAATAGCTGTTCAGATGGTTAGCAGTGGCCATGTAAATGGAACGAGACCAGCTGCAGGAAGAGAGAAAATGTTAATAGGGAGATAAGGCAATCAAAGTGATAGACATTCTAATAATGGTAAAGCAAGCCTGGAAACACCCTGCTTGATGCATGAAAGGAATGTAGCATCCACAGGGGGCCGTGCTGCAATATGGGCAGTTATCGGCCCATCCCGGAAACAGAAGCAGCAAGTACTTACTCCCATGGGTAGCAGCAACAAAACATGGAGCCACACCAGTATCACAGAGCGAAAGATGTCAGACTCAAACCTTTAGAAAGAGATCCTAGAACAATCCTCTTGTGTGGAACTGAACTAAAAAGAGGAAAGGAAACCCCTGTTTGTAGGGTAATCTTATACAGTACATGTGCTTATGGAGTGGACTTGGTGGCTGTGACATAATAAAGCATGACTGACAGGAGACACACACCAACATTTTTAATTTGTACTGCAAGTGCATCAATCTAGTTTTGTGATGTTACACACTATAATATACATATAACCCTATATATATTTATGATAAATTACTCACCGTAATCGTATTTCTGATGCTCGTATCTGCTTAGATTCACATGCTGTGCATAGGCCGACATCTAGTGGAAGCTGCAAAGTATTACAGTTGTTTTCGAAACTCGAAAAAGGACGTCAACATGGTGTGCCAGTAATACTATCCCTAGTGTGACAGCCACTGTACCCATGATCCCTCATGCGTTGAGGTCCCTCAGATTGCTATTATTCTGACATGAGGTAGCATGGGTACAGTTGTGTCCAAGTAGATACGTATTAGACAAGCTAATAAGCATCCATGCGCCTTCTCTCAGAGGGGAGGAAGGGATGGATCGCATGTGAATCTAAGCAGATACATGCATCAGAAAATCGATTACGGTGAGTAATGTATCCCTTCTGAGGCTTGTGGAATCTGCTTAGATCACATGCTGTCCATAGATTAGCGAGCAGTGGTAGGAGGTGGGATGCGAGAAGGTTCATGAGAGAATAAATGTCTTAGAACCGCTTGTCCCACTTGTGTATCTCTTGGAACGAGTGTCAATGCAATAGTGCCGAGTGAAAGTATGTACAGAGCTCCATTTAGCTGCCTTGCAAATACTGTTTAAGGGGACATTTGCAATGAAAGCCAGAATGGCTCTTGTGCCTCTTGTGGAGTGAGCGCTGGGTCTGATAGGGAATAGCACAGTTGGATACATACGACTAGCCACCTAGAGATGGCATTCTTCGAAATGTGGTCACCTTCTCTGCCTGGCGCTATGGAGACAAACAATTGATCTGTTTTCCTTAGTGGTCTGGTCTCGTCTACGTAGTAGAGGACCGCTCTGCTCACATCTAGTGTGGAGTTTTACCTCAGCGGAGCTGGTGGGTTCCTGGAAGAAAGCCGGTAGCTCAATTGACTGGTTTACATAAAGTTTGGAGATTAATTTAGGGGAGAACCTAGGGTGAGTACACAAAACCAGCTTGTCCTTGTGTACAAAAAAGAAAGGATCCTTCACGGACGATGCTTGAATTTAACGAACCCTTCTTATGGAAGTGATAGCCACTATGAAGCAGCTTCATAAGTCAGGTGTTTGAAACTAGACTTGTGCATAGGCTCAAAAGGAGGTCCCATGAGTTTAGCAAGTACCACATTGAGATACCAACCTGGCGGCGGGTTAGAAATTGGAGGGTGGTGTCTCTTTACTCCTTCCATGAATGCTTTGATGACTGGTACTTTCCACCATGAGACTATTATGAGAGGTCGTGTAGGCCGACAAGGCTGCCAGGTGGATGTTTAGGGAGTTGAATACTAACCCTGCACCTACCAAATGGAGCATAGAAGTTTGAATGCGGGATGGAGTACATTCTATGAGGTCGATTTGTTTAGACTGGCACCAAATTACAAATCTTCTCCATTTGTCAAAGTAACAGTGTCTAGTGTTTGGTTTTCTTGATTCTTTCAAGATATCCATGCATTTCTGTGGCAGGTTGAGATGTCCGAACTCTAGGACTTCAGGAGCCATGCTGCTAAGTTCATTGATTGCGGCTGCAGGTTCACTGTTAGTTCTTCGTGCTGAGTGAGTAGATTGTACTGGCATGGGAGTCTGATGGGATCGCACATCGCCAATTTGCGCAGATGTGGATACCATGGTTGTCTTGCCCACATAGGAGTAACTAGGATAAGCGTCATCGGTTCCTTGTGTACCTTGTTCACCACCTTCCTCATGAGAGGTGTTGGGAGAAAAGCGTAAGCAAATTTCCCTGACCAGTTCATCCATAGGGCATTCCCCCTTGGAGCCTTGGTGGGGGAACCTGGACGCGAAATTTGGGCATTGACTGTTTTCGTTTGTAGCAAACAAGCTATTGTGGGGAAACCCCACTGAGAGAAGAGGTGTTCTACGACTCCTTCATGTAGACACCACTAGTGTTCCCCTGGTAGGGGATCTCTGCTCAATGAGTCTGCTAGAGAGTTGAGTTCCCCTGAACATGTTGTGACAGGAAACATCTTCCATTTGGGTGCCCATTTCGTACCCCCCCGTTTGTGGATATAAAACATTGCTGTAGTGCTGTCTGTTAGGATCTGCACCGATAGGTTTGTTAAATGGGGTTTGAATGCCTGAAGGGCTTTGAATACTGCCAGAAGTTCTAGCAGATTGATGGGATTCTGAGCTACAGTGCGAAACCACACCCCCTGAGCTGTGTGGTGAAGGTAGTGAACCCCCCCCACCCTGCTAGCGGGGCGTCCATCGTGACAATCGCCTGTACCTCTGGATCGTAGAAGGTGTTTCCCTTTGTTAGATTCTCCTTTGTCCACCAGCAAATATTTTGTACAAGTGTTGGTGAAACGACCACTAGATCGTCCCACTGACAACTTGCCGGAGACCACTGTTTCGCCAACCACTCCTGCATGGGTCGCAGGCGTGCGTTGTGTGGTACCAGGTAAATACAAGATGCCATCATGCCTAACAAACGCATAGCTTTGCGTACGCTTATCTGGTGGCCGGCTTGATAATGTGCAATTTGCAGTAGCATGTTTTGGACTCTTTCCTCTGTTGGAAAGACCAACGCCTCTACTGAGTTTATTACAGCTCCTAGGAACTGTTTCATTGTGCTTGGCACAAGGCTTGATTTTTTTCTCGTTTATAGAGAAGCCCAATTGAAAGAGAAGGTTGATTGTTCTTTGAATATTTTGCCTGCAAACCTGGGGGATTCTCCCCCATAATCAGCCAGTCGTCCAGGTAAGGGTACACTGAGATTGCCTCCCTTCGGCAGATGCGCTGCCACCACCTCTAGTACCTTTGTGAATACCCTTGGTACAGATGCTATTCCGAAGGCTAGCACCTTGAATTAGTAGTGCTGGTTTACTATCTTGAACCGCAAGAATCTTCTGTGTCCTGGGAACATTGACATATGAAAATCAGCATCTTTCATATCCAATGTTGCCATGTAATCCCCCCCCCCCCGCTTTAGCAGAGAGATTACTTCTTGTAGCGTAGTGATGCAGAACTTTTGTGGCTTGAAATATTTGTTTGTATGGGCATAAGTCTAATACTGGGCACATTGTTCGATCTTTCTTTGGAACAAGCAAGTAGGTTGAATAAATACTCTGGTTTACTTGTTTGGCCAGGATAACTTGTATGGCGTCCTTTTGAAGCAGCGCAGAGATTTCCTCGAGGAGGATGCGTTGGTTTTCTTTGGAGTGGGGCGGTGGATGGTTGCAGGGGGTCGCTCGAGGAGCTCCACACAACAACCGCCCACCATGGTGGACAGCACCTATTTGGCTGAGGTGATTCCCTCCCATGATTGGGTGAAGTTTGAAATACACCTTCCTACTGGAGAGGCACAGGAGGGCACTTCTAGCAGGTAGTCACTGTTTTGGAGGTGTGTTAGCGCCTCTAGAAGAGGAGCCCCTCCCCCGTCCATGAGATCTGCACGGACCCCTGTGGTAAATTTGAGAGACTTGGCCTTGACCGTTACCCCATGATGTTCCTTGATTTTGATTGGAGCTTGAACCGTGTTGAGAATTCTGTCCACGCAAGCAACGAAAATTACCTTTACCCCTTTGGCCAGTGGGTTTATTGGTTAATTGGCCCAAAGATTTAAGTGCATCATATTCTTCTTTAGACGTCTTTAAGGAGTCTTCAACTACCTTTCCAAAGAGTACGTTAGGCTCTATGGGCATATTGAGAAGTGTGGCTTGCGTCTTCTGCTTGAAGCCAGATTGGCGTAACCAAGCGTGATGCTTAATAATGGTTCCTTTCTGGGATTATCCTTCCCACATTGTCTGCGGCGTCAAGATTAGTTTTCAACGTGCAGCTTGAAACCGCCCTGCCTTCTGCAGCCACACTTGAGGGGTTCAGGGGCCATGGCAACAAGGCCGAGACCTCATCCCATGTATGGCAGTCATAACTTGGTGTTATTGGCTATTCTAGCTTGAAAAGCAGCCGAAGATGCCAATTTCCTCATCATTGTATACCGTTTTTGTCTCTCCTTGTCTGGAGGAGCTTCACAGGCGGCTAGGGGTGTCCCTGCTCTTTTTCTTGTTTTAACAAGAGAGTCAGGCTTAAGCTGTCCTAATATATAGAGGGTCGGCTGGGGGAGGTTTGCATAGCTTCTCAATCCGGGGGTTAACAGCCTGTGCGATTAGGTGTCTCTAGCGAGGGTTGTATCTTTTGCAGAACAGACCGCAGGAGGGGAATGAATTGAGAGACAGCCTTCTTGTCTCTCAAGATATCGTCCACAAAATCCTTGCCTTGTTGCGTCTCCTGCGTTGGTGTCTGGAAATGCTCAGCCGCCTTGACAAGCATGTCACTAAGTTGCGGCTGGTTATCTATCGGTGAGTGTTACAGGGGGATCCCGATTGACAGGAGAGTCCATGTTATACCAATTTGAGTCTGGATCAATCTCTTCATCATCCCCATAATAAGGATCAGCGGCCTCTTGAGAGGCATAGAGGTCTTCAGTATCAGTGTCTGGGTCATACAGGTAAATGAGTGGTGTGGGTTTAGAAACAGTGGCCGAAACAGGGAGCTGAGAACCAGAGGCCGCTGTTTTTGGAGGGATGGACTGAAGACTTGAGAAATAGTTAGGGTCTTTTTTCATAACAATTTGCCATGAGGGGGCGTGGCTTGGCGCCATGGTGAACGGTCGGGTCCGGTGAGAGCTCCCGGCCGCGACCGCGTGTTTACCAGCAATGCCCCAGTAAACTCAGGTTTTTGAGAATAAAACCAAAGCCCTGCTGAGCTGAGAGGCTGCCCTGTACCGGTGAGGGACCGAGCTAGCGCCATAATTCCCCAGCGAGCGTCCCCAACTTGGGCGGAATCAAGATGGCGGATGGCGGCCCGGCGTAATCCGGCCTCCCGACCAGTACCTGAACCGAGCGGGAGCTACGACAGCTCAACACGGAGCTACCCCCGATTCCTCGCCCTGAACTGGATTGCCCTGGAGCCTGCTTGCACCTCCGCCTCAGGATGCATCAGCGACGTAGAAGCGCCAACCTCTGGAGCAGCTGACATTCCTACTCGGAGCCCTGTGAGTCTCCCGCCTGCCCTGGGGTGGGAGGATCGAGGCTTCGGGCCCAGAGGCCAAAAGCAGTTGTGGGGTGGCCCCCGCTAAGTGGAGCGACAGCGCAAGTCCTCCCCCCCTGGCCCCTACAAGCCAAAGGTCTACCTCTCCCCCCCCCTCTCCCCCCCCTCTGCCGAGGGAAACTCCAGCTCCCAGGGCGCCCGCTGCAGCGAGACCCATCGCCGAGAACCGGAGTCCCTACCTCCTGTCAGCGCCTGCTGAGCCCCGCGACGGGCATCTACAACAGCGAAACAAGCCACAGAGGGGCACGACGGGGATCCCGCCCCCCCCCCCCCGTCACCTACCCACCACGCTTCGGCGGAAAATCTCCGGCTTCACACTGTTCCCCTCCCTCGGAGCGGACACGGGGGAATCGGCAGAAGCAGTGGTCTGTGGACTGCGCCCTAAGTCCCACTAACCCATCGGTGGCTGCGGAAGGCACGTGAAGCCCGTGGCCCCCATCACCCCAGCTGGGACTGGAAGCTTGGGAGTCCCCTCCCTGCAATACACTACCGATAACGACTCCTGGGAGAAGCGCATCTTCGGTTCACCTGACGCTGCAGAGGCGGGCTCTAGCACCCTGAGGAAGGTAAGGCGGCACCTGCCACACTACGCACACCCTAACACGAACCCCGCTGGGAGCGAGCTGGACCCCAAACCCGAAGGGAAGGCCATATCCTTCCACCCCTCTCTCCAGAAGTGCTGCACAACCAGCAAAGAGTTGTCCCTCCCGAGAACGACCACGGCCTTATCTCCCACCACTACCACTACGGCCACTACCGACGCTCTAAGCCACAGAGGACAAAGTGGGTGATCACCCTTCCGACCCCACAGCAAAGTCTCGTCTCTAATCTGCCAGGCCAGGAAGCGAGGGTCAAGAAGCAGCCCCGGTCCTACTTCAATCTACCCCGGGTGGGGGGCGTACAGGCGCCTGCAGAGGGCACAAGGGACAATGTCCAGGAACCAGAAAACCGCCAAACAAACGGACATTGCAGCCCTACTTTCCGCCAACATGGGTGAAAAATCAAAGAAAGGGGAGCGAAATAACATTTCTTGTGCCCCCTCAGAGCATAGCATGGAGTCGCCAACCCAAGCAGTGACCAAAGCGGACCTCCAGGAGCTACTCTCCGCCATAACTAAGGAGTACCAAAAAGGGACAGAAGAACTAAAGAGCAGAATCTCCTCCCTGGACGAGAGAGTGGGGGAAGTGGAGTCTAGAACAGAAGAAATCGAAACCACCCTGACTGAACACAACTTCGAGAGGGGAGGGGGCAGACAGACTCGCTGCGCTAGAGGCCAGGTGCGAGTCCCTCGAGAACAAACAAGAAGAGGCTGAAAATAGGTCTCGACGGAATATCCGCTTGAGGGGAATCCCGAGTTCTGTCCCCGACGAAGAGCTCAACGCTTATGTCAATTACTTATTTCGCTTCATCATAACGCTCCCAGAAGGAGCCCCTCTGAAACTGGACAGGGTCCACAGCGTCAGAGCCAGACAAAATGCAAATGTTACACCGGACGTCCTAGCTAGAGTCCACTTTTATAAAGTAAAGGAAGAAATCATGCAGGACGCTAGAAGTTCGACCCGGATTCACTTCCGTGACGCCGAAATATCCCTGTATCAGGACCTAGCCGCGACTACCCTTGCAAAAAGGAAAGCCCTCAAACCACTTGCTGAATGGCTGCGTGATCGGAAAACAACATACCATTGGGGCTTTACCACATCTCTACTCTTCGAGTGGGAGGGCAGGTCTTGGTCTATCCCTTCTCCTAGGGAAGCCGAGAGGTTCATGAACCCGGAGAACGAAGAGGGGTCCCTCCCCGAAGTCGCCGAGGCTCCTGGGAGATCCCGGGGAGACTCCACCAGAGCCTGGACCAAGGTTCCTGGCCGCTGCAGACCCTGTGGCCCACCGGGCAAGCCAAAAAGGGACAACAACCGCTGAATGGATAACCTAGAACACTCAAACCACACGCTCCCTTCTGGCCCGACCATCTACCCTCCCGTGAGGGGACACCGAATTACCTCAAGCTGCCTCCATCACTTAGTCTCGCTAATCTCAACCTGAATGTTTACTGGCCAAAGGAAGAGGCAAGGTTTGCCTCCAAGCAGAGTTTATACACCGGTCCGGCCGAATGCCCCGTTGGTTGAAGGCTGGCCCGGAAACCTTGTTATTGTTGGGTGGGTGGGGAGTTAGGGGGGTGGGACAAGGAGGAGAGGAAATCTTCACGAAGATGGAAGGATGGAAGGACTCCGCACTGCAAAACAAGGAACAAGAGATCTTCAAGGAACACCTCGAACCGACCTACGCAAGTTCCAAAAGATGGGCTTGTTAGACAAAACCCTAACTATCACGACCTGGAACGTGCAGGGGCTTAACGCACCCAGAAAGTGGAAAGCAGTGGAACAAAAACTAGACCAACTAGCTGCTGACATTGTCAGCATCCAGGAAACCCACCTCATTGCGGATGATGAAAAGCGACTACGGTTCTGGCGCTATCCAAAAATGCTATTTTGCCTCGGCCACACAGAAAAAGAGAGGCGTCGCTATCCTGCTAAAAAGAGACCTCCCATTGACACAGACCACCACCAAAAGAGACCCTGAGGGCAGATTCCTGCTTCTAAAGGGCCTCCTAGTTGAGCTCCCGATCACCTTGGTGGCCCATTTATGCACCAAATAAAGAGCAAGACCAATTCCTTCAGTCTCCTCCCAACCATCACGACTTTCTCAGTGGGCTACTTACTAGTCGGTGGGGACTTCAACCTCCCACTGGACCCGTCGGTGGACAAGACGCTCCCAGCCGCAAGGGAAGACTTTAGTAAATCCCTGGCCCTGGCGGAATTCCTGCGGGAAACCGAGACAATAGACCTATGGAGATTCCGCAACCGGAAAGAAAGACTAGACTTTCTTCTCCCACGTGCATAAAGGCTACTCACGGATCGACCTCTTGCTAGCCACGAACAACTTGGCCCCCTGTGTGGAGAATATTCAAATTGGACCAATCGCAATCTCGGACCACGCGCCAGTCACGATGGCGCTGTCCCTCCATGGAGCTCCGGAACCTAACCAGCGGCAATGGAAACTGCAAGATCATATCCTCACCGACATAGTAGCCAGCGCTGACCTCACGGAGGCGATTCGGAATTACTTCACCGAGAACACAACCCCTGACTCCTCAACAGCAACAGTGTGGGACGCCATGAAACCGGTGATCGGAGGAGTGGCGATGGATTTAACAGCCCGACTCAAGCGCCAAAACCTACTGAAGCAACAGAAGCTCGAACAAAGACTCACAGAACTGGAAAGCAAGCTCAAAGTCCGTTAGACGAAGACAACGCAGCAAGAACTCAAACGAATTAAAAGAGAGCTTGAGATCCACCTAGCGGACCGAGCCACCAAAGCTTTAACTTATACCAAACAATACTATTACCTGAACAGTAACAAAGCCAACAGGCTCCTAGCACACAAACTGAAAAAGGGCCTCCGACGTCTACCTCAGCCATCACTCAATTCTTGGCCCTAATCCCAAAGACACAGCCACCCCCACCACTAGCGGACTTGGAGGGCCCCATCGCAGAGGAGAAAGTCAGCGAAACGATCCGCCACCTGAAGAACACAACACCCGGTCCGGACGGGTTATCGGCAAAATTCTACAAAAGGTTTGCTCACCTGTTAGTATTACAAATGGCAAATTATTCAATTCATTCCGGTCCACTGGCTCCACAACCCCGTCCATGAATGAGTCTATAACAGTGCTGATCCCTAAACCAGGAAAAGACCGAACACAATGTGCATCATATAGGCCCATAACACTCCTAAACAACGATGCGAAAATATTTGCGAAAATCCTAGCAAACCGACTAGCCCCCTCCCTCCCAGAGCTCATTCATCCGGACCAAACAGGATTCATCCCGGGTCGGGGTACCCAAGACAATATCCGCAGAACCATCAACATCATAGATTCAGCGAACAGACTGGGCGCAAGGCTTGCAGTACTCTCCGACGCGCACAAAGCATTCGATATGCTCGACTGGGGCTATGTTGGGGAAATTTTAAGGTACTTTGGCTTTGGCCCAAATTTTACAAAGTGGGTCCTAGCCATCTACCAAAGACCTTCTACAAATCTTTGCCTCAATGGGGTCAAATCCAGTAGAATAAATATAAGCAGAGGCGCGAGGCAGGGATGCCCTCTTTCCCCACTTATTTTTGCCCTATCTATGGAGCCATTCGCAGAAAGGGTCCGCCGAAATTCATCAATACTCGGCCTAATGTTTAAAAGCAAATCCTACAAAATCGCCTTATACGCGGACGATGTGCTCCTAACACTCACCAGACCAGAAGAATCAATAAGAGCCCTATGGCAAATGCTTGAAGAATTCCGAGTAGCATCAGGATTCACAATAAACATCTCCAAATCAGTTACACTGGGCATAAACATCCCACAAAACTCCAAATCTCTCCTTGAAGCGGAGTTCCAGATCCCCTGGCCAAGAAGTAACCAACTATCTAGGAGTTCAAATACCCAACAAAACTGAGACGCTGTACAAGACAAACTTCCCGCCACTCTTCAGAGACCTGAAAAATGACATCAACCGCTGGAAAAAACAAGAAATCTCCTGGTTTGGCCGAACTACTGCGATAAAAATGAATCTCACACCATGGCTGCTATACTATCCCCAAGCTCTGTCAGTGTCGATCCGGGAAAAGGCCCTGCAAAAGCTGCAAGGAGAGGTTTTGAATCTAGTCTGGGAGGGAAAGAAGTCTCGTATCCCAAAACGCATCATGCTCTAAAGTGCGGCCTTGGGCGGCCTAGGGGTCCCAGACGTATCAAGGTACTGCCTCGCGGCCCAATTAGCCCCAGCCTTCGCCTGGAAGCTCCTCGCCAACGTCCCTTGGTGGCTACAACTGGAGGAAGATTGGAGCCAGATCCCACTGGAATCCCTGCCCCACTCCAAAGAGCCCAATGGGGCCCAGACCCCCTACCAGCAACAAGAAACACGGTCGCAAGCTGGAAAGCTGCTGCCTGCCAGTGAAAATGCAGAGGCACAATGGGCCCCCTCACGCCAATCTGGGACAATCCCAACTTCTCCCCCGGAATCACACCAAACCAGTTCACGGAGTGGCGGGCCGGTGGCTTAGAAACTATCTCCGATTTCTTCGAGAATGGCCTCCCTTTTAACTTCGAAGAGTGTAAATCAAAGTTCAAGATCCAGGAAACAGAAAGATTCCGCTATACGCAGCTGAGGCACTGGTTATCGACTCCCCAGGTCAGGAAGCAGGGCAGCAGAGAGCTAACGGCATTGGAACTCACCCTATCATCCACTCCCCCGAAAGGGAAAATATCCGCCTTGTACAAAATACTAGATAGAACATTCCCCACAAAAAAGAACCGTATATGGTGAAATGGGAAGAGGACATCGGGAGACCAATTGAACCAGAGGAATGGCAACACATCTGGTCCCGTGCACTGAAAAGCTCAAAATGTGTGACAAACAAAGAAAGTGCGTTTAAAGTCTGCTACAGATGGTACAGAACTCCAGTAATCCTTAACAAGTGTAACCTGGCTATCCCTGCTCAGTGCTGGAGGGGGTGCCCGGACCGCGGAACCCTATTCCACCTCTTCTGGTCATGCCCGAAAGCCACCCTATTTTGGAAATACACCCTGGAGCAAATTAGAACAATTACTGGACTCAACATCCCCTGGGACCCAGGGATCGTGCTACTTGGTGCGACAGGAGAAGGTCAATTCCCCCTAACCGGCAGCCTGGACGACCTTTGCTCCCATCTCCTTACAGCCGCCAAAATCACCATCTCCAGACTCTGGAAAAACCCGGAGGGCCCGTCCACACAGATGTGGTGGTCCAAATGCTGGGAAATTGTTGCAGCCGAGAAAGTTACAGCCATCAGATCAGGCAACAAACCCAAATTCGAACGTATATGGGCGCCTTTCCTGGACTATGTGCAGCAATTCCCCGGGGTGGCGAGATAACCCCTTAACCTATGCTGGATGGAAACCCAAGACTGAAAAGAACGAACAGAACCAAGCCGGAAACGCAACGGAGCTCCTCCACGCCGCTGAACTGCCACGAACCATCAGCCTATTTACCCCTACCCAGAAAGTCCTGCGATAAAAGCATCCTGCTGAAATCTAGCGAAAGAGTCACCTCGAACCCCTGAAACTATCTCCTTGTTGAAACAGACAGTCATCTGTTCCTAATGTGCGCACAGCTCCTTGTTCCCCTCCCCCCTCTCAGTTGTAGTTAATACTTTTGTTTTTGAAGAGAACGCAGGACTGGCTAAGACTTAATTATGCAAAGAGCTGTTCTCTCCCACTAAATGTATTTAACGAGTTGTTAAAGCTTGTAATAACCACAGATTCTGCATGACTTGTTAAAAACAATAAAATAATGTTGGAAAAAAGAAATTTGCCATGAACTTCATTCTTCTCATGACCCTGTCTATATCCTCACAAGACCATTGGGTAGAGCTAGGAATTGACCTAGGGTCTGAAGGGTGTAAGCGAACTCCTTGATCTTGAGGAGTAAGATGTACTTCAGAAGGCATCTGAGTTTTCCTCTTTAGGGCCGAAGACAGGGAATCTTGTTCATGTGTGTCTTTATTCTTGCGAGGGGACCTATCCCTTTGGGACCTTTCTTTATGGGGGTGGGGGGTCTTAGAAGACTTTTGTAGACTCCTTAACCTTTACTAGGCCTTCTGGGACGCATTTCTTTTCCCAAATGTGCTAGTCCCGCCTGGATAGGGTTCTTTATCGATTTCGGCTGAGAACAGCGAACTTCGGAAGTTGAAAGATTCAATGCCTCATCTACAGACGTGCAGCTTTCGGAGTTGGATTTACTCACAACGTCTGTTCTGTCTTTCGACAGTCGGGATCGGTCATGTGGCGACCTGGATCTGGAGTGCCCAGAGGACAGGGATTCTACAGACCTTTCCTTAGATGTCATGCGTTGGGCCTTCTTTGACGGTCGTGTCGAGTATCGGCCGTGGGTTTAGTTGATGGGGTTGTGATAGCACCCTTGCTGACTGGTTTCTTCCCCGTAACAAGGCCACCGGCCTGTCTGGTGGGGTCGGGGGCCTTCGATTGGGAAACCAGAGTATCCCCATCGCCTTCGGATACCGCAGCGTTGCTACCGTCTCTGAAAGTCCCCTCCACGTCCATGGTGGCCTCGATCTGCATGGCGTGGTGGGTCCAGCGTTTAAACCCAAGACATCAAAGGACCGCTTAACTAAAGAGCCTACAAGCCCGACAGGTCCCTTCGACATGGTCCCGAGGGAGACAAAGGTAGCACACCAGGTGCTTGTCAACGGAAACCTCTTGTTGCACTTAATGCAAAGTTCAAAAAGGGTCCTATTCATAATGGAATGGCACGGCAGCTATGCGAATGTAGTGTACGAAAAGGGGCAAATAAATGTGTTCCCCCCTTTCCCTACTGTGTGGGCCGAGGGCCAAAGCACGAAGCGGCCTTCCAAGGCCGAAGTAATCCGCCGGCAGGAGTCTTCGACGGTCGGTTGTTCACCGCTGTCAGATCTCGATAGTCGGCGATATGGAAGTATATTAAGACAAACTATCATTAATTTGGAAAAGTCAATGGCGATAAGCCGAAAGGAGAACTCTGCGTAATAGAGTCCGTCTACGATGGCAGAAAAAAACAATCTGAGGGACCTTGACAGGTGAAGGACCACGAGTACAGTGGACGTCACACTAGGGATAGTATTAATGGCACACCCAGTTGACGTCCCTTTTCGAATACAACTGTAATACTCTGCAGCTTCCACTAGAAGGATCTCTGTCAAAAGTCCTTTATTTTCAAAACGGTAGACAAGCAGCTCGAGAGAAAATCATATATATATATTCAATGAAAAAACTGTTAAAAGGGACGTTATGGTTAAGTTGCGCTACTAACCTATGAAATTCAGTAAAAAAAAAGTTAAAAAGGACGTTATGGTTACAAGTAAAATCGAAAAACCCCTGAACTTCGCCAGATATGGTAAGCTAGGTAACCATAACTGGCGCCACCACCGCGCACTGCTTAAACGAACACCCAGAACATCAAAGATGACATCACAAATATCATTGATGATATCGCATGTGTATTTACTTTTCATACAAGCGGTTGTGAATGTAATGTTGGCAAACAAGTATCAGGGATTATCAGGCGATGCGTAATAAACTACATACTTTATTATGCAATGTAGTGTTTTAAAAGAAAATTCCATTGCAGTGTTCTTTCTAGTACAGGAACCTACTCATACAGAAATGTAGGTATTGGCTGCAGCATACACCATAGAGGTGCAATATTTGTAATTTTCCAAAGTTATATAAGGAAACTGTGAATGCTTCTGTATCAGACTTTTCCATACTGTGAAACATGTACTAAGTAGCTAATAATGCATGGCTTACTACATATTTTGACTAAAACACACAAAGCAGACTACAATGCATACAAATATGGGGCTTATATATGGAGATTAAAGTAAGCAAACAAGAGGCAGTATCATTAGCAACAGTGTATAACCTAGATTGTATTAAACGCACAAAAATGATTGCTGTGTTTCAGGCCTGCTTCTTCCCCTATCTATGTACATCATAAAATGCGATTAAATTCTAAGGAACGTAGTGTAAGAACAAGTGAGAATAGCAAGATCTATAAATGTAATACCTTTTGAATATTATACCTTTTGAATGTTAAGTTTGACTGTCTGTGAATAAAACCACCTGGCCCCGAGATGGCAGTGAACAAAAACAAAGGGGCTAGACATGTGATGCATCAATGAGATTTGTCATGTCATATTTCATATCCTAGGTGTTAGTCTTAGCAGTGCACAGTTGTGGCACGAGTTATGGTTGCTTAGCTTAACATAACTGGCAAATTTCTGGTTTTTTTTCGATTTTACTTGTAACCATAACATCCTTTTAACAACTTCTTTTACTGAATTGCATAGGTTTTTATTAGTGCAACTTAACCATAACGATCCTGTAACAAAGTTTTTTCACTGAATCGACGTATATAATGTAAATTTGATAAAGGTTTACTAGGATGCCCTAAGTTTATAGACATAGCATAGAACATACTGAAACCCCCCCCCACCTGCGCTAGTGCGTCTGATAGCCGCGGACCATGCGCCTGTTCGCGGATGGACTGACAACATCAACACTATCCAAAAACTCAGGGGTATCTTACATTGTTATATCATCCAAAAAGAACACTTAACATGTTCAAAAAGCAGCACATAATTACATTCAATAATAAATAAGAAGTGAAACTGTATGTAAAACACCAACAGTCCAATTACATAGCATATGCAACATAGTGGAATATACCAAAACACAACAAATATGCCTCTAACAGAATTACCTCACAGAAATTGCAGAGCAGAAATCAACAGGACACCTACGCAGCGGTAACAGCAACACTTAGCAAGAAACTAGTGAGTAGCAAGAAACTAGTGAGTACACTACATTTATTGTATATATTTATGAACTTTCTGTATTAGGTACACTAAAATTAATTTCTTTTTTTTTTTAGACAGAAATTTCCAGTACTTTGGAATGGCTGGAAGAAAATGTTCCTTGAGATGAAATGATTGAAGACAGTGATACTAATGGTAGACACTACACTTCTCTATATAAGCCAATTAATAACCATTACTTTATGTGTACAACACTTTTTTCTAACAGACCATACAGACATTAAAAAATAATATACCAAGAGAGAAGTTAGAAAATCCTCTGCAGCGAATGGAGCCAAAAATGGATACATCAATGAAAAATGTCACTTATAAAAAACTTTGTGGAGGACCATATACAAGACAAAATTAAATATCACTGTCCCACATGTACCTGTTCCCCTTCTCCATGTCCCAGCCAACTATCCCCAAACCCTCCACAGCAAGAAAAACGTTACGATGAGGCGTCCATCCCTTCCTCCCCTCCCATCCATCATGTCCAAACTCCTAATTCCCCTGTATTTATTTCAGTTTCTGCTTCCCCCTCTTTCGTAATTTTTATACGGTTATACAATAATAAAATATTAAGTGTGTTAGTATATTCCTCAGTGTATTTTTTTTTTTAAATGACAGTGTGTCCGCGGACAGCGTGGCTGTCCGGGATGTCCTCAATTGAACAAAATGGGGGTGTCCTAAGGACACTATACCTTTTCGAATTGGCCGTAGTCAGAATGGGGGTGTCCGCAGAACACTAAAGACATCCACATTTTCGTAGCTATGCAAAAGAAAGTGTCCTAAGAACATTTCCCCTGTTCGCATTGTCCGTAACCAGAATTAGTATGTCTGTAGAACACATAGCCCGTCCACCTAGCCGCAAAGTTCTGACGCACATTTGTTTTGTTCGGGGACCTGAACACTGTCCGTAGAACACCTGAACACGTGCGTGGCACACCCTTGCCCTTACGAACATCGTGCCCGTCCGCCGCAATATTCGGGAACAGTGCGGATGTCCGAAGACCTCAAAATTCTTTGCGGTTCTGCCCTGTCACAACCATTGCACTTTTTGCTGAGAGGAAGCAGGGGCTCTGAAAAGAGCCTTTTTGTTGTTTGTGTTTCGAAATCTTCAAAATGGTCACCACCTACTGCAAAATGGATTGCTGTAATTCCAGAAAAGGTCGCTATGCAATTTGTATATTTCACAGAAAAATCCGATTGCCGGCATAAGTAAGATGTACTCCATCTCCAAAAAGGCGGAGACAGCCTTGTTAACATTGCGCCTTGCTTTCGCCATTTGTGGACCAAAAGAAGAACGCAGCCACATTTGTCTCTGCGCAATACAGGCAAAAACTACTATAGTGTTTGGATACATGTCCATGCCTTTTCCCAAGTCCTTCTTTCATTGCAAATTGCAAAGAGATTCCAGACATATGTCCTAAACGGTTCCCTCCACAATGAATAATAATAATGTCTGGATGACACTGTCACCAAAGTAGCTCAAAGAGGTACCAAATCCAGCCACTTCATTCCACGCACTCCATGTCAGTGCACTTCACCATGAGGGAATCCAAGATGTACAGCCACTCCGCAGCGATCTACATGCACTCCAAACAATTTATCCACGAATCTCCCAAAATCCAGACAATCTGCTTTCTGAAACACACAGCCATAGCTATCTCCTATCCTCTCAGGAAAAATACTTTCTAAAACTCTCTGCTCACACATCACACCCAGTAAACCCTATTGGCCAATCCCGTGCTGTGCCAAGTCTCATTTGCATCCCTCTCAACCTCAGAAATCCTGCATGTATTACGCACTGTCCGGACAAATCGGAAAATCTGAGCATGGGGAATTAAAATTGAAATAGTGTGCCTGATTTCCCCTTTGAGGTTGGCTCTGAAGAGAGACTTTTATTTTGTATTTTTTGGGGTTTTTTCTCCTAATTTTCCTCCATAAATCTTCACATTAGCTTCTCCAAAGCAACCCTTATGCTCCAAAACAGCATGGCATTTCCCATAAAAGACTAAGACATACCAACTTCTTTAAAGTAATCAACATTGCCAGAGTCAATGTTCTCATTGTTGCAAAAGAATATGCCAGATCTAGTCATAAAAGCAAACATACCTCTGTTCATTAAGCACCTACCAACATTTTGTTGGGGACAAAAAAACAGAACTATTTTCCCATACTGCCCTAGGTACCAAAGCAGTAAAAAACAACCTTCGCATTTGGAAGAACTTTCATGACTGCCTGAACCAAGCTTTGCAGATCTTGCAACAAAGTAGGGGCACTGACATAGCCCAAATGCAAAGCACCACAGTGCAGAACAACCACATTTGGACTATAATACCTAGCCATATCCTGACAAACTTCTAGCTTTGCCTGCAAATTAAAACCAGGCACAGTGCACCACACCACTCCCACTCCTTTTGTGTCAAAATGGTAAGCCACATTCCTAGATTTAGCATACTGCTGCAAACCATTCAGAAACGTAGCTCCAAGCACCACCACCCTGACGTTGTCCACCTCTGCCATCTTCACTACACACAGCCTCTCTCAATACGAAGCACAACCTCAACACCCGATTGGCTAATCCTCAAAATGCACTCCCATTTCATGCTTGGAAGCCTGGATGTGAAGGTCCTGTCTGCGAACAGCCGCGCTGCCCGTGGTTTGCGTAAGTAACACTGGGACAGACCTTTTACCCTTTCCACTTCACTCTCTGCACCATTCCCTCATTGGCTACTGGTAAGCAGTCACACAACCATCAACCAATCACATGCAAGACCTCTACATCTAACACCATCAAAATTCAACACTTGTACTGTTGATCACTCCGAGTGCAATTGCGCTGTAACTGCAAAGCAGCTACAGCAACTACTAGTAAACTCTCCAACATTTCTACTTGCAGATTCATGCACATCCACATGCATGAACACAAAGTACAGGTATGAATATTTTTTGCACAGTACATCATACATGCCAACATTCCGACCCACCTGGAAGGGACATTTCCACCGAAAAATCGGGAGACAACACTTGTCATAAGAATGCATTGGGCAAAGATGTTTTTTCGGCAGGAGACCGTGAAAAAAAACAATATTTTTCACAGAAAAATCAGGAGTCGCGTGCCGAAATCGGGAGGATTGGCAAGTATGGTACATGTACATCTCTTCTATAAATGCATAAACAGGATAACTGCCACTTACCCTGTGCAATCTGTAAAACAAGCTTACTGTCATTTCTCCCATCTGTTATGATCAAGTGTCACTTGCAAAGTGGTCTGCTCTCCAAATTTGTATTTACCCATATTATTAACTGCAATGTGCAAACTGTTATTTTCTTCATTCACTCTATCATTTCTGTGACCACTGCCACGTATTTAACCACATTACAACCATGATAGCATTTAATGCATTATAGTGCATAAGAGGTACATAAAATTTCTTTTTGGGATTTTACCCAGTTATATATTTTCTTTCTTCGGGTAGTATATTGGCCAGGACTTGGAGTGCGCGCCTCACCCAGCTTTTTTACATGTAATCTGTGGAGATCCGGACTCCAGAGCCTGCAGCACCGGGGATATTTTGCCCTACAGTGGAGAACCATAGTTATGGTTTTTCCCCCCTCCCCCTGCTAAGGGTAAGATGTGTGCTCCTGGAGGGGAGTCTTTCCTTGGTCACCTGAACTGAACAAAAAATGTTCACTACAGCTCCCATAATCCTTAGAGACTGCATTAGCAATTTAATTGGATTCACCTGAAAAGCAAGGTAACACATCCTCCCTGAAGAGTGTTGGGACACGAAAGTGCTAGGAGGAGGAGAACAGCAGAAATGCAGCAGAAGGGATCCAACCCTGTGAATATTTTGGCAGCAATTGGGATCTAACCCAGTGAATTGGACACTTTTGGGATTTAACCCAGTTGTATATTTTTTCTTTCTTCAGGTAGTATATTGGCCAGCAATTGGAGTGCGCGCCTCACCCACCTTTTTTTACATACATATAATTTCCTTTCTATACATTCTGCATATTTCACATACATTCCATCATTTCAACTTCCTTTACAAATGATATGATATGATATATGATAAGGCATTTTTAACGCGCCTATACACAAGTGTTTCAAGGCGCAACGAGGCAGGGGGGGGGGAACAAGGGGAGACAGACAACGATCTTACTAGGCCAGGTGTCATTCAGATCGCGCAAGTGCAAGGGTAGAGGGGAAGGGAAAAGTGCATGGGGGAAGGGAGAGGGGAAAGTGCAGTACAGGGTTATTAGCATACAGCATACAGGATAAATAAGGTCCAGCTGGTGGCAAGTGCGAGGTAAGTGCAGACAAGTGCTGGGAAGGGGGGCTGTATGGATACAGACACAGTCCAGTAGTGCAGGGGTTGCCGTGGAGGCAGTGCAGGGGAGAGTGGCTGGGCCGAGAACGGTGAATGGCCCAGTTGCAGATTCAGTGCAGTTTCAGTAGTATTAGCAGGGGAGAGGGGGAGAGAAAGCAGAGGCAAAGAGGAAGGTTTTGAGGTGCTTCCGGAACCGGAGGTGGTTCTCCTCAAGTTTCAGGGAGGTAGGAAGGCTGTTCCAGAGGGAGGCCCCTGCAGTGGAAAGAGATCTGCCCCCAACTCGTTGTTTGGAGAAGCGGCTGACCCTGAGGGAGTTGGAGGCGGATGAGCGAAGAGCTCGAGAAGGAAGATATTTAGGAAGAGAGTTGAAGGTATTTTGGCCCAAGGCCCCAGACGGCCTTGTGGACAATGCAGAGGATTTTGAACTTGATCCTCGCAGTCACTGGGAGCCAGTGTAGTGATTTCAGTCCTGGAGCGATACGGTCCCTGGGCTTGAGGCCAAGGACAAGTCTTGCAGTCCTGTTCTGGATGAGTTGCAAAGGGCGGAGAGTAGAGGCGGGCAGATTAAGATAGAGGCTGTTACAGTAGTCCAGCTTAGAGAGAACCAGGGCTCTAGAGACAGTGAGCTTCTGGGGGAAGGAGAGGAGAGGAAGGATACCTCCGAGGTGGTGTAGCTGGTAGTGTGACTTCTTGATACGTCGGATATGTGAGGAGAGAAGGAGAGTGTGGAGTCGAAGATGACCAAGGTTTTTTTGCCTTGCAGGTAGGAGCAGGAAGAGGGCCCAGAGAGGCTGGCCAGAGAGCAGCAGGGAAGGAGGGAGTGGGAGTGCCGATGAGTAGAATCTCAGTCTTACTGGCATGAAGGCAGAGGCCGTTGGCGGCACACCATTCCTGGATAGCAGAAAGACAGTCAGAGATGAGGGAAGGAGAAGAGGAGGCCGAGGGTAGCCTGAAAATGAGTTGGGTATCATCCGCATAGCACTGAAAGTAGGGGCAGCGAGCGGCGATGTGGTGGGCGAGAAGTGCCAGATACTGGCTGAACAGCCAGGGAGAGAGGTTAGATCCCTGGGGGACACCACAGGTAGAGAAGAAGATGTCAGAGAGGAAAGACCCCAGTTGGACCTGGGAGGGTTGATTTGAGAGGCAAGAGGTCAGCCACGTCAGAGCCTGACCAGTGATACCGAGGTTATCACGGAGACAGTTGAGCAGGATGGTATGGTTGACAGTATCAAAGGCAGAAGAGAGATCAAGCAAAATGAGAACACATGGAATGTTGGAGTCAAGGTTCGAGAGCAGGTCCTCACGGATGTTCAGGAGAGCAGTTTCCGTGCTTCTGGCAGCTCTGAAGCCAAACTGATGGTCATGAAGACTACCAACACATTCAGCATGGAGATTAAGCTGGGAGATGGCCATTTTCTCCAGGAGCTTGCCCAGGAAGGGAGTGATAGAGATTGGGCGATAGTTAGCTGGGCAGGAAGGGTCGGAAGAGGGTTTCTTAAGAAGGGGGTGCACAAGGGAGTGCTTGAGAGGGGATGGGAAGACTCCAGAGGCGAAGGAGTGATTGCAGAAGTCAGCAAGGGCAGGAGCCAAGGAGTCAATGTGGTCCTTGATAGTTTTGGAGGAACAGGGGTGGACCTGTTTTGACGAGACTTTCATAGATCGGACTTGTCTTGAAACCTCGTCAGCAGAAAAAAGGGGAAAGGAAGAGGAGAGAGGAGGGTTGGCTGCAGAAGAGCCAGAGGAAGGGCAGGGAATAGAGGGGGGGAGGTTATAGGAGGAGAGTGAGGACAGGATGTCCTGAGTTTTTTAAATGAAGTGAGAGGCCAGTGCCGTGCAGAGGGCCTGGGAGGGGACAGGAGAGGTAGAGACTGCAGCAGGGTTGGCCAGCTCCTTGCAGATTTTAAAGAGTTCGGTCGAATTGTTAGATGCCGCAGAGATGCGGGCTTGGATAAGGGCTCTCTTCTTGGTGAGAACGGAGAGCCGGTATTGCCTTTGGAGCAGGCGACAGGCCAGTTTGTCAGAGGATGAACATGAAGCACGCCATTTCCTCTCTGCCACCCTGCACTTGCGTTTAAGGGTGACGAGATTCGAGTCATACCAGGAGTAACATTTGGCTTTGGGCTTCAGGCGGATTCTCATGACAGGGGCAAGGATATCAAGAGTATCAGATATAGCAGAGTGGAGAGTGGAGAGGGCTGTGTCAGGGTGGGAGTCAGCCGAAGGGGGAGGCGGGGGCAAGAAGGTGGCAGCGAAAGCCTCAACTGACACGAGCTTCATGGATGACCGAGAAGGAAGGTGGCAGTGATGGGGGTGGCTTTGCCTGTGGGGTAGGGAGGGTGAGGTGGGAGGAGAGGAGAAAGTGATCACTCCAGGAGAGAGGAGTGGAGAGAGGGACAGAGAGGGGAAGGTCAGAGGAGATCAGGGCATCAAGAGTGTGCCCTGCAGAATGAGTCGGCCCAGACGGGAGAATAGAGAGTGAGAGAGAGTCGCAGAGGTTGCGAAAGAGTCCAGAGGGGGGACAGGAGGCATCCAGGTGGATGTTGAAGTCTCCAAGAAAGCGGAGTTGAGTGGTTGAGGACAGGAGTGAGGAGGAGAGGTCCGCCCACTCGGAGAGGAAGGAGGAAATTTGACCAGGTGGCCGATAGATAGTAGCCACGGTAAGGGAATGGCTAGGAGAGAGAGAGAGTCGGCAGACAAGACATTCAAAAGAGGAGTAGGTCTGCATGGGAGTAACAGTGGCAGGAATCCACTCAGGGAAGATAAGGGCCACACCTCCCCCCACACGGTTGGGCCTGGGCACAGAGAGGATCTTGTAACCGTAAATGACTATTAGTAATCAGACACCACACACAGCTATCTAACAAAGTGTCATTTCATGTTAAAAGATGGGAGAAATAACAGTATAATTATGTAAAAAGACTTTCTAGTGTGTTATAAAATTACACGCAGCCAGGATGTGTAGATGCATCTTTATTTATGCAGACAGATAGCCAATATCATTTCAAAGGCTCCCAGCTGAACCACCAGTGCCGCTACAACTGTTCTTCCAATCTAGACAGCTCTATGATTCCAGGGTTGCCCATTCCGTTCTAGATTTCACAACAGCATTCAACTATGCCCAGGTGCAGTCATTTCTATCACATCATCTACAACAATGTACAGTGTTGTAAAGCAAGACATACAACATCTCCCCCCTTCCCTTCAGTCTGCAACACAAGCGCCAGGTCCTTTCTTGCAACCCTTGCTTCATTTCAGACTCTCCCGTCTCCAAGCACCACAGAAATCAGTACTCAAATTTTTTTTTAAAACATATCCCTAAGCAGCCCACATACCACAATCAAAATGTTTGGTAGCATTGCAGAGTTAGGCTGCAGTGGTTGTGGCCAGGGTCTAGAGTCTTTGGTGCATGGCCTATGGCCTTCTGGCATGCACCAAAGATTGTAGGCCCTGGCCACAACCACCGCAGCATAACACACCCATAGAAACAAACACCTACCAAATGACCACAACCCAAAACCATAACACATCCACCTCAAAACTATCCACTTCAATTAACATTCTAAAAAATAATTACAACCAACGTACAAACTCTTCAATACATACCCTCTTCACCCAATGCTCTTCCAACGACCCAAAACCAACATCATACTAAAGTAAAATAGGCAGTAGTGCGCCCAGTGTTAGTATGTCCACAGACAACCACGGTGACCTCTGACATCGCAAACACATCACAGCCTTCTCCCACCTAAACAAATACAGCATTTGAGCCATCTCTTACTCCCCCACCCTCTCCAAGCACTCGTACACACCAACACACCAACACACCCCAAAATTGGATTTATGCTCACTTCCAGCGCATGTCCGCGCATCCAATATGGCGGGCGCATCGGAACAATTTGACACACCTCATGCCTCCTCCCAGCCAATCAGATAACACGTTGCGTCTCCACGGACATGACGCAAGCCAATTATCCAATCGGTGTCCTGTCCGCGGAGCGAACAGGGAAGTGAGTCCGCAGAGCGGACATAGATCTCCCTAATTTTTTTGCCTTACGTTTTCTTAGTTTAAAAAAAGAAACTAAAAAAAAATAATAATAAACTACTGGACGGATTTACACCAAATTAACAAAAGCATGCTTTCGGGACCAAGCCGCCACTCTTGCTGCAAATTTGTTGAAAAACCGTCCAGCGGTTTGGGCTCTAGGCGCGACAGAATTATAATTTTTTTCCCATGTACTCATGGACTGAGCAATGGGTGCTCTGTCTCTTTCCCTCCTCCCGCCCCCCTGGGGTGCGTTTTTAGGTATTTTCTTGCCGATGCCACAGGATTCCCAAAATAAGACAACAATTTTCTGTCACAAAACAGGCTCTCCAGTACACACCATCCCTCCCACTACCAGAGTTCCCTTTTCCCCACTTGCCCTAATGTCAAATGACCCCCCCCCCCCATCAACAGTGCTCGAGTAACAATTTTTAGGAAGTAAATTCCCAATGAGTATTTTATGAGTAGAAATATGCTTTAACTGGAAAAGTGAAATATTTTCTAATAATTATTTCTTTGCGCCGAGTTATTCCAAAACATTATTAAAAGATACAGGTTTGCTCCTTGGGATCAGGCAGTTGTAATAGTAGTTTACTCCTGTGGTACTATGTGAATGTGAGGAATTTGACCATCAGCACAGTGGGTGTGCGCTCGCCTGTTTTTTTGGGGGAAATTTTAAATGAAATTGAATGATGGTAGATCAACCTCTGGAAAATGTGTAGGGCTAATCCACACACGTGTTCCTATGCTCACCGCACGACGTACACAGACCAGTGTACTCTGTGTGGACACAGCCTACAGCCGCAGTCCCCCTGTCATATTTAGTTGTGAATAGGACAGCCAGTATTACACCATGTCAACTCAGAAGGGGGGAGGGCGAAACATTTCCCCCGCCATGGCGAGCAAAGGCTCCATGAATCCGCCCTGTCCTTTTGTGTAGCAGTGCAAATGGTGGAAGCAACATATTTAACATACTAAAAGAGTATACTTCAGACTTGCCCACATGGAGGCTGGCTGCAGAGGTTAACAAAAGGAGACAGGAAACCCCAACAACCTTTGATATGAACACTTGTCAACCTGAAGCCAGCTCCCGACTCAGTATCAATGGACAGTGACACGTCTGGGACTGCGTGTATTACAGTAGTCTTCACTGCAGGGCAACCCCATTCAGAAGGTACGAGTATGTGGATTGATGGCAACATCTGGTCTCGTCGCAGCTTCAAGGGAGACCTGCCACTTTCAACAGGAACCACAGAGAACTCCATTAACTAGAGAGACCCTGTGATCCACAAAAGACAGGAAGAAGGGTGGGACTTGGTATTACAGGTTTTCACCCCTTTTCCTTTTCTGTTGCAAAGCACTCTGGTTATGATCTCATGCATACAGGAGATTGTTGGTGGGGACCATGGGTTGGTTAATTAAGATAGGCTTAGCCTACACCAATCACTGTGGCTCATTTGGCTTTGAAAGAGGGCTGAGTCTCTCTTTTGGCAGAACATCTGAAGGCTATACCAAAGACAAAGCATTGGCCCCTGGCTTAAACTAAAGTCTGCCTTATATCTTCTGCCAGTGAAGGAAGGCCAGGATTTCCAAGAGGGAAGCAGGTTCCCTCCCCTAAACATCTCCCAGGGAACAGAGGGAGATACTGAATCCAGAGGACCCTACTGCAGCTCCAGAACCTGTAACCAGCCAACACACAGCATGCCCTGCTAGGCTCTGCAGCAAGCTTCCTAAGTGGGAAATGCCAGAGTCTCTGAACCAAACCAAGGACAAGGCAGCTGCCTACAACACTATCCTCAGCTTTGGCCCGTCTGCCTTAAAGGTCGACACAAGCCCAGTGAAGAAGCTAGGAGGAGTACATCGACAAGCCTCTACCGATGTCCGCCTTTGAGGAAATGTTTGATCCAGTCGAGCTCCTCGAGCTGCAACCGACAGCACCACCGACTTGTGCACCAGTCGCTAACCTCGTCCAAGACGCCTCGACCAGTGACTCAGAACAGCCGACCAGCACAGACCATGATTCCCAAGCCACTGTGTAGGCCAGCCTGCAGCAGTCAATCTAGCCTTGCTCGCTGAACTGCCAGCCGCATGATACCTGCAGCTGTCTCCCATCTTTAACTCTGTCGCAGAAGCTGCAAAGCGCCCTGAAACTGACTCGACTGTAGAGCACCAAGAACATCTACAGTACAAAAGCACATTGATGTTCTGTCCACTTGGTCCTTCGCCGAAGGCCCCTAGTCACATTTTATGACCCATTACTCCCTTTGTGTTGAAACCAAGTATCCTTGAACTATTGTGATTAATTACTTTGCCAACTACCCTCCTGTCAGTATCCGGAAGTACATCCCTTTTCCTGCTTTGAAAAAGTCTGTCCACTGCATTCCTTTAAAGGGTGGATTGTAATTAGTATTATGCTAGAACGGTCTGTTGTGATAATAAAGTAGATATTTTTATACAACCTTGACTAGACAGTCCCTTTCATCATAGTGTAATAAGTTTACTTTTGCTGTGTTGCAACTAACGAACCAGCCACGACCTTGCAGAGTTAAGCCTGCCATTCCGTCGAGGTTACCAAAATTGGACAAGGTGGTTTATAAACAGACTTGTGTTTCCAATCTGTTCGTATCCCTTCTGGTGTACTAAAGGTGATTGATGGTTTAGAAAACAATACTCATTTATTTTTATTTATGTCTATAGGACCGAATGCCCGCAGGCATCGGGGCGCGGGGCGTTGGGCGGGGGTGGGGGGGCGGGAGGACAAAAACACCATGCGACTAATAGAAAAAAAACAGGACAGCCCATCAGGGTTAACCAAGAGACGAGGAAAACTACAAAAAAGATCGGTTTTAATTGTCAACAAAAGTTGACCAGATTTGTTTCAACTCTCAAGTTCAGAGGTAATGAGTTCCAAAGTCGGGCTGAGGTCACAAGGAAGAATTTTCCCAAACCGTTGACCTGTTTAAAGATGGGTTGAGTCACTAGGGCCTGATTAGAGGACTAAAGTGCTCTTGTGGGAAGATGAGTAGTTACCATGTTCTTAAGGTGTATCAGGGCATATCGAAGAGACATTTGTGGACGGCTGGACAGTTTTAAAAATTGTATATGTGCAGAGATAGGCAGCTAGTGAAGGGCTTTCCGGCTACTTCAGATGTGATCTTTCTTAAATTTACCTTTAATGATTCGCACAGCATCGTTCTGGGAGATTTGCAATTTAGCCAGGTTTTTCTTGCAGGTGCCCAGTAGTAGCCAGTTACAGTAATCGAAACTGGCAAGAATGGTAGCACGTGAGATGGATGCGCAGTTGGACTCTTAGAGAAACAGATGAATATTCCTAAGTAAATGAAGATTGCAAGAGCAGGATCTAGAGATCTGGCTGACACTGGTGTCAGCATTTAGGGCAAAGTTCAAGTAGGACCCTAGGGTCTTTATCTTTTCCACGACTGGGATAGTGCAGTCGTGAATGGCAAAAGACAGGAAGTCTGGTGCAAGTTGTCTCTGGCGTGAGGAAGGCCAAAGATCAGGAGCTCAATCTTATTGCCATTAAGGCACATCCAGTGATTGTTCATCCAGGACTCAATCTTGGCGCGGGTATGTCTGAGGCGCATTGAATCTAGCTTGCGATTTCCAGATGATTCGAGAACTAGCTGGGTGTCGTCGGCATAGTTTGTAAGAAATACGTTCTTTTCCAGAACTTCGCAAAGGGGTCTAAAATATAAATTGAAAAGAAGTGAGGATATGCAAGCCCCTTGCAGAACGCCACAGGTAATGGGGGAGAAGTGGCTTCACCCCAGCACACTCTGGAAAACTTGATGGGATAGAAATGACTAACCAGATGACTCTTCACAGCACTGTCCAACATTTCTAAGGGTGGGTAGAAGACGTTCGTGATCCAGGAGATCAAAAGCATCCGACAGGTCCAAAAGGACCAAGAGGGCTCAATTTTCCTGGTCAGCATTGTCAATCACATAGGACTGTAAATCGATAAGGGCCGCCTCAGTACTGTGAAAGGGTCGAAAGCCAGATTATCCGAAGTGTAAGATACCTATGTTTTCGATAAAGGCTTGATATGGAGTAGTTGCGATCTTGTGCAGGATTAACAGAAAGTTACAGTTTGTAATAGATCTTAAATTGTTGTAATCATTGGGGTCTAGATCGGGTTTTTTCATGCGAGGGGTTACCATAACCGCCTTGATGGATGTGGGAACTAGTTTCCATTGAAAAGAGGAGTTGATCAAGTGACCTGGGAAGGGAGCAAAGATCTCCTTGTTTGCCAGCACTAATTTAGGTGGAATAGTGTTACCAGGGCGTATATTGGCCACTAATTTAATCATCTCAGTGGTGGTAACAATAGAAAACCTGGAAGCTATTCCATAGCCATATGAGGAGTTGTCAGTAAATCAGCAGGTTCCTTAGTCAGGTCGTTCTTAATACTGTACCAGGCTTTCGACACTCATTTGGAAGTCTAGTTGGGCCCTTATGGAGGGGGGTAAAGTCAGGACCCAGAGCCTCTGGTTTATCCTGCGATTTGAGGAACTCGCATCATTTTTTTGGGTTAATTGCCTCAGTTAACTGCTGACTGAAAACATTGTTTTTGGCGTCAAAGATAGCGGATTTGTAGATTTTTACCCAAGTCTTTCCAATTATTCTTATTTGCTTCAGACGGTTGCTTAAGCTATAAAGATTCAGTTTTCTTTTTTTTAATGGGTTAGGGTCTGTAGTGAACCATTTATGGTGGCTTAAGTTGACCCTGATGGTTTAGGTTCTTATGGGCGCGATTCTGTTAATCAGGCAGCTAAGCGCAGAATCAAATATGTTAGCTAACGTTTCAGGCGAGTCAGTTCCTTGTGGAGGGAAGAATGTTCTCCATGCGTTCCTGAAGGTCTTTGGGGGGCACTTTATTATAGTTGTAAATAAGGACCCTTCAAGGAGGATTTTTGGTTTTCACAGGGGTTCGTGAAATTGAGTGACAAAGTCAATTATGAAGTGGTCCGACCAGATACAGCGAGTGGTGTTAATTATCTGGACTGTTAGGTTTCTGGTCGCAACCCAATCAAGGATGTTACCTTTCGCTGTGGTTGGATCACTGTTAACAACTGTGTAGTCAAGATTATTCAAGCCGATTGCTAGGGCGGTCGCTTTTTTATCCTCGTTATTGTTTAGCCACCGGTTGAAGTCACTGACAAGGAGGGTAGAGCAGTTTGGACCACTTCTCTCACTGAGAAGATGCACATTTCCTCATTGAAATCCAGCATGTCAGCAGGGGGCCGACAGATAACAATAAGGTTTAGACAACTGTGAGGAGTAGGTGACAGTTTTAAAAGTATTTCACAGTTCGGCCACTGGCTGGGGTTCCTAAAGAATAACAAACGTTTTTGGCAATGACCGTCACCCTTCCTCCATGACTGAACAATTTTGACAAATAATCGAGTACCCTTCTGGAACAACTACCGAGATCAGTTGGCCACTCATCTCGGTTATCCAGGTCTCAGTAAGACAGAACATATCTAAATATGAATAACAGTCATGGATGTCAGTGTGTTGGTTTAGGGACCGGGTGTTTAGCAGTGCACACCTTAACGGTTTAATTGTCAGAGGGTACGCTGCCTTCATAGAGTTGTTCGGTAATGGAGGGAGAGATCCAGGAGAAAAGGACATTTGACAAGGTGGAGCCCTGCTGGTAGAATGAAAAGAACTCGAAGCGGACAATGTTAAGGAAGGGTCATCGGCTGTGGTATAAGTAGGCTCCTCAGAAGTGACGGGACCTCAGAGTGAGCCCCTAAAGCTTTGGCATTAGGGATATTCCCCATGAGAGCGATACCCTGAGGTCCCATAACGCCTGAAGTCGCCGATAAGTGTGATGGACGGGTCGGTGCTGGAGGCAGAAGTAGCACCCCATGTATCCACAGCTGGTTTGAGGGCATCCACCGCTGGGAGTAATGAGGTACTCGTGCAGCTTGGCAGAGCGCATTGATTATGTTGACTATGTTCCGGTAGTGGGTTGTATTTATTGCGTAGGTAGTTGTCAACTAATCTTATTCTTGGCCGCTCAGAAAACTAGGCAACTAAGTTCAAGGCATTAGAAAAGTCCATGTTTAGAAGGGGTTGACCCTGTTTAGCAGATGCAGAGGGGCCAACAATAAAGTGCTCTTACCTGAGGCCAAGATGGGAAAGGGCAAGGTCGCAGTCTCGTAGCCCGGAGAAGACCGGCTGGACACAGAAGCGCCAGTGCTGGAGCGCCTGACGTTTCTAATGAGTCCCCGCCAGAGAGACCTGGGAGATGTAGTTTGGTGCAGGAGCAATTTGCGCAGTTTACCGATGCAAAAGAAAATCAGAGTGCTTTATCTCTCGGCAGTTACTATAGGTTATGCCATCTGTCCCAGAAGCGAGCTCCCACCGGTCTACTACCACCGCCCTCTCTGGTCCCGGTCCACATTCACAGTCTCATCAACCCAAACCACCTCCCATCCATAGATTCCCCACTTACTCATGTAGGGTGGCAGCAACATGGCAAGCACAGGCAGCGCACATGGAGACAGCCTATTGGACATGGGCAGCCAAACGTTTTGCATCCGTTCCGCCAGTGGCAAATACCCTGGCGTCTCACAGCTGTTCGGCATAATCATCGGCCCATCTTGCTGCAACGTCACGTGACCCGGAAGACCCGGCTGACTGTTGTTGCTGCGGATCACATGGCACGGAAGCGTATGGGACCGCGTGTCATGTGACGCGATCACCTGACGGGTTCCTATTCCTCCAAATACTGTGAGGGAACGCTTATTCAGTGCTTCAAAGCTGAACTAATCCGGCACTGTTTGGCGTTCCTGTTCCTTCGATCACGGTACTGATTTACAAACTGTTTTCTCTGATTTTCTTCTCGTCAAGCCCTTGGTTTCGTTCTGACCTGCTAGTTACTGGACTTCTGGACTGCTTCTGGCTTCCTTTTGGATTATCCCTCGGATTTGTCATGCTCATCTGGTCTAGACCTCAGAACTCTTATCGGATGGTCTACGGATCACCCCACTCATTCCAACACCCGAACTGGACATTTTGGCTCACGCAGGTATCCTAGTGCGAGTCCATCCGGATTGCCGGCCAGTGTGCTACATCACTTGCTGCTGCCAGTTACACCTTGTATCAACTCAGAACACCTCTCATCCTGTTTTTCCAACTCAGGGTTTGGTTCCCTCCACCTTGGTAAGACCCTTTAGTGCTAAGTTACATTGTGGTCCTCGCCCATTTTCCTTGTCACTGTACTTACCCACTGCTTGCCTTACAGCGGTCGGGGGGTTTCCGGTGTTCCTGCACTCAATACCTGTGGCCCCAAGGATCGCACAGGGAGTTGTTTTGTATCTCCCTGTGTGGTACTTGGGGACAGAGTCCCCATAATCTTCACGACCTTCAAGATATAACACTATACAACTCAGCAAAAAGCTGTTTGGTAGCTGGCAAGACACGCAGCTCAGTATTCAAGGCAAGCTGGTCGGCAACGTTCAAGTATAGCATGCGCTCACACACAATAAAGTAACTACGCGATAGTTAGCATCCCTGGTCCACTGGCGCCCCAGAAGTTGATTTGTCACAGTGCTCTACTTGTCCAGACAAATGTATGGAGCTGTGAGAGAAAGCATGGGCACAAGGTTCCAGGTTAGTTTCCTACTTTATGTTGCGAGTATTTTTACTTCCCATTTTTATGCTTAAGGAGTATTTGCCTGCTTTAGGGAGTAAAAGTGGCCAGCAGACCCCTTATCTGTAGGGCTGCCCTTCCAATATTAATTCTGAGCAGTTTTCTATTCCAGCTACCCGCAGCACTCCACGATAATCATTTACATCCAGCAAAAAACAAAGAAGCACCATGGGAGGGATTTGTAAAAGGTTTTTTGGAACAGGGGTTGCCCACTTATCCACTGAATTTTTTAAAAACTACCCAACTGATTTACACCAAACAAAAAAGAAGGTATATCTACAATGCTTTTTGACCAACTGGTTTCTTATTTGGGACAAATCCGCCCAGTGTTTTCACACTATCAGTGTTCAAATGAAGAACCTTTTCTTCTATGGTAAAATGAAAGGGAGTAGACTGGAAACAGCTTTTTTTTGCTTTCTTATTTACCGTTCAACCATTTAACTAATTTACCCCATAAATTCCAGTTGGGGGGTAGAGGCGAGTCAGGGACAGGCAATATTTGCAGATAATTTCATCCAAGTCTATTCAGCAAGCTAAAAGTTATTATCTATAGAATTTAAAGGAAAGTCAACACAATAAGTTTCATCTTGATGCTATGGAGGAGAAATGTAACATTTCTTTACCTTGGTGCAAAGACATCCGTGTCTCTGCATCAGAGCAAAAGCCTTGCATTATTTGCATCGATTGGCACTCTTTCAGGGACCAGGCGGTACAGATGTAAAAAGCATAAGGGGGGGGGGGGGTGAGAAGGGAGGTAGTGCAGAGAGTTGGCTAACGGTTTAAACAAATTGATAAAAGCACCTACACAGAACATAATTAATCCTAGGTGCAATAGAAACATCATTAATACATCTACTTTAAACACAGCAAAAGTGCAAATTCCACGTCAATAGAACTGCTGCAGATACCGCGTCTGATCAATGAGGGTACCTGAGGCAGCAATTGGGAGGCCTTGAACCACTTGTCCCTCATGCCGCCCCCCCCTCCCCTCCAGCTGTGAATGCTCGTTTCAGAAAATTGGCATCCAGGATTGTAAACGAAGGCAGGTAGGGTTTCTTTATTTTGTCATTTGTAAAGCACACCAAATCCGTAAGCATCCAGGCGCTGGTTACATTAAGCGCATCTTTGAAAATGTAAGAAAAATATAGACATTAGGCGCTGGTTACTGATGGCGCGTCCAACGGGGCATACAGAGGAGAGGCATACATTTCTGATCAGAGGGTAGTCTGTCAGTCATAGGTTCAGTGAAAGGAGTTTTGATGCCTTTGTGGAAGGTCCAGAAGGAGGGTTCCGTTCTTGGGTGTAGCGATAGGGCATTCCAGTGTTTTGCAGCCATTACTGGGAAGCTGCAACCCACTGCTCTTTGTAGTTTGAGTCTGGGGATAGGTACGTTTGCGAGGCCTGTGTGTGTCTGTTGGATTGGGATTCGGTAAATATTCTGAAGAGGTATCAGAGTGCATTGTTAGAGAGCCATTTGTCCGTTAGAGAGTTTTTAACAGAATGAGCTCTCGAATGGGCAACCAGTGCACACTTCTTTTGGCTAGAGAAATATGGTATTGTATTTTAGGAATGTCCAAGGCTGTTCTTAGAGCATTATTTTGGATCATTTGCAATGTTTTGATATTACAGGAGATGGACCCTGTGAAAAGGGCGTTGAAATAGTCTAGTCTGGATATAAGGGCTCTTGGGTGGCTCCATATACTCTACATACCCCATTTTCAAATACAGAGGTCCAACCCCCCGCTGAGATTTAGGAAGGTTCTAGATATGTCGAATAATGGAGTTGGAAACCTGCCTTTTTGCCAATCAGAAGCACCTTCCAAGAAAAATGCGCCAGGAAGACTCTTGGGGAAGGAAGGTCCTTCACAAGTAGGGTCCCCCGTAGACAAAAGCAATCTTAACGAGGGTACTCTGAAGGCCGTGAATATTGTACTGAATTCCCTAGTCTCAGTGTACGAACTCCTCAAGACAGAAGTACAGTCACAAGCAGGCATACTTCTAGAACAAACAAATGAGACGGCTAAATGTGAATCTACATTGGTGGGCTTGGGTTCTGCCATTAACATCAACATAATTCCATCTTTGAGAGAAATTAATCTTGATCTGTCCAAGCAAGGTCTAGACATATCCTCAATGCAGAATGCTGCAACTCTCAAAACAAAGGCTGCAGTCGAGAGGAACTGTCTTTTAAAGGAGGCCATTCAACTTTTGAAAATGCGGCCACTGCAGCATGGAGAGGGGGAAGAGGGCGTGATGGCCCCTAATCAATACTTCGATACTCCTTTCTCTGAATCCACGTTGGAGGAGTTTCGGAGGTTGGCAAACATAGGTGATGAAGAGATCAGAGCACTTGCAGAAAACCCTCCTACATACTCCGAGGGTTCATCAGCAAAGGAAATGGACTCTGATCTATCCTGGAAACCGGCACTCTGTCAGAGTTAGAGGTCGAAGGAAAATGAAAAAGCGGCAAGTTAGGAAAAAAAAACATCTAGAAACTCTCATCCAAGATCTAAGAGAAATTTAAAAAAAACTAAAAGCCTCAAAAGATGGGCCCATTGTTAGTAGCAGATCAGATGCTCAGTTAAAGAAGAATCCATTACCCACGGAAGTGGGCGTCCAAGGAACAGAAGGAGAAAATCCATCGATCACAAGCAGTTCACCGAAGCCTTCATTGCTGCCCATCGAAACAAATAGATTAGGAAAAGTAGGGAAAAGCTCAACCAAAATAAAAATTAAAAAAAAAAAAAAGAAAAAAAGAATTCGCTCACTACACATCGCTATACAGCAGATGATAAAGTTGAAGCAATAACAGTGAGTATTGGTCTCAGAGCAGACCCACGGAGCGGCCCGGGAAGTGTCCTAGAGGCTCAAGGGAGCCAAAGCATGTTACTGAATTCTGAATTTAAGGACACTGGGCAGAGCACCATATCGTTACTCCCAAAACACTCAGGAAGAAGTACCCCAGATAAAATAAAATGGGCCCCAATTTCTCTGCAGAAGTGAACTATTACCAAAGCAAAATAATGAGAATCATATGACTCAGGTTCTGCATATTGGAGCCAACCTAAAGCTTGTCCCAATCTTCCTCCCAGTAGGTAGAAGAGACGCATGTAAAACTTTGGGTGGGTTAGAAAATCGAGTGCCTCTCACAAGTTTGAATCCATATCAGGGAAGTCTGCTTACAAGAAGTGGTAAACAGAGCGGCCAGGGGAAATCCATGATTATCACCTATCCAACTCAAGAGGGCTCCAATGTTTCATCCCAAACCGATGAATTGTCAGCGGTATCATTTGCATCAGAAGATATTAAGGGCTTTGCTATTCCAACGGTCTGGTTTAGACTTAACGAATACAGAAATAAATCCCTGAATAGATCAGAGATCCTTGGGGTTTTAAAAAAAAGTAAATAAACTATATCTCCTTTCCTCAAATGACATCGAGGAATTTAACTTTTTGCCTTGCACAAGATCCTCATTTTGTGGAAGTATCTCTTACCTCGACAAGAGCAAAGACAGCTATCCTGAATGCATCGAGGGAATTTGAGTTACAGGTGTTGCAGGTTTCCATTAACGAGTGAAGGGGCAGCGCCCAAGTTCTCCCCCAGAGCAAACGTGCAACAAAGGTGGACCATCAAAGGACGGGGGAACTGCAAATTGGGGAATCGAATGAGAAAAGAAGGGACTCTATAGGTCCTAATTCTCAGGAGAACGCCCTAACCCTCCTACCAGAAATCCTTTCCCAGATTCTGCAGAGGCTTGTTGTGGGAACACAGCAGCTTTAGAAAAAAGGGTATAGATTTAGTGAGTTGGAACGCGCGGGGCTCCAGCACCTTCAAAGCCAGGGGTATGAGAGACTGTTTGATTTCAGTGACATAGTACTACTGCAGGAAACTTAGTTGGTAAACCCCAACAAAATAGAAGGTTTTACAATGTTCGGTCTTCCAGCCCTACAAAAAGCAAAAGGGAGACCCTCGGGTGGTCTCCTGATGGCCTTCAAAAACCAAGTAATAAAAAGTGTCACTCCAATCTTTATGAATACCAATGGAATTCAGGCCTGTAGAGTACATCTAAACTGATTTCTCTGATCTAATATGGGTGATCATTAATATTTTCTGGAACCCCGCCTGCTCAGAACTCCATCCATTCCTTAGGATTTTAGCCTCTTTGCTGGAAACAATTAAAATGGATCCTGGGGGCGACTCATATTGTGCTAGCTGGGGCTCTAAAAACAGAATGTGTACAGCCAAGGAGAGGCACGGAAAAGCAGTCTATTAAAAAAACATTAAAAAAAAACGGAAAATCTGGTTGAGCTTTCTGAAGTCCTGGGATCGGAGTATGGTGAATGGAAGCTCAGAGGGAGACTTGGATCCATCCACAACTTGGCATAGAGGAAAATCTTCGTGGGTTTTGGATTACATTTTTTTATCCCAGCAGATTAGAGCTATCCTTTACTGATCTCTGCTCCCTACCATTAAATTTAGACCAGCAGGCCTTAATAGGACTGAAAGGGAAATAAGACTCATGAAATATCAGGGAGAGGGCACAAAATTGAATACCAAAAATGGGTCATGGGCGCTCCTCTATGAGAACGACAAAAATGGCCTGTTTTCTGGGAAGATACCCACTCGAGAGTCTGCAGCCACACTTTAGCTCACTGTGCCCTTCACAGAAGGGAAATATCTGTTTACATATCAGTCTTTGTCCCGCCCACATGGACAGTCCAGAACCGAAATGCTATGGCAATTCCCTCCTGAACAAGAGTACCAACAGCAATCCCATACACGTGTTTCAGACTTGTTGGGCATTATTAGTGCTGTGGCGCTGTGCCCTCCGAGTACAGTGAGCAAGGGGTCTACATCTAGATGACCCTGGGAAACATAGGGTGACCAGACCTATGGCCCTTCAAAAAAATCAAAAATGAGTCATGGGCGCTCCTCTGAGAACGAACATGGCATAAAATGGCCTGTTCTTTGGGAAGGTACCCCCTCTAGAGTCTGCAGCCACACTTTAGCTTAAATACCCAATTGAAAAAAGGTATCTAGAGATTTATATGGGAGTCCCAACAACATTATCAAATTAATCTGGGCCACCTCAGCTCCCAGTGATTCAAAGTTAAGAAACACGCAAAAACATCTGCACTGTTTTGATGAGGAGACACAGACAAGGAAACAAGATCTTAGAAAAACCTTTCACAAATTGAAATCAGCTGGGTTAGATGCAGCAAAGTATATGGCAGAAGTCAAAAGTGAAAAAATCAACTACAAATCGTGGTTAAGAAATCATAGAGCCTCTAGTTAGCAAAGAGATTAAGACCAGATGTTGAAGCACTTAAAAGAAAAGAATACTAGACATTTTTGGTCAGTAGTCGGCCAGTTAGAATCTGGCGCAAATAGCTCTCTCTGCAACTTAGTTCCTGAGTCGGGGTGGGTGGAGTATTTAACCGAAATCTTTAGGGACCCGATGGGTACCCATTTCAGTCCCAGACTTGGTGTTCCCTGGCACCTAATCTTCAATGAGGAGGACATTGAAGACATAATACGTAAATCATCTTCATCTAAGGCAGCTGGCGTAAATGGTCTCACCTATCAAATTCTTAAAAGTGAGCCAATATTAGGGTCCTGCGTGCTTTTTTGTCTCTTTATAGAGATCCTAAGGAGTCGAACATTCCCACCCTCTTGGAAGATTGCCTTGGTTATACCTCTTTTCAAGGGAGGCGATCATCGAAGAGCGGAAAAGTATCGCCCAGTTGCCCTGCTCGACATCGAAAGTAAGATCTTTATGAAACTCCTATTAAATGAAACATTAGCCTGGGTAGATAGGCAAATGATTCTGTCTCGTTACCAGACAGGCTTTAGACAGACCGGCTTGTCAACAGCCCTGAATGGTCTATTAAATTTGGCCAGCAAACATACAATGACAAAGGGGGCATTACCATTGTATGGAGCTTGGGTAGATCTTTCTAAAGCGTTCGACCAGGTCAACAGAACATTGCTTTGGAATAAACCAAGGAGCTGGGGTATGCCAGACACATTATTAGCAATGCTAATGGAATTGCACAGAGATGCCTCCATAAGGGTTCGGCTAGATGAACATGGTCACCTGTCGGAGCCTATTAGGGTGGAGAGGGGGGTCAGGCAAGGTTGTCTGTGGGCCCCTCACTTCAATCTTTATTTAGCGGACATGGGCATTTTTATGGAATCGTCTACATTGGCCAGTCCCGAGTTGAATGGAAAGAAGATCCATTGGCTGGCCTATGCAGACGACATCGTCCTGCTAGATGGAACAGATGGGTCTCCAGCGACTTCTGACCAAGCGGAGCGAATATGCAGGAGCGGACAATCTTATCATAAATCCCCTCGAATCAAGAATTGTGGTCTTCAGACACCCGCAGAAGAAGAAGATACACTATTTAAATTGGTTCCTCGAGGGCCAAATGATTCAAAGGGTGGAGGATGGAACCATCTAGGATATAACATCTATGCCTCTCCCGCCCACTACAAAGTATAAGCGGATGTGGCCACAAAGACTTCACAGATTGCTTTACAAATGCTCAAGCTGAACTCCAAATACTGTAAGTTTTCCATCTTGCCGCTGATAAAATTTTATCTGGCAAAAGCGGTTCCTGGGATTCTCTACAGTTGCGAGACAAAACCTCAGCTTTGGCCTACAAATTGGAGTTTTGTAGAGGGCCAACTATGGAAGAGGACTTTAGGTCTCCCTTCGTGTACCACCGAGTTGGAGCCTTAGATTCAAACTCAGTCTCAAATTGGTAGGATGCATGGCAAACTGGAAGTTGGTGTCGCTCTACCGGGAGATCATCACTGGGCAGAGTACATCTTTATATGGGGATATTAGACACCACTTGGAACAATCCAGATCACCCATGCTGATCAATCTCCAAAGTAGAGTGAAAATGATGTTGGCCAAGGTAGATTTGGAGGTCGAGACCATCATAACTAATCCATTAAAGGTCAAGCGAGTTCTAGAAACTGCCGATTGGATAGAAACAAACGTGAAAATAAGAGTCATCCTTAAACAACCCCTTCGTCTCAGCAGAAGAAAAAAAAAAAAAAAACTTTGCTGCCTCTCCCACTACCTTATGAAATTTCCAGACAGGGCAGTGAGGAACAATTTTTTTGAGGATCAGACTAAATTTGGTGCATTGTGAAGGTCAAGGAGATTAGAGCCATAAAACTGTAGCATCTGCGATATTCCGTCAAACCAAACATTAAGGCACTTATTCAGTGTGAGGGAACATGGTCTGTACGTTTGACGCATTTTAGGATTTGTACATCGAGAGGAAGGGATCATTGCAGAACACTTCTGGGATAGACTGGCTTCTGGACACAACGTTGTCCTAACACCTTCTGTGGTTCGTGTCTTAAAACTTTGTTAAACAATTGACTGACCTTCATTGGTATGGGTATTGTAACTGGGCAGAGTTTTTAGCTCATTCACAGATTAAGTGATCATGATTGTAAATATGTTTATCGGATGATTAGCTTTCAATTCATATGTTTTTTTCTCTTTGTATTTTTTCTTTTTTTATGCGTCAGTATTCTTGTAAAACTGTGTATTGTTTTTGTAAGGTTCACGGTAGGACCATAAACACATTTTAAAAAAAATATTGTCAGTGGTGAGGAAGGGATTGCATGCATTGATCAGTTTGGTTGTGTACACCGTAAACGATGAGATTGCATTTACCAGTCTAGTTAGTGAGAGGTATTAGTCTAGATAAGCCCCCCCCCAATGTGTTGACTTCTTTGGATACTGGGATGGTAATACCGTCAATGATGAAGGATTTGTTTTTATCGTCAAGTCCGTTTAATAGAATTTGTGATCCTGTAAGGAGTAACTCAGTCTTGTCATAGTTTAAGCATAAAGAGCGTAGTGCCATTAAGGCTTGGATAGTTTGATAGACTTTGCTGAGTGACTTGCAGTCAGTGTGAGCCAGAGATCAGTAGGAGGATTTGGGCATCGTCCACATAGTTTGTGTAGGATATACACAAGGAATCGAGAAGGTCGAAGAGGGGCAAGATGTAAAGGGTGGGGGAAACACAGGAGCCTTGGGGGACTACAGGTGACTGGAGCTAAGCAGGCTGATGCGGAAGAGAAGACCCTCATTATTCTGTTTGACAGAAAGGAAGAGATCCAGGCCATTGCATTAGTGGAGAAGTGGCATGCTGAGGATAGGTGCAGGCAAAGTATTTTATGGGCCACTAAATCAAAGGCTGCTGAGAGGTCTAGCAGGAGGGCAAGTTTGCCATGGTCTTTAAACATCCATTTGAATGTTTAAATCTAGGGGTGCCGATTCAGTTCCATGGCCTGGGCGGAATCCAGATTGGTGTAGCCCAAGGAGATGGTTGGTTTCGAGATGCTTCTGCATTTGTAGGTATGCTGCCCTGTCCAGTATTTTAAGTAAAAAAGGGACAGTTATGGGGCAGTAGTTAGTTGGTAAATTGGGATCAAGGGTTGGCTTAAGGAGTGGGAGGACCCATGTGTCTTTTAGGTTTGCTGGCACAATCCCGGTAGAGAAGGAGTTGCTGAGGGATGTGAGGAACAGAGCCAACTCTATTGTGCACACAGTCTTTGATGACTGAAGCTGGGTAGATGTCCCCTTGGCATCTGGAGGGTTTGAGGCCTTTTCTGATTTGAATGACTTCTAGGTCGAAGACTGTGGTGAACTCAAACTGTGGGGTATTGAGAGGCGGTTGATGAGGGTGTGGGGTCAGGTGGTGACTCATAGGCTAATAATGCATTTTTCTTGGTCAGAATTTTCAATTGTAGTAGTGCGATTTGGTCTAGTAGGGCGCTTTGAATATTGGAGAACCATGTGGTGTCTCGGGGGGGGGGGGGGGGGGACAGGGGATTACAATTTCCGCATGATAGCAAAGAGCTCTCGGGTAGCTGAACTTGCTTTTTCGATTTGGTCCTATGTTTGGCAACAAGAATAGCTTTTTTGTATGTTTTAGACAAGGAGGTGAAAAGCTCTTTGTTGGAGACCGATGGGTGCTCTTCCCAGGTGGTCTTAGCTGCTCTCCTAAAATGTGCGAAGGGCTTTGAGGTTGGGGGTAAATCATGTGTTGATGTGAGCTAATGATTAACCAGGTTACTCACCATAGTGACCACCTTACTCCTAGTCCATAGCCCCATTTCCTCCATAGTTATGGGACATTCCTTCGTCCTGTGGGACGGGACCAGAGCACTTTGTAAAAGCATCCAAAATTTTGCAAACATTTTAGTCCTTCCTCTCTTTCTACACGGGGTACAGCACGCGGCCCTAACCCTGCCCATCGTGGCTCTGCCCGCTTCGCCCATCAGTCCTTTTCTATCGCCAGGTCAGACACCTTTAAGCAATAACAGAGGAACCTTATTGGAGGGGATAGCGGGCGGGCATATGGAGGAAAGGGGACTATGGACTAGGAGTAAGGTGGTCACTATGGTGAGTAACCTAGTTCTACTCCTACGTCCCGTCCCCTTTCCTCCATACTTCTGGGAGATTCCCAAGCACTCCTTACAGGAACTACGGGTGGATAGGAAACCCCTTACTGAAAAAGGTTCTTCAGCACAGCCGGAGCGAACTGAGCATCAGATCTGGAGCTCAGATCTAGACAATGTTTACAAAAAGCCGATTGGGAGGCCCAAGTAGCTGCCTTTGTGATGGTCTCCCAGGGGACATTTCTGAAAGGCAACTGCGGCTGCCTTGCCCCACACCAGGTGTGCATGAATACCTTTAGGAGGCTGCAGTCCTTGGACAGTATAAGACTCCATAATGCAGGCAGCGATCCATCTGGAGATAGTCACCTTAGAGGCCTGCTTACCTTGTGGATTACCAAAGGTCACCAACAGTTGAGAAGAGCTCCTTAATTCGGATGTTCTATCCAGACAGAACTTAAGAGCCCTTCTAACATCCAGGCAATGCAGAACCCTTTCCGCTTCTGAAGCGGGGTTTGGAAAAAAGACCGGCAGGGAGATTGACTGGTTCAGATGGAAATCAGACCACCTTTGGAAGGAAAGCAGGGTTTGTCCGTAGGACCACCTTATCCTTGTGAAAAACCAAGAAGGGATGCTCTACCGACAAAGCCTGGAGCTCACTCACACGCCTTGCTGAAGTAACGGCAACCAAAAAGGACACCTTCCACAACAGGTGTTTAAGGCCCACCGTGGACATTAGTTCCAAGGGTTTATGGCACAACGCCGTAAGGACCACATTGAGATCCCACACCGGGTGCAGTTTACGAACTGGGGGGGAAAAGGCACATCAAACCTGCGAAATGTCTCTTAACCACTGGATTGGACAGAGAATAAGAGCATTGGTCTGTAGATAGGTAGGCGGATACCGCCGAAATATAAGTTCTGCATGACAAAGTGCATGCCCGACTCTGCTAGGTGGGATACGAAGGACAGCACAGTGTCAATCGTAGCCACCCTTGGGTCCAGCTGTGTCTAAGCACCAATGACAGAACCTAAGACATTTGCTTCTATACTGAGACCTAGTCAAGGGTTTCCTGGCTGCTTCAATAATGTGCATGTTATCCGCAGACAGGTTGAGATGTTCTAAGGACCTGAACTCAGGCACCATGCCGCCAAGCTGAACGATTGTGGGGAGGGGTGCCACAGCTGTTGATCCCCCTGGTGAGGAAGATCAAGCTGCCGGTGACTCCCGATCGGTGCACACACCGACAGGTGTTGAATTTCTGAGAACCAGAGCCTGGCCGGCCACCACGGGGCTATAAGCAGAAGAGAACAGTTCACCGTGTTCTTCAGCTTGCAAATCGTCCGATGAATCAGAGGCAGAGGCGGGAAAGCATAGGCCCTCATGTTGTGCCAAGGAATCTCGAGCGCATCCCCCAGCGAGGAGGCTCCCAGACCATTTCTGGAGGCATACAGAGGACGTTTGTTTGCCGCTGTTGCAAAGAGGTCCACCTCTGGGGTGCCCCACTGCAGGAAAATCAATGAGAGGATCTCCGCCTTCAATTCCCACTCTTAGCTGACCATCGTGCACCGACTGAGGGCATCTGCCATGACGTTCAGTTGGCCCGGAATGTGTACCGCCACTAGCCAGACACCATGATGAACTGCCCACTCACAAATCTGGATGGACAGGTTCACGAGAGGGGGGGGATATTGGTGCCCACTTGCTTGTTGATGTAATACATTGACACCACATTGTCCATGCAGATACGGACCACCTTGTTGGCAAGGATCGGTCTGAACGCCTTGAGCGCTAGGAAAATCGCCAAAAGCTTCATATGATTTATGTGGAGGAGCTTGTCCTGAGGCGACCAAAGGTCCGAGACCTGAAGAAGATCCAACGTCGCACCCCACCCCAGAAAGAAGGGAGGAGTCCGTCGTGACCGTTACCATCGGGGCTGGGTCCTGAAACCCCGCTCCCACAGACAGGTTGCTGAGAGACTACCACCACTCCAGGTCCGCTCTCATGGAAACCGGAATCAATATCAACTTGGAGTGCGGATCCACGGCTTGACGCCAAGAACTCCTCAGAGCCATCCGAGTCCGCCTCATCTTGAGACGGGCGAGATGTAGAGCCAAAACACACGAGGCCATGAGGCCCAGAAGCCTTTGGAACCTCCAGGCCGACATGCTCTCCGACTGCGCAAACATCTGACATGTGGCCAACAGATCCGCCATTCTGTCCACGGTCAGGTAAACTCTGCAGTCGATCGTGTTCCAGCGAAAACCCAGGAAAATCAAGTCCTGAGAGACCGTCATGGAAGATTTCCGCCAGTTCACCGACAGCCTGAGTTTGAAGAGGAGCTGGAGGAGAGACTGAAGATTGCAGGCGGCTTTCAACGGGCAAGGGCTGCGGAAGAGCCAGTCGTCCAAATACGGATACACATGGATACCCTGCAGACGAAGATAGGCCGCGATCACTGACATCATCTTTGTAAAGACATGCAGCGCCGAGCTGAGGCCAAAAGGAAGCACTCGAAACTGGAAGTGTTCCTCTCCCACAGAGAAAGGAAGAGATCTCCTGTGTGGATTCCAGATCAGTATATGCATGTAACGCATCGCATCCTAAAGGTCCACCACACTCAGCCAATCGCCCATCTGCAAAGAGGACTGTATCTGGCTGGGCGTGATCATCTTGAATTTCTCTTGGGGTAGGAAAAGATTGAACTGGAAAAGGTCTAGGATGGTGTGCAGGCCAGCCTGGTTGGGTTTGGGCACCATAAACAGTCAGAAGTAGAAGCCCTCCCCTCGCTCCCCCAGGGGAACGGGTTCCACAGCTCTGATGTCCAGAGGTTTCTGAACCTCTGCTTTTGGGGAGGACGACCCCGACTTCTGGAAAGGAGGGTTGAAGGGTGGGGTAAGGGTAAGCGGAAGCGGAAGCCCGACCGAGCGACTGACAAAACCCACCGGTCCTCGGTGATGGTCTGCCACACCTCCCAATGAGACGCAATGCGTCCTCCCACCGGGGTCTCGTGCGAGGAACCCTCATTTGATGGGCTTTTCGGTGGTGTTACCACCTGATCCCGAAGAGGAGGCTGAGGGGCAGGAGAAAAACAGAGTCCGATGCTGCCTCAGCCGGAATTTCCCAAAGGGGTATCCACTGCGGGATTTCCGATCTAGAAACCCCCTGAAACCAGAAGAGGGCCGGCTTTGCGACAACGGTCTCTGGGTCCTAAAAGGACGTCTAACCAAGACGGACAAGGACTTTGTTTTGGTGAGCTCTACATCCGTCGAAGAATGAAAAAGCTCCTTACCGTCAAACGGCAGGTCCAACACCTTGTCCTGCACCTCCTTTGAGAACTTGGTGGCGTGCAACCAAGCTTGCCGAGAGGCATAAACCCCCAGCATAAGGACCCGAGCCGAAGTGTCAGCGTGATGAGCCGCGGCCTCCAGCAGATCCTGGGCCAAGACCCTGGCATCCGATAATCCCGTCTTAAAGTCGTCCAGCTTCTCGACCGGAATGAACTCCTCAAACTCCGCCAGACCTTTCCACATCTTCATATTCGCCCCCGCTAACACCAGTTCTGCGTTGGCCTGCCGCAGCAGCACGGCAGAGTTAGAAAAAATCTTCCTTCCAAAGGAATTCGAGAAGCTTGTCCTTTCCCCCGTAGAAGAGGATGCTGCAGGCCAAGACTGTAAAGTGGCCAGAGCCACCACCATGAGGAGGGGGAGGAGGGGGACAAGATGCTAGAGCCACCTCTTCTGAGGAGTGCAGCCTGTAGCGCGCGTCAATTTTCTTATTGACGAAAAGTCCAGAGTGCAGCTTTTCCCAGACTCTACAGACCTCGGCCAAAACGTCCTTCTGCAAGAACAGGCTGGTTCGCTCCAAAGGAGACAAGGTGAACGCCCCCGAAAGCACACCCTCCTGCGGAGCGGGTGCCTCGGGCACTGAAACATCCAATAGGCACATCATGTCTGGTACCCGGTCATGAAAAGCTCTAATAGAGTGGGGCTGGTCTTTGCTGTCCTGACTGCCCCGCGCATCATCCGACAGGTCAGGGTCCTGCTGGACCACGTCGGGCAGCGCCTTGTCAACAGGGGACAACGGAGGCAAGGGCAGAAGGGTAGGGGGGAGGTACCATAAGCAAAGGTGCCGCCGGCGGATCCACTGGAGGTACGGATGGAGCCGGAGGTGGGCACATCTCCCTAAAGAGACACTTGAAATACTCCCTCATGGGGTCGGTACGCATGAGTACCTGAAACTTGCCGAAAAAAGCGTCCTCCGGAGAAAGCTTTGGAGCTGCCAGAGAAGGCCTCTCATGAGGAGGATAATCCAGGGACGCACAGGGGAGGGTTGCCAAGCAGGCCCATCCCCGGAGGTGTCCACATAAATCAAGGGTGCTGAACCCACAGACAGCGAGATGTTGTGCCGAAGGGGCATCCGAGCGTTCCAGTCGTAAACTGGACAAAACGGGTGCGCACAAGTAACCTTCTGTTCACCTAAAGAACCGCTCCCCGAGGCCGATGGCGTAGTTGTAGGGGAAGCGCCCAAAATGGCCGCCGTGGTCGTGGCGGGAACGGCCGCCATTTTGCTGTCACCTGAGGGGAACTGCGGCACGTGTGGAAGTGAGGCAGGGGTCCCCGCCGGTGGATCAGGGGAATTCATTTTAGCCTTTACACAAGGAACCTCAGCCAAGCCGGTACTGTGCGGCCTGGAATGTTTCTGCGACATACCAATAGCCAAATTAGCCTTAACAGGAAGGACCTCGGCACTGCCAGTAAAGGAGGAACTTGGCTCACTCCTTGCACCCTTAGCAGTTCTGGCGTTGCGCAAGAGCGGGAACGGTGAGGAAACAGAACTGTTGGTTTCCTTAGCCTGTGTACGAGGGGCCTCAAACCCAGGTCCGGACTGCGGGCCTCGAACATACGTTCGGTTTTACCAAGCCCAGCCGAGGCCTCAGGGCGCACCCCAGTACTTTTGAGGGAAACCGATAAGGGGGCCTTGGAGCAAGCTCCGTTACCGCACGACTCCGTCAGAACTGGGTCTACAAGTAGCCACCACAGGAGGGGCCTCGGAGTGCACTCTGGTATCCATAGGCCCTTTACAGAGACCCTCAGAGAAAACTGATACAGTTTTTAGGCCCAGAATGCACCTCGGGGCAAGCCCCGGTGACAGAGCGGTCAACGCCCCTCCCGGACCAGGAAAACCCTGGGAGACACCCGGCTGGAGTGCTCTAAAAAGTAAAGAACTTACCGAGCATTTCTTCTTTTCGTCGATGAAGGATTGAAAATGCGTAGGAGGAGTACGCTGAAAAACCTCCTCCCAACGCTCTAACCAACGTTGATGTGCACGGACCGAAATGGAATCACAATAGAAACAGGAGTCCCAACGGTGATCGGGGCCCAAACACTCTAAACAAAGAGGATGGGCATCCGCCCTTGCAAAGCGTCGCTGACACGAGGAACAATTTGGAATGTCTAGTTAAAACGACAGACCGACTAGTACGTGATCAATAGGCGAGATGCAAGAGAGGAGGAAAAAGAAATCTTAAGGGGATGCAATGCGTCCAGTCCCGAGCGAGCAGAGAAAAGGACTGATGGGCGATGCGTGGGGTGGAGCCGAGATGGGCGGGGTTACGGCTGTGTGCTGTACCCCACGTAGAAAGAGGAAGGACTAACATTTTTGCAAAATTTTGGATGCTTTTACAAAGTGCTCCGGTCCCATCCCAAAGGACGGAAGAATGTCCCATAAGTATGGAGGAAAGGGGGGGCGTGGCTAACTGCCATGTAGAGCGGACACGTCTCCTGTGAGCTCCGTGCCGATGTGCCATCATAAGCTGATTTTCATGCATTTCTGCTAACTTTTAAAAGCTGCAACTTGCACCATTAGTCGCCGGATCTCATCAGCTGTCGCTTGATCCGCCTTTCAGACGGTTGGAGACAACCAACACCGACGTACGTTGAGCGAGAAGAGCTGGAGTCGAGAACCAAAATGGCGGCTCCCGCGTCCTGATTCTCGAGGGACCCGAGCGCGCCTGCACCGCAGAGGGAGTCATCCATCGGGGCCTGCCGGGGAGCCGGAACAACCGGCCAGACTGCACCGGGGTCGGGAGGGAGAGCAACCGCGCTCGTACTCAGAGCGACCCGCCCCCTGAGCCTCCATCCAGCGGCGTCCTGCCCGCGGCCACGGGGCCCAGCGGAGCCCTGACAAGACCTGCGGCCAGCCGGAGCCGCGAAGGTGAGCGGGGCGGGGGGTAACCAGCGACTGAGGACTTGCGGCCGCATATCACCAGGGCCTCGTCCTCCCCCTCCCCCCGCATATCTGCGCCTGGGAGTGTCGCCGAAGCTGACTCCACCACCTTGCGCCCCCCCGGCCGACACCGAGAGCGACCCAGGCCTGACGCTCCACATCCACAAGAACTGGTAAATCCCCGGACGGCCACAGCTTACTCTCCCTCCCACGCGGCCTTCACCCACAAGACGGGGCGCGGGCACTGCCGAAACCCGACGCCTGCCTCTTCGGATGCGCGAAGCCCCGCTTCGATGCCCAGATATCGCATTCTCTCCCCCCCCCCTCGTCTTCATCTTGGCCCTGGGCCCCGCGGCGACGGCACGAAGAACCCCGCCGCATCCCTTACTGGCGGCCTACCACCAGCGCCCCTGGCGCGAAAGAACTGTGCACTCACAAGATGGCTGGTAAAAGTAGCAGGCCCAAGCAACGGCAGACCACCCTGGACACATACGCAGCCAGCGAATCTCCTGAGAGCACGATTTGTGTGCCCACAAGTCTTCAATCGGACCATACAGCACCGGCGGCACCTGAACCCAGCAACACCCAGCTCCTCGAAGCCATCAGACTTCTACAAACAACGATGGAGCACAAAAATCGATGCTGTTGCCGTTGACCTGGGCCTTCTGCGCCAAGATGTCCGCTCTCTGGCCGGCAGGACTGACGCGCTCGAAATACAGGTCAAGGAAAATACTGAATCCAAAACGCAACTCCTCCGAGACAGACAAGCTCCAACAAAGAGTCAAGAATTTGGAAGACCGGGCGGAGGAAGCGGAGGGGAGCACCCGTCACAACAACATTTGTCTCCTTGGGCTACCTGAGGGTATCGAGGGCTCCGACCCCACCAACTATATTGAGAACCTCCTGCTGCAAGAGGTGGGAGCTGGCAAGCTCTCCCAAGGCTTCTCTATTGAAAGGGCCCACAGATCCCTTGCTAAAAGCCCTCCGCCGGGCGCTCCACCCAGGCCGGTGATCGCGAAAGTCCTTAATTACAGGGATCGAGAAGTGATCCTCGCCTTTTCTCGAGCAGGTGGTCAAATCAAACGAGACTCTGCCACAATTGCAATCTACCCCGACTACACCTTCCAGGTTCAAATGAACAGAGCCCAGTTTATACACACAAAGGCCAGATTGAAGGCAGCTGGGTTGCGTTACATGCTCCTGTACCCTTCGAGACTCAAAGTGCTGCACAACAACAGGGCACACCTTTTCGAAACTCCGGCACAGGCCAGAGACTGGATGGATGGACAGCAAATTCCTGACATCGAAGAAAGAAAGCAGAAACCTAGATAACGTTTCTCCCGTCATTTCGACAGCAATCAGGCAGCCTTCACCCACCACCGGCGGGCGGAATGAGCCCCCCTACTCAGCTGAATGGATCCTGATATGGAGACACTCGAGTCAAGGTCCACTCCTCCCCCTGGAAATTTCTTTCCTTTTGTTTTTGGGTGTACATACCCACCCGTAGGGCACCTAGGGAGCGGAAACGGGATTGTCATAACGAGGGTAACCTCGCTGGGCTAGTTCTATGTTTGGGTTGTTTACAGTTAAGGGGAGAGGGTGGGAAATGGGGAGTTATTATAGTTGGGAACCGCAAACGGGAATCACCAAGACCACGGAAGCACTCGTCATGCATTTTAGCATCAATAAGACTCAGAGTCCTGCTGGCCCCACTCGTCCGACTACGCAACAACTATGGCCGACACAGTTAAGATCGTCACATGGAACGTTAGAGGCCTGAACAGCTTTGTCAAACAACGACGCGTCCAGTCCTACTTTAAGAGATGCAAGGTCGGAATCGCCATGCTCCAAGAGACTCACCTGTCTGCCAAAAAGCTAGATGCCTTGGCCAAAACTTGGCGCGGCACCCTAGTGGGTTCCACATACTCCTCCTATGCCAAAGGGGTCCTGATCTGGATTGCCCCCACGGTCCCCTTCAGGCTCACCAGCACCAAATCAGACAACGAGGGGAGAATGGTTGTGGTCTGTGGTTCCATTGAGGGTAAAGAACTGTGCCTGGTCAGCACTTACGCACCCAACCACGACGCAACTACCTTCTTCCACTCCCTCTACACACGGCTCACCACATATATGGGCAGAATTATGATATGGGGGGGCGATCATAACTGCACCCTCGATCCTTTACTGGATAGATCCGACGACAAACACGACCGCCCCTCGCCTCCGGCCAAAATACTTTCCAGACTAGTCCACCAGCTACAACTAAGTGATATTTGGAGGGGCCAGCACCTGGGGCAACGCGAGTACTCCTTCTACCCCCCCCCCCACATGCCTTGTATACCAGGTTAGATTATATATTTCTCAGCCAGACACAGCAGTCTATGTTTGTTGACGCGCATTACTTGCCGAGGATGATGTCCGATCATTCTCCCCTGCTGGTCACCTGGGAGGTGTTCCCGCCTAGACCCCCCCATACCCACTTGGAGATTGAGAGCCGAAGCTCTACTTGACACATCATTCAGAGAGCACATTAGAGACGAGACCAAAGAATATTGGGAGAACAACCTACATAGCGTTAAATACATAGGCACCGCCTGGGAGGCATATAAGGTGGTCATGCAGGGTGAGATGATCGCAGCAGCTGGGGGCGCCCAGAGATCCATCACAACCCTGTTGGAACAGGCCAAGGGAGACCTGCGCACCCTCGAGGGCAGGGCTGACTCATCTCCCGATCATTTACTTAAAATTTCCGAACTTAGACAAACCTGCCTAAAGCACTGGGAAGCCCTTGGTAAACTAAGCTATGCCAAACACACAGAGAGAGTCCATGCCCTGGGAGACAAGCCCGGGAAACTCTTAGCCTGGCTCTACAAAAAGGGAAACCCCCAGGCCGCCCATATGCCACATACTCGCACCAGATGGCACTACTGTGCATACCCAACCGGAAATCAACTTGGTTTTCTCCAGCTTCTACCATAATTTGTACTCCGAGACCCCCCTCCCCCTCGGACACGGGGATCGAGGACGCCCTTGACGTCATCGATTTGCCGAAACTAGACCCGCATATGGCAGAGACTCTCGATGAGCCCATCATTCCCGATGAGGTCAAGGTGGTGATCAGAACGCTACCGGCTGGGAAGACCCTGGGCTCGGATGGCCTCCCAGGGGAGTTCTATAAAACCTACGAGGGAACACTCGCCCCTATATTGGCCCAGGTCTATAACGAGGCCTTCGAGCGTGGCACCCTCCCGGATTCCCTTAGCGAGGCCGTGATAATACCCTTACTCAAACCTGGGAAGGAGGGAGCAGATTGTGCCTCATACAGCCCCCTCTCCATGCTAAATGTAGACTGTAAGATCCTCACTGCATTGCTCGCCTCCAACTGCGCAGGGTGATCCCACGGTTGATCCATCAAGACCAGACCGGATACGTCCCCGGACGATCCATTACTGAGAACCTGCGTAGGCTGCATCACGTTATTTATAGTACCAAGGGAAGACCACAAAATTGCGGTGGTATCACTGGATGCCACCAAAGCTTTCGATTCCGTGAGGTGGGAATGGCTATATGCTACCATGGCAAAGATGGGAATTGGTCCCATATTTCTGAAATGGACCCAGCTGGTTTACGCCAACCCCACGGCAAGAGTCCGAACTAATAGAACCTTTTCTGCGAAATGGTTCCTACACAGAGGCACCTGCCAGGGATCCCCCCCCCTATCCCCCATGCTGTACATGATCGCAGCCGAGCCTGTAGCAGCCTACCTGAGACAGGAATATGGAGATGGGGGCATCACCATAGATGGGACAACTCATCTCGTCTCCATGTACGCGGACGACACCCTCTTATACTTGCAGGACCCCGAACACCTCCTACCCTACATTCTTGAAACCCTGGACAGCTTCCATAAACATACCGGGATCCAGATTAACAAAAATAAATCTTGCCTCTACCCCCTAGCCGCACTACACAGTGATCATTATGGGTCCCTCCCTCCCCTAGATCTTGAATGGCAGGCGACATCGTTTAAATATCTAGGGATAACCATACATCGGACCCCCGGCACGGAACATATACTTAACACCGTAAGGGCCAAAGACTCTCTCTCGAAGTCCATGGAATTTTGGAGGTGGCTTCCGCTCTCGGTGGCCGGGAGGGCGGGCCTCCTTAAGATGGTCGCCCTGCCCCACCTTTTGCACTGCAACATTCCCTTCTACATCCCCCCGGCGTTCTTTAAAGACCTCAACAAGCTCTGTAGGGGCTTCCTTTGGCAGGGAGGCAGGCATAGGGTGGCGTTGGAGACCCTCCAGAGACCATACGAGAGGGGTGGGCTGAAGATCCCCAATTTTGAACTTTATTTCCTAGCCAGCCAGCTGAGACGCATTGTGCGGTGGATGGCCGACGAGAGCACAACCGACACCCGCCTCCTTCAACCGGCCCTCCCCCAGCTATTACTCAGGGATCTGCTGTGGACTAAGAGGGGGGCTGTCTAACACTGCCCTTACCTCGTCAAGCTGGGACTCAGATTCTGGAAAAGGGCCTGAAGACCCATACTCCCCACAGATCCCCATTGCAGCACTCATGTCCAACCATTCCTGGGGGCAACTTGAGACCCGTACACAATGGGAGCCCCTTGGGGTAGCCACGCTTGGGGACCTGATCCAGGAGCAGACGGTTTTAGCCTTCCAAGACCTTAGTGACGCCACTGGCCTCCCGGCCGGGCAATTCCCACTGCACAGAGCGGTCATACAGGCCCTAACTAGCAGGTGGCCTGTCGCTGGCGACCTGAATGACGAAAACTAATGTATTGAAACGATTCTTAATGCCGCCGAAGGGGGCCACGAAACCTCACGTATTTACGAGGCCTTACTATGGGGCTCCACCAAAGACGACCTCAAATGCCGAGACAAATGGGAAACCGAACTGAATCTGGTTTTCCAAGACAAAGCCTGGGGCGATATAACCCACTACCATAAAAAAAATCTCCCGGAACGCCGCTTACAGCTCATTCAACTGTACGTCGCGAACAGAGCGTATCTCACCCCCAAAGCCATATCCAGATTCACCGGTGCGACCACCCAATCATGCCCCAAATGCAGCGAGCCCAAGGTAGGCATGACCCACATGTTCTGGGGATGCCCAGTGATTAGAGAATTCTGGACTCAAGTGAGGTATAGAGTGGCCGGTGCAGACATTGACATCGAAGTGGACGAGCCCTCGGCATGCATCCTGGGCAGGTTTAGGCGCAGCAGGGAGAATAAACCCCTCAACAGGCTGAGAGACCTTATTTACATAACTACCAAAAGGCGCATTGCCATGGGGTGGAAGAGCCCCAAAGGCCCACCTATGCCCCTATGGTGGATCGCTGCGGAAATCGCGGCATGGGAGACTGCGATCCAAGTGCAGAGGCTTGACTCCTGCGAAGAGCTACACCGCTGGGTGGCCTTAACTGTATCCTTGTTGTACCCTGAATCACAGGAGAGCGAGATAGCTGGGGAAGGCGACCCAGGCCCGAGCATGGACTCTTGACGAACTTAGTACTTACTGTGGTCTGGGGGGGGGGGGGATGGGAGGGGTGGGGAACAGTTGGGGATTTAATTTTTCTTCCGATATGCTCAATCATCACCACTGATACAAACAATAACAAAGAATAAAACAGGTAAGGAAACTAATAAAATATATTTAAAAAAAAAAAAAAAGTATGGAGGAAAGGGGACGGGACGTAGAGTATTAGGTTTACATTTGCTGAGGGGTGCCACTTTCTCAATAGCAGCCAGCAGTGAATTGTTGTACAATTCAACCATTGTAGTACGTTTGTTAGGTGAATGTTGGTAGGCTGTGAGGGGCTTTAGCAGCAGTAGCAGGTTGGCTGGAGTGATGTTACAATTGAAGTCTATAAGCCAATCTGGTGTGTGACCTTTGTCATGAGTGGTGCCAGTGATACCTTGGGTGAAGCCCAAGGCTTCAATGGAGCCGATTAAGACAGAGGTGCAAGTGTCTATTGTCGTTAAAGCCTAGATTTACATTGCCCATCAGGACAATTCTAGACAAAGGTTTGGTCTCCAGTGAGAGGAGCCGTCTTCTTCAAATGATGGTGCTGGACCTGGTGGTCTGTAATTGAGATGCAGTGTTAAGGTGGCAGTGTGGGTCAGTTTGACTGATGGTAGTTCCCCTGACTGGAAGACTTAATTATTTGCATCGCTGATAGATGAGGAATTTTTGGCAATGATGGCCACCACCCCACCCCTCTTTGGCGTTTGTTCGGTCTTTCCTAAAGATGGTATAGTTGTCAGGGAAGGCAATGGAGAGGGAGGGCCCTGCCGCAGCATGTATCCATGATTCTGTGACGGCTAGTAAAGCAAGATCGTTGGAGATAAGATCAGAGACTTCAAGGGCATGGGCCAAAAGGGATCTGGTGTTGATACAGGCACCTTTGAGTGGAAGCAAAGCTTCTCGGTTGGCAAGATCGGAATAGTTGCGGGTGCTGTTATGTTAGTGCTGCCCAATGGAGTATTTACTTTGGTAGGGATGCTGAAAGAGTTATTCAGGTCTAAGAACGCCAGTCCTGTATCTTTAACGGGGGCGTTGTGCGCTCTGGCAGGTGTGTTCAGCTCATTGGTGCTGGCTGAGATGCTGGTAGTATTTTCCACAGTGCTGTAGACTAGGTACACAAGCAGAGGTACATTTGCAATGGTTAGCCTGCAACTTAGGTTCAGGATTTCTTCATAAGGACTCTGCTTTAATGAATGGCCGCAGGGAAAAAACTGAACTTGACATTTTTTTAGAATATACAAATACAGCTTTGGCTAACCAATCTGTCAGCAGTTCTTAGAGAGGTAACACTGCAAGCTATACTGTACACACCGATGCAAAATAACACATTAGTAAGCAAATCTAAACAATTGTAAAAACGATTATGAGCCAAGAAAACCATAATTATTGGTTTCCCCTTTGAAGCAGTAGAGAGACGGAACTGGGCTGCTAACAGGCAGGGTCCAGGATAGAGGGAAAATATTTCTGTGACGGCACCATGCAAGAGCACAACTGAATCGGTTGTTCAGGGACACAGATCTAAGGGTTAAGAACAATCATAACGGAAGCGAAGGTGGAGAAAGATGATCAATGCCTTGAAAACAATACACAGCCTAAGGCACAAATGCAGGTCCGGATAACCCAGCACGGCTAAGTGCCTTGCAACTAAATCTCTTATGGCACTCCATGGGTGGTTGGTTAGTAACAAGGGCCTTCACTGGCTGCTTGGCTGCTTAGCTGCTTCATTGGGCACAATGTCTGGTGCTGGGGGTCTTAAAGAAAAGCAAGATGTGAGCAGCTCATGATGGAGTTGAAAATAGTTGAAATGGGGCTGGGAGGCGTGGCTAACTGCCATGTAGAGAGGATGCATCTTCTGTGAGCTCCGCACAGTGTGTCCATAATGTGCTGAGAAAGTACACTACAAAACTTCAAATTCCCTCGGGAAACAACGAGATCACAGCCTGAAACACCAAGAAGCACCGCCTAGATTTATGCTGCGTTGCGGCGCCTACTCAAGCCGCATCACTGACCGAAACGGAGCCCCGGCATTAGGGGAGACAATGGCGGCCACGGCTCGGCAATACACAGAGTCACTGAGGCGCTGGCCCGGAGTCTTCAGCGCTGCACCCCGTTGACGCCAGACCTGCTGAGACTTGGACCTCGGGTCCATCACACATGCAGGGATTGGGCCAATCGCTGGTATGCGGCCCTTTTAAGAGACCTCCTGCAGGGTGCCTGGAAGGACGGATCAGTTTTAGAGTACCTGGAGCCAACTAGCAGCTGGAGCCCAAGGAAGTCATGTGAGCTTGAGCAGCGGACTGGGGCCAAGCTTATGCTGCAGCAGGGGTGGATCACGGCCGCAGAAACGTATTTAAGAGCACGCAAGAAGGAAGCAGAATGCTGCTCCCTGGCCCAAAGGAGAGCTCCTGTGGATCGAGCTGTGAGATCCGGAGCTGAGAGACACCCGTGGAGGGCTGTGGCGACAGGAGCGGACCGGTGTCGGGGAGGAGGACCCAGCTGCACAACGTGATAGAGGTGAGGGACCAGCTTGGGTGGGGGGGGGGGGGGTTTACCCAACTAGAACGATTACATTATAAGTTCCCACTGGTGTGATGGGCTCCCCCCTGGCTGCTCCCAGCGTGGAGGAGACAGCCTGTGCCTGAGAGGGTTGTAGACCCCCATAGCACTGCGGACCTGGTCGTCTTCTGTGGCCACCGCCATGCATGAGCCGGGGGGCGGCGCGCGGGCTGGCCGTGATGCTGCATTATTACTGCTGCTGAGTAAGGACAGGTATTTGGCGGGTGTGAGCACCGTCCTGCTCGCTGAGCAGCACCACTACTACTGCAGCCCACCAGTCCCAAGACTGCACCCAACATTGACCACCGTGCGGCTTAGCGCAAAGGGTGTTGCCCTGGGGAGAGGGCCGACTCTATACCGCCATAACAGAACGCCTCTTTTTTAGCCTGAAACTACTACCCACTGAGAGGACACCGTGCAAGCCAGGGAAGGCACAAGGAAAAGACGGGCGGCATCTAGTACCTCGGAACGATTGGGGCGCCCCGTCCAGCACCTCTACAACAGTGATCAACGAGTGCCGCTGGGCCCGACGTTGCCCACCAGCAGCAAAGTACTTACAGGAGACGGATTGCGTCCCCCCCCCCCCCCCACTGAGACCCCTGACGAAATGTCCTCAAAGGGAGTGAAAACAAAACAGAAGGACAGCACACTGGAAACCTTTGTTTCCGGTGGGCCGAGGAGACCAGAGGCCAACATTAAAAACATTACAGTAGAACTGCCCGGATGTCCCAGAGCCATGGCAGAGCCGGGGAACCTGCAGATCCTTGAGGCCATCAGAGCATTCCAGACAACCATGGAGAACAAGATTGACGCAGTGGCCATGGATTTGGGCCTAATGCGGCAAGATGTCCGTAATATTGCAGGAAGGACAGATGAGCTTGAGGCCCAGGTCCGAGAAAACACAGAAGCAAGGACACAGACTAAGAAGGATGTTGAAGAACTTGCACAAAAAGTGAAACAACTGGAAGATCGGGCCGAATAAGCTGAAGGTCGATCACGCCAAAATAGCATAAGGATCTTAGGCCTGCCCAAGGGGATCGAAGGAACTGACCCCAATAACTACATAGAGAACCTGCTGATTCAGGAGATGGGGGCACAGAAACTCACAAGGATTTACCATTGAAAGAGCTCATCGATCCCTCTCCAAACGGCCACCGTCTGGAGCCCCGCCCAGACCTGTGATAGCTAAAGTGCTCAACTATAAAGACAGGGAAACTATTTTGGCCTGTTCAAGAGCAGAAGGCCAGATCCAAAGAGACTCAGCAAAAATTGGCATATATCCCGACTATACCTTCCAAGTCCAAATGAAAAGAGCGCAATATATTTACACGAAAGCTAGATTGAAAAAGGCAGAACTAAGATATATGCTCCTGTATCCCGTGAGACTAAAAGTACTCCACAAAAACCGAGCATCTTTCTTTGAGACACCAGCAGAGGCCCGTAAATGGATGGACGTCGAGCAGATCCAGGACCTGGAAGTAAAAGAATGCAGCACACGTTAAGGACTGTTTGGAGATGCCTCGGGAGTGGCAAGCACGCCAGCTACATTGATCGGAACACGTTCACATAAGGAGGAGACGGAACCCAATACACTCTATGCAGCAAGATCGATTACATATAGGAGCCACAATGGAGGAAGATTGTTCCCGATTAGAGACTAGTCAACGGCGGACCTCTTCTACCCCCAGAAACAGTTTGGATATCATTAACCCGCCCGTAGGGTACCAGGAGACTAGTACAGGGTCAAATGGAGCGAAAACGGGTTAGTCCTAATGGGGGAAACCCCGCTGGACATGTTTGGTTAAAGGGGAGTTCAAAATTGGGGGAGTGGGGCAAATGGGAGCTAGTAATGAAGTTGGGGGAGCTAAGGAAAAGGGGACAAGACCACCCCAAGCTTCAAAAACTGCCAGATCGAGTAGGGGTGCCACCAGATACGCTACCTACAAAAACACTTTGACTTCCAGACACTATGGCTGACAAGACCAGGGTTATGACGTGGAACGTCAGAGGAATGAACAACTACGTGAAGCGACGCTGCATCTAAGCATACATTAAGCGAAATAAGATTGGAATCGCTCTGTTACAGGCGACCCACCTAGACACATGCAAGCAAGCAGCAATTGCTAGAACCTGGGGAGGCACAGTGATAGGCTCCACATACTCTACCTACGCCAGAGGGGTCTTCATCTGGGTAGATCCAAACATCCCCCTTAAAACCATTACTAAAACTGACGACGAAGGTAGGATGGCCTTATTACATGGAACAATAGTAGGTAAGGAGGTCTGTCTAATAAATACTTCACCCCCAATCATGACTCTACAGTTTTCTTCCGCTCACTATACAAAAGGCGGAGCCCATTTAGAGATGGTATCCTGATATGGGGCGGAGATCACAATTGTACCATAGAACCTCACAAAGATAGATCAGATAATGAACATAACCGTCCATCCCCACCCAAAAAAATATTATCAGCACTGACGCAACAGTTTAAGCTAAAAGACTTGTGGTTAGAGCATCATCCTGAGGGAATATTTGTACTACTCTCCCCCGCATGCCGTCCACATCAGGATAGACTATATATTCGTAAGCGAAGAGCAGCAAGCCATGTTCAGTGATGCACAATACCTAGCTAGAGTTCTATCAGACCACGCCCCACTCCTAGTCACCTGGACGGTGTTTGCCACCAGACCCTCCCATACCTGCATGGCGGCTTAGAGGTGAGGCATTACTAGATGTCACCTTGCGCGAACAGATCAGAAAAAGCACGCAGGAATGTATACAGATAAATGAGAACAGTGTACGATATGTTGGTACAGTTTGGGAAGCATACAAAGTAGTTATAATAGGCGAAATGATTGCTGCCGCCGGGGGGGGGGGGGTCGAAAGGTCCATCGAAAACACATTAGCACACAATGAAAGAATTGAAAGAACTGGAGGCGGGGCCAAATCAGATCCAGATCACATGAAAAGGGAGGTGAAGCTCAGACAAGCTTGTTTATCACACTGGGAAAAACTAGGGAAAATGTAGCTAGATGAAACATATGGAAAGGAGCCACGCCCTAAGAGACACACCAGGGAAACTATTGGCTTGGCTATACAAGCGTGAAGCCCCCAGAGCCCCGATATGCCATGTCCTCACCCCGGAGGGCAGGACTGTGCACACACAAACTGAGATAAAACACAGTCTTCTCAGAGTTTTATCAAGACCTTTATGCCAATACCCCGTCGGATACAGATACCGAAATAGAATAGGTACTAGACGTAGTTAAGTTACCCAAATTAGATGCTCACATGGCGGAGACCATAGACGAGCCCATTACCCCAGAAGAGGTCCAGGTCTCTTCCCTTTGGTAAAGCCCCTGGGACTGACGGGCTCCCAGGAGAATTTGACAAGGCATACAAGGACGTTCTGGCACCACTCCTCACCAAAGTATTTAATGCAGCGTACGAGGACGGTATCCTCCATGAGGAAGGCTGTAATCATCCCACTACTAAAACCTGGGAGAGATAGAGCAGAGTGTGGCTCATATAGGCCTTTGTCTATGTTAAATCAAGAAAATAAAATTGTGACGGCACTTTTGGCGGGTAGGTTAAAAATGTAAAGGAGAGTTAGCAACACCAGAGCCCTGCAATGTAAGGGAATGCATGAGGGTGGGAGGGGGGGGGGGGGGGTTGGAAGTGAAATGATCACTAGCCTGCCCATTTCAGGGTAGGGTGAAGGGGCTGCACAGGATATAAAAGTTCAAAGAGGGCATAGTGAAAGCACAAAATACCTAACATATATGCAGGATGGCAATATTACTGCCGTTACCCCCTGATGACTGCCCTGCAACTATCCAGGAAAGGAATTGGGCCTGAGAGAAGAGCCGGCTTATATTAGGTGGCAGAACTCTGACAATTAAACAACCTGTGACCTCTGCACAAGGGAAACATTTTACACAGACTCCATGAGAAGCTGCAAAATATCTCCTGTCGCCATGCCCAACACAGATCTTCGAAAGAGAGAGGATTTTATCATGTTCTCATTTTATTTAGCTGGTTCAGGTCCACCTCCTCCGGTCAATAGCTGGAGAGGTTGGCGTCAATTGCCATTAAGATTTTAACAAAGAACCTTTAAGAAGAGAACCAATTTCTATTTGTGCCGTATTCACTGGAATGAAAATCAATAGGTTTGAAAAATAAATTCCCACTGTTGCTTCAGTTTATCATAGGGTTTTTTCTAAGCGGAACAGGTAGTCTTTGAATTGTGGGTTGTATACAATATAAGAGCATTAAGGCAATGCTCTGTAGTTTACCGTGGGTTCATATTGGATTTTGGGGCACAGCAACTTCAGGTTTTTAATTTAGTTCTACACTGTGAAACGCTATTACAGGTTCAAAGAGACACTGAAAAACATGGCGTTTTCCTAAATCGGATGTCAGAGTAATCATTTGTTTTCATGTACAATTGAAGAGCATATGTTTTGGTCTTTTGTAGTGCGCCCTACTTTTTTTGTACTACCCAATTCATTGCATTCGATTTATCATCTTTAAAGGGGTCAGACGACTGAGTGATCTTGATTGGCATTCAAACATGTGATCAGCAGGTTGTAAACTTATCGGCTGCCAGAGCTCAACCCTGCATTCTATGGATCGCCACCAAACTAGATTCCATGCCGATATTCATTTAAAAATCAAAAAATGTGCAAAGCATGGAACTAGCAATAGAGAAATTAAACACTTTACAGATAACAAAAGCAAATCATTTAAAGTGGTTGAAAAGTTGACAGTGGGGGAGGGAAAGAGTGGAGATGAAGAAGAGTGGGGAGGTTCTGGATGAGATCAGAGTAGAGCTTGTGGACAGGTGGATTCATCATTTTAACATATTCAAGAAACTCAGGATTGGGCCATTCCCTGCTCAGCTGAATAAAATGCCAATGAGTGACCACCAGGGCTATGGGAATGTTAGTACAGAGAGGCTGAGATGTTGCACAAAAGGTGTCAAAAGGAGGCCAGGAGGCAATTTTGCAAGCAGCTCTCATCAGGCTAAGATTAGACTACGGCCTTCTGTAATAGTTTTCCAAAGATGGTTTCCTGTGGAGTTTCATTAGTTGGTAGTCGTGGGGCAGTTAAGAGACTCCATCAATAACATGTCTGTTCTAGGTAGAGCCTAAAGCCAAACTAAGATGCCCATCATGAGTGCAGCCTGTAATCATGTACAACATCAACACCCTCCCTCTCATTCTGTAAACTTACACTAGCCAAGGCTCCCAATAAGCAGCTTACCATTTTTACTATAAAGGCACGTCGACACTTCCAGCCAGAGCTCAAAATTTGTACTTGCCACTAGAAATTGGCTAGTGAATCGACTCTTGAAGTGTAAGAATTGGTGTGCTGGGTGTAAGTGTACAATTGAGGTGGTGACCGACACAGCTGTCTAGTAGGTTGCAATTTGAAAGTGTTCTCCCTACTCCCAACAATAAAAAACTAACAGAAATGCAGAAGTCAGATCCTTAATGCGTCTAGGTGACTGGTTCATCAGCTGGTGGCAAAACAACAAAAAAAGCCCTTACCACTGTGCTGATGGACCTGAAGGTAGACTTCCAAGGGCCTCCAGGTTAAATACATATTTTCATTGTGGGATTCACTAGGTTATACTGAAAAGCTTTAATGCTACACCATCACTACTTTAGCGCTGAGACTTGGTCAGTTCGAGGCGTATTGCACCCCTGTCCAGGGGGAATCAGACTGCAGTGAAAAGGAAATGGGAAAAGGCTAATAGGATAAAGGGAAGCAGGAGCACGATAGGAAGGTGCAAACGGAATGGAGAGGGTGCTTGTTTGTGGTCATAGGGGGCCTGTGAATAATCACTGGAAGTGGATCAAACACATGTTGATGAGAAAGAAAGGGAGCAAAACTGTTCATGGAGTTAGACATTTTGTGAAAGGGTAGTTTCTTGTGCAGCGATTTCACGATACTCAAATTAGTCAGCACTTGGCTGTTTGATGGTTTTGAGATGTGCCTGAGCGAGCCCTTGATGTGTGGAGGCTTCTTCAAAAGGTAAGTTTTACGTATTACTCCCGATCAACCAGAAGAATAATCTAGGGGAAGTCAGACTGCCAAACAAATGCCTGAACCCAGACTTCACCAACAGCATCATCAAATCTTTGCTTGTGCGGAACAGAAAACTCCATCAAATAATAACACAATGTATATAAACATCATTCATAAACATCTTAATCTTCTAAACTACCATTCTATTCATTTTGTCAGGCCAACATAAAACCATTTTCAATGCAAATGTCCTTTAAATAAGCCATCTATTAGGTACACAATTTTGAAATGTTACAGTCCATTATCTGATAACATTAATATAAAATAAATATAATTCATACTAAAAACATGACATTCTTATTCAGTCTGCTTCTGATGCCGATACATGGATTCTCAATAACTATTGCTACATGGCACATTTTTTTAGACACTCTATGAAGCAGTAGGCAAAAATGTCCTTAGTGCTCAACATACTCTTTGGCGCTTACCCAGCAAAAGATTAAATATGATGGCTGACATTGTCTAAAGCCCTAAAGACCAAAATGCATAACCAGGGCAATACATAAATCGTAATACTATGTATACCAGTAATTTTTATTTAAAACTTATGCATAGGTTTCTCTCACGAGAGGCCATCACAACCACATGCTTCGGTTTGGCCAGTTATGCAACTAGCTCTGTTTTCCACTAGGGGGATTGGATAAAATCATAGTTTGGTTATTGTTATGGTTATTCCTTTGTGATCCTTATATAAAACTGGTAAATAAAACTCAGGGATAGGTAAAATACAAAGGGTAAAAATGATTTAAGTGACATTTTCTTTGCCCATCATGAAATGCATCTTCAAGATCAGTTATAGCTTTTAGTTAGAATCAATTTTAACACCCTTATGGATTAAAGTTGTATCATTGAATAAACAATGTAAACCACGATTCCCCATCACGGTATATAATGATCGAACCCATTTTATTTCCGTTTAAGATCCGAAATGTTCGGAGGCCACCAGGGGGCGCAGGCAAGATGGCTGCCTGAACTTCGAGCTCCCCGTATGGCCCCGGGAAACAATCCAGAGGACATGCCATGAAGGTCCACAAGCCCCAATTGCCGGCATAATTTAGGAAGGGGAACCGGCAGAGAACGTGTGCGAGTTTGAGCGGTCTCCCGAGGCGCCTTCGTTCTCTTGCTGGCGGCTCACGGATTGCCGTCCTCCCCCTCCTCCAAGCACCTCCATGGAAGCTCCGAGCTGGGAGTCGCGTGGAGCCAGGCCACGCTGAGGGAGGAGGAGCCGGACACTCTGCCCGTGCTCACGTGAACCAGGAGCTGCGCCCGACACATCGTAGCGGGGCCGGGCTGGCCACAAGGTGATCTCTGCCGGTGGCCCACCTCCGCCCCTTTGCCGCGGGAGACCAGCGACGCACGGCTGCCAAAACGAGGGAGGCGGCGAGAGGAGCACCCGCGGCGCCCTGCCGCACAATACGAAGGCCGGGGCACCCAGGAGGCCAGGTTCCCTGCCCCCCACCACCTCCAGCACCATACATACAATCCGGCCCGGGCTGACGCAGGAGCGCGCCCAGGCCCCTCCTCGGTGCCCGGCACCCCCAAAAGGATAGCGGGGGCCCACCCTGCGCAACCCCTCAAGGAACACCGGCGAAGAGCAGGGGAGCCCATGACAACACCAGGGCAGGCTTGGCCGTCGCAGGAGCGCGCCTGGGCACCCCCCCCCCCCCCATCCCTCATCCTGCTCAGTGATCAGAGCAGGGCTCACACAGGGGTGTCTGCTCAACGCGAGCTGGAGCTCCAGACTCACCACACTGGAGAACCAGCCCAGACCCCCTGCAGCAAGAAGGCCCACGTAGCCATCCCAGGTGAGAAACTGTGCCATTATCCACCCAGGGGGGTGTGCTTGAAGCCCACACCCCTATCAGCACTCTCCCCCCAACCCCCACCCCTTGCAACCAACAAACCAGCACCGGGGGCTCAATATATCAAGGGGGCACAGGGAAGAAAAACAGGCCGGGCCTGCCTTCGGAGGTGGAACCCCCCCAGTGTCGAGCTTTCAGTCGCCAACCAAGGCCTGCTTAGACCCTCCGGGAGGAACACCTACAAGGATTGGGGAACTCTATCAACCCAGGGCCATGCCAAGGGTGAGCGTGCTCGTGGCAAGACCAAAGTGGTGGGCCACGGAACAGGGCTCAGAGACTGACATACAGCTCCATTACTTGAAGATAATTCCGAGAAGTTGGGCTAATCAACGTGGTAAACTACTCTGGGTCCCAGGAAAACACCAGAAGACGCCCTGTGAGGTCCCCGTACCCCAAGGCGACTGAAAGCCCATGAGCTGGAGAGAAACTCTTGCCAAGTATCAGTTCACCGCAGGACAGCTCAAAATGGAGACCAGTCCCACAGCCACGCAGGCCCCAGACATGAACACCATGCAGAGTAATAGCCAGACGATCCTTGAGGAGATCAGAGATATGAGGACAGACATGGGGTCCAAACTGGCAGACCACACGGCCAATGTTTCCACGCTAGAGGACCGTATGGAGGGGGTTGAGAACAACCAGGCATCAACAGACCTCCCTGAAATGAAAATGGAAACTAGATTCAGGGAGCTGCAGCACCGTGAGGAAGATCTCCGGCTCAAGGTCGATGACATGGAAAAACGTGAGAGGAGGAACAACTTGAGGATTTTCGGCCTGGAGGAAACGGAAGGAGAACCCCAGGCGGGACTTGAAAGCAAAGTTCAAGACATCATTAGGATCATCCTGGGGTCAGACTCTGGTGAAACCCTCCTGCTTGACAGGGTACATCAGCCTGGCGGTGGAGGCAGGGGCCCGCGGTCAGTCCTAGCCAGATTCCATTACTATAGAGACAAAGCTAGGTTGCTGGAGAGGGCGAGAACTTTGCGAGACATTCAATATGGGAACTCCAGGGTGACAATATACCAAGCCCTCTCAGCCCTCACACTCCAGATGAGGAAGAAATGCGGATCCATCACTAGATGGCTACAAGTGAAGGGGGTCCGCTATCGCTGGGGACATCCATTCTATTTGGCGTTCGAATGGCAGGGTCAGAGGTACCAGCTAGTCACGGAAGTGGACATTCAGAGTGCCACGGGAGACCTTGCGGGATGATCAAGAGAACAGAACAAAACCGACCGGGATCAAGGCCGTGCCCCTCGGGGCCCAGACCTCTCTCAAGGGAAGCTAAAAGTTAAAAGCTCACGTACATTGCAGAAGACCAGACACCCCTGACTTTTACAAGCAGACCCAATCTGTTTTGCTGAAGCCGCTGGCCAAACTGTTTAATCAAATCAGGAACCGAGACTCAATCCCACCGACGTTCCTACAGGCCCTAATAACCGTAATAACCAAACCAGCTAAAGATCGGACAGAATGCGGGTCGTACAGACCTATCTCGCTCTTAAACTTAAACGCCAAGATCTTCGCTAGAGTCCTGGCCTCCGGACTGGAAGGCTGCCTCCCCCACTTAATACACCCTGACCAGGCGAGATTTGTTCTAAATAGACAGGGCTCAGATAATATGCGGAAACCTCCACGTGCTCACCTCCAGGGCTGTTCGTGAGGAGGGCGCACTCCTACTGGCCCTTGACGGAGAGAAGGCCTTCGACAGGGTCAGCTGGGCTTTCATGTGGGAGGTCTTTGCGACCCTGGGGATAGGTCCGAGATGGCTTGGCTGGATGTCGACACTATTCCTCTCCCTCGGCTAGAGTGGTAGCAAACGGGACGGAGTTGAGAGTATTCCCCTCGAGCGAGGTACACGACAGGGATGCCCACTGTCCCCCTTGATCTATGCACTGGTGATGGAACCATGGGCAATCTCTGTCCGCAACGATAAGGCCATCAGGGCGGTACAAATAGGAGATATACAGTGTAAAATCGGCCTCTTCGCGATTGACGCTCTACATCACAAGGCCATCCCAGACGGTCCCCAGGATGATAGAGGGTTTGTCGCGATATGGGGAATTATCGGGGTATAAGGTTAACCTTGGGAAATCGGTGGCGTTCGTAGGAGGAGATCTATCGGGCCTGGAGGCAACCTACGTGAGTGGGCTCCCCTTTAGGCTACCGGAGGATGGGTTCTGATACCTGGGGGTTCCAGGTGACGCGCGACTCCGAGGGCTTATTCCCAGGCAACTCCATCCCCCCCCCCCTGGTCCGCAATTAGAAGATACAGAGATGGGCACGATCGTGCCCCTCCTGGATGGCACACCTTAATCTCATAAAAATGGTAATCCTTCCGAAGTTCTTATTTCTTTTCCAAATGCTCCCAGTACAGATCCCCAAAACATTCTTCACGGACACAAAGCAAGCTCTCCTAACCTTTCTCTGGTCAGGTAAAAAACATAGGATCTCTTATGAGGTATTGACCAGGCCAAAGGAGGAAGGTGGGGTACCCTGACCTGGAAACATATCATAGAGCTTCCCAGTTGAGGGTTTTGATCGACCACTTCACCGCAGGTACAGAATAACAATGGGTGGCCATGGACAACAACGTCCTTGCACCTGTCGCAGTAGAGGAATGGCTTTGGGTCCCGAGAAAAAACATCCCTAGAAGGGTCCTGAACCACCCAGTCCTAAAAGTGCTGTGGTCCCCATGGAGAGGGAGGTTACTACTGTTGGCTCACAACCTGGTCATCTCCACTGAGCTGCATCTGGGCCCCCCCACCTTTTCATAGGCAAGATAGCAGAGCCAGCTGCATACCAAAAGTGGTTCAAAGCCGGCCTCAGTAGGACCGGCCATCTCTGGGTGGGGGGCTCGTTTCTACCCCTGAAAGACTTGGAGGCGGCTCTGGGAATAGGTACCCTGTCCCCCTTCCATTACCTCCAACTCAAGGGAGTCCTCACTGAATCATCCTGGGGGGGCGGGGGGGACCTCACAGACTTTGAGAAACTCCTCCTTTCTGCCCGGGGCACTAGAGGGGTAATATCTCGCCTCTACAAATTTCTGTTCTCCATCCCAAGGGATCCACCACCGGCACGCACACAATGGGGAAGGGACCTAGGAGAGGAAATCTATGATGAAAGGTGGTCAGAAATGTGCAGGCGGGCCAACCGCTCCACGGCCTCTCTACAATATCACCACCAGGCCCTCAAGGTATTACATCGGTGGCACTACCCCCCCCGCAAAGGATTGCCAGAATGAGGCCAGGATATGACCCTCATTGCTGGAAGTGCAGGACGGTGAGAGGGGATTATATTCACATGTGGTGGGGATGTCCAGTGGTCCAAACTTACTGGGGAGCGGTATTATCTTGGATCAAGGGGGTTGACAGGTCTTCTTGCCCCTGGCTCCTCCTCTTTGGAATCCACACTGGTGATGGTAGGGAGGGCACCCAGGAACCCATGTTACAGGTTATGTTGGTGGCGGCCAGGTGCTGACTAGCACAGAAATGGAAAAGCCCCGGAATGCCGGGGGGAAAAACATGGGTCACCAAAGTACGGGCCAATTATGATATGGAATTTCTTACACATCTACTTGATGAGTCCAAGTCAAATATCGAAGAAATATGGCTCCCTTCTTTGAAAAATACAGACACCCCACCTAGTGTGACACATCCACACTGGGAGTCCCCCCCAGAAGTGACAGGCCGCCCCCCCACTAATCTAACTGTAAACTGCTTAATGCTCGGCCCAAGACTTCGGCGTGCTAAGTGACATATTGTAATAACACCGCTATGCTCTTCAAGAACCCATCAGGCAAGCTGTATATGAGAACTCGAACTGTAGGTGGATGGAGGAGGGGAGGTGTGTTATAATTGCTTTTATGTTAACCCATCTTTAACTCTGCTCTGCGATGTTATAACGCAAAAATTAATAAAATATGATTTTCAAAAAAGATCCGAAATGTTCTGCGATAATATTGCTTTATCATTAGTCATTAGACACATCCATTAGAAGACCGGTTCCAAAGAGATACTAAAGAAAAATCAGGAAAAGACACTTACAAATTAGGCCGTTTTTTGGCCATCACCTTTGAGACCCCAGTAAAGATTAAAACATTTCATTTAACCCAAAAGCAACAGTTCAATAAAGTAATGGCCCTATATGCTTGCAGTATAATGAGCTATGCCCTTAGATTTAGTTTCATATATCTAAAGAGCTGGACTCACTGCATTGCCCCCATAATTTGTTGAAAAATTAATTATAACTTTTTGCCTGCGTAACGGAGTCAATAAGATTCTTCAAATGACCCACCAATTTCAAATTATCTTAGACGCGTACTCCCAAGTAACCAAAAGGTTTCACTTGTAACAGCTGCTGGCAATCAATATGAAAACGATACTTCTTGAATTTGGATTGTAGCATCACCATTTGGTGAATTCTGTATACTTAACATCGCTCCCTCAACCATAAAAGTGGACTAAGGATCAATTAAAATTAGCAGAGCTTGGGGTGTTTGTGTATTATTTGTAATGCGCAGGCATACCCTCGGGTAACAGTGCGCAGCATTTACATGAGATTGCCAGGTTTAGTTACAATAAAAATGTACATACACATATTACACATATTTAGAACAACAGGAATATATACATATATGCAGATGGGCAATAGTAAGTACAAAAAGTGGGCCGTATAATATGTACAGATGGCAGGAGTGTAGAAACTATGCGCCTAGAAGTGTTAATAGGCCTACGTTTTCAACCATAAAATGAACTTAGAATGGAAGTTCTGATAATGCGAGTCCAGTCTGAAAGTTGGCGGTAGGGAGTTCCACAGTTTAACTGCTTTCACTGGGAAGCTGTTAGCCCCTATGGTGGAACATTGGAAGTTGGGTACAGAGAGGCAGTCTTTATAAGCTGTTCTTATAGGTCTAAGGGAGGTCTGTCTATGAAATATGTCGATCAGATAGATAGGGGCAGCGTTATTGAGGGATTTGTGGGTGAGTGAGGCAGTTTTTAGAAGAATGTTGTCTTTGATGGGGAGCCAATTGTTCTGTTGGCAGTGTGCTGTAATATGCTCTCGTCTGGAGATGCTCAGTTCTGCTCTAAGAGCATTGTTCTGGAGAGTTTGAAGTTTGCTGGTGATGGCTTTAGAAGATCCAAGATAGAGAGCATTACAGTAGTCCAGACGGGACAGTATTGGTGCTCTGGCGAGGGTCAAGCAACTGGTGTCAGACAGAACGGGTGTGGCTGCACAAAACACTTACACGTGTAAGCCGTGGAAGAGGCTAGGGTGTTCACCTGTCTATTGAGGGAGAAGATAGAATCCAGGTCGACACCTAGTGTTTTGACCTCTTGTCCCACTTTGATGTTGTTACCGTCAATCGTAAAAGAGCAGTAGGCAGGGCCTAATTTTAGGCTGCTGGTAGTACCTAGGATAATGAGTTCAGTTTTATCCTTGGCCATCCATGCCTGGATGAGGATATACACTCTATTCACCAAGGCCAAATCCTTTCCATAATCTCCAGAAAGCGGAACGAGGATCTTGGCATCATCTGCGTAGTTTGTGTAGGTGATACCGAGATGATCCAAATCATCGAAAAGGGGCTTGGTAAATATGTTGTACAGAGTGGGGGAGACACAAGAGCCTTGTGGCACACCACAAGTAATGGGTATAGGGTCTGCTGCAGCTGTAGGTGAAAAGACCCTCATGGTTCTGCCGTTAAGGAATGATCAAATCCATGTGATGGCCTCCGCTGAAAAATGAACTGAGGTGTATAGGTGCGTGCATAAGACCGTGTGATCGACCAGGTAGAATGCTGCAGAGAGCTCTAGGAGGAGGTGTAAGGTGGCTGGGCCGTCATCTCTGAGCTTGTCAATCTGTACTTTAAGGTCGATGAGAGCCGTCTCAGTCCCATGTTGCGGCCGGAAGCCTGATTGTCTGGCTCCTAGTAGGTGGTGTTCTTCCAAATACTTCTGTATTTGAACATAAGCAACCTTATCCAGTATTTTTAGGAGAAATGGAACGGTCGTTCTGGGTCTATAGTTTGTACGCGTGGCTGGGTCAAGTGTAGGTTTTTTTAGTAATGGGAGTACCCAAGATAGTTTTAAGTTAGTGGGAATGGAGCCAGTGGAGAAGGAGGCATTGATTAATTTCGTGATGAAGGGGGGAAAGGTCACGGGCAGCATCTTTGATGATCTGTGCAGGGCACAGATCGCCCTGACAGTTGGATGGTTTTAGTGACAAAATAATTTTTTCTACTTCCAATATGGTGACTTTAGTAAAATTGAAGCGGGTAGTTTCCCATGAGGTAAGCTTCTCAGGCAGTTTGGAAGGGAGGGGGTCATTCAAGGAAGCTTTTTTGCAGGATATTTTGTTTTGTAGAGTGGCAATCTTGTTAGCTAAGGCGTTTTGTATTTCTGAGCACCAATTCTTATCTTTGGTACAGGCATCTGGAGGAGCTCTGGGGGTTTCTACTTCTTTCAGGATGGAAAATAATTCCTTCATGTTAGATTTTGCTTGGGATATGCGGAAATCGAAGGAGGAACATTTAGCAAGGTAGATTTCTTTTTTATAGAGGGCCGCTAGTTTAGAAGGTTTGAGTTTTTTCCAGGTGGCTTCGCAAGTTCTTTTTTGTTGTCAGACTTTTGAGGAATGGTGTGTACCATTTGTTCAAGTGGGTTTTGGGCTTGCTTGGTCTACGTTTTCTAGGGGGCGATTAGATCCAGCGAGGTGGACATGATTTTATTATATTCTTCGACCAAAGTCTCTGGATCCAGGTTTTCAGATAGAGTGTTGAGTGTAGGGAGTAAGTTTGGGATAAGTCTCTCCACAGTGATACTCTTCTTGTTTCTCATGAGTGTGGGTGGGGCCCTGTATCGTCCGCATAAGTTAATGACACCAAAGTACTCTGCATACAAGGTACATTAACATTCTTAGTTATTAAGACTTTTGCTATTCCATTTACATATCTATTGAAAAATAACAGTTTAAGGATACAACCCTGTTTTGCGCTGTGTGTTATACAACTAGAGGATGTACATTCACAATTTGATCCAAACATAAGAAAGCCAGAATTGTTAGAGTAAAGGTGGTCTATTCAGTTAAGCAAGTTGGTGTCTAAACCTAGATCCATTAAAACATTCCATAACTCTGACCTGCTTACTCGGCCAAAAGCCATGGGAAGAGGCTTAATCCTAACTGCGAGCAACCTGAAAAGCCCAACTATTATGGCTTTGCCCAAACTTTCTAAAGAAGCATCTGTAAACATTTAGTATAATCGGTGTTAGGCTTTCAGCTTCAAAGGGCCCTTAAATAATCTGACAAAGTCCAAGCCTATCATAAAAGCTGCAGTACCAAGAGAAAAGGTGACAAATTTACCTGCACGGCATGCAAACATTGCTCTAAACTAAAACGTAAAAGTGAAATGTATACATTTCTGTAAACAGACCAATACCTGCTTTAGAATATACATGGATGGCATAATAGAGGGAGCACTTAGGTAATGTACTGCCACTGCTGCATGGTGAAAACAGCATGGAACTTTACACCGGAAACTTTCATTTAACATGAAAGGAGAATTAATATAAAACATGTAATCATTCAATTGATCAGTGCATCGCCATGCAACCTCAGTCTTCAATTTGTGGTAGGTCATAGCTAGAGGTAGTATCGATCAGATTATGTAATATAAACCGGCAGTTACCATGTTCTGAATTTATGAAAAATGGGAATAACTCAAAAATCGCCAAAAAAGATCTGAATTTAAATCACTCTAAATGTCTGACCCGACTTGCGGAATCTGAAAATATATGTTTAATAAATACCATATTTTAAATCAAAATTTGTTAACTAAATTAGCATCTTTTCAACATGATCAGTATTTTCCTCCCTCACACTTTTGATGATCATGTGACTGGAAAAACACACCTCTGTCACAAAGCATAGGTGGAGCTAATAAATAACTGATTAGGAGAGATTAATAAAAAATGTAATGTGAATTATGGACATGGGGAGCCTATACCATTTGGCAGGACTTGCCCCACCACCCCCTTGACCGCCAGTCCAGTGAGGCAATGGGGGCCAGCCTATTTGGGGCGGGGGGGGACCCATTTCCCAAAAGCCACCAGAAACGAGGGTTTGCTGAAAGAATGATGATTTCTGGCTGACTTCGCCGCTGGCTGTCCAAAATTGGAAGACCGATCTTAAAAAGGTAAATAGAAACCACCAACCAATCCAAAATTGTCCTTTTTGACTCTTAGTTTATTTAACGGATCTTACCCGAAATGTCCAGTCTGTGGGGGTGGCCGTGACAAACATTTAGTTTGAAACATTTCAGCAAAATCCATCAAACGTTATTAGCAATTCATTATTGTGGTTTCCTATGTATCTCGATATTCAACTTAACTACAGTGCGGAAACCACTGCACTATAATATATAACACAGTTGTCCTTTAAAGCATAGTTGACTTTTTATTGAAAAATGAAAGTTGAAAGGAGAAGAAGAAGTTACTTTCTTACCTGGTAACGTTCTTTCGATGGGATGGTCCGACGACGTATTCCATATCTATGACGGGTAATGTCCACAGCTGTGCTGCTTCGGAAAATCTTTGGCGTCTGCGTCCTGCGTCGACGTCGATGCGCCGTCCCCGAGGACCTCCTCCGACGGCCGACGTCACCCAATGTGATAAGTAGGACACACGACGCCCATAGCCTCCGTTATAGTTTTTTCCCAGAACGTGTGCCACCAGTTTTCTACCAGTCAGACACACAAGGCCTTGCGGAACGCAAGCTGCAATCGCAAAAGAAATTCTGCAGCGGGGAAGGCAGGGAGGGAGCGATATGGAATACGTCGTCGGACCATCCCATCGAAAGAACGTTACCAGGTAAGAAAGTAACTTGTTCTTCGAGGGGATTGGGTCCTCCAACGTATTCCATATCTATGACAGACTCCCATAGCAGTACCAAGCAAGGAGGTGGGAAAGAATTTAGAATACAAATTTAGCATGCCCAATCAAATTGCGGAATAGAGAACTGCCTTGCCAAAGGCCAGATCTTGCCCTCTGATGGAATCGAGGGAATAGTGACGTACAAAAGTATGTACTGAAGCCCAGATGGCTGCATCACAGATGTGACGAATAGGAACTCCCCTCTACAGGGCAGTAGACGCAGCCACTCCTCTGGTAGAATGGGCCCGCAAGCCAGCCGGAGGGAGGGTCCTTACCCGCCAAGCGGTAACACTCGGAGATAACTAAAATAATCCAACGAGACAAAGAATGTTTCGTCACAGCTTGTCCCAAACGCTTTCCAGCGTAACCAATGAAAAGTTGATCGTCCACTCTGACCCGGGACATGCGCGAGATATAAAAGCTCAACGCTCTCCTAGGATCAAGCCTATGGAGCCTCTCCTCTTCCTTACCTGGATGTGGAGGAGGATAGAACGCCGCAAGAACAACCTTCTGCTCAAATGAAATTCCGAAACCACCTTCGGAAGAAAAGAAGGACAAACTCTAAGGACAACCCTGTCCTTGTGAAACACAGTGAAGGGTGGCTTAACTGAAAGTGCCTGTAACTCACTCACTCTGCGAGCGGAAGTAACCACAACTAAAAACAGTTTTCAGAGTCAACAGCCTCACAGGGCAAGAATGTAAAGGCTCAAACGGAGCACCCATAAGAAGCTCAAGAACAAGGTTCAAATCCCAACCTGGCACCAAAAAAGGTGACGGAGGGAAAACATTAGTGAGCCCTTTCAAAAACTGCAAAATTAAAGGAATCTTAAAATAGGAACACTCTTCAGAAGAGCGCTTAAATATGGACAGCGCCGCCAGGTAACCTTTAATGGTCCCCACTTGCAAGCCCCTGTGGGCCAAAGAAAGCAAAAAAGACAAAACCATGGGAATGTCGCACTCAAAAGGATCCACATTCTGAACTCTGCACCAGTCGCAGAACTTTCTCCAACGGCAACGGTACAGAGACTTTGTTGCCGGCCGAGAGCAACACCTCCATCACGTCTTCAGGGAGGTCCCAATCCTTATACCTCAACCTTTCAGAAGCCAAGCGTGAAGATTGAGGGATCTGACCTCTGGATGGAGAACCTGACACCCCTCCCGAGAGAGCAGATCGTCTCGGTAGGGAAGACGACGTGGAGGGCAGATGGACAAGTCTAGAAGGTCCGGGTACCACGTCCTCTGGGCCCACGCCAGAGCAATGAGGATCATCCGGGAACCGAACCTCCGTAACCTCCGCAACACTTGCGGGATGACGGGGACTGGAGGAAACGCGTACAGCAGTGGGAAAGACCACTCCACCACGAATGCGTCTCCTAAGGCTCCTTTTGGAGGAAATTCCCGTGAGCAAAACCTTTCGCACTTCCGGTTGACACTGGAGGCGAAGAGATCCACTTGAGGGGTCCCCCAAAGGGCGAAGATCTCCAGGAGAATCTCCTGAGCCAGCTCCCACTCGTGAGAGATCGTGCTCTGCCTGCTTAGAGCATCTGCCGTCTCGTTGTAGTCTCTGGCCAGATGAACTGCCGAGATCGAAACTTCCTGCTGGATGGTCCAGAACTTGAGCTGCATCGCCTCCCTGCACAGCGGAAGTGACCCACCCCCCCCATTTTTGTTGAGGTAGTGCATGGCAACCGTGTTGTCCGTCAGAATCAGGACACTCATCCACGCACAGTCGGCAGAAAAGCCTTCAGGGCAAGCCCGACGGCCCTCAGCTCCAACAGATTGATATGGAGTCTGGACTCCGACGGAGACCAACGACCGCTGACTGTCAGCTCGTTGGCATAAGCTCCCCATCCCGTGAGGGATGCGTCCGTCACGATCGTCACCTCCGGCCAGGGCAGCCAAAATGGGGCGCCCTTCATCAGATTGCCCTCGACGGCCCACCAGAGAAGGTCCCGGGCTACCGAGGGCGGCACCTGAACAGGGTCCGACAGCCTGCCGGAGGACAGACCACTGGAGCTTGAGTGCCCACTGCAGAGATCTCATCCACAGACAAGCCTCTGGGACCAGAAGAATGCAGGATGCCATGAGGCCGAGCAGTCTCAAGAACTCGGACGCTGGGAGAGTCTGGGCAAACTGAAACTTGTGCACCATCTGCTGAATGTGAAGAGCCCTCACCTGAGGAGGAAAACACTGCCCAGGAACGTGTCGAGCACTGCTCAGATGTACTGGAGACGGTGCCTTGGTGTCAAATGGGACCTCTTTAAATTGAGGGAGAAGCCCAGCCTGTGAAAGGAATGGCAGGTGACGGACAGATGACCCAGGACTTGCTCGGGAGAGCTCCCGCTGATCAACCAATCGTCCAGGTAGGGGTAGACGTGAATCCCCCCTTTCCTGAGATGCGCTGCCGCCACCACCACCATGAGCTTGGTGAAAACCCTCGGGGCGGAGGTCAATCCGAACGGCAGGACCCGAAACTGAAAGTGCGAGTCACCAACCGCGAGCCTCAGGTACTTGTGCTTGGGATGGATCGGCACATGGAAGCAAGCATCCTTGAGGTCAAGAGACACCAACCAGTCCTGAAGTTGAAGGGCCTGGAGGACTTGAGAAAGAGTCACCATCTTGAACTTGTCCTTCCTGAGGAGTTTGTTCAAACCGCAAGTCCATGATGGGTCTCAATCCCCAGTCTTTCTTTGAAATCAAAAAATAAGGGGAATACCATCCCTTGTTCCTCTCTGCTACAGGCACCAGTTCTATGGCGCCTTTCTCCAGCAGGGCTTGAATTTCCTGCGCAAGGAGCGGATCCGGACTTTTCAAAGAGAGGTTCCCTGGTGGATTGTCTTGAGGCCTCTGCCGAAAAGGAAGACAGTAGCCGTGGGTTATGATCTCCAGAACCCACACATCCGAAGTAATGGCTTGCCACTCTACAAGATGTTGCACCAGCCTTCCCCCAACCGGCGAACCATGGGACCTGGCCTCATGACTGAGTGGTAGCGGCTGCGGCGTTGCCTGAGGGCAAAGGGGCAACTGCCCGAGCGGCCTTGGCACCTCGAGTACCTTTGTTTCCACCTCTGGCACTCTTACAATGGCCTCTGACTGCTAGCTCCTCTCGCTTTACTGAAGGACGAGTAATAGCGAAAGGAATCTCCCCTCCATTGCTGTCCCCTAGGACGAAAAGGCGGAGGTTGGCGAACTGCAGCGCCCAACGACTTCGCTGCAGCTTTGGAGGTCTGCAACCTCTCAAGGCTCTCGTCAGCCTTGCTGCCAAAAAGGTGTTCACCGTCAAAGGGCACGTTGAGGAGCCGGGCTTGCACATCAGGAGCGAACCCAGACTTCCTCAACCACGCAAACCTACGCATTACGGTGCTCGCCGCCATGGACCGGCTGACACAATCCGCCAAGTCCAAACCCGACTGAACAGCCTCACACATGGCATCCTTGCCATCCTGAACCATAGCAAGGAAACCATCCCGTTCATCCCCTTCGGGAATATGATCAGCCGCTAAAGCAACACAGTGTGTGTGAAACGAGACAAGGCACATATGGAGTTGGCCGCCTGAAGCGCCATACCCCCAGAAGAAAACACTTCGTCGCCCAGCCGTCAAAACGTTTGTCGTCCCTATCCAGAGGGATGGTAGGATACGACGCCTGCTTTGCTGGGGCCGTAGCCGCCTGCACCACCAACCTCTCCGGGGTGGGGTGCCTAGACAAGTAGCAGGGGTCGCTACTGGCTGAAGCCGCCGCCACCCTTCTCTGCAAAGCCATATGAAAAGGCAAAACCGGGTCAGTGGGTGGACCGAGATCAAGGATGTCCGTGAGATCATCCGGAACGAACTCCCCTGGGGGAGCTGACCAACCCAAGTACTCGGCAATTTGAGACATAAGGCGCCAATATGACTAATCGGCACGAGTGCCAGGCTCCGGCCGACAAAACTCCACCTCCGGAGAGGTGTCCAGTCCACTGGCATCATGCAGTGACTGCCTCAGGTCATCAAACTGACTATGGCCCGAGATAAGGTCATCCGGAACCGTAACCGGAACCAGGCCGCCATCAGAGCCTTCATCACCCTCTGAAATGTACTCCAGGCGGGGAGAGGAAGACCTCTGCGGACCAAAGCAGTGCCGGACCTTAGCCATAGCCTTTTTAGGGGCAAACCTCGTGCCACGGGGCCCCTCTGCCACCACCGCCTCGAAAGGCGTTGAGGGCGCCGAGCGAGTCGGCGCCGACAGAAAAGGCGTCGACATCGAGCAAATCGGCGTCGACGTCAGCTGCAACGCCTCCAGCATCTGCGGCATCGACACAGTCCTCGAAGCCGGAGCTCCGAGCGCGTCTCTCCACAAACTGGGCGCCGACGGCATCGACAACCCCCTCGAAGACGGAACCTCGAGAGAAATAGATGACCTCGGCACCACAGGCGTCGACGTCTTCTTCGAAGATGTCACATGATCATGCGGTCTCGAGCGCGTCGAGGACCGGGACCTGGAACAGGCATGGCGAGAACGGCTACCCTTGTCCGAGCGGGACCTCTCCCGCGAGCCGTGCCGACCACCCGAGCCTGAAGGCGTACAGGCGGTGTCTCTCGAACGGTGCTGACCGACCCCACTCGGAGGCGCAGACGGACCGGTGCCCTGCGATTCCAGAATCGCTAGCATCTGCTTCCCGAAGGAAGCCCATTCCTCCGGTGTCGCTTGCATGAGGGCTAAGCGACCCGCCGACGGGCGGAGTCCTCGGAAGAGGACGGGGAAGACGACCTATGCCGGCGCTTCCTGGAATGCCTAGAAGAGGCGGAGGAGTGGCGAGACCGACTCCTGGAAGGAAACCCACTGGACTTCCAATGACGACGCGGAGAGTCACCCCTCGAGTCATCAGTCGAAAGCCCGCAGACCTCGACTTCCGGGGCTTAGACACCCGACCTACCGACAGTTTCTTCTTGCGTTCTCGCAAGGCCTTCGCAGTGAGCGACTGGCAGTCGACACAGTTGTCCGTATCGTGGGCCTCCCCGATGCACCAGAGGCAGGCGTTGTGAGAGTCCGTGACCGATATCTTGGACCCACAGTCCCCGCAGTTCTTGAAGCCCGGACGCGGGGTCGAAGATGAGAAAGACATGAAGAGGTCTTCACACCAACCGAACAGGTTCAACGAACCGTGAAAGAAAACAGCAACTCCAACGAGTCGAGGCGTACCGAGATTCACGAAGCGAACACGTTTGCGGAAAAAACGGAACTGAGGCTATGGGTGTCGTGTGTCCTACTTATCACATCGGGTGACGTCGGCCGTCGGAGGAGGTCCTCGGGGACAGCGCATCAACATCATCGACGCAGGATGCAGACGCCAAAGATTTTCCTAAGCAGCACAGCTGTGGACATTACCCGTCATAGATATGGAATACGTCGAGGACCCAACCCCCTCGAATGTGCCACTTTAATGTGAAAGTGCCTTTGTAATGTTAAATTATTATTTGAAAAATAATTAGGGGAATAAACCAGTGTCGAGTCATATTGGCCCATAGTGTAAATGCTTAAAACTATTACCTGGAGTGGAATAATGTATTAAATGAAACAGTGTAAAGCCATAGTCTTCGATCAGGCGTTTGTGCAAATAAATGTATGCAGAGAAAATCATTCTCCGTATTACAAATTGGACAAAGTGCAAACCCCTTTCATTCCCTTGTCCTTGAAAGCATATACAGATTTATGTGTAAGGTGGAAAGGTAGTGGGAGGGGAGTTAACCAAGTATATGCTACTGGAGAATAGTAGATCTCCAGTCCAATACAAAGACTGAAATTATCATATGTTGACCCCTTCAAAACTGAGCATGCATCTAGATTAAAAGGAACAGTATATTTTCCGCCTGAAAATACAGGCAGGCTAAAAACTACACACAGATTTAAATGCTGCAATTGCAGGTATTTTGAAAACTGTACAAAGACGTGAATCTAAAGCTTCATTTTTCTCTGTATTCACCGTCACACATTTATGCCCAAAGAGAGCTCGACCCACACATACTGAGAACGCAGTATACAAGGGGGTTCAGAACAGAACTTATAAGCTCCTGAGAACATTACTTTGAATTCAAACTTACAGGAGCCAATGCAAACAAGTCATTGTCTACTCTACAATGAATGAGCTACACATAGCCAATACAAGCACTACCTCACACCTACATAGGGGAGTTAGATGATTGTACATATAGCATAAAGTTAATATATGAGACATTTTTTCAGATACCATATCTTTAATACACTTTCCTTACGTTGAATTTTCCTTGAAGCATGTGTTATTTGGCTAGAAACCAAGGTAGAACAGAAATGTTTAGAATGTCTAGTCTTTTAGAATAATATATTCTATAAAAAGAGTGAATTCTTGTATGAACCGAGATTCATAGTCGGGGAAATTGGTGATAGAAAATGTTGGGATTTGTTATGAATGGCTTTGTATTGGTCCACAGGGTTGGAGACCAAGTTGGTTGAAAATGTTAATACCACACTGCTTGTATTAAGAGGGAGGATACATTGGCATGTCACACCTACATGAGCCAATATTTGAACAAAATATTTTCACATCCTCTTAAAAAAATGTATTAAGTTCACCAGGTTGATGGGTGGATCCTTGTTCTTAATACAGATTGCAATACATTTAATGAGAAGGGTCCCATAGATCTAGATTGTTTTTATAGTAAAAACAGCAAATACTTCATCTGGGCCAAGTGATTTCACATTCTTTTTTGTTGTCCTTCATTTTAATAAGTTTTAAGTTTTCAGATACATTCCAAACAAAACAAATCCTCACTAAACAAGATTCAAGAATTCATAATGGTAAGAGTACAAGGTATCTTATCTTCCATGAATGCAACTTACCATTTTAGAAGCTAGTTAATTATTGAATAACTATCTTTCCTCAATAGGGTAATTGTGGCAATGGATTGGAGGAAGAGAAGGGGTGGGGAGATCAGAATAGATTCCAAGCAACTATGAATCAACCCAATAGCTTAGTTCAATAGAGAGAAAATTAATACATTAAGCTTACAAGACAATTGGGAGCATGGAACAGGTGTCATAAACAAGAAGTATGATTTAATGTAGCATCAAACTAGAGTGATCGAAATGAAAATATCAATGCAGGTTGATCCTGCCTGTGTAAGTTACTGAATTACCAAGGATATCCGATGCATGTTTCGACCATAATACAGGTCTTTTTCAAGGCCGGACCGATAACTGTAAGGGACTATGTGGAGGGTAGATCAGTCGGTCTGTCAATACAGGCGAATGCCAATAGTAAGAGCCCAGTTGGGTCAGTACTTGTGAGATAAAAACATATGCAAATGCCGAGATTAGCCATGCAGATCTTGAGGTATTGAAAGAATTCAGCATTCATCAAGAGTGTATGCAGTGCATCTTAAAAGCAAACATATATAATGTGTTGCAAGTCAGAGTGTAGACCTTTCAGTGTTCAAAGGATAAGGGATCAGCAATGTAGCTTTAATCGTGTCTTTCATCACATTAACAATGTACGTTGCAGCAATCGTTAAACAATGTTGCCGCTTGCAACCTTGACTTCAACACAGGCAGGTCTTGCATCAGTTTCCCCAACTCACCAGTAGTGTGGATTGGGACCAGACAGTCGGAACCCTCTTTCTGGGAGCAAGCACACGTGAAATGCTGGAACCTGCGTAAAAAGCGTTTTTCGCAGGAGAGTGGACGCCCAAATAAGAAATTCCCAGGTCAGCCCGACCTGGGGGAAGGCAGAGGGACAAGATGGCCAAATGACAGAACAAAAGACTATGTGGTACCGCCATTTTCGGCACTGGCCACAGTCGTGAGCCATCTGCGGTAAACGCAGTATGGTTTGATAAAAAGTAGTAAAAATACCAGAAAAGTAAATTGCTGGCACCAGTTCATCCTAGCCACACTTATACGTTCACCATAAATTCCTTAGAGGGTGTCTAGGGCCATAACACAAAAAGGACCGCAGTGCACGGTACTGGAATGTACTTTGCGCACTGATAAAAAGGTACCAAGAAATGGCAACAAAGTAAAAGACTAAAGGAAACATGGTTTCTCAGTACTGACAGCCTGAAGGACGTGTCAGTTTCCCTATAACAAATGAGCAAAAGCCCAGGGGAGCGTAGCTGAAGGCTGTGCTCCACTGGAAAAAGTCAGTTCAGGATAGCCAACAAAAGCAACAAGTTTTGGGAGTCCATAATATGGAGGTAAAATTGCATTTAGAGAAATCTTTCCTAACAGAATACATTTCCGTCTGCAGGAGAGCATATTACAACTTGTCACTGCTCAGACCTTGACGTATACGGACTAAAGTAAGTCTGTAGTGGCTAACACCAATGTATGTGGAAAGGTGGAAACAATGACAGACGACAGAGAATATTTTCCAATTTCTGAAATGGGACAGCATAATCACTCCTGTTACCCTGAAAAGGGGTCTCTAGATCAGACACAGGAATATCTACTTGAGGATGATCTAAGTGAGCTAGAAGGGATAGACCAATTGTTTGAAGACTCAAATGGTGACAAACAAGATTCCACTAAGGTCTGCGAGGACTCCGAGGGCGTCTTCGCCTCTTTTCCCTATATATCCTCCTCCCAGGGAGCCAGGGAAAGACCACTGCTTTTGAATTCTGACCCTGGGGTGAATATACGAGGGAAGATCACCTGGTTGGAGGAGACTTGGGTAGTGGGGATGAGGCTCCCTTGGGTCAGACACGGTATCCCTTCCCCCCCATTTCCCTTTCAAGATGCTCCATCAATTCCTCCAGACCTTTGCAGGTTATTGTAGGTCAGAACCTCATTTCCCCATAGACATTCATACATACACACACACACACCACTCTGGTACTGAGACAAAGAAGAAGACTAAAGAAGTATGCAGGTGGAACAACCAGGGACATCCACCCAATAGCTATGGCCAGAGTCAGGCAATTGGAATTATTAACCCACACCTGAACTCAGTAAACTATACTAACGGATGTAAAAGGTGTTGCCTCCTAAAGCAGAGAAGAGGAAGGAGCTGGCAAGGAAGGAGCGGTTAGAAACTGTTCTGTGGAAAAAGGCGCTCCAGGACGCTGACCCCCTGTGCTGTTTGGGTCGGGTCCGGTGAGTGGCGCTGGAGCAGGAGCTCTGTTATGCAGAGTCAGTGTAGTGGGAAGCTGAGCTAAAGAGAGCCATCCCATTGATCTCCACAAAGAGTGCTGGTTACCTCTGAGCGTTGAGGGAATGCCAGAGTGTCTAAGGGGTAGGCTGAAGAACCGCAAAGGCAGAAGAATGCAGGAAGGTTTGCGTAGACCTGAAAGGCAAGTGCCAGCACCAGTGAGTTTCATGCACTTAAACTGAGTGGTCTTGCATGCAAACGCGAGTAAATGAGACATTGTTAAACACGTTCGCAAGAGAAAAGGAACTTGCATGCAAACTGCAACTTAGTGGCAACACATTGTTAAAGTAGAAAGTCAGCATGCAAGCAAAGCATTCCTTTACAATAAGACTGAATCTTTGATGCCAGCATTCTTGGGAAGTAAAAAGGTGTGTATGCTTGCTTCATAAAATCCAAGAACACATTATGTGGTATCTAAGGTGAGGCTGGGAGAGTGTAATGTGCAAGTTACAAACGAGGAAGATATGAAATGAACCAGCATTGCCAAAGCTATAAGAGTGCTAAAGAAATTTAGCTGATATTGTTGGCGCTACAAAAATGCTTTTGCAAGTGGAACTTACATTGGCAAGAGCCATTCATAAACCGTGTGAATCAAGTATTGGCACAAGCCATTTAAGACTGTATACTTTGAGAACCAAGGATTGGTAAGAGTCATAGAAATGTATAAAGTGGCAATAAATGAGAAGTGGCCAAGCAAGCAATGGCAAAGACGAAACAAGGTGTATCGGTTGCGTGACCAGTCATGGGTGGACCATGTGGTCAGACAACTGCACCTAGGCAGAGGGCACCCATCTATTGAAAGGTTATAAAATATTTGCTGAGAAACCTGTGAAGCCGATGTAAGCATTGAGGAACTGTAGTTGTGAAACTTGTGAAGAGCCAGAAAGATAGGGGAAGGGAATTCCCTACTGGCATCGTGAACAGTCTTTAGACTTGGGGAAGGGAGCCCCTTTTCACACCAGGTGCTGCAAGAAGCTAGGAACTTTGCTAGGGAGCCGGAAGAAGCTCAGACCTGTTACTTTGAACTCTAATTCTTTTGACGTTGAGAAGAGTATCTGAGGTGTCTTTCACAAACCATTGTTCTAGAAAGGTATACAATTCTTCATCTATATTATGGTCATTGGGATATTTCCTCTCAAAGTATAAAATACACTGCGTTTTTATGTCCGAGCATGCGCTCGGTCTCCTCCACATGGTCCGATTTCAATCCTATGGATTCCAAGGAAGCTGAAACCCTCCAATTTGCCTTGATGGAAATCTGCAAAATGTTTGGCCATGGGATAATTGGAGTCATTATTCATTATTGCTCGCACATGCTGTTGAATACGTATTTTTAACTTACATTATCGTTTTGACAACATACCATTTCTTACAAGGGCATGTTAAAACAAACCAGTCTGAATCACACATAATTTTTTCAATTATGGGAATGTTTGGCCTAGCATAGGGTGTTGGAAGAATGTGCAGTTGTCAGCATATTTACAGATCTTACCCCTAGTACACTTCGAAAAGCCCCTCCTTTGATCGGTCAACCACATTCTGAGTCTGTTGTCTTCTTCAGGTGCCATAAAGCTATGCACCAATATGTCTTTGATTGAGCGGTTCCTTCTAAAACTAATGTCCGGATTGGCCTTCAAGTTATTGAGTAGATCGTTATCTACCAGCAGTATCTTCCAGTGTCTTTGCAGTATACGTCTGATGGACAAAGCTTGACTGCCGAAAGTTAAGATGAGTCGTGTTGCTTCTTTATCCATATCAGGCTTCTTATTTTTCGTGGGTCCTGTGAAGAGCCTGTGTTCATCATGCAACAGAGCTTTGATGCAAGCTCTTTCAATGACTTTCTTGGTGTATAGTTGCTGTTGGAAAGCAAAATAACGGCTTGTGGATTCCAAGTCGTATGCTTCCAAAGTAGAACTATTCCTTCATAACCTCATGAATTCACCACAGGGAACACTCCATATAAAACATTTTGAATATCCATTCATTGCGTGTAAAGGCGTGGTAGACCCTGTGGGTTTCCTATGCAGTTCACAAGTTAGTCTTATCAACGATTGTCACGTCGATATCCAAGAAAGTGATGAATGTGCTATGTGTTTCTGTTAATCAGAGATTATTCTGTTTACAATTCAATAGCTTAACAAAATCTATCCATTCCTGTTCCGAACCTTTACAGATAATGAACAGGTCGTCAATATATCTAAGCCTTAATATGATCTCCGTTTATTTTGATCTGACCAGACCTCAGATTCCTCCCATGAACCCATAGTCAAATAATAAGATGGAAGTATTCATTATTAAAGAGGAATACATTGTTAGTGAGGCATAAATCTATCATGTCGAGGACCATATGGGCGTGTTCAAGATAGTTAAGAGACCTGGTATTGAGATAGTGTTCACAGGCCCTTTTTCCAAATTTGTGTCCCATCTATGTGTATAAGGACACAACATCCATGGTAGCCATGATGTAATTCGTTTCCCATGGTAGGTCATCAATGCAAGTGAGAAAAATATATATTGGAAAGTAGCTACTAGGTGGCATTGTGGAATATGCGACTTGGCTCAAATGGACTTCCCTACTTTCACATTTCAGGTGAAAGGGGTTTTTTTTCAAACCTTTTTAAACCCACCATAAATTCCTTGGTGTTGTGTAATTTTACCAAGAGCACTCCACTGAACACAAACACGATAATCATACTATATCAAGATGCAATACAGCAATATAATACAATAACATGAATACAACACATCTAACATGCTAAACTACACCAGTTACAAATAAACCTTGTTAAAAAAGAAATAAAATAACCTTTCCATTTCACAATATAACTTTATGCCTTTATTTTATCTAACATCTTCATGGCTTTCTTGTGATTTGTGAAAGTATGTGTTTCTCCATCTATCACCAATTCAAGGCGACAGAATAGAATAGTCAGGGTCTAAAATGTGCACTCGCCACTAGCTGGTGATATTTGACACTTTGAAATTCCATTCACTACACCCTCGACCCCCTTCTACTGATCAACTACAGACCTCTCTCAATCAACTGAATCATAGCTAAACCAAAATCGACCAAAGACTACACTCAGGTTCACAGACACCAACTACGAGGAATTGAATCATGCATAGTCTCCATCTGCAAAGATCTCAAAAGATCCTCAGAAGGTTGTGCTGCACTAATTCTTCTCGACCTCTTGGGAGCCTTTGACACCATGGACCACTTCACACTCACCGACAGTCTCCACTCTCACAGCATCATGGATGCAGCTCTGAAGTAGAGGTCTTCCGTTGCTCTCCAACAGCCACATAGCACCTCTCTCGCCCCACTGCTCTTTAACCTCTACGTGAGCCCCCCTCCCCGCTCTCATCCACTCACACAGCTCGTCTTGCTACAACTATGCAGATAACACCCAAATCTTCAAGATACCAAATGGCCCTTCTTCCACCTCCCCCTGATTTTGTATCATGCCTCACAGAAAATAGACCACTGGATGATGGCTACCCACCTTCTCCACCCTGAAAAAAATGAGATTGCGATCTGTGGAAAGACTGCCTACTCCCCAAACCCACCCCATGGCTGCACTCACTAGGTCCACCACCTCCAACACAGTAAAAAAAAAACACTTTGGATCCCCTATGGACCTGGCACCATCACATCAACTCAGTGACAAAAAACGGCTACCTACACTAAAGCATTCTCCGATGCATCTTCCCCTACCTGACCTTCCCAAAGTCGCAGTGATTTTGGCTATTGTCCCCTCACGCTTAGACTATGCTAACACCCTATACCTGGGGACCCCCGCATCACATTTTAAAAAAATCGAACGGGTACAAAACATTGCAGCAAGGCTTCTTTCCCTACAGAAAATCACACCCACCCTCTGTGTCCTTCACTGACTGTCGATCAGGCGACAATCCATCTTCAAGGCAATTTGCATCACCTACTGAACACTGCACAAAAAAGGACCAAAATATCAATCAAAAAACTCACACCCTACAGGCCCACCAGAAACCTGAGAGCCAGGAGAGCTCTCCTCCTTGTCATGCCAGTCACAAATCAACCAGAATAGTGGAAGGGGCAGGGGGAAAGTCTTTCTCAGTCCAAGCTCCCACTATCTGGAGCGCTATTCCTTTAGCATTTGCAGCATAGAGAATCACCTCGCTTTCCAGAGGGCTCTCAAGACATGGCTCTTCTCTTCTGCATCCTCCTGGGTGAACTATTGCCCACAGACAGGGAGGCCAGGGCACCCAAGGAGTCCCATAATGAGACAACAAGGTGGTACCTAACTCACACTGAAAGGATTCCAGTCAAACCATATGATACGATCTGCATAACCTTATGGAAACTAGATATCAGCCTTGATTCACGGATACGTATAGCACTCCATCACAATGGAATATAGCTGTAGCCCTCAGGACAGAGCCACCCATCCGAATATATCTGCAATAATCACTACTAGACTTCACATCACTATGGTCAATAGAATTGCCAATAGAATGCAGCAGAATCCTACAAAGAAATGTGGTCCAGCTGTGCAGTCAGTCACCTTGATCGACCTACTCTCCTGACAGTATCACTGCACCCTTGCACTATCCAGATCTCCATGGGTCGCTATCAGGGACTTAGCCAGCCCTACCTGCCGTTGTGCTGGCTAAAAATGCACACACGCATTCTGGAATCATCCTTCACATCTCAGACCAGTCCTCAGTCCTCCAAGGGCGTTCATCCCACAAACGCTTTGAGGCAATACCAATGATAGTAGGCGCTATGAAAACAGCATATAGCAGAACTTCGCGATTGAGAAATGGTGTGCTGTGTGTATGCATAGACTGGAGTTGGCAAGGGACTTTTACACGGCTGGCTAGTAGACAGCAACATGAATTTTGGCCACCCCCAATTTTATATCACTGGGTTTCTTTTCTTTTGTTTTTTAAACTTTATTTTATTGTGCTTGACATTACAACTGAAGGGCGAGCAGTGGGTTACAATCATTAATTACAGCAAAAAACATACTTAGACTGTGCTCTTACAATGACAAATGGAGCCAGGAGGGAATCACATTAGGGGCTAGACGCTGAGCATACATAGCGTGACAAATAGAGCCAACATTCAAGGAGGATTGTTCTGTGGGGGACGGGAGGGGGCAGTGCAGAGGAAGAGGTATCTGACTCAGCAGATATAGATGCAAGATAGGAACGGAATCGGGGCCACACATCCCTAGGTCTAGTTGTTTGTGGCAGTTGGAATGCCCAAGCCTCCTCTGTGTCGGAGGCCCAGATAATGGTTGATAGCCACTGTGCATGCGTGGGTATCTGGGGCCGGAGCCAACACAAAAGAATACATCGTACTGCTAGTAGCATACATAGCCCAGCAAGCTTTCTTCAGTCTCGGTGAAGGCCTACGAAGTCATGGAAGAGGCATTTCAACTGGGAAGGGGCGAACTCGTGGTCAAGGATAGATGAAATTGTGGAGCATACATCCGACCAGAATTGGGTAAGGGAGGGGCAGGACCAAATCATATGGAGATAGGTTGCATCATTAGACCTACATCTGGGGAAACAGGGTGAGTGGTCCGGGAATATGTGGTGTAATTGAATTGGCCTGTAGTGGTATCTGTGTAGGATTTTAAATTGCATCAACTTAAAGCGGGATTTGAACGAGACTTTGTGAGTGCGGGAACACATCCGTTTCCAGCACTGGTCGGTCATCTCCAGTTCCAAGTCCCCGGGCCAAGATTGTCTCAGCGCATCGAACGTAGGGGAGGTCTTAGATTGTAATAAAGAATATAACCTGGAGATTTTCCCTCTAGTATTCATGGTGTTCATTATTTCAGCAAGAATTCGGTCATCAGGAGGTATGGTGGGGAAGCTAGGGTATCTCTTCGTAAGAATTCGACGAAGGGCTGAGTACTGGAGCCAGACAGGTGAGCCTCGCCGTAGAGTTAGCGGCAGATCCACCCACACAAAGGGGTCCTGATCAAAAACATCCCAGATGTTTTCAAAGCCCGCTTCCGCCCAGCTTCGCGCCACTGGGAGGGGAACACAGGGGACCCCGGGAAGGAAGTTCGAGAGGTAGGCTGCCGTGGAATGGATAGGACGTTGCCAGAGAGTGTCCCCATAGTCTGGCAAGTGACTTAAATGTGACATCTACAGGACCAAGGAGATTACTATTACGATTGGGAGGAGGGAGAGTTAAGGGGCGGATATCACGATCCCCCACAGCACGACGCTCCAGACGTGTGACGGAGGAATGATGGTGGCGAACCAATACGAAGCGAATTGTGCTTTGGCGACCAGCCAATACTTCTCAAAATTGGGGCCACCAAAGCCCCCATATTCCGAGGAGGTAACTAGGGTGTTATATTTCAGGCAGACTGCTCCAAAATGCCAAAGGAATTTATTAAGTGTGCGGTTCAATGATTGGAAGAAGTCTCTGCCTGGCCACAGGGGAAGATTAAGAAAGCAACAGAGAAGTTGGGGAGCCCCACCATCTTCAAGACACCAAGTTTACCCGCAAGAGACAATGGAAGTTTGGCCCAACCCTGGCATTTCCGTGTAAGCATGGTCAAATAATTCTGGTAGTTGGCCTCAGACTGCCGCGCGTGCGAGCCACAACTGCACCGAGGTATGTGGTTTCTGATTGTGCCCAAGCAAAGCCCAAGAGATCAGGAGGGGTCTGGGGTAGCGTCAGTTAATGGGAAGAGTGTTGATTTGGTACAATTAACCTGCACAACGTCTTCAAGGATCGGGGCGAGATAATGTTCAGGAGAGTGGATGAAAAGCAGGGAGTCATCTGCGTATAAATAAATGTTGGGTGTATCTAGTAGATGCAGATCCCGGTGTGAATGTGCCTGCCGCATTCCATCCACTAGTGGTTCAATGGCAAAGATTAGGGGAGAGAAGGGACATCCCAGTCTCGTGTCTCGAGATATACAAAAGAGGGGAGGCGGGGGGTGCTGCGAGTACATACCCTCTGTGCAAACCCTGGCTACAGGGTCTGAGTAAAGTAGTTGAACCCACAAAAGAAACCGGGGCACAAGGCTGCATTTCACAAGTACCCGCCAAAGATAGTTACAAGACACGGAATCAAATGCCCTCTAATATCAAGAGCTGCCGCCACAGCTTGAGTATTTGGATCAATCCTGCTGATGATGATGATAAAGAGGCGACGCAGATGGAGAGAAGTGGATTGGCCAGGGATAAACCCGGACTGACCTGGATGTATAATGTGGGGCATGTAAGGAGTTAGTCGCATGGCAAGCACCTTAGCATAGATCTTGACGTTGCAGTTTATGAGGCCGATTTGACCCACATTGGGTAGGAAACTTACCAGGCTTAAGTAATATTGTTATAACGGCTTCCCGGTGGGAGTGTACCCGACGTACAGGATTCTTCCCATAACGCTGAGAGGTAGGGGACCAAACGTGATTTATATTGCTTATAAAACTCAATGGGGAAACCATCGGAACCCGGGCTTTTATCCGATGCCAATTAATCGATAGCCTCAGATATTTCCACAGTTGTGATAGGGGAGTCTAGGGTAGTGCTAGTGTCATCGGAAAGAACAGAGAGAGGAAGGGCATCCAGATATGTATCCATGTCGGACTCCGGGAGAGTGTTGGCGTTTGTAAATAAAGCAGAGTAGAATGATCGGAACTGGTCATTGATGTCTTGTAAAAGGGTGGCCAGAGAGCCATCTGGTCTTTCAATGGCAGGGATGTGTGGCAAGCCCGTTTCTTGACGAAGGAGTCTGGCAAGCACACGGCCAGGTCGTTCGCCCTCACCGTAGCATCTCACCAGTCTGGGAGTGTATGAATTTTCTCTCCCTTTCATCATGGGCACGAAAAGTGTCCAGCTCAGCGCCGATGCTAGCAAGGTTAGTTGGCGAATGATGTAGGGCATATTGGGCCTTGAGGGAGGAGAGTGTAGATTAAATATATCTACGGATAGCCCTGAGAATCCCAGACTCTTTGGAGCTAGCCACACCCCTGATGTAGGCCTTGAATGACTCCCATAGGGGGGGGGGGGGGGTGTGTAGGATCAGATCCAGCATTCAATGTAAAGTAGTCATCAATAGCCACTTCTAGGTCAGTCTTGAAGGCCACGTCTAGCAGTGACTGAGGCTTTAGTTTCCAGGAGCAGGATGCAAAGTGAGCTGCACCGAGGCAAGGGAGATTGTCAAAGGGGAGTGATCAGAATGAGTTCTGGAAAGAATTAACATTTGTGTCACATTCCTGAGTAGTACATCTGAGGTGATACATCTGTCTACCTGGAGTGAGAGTCGTGGACACAGTATTAGAAAGAATACATTCAGGAATCGGGATGTACTATTCTCCATGCATCTGAGAGCTCTACCTGTGGTAGGGATTCTAGGATGACCTTGGCGGCTCTGGAGAGTTGGCGGGGCCTGGTGCCCGACCTATCCCAGTCGACATCAAGGATTGTGTTGAGGTCACCGCCCCAAAGGATGGGAATCAGGGGAAACCTAGCTAGTAGTGTAATAAGATATGAAGAGAACTCAGGGTCATCGATGTTGGGTCCATACACATTGAGAAGTGCAATCTCTTTACCATTCAGACAACCGTGAAGCAGGACATATCGCCCTAAAGGATCTATGCGGGCGGAGAGGAGATGGAACTTAACACTTTTATGAAGTGTAGAATCTCTGTGTGCCCCATGACTTTGCGAATTTTAAGCATCCCTGTGACCCCGGCATGTGTCTTCTGTAGGAAAAGGATCTTGGCACCATGACGTTCAACATACAATTAAAAATTCCTACTTTTTTTGTAATTTCCTAGTCCCCTCACATTCCAGCTTAGAAAGGTCAGAGCGTTGTCAGCCATTATAGATATTAGAAAAAAGAAGTACCATGAAGCGACGAAGCCACATATTATGTCCCAGTCTAATTGGTATAAGATGAGTCCGTCCGACAAAAATGTCCTCAATGGTATAGTCCCACGCATTCCCTCCACTGCAGCAGTCAAGCATTTTCCTGCAAAACACCCCAATTCAACAACCCCCAATGATAACACTCTCCCAAACAAGGGGCTAATATCGCTCTTAGCCACCCCCCACCCCCACCCATCCCCATCCCCCAAACGGAGGAATGAATCCCATCCCCTTATCAAACCAACACATAACCTTTGGCAACTTCGCCTGAGGGCCTTAGCGACTGTCGAACAAGAGCACACTCGTGCTGGGATAGTAACTAGGTTGCTGTGGCATATGAGTACTGAGACAAACTGTTTCAGAAGCTAGGCAATAGTCAATGGGAACTGGTCACTGCTCAGAAGGCCAAGAGCAATAAAGGATACATGGCTCGGGCCTCGCCGAAATTAGGACTACGTGGGGTGGGGGAGGCCATCAGCATAATAGGTAGCTAGGAGGGCGATCACAGTAGCACACCCCTCTGCATAGGGGCACCATACCAAGCGGGAAAGCTTGTGGAGAATAGCGTGGGACCAAGACAGGAGCAGGAGTCCGGAGAGCACAAACAGATGTGTACACCTGGGTGTTCGTTATGCCGAGATCAACCATGGAAGTGTTCCTCTATGAATTTGGTCGCTTCTTTAGGGATGGTGAAAAAGGATCCGGTTTGCGTGTTCAATCCTGAGCTTGGCGGGCTATAACATGGAGTATTTCACACCTAGGTCGCACAGTCTCTTCTTCACTGACAAAAAGGGCTTGCGTTCTTGCTGGACCACAGTAGAAAAGTCTGGGTAAAGGTGAATTCTAGAGGATCCCAAGAGCAGTTCGCCCTTGGCTCTCGCGCCGCACAGCAGAGCGTCTCTATCACAGTAGTTGAGCACCCTCGCAATAATAGGACAGGGAGGGGCACCCGGTTTGGGTTTAGCAGTGAGGGAACGGTGGGCTCTCTCAATGGCAAACTGTGGAGACAATTTGGGGGAGTCCAACAGGGTAAGGAGGGTTTTGTTCTATGTACTCCTCCATCGATCCGTCAATGTTTTTCTCAGGTACACCAATAATACGGATATTGTTGTGCCTAGAGCGCGATTCAAAGTCATCGTTCTTCCTACTGATGTCTTGGACCATGCTGGACAGGGTGCTCCCTTCAGCGGGGAGGGAGGCGAGGTCATCTTCAGCAGTGCTTACCCTGTTCTCGATCTTCCATGACCCGGCCATCCGTCCTCTCCATGTGGGCCTTGTTCAAGCAGATCGTCCTGCTCATGTCGTCTAATTTAGAGAGTGGAGAGCCGTGAACCCCTCACGCATGTACTCAAACATTTTAGTTGTATCTTGGTTACCAGATGCCGATGCTGTAGCCATCTCGTATTCTGGTTGTGACTCCGACGTCTTCTGCGCGGTCTTCGTGAACATGTCAATTGTGCTTTGTTTCCTGTTTCTTCTGGGCATGCTGCCCAAGAAGCCTTTGCCAGGCAGTGCTCGGGTAGAGTTTCACAGTGTGCTAAGGACTGATTATCAGTGGTTAGAGCGAGTGACCTGTTGAGTGGGTCTGTGCTGAACAAGTCGAGGATTACAGAAGTCCGGGCCTCCGGTGCGGAAGATGGTAGCAGAATCAGCAGGATATCCATTACCTCTGTATGGAGTACACAGTTTGATAGAATGGGTTGTAGCCTCCCACGTTCATACATCAATCAGGGTATGTTCAGGACTTTTCTATGAGCCAAGGTTATCGAAGCCCCTCCGATTCTCGCCCCGGTCAGGTGCCAGGGCAACTGTGTTACTTGTGCTGAGTGCGAGGTTGATCCGCAGCCGTAAACCGTGTGAAAAGGTGGTATTCACGCCTGGGGCTGCCAAAAATCAGCATAATTAACATTAGCAAGGGTATTCGGTGGTAGCGGGTCCCCCGGGGCGTAACACTGGCCAGAGTGCGTGGAGAACTATGCGCTCAGAGGGTTAAACAGCTCACCTTGTGGTAGACAAGAAGATCCGGTGCACGCATCTCCATCAAGGTCCATATGGGATGTAGGTGTAAAAGGTGATGGCTCAAAGAATGTAGGAGAGAGTTCTAGATACTGCGAGCCAGAGAAGTGAGTCCAATGACGAGCACAGCCAAGGGTGAGGCAAGCGTCCACCATATATCAGGACGTTGTGAAGATGCTCTTAAATGGTAGAGTGATCTGTTTGTCTCCGGGGATATAGCAATGGGTTGTGGCAGTAGGAAGTCCCATCAGTTTGCTGGGGTAGTTTGGTGAGGTAGGGGGCCGAACCACCCCGCACTGGAGCTCGGCAGCTAGAGGGTCCAGCAATCAAGGGCCTCTGGGGTGCATCTCATCCGATCGGTGCGGGCGCCTGTAGGAAGTGTCAGCAGCGCTGGTAAGGTGACCAAGGACGGGTCACTAAACAAAGAGTGTAGGTGGGCCGGGGCCCGATAAGGGAAGGAACTGTGGGAGGGATGCGGCAGTCCGCCATGCTGGGAAGCGCCATCCAGGGAGGGCACAAAACCAGCCCGATAGTTCGGGTCGGCAGCGCCTGTGCCCAAGCAGGCCCACAGCGCCCCAGTGTCAGGTGGCCGGGAGAGGGCCGCGCCTGGAGCCACCCCACAGGCACAGCCAGGGATCTCCCTGCAGCGGGTAATCAAGCCGCAGAGCTCTTCGCCACCAGCACGGAGATGACTGGGACTCAGCCAGTTGATGTAGAAGGGGGGTTCACTTCTCGGACTGTTGAGCAGCAAAGCGAACCGCAGTGTCCAAGTGCCTCCTAATCAGATCGGTGGATGTGCCCAGCACGGAGCTGAAGCTCTACGTGGCCATCTTCGAACGTGCACAACAGCACCCCCTGTTACTGGGTTTCAAACTCTTGGGGCCTTTGTTTAACCTCAAACTGCTTCCTTTGCTCCACCACTGCCTTCGCATAACATTTGGATTTATCGAGCTCTCCAGATTAGCATTTAACTACAAACTGTAAAAATGTAACTATTAGTGCTCTTGCAAGTTGGCCTGGGGCTGGCTTTGGGGCCAAGACTCTGCAAGCACGTTCAGTTTCTAAAATCTTTTCGGGAGAAAGATCCAAAAGTGGTGGTAGCACTTTTTGTAGAAATTTAATTGGTCTCCCTTTTTCCACCTCCTCTGGAAAGCCAGTTATTATAATCTTGGATCTTCCGGTATAGATTTCCTGTCCAGCGATTTAGCCTTTTAGCAATTTCTAGATGTAAATTGTGATGATACACAACATGTCGTCACTTCTCCCCGAGTGGTAAACACTTCCCATGAGGCCATGGAGGTGAGGCCGCTACCCCATAGTCCCCCTGGGGGTTTTATAATGTGGGAGAAGGACGATCATCTAAGGTGTAGCCCTTACAGGAAGATCAAACCCCCACACACTCTAACCTCTCCTTCCTCTGCTAATCTCTTTGTAGAGATTAGGCTTATATGTTTTTGTAAAGTAGACTACCACAAGGTAGTGGAAAGTACTGAGACAGAAGAACATCAGGAACATAGCTAATCCAAATACTGGGACAGGGTGAAACACAGGAGCAATTAAGAACAGCGCTTAGAAGGAACTGCAGCAGTATGGACTTCTGCACAGGTGTGGTCCCAATTACGCGATAAAGACCAAAGAAGGACTGCCTGTCGGGGAGATGAAGCCAACCAGGATGAGAGACCGAAAGAGATGCAGAGAAGGCTATGACAGAGCCGACAGCAGTGTGCTCCCAGAGTCAAGAGGACAACGGGACTCCTTCAACCACTGTGTCCAGACGGTACCGGGAGGCTGGCAGACGGTGACACGAACGCAAGAAGCAGCGTCCATACCGTCACTCCAAGAGCCAGGCAGGAGATCCGCAAGGCAAAGGTACATCATTCTCCTGGTAACGTGGACTGGGTGGAAATTCCAACAAGCCTGGGGAAGGGAGTCATTCCTTTGGGCTAATTTGAGACCGAGACCAAACACCAGGGGAAGGGAGACATTCTCCTGGCTTATCAAGCAACCTTTTGGAACTTGCTGACCTGATAAAGGGAATCGTCCAGCCAGGTCCATTATTTGAAACTTTGTGACCTGGGGAAGGGAGTTATTCCGCGAGACTGAGACTGAACGTTAGAGGGGAAGCATTCTCCTGGGATCAGCAAAGTGCTTCTTTATTTTATTAGTTTATAGTGTAAAGGCCAGAAGCATTTTTTTTTTTGACACAGGACGGCAGACACTTTCACTTTAACATGCATCCTGACAGTCACTTTAGATATTTAGTTGATGCAGGGAAACCACTCCAAGAAATGGGTAAAGATAGGTGTTCCCTCTCTTTATTTTTAATAATTTGTGTCAGAGTCCTTCTTCTGTACCCTTACAAAAGGAGTTGAGGCAACTCACTCCGCTGGGAAAGGCTGTAGCCCAGTCTGTACCTGTGCCTCCCTCTCCTCCTCCATACTATGAAAGATCTCAGGGGACTCAAGCATTGCATCTCAAGCTGAGAGGAGTGCCTACCATCCATATCCTCCGATTGGCCAGAGCTCAGACTGTTTCCCAGGCTTCCTCACAGCTGGCAGGCAAAGCCGGCTCATTCTGCCAGGGAAGGCCACTGAGACAGGTTGGAGGCCTGTGTGCCGGTCTCTCCTCTTCCATACCATCAAGGAGTCGAGGGGGCAGCACTCTGTGGCACTAAGCTCTCATCACTGATCAGACCAAAGCCTGATGCACTGTTAAGATGGCCGCGCCATCATCCACCATCAAACACTGCATCTCGAGCAAGGAGGAGTGCCTCAATCCATCTGCTCAGATTGGCCAGGACTCTGCCTGTTTCCCGGGCTTCCACACAGCCGGCAGGCGAAGCTAGCTCATCCCGCTGGGGGAAGGCCACTGGGAAAGGCTCAAGGCCATTCTGTGCCTGCCCGATCGGTTGCCCAAACTGCAGGTATGCTTCCATGTATATGATTTCATCCTTGTGAACCTAGGCACAATCACATGTAACACGCGCCCATTTCACACCTCGTGCCTCCCTCCCCCGGGCTGGTACCTGCCCGGATGTAAACTATCTTTCCGCGACTCGTCCGCATTGGGCAGCCTTGCATCTTACAAACTCAGTTTACCGTTTACCTTTCTTTGCACATTAGCACACTCGATGCTGCCCCCGCCTCTCCGCATCTTGTGATGCAGCTCTACCGGTCTGCATACTCACTCAATACTAGCCAGTAAACCTTGCACTGTTTTTGCACCTTCATCTTGCTTGATGCTCCCCGGATTTGTCCAGCTGCATTTATAAATTAACTTGTTTGCAATTCACCAGACTATCAGCAGCTTTGCGCTGCATATACAACTTCAACTTGAACTTTGCATGCAGCTATGTATTTGTCCAGCAGCCTTGTGCTGTTTATGTATCTTGAACCTGCCTAGAACGTACCCGATGGATACGTAACATCTCTGTAATACACTGCATTGGCTTGCAACCCTGTGCTTTTACGCAACCCCCTTATCTCGACCCTTCAGCCCCCTGCTGCTTATATATTACACAGCAGCTTTTTGCGGCAAATGTAACCTGTTGGACTCAGCCTATTACCATAATTGTAACATGTCTAACACACCTTATGTTTGTCTCTTAGCCTAATGCTAAACCGGTATCATACCTGCAATGACAGTACTCTGCCTCTCTCCTATCCCACACCTACTTTGTCATTCTTGTTTTGCCTACATCCCTGAAGTAGCCCCCGTACCACGAGGCGAGGCTTTGCCTGAATGTGCACTCTCACCCATTTTGTGATTCATGTTCGTTTGCATACCTGAAGCCGCCCCCGGCCAATGAGGCTGGGCTTCACAGGTGTGGGTTCCCTAGATACACCCCTGCGTTTGTGACCCTTTGCGTGGTCTCACACTGTGTATTATGCCATTGCACTTGCTGCATGTATTTGAATGCTAGCTCTCAAAACTCCTGTACAAGTGCTGTGATACCCCTGGGTCTGGGCGCTATACAATTGTAATAAACTCTCCTCCAACACGGACACCCCGTTATATGAGCTCGACACCCTTTGCTCAAGGTTTTCAATTCTTTGTTTCACCATACTGTAACCCTTTTTCATTTCCATTACCAGCTCTCCAATCTTCCCAATTGATGAAACCACTCCATCCATTATCTCCAACAGGTAGCCTTCATTAGATTGCCGCTAATGGATTTTCTGCTTCATGCCTGAGCATTTTGCTTGGGTGTCTCTCACCAGTCAAAGAGCCAGTTGATTTTTCTGGTTCCTCCACTGGGTCCGTCGCCCTCCTAAATGGGGGGCAGGCAGGAGGGGAATCTCCACAGATTCAGCCATCCATCAATCTATTGGCAAAGATATTCAAGATGTGGCTTGAGCTGATCTCCTAAAATGCTCTCTTGGCTGCCAATTCTAGCATTCTTTAAGGCAATATGTACCCTTATTTTGTCCACTGTAGGTTCTTCAAATGTTCATGGTATCTGCAGAAGGGTATTATTGTCATGAGTAATTGTGGCGTTACGATTCCTAAAACGGGTCTACCAGGCCATACCTTGTATATTACCTACAAATGCCTGGTAAATGGGATTATCCATAGAACCGTTAGCAACCAATCTCCAGACTTTTTTTAAATTCTTTATAGGAACAGGGGTGGTTCTCATCAGACTTATCTCTAGTAACCTGAAATGGGTCCTTTATTGTTGTCCTATACATTTGACCTGGCCACCAAGACCTCACTATTCGAGAAGCCGGAATATTTTAGCGCAGGCAAAGCTACCTTCATCTAACGACTAGCAACATCCATTACCAAATCAAGCATTCAAAATGTTATGATGGCTACATTTTGACTTGTTTGTCAATAACCATTTTATGTCTTGGTTCAGTAAATCACAAACAAAGTCTGCCTGTGTCCTGTGTTTCTATGGTTAAACAGCCATCTACAACTGTAAAGCAGGATTTTATACTACTAATCCATTCTTGGTCAACCTTATCCCTTAATGGTCTTAAGTTATTCACTTATCTACAAGGGGTTACAGGCAAAGGTTTACAATTATTTTCCATCGTCAGCAAGGTTAACTGTAAGAAAATGGTCACTTTGTGGTGTACTTCTAAATCATGTAACCTCCACCAGTCACATTTTCTTACAACAAAATAATCAATGGGTGCTTTTGGTGATCGTAGAGATTTACTCCTTGGTAGTATATGGGACCTAGATCTGCCATTACTTGCAAGGAGACCATTTGTTTCTATTAGATGCATAAGGACATGTCCTTGGGAGTATGGTTTATTATATTGTAAAATGTGTTCTGGAATAACCCACACTTCATTTGCATGAAAATTACTTGGATTATCAAACACTCAATCCTGGCTCTTGCATTAAAACATACACCCAATTAAAAAAAGCCATTTGTATTTTGTACCCAATTTATTTCCAATGCTTCCCCCACAAAAATCAACAATTTGTCTTTGAAGAATGCATTGCCCCACAATTATAAACATTAAAATAATAAGCCACATACATCACCACTGAATTCTAATATTACAATATGACTTTTCCAAAGCGGGTGAGGATGAATTGGTTGTGCAAAGAGAAAGGCAGGAAACACAAAAAGGTGGAGAGGGAGGGTTTGAAGAGGTAATCTCAAACATTCAGGAGATGTATCATTGGCAAGTAGACAAGGGATAAGATTGGTTGATCAAGATTAGATGATGCAAGATGGTGTGGCGCATTACTAGGGAGACGATTATATAATTATAGTAGCACATACTAATCGATAGTAAGAAAGCATAGCATGTGCTTCTTATCCAGGCTATGTTCAACGGGAGAGAGATAGGTGACAGGCTTGTCCTTCTGCATGCAGTGACCGTACAGCACCTTTTAGTGTTAAATGTTGTAATGATGTAGCTAGGTCTTTAGCTCACGAGTGGTCAAACGTTTTGAGCCTTACACAATGCCAGGGTGTCATTGTGTATGATTTCAACACACCCAGGATCACAAAGTAACAAGAGAACAAATGTCTTCTACTTCGTCCCTAGTCCATGAACAATCCATTTCTTAAGACAAGAAAGCTGGTCATAACTACAGGAATGTAAAAGTTGGTAGGATTCGGACCTGAGACTCAGCAAGAAAAACTTTGGAGAGCACATCTTAAAGGTTATTTAGGTCTGTTCAGAACTTTATGGAGAGAGTTAAAGTAGTGTGGGAGCCTGGGAGCGTCATAACTTTTCAACCTGGGCTGAAGTTACCTTGTCCTGTTAAGGGACACAAGATATATCTTCAGTTCAACAGGACGTAGATCCTGCTTACCAACTTACATTTGCAGGTCTGTTGTGGGCATTTCAGCTCATTTCATGAATGGAGGTCTGCTCACATGTATTATTTGGTTGAACAAACATGAAATGAATGTGATACACACTCTGCTATGCAAGGGCCATATGATTTGGGAGAACCACGATGTTAGTGGATTTTTATGAGCCATATGCTGCGCATTTTTAACTAATAAAGAATATTTTTTGATACTGAACACTGGTTTCCTGGAGTAATACTTTTTGACTGGGGGAGTGCTTTCCATGGACTGCAGAGGAAACATGTCATGTCTCATGATATAACTTTGCATAGGATTGATTACAAGACAAAAATACCTCAGTTTGGAAATTAAAATTAGAACATATTTACTTGCCTACAAATACTACAATCAAGAACAACTTTATTACTCCCATAAAAGATAGTGAGTAAAATACCTGCTGGATCACAATCTTTTTTGAGCCCGGACACCAGCTTCCTCAGGTAGTCTGTGTAGTTGTCAAGGAAGGAGGAGATCATCTTTCCATGCAACATTTTGAAGCTTCTGACGTGCATCAGATATCCTGAGCCTCTGGCCGGAGACAGAACATCGAGTTTTCCCAAGAATACCATTTTGATATAATGCAACTTTGATAGCCAAATGACTGGCTATGGACTGCACCATCACCTATAAGGAACCTCATGCGTCTTTGTCACTGAAGTGGTTACTGTTCACATCCCTTCCATCCCCCACATGCCATAGTGCACATAGTGCACCCATCCTACCTCTAGTCTGTACATTTAGAAGGCAGCTGAAAATGAATACTCTTAGGCCAAAGGGGAGCCACAACAAGCGGCATCAGGAGAAAACATTGTGCTCCAACCATAAACGAAAGGGCAGATCAAGAACACACATAGAACTGGCATAGTCACTACATCATAATCAGTCACTGAATGAAGTGATAAGCTGCAAAGAATCTACTAAAGTCAACTTTGACAGAATAACCATGCCCAGAAGTGATCCCCTTTAGCCAGAAATGAACTGGCAGTGCATTATCAGCTTCTCTTATGGATCGTTATCAACAAAACCTGTAGCCACCTACTTCTCACCAACAAAGTCTTGCGCATATATGGAACGAAAGGGGTGTGTCTCATCACTGCTAAAGTCACAGAAGTCTGAAAAGGTTCAACACTCCATACCAATTTACCAGCATTCCCGCCAACGCTACCACGTGTCATACTTTAAGAGCATTGATCCCTGGTTGTTAATAAATTATCCCCTAGGTGTGCCCTTATCATGGATTTCTGTCCAATGGAGATTCTCTAGAACAAATGTCAACTCTATATTGCATCCTCATTTAATGATCTATTGGACCCAGCATGTGTATTACTTTGAAGTGTAGATCTCCTACATTTAACCACTTGCGCACTCAATGACTTTGGAATTAATTTGGTCTGGGAGGACTTGGTAATGCCCAGAAAAATAAAATGTCCTATATGCTCTTGCAATAAGACATAGAACGTTTTACGCAGAACACCAGCTTCCAAATAGACCAATACCCAATTGTAATTGAACTGTTCATGCTTAAAGTGTGTTCAGCTGTTTTCTTGGGGTGAGAGGCAGGAGGAGGAGCAGTGTGATGTTGGATTTTGTGAGGCAGACGGGGCGGTGGGAGGAGTTGTGAGTTTATGTGCGCCAAGTATTAATTGGTGGGTCTGGTGCACATCATCCTTTAGGATGGGGAAGCGCCTGCGTGGGTCCGCCCACGCCTCCGATAATTGAGAAGAAGAAGCTGTTTTCTACCAAAACACAAACAAAGCTATAGCCATTACATATCCCCAACCCACCCCGCCTCCCAAAGGAAAGGACCACTTAGCACTCCAATGGCTAAAATGTTTGCCGGACATTTGTTCCAACCACCTTTTCTAACCAATGTATAACTTGAACTAAAACCAGTGCTCATATTAACAATTACAGGCACTAAAGCACAGCCATCCTACTTAAAGGCCATAATCTCTGATGTCAAGTGACAATAACAGCCAAGTGCAGGTTGCCGGAGATTACAATAACCAGACCTTTATGTGAACCGTGTGGGTTTCTAGTACAAGAGCGATCTCGGGCAAGTCTGCAGTGAGTTCAGCTATTTTTATATCAAAAATATATGGAGGACTTAAGAAATTAAACGCCCTGTAAAGACTTCCTGCCAAGCACCACTTTTATGTACACAGCTGTTAATAAGGCTGGTCCCGTTAAACCACAGGACAGCATTTCAACAGAACTTTGCATTCTTCCATCTCCTCCAACAGCAAATACCTTTTAATATACTGACATGCTGTTTTGGACAGAAAACGTTAGCCACCCACCCACTGTTTGGCAATATTACGATTATTTTTACTATTACAAAAGTAATTCTGAGTTTGCAATGAACCCATAGGTTTGAGCAATTGGGTGTAGAAAAGAGTGTTGAAAGCCAACTAACTTTAATCAGTCAATCACCACATCCCATTCGGTTTCACTTGAGCAATTGCAAAGCCCGATTCCGTCAGTAGCCTCTTCTTTCTCAACTGGGATTCCTTCAGATGTGGACACTCTAAAAAAAAAAAGATTGTTTTTTCTGGCATTCACTCCACATAGCCAGCCTGCCAAAAACACACATTTTAAAAACTGAGTAAAAATAGTTGATGAAAGTGCCACTGTATTCCTGCAGAGAACTCAATATTATATTTGTAACTCCTAGTGATCAACGCTCACTAATGATGCAGACTTAGACTGTTCGAAAGGACAAACCAAAGGAGGGCTGCCTTTAGTAGACTGCGGCCTAGTATTGCCCATAGACATACATCATTTGCAACCACTGGACTAATAGCTGGCTTCAGGTTCGTTTGACAAGTTGCCTCCACCTTACTGGCACCTTTTTTGCTGCGTGTCCCGGCCAAGCACTCCACCGGGGTGTGTCAGAAACGCCGGGAACTCCAACAGCAGCCGCACACAGGTTGCTTCAGGAGCTGGAAAAAAGGATCAGAACCGGTCAAGCCGCACCGCTTCCAGCAGGCAAGTTAGCCCTAATGGGCTGGCAAGGAGCCAAATAGTAACACGCCAGATGTGTGGAAGCTCTTCTTTAGAAGATATTTACAACCGCCAAAAACGTGAAACAAATAAACTTGTGCGAGAAGGAGGAAACCGAATGCAAGGAAGCCCAAGTTAGCATGGTGAAAATAAAGCAGTGCGGGGAGTGGGGGGGGGGGGATTAAACGACATGGGAGCGGAAGGGGAGGAACCACTTAACTAGGCAGAACAAAAGCAAACATTTTGTCATGGAGTGGTGGCACACTTAGCAAACTCAAAAACGTGTGCCCAGCCATTAATCAGAGCTATGCCAATTGTGGCTGGAGGGGACATTTCCCTGCGACTTGCAGGAAGAAGATTCTCGCGCGCACAAGGAGGAGAAAAATCCAGCGATTCTGATCAGGAGGTACTCGGGAACATGCATAAATCACAAAGGACGGCTTCAAAATGTGCTAAGCGCCCAAGTTGTATATTCAAAATGGGTGGAATCATAGTGATTCTCATGATGTGATCTTGCTCACCGTAAACAATCAACAAGGAACTATTGGGAACACTCTCCACAAGCTTCCTTGCTGCCTCATGTGCAAACAGGATATCTACAAACTGAGGGTTCAGGTGTCCAGGACCAAGATTTCAGGGTACTGCTTAACCGCAAGAGATTTCAAGGGGAAAATGGCTAGTGTAAAATCCCATCTATCAAAGATAGATTTATTTATTGGATTGAGGGATCAGGCCGGCCTGTGCATCACGTTGGGCCTGAACAGCGAAGTAGAGGTCCTAGGACTATGCGCACATGGTGAAGTTGATAAAAGGAAATTCCAAGAAGTAAAATTCTTTAGATTCATTTGATATGGGTCAAGAATCAAACTGTGGAATTCAAACATAGATTGTAGGGTTCAGGGTGCTGCCCCCTTTCTATTCTCTAGCCATGTAGTAAGCATATTATCCAGCAGGGTGTCATCCAAAATACATCTGAAGGCCGTCAGTTTACTCATGAAGATGTCCATGCCCTAACACTGAGTTATGCCGTTATTAAATTGGTTGTGTCTGTGGAACTATAGGCCTTTGACATCTGTGTATCTTTCTTCCGGAAACACTGCCCCAGGGACGTGTCAAGCACTGCGCCGATGTACTGGAGCCGCTGAGTTGGCGTCAAGTGGGACTTCTTTAAGTTGAGGGAGAAGCCCAGCTTGTGAAGGGAGTGGCAGGTGACCGACAGATGATCCAGGACTTGCTCGGGAGAGCGCGGCCTGATCAACCAATCGTCCAGGTAGGGGTAGACATGAATCCCCCACTTTCCGGAGATACGCTGCCACCACCACCACCATTAGCTTTGTCAAAACCCTCAGGACGGAGGTCAATCCGAACGGCAGGACCCGAAACTGAAAATGCGAGTCGCCAACCGCAAACCTCAGGTACTTCTTGTACTTGGGATGAATCGGCACATGAAAGTAAGCGTCCTTGAGGTCGAGCGACACCAACCAGTCCTGAAGTTGAAGGGCCTGGAGGACTTGCGAGTAACCATCTTGAACTTATCCTTCCTGAGGAGTTGGTTCAAACCACGCAAGTCCATGATGGGTCTCAATCCCCAGTCTTTCTTCAAAATCAAAAAATAAGGGGAATACCATCACTTGTTTCTCTCCGCTAAAGGCACCATTTCTATAGCGCCTTTCTCCAGCACGGATTGGATTTCCTGCGCAAGGAGCGGATCCGGCCTCTTCAAAGAGATTCCCTGGTGGATTGCCGTGAGGCCTCTGCCAGAAAGGAAGACAGTAGCCGTGGGCTATGATCTCCAGAACCCACACATCTGAAGTAATGGCACGCCATCCTACAAGATGCTGCGCCAGCCTTCCCCCAACCGGCAAACCATAGGACATGGCCTCGTGACCGAGCTGAAGCGGCTGCGGCATTGCCTGAGGGTAGAGGGGCAACTGCCCGAGCGGCCTTGGCACCTTGAGTACCTTGTTTTCCACCTCTGGTACTCCTACGGTGGCCCCTTTGACTTGCAACTCCTCTCGATCTACCAAAGGAAGAGTAGTATCGAAAGGAACCTCCCCTCCATTGCTGTCCCCTAGGACGAAAAGGCCGAGGTTGGAGAACTGCAGTGCTCAACGACTTCGCTGCTGCTTTGGAGGTCTACAACCTCTCAAGGCTCTCATCAGCCTTGCTGCCAGAAAGATGTTCACCATCAAAGGGCATATCGAGAAACCGGGCTTGTACATCAGGAGCAAACCCCGACTTCCGGAACCACGCAAATCTACGCATTACGGTGCTTGCCGCCATGAACCGGCTGACCGGCCGACTGAACGGATTCATGCATGGCATCCTTTCCATCCTGAACAAGAGCAAGAAAGCCATCCCGTTCCTCCCCTTCAGGAATATGTTCAGCCGCCAAAGAGACAATTCCACAGAGTATGAGTGAAACGTGCCAAGGCACACACGGAGTTGGCTGCCTGTAAAGCCATACCCCCTGAAGCAAACACTGTTGTCGCCCAGCCATCAAAACGCTTGTCATCCCCATCAGCAGGGATGGTAGGGTACGACGCCTGTTTTGCCGTAGCCGCCTGCACTACCAAACTCTCTGGAGTGGGGTGCGTAGTCAAGTAGCTGGGGTCGCTACTGGCTGGACGGTATTTCTTCGGCAAAGACTTGCTCACTGCCGGGAGACTCTCCGGAGCAGTCCAAGCCACTGCCACCCTTCTTTGCAAGGCCATATGGAATGGTAGCACCGGGTCAGTTGGAGGACCTTGGTCAAGGATATCCGTCAGGTCATCCTGCAGAAAATCCACTGGTGGCGCAGACCACCCCCAAGTATTCCATCACCCTTGACATAAGACGCCGGCACGAAGACTCGGCGTACATGCCAGGCTCAGGCCTACCAAACTCAACCTCCAGAGAGGTGTCCAGACCACTGGTGTCGTGCAAGGACTGACGCAGGTCTTCAAGCTGGCTATGCCCAGACATGAGTTTGTCAGGAAACTCTTCAGGAACCATACCTTCATCAGACCCTTCATCCACCTCAGAGATGTAATCCAGAGGCTGCAATAAATCCCTGGATGAGGGCACAGAAAAAAGGCTCAAATACAGGCCTCACTGACTTCTGCAGGGCTTTTCTCAGAGTTTCCACTAGTCTCCGGGGCACCTCCAATAAAACCTCCTCAAAAGGCGTTGACTGAATCTGCGTCGAGCGTGGCGCCGACGGCATCGACACAGGCCTCGAGGGCGGAGCCCAGAGCGTGTCCTTCGACAGCCTGGGCGCCAAAGGCATCGATGTCTTCTTCGAAGACCTCACAGGCTCCGACGGTCTCGAGGGCGTCGAGGACCGGGACCTGGAGCGGGCATGGCTAGAGCGATCCACTCCGACCGGGACCTCGAAGGTGCACGCTGATCGCAACGACTGCTCGTGCCCGAAGGCTTGTGAATGGTGTCTCTAGCACGTTGCCTGCCGGCGTCTTTCAACGGCGCGGACGAAACGGAGCCCTGCGACTGAAAAATGCCATCATCTCCTTATGAAATGAATCCCATTCCGCAGGAGTGGAATGCTTGTTGGGACAAGCAAGCCGCTGATGGGCAGAGACCTTGGACGAGGAAGGCGACGGCGCTTCCGTGAGTCCCTCGAAGAGGCAAAGTAATGGCGGGACCCACTCCGGGATCAAGACCCCGTGGACTTACGCCGACGATGCAGAGAGTCTCCCCTCGAATCGTCAGACGAAAGCCCAGTGGATTTCGACTTCCGGGGCTTGACACCTTACCGACCAAAAGCTTCTTCTTACGCTCACACAAGGCCTTTGATGTTAACGACTGGCACTCGTCACAATAGTCCGTGGCGTGGTCCTCACCGAGGCACCAGAGGCAGGCATTGTGCAGTTCCGTCAGCGACATCTTGGAACTGCAGTCCCGACACTTCTTGAAACCCGGTCGCGGGGTACAAGAAGACGAAGACATCATGGAAATCTTCACAAACAAACATGTTCGAAGAACCGAAAGAATAGAACTCAGAAGAACTGAGGCGCGCTGAGATCTCCGAAGCGAACACGTTCGCAGAAAAAACGGAACTGAGGCTACGGCCGTCGTGTGTCCTACTTATAACATCCGGTGACGTCGGCTCGACGGAGGCCCTCAAGGACAGCTGATCGACGTCATTGACGCAGGACGCAAAAAATTTGTCGAAGCAGCACAGCTGTGGGGATTACCTGTCATAGATATGGAATACGCCAGAGGACCCAATCCCCTCGAAGGAGGGAGGGGGTGGGGTGGCTGCAGAAGGGCCAGAGGAATAGCACGCAATGGAGGGAGGGAGGCGATAGGAGGAGAGGGAGGACAGGATGTCCTGAGTATTTTAAATGACGTCAGAAGCCAGTGCTATGCAGAGGGCCTGGGAGGGGACAGGCGAGGTAGAGAATGCGGCAGGATTGGCCAGTTCCTTGCAGATTTTAAAGAGTTCAGCAGAGTTGTTAGATGCTGCAGAGATGCGGGCTTGGATAGGTGCCCTCTTCTTGGTGAGGACGGAGAGCCGGTATTGCCTTTGCATCAGGCGGCAGGCCAGTTTGTCAGAGGATGAACATGAAGCATGCCATTTCCTCTCGGCTACCTTGCACTTGCGTTTTAGGGTGACAAGGTCTGAGTCATACCAGGAGTTACACTTGGCTTTAGGCTTCAGGCGGATTCTCATGACAGGGGCAAGGATATCAAGAGTATCAGATATAGAAGAGTGGAGCGAGTAGACTGCTGTGTCAGGATGACAGTCAGCCAAAGGGGGAAGTGGGGGTGAGAAGGTGGCGGTGAAAGCCTCAACTGACATACGCTTCATGGGTCGGATGACCGAGAAGGTGGGTGCAGTGCAGGAGGTGGCTTGGCCTGAGGGGTAGCGAGTGTGAGGTGTGAGGATAGGAGAAAGTGATCACTCCAGGAGAGAGGAGTGGAGAGAGGGACAGAGAGGGGAAGGTCTGAAGATCAGAACATCGAGAGCGTGCCCTGCAGAATGAGTCGAGCCAGAGGGGAGAATGGCGAGTGAGAGAGAGTCGCTGAGGTCACAAAATAGTCCAGGGGGGGGACAGGAGGCATCCAGGTGAATGTTGAAGTCTCCAAGAAGGAGGAGTTGCATGGTTGAGGCCAGGAGTGAGGAGGAAAGGTCTGGCCACTCAGAGGAAGGAAGAAATCTGAGCAGGTGGCCGATAGATAGTAGCCACAGTAAGGGAATTACTAGGGGAGAGAGGGGGGGGAGAGAGAGGGGGAAGAGAGGGGGAAGAGAGGGGGAAGAGAGGGGGAGAATGAGAGAGAGGGAGAATGAGGGAGAATGAGAGAGAGGGAGAGAAGGAGAGAGGGGGAGAGAAGGAGAGAGGGGGAGAGAAGGAGAGAGGGGGAGAGAAGGAGAGAGGGGGAGAGAAGGAGAGGGGGAGAGAAGGAGAGGGGGGAGAGAAGGAGAGGGGGGAGAGAAGGAGAGGGGGGAGAGAAGGAGAGGGGGGCAGAGAAGGAGAGGGGGGCAGAGAAGGAGAGGGGGGCAGAGAAGGAGAGGGGGGGAGAGAAGGAGAGGGGGGAGGGGGGAGAGAAGGAGAGGGGGGAGAGAAGGGGATAGGGGGAGAAGGAGAGAGGGGCAGAAGGAGAGAGGGGGAGAAGGAGAGAGGGGCAGAAGGAGAGAGGGGGAGAAGGAGAGAGGGGGAGAAGGAGAGAGGGGGGAGAAGGAGAGAGGGGGGAGAGAGAGAGAGATTGCAAACGAGGCATTCAAAAGAGGAGTAGGTCTGCATAGGAGTGACAGAGGCAGGAATCCATTCAGGGAAGATAAGGGCAACACCCCCGCCAGAGCGGTTGGGCATGGGCGCGGAGAGGATCTTGTAGCCGTCAGGTAGGAGAGTGTCAAAGCTGGTGACAGAGCTGGCCGTGAACCATGTCTCAGTGAGACCGAGGAAATCAAGGTCAAGTTCTTCAAGAAGGCGGCAGATATCAGAGGAATGTTTGACAGCAGAGTGGCAATGTGGAGAAGGTTGCCATCCTTGAAGGACTTCCGGGGAGGGGTACAGATCAGAGGTACACCCTGCAGAGATGTAGAAGGAGCCAGAGAGGGAGTGGAGGGGGGGGGGTAGCCAAGTGGAGGGGAAGGGGGACAGCAGGAGAAGAAAGGAAGTTGATGAGGCGTGGAAAGCGTCTATCAAAGAGGTGAAGGTTGGCCTGAGGGCCTTGAACCAAGACGGTCCCTTTAGAGTAAACATGAATGATGACCTTAGAGGAATGGAAGGAGGCCATGCAACCTCCATAACCCTCCGTTGTCCTTACACAATCCACTTGTTTGCTATTCACCTTAATCTTTCTACATCTAAATGTTCCCTACTGCCCTCTGCAATAGATTAGACAAGTCTGTTTAATGCCTACAATGTTTAATTTGAATGCGATTACACACCAATAATATACTGCCAAATATGGCTCTTTCTATGCAGTTTAATAGGCTTTTTCTGAATCAATTTAGTAATTCCTAAAAAAATAAAAAATAATAATAATTTATATATATTCAGCGCCTCGATGCCTTATGGGCTTCAAGTGCGCTTAACAAATGCAAATACATTTTTAAAAAAACCTATCTATATCTATATATTCGAGCAAAAAGGAGGAAATGGCGAACCGCACTCCCGCGGGCCAGGCATGAATAGCAAAACTCCAAAATCCTGATAAACACAGAAAAACACTGTTTGTAAATACGGGTGCTTTTAATGTTTAAAAAAGAAAAAGATTGTACAAAATAATATATAGTACAATGAGCAGCAACACAGACAAACAGACAGGACGCCGTGGTGCACAACCTGCAGACAACGCGTTTCGCGCTACACTGAGCGCTTGATCACGTAAGGGGAGAAAGAGTGAACTGATACAAATACACATGGAAAATGCAGTCATATTACTCGGTCAGTCAATTCAAAGAGCCATGGCTATGGATGGAAATACAGGCGGCCATGATGGAAAGGGGTAAAGTGCATGCAGAAATGTTACTAGAGTAATAAAAAGGAGCTGAAACAAACCCTCATTGAATGTTGAGATGAGGGATAAAGCCACAGATTAAGTACATAGTGCACATAAAAATCTACAAGAGTGTGGCAATGCAGAGAGCACAATCTAAACAGTCAGGTTTAAAACCAAATGTAGCAAAAAATGTCAGATTACAGTAAACATGCACATAGTACAAAACAATACCCCATATTGGCAATCAGTTGGTGAAAAGATATCATACAGTGTAAAAACTAGGAAGAGGCATGACTGAAGCTGTAAGAGATATATACAGGATACATTGCGGATACTGACACCAGTAACCACATTATGCGATAAATGTAATATTTACAAATGAACTATAGAATATAAATGGGACACATAGCTAAAAATGCTTATGCAAAAATGAAGATGAAATCATAAGGGGAAATCAAGTAATAATCCCAGATTTGCGAAAAAATAACAAATGACAGGTCCCATATATAACATAGCTAAAATCAACACATGATTACAAAAGGTTGTAACTAATGTAAATAGTAAAACAGCAATATTAAAAACTCAGCCATATCTCACCATATACAAAATTATACACCCATACATCCAACTTTAAAAGTCAGCCTAGGCTACTAAAACAAGCAGTGGTCACTGCAATTATGGTAAATAAAAGCATATTTTGTGTTATATAGTATATATTAAAAAACTTATTTGCCAGGTTCACTCCTAAATATATTTTTATTTTCTCATCCTCAGATTACCTTTCTTCCAACAAACCAGGTCAGGTGAATGGGTCTAGTAGTGAACCCAAAGTCCTGCTGCACCGCACCTGCCCGTCAACTAAATATATTCTGAAGCAGCAGAGTCCATCAGCTTACTTTATCCAAATAACCCGTTATGTATTGTATTCTAGATTTTTACAAATTAAATGGAAAAGGCATTTAAAACTACAAACCATCTTAATCTAGGGTAATATATGAAGAAAAATATCACCTGCCAAACTCAGAATTCAGATTGATTTCTTTGCATAACAAAATCAGCCACCAAACAAACCTTTCCATGATTTTAAACGGTTATCAAATTCTCTGAAACAGACTGTCATTGCCCTCTTCTACCCCCAACATAGAGTCGGAGTTGAAGTGAAGGAAGAGATTTAGGATTAATAAATCCCAAACATATTTTTGTTAAAATCTAAAGAACCATCATTCTCAGACCCCCTACTTGACATTTTTCTTGCACATGGTATAATCTATATGATATAAAGCACTGATCAGTAGGCATTGATAAATGACTAACATTAACCTGAAGGCATTTACCAGCGCATTTCCCAATACTTAGTACCCATTTCTGCCTAAATCTGGAGTCCATTTCAGGCAATATTTTCCGAATACTTTCACCACCTACTGACCATGAAAAGTTTGTTGATGACTTTTCAACATCACATGTTATGTATGAAGATTTATACAGCACACCAACGCCATTTTCATGGTCTCCAAGCACTCATTTGGTTCTGAACGAGAGTAGGGCAAGTGGAACAGGAGGGAAGGGAGTTTGGTTAGTTGAGTTAAGAGGGAAAATGCAAGAGTGCTGCTCTTTGCATCAACACAAAGACAGTAAGTACCCAGAGATGAGAGTGCAAGTTTTCCAAGTGTTTTGCATTTAGAGCACGGAGGAGTTTACGTCCATAGAAGAGACCTCATGTGTCATTAGTGCTTGGTACATTTAGCAGGAGCGGTGGTTTGCACATTTGGTCATAGAGGTATACTGTTTTGTTTGACATCAGTTGAGAAGATCTTGAAAAGCTGTATGCGAGTGGCTAACTTGGGTTAAATTTGTAGAGTTTGATAGTAGAAAAATGGGTGTACATAGTTCTACAATATCTTCATCCCCATGAAAACATTGCTTTTCTTTTCTATAACAGAGTTGAGAATACCTGGCAATCTTTGCTCCCATTTCTTCAGTTTTAACAATTCATCCTATTACAAAGCGGACTGCTTTCAAAAATGTCATCTCGAGTAGCTTTTTCAAATTTACAGTCAAAACAGGGGTTACTCCAGATTGACATGTGCAAACTCAACCAACCACCTGGGTCATATCCCCAAATTCTCATTACATTGTTGCTAGTTATCAGAAACGCACATCTCAAATTTTGCATACATAATGGCAAACCTGAAAAATCGGAGTTCCATCCTTCATACTGTTACATCTATTGAGGGTCTCTTTTGGATACTATATTTTGAAATCGCCACCTTACTCTTAAAAAAATAATAGTTATTAGGTACTTCCAAGTTATGAGATTGGGATACAAATTATGTAGGGAGTATAGGCATTTCCTGTGTTCATGAATTCAACCAATAAATGGAAGATTTAAAATGTACACTAATTCTGTATTGCCCCTACATGTTTCTTTTCAAAATGGCGTTTGGCCAGGTCTCAACTTCTCAAATTTACCTACATTAACAATACTCAATTTAACATTTAATGAAATCGGATTTAAATAATAGTTGACTTGAAGTATTTCATTTTTAGTTTCACTAACCCTACAGCCAGACAAAGTTACATATTATTGGGAAATATCCAAAATATTCTTCAGTGCATATTCTGCATGAGGCCCTTACACCAATTAGACATCAGTATTGAAGGCAATTTCTGGAATACTTTTAAAAGTTGAGTCTTCAGCATTAAACATTCTAAATATTACAGTAAAATGCTAGTGCCGCACAATAGCTCCAATAGGACAATAGTTGTATTGTTTATGAAATTCTGAAATTCAAAAATGGTGGTGGTTGAAGCACACTTAGAAATCTGGAAGGAACACATTTTTTGCATATCTTGCCATAAGACTATCAACCTCATCTTATCAAATGCCTTTGGCATCAAGTGTAATTATGGTAGAGGAAGTTGTTATTTTACTGCAATGTCAAAAGCACTTGACCAATGCAGAGAGCGACCGTGCACTTCAATCACTAAATCCAATTCATGTCATCACATACTACGTTAAAGCAAATCTTATTCTTTCTGCCAGCAAAACATAGATTTTGGAGTCAGAATCAACAAACTGGGATAATGCGATTCACATCCCATGGAGCACTTCTTTGGTTTCAAAAAGTTAGTTGCCAGGATTTTGGCACCATTCCCGATAATGGAAAAGAATTATAAATAGTTTGACTGCTGTTGGTGACAATGCATCTAAACACTACTGCTGTTGCTCATTCCCAAAGTCTCCACACATTAGTGCTCATTCCCAAAGTCACCAGGGGCACCTGCATTACTATTCGTAAGATGACAGAATCCTAAGCGCCTTACTTGTATTGAGAGTTTGCAAGCCAACTACCTGCTCTGCTCCTGTCAAAAATATTGTATCCATGTACCGTATATTCCGGTGTATAAGACAACCTTTTAACCTGGGAAAATCTTCTCAAAAGTCGGGGGTCATCTTATACACCGGGTGCAGAAACTTCCCAGCCGGACTGGAGAATATGCAGTCGCCACATTTGGTGGGGGTAGGTGGGGTTGGGGGGTGGGAGGGGCGCTCAAAAAGAGCCCAGGCCGCATCCCCGCCGTATGCGGCAACCGTATGAAAGCAGCACGGGCGACACTGTACAAGTACACTGGAGTACTCACTAGGATTCTCTGCTCTCAGATCTCGCTCCTGACAGTCTTGGAGATAGGGAGGGCTGGGCAGGCAGGGAGAGCTGACCAATCCAAGCAGGCTTTGTATACAACAACCAGCCAATCACCGGTACATTGCTTGCCATGATTGGTGGGTTGTTGTATACTGGGCACCACATACAGTACTGCACCAGTATCTGTACCTGTTCATACAGTACAGCACCAGTGCATACAGTACAGTATACATATGTCCAACAGTCAAAACCCCATCATGGCTCCAGCAAGAAGAAATAAATATGAAGCCAGCTTCAAACTTAAAGTTGTAAACTTTGCCATGGAACATAACTGCGCTGCTGCAAGACAATATGGAGTAACAGAAAAGATGGTTCGGGACTGGAAAGCAAATGAAAAAACATTAAAGAGTATGCCAAGGGGTAAGTGTGCATTAAGAAGAGGCACCCCACATTGGCCAGAACTCGAAAAGCATGTAGCAGACATGGTGAATGAACATCGTCAAAATGGTTATGTAGTGACATGAAATCAAATACGTTTGTTTGCACTTCAGTGGGCCAAATCTAACCCAGATCACCAACAGATTTAAGGTCACTGTATCCTAGTGTAGTAGATTCATGGAAAGGCATAATATGGTACCGAGGCAAAAGACGGAAATAGCCCAAAAATTACCTGCAGATCTTGAGAGCAAACTAAATAGTTTCCATCGATCCGTAATACAACAGCACACTAAACATGGCTATGTGTTAAGTAGTATTGGAAATATGGATGAAACTCCAATGAATTTTGATATGGTTGGAAATAAAACTGTCCATCAAAAAGGTGAAAAAACAATTTTAATTAAAACAGGACATGAGAAGTCCAGTTTTACAGTGATACTAGGATGCACAGCTGATGGTGCCAAACTGAGACCAATGATTATTTTTAAAAGAAAAACCAATGCCGAAACTCAAGTTCCCTGTTGGTCGTTTTGTATATGTGAATGAAAAAGGCTGGATAGATGGATGAAGAAGGGGTAAAGCTATGGCTTGATAATGTGTGGAGCAGGCCACCAGGTGGACTTATTCAAAAATGTAGTCTACTGGTGTGGGATATGTTCAGGGCTCATTTAACTCCTAGCACCAAGCAAAGGGTTGCAAGACTAAACACAGATGCAGCCATTATTCCCGGAGGATTAACATCGTTGGTACAGCCACTGGATGTGTCCCTAAACAAGCCATTTAAAGATCGCATTCAAGAACAGTGGAATGAATGGATGGTTAGCAGCGAAATTCATTCACAAAAAGGAGGAAACATGCATGCTCCACAGTTGGATGTTTTGTGCAAGTTTGTCATAAAAGCCTGGAATTATATTGAAGCAGAAACAGTAATCAAGTCTTTCAAGAAGTGTGGCATATCAAATTCATTAGATGGTATGGAGGACGACTACTTGTGGCAAGATGAAGAGGAAGCCGAAGCTGAGACCACACCATCTGATACGGAATTCGATCCACACAATGACTGCCTTACAAATGTATCACAAGATCTCATTGATCTACTTATGATATCAGATGACGAACAGGAGGATTTTGGAGGCTTTTAAATGGAAACTGTCACGCCAGCGAAACCTGTAAAAATACTCTAGCTTGCAGTTATGATGGGCGTTGCTAACTCGCCAGGGACTTGCTCTCCCTCTCTATTGTTTGTTATCTTCCTCCTATCATCAGTTCCAGTTTGGTTGACAGCTTAGAAAACAAACAGCATGGCTGCTCCCGTGGGTTTATGGTCTTATCCTTCCTTTCAGCTTTAGAGTTAATTAGGAAAAGTTGAATCCACTTGCACTGTTATAAGCATTTGAATTAAAATTACCATATTGAAATCAAATCTGATATTTTTTAAATTTTTACCGTATTTGGAGTGTGTTGGAAGAGGGGGGTAGTCTTATACGGCGAGTATATCCCAAACTCTATATTTCCACTGGAAAAGTTGGGGGGTCGTCTTATACGCCCAGTCGCCTTACGCCGGAATATATGGTAATACTTTAGACAAATAAGTTCTAGAGAGGGGGCTGGTAATGAGTCTGAATACAAAGACAGCTTCTACCTGCAAGACTAATTTCAGTATCTTTTCCTTCCAGGACCTAGATGTACATTCCAAAGGACATTGGATGATGTTTTCTGATCTTATTACTAATATTTTAAGAATCTTGATGCCATTTTAAATTGGCCTCGAATTTTTACAACACTTAAACCTCATGTTTTTGACTAGAGATTACTTGAATGAATTAGCACGTGTTTGTGCCAAACTCTGCATATGAGCTTATTCTGGGCCTTTACTTTTGTTCATAAAGAATTTTCCTTGAGATTATGTTGCTCTTTTTCAATTGCCCAAGAGAAGCTATTAAATGTCCCAAAATTAGGTCTCTTTGGCTTCAGACTCCATTGATTTCTGGGATTTTGGTAATTCTGAATTCCATTTCATATTAATTAGTTTGCTATTTATCCATTAAGGAGTTTGTATACTGTTGAGGTCGTTTTAACAGTTTTTAGACTGTTTAGTTCTAGTAAAAGTGTATGATTTAAAGCATCCTGGTTATAAAAGTTACTTCCAATATGGCTTGTGCTTCTGAGGTCGAGTGACCTGGCGTCCTACACTTTGATATGTAGAAACATACAAAGACAGAGGTACAAGTTATATACCTCATGCATTCTGAGGTCTTCTGTAATGTATAATCCCCAAATCCCTTCTCCCTTGAAAACGTATTTAAAAAAGCCCTCACCAATTCAGCTGAAATGCTGCCAAGGTCATGGCTTCATAGTCGCAAATGACACTGGTGCATTATGGGATGCTGAGCACTTTGGCTACATCAATGAGGCAGTATTCTTTCTTTTTATTTTTTAAACTTCACAGCCCTTTTACCATTCTCTTTGTTCCTGCTATCAAAGCAAAAAGGTTATTTTAAAGAAGCAATGTACTTTACGGAGATGGATTTTAGTAAGGTGCTCTGTGATCCCACATGCAAACACAGGTTACATTTTTATGAATATTAATTTAAGATATGGATCATGGGGAATACCATTCTTGAAAATGGTGTAATTCGGTAAAATAAATGTAAAAAATGCTGAAACTATTTGTTAAAGAAACCTTGTGCGGGCGGCGTGACCGAGCAGCCAAGAAGATGGCTGCAGGATCGAGGAGTTCGAGAGAGACCTCTTTTTCTGAAATCTATCAACTTTCTCCAATAACATGGAGATGTAGAGCTCATTTCTACAACATCTAAAGCAGCAGATGCGGCGTCTTGAATTTCAACAAGTAACCTCCTTTGTTTGACTTATGAATGTGTCCGTTTGCCTTTGACACGCGTTACCTCAAGAAACTACCATTCACCATGTAACTGTATCACACGCTATCAATGTTACTTTAATAATGTTCAAAATGAGCGTTTACATACTGGCAAACTCATGCTAAGATTGTCTGTTGTATCCAGCATTTTTACAGTGCTGTTTATTATGAAGTACACACGCGTCCGATATCTTGAGGTCCCAAGCAGCCATGTCGAGTAGGAGGGACCCGACGCTGTTAGTCAGCTGAGCATATCGAGTTGAAGGCATCTCCATTCTTAAAGGGGTATACGCTTATAGCAAACTAAACCGGCAAACAGTGAAAAACATTGCGTTGTTATGGTAGTAAAGCTCTTCATTGATATTTACTATTCTGAACCCATATAACCTCCTTTTGAAGAACCCTATCTTGAAACGTGCTAGATTTAAAATCCAATCAAAACCCCTCAGACTATTAGCTTTCTCCTTAAATCCAGATTTACTGCAGATGGTATGATATTATGCAGCTTTTGAATTTAAATATTTTATTCAAAACATTTGCTTGTAACCGTGAAAGTTACATCTCAAGAAACAATTTCTCCTTATAAATATGTCTCACGCGATTTTCTCGCCCGTGTGCAACTTTCAAATTATTTCTGTCTTACCTAATTGAATTGGCAGTGAAGTCCTGTAGGTTTTTCCTTTTAGAACTCACTTATTCTTATACCTACGTTCGAGCGAGGTCTAAGGCCAAAGCACTGATGCCGAGTAGAAGGCACCCAACGCTATACATCAGCTTGACAGATTGAATGTGCCAACAATACCGTTATCAAAAAGACACACTTATTTAGTTACAACCTTTATTTTAACCGTGTACACCATAGGTCAGGCAACAACTACAATGACCCATTTATTTCTGAACTTGTACCGGTAATTTTATGATGTAGTGTACCTCATTAAATATTGGTAATATCACCACATTTTATAATTTTACTTCAACGAATTAAAGCTGCGGTTGCATATAATAAGCCTGTCCTAACTCAATATACTTTTTTTCTGTTAACCTATGCCATAATATACATGTCCAATCGGTTTTCAAGTGCAGGAAATCATCCCATCATTTAATAATCTCAGTACATTCACGAACTTCAATCGCCGGCCTTAGCTATGTTATTGTATAATTTTCAAAACCACGTCATCTCAAGAGAGCTCATCCATTAACACGTGCATGGAGAAGATTCTGCTGGAACTTGGTAGTATTCGTACTTTGATCTCTTCACTTGACTTACGTTCATCCTTAATACAAGATGAATGAAAGTTTCAAAAATATCAAACACATTACTGGAAGGCTTGATGAGGCCGAAGAGAGAATAGGTACTGTGGAGGACAGAATTGAGGGTCTACAATGTATGCAAGTCAAAATTTTACAACTAGAGGGAGAAATAAACTTGGAAGACAGAAATCACAGGGACACCCTTCGTTTTTAATGGATACCGGAAAAATCTGAAGGGGACGACCCTATCCATTTCTTAGTGAATTGGATTCCCTCTGTTATTACCGTCTCACCTGCGCTTGAGATCCAAAGAGCCCACAGAATCAGACTAAGATTTGCTAGATCAGATGCCTCACCAAAACCCATGACTGCCTGCTTTTATCAAAAAAACTAGGCAACTATTACAAGCTTTCAGGAAAAACTCACCTATTCTATTTCAAAACAAACATTTTCATCTCTTCTGACTCCTCCAGTGCTACTCAGGCAAAAAGGAAGAGATTCCTAGATATCAGACCCACGCTCAAGTCACTCAACATTAGATATGGCCTACTAGATCCAGCGAAGATGATTATTACTATACCAGATGGGCCTACTTAAGAGTTTACTAATCCCGAGGATTTGTATGATTTTCTCCAGGTTTTACAAACCACTCTGATGGATGCTTCTCACTCTATTTCGGTTTCCAATTCCTCTTCAAACCCTCATACTTCTACCATGACTTTTAAGACTCCCAAACTACAATATACCAAATTTTGTCCTAAACGTAGTAGGTCAACATCCTCCATACCTTTGGAAATACCTCCTACCACAAGTCATCCGAGGGACAAACTAGATCATCAATTAAAGGCACGGATCCAGCATTCACTTCCCGATTGCAGATTTGTTAAGCATTTTAATGATCCAGAACTTATGTTTTGTTTGATAGTTTATTCTTTTTCTATGTATGAACCCGATATTTATCATGTCTTCATAATTCTTCCTGTCTTCTAAAATATGATATCCTCAGCTATTCTTTAGTACTCTCTCTCTGATCCATCTCTCTCGGTTATGCTTTTTGTATCTTCACACCCTACATCCCCTATAAGATTCTTACTCCCACTTATTCCTTTTACTCTTGATATTTACTTCTTTTCCTTGTCATTCCTTAACTTTTATTATCTTAGTACTGGTTTAATTTATTTTCTATCATGATGTCTCCCCATCCTGGTGTTCTTCCCTACATTTCCCAGTTCCATATTTGATTCTAACTACTTATATTCAATTGCACATTTATTCCTTCGAATAAGATATGTTACGAATGCTTTCTATTAATGTTTTATACTTCTGCTGATTCTTTTAGAAACACTGTACTACTAACTTCTTATGTCTCTAAAGATTAGTACATGGAATGTTAAGGGATTAGGATATCCCATTAAATGTAGTAATGTTATTTCTATGCTTTATGAACAAAAATCAGATATCATGCTTGCAAGAAACTCATTAAAGCTCTGATGTTGAAAATCTTAAGATCAAAGCCTCCTGGTCTAGCCATACTTTATTTGCTAGTGCTGTTGATAAGAAAGCAGGTGTATCTGTACTAATTAACAAACATGTGAATTTTACCCTAATTAATGTAGAAAAAGATCCAGAAGGTAGAGGGTTTGTTAACTGTACTATCAATCTTCCAGCAACTATTGTTAATGTCTGGGGCCCAAATGCACCCAACCCTTACTTTTGGACTGTATTACTAACTAAAACTTTTTCTAACCCCATATGATTCTCTTATTTTCTGTGGAGATATGAATCAGATTATTGATTTTGCTTTAGACCGGAAATCAAACTCAAACTTTGTAAATTCCAAATCTCGTAACAACTTCCTAAATTTACTACAAACATCTAAATTTGACACTTGGTGTTTCTGCCATCCTCAATCAATTGATTTTTCTTTTTACTCCCCACCTCACCAATCATTTCAGACTTGATTATAGCTTTGTTAATACATCACTAGCTTCCACTGTCTTAAATTCTGAAATAGATCCTATAACTATATCTGATCACGCTATTGTCTCAACGGTGCTTGAATGGTCCTCCCCCAACAAATTCTCTCTAAGATGGAGATTTAATACATTTCTGCTAAAAGACCAAACCTTCATTGAAAAAACTAATATGTTATTTAAATAATTGTTTTTTAATAATATCCCTTAACATACATCTGTTCACAATAATTGGGATGTCTTTAAAGCCTCCCTATGGGTTTCCATCATACAATTTGTGGTAAAAAAAAAAAAGGCAAGCAAAACATGATCACAACTCTTCTTTAGGATTACTAAAAGACCTAGAGAAGTCATATTATGCCCACCCGGACCCAAATGTACTAAAAACCCTTAAGAAACAAATTGAATTCAATAAAACATGTAGGGACAAAGCTGCCAATAATATTCTTACATCAAAAACAAAAATATATAACTAATAAAGCGGGCAAAATGCTAGCTTCATATCTCAAGAAAAAGAAAGAGAAATCGACTATCAATCATATTACTTCCCGAGATGGCACTATATTATCTAACCCAAAAGATATTAAAGGCATGGTCTAGTAAAAAATGTTATTATCCCTACAGGTCGGCCATGTTTTTTTAAGCCTAAGTGGCTCTATTTTAGAAAACTTTCCTATGGGCCTTACCCGAGTTTTCGTCCATTAAACGCATGCGAAAACAAGCATCGGGGAGCTGCCATTTTATGATAATCCTATCATTTCCCCCATCGCCCTGGCTGACCTGCTTTTGCGGCACTAAATCATATCCCCCGCCCCTGAGCCTGTCATCAGCAGACTCGTACCGCCCATTTCACAACGCCAAAGCACGTCTTGTGTCAACATTCGCTGCGCTTCAGCTAATGACGTGTCGCCATGGAAATGGCAGGACGCCGCTTTCCTCAATAAGTATAAACAGACCGTTTCACAACACACAGCAGCAGATTTTAGATTCCATTCCTCTCTCTGTGTTACTTAGAATATTCTGTGACTCGTTTCTGTGCTCTGGTCAGCTACCTTTGCCGCTTGTAGCCCGTGTGAACACCTGTACCATCTCGGTAAATTATTTTACTTTGTTTACCACACAATCGCTACAATAATGCCCTACATGCACGAGCCCGAGTATACCGAGGAGGAACTACTGGAAAGGGAAGCACGCGAAAACGATGGGGATTCGGACGGCAGTTGGCAGGACGAATCAACAGATGAAGAGCCTGGGCCTAGTCGCATGGACGGCGTCTCCACCTGGTGCACATGCAATCGGTGCGAGCTAATGCCGACCGAGGAGGTGAACTGCTGCTGCCGAGAAAACTCGGGATGCCTGGCCTACATTTCGGAAGGCGAGCCACGACCGCAATGCATCACCGAGCTGCCAGACTTCAGGGCAGCCTGCCTCACACGGGCCGTGTTGAGGATAATGATGGTGCTTATGCACGAACTTCACGCAACGGTTTGTCCTCGTAATCCGAGTAACGAGTAAGTACACTCTGCTTGTCATGCCACTCCTATTGCATGTTCTTCTACTATATCCAAAATTACATCTACATATCATTGTAACGCATGTAAGTCGTTCAATAGTGTGCATTGTCTAGATAGCATTTGTCCGTGTAGAATGCCATTAGTTACAAGAATTGTCATTGACAACAAACGTTTATTAAACTTATCTTGGTCGTTTAAAAACAGTTTGTTTCATTCCTTTTCACAGGTGGTACAGGCTGGTGGCCTATCGTTCCTTTACATGGTGGCTCCACGGGAGGCTTGGACACCGCGTTCGAAGAGTGATACCCGCCTGTGCCGTTCGTGCCATTAGAGAAGCGTTCCCGAGTGAGAGCGGTCATACAGGGGATTTTCTCTCGCTGTGCTGCAACCTGACCTGTATAATCTTTAAAGTCTTGTATTTTTGGGTCATGAAAATAAGATACAAAATAAAACACCACATACATTTTAACAACGGTTGTTTCGATTTTGTAAATGAATCAAGTGTGTCTCCATTCAAGGATGGATGTCAGACATCTGTGCTCCGAATGGGTGAAGGTCTGGTCGCTGTGAAGCAGGGTGGTCACTATCTATCTAAGCTAACATCATATATTCTCGATAATGCATGCACTAAATAACACTTGTTCAAAGTCCTTCAGTAGGTTATGTCTCTATAAAAGTCACACATATATCTATACTAACAATTACCATTGGATTATACAGGCCTAAGGGTCTTGACCACTAGAATACACCGGTTGAAGTGTGGGTCTGTGCTCACAAGAATCTCCGGTATGTGGCATTTGTTATTGATAAGCAACGATATACTATCAAAGGTGGTTCGCGCCAGTGGATGAGCGCTGGCATGGAGGGCTGTCAGGGGCGCGAAAGGCCAAGGTGCCAAACTGCATGTACACTTCAAAAGGTATCCCACGCCAAGGGCCCATCGGTCACATGGCCTCCTCAGACCCTGTGTCTCCAGCCAGGCCTCCCCTTGAAGCAGGCCGCCCCCCTGCAATCCACATAAGTGTGTCTCCATTCAGCAGTCTTCCTGTGCCTTATCTGCACGCCCCAGACCCATCCATCCCACCCCCTCTATCAAAGGCGGTTCGCACCCAGGGTTGAGCGCTGGCATGGGGGGCTGTGACGGGCGCAAACGGCCAAGGTGCCAAACAACATGTACACTTCAAAAGGTATCCCACGCCCAGGGGCCATAGCTCACATGGCCTCCTCAGACCCCGTGTCTCCAGCCAGGCCTCCCCTTCAAGCAGGCCGCCCCCCTAAGACCACGACATACATACGTCATTCATTCACAAACACACCCCTGTTTCTAATACTTTATAAACCACTTGATATGTCTCATGAGAACATCTTTGTGCTTTGCAAGTCAACTCCTGAACGTGTTACCTGGCAACCACTGAGATCTACGCTAATCTGCTCGTCTTCCTGCTATCCGTGAACTTCTGTGACCACTTAGAGCAAACCCATCAGTGTGCTACCTGTGGCCACCCACCTATTCTCCTGCAACATACTGCTCTGCTTGCTGAATCCAACTGTTTGTTGGTCAAGGTAAGGCCATGTATCCTAGTCATATTTCGCAGATCTTTAAATTTCTATCTATTTTCGAGTTGAGTACACAATAGTGCTATGTTCATTGGTCTCATTGCTATTGACTTGAGTTTCCATTGCTATGCTATCAATAGATCTATTTATTTTCATCTGTGTCTATTGTCATCGAATTGCATCCTTCGGGGGGTCCAGTCTATAATATAAGCATGCTTCCTTCTCGTGCAAGACAGAACATCCAAGGGACGAGTCACATGTTCAGATTTTAGTCACATCATTTATACATTTCTGCAACTTTTGCAAATACTAAGCCGCACATAATGAACTGGTATAGTTCCTGCGACCAAAACAAACCTTGCATTGATCATTGTATGATTCATTTACTTTTGTATCAAATCTTTATTCTTGAAGATTGTATAATAATGTCGATATTTACTTTTCAGATTTATCAACAAAGCCGCTCTGTTCGATTAGCGGTTGCCCTTCGAAGACCCATGGGAAATCTGAAGGCACTACAATGCATGTATTCCCGAAAACTGTTGATCGAATAAGAGAATGGGTCAGACATAGCGGATATCCACTGGATGAGCTGGAAAGTAGAGTCCAACAAGTCTTACAGGACAAGAGGGGTGATCGATACCGCATCTGCAGCCGGCACTTTTCCTTGGACATGTACACAACATCTTGGGTAACAAAGAAGAATAAACGGCGAACGACACGGAAATTGCTCGAAAACGCTATTCCCACTCTATTCGTCCACATTCCGCCATCAGTGAGTCAAGTGTCCAGATTTAGCTTTAGGCCTCGCGGTAGTGTGTAGGTAGCCGAATGGATTAATTGATATTGTAGGTGTTCTATCCCTTGTAATAATTTCGATATTTATATGAGTGTATAGTTTTTTGAATAATGACATTTATCAATATATTCTTTTTCGATTTCATAACCCACAAACGCAAAGTATATATATGGAACAGGGAACTGTGCTGTATTGAGCATTTTTCAAGTATTCTGTCGCCTTACATGGCTATTTTTAATATTGGCATTTCATTATCAATCATTAATTTACCTTTACAACTTCTTGACTATCCCTTGAATCTGAAGCAAGAACATTCTACATCCTTAACGTGGTTGCAGTTATCAACCACTTCTAGCGCGTATCAAGTAATCTTACTAGGCTAATCCGCTACAGACTTGTTTTATGCATGTCAAGTAATAGTTTTATTTTATCGTGTAATTATTTTACCAAATGTTTGGTTAGTGCTTTCCAATTGATATACACCTTAGTTATCGTCCACTGGTGTTTGTTTTCAGTTATAATTAGTGTTATCCATACTAATGCAAGTACTGTCTTTCAGGGAGATGCTGAAGCGTCCGCCACATCTACAACATTTCTAGATGTTCTTCACCAGCAGGAGGTATGGATACCGACAGCTCCATCAAGCGTCATCATCAGAGCTGGAATTCTTGTCGTTTGTGTAGAACAATCAATGTTTCATTCGTGGTTAGCCGTTGATATGTAACGATCATTTTAAGAGTGTCATAATTAAATATATGTATTAAGAAGTAGATTTGGTAATATACGGTTTCTTGCGTTTGTCATCCCTGTGGTTATATTGTTTGGCATTTACACCTTCTTTTATATATACTATCAGTCTTATCCATGTGGTAAGGAGTGTGTTTTGATCCATTAGAACATGGTTATTGCCATTTGAGAAGAATATACTTAGAGACCATTTGATCTCGGTGGCTTGTTTAGCCAGAATACTAGAGTTTTTTTAAGAACCATATAGTGAATACTTTAACCGTGTAATTCGGTAATGTAATATGGCGTCTCAATCAGAAAAATGTCTAGCATATAATGATGAATATGTACGTAAATTGATAGAATCCCTACCAATAATGGGTATGGAAAAAGACCTAGACATCCTTACTAAAGATGATCAATGGGACGAACACGCACAAGAAAGACTCATAAGAACCGAGTTACATGCCATCATTATGCTAGAATACGTCAAGAATCAGGCGTTACCACAAGGATTGATTGTTAAGAATGAACCCAGATTATTCTTGGATAATCAAGATTTCAAATTGAAATAGAGTTACATTTCTAACAAATGTGGCCGAGATTGGCTTATTTTAATAATAGAAACAGCCCAAGAAACCGCTAAAAAAAATAGAAGTGGATTTAAAATCATTGGAAGAAGAGATCAAGAAGAAATTTGAAGTTGAGGCTTTCAAGACCAGTCTAGATAAACATCTGAAAGAAATGCAGGATTTCAAAACGGAAACAATCACAGAACGAGTGAAACGCATGAAGAAAGATGTACAGAATTTTTCTCATGAGAAAGCTTTTATTTACACCAATAAAGATTATAAGTTTGGAGACCCAAAACCTGGGTAAAAACCCAAACCAACAGCACAACCGTAGAGTGCGTTTTATAAAGACTTCCTATAGCTCTAGTGCAGGATCTGATGACAACGATGAATATAGTAGAACAGGATCGAGTGGCAACAGTAATGAAGGTGAGAATAGATCTAATAGAGGAAGAGGTGCAAGAGGAAACAATCAAGGTAGAAATGGTCAACGGCAGCCTTTTTTAGAAAGAGGCAACGGACAAAGACAATGGGCCCCAGACCGGATGCAGACCCGGAGCCACAGGGGTTGGTAGTTAATCTTTCCTCCACCACATTAACTGAACATGAAAAATTCGTGTTGAACAAAGGTTTAAATTATGTTATATCTAAATATCACAATCCTTTTGAGTTTAGAGTGGAGTTCCAACAATTTATGAGAAAAGTCCACCTTAAAGAATTTTTTGAAAATAATTCTTTTAATGGTTCATGGTTCAAAGAATTTTAGCGGCCTTAGAAAACTTTTTGTGCCCCCCCTCTTCCTACTCCCCTGAATCCATTGTATTTGAAAAGAAGGTATTGGAAGATTTAAGAGCACTTGAATCTATGGGCATTCCTAGCCACTCCAACCTTAGTAAAAATGAACAGAGTACTTTAAAATCTCTAGGGTCGAATCCTAATATCATTCGACAAGCAGACAAAGGTGGCGCGATAGTAGTTTTGGATAGAACCCAATACGTGGAAGAATGTTTGAATCTACTATCCAATACCAATCACTACAAGAAAATAGACAAGGATCCCAGCAATGAGTTACTTATGATTATTAGAGATAAAGTGACTAAAGCAGTGGACTTAGAACTTATTAGCAAACAAGAAGGAGACTACCTTGTGAGAGAGAATGGCAGAATTCCGATCTTTTATATACTCCCTAAGATCCACAAAAACGTAAGGAATCCCCCCGGGAGACCCATAGTCTCTGGAATTAATTCACTGTTGGAACCGTTGTCCAAATATGTAGATCGCTATCTCCGCCCGTTCATACCTAGCATGAAAAGCTATGTGAAAGACACCACTGACGCCATAATTAGAATTGAGGGCAGCCAGTTTAATCCAGATACTAATCTATTACTATGTCTGGACATACAGGCTTTATATACCAACATACCCCAACGGGCAACCCTCGAGTTTGTAGAAGAAACCCTCCTCAAAAGAGAAGATGATCACCCTGTTTCCAATTCTTTTATAAAATGGTGTACGGAGATGGCTCTGACTAACAATTATTTTCAATTCATGGGTCAGTTTTATGTTCAAATTGAAGGGACGGCCATGGGTGCAGCCATGGCACCGAATTTAGCAAATTTGTACGTCAACATGTTCGAAGAGACAATCATATCGCAGTCTCAACCCTTTTCAAGACAACAAAGTGTGTTGGCTGCGTTATATAGACGACATCTTCGTCATTTGGAAGGGCAGTGTAGAAGAGGCCAATCAATTTAACAAATGGCTCAATGCACAAAACAGGTACCTCAAATTTACAATGAAAATTAGCAATGACATGGTAAACTTTCTAGACATTTCGATATACCATCATCAGGGGACTCTACTGATAAAATCTTACAACAAAGAGACAGATAGAAATGCCCTCCTTCATTTCACCAGTCATCATGCCCAACATGTGAAAAATAATTTGCCTTTTGGTCAATTTCTTCGTATCAAGAGAAACAGCAGCACAAGAGAGTCATATGAGGAAGGTGCCAATAAATTGATTACGAAACTCACAACTCGAGAATACCCTAAACGCCTGGTTAAAGATGCAGCCAAGAGGGCATTTAACAACAATAGAGAAGCCCTACTTGACCACCAACTACACCAGAATAGGACACGCAAGGAGAGTCCCTTCGTGTTCGTGAATACTTTCAGTAATTTATCCTATAAGATCAAAGGCATTATCAACAAAAATTGGAAAAAGGTGATGTCAAAGGAGAGTATTAAACCACTAGTAGCTTTTAAGAAAAGTACCACTATACGCAATCTAGTGATGAGGAATGATATTGGAAATAATGGAAACAGAGAGGCCCAACAGACAAGACTGTGGAATTTACCTCCAGTAGTAGGACACCATCCATGTGGTAAATGCAGCATGTGTGCACAGACTACAAAAACAGTTAAAGTAGATTTAGGCCTCAAAAAGAATGGAACATCACTGAGCATACGAACTGCAATACAGAGAATGTTGTATATGTTATTAGATGCCCGTGCCAATACATCTATATTGGTAAAACTAGTCGTAAGTGTAAAATAAGAATGACTGAGCATAAGAGTTGCATTAGGAACAAGGTAGAACAAGCACCACTCGTCAAGCATTTTTTGGAAAAAAAATCATAAGTGTACAGACTTTAATTGGACGATTTTGAAACATATGAAAGGTAAAACACAAGATTTGATCAATAGGAAGCTTCTGAGTCTGGAACAAAAATTAATTTTCCAAACCAAGTCATATTCGGGGTTTAAACGAAAACAGAGTGGCATAATGCATAATGGATATATTTTTTGCACAATCATTTCTTGTTACTAGTATTGAATTACAATTGTACATATAGATGTATTGGTAGAAGGAAGTCCTCTAATTTCTGTGGTGCCATGATCTGTGTCTCCTGATTCTCACATTTTGTTTTTAAAAAGAGTTTGCATGTTGGTACAAGATTAGATTTGGTATGGCAGTAACATCACCACTGTGAAAAATAATGTATGTTGTCATCAGTAATAGATGCCAAAAAATGTGGTGAACAGATGCTCAAGATGTACATTTGAAAAATCATGAGAATTTGCAACTTTTGACAACTTGATAAGTAGAATTTTGTGGGACATGAGACTTATTACCGTCTTAAGCACTGTACATTTGCCTATACAAGGCGTGTTAATTCCTTAACATGGTGGAATTTGTCTTAAGTTTCCTGTCCCAGCATTTATGTTTTTATGCCCTTCTATCTGATTGAGGTTTTTTTCACAAAGGCCAGCTATATCCTTTGCACTTAGCTCTTCTAATTCCTTTTGTGGTAAGTAGATAGTGACCTCTTTGAAAAAATACAATTTTTTAAAAAATAATTGCCAGGGACTTACAGCATCCCGTGATGGTACTTTGTCTTCTTTTGCTTTCACGGGCTAACTTAAGCCGTGGTTTGTGGGTTTCTCCCGTTTTCTTACGACCGGTTTTACCCATACTACATATCCCAACAGGCTCGGGTAGTAGAGGGTGTGTTCCACCCCGCCCCCCTCCAATGCCTCTGGTTTTATGTTTCATTTACTGTGTCAGACGGGGATCCGACGTCGCGCGACACGTGATGACGTCATCACGCGATTTTTTGACGCGTGACGTCATCACGGCACGTGAAACGCGACCGCGTCGCGTTAGTGACATAAAAAGCAGCCATTTTGTTCTTGCAAATGGCACACTCATACCTGGAACCTGTTTTGTGGCCAGAGCCTGTCTCCTTTTTGAGGTAAGGAGGGAGGCTACATACTATCCTGCAGTATAGACACATAATTAACTTTTTAAAAACTCTTTCTGTAAGAAAAACTGTATCCAAATAACCTGTTTCAACCCTAGAGGCTTGAGGTTCTGGTTTGAATTTTACTCCATAATGTAGTAACCACATACATTGGGACATGTAAAAAAATTGTTTTTGAAATGGGGTTTCAGAAATAAGTGTTCTGGCCATCTTGTAGTAAGTTTAGTCCACTTATTTTAAGACCCACGTTTCTTTCCTGTTTTTTGATTCCATAGGAAGCCCTTTTTCGCCTTTTCATTTTACCACCTATCAAGATGGAGGCATATTCCAATCCCGAGCACTGATCTATGTGAAGGATCTGTAAGTAAGGTTCAGGTGTTTAAAGATATAGGACCATGTAAGGTTCCCTCCCCATTCTAAAACTAGGTTTTGTATTTTTTCTATGTGTTTCTTTGTAGAACTCGAGAGTACCTTTGTGAGCGACCTTCTGTAACCACTTGGAAGTCTTTTTTAAATCAATACCAAAGATTTGGTGTTGTATTGTGGAAGTTATGACCACAGTCTAGAAGGTATGTAAATGAAGATATATACCAAACACCCTTTTTTGGATCAGGGTGGTTATGTTTGTAGTCTATTTAATAAGACACAAAACATCCGTACAATCTAGTAATATACGTTGTTTTTATTCCACAGGGTGTCAATTTTAGAAGTTCCATGGCTGCAAGAAAGTGATAGGAAGGAAATACCATCACCTTTGAGAAACAAACACATAATTTTACCCCTGATTAATGTCCCACATTAATCTGTGTCTCTAGGACAGAAACTTGTACAAGTTGGGTTATTGAGAAAATACTAATAAGACATAGACAAAAGATAAATCACTCCAGTGTGGAGCCCCACACGGAGTCAATTTAAAAATCAGCAGAATCAACCCATAATTTGGGATTTTCATTTGTTTTGTGAAGTACAGTCCTTTTATATGTTTTATATTTTGTCTGTTTGATTACGAATTTTATGTAACATGATCATTTTAAGAGTCATAATTAAATAAATATATGTATTAAGAAGTATATTTGGTAATATACGGTTTCTTGTGTTGGTCATCCCTGTGGTTATATTGTTCGGTGTTTACACCACCTTTTATATATACCTGTGCTGTCGACCCCAGGTGTGTTATGTTTTCACTATTGTAATCCTCACTAATGCAAGTACTATGTTTCAGGCAGTTGATGGAGCGTCAACCCCTGCACTTGATGCAGAGCCTGACATTCAAGTAATTCCAGGGGAAGTGGAAGCGGGACCATGCTTATACGAATCGGCGCAACAGCTTTCGGAAGTGAGCTTTACATTTGCAGCATCCATAGATATTCTTCAGCAGCACGAGGTATGGATACTGACAGCTCCATCATGCGTGATCATATAACGTGATTCCATTTGCTATACTTTCTTCTATATTAACGCAAGTGCTGTGTTTCAGGGAGACGACAAAGCTTCCACTACAATCACAACATCCAATTTAGATGATGCAGATGTAAATAAATCGGAGAAATAAGTCGATGAAATGTGATCATATTTAGATTTTCCTTGATTCTTTTGGACAATGCATCATTTGTGGTCATCTCTTTATATGTACCTGTGCCGTCGACCCCAAGTGTGTGTTATGTTTCCAATATTGAAAACCATACTAATGCAAGTACTGTGTTTCCAGGAGATGCGGATGCCTCCTCTCCAATACAACCATTCATGTCAGTCCATGCAGAGCCCGAGGTATGGATACTGACAGCTCCATCGAAATAGATCATCACTGGTCGAATACTTGTCGTTTGATTGTTGCACACAATGTTTAAATCGTGTTTGGCTATTGAGATGTACCCGTGTGTTCATCCTCACATGTGTTTTATGCTAACAATATTTTGATACATAGTAATGAAAGTACTATGTTTCAGGGAGACGATGGAGCCTCATTCCGTGCTGTCTATGCGGATACAGAAAATATAGTCGTTGCAGAGCAAGAGGAAGGGAGGACATGCGGAAACGAATCGGAGCTACAGCGTGCAGATGTTGAAGGTAGAGTCAAAAAAGTTGCAAAGAAAAAAAACCAAAAAAAAAAAAGGTTACAAACAGATCATAACTTTAAAAAAATGTTTGTGCTGGGGACTATTTTATGTTTTTTTCCAGTCAATTGGACTACACTTTATCTTGTGTTTAAACTGAACATCCCTTTTCCAATCTCTCCTCCAGTTACCCGTGGGTGTCAGAACTATACATACACGGAGAGTGAAGCGAATGAGAGATGTTGCTTGCCAGACCATGTACACTATGGAGGAACTATTAATTGAGGCGAGGCGTGTTCAGGCTCGAGATGCTCATGTCCAATGGCCAGAACATGAATTAACTGTGTTTGGAGACTAGAGCAAAGTTGCATTGGACCATAGCTACAGTGCGACCGCAGCACCACAAGAAGATGTTATTGAATGTATTGAAGATAGCTCTGAAGTAGTTGCAGATCAATTCACACAATCTACACCCGCCAAAACTTTGCCACCAAAAAACCTGTCGACATTGTTGTGTTCGCCCATCAATGTTGAAGTAATAGATGTCGAAATGACAGAATGAACCAGCCGCAGCATCCATAGACGCATCAGAACTTGATATCAGCGATATTACTTTCCAATGTGTTGAAATCTCCACAACGTCACAGGCCGAAACAAAGTTGACGCAGGATGACAGTCTAATGAAAGAGAGCAAATACATTGTATTTGACAGTTGTTTGATGGAAATTACAAGTATGCTGAAATGTGTGCATTCCATTAGAGGGAAAGTATGTGGGAAGCCATTGATTAATGTCACTCGTCAAATAAAGGGCAGTAACGTCAAAATAAATGCCGCCTGTAGATTAAATCATAGGTTCTCATGGTCTGCACAACCGATGCTGGGGAAACTGCCAGCAGGCAATCTACTGTGTGCAGCTGCATCACTTGTTAGTGGCTCCAGTTTTAGAAAGTTAGAGGCTTTCTTTCAGTTTGTGGGACTCCATTTCATTTCTAAAGCGCTGTACTACATATACCAACGTGATTATCTGTTTCCGGCCATTAGTGATGCTTGGAAAATTGAACAATTGTCTCTAGCAAGTACATTCGAAGGCAAACGAATCAGGCTAGCCGGCGATGGACAGTGCGACAGCCCTGGATTTTCTGCCAAGTACTGCACCTACCACTTTCAGGACATGGATATTAAGAAAATTGTGAGTTTGGTGGTCGTGCAGGTAACACAATGTACATCGTCAGTGGCCGTGGAGAAACTAGGATTTATAAAATCAGTGGAATATCTACAATCAAGGGGAATGTACATCGACCTCATAGCCACGGACAGACACATTTCAATTGCCAAGACAATGAGAGAGCAGTTCCCACATATTAAACATCAATTTGACGTATGGCATCTTGCTAAATCAATCAATAAGAAAATCTCGGCTGCAGGGGAAAAAAAAAAAGGTTTTGAAACTATTTTGCAGTGGTCCCATTCTATCACCAACCATCTTTGGTGGAGCTCAAAAACTTGTGAAGGGTCAGTGGAAATACTACTTGAAAAATCGCGGTCACTGATGCACCACTGTACCAACGTTCACCGCTGGACAGCAAATCAACATTTCCACCAATGTGAACATGGCCCTTTGTCCCCAGAGGAGGCACGGAAGAAGAAGTGGTTGATTCCATCTTCACCGACACACAAAGCCATTGAGAAGATTGTTCGACAAACCTCTATCAAGAGATTTGAGAGGACTGACAGAATTCTGTCACACAGGAGATTTGGCGGTGTTCCACAATATGTGCCTAAAGTACAGGCCAAAGCGCTTGCATTTTAGCTTTCGGGGCATGAAACATCGCACTCTACTAGCGGTCTTGGCCCATAACAGCAATGTCGGACGTGAACAATCTAGGACTAGGGGTAAAGTAAGGATGCCTCGCTACACTAAGGTGTTTTCAAAACGAAGTAAGCAATGGGTGATCAAACCAGTCTATGATGAAATGCAGTTCGACTTTGTGAAAGGCCTTATTGTTGCTGTGTTAAAGAAGCACAGATATGGAATTTTGGAAGTTTCTGTGCAGAGCAGTGATCCATTGCCACCGCCCACCCGAAGCACAGCTGGTTGTGAAGTACAAATCCCGGTTTAAATAATTGCAATACGATTGTCTTTTTGTAAATAAATGTTATTGTACAGTGTACCTGTAACACTAACACCTACCTTCACCATCATGGGTGGCGAACAAGCTGGGTGTCATCTTTGAATTTTCTCTATTCACCTCATATATGTGTATGTATATTTTTTTCTCATGCCTCATCTCATCTCATCTCATGTAAATGTAAATGCTGCCCACTGTTAACGGAGGGGAGGCTTGCGTATTGCAAATAATAAAACAATAAATCTCACTTTTCACTCAACTCCTGTGGTACTTTACACTTTCCCTGACCTTCCGGCCAAAAATTAAATGTCTCAATTTGGGCTGCAAAGCTCGCAGACAACGGGGACAAAATTGGGGCACTTAGAACGCGCCAGCCAAGTGGGCCGTGGCATTTGGGAGAGAAGCCAGTTCGCATTTGCACATTGAGGCGCACTACATAGACGGATTCTAAACTTCAAGTTCTCACAGATGCCTATACTACGTGATGTTGCAAATAAAGAAAGCGAAGTACAGCGGCTTTGATTTTCAGCTCGCGCCCATATGAGGCCCACAAGTCGCACTGGAAGTATAAGGGTCTATTGTTTTTTGACCTTGAGACAGGGACCATGCCGAAAGAACTACATTTGAAGGGGGTGCGCAACAACGTAAGAGACGATAAGGCAGAAAATTCAGAAACTAGACCGAGTTTAATTTTAGTTCAGTATACGAAAAATCGTTGTCAAGAGCACGGTCCGTTTTACAGACTGCATTACGAAGAGACACAATGGAAATTTCAAATATAATGTAAGTAAATCTTTACACGCTTTTATACCAGAATGAAGATTTAATGAATGGATGCATGAATAAATGAATGAAGAGCTAGGAAAAGCAAGGAAAACGTGTACGTAGTGGGCACATGGGCATGCAGGTCCACTGGTCTCACCGATCTCGGTCCTTGGCCCAGCCACTTTTCCCTGCACTGCCTACCTGCACTACAGGACTGTCTCTGTATCCTTCAGCCCCTTCTCCCGGCATTTACCTTGCACTTGCCACCAGCTGGCCCTATTTAATTTGTATTGAACTAACCATGTACAGCAGTTTTACCCTCCCTCCCCCCGTTCCCCATTCGCGATCAGAAAGACACCTGGCCTATTAGGATCGTTGTCCATCTGCCCTTGTTCCCCACCTGCCTCGTCGCGTCTAGAAACACTTGAGTATACGCGCGTTACAAATGCCATATCATATCATCTCATTCCTCACGCATGTAGACTGTCGTTTATCATTGTGTGTTGGCCTCGATTTATTTCGTTACTTTTTGCATTGATTTTAGAGCCGAACATACTCCATTGAACTATCCTTGCAAGCAAATATTTTATTTATTACAGCCGATCAGAAACTAAGTAATATTAATGAAGATCGGCTGGCGAGACCAATTATAATTTTTTTTTTTCTTAACAGGTATTTGCTCCCCTTCTGCTACTGCCATCGGTTTGAGACACCAGCAGATGGCTTTTACAGTAGACACCTGCAGCTTCGTGTGAACAACTGGAGCACACTGACAATTTTATGGGATGATCGCCAAGGGCCCACATGCCCTTACGCTGTACTAGTGGCTAGAAGCAACATATCAACCTTTACAATGGACTAGTGCCTAGTTGATGGAACAGCCTTGCGGTTCACCGTGCTTCCAAAGTGCTTCTTTTAACGAAAAGCAACATCCTGTGTACCATGGCGGATACAGATAAAAGAAAATAAATGGCTTTCAGAGTTCATATGGCAATTGCTGAATATTCTCTAAACATTTAATGTAAAATAAATGTACTTTACCAAATGTACCGTGTTGCTGTTTGATTTTAAAGTACAGTTTTATATTCCGAATTGTGGCACGCTGCGTTGTGAGATGGTCTGTGTTGGTTTCCGCGTTCTGTGTGGAGTCGCGTAGAAGACGACTGGGCGCGTTTGCCTACGCAGCACAGTAACGTCACGGAGAGAGGCGGGGAATATGAATGTTTGGATAATGTCAGGCTCAGGGGCGGGGAAATTGATTTAGTGCCGCAGAAGCAGGTCAGCCAGGGCGATGCGGCAAGTGATAGGATTATCAGAAAATGGCGGCGCCCTGGTGCTTGTTTTCGTGTGCGTTTAATGGACAAAAACTCGGGTAAGGTCCATAGGAAAGTTTTCTAAAATCGAGCCACTTAGGCTTAAAAAAACATGGCCGACCCGTAGGGACAATAAAAATGTTTACTAGACCATGCCTTTAATGATGCCTTTATCCATTTTTATTACAAACTATACTCATGATGACTTCCATTAATTCCTTTTTATAAACTGAAGAAAACTGATACTAATAATCCAATTGACACCTCCTCTCTTAATTCACCCTCATCTATTACTGAGATTAAGCATGCCATTAACGATCTTAAACCTAATATAGCCCCTGGACCAGATGGTTTCCCTGTTGATTTTTTACAAAACATGAATAGACTCCATTGCCCCCAAACTCTTCTAAAATTATATAATGGGAATGTTGTTCGACAAAGTCCAGGTTTGTTCAGTGAAGCTCTGATCATATTTCCCAAACCCGATAAAGATCCCTTGTTAGTCAAAAATTATCGGCCATTTTGCTCATGAATTCAGATCGAAAATATATGCTAAAATGCTTGCTAAACGCTTAGAATCTCTTCCTCCAAGTCTCATTCATAAGGATCAATCTGGATTTATTAAAAGGACGGACTGCTTCTTGCAATTTGAGATTATTTGATATCTTAACTCAACCAAACTTCTACTATGCCATCAGCCTTTATTTCCCTAAACGCAGGGAAAGCATTTGATCGCATTTCCTGGTCCTTTTTATTTCTGTCTCTTGAATGGCATGGTCTTCCTCCCCATTTTATTAACCTAATCAAAATCATACCTTACACCTACTACTCTTATTTTAATCGATAACTCTTTCTTCCTCTTTTAAAACAGAAAGGGGTACCAGTCAAGGTTGTCCCCCATCTCCTTTACCATTTAATTTAGCTTTAGAATCCCCACTTCAAAACATCTGTCGAAATCCTAAAATTAAAAAAGGTATCTCAACAATATTGAAACCAAACTCTCAGCCTATGCAGATGACAACCTTATTTACCCTTCAGATCCTGCTTCATGTATACCTCACCTAATTTCTACCATTAAAAAAATACTCCATAGTCTCAAGTCACAAACTGAACTTCGACAAATGTAGAGATTTTACCCCTTACTTACTCATGTAACAGATCCAACACGCCTTCATTAGGTCTTTGTCACGCTCACCTGATTCCCACGGGGGCGCTGACCTGGTTTCGAGTGCTGATGCCTCTTCAATGGTGCAGTGCAGGGCTCTGAAGATGGATAGGACGGGCCCCTCTACTCTGGCTAATCTGGCTCGCAGGAATATCCTCCTGTACGTGAAAAGGGAGTATTACAATCTGGCGGAATAATGCTCGAGCTCCCACTTCCTTCCAACCCTCCTCGATACCCTTCCACGATCCCCCGTGAAGTCTCACCTTAGGGTCTGAAAGGACGAGCTCTCCAACCTGCTTCTGACGCAGGGGCGCGTTGAACCCAGTTACTTCACTGGATTGAGGTTGGATGGGAGTTCAGGTAAGCTTGATTATACTGGTAAAGCGCTGTAAAAGTTCGGTTGCAAGTTCAAAAGTTCAAGCTTTAAATAACAATGTTCATTGTCTTTTTCAGGTGATGAAAGAAGATTCCTTTGGAGACTTCTTGCAACAAAGCGCTAATGTTGATGTCTTTTCCCCATAGGGGCCGGGGTTCGGAATTCCGGAGATATGGCGCCGACCCAAAGTGAAAAGTGCAGTTCCAGTAAAGATCTGATAAGTCCTAGATGAGCGCTCAGGTAATGTTTTTGCATTCGCTCATCTAATGTCTTTGTCTTTGTCTTTTTTCCCCATAGGGGCCCGGGTCCGGAGAATGCCTGGAAGCAGCAAGACCCGAAATGAAATGGGAATGACCAACAGGTAAGTCTTAGAAGGAAACTGAGCCTTTCCTATTCCCTTCCTTCTCTCACCTTGTGTTCTTGTCTTTTTCTCTCTAGGCTCTGGGAAGTGGCTGCAAATCCGGATGATCGCTGCTGAAGATGGAGGCGCCCAAGAAAGGTGAGTGAAATGCAGCGCTGCAGCGATCGGAGCGAATTGCTTTTAAAAATGATGTCTTCCTTTTGAAGGGTCGTCGGCGAGATGTCTCTGTGATGCAGGTTTAGCAGGTAAGGCCTTCTTCCTCTCCAATTCTCTTCTTATCACCCTTTGCAGGTGTCCCAGGATGCTGACAGGCGTGGCTGAAGTCCAGAAGCAGGAGCGGACACGGTGAGCGTCCAGCTGCTAGGTGCAGAACAACGCGAACCACGTGTGGCTGTTCGGGTGGGGTTTAAATAGCTTTGGAAGAAGTTCCAGGTATGTATCCTTCTCCGACCACACCCGGGTGGAAAGTAATCCCACATCGCACCTCTCCAATGCTGCACACTTCTCACACAAGGCTACCACGTGGATCACATCCTTCCTTGAAGGCAGGGCCATGAAAGTACTCTGACCAGGATAGCGCCCCCCCCCACCACTATCAATTGTGGAGTCCCACAAGGGTCCTGCACCGCACCGACCCTCTACAACCTATCCACCAAACCCCACTTTGACTTACTGGACTCCCTCAACATAGCGTACACCAACTACGCTGACGACACGCAGGTCCTCCTCCCCCTCTCTGGAGACTACGACCTTGACTCAGAAGCCCTCCTCAAAATCTACTCGACTATCCAAACATGGATGGCTATCAATGGTCTCTGCCTAAACGGAGACAAAACCGAAATCATCATCCTAGCCCCTAACGAAACTCACCAAACTCAGCCCCCATTATTCGCACATGATCATCGACAGTATTAGCATACCTGTCTCCTCTGCCGTCAAGACCTTAGGAGTCTACATTGACGCGACACTCTCAATGACAAGACAAACCAGCGCCATTGCCTCAGCTTCTGCTCTGACTACCAAACTCATCAACGCCATAAAACCCTACCTCACCACGCCCAACTGCCTCTCCATAGCCAGAGCTACTATAGGAGCCAGATTGGATTACTGTAACGCCCTCCTGGCAGGCACTTCGTCAAAAAACCTAAACAGGCTCCAAATAGTGCAAAACAATGCCCTCCGTGCTGCACTACACATTCCCAAAACTGACCATATCTCACAGGCCAGAAGACGCGTCCACTGGCTCCCAGTCAAGGTAAGGATCAACTTTAAAATCCTCACCCTCACACACAAATGCATCAACCACACAGCACCCCCCTACCTATCTGAAACTAAAACCAAGAATTCCTCCATCCGCCCCAGAAGAAGTCATCACGCCAACCAACTCCAAGTACCCACTGTAAAAAGAGCCAAAGCCGGCGGCATTGGCTTCCCTCACATAGCACCTAAGCTCTGGAATGCCCTCCCCAACTCGCTCAGAGCAGAACCATCTCTGTATCTCTTTCGCAAATCCCTCAAAACCACGCTATTCAACTAACTCCACCTTCCCTTCACCCACTTCAGCTCGCACACATCTGATACGAAAAGTGTTCGACACGAAATGCTTCCTGTAATGAAAATTGCTTTGTAACCATCTTCCTTCCATTGTAACCAGACTATGTATGTATTCATGTAACAGCGCCACGATGCCCCCGGGCTGACGTGCGCTTTAAATAAATCCGAATAAATAAATAAATAAGTAGTCCCATTCAGGCCTCAAGAGGGCCTGGATGTAGCAGCATGGTCTGCATCAGGTAAGTGCACATAAAAACACTTGAACACCTGTCCAGCTTTATGAGCCTGGCGCCTAAGGCGCCAGGACTGGGGTCCAACATGAGCCTGGCGCCTAAGGCGCCAGGACTGCGTCCAAAGGGCCCCAGCTTGGGCCTGTAAGGATGTTTGGCGTGTTACAGCACAGAGTACAGCACTACTGCACGGGTAGCAAACAGCACAGAGTACAGCACTACTGCACAGGTAGCACATTTTTTTGCAGCACCACCACAAGGGTGCGGTGCATTGCTATATGTGTTACCAGATTAACAAGGAAAGACAGGCTATTCAGTCAAAAACGATTTTAACATATAAGATGCAAATCTATTTTTACAGTTAAAAGCACACGTGCACATTCAAAAATGCACACTATTTTTTCACCTGAAATGCCTATGGTGCGAGAGACACATTTGAAAATTAATAACTAACATTACTCATAACTAACCTGACTAAAGAAACTAAAGTTAACATAATCCACTAATAAAAATGTGTCTCCACTGCAGAATTAGGCCTATTCTGAAAGTAAACTTTTAAACGCACATCCATTTTTTTTTTCTCTGCTGCCCTGTCCACATAATTACAGGAAGCAAAAGAGCTCGAAAGAACAGGAAATCAGTTGGTTACAAAGTATTACTATAAAAATGAGCCATTGTGTAGAGAAGGAGGAGATGGCATGATTGATTCTGATTGGAGCAGCGTCATAGCAAGTATCATGCTAGAGGGAGTGATCAGAGTTTTGCTGGGGGGAGTTTGAGGAGAGAGAAGGACAGTCAAGATTTGGCAGAGCTGGGAGAAGGACCTATTTTTTCCTGGTTGGAGCATTTCTGCTGAAAAAGCTGAGAATTCCAGGCAATGACCCCAGTTTGAGAAGGAAAGGCGCTCCTTTTCACTGGGGTTAATCTTCAAGGGAGCCACATTCAGAAAGAGAACAGCTAAAGAAAACTTGACTGAACAGATAAGGTAATTACATAAGTGTGGGAGCTGAGTGTGTACGAGAATGTTCAGTCAGGGTAGGAAAGGAGATTCCGGTGCCTTAATCACACGTTAATGTTGCAAATTGTGTTCTGTTCTCCGCCACTTTTTTTTTCCAGTGTATCACAGACAATGCTGTTACTGTGCTATTTTATTTATTTCTGTAAAGAGTGAGATCGTGTTTAAATGCAACTTTTATAATACAGAAAAATATTTGAAAGCAGACGGGTGGTGTATTTTATATTTACCAATACAGTGCTGATGATGAGGGGAGATTTTCAAACAATGCAATTGTCATTTTAAGACAGATGTGTGCATGATCATATTCAGTATGGACAGTTGAGAGTGATTGTTCGTAGCATAGCTCGTTGGAGGTACATGAGCCAACGGGAAGAGGGACTCTCTGAACATAGTTCCCTACCGTATATAAGGTAGTGGAAATTACCACATATAGCTCTCTGTCGTAAATAAGTCAGTGAGATCGCCCATGGTGGCACACTAACACTGAAAATGTGGTATTCCTAAAATGTAGGTCTGAGGTCTCTCTAGTGATTACACGAAAAATCTAAGCAAAGATAAGGGATTCTGGACGTTGGGGCCACAAATAAAACAAGGGAATTATGCTCACCAAAATACCACCAACCACGCATACCAACCACGCATACCAAATATGCATTTCTGGGTGCTGAAATAATGCATGTCCACTGTTTTATTGTTGCACATGGCCAAATCTGAATACAAGGAGTGATTATTGCTAAGTTATTTTTCGGCGGTAATAAAATACCGTCAGGCCCCAAATCTCCACAAAATACCCTACATATTTATGGTGCGTTGCAGGCCGGGAAAGTGATCATAGAGTACCTACTGGGCGTGGCAAGTGTGTCTCACACTGCCATTTGCACATTACAGGGAACCCATTTCATAATAGCAGTGTGCCACTAAAAACGAATTTCAGAATGTCACAAAGGGAAACCACATTCTCAGATCTAGTGCAATATTTAGAGGCAAAGTTGTTTGCACATGGGAATTGGTCGTCAAGTAGCACGTTAGAATGGAGTAACCGTATTCAGGGTGAGGTGCAGAAAGAAAAACTAGACAATATTTTTGCAGAAGGCAGCATAATTCAGGTCTGCCTTACAAGATTATTGAATGCAGCCGATAAAAGTGCAGAGAAAGACTGTTTAATACGGCTATGCGGCAAAATATGGTTAATTTTAAACAAGTCCCTGCGAATGCAAGAGAATGATACTCAGCTAATTAACAGGTTAAAGACTGAATTAGATGGGGCAAGTAAAAATCAGGAAATGTTGAGAGCAGAATTGGATGTATGCCAAAAAGACATGCAATTAAAATGCAGAGACTTTGATACTCAGTTATCCAAAAGCAAGAAACAATTTGAAGATAGTGAGCAAGAATTGGCACACTTAAAAGCCTTAGTGGATCACATTAGGCAGGATAAAGATGAGGTTGTTTCAGAAATGCAGATTTTACAAAAAGAACATTGTGAAAAAGAAGGTGATCTCCAGAGTGCAGAACAAGAAATGATTAAAATGATTCAAGAAAGAGACAAGAGAAGAAAAGAGTTCAATGAATGCCAAATGCAAATGTGCGACATGCAGGAGGTGATTAATAAGATGAATGGTGAAAACAACTATTTGCAAGATGAAGCCAACAGACTCCTTAAAAAGTGTAAGGACTTAGAACAGCAAATGTGCATTCCCAGGTCCCAGGAGAGGCGGCAGGGTACCACATTCAATGGAGTGGAGGTGAATTCTAGCTCTGCCCAAAGAGCTAGTGCTCCAGTGACTGGGCCGGTGACTGAACTTGGTTGCAGCGCCCTTGGGGGATTTGATACTCCCATTGGGGGCGGCCACCAATCTCATACACCTGAAAACAGGAGTGAATCACAAAATAGTGCAATTCCATGCATTGCAACAAGTAGCCCCATAAAAATAATGAAATCCATTAAAGCCCTGATCAAACCATTTAAAAAGGGAGGTGAATGCTGCATTGAGGATCACTTAGAAGCGGTGCATGACATTTTTAAAGCACTCCAGATACCTAAGGAACAGTACAGACAATATTTTCATTTAACTTTAGATGCCCCGACGGCCAGCATCATAAGGGGATTAAATGAACAGCAGAATATGACATGGCTGGAGTTTGAAAAAGAAATTAGGCGTCATTTTTCTCCTTTTCAGTCATTGCAGGAGGCAAAGAAAGTCGCGTACACAATTACTGCTGGACCTAATATATCCCCTCGCCAATTTTTACAAGACTTAAAAAGAGCATTTTCTCGCTTTGATGTATCTTTTGACTCAAATTCCAATGAGTTTAAAACTGCATACTTCTATGGGTTACAGAAAGACATCATATCCCAATTGGTCCGTGAATTTGACCGTGACAAGTCCCTTGAATGGATTGTACATCAAAGCACAAAACTATATGAGGTACTCTATTGTCAGGGTAGAGAAAGTGATAAAAATGAAAGATACTAGACCTAAATCTAAAGAACCCTCAGCCACAATGGAAATCAGGTCAGCCAAAATGTCCCTTGAGTCTGCTCAAAGCCAAGGTAAAAATAATGTGACATCTGAACAAAGGGGTAATCAACAAAGATCGCCATTTCCTGCACCAATGTTCCAATCACATGATCCTAGTAATAGAGAGAGCTACATCAGCCCTAGGTATTTAGGGGACAGACCCCGGGTAGGATACAGGCCTGATATGGCAGGTATGAACAATAACCAGAGACAAGATCAAAGAAATGATGGTTCTACCAGTCATTGGGGACACAGAGCAGATTTAATCCCAGCACCATGATATATGGTAATCAGGATAGGCCCCGATATGTGGATCGATTTACTGATAATGGAAATCAACATAGGGGCCAGTACCCACAATCTGAGAGACAGGACATGAGGCAAAACGTGAACTACAGTCCACGCCAGTACAATGATTCCCCACCAGGGGACTATAATCAAAGGATGGGTGCAACGCGCTCCCCTCCACAAATGAATCAAGAGTTCAGAAACCATCCCAACCGACATCAATCACCTGAGAGGTATCAGAATAGATCCAATCAGGGGGAAAACAACCAATATCGACCTAGGCCACAGAAAGAGGATCCTAGAGAGATGGAAAGGTTCCAGTGCCTTGAGGCCCAAGTGAAAATGTTAGCTGAGCAAATAGGAAAGCTCTATACAGCGCAAAAACAACCTTCCAAAGAGGGGGCTGATGGCCATAGCAATGACCGGGGGGCTTCCGAAAAGTGACTAGGTACTCATGATAACTGCAGTGCCAAAATGACAGATTGCTCTGATATAATTTTGCATAACGACTCTGAGATGCCTAATGGATTAAAAATGAAAGTACCAGTAAATGAAATTGTGACAGAAAGTGCAAATACTTCTGAAAAAGAGGTACGGTTTAACTTAGAGCTAAATAAAACAGTAAAGATTTGCACAAATGAAAAAGAAACATTAGGAATTCCAAAAGAACAAAGGAACAGATTTAAACGACTCATGCATGGGGAATACCAGTGAACAGGGAGTAAGTGGGGATGCTATAGCTCCTTCCCTGGGCAAGCAAAACAATGACCAAACACAGACAGAAAAAGGAAATACTCACAAGGAGGGTACAAGTCAATCACCTGAAGAATTCTTTGAGCCACATATTTTTGAAGAGGCTGAAAGGGCTGGTATCACACTAAATGATCACAAATGCACAGAATTAAAAAATGACAAATTGCTGAATGATGTTGTTACACATGTTCAGTTGGAGGATTGTAATGTGGTCTCTGATGTTACCCAGATGGATGGGCGAACAGTGGCCACACTCCAAAAAACCTCTGATCATGGAGAAATGAATAAAATCTCTCGCGCAGAAATGGGTAAAAAGGAGGGAAAAATGTCTTTCCATTTACCAATGTGCTTAGCCAAAAGTGAAAAAGACCTGAGAAAGGTGAGCCCTGAAATCAGTAAGAATTCACACTTCTTATGTGTATTAGAGGAAGTTGAGGACAGATATTATGCACCCATCACTGTAGAAGAAAAATGCCACACCTTTGCTATGATTGACACTGGCGCACAGGCCACAATTATGTCCAAGGAGCTGGTAAAGAGTATCAATGAAGGGAGACCTCCACAGAGTCAGATCACAGTGAAGGAAAATCAAGGCCCAGTACATAACTTTAATGGGGAGGAGGTTCCCATCATAGGTGTAACTGAGGTTGACATAAAAATAGGAAAGCACAGAATGAAACAAGAGGTATTGATCACATCCATTTGTGAAATTCCATTTCTGATGGGGACAGATTGCCTGAAAAGATTGTCTCCTCTCATAGATGGGGTGAATGGAGTGCTGTGGTCCTTAACCAAAAAACCATTGAGGTCTAAGAAACTAAAATCACAAAACAGCAATATAAATGAATGTCACACCGTTGCCAAAACAAATGATGCTGTGGAGGTATATCTCCAGAATTGCTGCATACCTAGTGTCACGGTCATATTAATGTGTCAAGATGAAATGCAGAGCGACAATGAAAAACTACCTGTACAGATATACTTGGACCCAAGGAAAAATTGGCAGACTGCCATAGATGAGCACACATTACGTTTTTATCTAAGAGAGAAAACGTGCAAACAGAATATTGCTCCTAAAACAGATTCAGAAAAACACATTACCACTCTGGCAGAAATACACATGGAAGATGAGCAACCATGGGTTCATGTTGGTATAAATGACTATTTTAAAACAATAAAAGCCACTTTAGCGCTTGAACATGAAAGGAGTTTCATTAATGAGAAATTGTTGCAAAAAATAATGGAAAGGGAAGAAATCCGAGATTTAGGATTAAAAACCAATATGTTTCTGGCTTGGACAGTCCAGACTTTGAAAACCGAATTGCAGGCAGATGCATGCTTTAAATTAGCATTGGGCAGAAAACAATTTACCATAATGTATGGATAGTGAGTGGAGCACAAAATGAATTTTACATGGGAAATGACATCATGCACAGAATGTGTATGGTGTTAGATTTCCTTAATCAAAAAATATGGTCACGCCTAGGTGGTCCGGCACCTGAATTTGAAGACAAAAGAAGGGCTTATCATTGTGCACAACTGGTTCCTTATGCAATCGAATTACAAATGAGGAAAAATACTATTATTCCTGCATTTACAAAACAGTTTGCAATAACACTGAAATGAAAAAATGGACAGCAGATGAAAGGCTCTGATGCATTTGTATGCCTGAATGAATCCATAAAACAGCAAGGCCTGGATTATGAATACATTCCATTGGTAGACATTGGTGAGGGATCTGTAAAAATCATGGTAAATAATAAAGGTTGTCAGGATATTCATTTAGAGGAAAACTCCCCATTAGGAATGGCCATACAAAAATCGCATTATACGGCAGATTTAAATAACATGGTGATTGGGAATATTCCTGAAAAATATGTAGATGCCAAGGGCGAGTTGCCAGAACACCTGGACTCTCAGCCCAAAAGAATATTTAAAATTAATTCGGTGTATCCTTATGATTCAAATGAGACAGTGTGCTGCCATCAAGAGGATTGCATAATATTTAATTTAAATGAAAATGAAACAGAAAATCAGCCCATTGAAGTGGAAGCTGATATGCCAAAATATTTAAAAGTGGCAGCTTTACAAAAAGACACAGCCACACAGTTAGAGGAAAGCGCCGAGATTCCCTTACCAGAAGATTTTCCAGAATTTTCCAAAATGGTAGAAGAGCAGATCTCCTTAGCAGATGCATGTGAAAGCAATGAAGAGAGGGACAATCTGAGGGAGATATTTATGGAGTTTAAGGATGTATTTGCAAAAGATGCTTATGATTGTGGTTTAACTGATTTACATGTGGCCACACTACCAGAAGGGTGTAGCAGAAATCCAGTGTTTGTACGCCAGTATAGACTACCGCTGGAATGTTTAGAATCATTGGCAGAGATTATTAAAAATTTGGAATCGCGGGGAATCATCAGGCCCATTCATAGCACATCCAATACACCTATTTTAGGTGTGTTAAAGCCAAATGGTCAATGGCGGCTGTGTGCAGACTTGAGAGAGTTAAATAAAAGAGTACCAATATCTAGATGGCCACTGCCATTCATTGATCAGGGCCTAGCTCAGGTACATGGTTCAAATGTATTTACCACATTAGATCTCACCTCTGGATATTGGTGCGTGCCATTGGCAGAGGAGATACAACATTTATTTTCCCTTACATTTGACAGGACTCAATATGCCTGGCTTAGAGCTCTGTTCGGGTACATCAATAGTGGGAGTGAATTTGGCATATTTTTGAGAAAGGCCATGCCGGATGCAGCGGAAAGAGGAACAATAGTTTATGTGGACTATGTCCTGATAAAAAATGAAAGCCTGAAAAGCCATTTTGATGAAATAAGACATGTACTTGGCCAATTGCAGAAAGCAGGCGCCAAAGTATCTTTGCAAAAAGCACAATGGTGCAAGAAAAAAGTGAACTTTCTAGGGCATGAAGTGACTGAACATGGGCTAAATCCACAAAAGAAGAAAATAGAGGCCATACAAAGATTAAAAGATCCTAAAAATGTGAAAGGAGTAAAACGTTTATTAGGGAGGACAGGCTATAACAGAAAGTTCATTGAAAATTATGCAGAAATCACTCAACCATTGACTAAACTGCTTAAACTGAATACTCCCTGGAAATGGGAAAAAGGGCAGTCTGATGCAGTGGCTAAATTAAAGGAATGTCTTGTAAAGGCACCATGTTTAGCATACCCCATAAAGGACAGGGATTTCTTTATAGAAATAGGTTTTTCTGAACATTGTATGTCAGCAGTGTTATCACAAAAACACAATTTGAATCACAAAACCATTGCATATGCAAGTAAGGCATTTTCCCAAGTTGAAATGAAATTTAATGAATGTGAAAAGGCCCTATTAACCACTGTGTGGGCGCTACAACATTTCCGCCCCATTGTTCAGGGAGAAAAGGTAATTATTGAAACAAATCATCAACCTTTGCAATTTTTAGAGAGTAAAAGAATTAGATCAGGTAATCTAGCGCAATCCAGAATCACTTCATGGACGCTGGCATTACAAGGTTTTCCCATAGAAGTGAGATATGGACAAAATAAAAAGAACCCAATTGCTCAAGGGTTAGCTGACTTACATGACTGTGCAGCTGAATAAATACCAAATGAAATGGAAGTAGAAACTAGTTTGCAGGAATTTGAACAATCACCACACAAAGCTTTTGAGGAAAAAACATGCAAGGATTTACCAACTGTATATGTGGATGGTTGTGCTTTTCACATTGAAAATGACAGTAATAAACAGTTAGTGGCAGGAATAGGAAATGTCTGTTTGAAATGTGAAGGTGTCCCCAGTATAGGGATGAGGATTGGAGATAGGAGCAGTCAGGTGGCGGAATTGGCAGCCATTTATAAAGCAATTGCTACTGCAGTTGATAAAAAGTTCAGTGAAATTGTCCTGGTGACTGATTCGGACTATGCACGGAATAGCTTTGTGGAGTATTTGCCTGGTTGGAAAGCAAGAGGCATGGTTACATATAACAAAAAGCCACTTAAGCATGGAAAAATGATACAAGCCATAGACAAATTGGTGTCAGAGAATAAGTTAACAATATACTGGAGAAAAATTCGTGGGCATTTAAAAACACCAGGAGAGGATAAGGAGGGAAATGATAAGGCAGACCACCTGGCTAAGATTGGGGCTGTGATGGGAGAATTGCTACCTATTGATTATTTAATGGGTGAAATACAAATTGATGCAGTCACACGTTCTAAAGCACCAAAGGAGGTAGATCAACCGGTGGTGCAGTGGAGTCATGACACGCCAGACCAAGATTTGATTGAGGCACAAAAGAATGATCAAATTTTGGGAATCTATTATAATCATTTGATAGACCCCGAACAAAATCCTTTAACAGAAAATGATTGTATGGGAAAAGAAGAGTTGAGTGTGTTATTAAAGAACAAAACACGAATTAGATTACAGGGTGGACTCATGATTAGAGTCCCCATAACAGGACAAATACAGTGGGTAGTACCCCTTTCATTCAGAGGACTAATGCTACACCATGCACATGATGCCATAACCGCAGGCCATAGAGGTTCACAAAAAACATTAGAAATACTAAAAGATTATGCTTACTGGCCACATATGTCCCAACATGTGGAATTATATACTAGAGGATGTCTAGTATGCGCCCAATTTAAACCTGCTTCACCAATGCATAGAGCACCATTGATGAAAAGAGGCCTAACTCTCCCATGGTCAGATTTGCAAATAGACTATGTAGGTCCTTTAGAAAGGTCGAGCAGGGGACACCGTTATATTTTGAGTGTGGTATGTTTGATGTCGAAGTGGATTGAATGCATTCCTGCACCAGATTGTAGTGCGCAAACGGCAGCCACATTGCTGGTGAACCATGTGTTCTCAAGGTTTGGGTTGCCACAAAGAATTGTCAGACAGAGGAAGTCATTTCACAAGTACTCTAATGAGTAAGGTATGGCAAATACTAGGTGTGAAAAGGAAACTACATATCGCATATCGGGCGGCGTCTTCAGGTACAGTTGAAAGAAGCAATAGGTCTGTTGTGGATATTTTAAAGAAATTTGTGCAGAAGCAGGTTCCAGCTGGGATTTACGTTTACCGTTGGTTTTGATGGCAATCAGGTCGACACCTGCCAAAGCAACAGGTGTTAGCCCCCATGAGGTCTTGACAGGTAGGAAAATGGTGTTACCACAACACCTACTATACAGAACACATGAGCAAACCCTTGTGAGTGCATCCACAGTTCATGAATATATTGATGAACTGGGGAGGCATTTGCAACATGCATTTGCTTTTGTGCAGAGAAATCTGGAAAGAGCTGCTGACAGTGCAAAATCGTATTATGATAAAAAGACATCAGTAAAGGAATACAGTGTAGGGGATCAGGTGTACAAGTTTCATTTTGGAAAAAGTAAACAGAAAAATTCTAAATTTCTAGCAGCCTGGCAGGGGCCATTTCGAATTATAGATAAGGTCTCTCCTGTAGTTTATAAAATTTTGAAAAATGAAGGTGAAACAGCAATAGAGCAGTTTGTCCATGTAAATCAAATCAAACCATGCCATCCCAGACATGAGATCAGGCAGCTTGAGCATGTAGAAACAGATAAAGTCCCTTGAACACAAAAAGAGAAAATAAATGGGTACAATCAGGAGGCAGTGACAAAGGAGTTAAAAAGTTGATTGTTATGATGGCACATAAACACTGTAGTATATGTAAAAATATATAAAATAAATAAATAAATAAATAAATAAATGCACATATAACGGAAGCTCATGGTTGGTGTGCAGAGAGAAAATGTATTAAATATTGAATGCTGTTTATGTGTGCTTGTTTTCTTTTAACTTGTGTTTAATTTCAGAAAAAAAAAACGAAATATTTTTACCAAGCATGTTTTATTTTTGGCAAAAGGGTGAAGTTAGTATTGTGCTATGTACTTAATTTGTTTATTTTCTATTTCATTTAGAAAATTAACATTATTTGGTCGGAGGTTCCGGGATCAGAGGCCACGGGAGACGATGGAGTCCTGGAGTCCCCTGGATGAAGACCAAAAGATGCCTGCCTCCAGGTGGAGGTGAAGACAAGATAACCAGAATGCTAAAAAAGATGACTCCTATGGATCTAAGATTGCCAAGATGAAAGTGTACTCGAATGAACCAAACATCGCTGGTCGGGACATATCAGAGGCAGACAAGAGTGCTGACATATGGAGTTCCACGTATTTATTATTTTAATTATTTATTTTTATTTGTTATATTAATTATTTGTTTTGGTTAGTTGTTTTATTTCATTGTTTTAATTGACTTGAAAAATCTAAACTTAGAGTAATGCCACTTCCACTGAGAAGGCAAATGTAGAACATTTTGTAAACTAATGAACTCAGATGAATACTGTATTGATTGCAACTTTTTCATTGATGCACATGAATATTCATTTTATTGGATTGATATATTGTGAAAAGAAGAAAAAGAACAAATTGTTTTTAGGAATTGGCTTGGATCGTAGCCAGATTCTAAAAACAAAAGGAGGGTATGTAAGGATATTTGGCGTGTTACAGCACAGAGTACAGCACTACTGCACGGGTAGCAAACAGCACAGAGTACAGCACTACTGCACAAGGGTGTGGTGCATTGCTATATGTGTTACCAGATTAACAAGGAAAGACAGGCTATTCAGTCAAAAACGATTTGAACATATAAGATGCAAATCTATTTTTACAGTTAAAAGCACACGTGCACATTCAAAAATGCACACTATTTTTTCACCTGAAATGCCTATGGTGCGAGAGACACATTTGAAAATTAATAACTAACATTACTCATAACTAACCTGACTAATGAAACTAAAGTTAACATAATCCACTAATAAAAATGTGTCTCCACTGCAGAATTAGGCCTATTCTGAAAGTGAACTTTTAAACGCACATCCATTTTTTTTTCTCTGCTGCCCTGTCCACATAATTACAGGAAGCAAAAGAGCTCGAAAGAACAGGAAATCAGTTGGTTACAAAGTATTACTATAAAAATGAGCCATTGTGTAGAGAAGGAGGCGATGGCATGATTGATTCTGATTGGAGCAGCGTCATAGCAAGTATCATGCTAGAGGGAGTGATCAGAGTTTTGCTGGGGGGAGTTTGAGGAGAGAGAAGGACAGTCAAGATTTGGCAGAGCTGGGAGAAGGACCTATTTTTTCCTGGTTGGAGCATTTCTGCTGAAAAAGCTGAGAATTCCAGGCAATGACCCCGGTTTGAGAAGGAAAGGCGCTCCTTTTCACTGGGGTTAATCTTCAAGGGAGCCACATTCAGAAAGAGAACAGCTAAAGAAAACTTGACTGAACAGATAAGGTAATTACATAAGTGTGGGAGCTGAGTGTGTACGAGAATGTTCAGTCAGGGTAGGAAAGGAGATTCCGGTGCCTTAATCACACGTTAATGTTGCAAATTGTGTTCTGTTCTCCGCCACTTTTTTTTTTTCAGTGTATCACAGACAATGCTGTTACTGTGCTATTTTATTTATTTCTGTAAAGAGTGAGATCGTGTTTAAATGCAACTTTTATAATACAGAAAAATATTTGAAAGCAGACGGGTGGTGTATTTTATATTTACCAATACAGTGCTGATGAGGGGAGATTTTTAAACAATGCAATTGTCATTTTAAGACAGATGTGTGCATGATCATATTCAGTATGGACAGTTGAGAGTGATTGTTTGTAGCATAGCTCGTTGGAGGTACATGAGCCAACGGGAAGAGGGACTCTCTGAACATAGTTCCCTACCGTATATAAGGTATTGGAAATTACCACAAAATTACCACATATAGCTCTCTGTCGTAAATAAGTCAGTGAGATCGCCCATGGTGGCACACTAACACTAACACTGAAAATGTGGTATTCCTAAAATGTAGGTCTGAGGTCTGTTTAGTGATTACACGAAAAATCTAAGCAAAGATAAGGGATTCTGGACATTGGGGCCACAAATAAAACAAGGGAATTATGCTCACCAAAATACCACCAACCACGCATACCAACCACGCATACCAAATATGCATGTCTGGGTGCTGAAATAATGCATGTCCACTGTATTATTGTTGCACATGGCCAAATCTGAATACAAGGAGTGATTATTGCTAAGTTATTTTTCGGCGGTAATAAAATACCGTCAGGCCCCAAATCTCCACAAAATACCCTACAGGCCCTCTGGAACTTCCCTGGGGGGAGTGAGGCCTTCCTCTGGGGTTGCTGGGTCGGACCTGGCTCCTTGGAGGTAGGCATCATGACAGTCTTTCCTGGCAATCTTCTCACATTAAATTTCTAGGTATTTTAGTTAACAAAGATATACCCTCCATGGTTAATCTTAATACTAACTCCATTACAAAACAAAGTTTCCGATCTAACTGAAAAATGGTCACCGTTCTTTCCATCTTGGTGGGGTCGTTTAGATACAATCAAAATGAAGATTGCCCACATTCTTCTGTACCCACTCTCTATGATCCCTATTGCCATTCATTCTTCCTTTTTTTTAAACTAGACTCTACTTTTAAAATTTCTCTGGAACAATAAAACTCCTCATATTGCTTCTAAATCCCTAGGTGGTGTTAAATATCCAAATTTCCAACTTCATCAAAATCTTTCGTCATGAAACAATGTAATACTTTCATACAACATGAATCATCCCCAATTAAAACCCCTCTTTGGTGTGAAATTGAAGATAGTTTTATTTCACCGCTTTCTCATTTTCTTATAACATCTTTATGGCCAAATATCACTTCCTTCCCATCACTCCACCTCTACAAAATATGGAATAAACTACCAGATAACTTTAAATAAAATTAAACCCAATAACACCTTCCTATGGTTTAACAAACAAAATTGTACTAAATCTAATATTACTATCATTCATAGATGGTACTCCTCAGGAATCAAAATTTGCTAATCAATTACTCCATAATGGTAATGTAATCCCTTTTACAAATATCTGTGCAAAATACAAGATTCCTGCATCTGATCTTTTTCATACCTCCTTAATCAAATCAACTACTAAGTTCCTACCCACCTCAAACACAAATCTCCATCTCCTTTTTTTAAGTTTCCTAATTAATAATCCTTTAACCAAGACCGCAAAACTTTATTCGTTCTTTAATGATTCGCAACTTTCTAACTCACCTAATATTAATATTATTTAGAGCTGGGAAAACGACTAGGACTTTCAGACTTGTGGATTAAAATTTGGAGGATAGGTCATTCCACTTCTTCTGTTGCCTATCTCACACAAACATATTTCTTTATTTTACACAAGGTTTTCCTTACCCCACAACACATAGCTAAAAGCTTAGCTGGAGCATCTAATAGATGCTGGTCATGTAACAACCCAAATGCTGATTTTATCCATATTATTTATCAATGTACCCAAGTTCATTCATTTTGGTCTACGGTTTGAAAACAATTGCAAATAATGTTTTCCTTTTCAGAACCCTTAACATTAGCTAATTTGATGATTGGCTAATAACAGGAAAAACCACAGTACCAATCAGATTACACTTATTGGTTTAATCTGTTTGTTACAATTGCTTTTCATAACATTTCTCGTCATTGGAAAAATGTCTCCAACCTTTCATATGATCTATGGTGGAACTTAATCTATTCAACACATCGAATAGAAAGATGTAATGCATTCATGAATGACTAGAATTTCAATAAGAAATTGAATAAGTTTATACAATATTTAAATCATAAAACATAATTGTTAAGATTTTCAAATTGCTCCCGTTCCTCCCTCTTCTCTTCCGGTCGTATTTTGTTTGTCCGTTTGTCTCCCCCTATTGTTCATCATAATTTAAACACCATCATAGGTCATTTTACTTCTATCCAACATTTAACATTTGAATATTTTTTCAAGTACCAATTGTTATCACTATTTTGAACATTTTACAGTGTACCAAGTTACATTATCATAAGACAAATATGCTTACTTTTTTATAACATTTGTAACTATTTTTTTTTAAAGAAACCTTGTGCTTATAACAAAGGTTGTAACTACATAGAGATATGCTGCTTTATCAGGAATTTCTACTCAAGTATAGATGTTACTTTTTCCACACAAACAAAAGTCATGACCAATCGCTAAATGGCCCATATGTGGGCAAACGGACTAATTTATAAGCACCTCCATGCTGAATGTAAAGCAAAGAACATGCTCTACTAATGTAAATGGGTCTCAAAACTCAAAACTGGATCGGTTGAAAGATCAGAATATGCTCTGAAATAGAAGCAGATTTACGGGGAGGAGAACTGCCGGAGGCAACAAAAAGGACTTCTGTAAACTTAAGATTACTTGTCAGAATTTAAAATAAAAGTGGATTCTAGAACTGCCAGCTTCAGAGATGGCTGCTTAGGAGCCGAGCTACTGTGCCTGCTTTCAAAAACTCTTTAGCTTCCTACATAATGGCTATCAACCTGCCAAAAGACAGAAGGGTGGGGAAGAAGGGAGAGATGACAAACTTTTGGATCTGCTCACCAAGGTGACAGCGGATATAGCAGATATCAAAGCGAAAATGACTAATGCTGAAGAAAGATATTTAGACCCTACTCAGGTGGTCTCTGTGGAGGAACATCTTACCACACTATCGTTGATCAGTCCGTGCAGTTGGCAGATAAGGGGAGACATTTGGAGATGCTGAATGAGAAGTTGAACCTCAAGCTCTCAGAACAGGAACATTTCTCTAGGAGGAATAATGTGAGGATTGCTGGGGTTCCTGAAAAGGATGAGCGTTGAAACCCATTGCCTTTCTAGAGAAAGCTTTAGTCTCCATGATGAAATTAGACCCCAAAATGCCTCTTGAAATTGAGGGCGCATAGGTCGCTTGGCCAAAAGCCAGCCCTAGGGCAGTGACCTAGACATTTTATTGTTAAGTTCTTAAGGTACCACACCAGAGAGTTAATTTTCAAAAAAGCGCGTGAGCTTGGTGACCGTGCATGGGGTGGAAACAAAATAATGGTGTTTGCTGATCGGAGTAAGGACATCATGGAGAAGGAGGTATTTTAATACTGCAAAAGAAAAAGCAAGAAACAAACACTTAAAATATACGATTTATCCAGCAATTCTGCAAATTATTGTAGATGGCCAAGTTCATTCTTTTTTTGAATATAAGCAAGCTGAACCCTTTTTGACTGATCTAGATGCTGAACCTATGGAAGCAACAAGTGTCTCAAAAGTCTGTCCAATAAAAGAAAAGAGATTAATCTATTGGACAGCTAAATACTAATTTTAATTTCTTGGTTTGTTTTATTTAGACAGTTTTTATTCTTCAAAAAGGTTTTATTATGATGTTATATTTCTGGTCTAACCGTTGGTTTAACATTTCTTCGGTTGTTTTGTATAATTTGGTCTGGAATGTTAAAGAAAAGCACATTCAAACATGATTGTGGGCAATGTCATCACGTTGCTAGAGCAGTGATTACTCCGGTGCCTGCCATCCTTTCATCCGTAATGTGGAATGACTTCTTTGTGTTCCGGATATGGAGACTTCAAAGCGCTATGGGCTCATTAAGATTACAAGCTGGCAAAGGCTGTGAGGTATGTGCAGCTGCATATGGGAAATGATTAACCATGTTGACTTGTAGCGAATGCACTGCTGTTCGCCCTCCTTCAACACGACGGCTTAATGGATTAATATGGGAAGAGTTTATTCTTGAAAAACAATGTAAATGACTGACGCAGTTCTGTCCATGATTTGAATGGAAACGGCGTTCGGCAACTTGGGTGCTCTGTTAACGCATATCTTAGATTTGCCTAAACGCCCCTCCACTACATAATGAATGGCCTTAGCTAGTCCTGTATTTCCAGTTGTGGTCAATTACTTGCGGTGCACATGAAGTAATGGAGGTGTGTACAGCCATTAGTGGGCGTTTCCTGCCTCGGTTTAAAGTCACACACATTGAAAGAACAAGTAATAAACATTCACTTCGGGAGTTATAGCCAGCTAGCCAGTAAATAGAATTTTTGACATTTAACTCCACTAAGCTGCCAGAGGGAGGTGAACGTTTTGATTTGTTTCCTTGTGAATTTATATGGATATGACAATAGACTCCATGTGACATTCGGATTTTAATTGGAAAAATGAACTGCAAAAGGTTAATGTGCTACTGTCTACATTTATACTACAAGCCTGCTTATCTAGCCAATTGAGTGCTTTGTAGTTATGGGATCCCTGGACAGTGATTTATATAAGTAGTGATTGTGGTTGCGAGTATCGGTGGATGTCATTGTGAATCCCAACAACTGCATTTGTACGGAGTGGGGGTATTTCTGGGGTTATATGTGCTAGTCACATTTAGAGTGCACTTTTTTAAATACAAAGTGGATATTTTGACCTTGGATTGCTAATACATGGCTACTTTTTTTTTAAAATGTCCTCCATGCCTCACTGGGTAACATGCAGGATGATCAACGAAATGAGTGGTACATGTCAGCGTGTGTGTATTTGAGGTGTACTAAGGTGTGTGAATGATTATGCTGTATTAAACTTGGGTGAGTCTTTACCTTTAGGTGAACTGTGCTGGCTTGAGATTGTTATAAAATGCATGTTTCAGAGTGTTTTATTATATGCAAGTATATAGTTGGAGTTCTTGTGCCATCGGGGAGGGGAAATACTCATCTTTTATGTTTACTCTGGTAACATATTTAGCTCAGATGCCCTTAAGATTGATCGGTTTGACTTTAACAACGAGTTAAAAACTTAGAGATTTAGTTGTGCTCTAAAATATACTCATTTACAGCCGCTGAGTTTTGTCATTTTTTAGATGGTATAAAAAGTGTTGATGTTACCTCTGCTGAATAACTGTTTGTGAAGCAAAACGCTGAATGGGATGTTACATTTGAAGAACTGCTTAACTCTGTCTAATGTTTATTTTATGTACAATGTTAAATGAGGTTAACTGTGTGAGAATAGGTCACATGTCAGAATGTCTTGCCAACTGTTTGTACAATGCATTAACGCCTAGTGTCAGAGTTCACTTTACATAGATGGGGGGTTAGTTCTGGTAGGCCATAAATAATAATGTGGCTAGGATAAAAGTAAACTACTGCTACAAATGTTATATTTCTATATGGTTGTATTGCCTAACATCATATTGTTTCGATACTTTTGCCCAACTTTACTGAACGGGTGAGCTGAGATTAGGTAGGAAAGATTGAATGCATTTGTTAAATGAGGGCATAGGTTTCTGGGTGGTAGTGGAGAACTGGTTATTCATGTATATATTAGGAATTTTGTGGAGCCTGACTATGGTCAGGCATCTTTCAATTGAGATATGTCTATGTTTTTGTGTGCTGTCTCAGTGCTTGTCCGGGCTGTGGAATTGTTGGTATTTTATGCTCTGTATTTATCCGTTTTTATCCTTGTCGCCAGTAATTTTATGTTACTGTTAGGTAGATTTCTTTATTGGTATTGATGTTAGGCCAAATTCGAATCCTTGAACTCTACTAAAATTATGGGGATGCTAACTGTAGGAACTTGGAATGTGAAAGTCTTGAACTCTCTGACTAAACGTAGGAAAGCTCTATCGAAGCTTTGGAGGGAAAGAATTGATGCCATTTTCTTTCAAGAGACGGACTGGACAGAGGAAGGTGTTGGCAAACCTTTTCCTAATTCAAGATACACGAGTATGTGGTTGAACTCTCACTTCTAATTAAAGGGAGTAGGGATTTTGATTCGAAGGGGATTGGGAGTTAGTGTGGAAAAGGTTTCTATGGACGCTGTGGGTTGTATAATCTTAGTTGACTTGCTCTATGAGGATAGACTCATCACTTTTGGTTCCATTTATGGTCTGTGTGCAACTAGTGGGAATTATTTTGCTACCTTGAGGAATTTGTGTGGCATAAGAGTAGAACCGATTGTACTAGGGGGGAGACTTTAACTGGGTCCTAGATTTTAAGCTAGACAGATCTTCGGTGTGCTCTTTTACAGGTCAAAAGTCTCGTAGTGAATTTTTAGAAGTTTTTGATCTGGTGGATGCATGGAGGATTGTACATCAAAGTGAAAGGAGTTTTACCTTCTTTTCCCCTACACACGACTCACTTTCCAGACTTGACTATGTGCTTGTATCTGACAAATTGGTTGAGGCTATAAGTGAAGCTCAGATTTGTTAACGATTCCTTTTGGATCACTTGTTGGTTAAAGTCAAATTACTCTTGATTTGCATAAGCAAGAATCTTGTAGGTGGAGATTGAAGCCTTTTATCCTGAAAGAAGAGAAGGCTTTAAGATCGCTAAATAGCTCTATTGTGAACTATTTTACAGAAAAGAAGGGTTCTACAGATAGTTTTTTTGTCTTGGACTCTTTCAAAGCTACGATTAGAGGCAAAATAATTAACTAGACGGCTAGAGTGAGAAGGAAGGGGGAAGCAAAGTTGAGAGATCTTGAACGGGAACTCGCTGAGTTGCAGTCCACCTTTGGCCGCACTAGAGCTGCGGTAGATCGTATAAAAGGCGGAAAAGATGAAGGAATTGTTGAAGTGTGAAATTGATGATCAAGCTGAACGTGGGATATTTTTTACCAGACAGCGCTTTCGGGAGGCTGGAGATTGTAGTGGTAGGTTACTAGGAAATGGGTTGAGAGGGCTATGTGAGAGATCTTTTATTCATAGAATTGATAATGGTTCAGGTGGCGTTTTGGTTAAGAGGGAAGAGATAAGTGAGTGATTTCGCTGGATGGCGGAATTTTTTGATAAGATTGATGTCCACTGTTTGTCCAGTGAAGCCAGGGATTTTTTAGATGCTCCAATATTAGTTGTAGAGGTTTCGCAGGCTATTCAGAACTTGAAGACGGGAAAAATCGCCGGGTCCACATGGTTTACCGGCTGAATTTGATCAATCCTTTGGTGAACAGATTGCACCAGAACTATGTGCTCTTTATAACTGGTTTCTTATGGAGGGTTCCTGATGTCCATCAAGGAAGGAAGCAATTTTAACTGATTCCTAAGGCAGGGAAAAACGCAACCAAATGTTGTAATTATCGCCCTATATCCCTTCTTAACTTAAATGTTAATGTGTTTAAATTTTGGCGATTAGGTTGGATAAGTATATGTGTGAATTGATAAATGAGACTCAAATGGGATTTATGAAGCATTGCTACGGTTATGATAACATTAGAACCCTTCTTGATATTTTGAATCTGTCAGGAGCAGAAATAGGAAACCGCTTCTTATTTTTTTGGACGCAGAGAAAGCTTTCGATAGTGTAAATTGGACCTTCTTAAATTTTACTCTGTTGAAGATGGGCTTTTGCCCTTTATTTATTAATGCAGTTGGAGCACTGCAGTCAGGTATTAGTGCCAGAGTTTGGGTAAATGGAGTCATGTCAGCTGCTTTTAAGCTTTTTAAGGGGACACGTCTGGGGTGTCCTTTGTCACCTCATCTTTTCAATCTAGCTCTGGAGCCTTTTTTAATTTATGTGCGGCATGCTCTGTGTCTTTCGAGGCTTAGAGTGGGGTAGGTCGAAATTAAAACGCTAGCCTATGCAGATGTTACGATTGTACTTGGCAACCCTGAGGAGGGGGTACTATTCTGAGAGATATGATTGAGGAGGTTGGTAGTCTCTCGGGTTACAAAATAAACTAGGTGAAAACTGTGGTATTTCCAGTTCAGAATACCCCTGTGCGTAACCAGTTGATGGACTGGAACTGCAAATGGGAGAACGAATGTGTGAAATATTTACGAGTATATCTCACTAGAGACTTAAGAGACATGGCTAGGTTTAATGTGGATAAAGTCATAGATCGTCTTTGGCGGGATATCCGTAAATGGGGAAGGCTCTCGTTATCTATTTGGGCTAAGATTAATGCCATCAAAATGGTTTTCTTACCTCAAGTCTTATACATAATCCAGTCACTTCCATTAAAAGTCACCAAAAAGTTTTTGGGCCGAGTAGATGAGGTTTTTCAAGATTTTTTGTGGGGTTTTGGGAAAAGGCCTAAAATCCCAAGATATCTTATGATTCGAAGTGTTCAGGATGGTGGTTCGGTTATCCCATTCCTGACAATATAACTTTTTTTGGCAAATAAATCGGCTATTTATTTTTCTACAAATGAGTTGGGGATCCCACTTTGGGCTCAGATTGAAAAATTCAAAATGAGTCAATTTCTCCTTAAAAGTCTGTATTCTTTTGGTAGGGTACCCAAACAGGTTGTGAATTTACAAACGATACTAACCACTAAGGAAGCGGTCACTTCACTGATATTGAGTGGTGGACAGGGATTGTTTATGTACGGGGAGGCCTCCATCTGGCAGAATCCAGGCTTACAAATTGATAATAGGATGTTTTATTGGAGGAGTTGGATCAACAGAGGCATACTAGTGGTGGAAGATATTTGGTTTGATGAGGATGGGGAGGATGTGATCTTTTGAGTACCTACAAAGCAAGTTTGGCCTGCAAAATCTGGAACAAGGAAGATATAATTTGTTAAAAACATTGTTAATTGAAAGACTAAGTATGATGGCCACTCCTCTGATACAAAGACCAGAGAGGTGTGATTTTATGCTCCCCATAAAGTATCACATTTTTTTTAAACTCTTTCCAATAGAGAGTCATTCAGTTGGTTCCTGGGATAATTTGAGACTTGCATTGTCTAATGAGTTAGGAGTAGATTTATCTTTGAAAGAATGGGAAAACATATGGAGAGTCCCCATAAAAGTGAAAGTGGACCTGAATCTACGCTACATTCAACAGAGAATTTTAAGACGTCTTTATTTGACTCCAGACAGAATGTATAGATTTGGCCTGAGTGATAGTGATAAGTGTTGGGGTTGTTTGAAGGAAAAGGGCACCACGATACAGATTTTGTGGAATTGTACAACGGTGAATGGTTTTTGGAATGATGTACTAAGATAGGGGTGACATGGTGTGGAATATTGCTTCCCCCAAGAACACCTTTGGCTGTCCTTTTGAAATCCCCAAATTGTGTTCGACATTTGGATTGTGTGATGTTGTGCTAGGTCACTAAAGTTCTTCTGGTGGCTACTAGACAAATTTTGCGTGCGTTGGGAAAACAAGGAAAAAGCCATGCATTGAAGAGTGGCTAGTACATGTGCAACTTCTTTCGCGTTTTGAAAATATCAAATTTGGTAAATTGTGTACAGACAAGGCTTATAATGAAAAATGGAGTGTTTAATTAATTTTATGCTTAATATTTGTCCAGAGTTAGGTTGCTTGTGTTTTAATTCTTTAAGAGTGGGGGGGGGGGGGATTGGCGTTGTGTTGTGTCCTGTGTTGGTCTATGTGTTATTGGTACCTTTGACAATATTCCATCAAAGTTCTGTTTGACATTCTAAAATCCTGGATATTTTTCTTATTGTTTATGCAATCAGTTTTGTTTTATTATAAGTTCCATGCCGATTACCTATTCATTGTTCTAATTGCATTGTAACTATTTACTATCCTGAAAAATGACAAATTTTAAGAACAAAGGAAAAAGAATATAGCAAAAATTTTTTTTTAAAAAAACTGGATGTTCCTTCAACGTATGCCACATCTTTGACATTTAATGTCCACAGTTGTGCACTTCGGAATCTTTTTCGGCAGAGGGCGTCATGTGTCGGGTCGATGTCCCTCGAAGGCCTCCGTCGAGGGCGACGTCACAGGATGTTATAAATAGGACACACGGCACCCGTAGCCTCAGTTTAGGTTTTTTCCCCTCAAAACGTGTCGCACCAGTCTCATGTCTGCTTGACTGCAATTAGCCTTGCGGAAACGGAAGCTGCAAACGCATAGGAAATTCTCCTAAGGAACAGGCTGGGAGGGCGATGTGGCATACGTTGGAGGAACATCCAGTCGCAAGAACGTTGCCAGTTGGTAAGTAACTTTCTTCAAATAGATTATGTCCTGCAACGTATTCCACATCTTTGAAAGACTCCCAAAGCAGTACCAGTAAATGGAGGAGGGAAAAGAGTAGAGTACCCAATTAGATTGCAGAATAAAGAACCGCCTTCCCAAAGGCCATATCCTGACCATGGATTGTATCCAGAGAATAATGTTTAACAAAGGTGTGGATGGAAGCCCATGTAGCAGCATCACAAATATTCCTAATAGAAACACCCCGCTGGAGGGTGGCGCAAGTAGCCACGACCCTAGTGGAATGAGCCCTCAACCCTTCAGGAGGGTCCTTACCCGCCAATTGGTAACACTCCGTAATGGTAAGGATAATCCACATGGACAAGTTCTGTTTGTTAACAGCCTGGCCCAATCAGTGTCCCGCATATCCTACAAAGAGTTGATCGTCCACTCTGACCCTGGACATCCTAGAAATGTAAAAGCTCAGAGCTCTCCTAGGATCCAACCGATTGAGTCGCTCCTCTTCCTTACCAGGATGAGGAGGAGGGTAGAAAGATGGAAGAACCACCTTTTGACTCAAATGATATTCAGATACTACCTTAGGTAGAAAAGAAGGACGTACTCGCAGTACAACCCTGCCCTTGTGAAACACAGTAAAGGGTGGCTTAGCTGAAAGTGCCTGCAATTCACTCACTCTGCGAGCGGACGTAACCGCAACCAAGAACACAGTCTTGAAGGACAGTAATCTCAAAGGACAAGAGTGCAAAGGTTCAAACGGAGCACCCATGAGAAATTTCAAAACCAAATTAAAATCCCAAACTGGCACCTAGAAAGGAGATGGCGGAAATACATTAGTCAGTCCTTCAAGAAACTGGGAAATCAAAGGAATCTTAAAGTAAGAACATCCATCCGACGAACGCTTAAAGATAGACAGTGCCACCAGATAACCCTTAAATGGTACCCACTTGAAGGCCCCTGTGGGCCAAATAAAGTGAGAAAGACAAAACCATAGGAATGGAGCACTGAAAAGGATAAACATTGTGATCACGTCACCAGTTGCAGAACTTACGCCAACGGTACAGGGATTTAGTTGCAGGCCGCCTGGCCGAAAGCAACACCTCCATCACATCATCCGGGAGGTCACAATCCTTATACCTCAACCTTTCAGATACCAAGCATGAAGGTTCAGATTCTTGACCTCCGGATGGAGAACCTGACACATACAACCCCCCTGCCAGCCCTCACACCTCCCCCCACGAGAGCAGATCCTCTTGGTAGGGAAGACAGCGTGGAGGGCAGATGGACATTTCTAGGTGGTCTGGGTACCACACTCTACTGGCCCAATCCGGAGCAATGAGGATCATGTGGGAACCGAACCTCTGCAACACTTGAGGAACGACGGGGACAGGAGGAAACGCGTACAGCAGTGGGAATGACCAATCCACCATGAATGCGTCTCCTAAAGCTCCTCTTGGAGGAAATTCCCTTGAGCAGAATCTCTCACACTTCCGGTTGACCCTGGTGGTGAAGAGACCCACTTGCGGGGTTCCCCAAAGGACGAAGATCTCATGAAGGACTTCCCGAGCCAACTTCCACTCGTGGGAGACTGTGCTCTGCCTGCTCAGAGCATCCGCCGCATTTTCGTTTCCAGCCAGATGAACTGCCGAGATCAAAATTTCCTGCTGGATGGCCAGAACCAGAGCTGCATTGCCTCTCTGCACAACGGAAGTGACCATACCCCAACCACCTTTTTTGTTGAGCTAATGCATGGCCACTGTTTTGTCCATCATGATCAGGACATGGCCCTCAACTCTAACAAATTGATGTGGAGTCTGGACGGTCAAGTCGTTGGCATGAGCGCCCCATCCTGTGAGGGAAGCATCCGTCACTACCGTCACCTCCGGCCACGGTTGCCAAAACTGCCGCCCCCCCAAATCAGGTTCCCTTCGGTGGCCCATCACAGAAGATCCTGGGAGATCTAGAGTGGAATCTGAACGGGATCCAACATCTTGCCAGAGAACTGGGACCACTGCATCTTGAAAGCCCACTGCAGGGATCTCATCCGCAGCCGTGCCTCTGGCACCAGAAAAATGCAGGATGCCATGAGGCCGAGCAACCTCAAGAATTCAAAAGCCAGAAGACTCTGGGCATGTTGAAACTTGTCCACCATCTGCACAATGCGATGAGCCCTTACCTTGGGAGGCAAACACTTACCCAAGGAGGTGTCTAATACAGCCCCGATGTACTGGAGCTGTTGGGAAGGTGTCAGATGCGACTTTTTGAAATTCAGGGAGAAGCCCAGCCTATGGAGGGTGCAGCAGGGAACACAGATGATCCAACGCTGGCTCGGGATAGCACGTCCAGATCAGCCAGTCATCCAGGTAAGGGTAGACGTGAATCCTCCTCCCTCCCCTGAGGTTTGCTACCACCACCATTAGCTTGGTGAAGACCCTTGGGGCGGAGGTCAATCCGAACAGCAGGACCCGAAACTGAAAATGCGAGTCGCCAGCCGCAAACCTCAGGTACTTCATATGTGCGGGATGAATCGGCACATGACTAAGCATCCTTGAGGTCCAGCGACACCAACCAATCCTGAAGTTGAAGGGCCTGGAGGACTTGAGAAAGAGTGACCATCTTGAACTTGTCCTTCCTGAGAAGTTTGTTCAACCAATGCAAGTCCAGGATGGGTCTCAATCCCCAGTCTTTCTTTGGGATCAAAAAATAAGGGGAATACCATACCTTGTTACTCTCCGCTACAGGCACCAGTTCTATAGAGCCTTTCTCCAGCAGGCTCAAGATTTCCTGCACAAGTAGCGGATCCGGAAGCATCAAAGAGTTTCTCCGGTGGATTGTCGTGAGGCCGCTGAGGGAAGGGAAGGCAGTAGCCGTGGGCTATGGTATCCGGAACCCATGCATCTGAAGTAACGGCACGCCATTCATCGAGATGCTGAGACAGCCTGCACCCAACCAGCGAACCATGGGATATGGCCTCATGACTGTCTGGACGCGGCTGCGGCAATGCATGAAGGCAAAGAAAGGCTATCTTCTTTCCTCGAGAACAGAATATGTTGAGTACATTGGGAGACAAATTCTCTTCTGAATTCAACATCTTCTGTGGGATACCACAGGAAGCCAGTCTGTCCCCACTGCTCTTCAACTTATACATCCGCTTCTTATGTGAGCTACTACAACATCTACAGGTGTTTTTTACCAACTATGCTGACGACACTGAGCTGGTCCTGAAACTGAGTGGGGACTACGCGAAGGACAGTACGACATTGAACACACTTTATAAGAAAATTTAAGAGTAGATTGACAATAACTGGATGTGCCTAAACAGCAAAAAGACTGAGCCAATGGTCTTTGGATCCACCCAGGCACGAGCCAAACTCGCCTCTGACTATCGGGCATTTCAAATCAAAGAATCCCGTATCGTAGTGGCGGGCAAGGTTAAAACTCAGCATGACCCTTGAAGCCTCCCTTAATGCAGATGCTCAAGCCATGATGTTAGCAAAATGTTTTAATTATTGCATTAGACTTCTTAGAGCAATCAGACCCCTACTCAGTGAAAGAAAATTGTGCTACAATAGCCAGAGCTACCATCTTGTCGCGTCTGAACTATGGAAACGCCCTTCTTGCAAGAGCAAGTAAGCAAAGCATGCACACATTTCAACTGGTCCAAAACAATACGATCAGAACGATTAAACAAAAAGCAAGAAGTAAACACATCAGTGAAGCCAGACGGGACCTCCATTGGCTGAAAATGGAGGACTGTGTGCAATTTAAATCTTTATGCCTAACAAGTTTCTATACGGCAAAGCACCATCATATCTGAAGTCTCAACTCACTTTCTACAACCCCTCCAGGGCTTTACGATCAGAAGCCAAGGGCTTTACAACAACACTGAAACACACACAAAAAAAAACAACTCGATATGTGTAGAGCTTTCCCCATCCGAGCAGCAGTTAACTGGAACAAACTGCCAAACTGTCTCAGGTTGGAGACAAATCACTCCACCTTTCGTAAAAAGCTTAAAACTGTGCTTTTCAAGTAAACCACACCGTAAGAGCCTGGGACTTGAAAATGTCAAAACTTCACCTGTACTGTGAATTGTCCCGTTTCACGCTGTGCAACTATTCGTCTGTCCTTGTCTCCATGTATGCGCCCCAATGCCTGCGGGCATTTGGCGCAATATAAATACACACAAATAAAGAGGCAGCTGCCTGAGCGGCTTTGGCACCACGATTTCCCCGACCACCACGGGTACGCTTTTGCTGGCCCCTTTGACTGGCGGCCCCTCTCTTTCTACCAAAGGAGGGGTGGTAACGAAAAGAACCTCCCCTCCACTGCTGTCCCCCAGGACGAAAAGGCAGAGGTTGACGCACCATGGCGCTTAAAGACTTGCTGCCAAACAAATATGCGCCATCAAAGGGCATGTTCAGAAGACAGGCCTGCATATTCGGAGCAAACCCTGACTTCCGCAACCATGTAAATCTGCGTATAAAGGTGCACGCAGCCATGGACCGGCTAACACTGTCGGCCGTATCCAAACCAGACTGAAGGGATTCACATATGGCATCCTTGCCGTCCTGCACGAGACCAAGTAACCCATCCCTTTCTTCCCCCTCGGGAATATACTCAGCCGCTAAAGAAATAATTCCACAGAGTGTGTGAAAACCTTGCCAATGCACATGTGGAGTTGGCTGATTTCAAGGGCATGCTCCCAGCAGAAAATACCTTCCGGGCCCAACCGTCGAAGCGCTGGTTGTCCCTATCCGGAGGGATATACGACGCCTGCCTCGAGGTGGTCGTAGCCGCCTTAAAAATCAAACTCTCGGGAGTGGGGTGAATAGCTGTGGGTCGCTAACAGAAGGGCAGTATTTCTTGGTCAAAGACTTATTAACAGCCGGAAGAGATTCCGGGGACTGCCAAGCAGCTGCCACCCTTTTCTGTAAAGTAAAATGAAATGGCAAAACAGGGTCAGAGGACAGACCTTGATCTAAGATGTCCGTTAGATCATCCTACACAAAGTCTTCAGGAATGTATGAAGACACTGCATGAGCCCCACGATCAGGTCTACCAAATTCCACTTCTGGGGAAGTGTCCAACTCACTGGCATGGAGGGTCTGCCTCAACTCCTCCAACTGACTGTCTCCAGAAAAATGTGGAGCTTCATCAAGTTCACCATGGTCCTCAAACTCAGACCTTTCCTCCTCTTCATAAATGTCAGCCTGAGGGAGTTGAAACCCAGGTCTGGTGACAGAAGAGGGCCTGGAGTCCAAAACTGGCCTCACAGACTACGCCGTAGCCTTCCTTGGAGGACCCACAATATCCGGGTTCTCCAAAGGCAAATTTCGAGAAAAAAATCCCCAAAGGAGCCGATAGCGCCGAAGGCTTCAACGTCAAGAGAGTTGACAACCTCGACGTCGTGACCGGCGTGTGCTGGTACGATGGCAAAGCGTCGACGTCCGAGTCGGACGGACACGGGGCCGACCAAGTCGACGCCGGCATCGAGCCCTCAGTAGGTTGCTGTGGACTCGCTGGGGATGAGGAACGAGACTTAGAGACACGTCCCTTGCGACTCTTCGCATCCTTGTCCGTACGGGACCTCGAAGGCTCCCGATGAGTCGTGTCGTGGACCCGAGTCCGAAGGCGTGCAAGCCACGGTACAAGACCGATCCTGCCCGGCTTTGTGAGAAGGCGTGACCGGACCCGTGCCCTGCGATTGACAAATCGCTAACATTGATTCTTTAAACACCGCCCAATCCTCTGGAGTCGAGGACTTCATTGGGCACATAACCTTTCTCGAGGCACCATCCTTCAAGGAGGACGGGGAAGGCGACCGGTGACGGCGCTTCCTAGAGTGCCGGGACGAGGAAGAAGAGTGGTGGGAAACACTTCGGGACCGAGATCCCCAGGACTCCTTCCGACGCGGAGAGTCGCCCCTCGAGTCGTTGGTAGAAACCCCCTTGGACTTGGATGTACGGATTTAACAGGCTTAGTGCCCCTACCAACCTGGAGCTTCCCCTTCCGCAAGGCCTTGGCAGTCAGCGACTGTCATTTCAAACAGTTGTCGGTGTCGTGCGACTCTTCCCCACTGCATTTGTTGGTGGTGCCTGGGTCGGTGAACAATTTTCGACTTGCAGTCCCAGAAGGTCTTGAAGCCAGACCGCGGAGTCGGAGGGTTCGAAGAGAAAGACATTGTACCAATGAACACACGAGGCGCGCTGAGTCTCACGAAGTTAACATGTTTGCAGAAAAAAACGGATCTGAGGCTACGGGCGCCATGCGTCCTATTTATAACATCGTGGGACGTCGCCCTCGACAGAGGCTTTCGAGGGACATCGACCAACGTCATCGACACAGGACGCCCTCTGCTGAAAATGTGAAAAGGTTTACGAAGTGCACAGCTGTGGACATTACATGTCAAAAATGTGGAATACGTTACAATCCATTCGAAATTTTATCTACTTCTGTATCCTTTGTGTGTGGAGGGGTGGTACATTTTCAAGTTGCAAGATCCTAGTCGGGCATTAAAAACGTCACTGGCCCCCTCAATTTACCCCCATGCACAAAAGGTCTTACTCGCCAAGAGTCAATTCTCTCTAGCACTTGGCATTCTGGGGAGATGCAAACAAATCCAGGTACACGAAAACCTCCAACACTGGAACAGGGGCAACAAGGATCCATTGTGCAACTCCCACTCGTAGGTGTTGAACCCCAAGTGACTCAACTGGTCAGCTTCTGCATTGTATGCTGCAGATATCCAAATCCCCTCCGTCAGGGCCCATTGCCAGATCGAAACCAGAAGTGGGGGCGAGTGCCACTGTGCTTTTTCAGGTATAACATCGTAGTAGAATTGTCCGTCCTAACCATACCAGACCTGTCCCCGATGAGGGGCAAGAACGCCTTGAGGGCCAGGCCCACGGCCCTAAACTTGAGCAGATTAATATACAAAAGGACTTCCGTCCTGGACCACGCTCCATGAATTGCACAGCCCTCCAGAGTAGCCCTACACCCCCAACCCGAGACAGAGGAGTAAGTCATCACCAGCAGGGTAGATCCAGTCAGGGGAAGGGGGCACCTACTGAGACATTGTCCTCCCTCAGCCACCAGCGAAGATCAGGCCACAGGAGCAGTGGTATTGGGATCCGAGTGAGACACTGTCTCCTGATAACAATTGGCCACCAGTTGGGGCTGTAGGCGCCTCATCTTCAGGAGTGTACACTGTACAGTGAGCACACAGGAGGCCATCAGGCCCAGAATGTGCTAGTAACACCCTGCCAAGGTGGTCGAATTGGCCAGAATGTCACCCATTGACTTGCGGAGGGACATAAGCTTCTCTGGCATGAGGGAACACCCGCTGAATGGTAGTGTTGCAAAGCACCCCTAGGAGGACCAGTACCCGAAACAGGCATAACTTATTTCCTCTGGTTGAGGGAAAAGCCCAGCTGATGAAGGATATCCACCAATCTCTGGCAGGAGTGCACCACCACTTCGGGTGACGCCTCCCTCACCAGCCAGTTGTCCAAAGAAGGGTATAGATGATGGCCCTCCATACGGAGAAGACCCACCACTGCATTCATCAACTTCATGATGACACAAGGGGCTGAGTTCTGGCCAAAGTGCAGCACCTTGTACTGAAAGTGGTACGACATACTTGTGAACCACAGAAACTATTGATGCGGTTGGCCGATGGGTACATGCAGGTAAGCATCTTTAAGGTCCAGGGAACACATCCATTCCCACTGCACAGAGACTTGGCTATGTGCACGGGAGTAATCACCTTGAAACGTTCCAGCGGTAAAGAAAGATTTAGGAATGACACGTTTAGGACTACCCTCAGGCCAGCCTGGTTGTTCTTGGGTACCACAACAATCCTGAACAGTAACCGAAGCCTCGGTCTACAAGGGGAACTGGGTCTATCGCCAGTAATCTCGAAGAGCGAACGGACCTCCCATAAAAGAGCAAAGGACCTGATCTGACAAACAGGAGAAGAGGAAGGCAAAGGAAGACGGAAGCCTGTGGAGAGTATGGCTGGGATCCACGGGATACTGCAAAGATGCATCCAGGTGTCCTGGAAGAGAGCAAAACGCACTCCACCCACCGCCAAAAAGCAAGCTCAGCTCTGCTTCTTGGTGTCAGAGGCGGGCGCACAGTGGGGAGCGGAAAACCGACTCAATGTCCTCTGCTAGTTCCTCCCGTTGTCGCCAGGCGACCCGTCAGACCGCTGTGTACCGAGGCCCCAGAACCCTTTGAAGCCAGAGAAAGCACAAGGCTTGACATTTTTTTTTCTTTGCAGATGGTGAGCAGGTGCAAGTGGATCTAGGTCACCTGGACTAAGCACCACCCACCTTCTTAGCCCTGCCTCTTCCTTCCTGCTCTTACCTATTAGATCAAGGGTGTCTCTCGCCCGGGCATCTGAAGTAAGGGCAGACGAAGAAAAGGGCAATTCCTGTTTGGGCCTGTGTGAACCAGGAGGACCCAGGGCCCAACCCCCTGCTCAGACAGCAGGTAAGCATGCACTAACATGTGTTACTCCCTCTGTCCCCACAGCACCCCTCCTGGTCCCCCTGTGATGTTCCCTTGTGTCCCCAGCATTCTTGCACACAGGTGTTGCAGAACATCCTTCTGGATGTGGATGCCAGACCGGATTGTGGTAGATTTCCACCCACCCCCCCTCCCAAGACCTCTGCTAGCACACTCAACTCCTGTTGGGCTTCCTCAGGGGGTAACCCCCCCTACCCCAACCGCCCCAAGAACTTTGCCAGGCCCTTAAGGCAGACATGAAAGTGCTTAACAGATGCCAAGGGCTCATCGTCTTGGGCATCATCGTCCATCCCCCTTTTTCACAGACTGAGGGGAATCCAGGCCCTGGGACACAGGTGCCAGAGGGGTCTCCCCGCCCCTACGTCACAGCCCGGTCCAACTGCTGTTGAGGGGGAGACTGGTGGTAACATGAGGTGGCGGGTTCAGAATGACTAGTAGGGCCTGGCTCCAGAACCGGGAGCACAGGCGCAATGGAGGAGTACCCAGAAGAGGGGGGAGGAGGGGAGTGGGTCGAGGTGGCTCCCACCTGCGGGATGACCTTCATAATGTCCTTCAGGAGCCCCTTCATCATAGAGAAGCGCATGAGGCAGAGGACGCGCTTGAAGAACCGGCACTCACAAGCCCCGGGGTCACTAGGGGCCCGACCCTCTGACGCGCTGGGCATCCTCTCCTGGTCAAAGCCTTGAGGCGCCTGGTGCGTGTAGTTGTACGGCTGTGATAGGTAGATATATCTCAGAGGGGACCAAAAACCTGCACAGTAGGATCCACTGCTGCTTCCAGAGGAAAGGGGGATGGGATCATCCTGCAAAGCCCATTCGATGGGCGAAAGCATTAGCAGGTCCTGAGCTGGATCCAAGATGGCAGCCTCTGCCACGTGCCGCTCTGCCATTTTCAAGTCTTGGCAGAAGGGCGCAGAGGCCCTGAGCCAAGAGAGGCCTCAGATGAGAGGATATACAGATTAGGTCTTGCACCCGAAGCAGAGGCGCTGACCTCAGTGATCACTCTGGTAGGTGCTGAGCCCTCAGCCGGATGTCTGGTAGTCGTAACGCCCTTATTCAAGACCTCGGAGAGAGCTCAGTTAGACTGGACAGCCTTGGCACCTGTGCTGGTAGCTGTGCTGGATCTAGCAAAGGACAGACTCTTTGAGGTGGCACTTGATGATCCTTTACCCCCTGGGGTAGAAAAGGACAAACTTGATTGCCCTTCCGAGGAAAGCCTGGTGGGGTCCCCGGGGCCCTCGGATTGGGAGCCGGTAGCCTTTGAGGCTTCAGGCTTGCCAGAAACTGAATCAGAGGAATCCTGATCTGTGGGAACCCTGGTGAAGGAGTCGCCGTGCTGTGGAGCTGTGCTAACAGAGGGCCTACCTTGTCTTGAGAGATCCTGGAGATATAGTCCTTAAGGTGTGGGGGGGTGGGGGGTTGGAGCGTGAAATATTTTGTTCCACTGCGACAAACGATTTTTCAATGCCCTGTGACCGAGAGCGCTGCAGGCCGAACACGAGTCCCAGCGGTGGTCGGGCCCCGAACACACAAGACAAAGTGCATGGGGGTCCGAGGCCGGGAACAACCGGTCACATGAGGCACATCTTGTGAATACTCCTGCAACCAACATGAGCCGAGGGAGGGGAGGCACCAAAGAAGAGTGAAATAAGAATTGAAAAAACAAACAGGAAGCTAAAAAAACCTCTGCGCTGGCTAACAGGTCTGACAGGTCCATGCAGAAAAAAGGTCTGGGGTGAGGAACTGGAGGGCGGAGCGTTAGCACGCCCGAGGCCATGCCCCCACGCACTATACTAAATTTAAAGGGGGAAAATCAATTTTTTTGCAGCCAACAAATGTGTACAAGTTGTCACCACATTGATGTGTGTTTTTTTTGTTGTTTTTAAAGAGGTGGTAGGTTAGAACACATTTGATTTTAATGTAAATCTAGTGAGAGGGTGGGGAAGGTGCGAAATCGCGGGCCTGCCCAGCATAGAAATACCACAAAAAATACACAGGCTTTACCTTACAACTTGGATTTGAAGTTCCTACAACTGAGTGATTGGATTCATCTCCAACCTCTGGTGCTCCACCAAGCTGGTTTCATCCAGATCATTATAACATTAGTATTTTTATTAAATAATATGATAATGTGTGTATTCCTCCCAGACCTTAGGATTGTCAGATATAGTCTTGCAACAACCCAGCTATTGCTGTACACTCAAGTGGATCTCAACAGAACCTTGAATTAGTACCTTTTATTGGATCGGGTCCCACCACAAATTAAGGTTTCAGCAGGGGTCTCCAAGTCCTGGAGTGCAGCGTTCATTCTGGGCTGGTCTTTCCATAACCCAGGGTCCAGCTTGCCTTTTTGCCAGGTTTATGCTATACCCTGGTGTCAAGACTTGAGCAACCAACACTAGCAAAGTTACTAGTTCTCCCAACGAGCCATTCTCTCTGCTCTGAGAGGAAATGGTGGAGAACACTTCCTCTCTCCTAGCTGTGGATTCTACTCCCAATGCCTGTGCCCTCAGTGCGCCTTTCCAGCCCCTTTCATAGACTACAGTTTTCTGCACATCTTGTCTCAGAGATTACATTTCCGATATGCTTGTTAGGGGAGAGTTAGAGAATGTTCTAGACAGTCGGACTCTTGAAGATGCAGGTTTCATGGTCCATGATTAACAAGCTCTAAAACCCAGCTAAGGGTGAAAGAAGACACTCTGGTGCAAGTAACCAGCCTGCAATATCCCACAGCATCCACCATCTAGGAGCCACATTGGGTAGTGGGCGAAATGGCCATAGGCATAACATCTCACACTGTTCACAAAAGATGGGGAGTTCGTCCCACTCCCTGCACCACATCACTTAACTTAAGTCTTTTGGTGTTTCCTTCTCTGGCTCAGCTACTAGGACCTCTCTTACAAGGATAAGGCAGTGTTTCCTGAAGTCAGTGAAAATAATCGGGTTCTGTGTTGGCCCCTTCATGGGTCATCTCCTGTGCCTCTACTTGCTGAAAGACTGGCTCCAGCAACTCAAACTGTAGTCACCTCAAATTCACTGTTACACCCAGCTCCAACATATCTGCATTGGAGACCCAGACCAGCCTCTCCCAGGAGTCTCAATCATTTTGAAAGGTTAAGCTAAATAGGGCAGTTTACCACCAGCGATCTGCATAAGCACTGGTTGTAAGAGCAGCAGAGCAAGTTAAGTTGGAGAGTAGGTGGTCAGCACCTGGGACAGAGTACATGCAGTACAGTCGCCTCTCTCCCCACATAAATGCAGATGGGACTGAGCTATGAGGCAGGAAACTGGAAAGCAGAGACTGCCCTAGTTATTAGGATACAGAGCTAGCAGACATAGGCGAAGGAACAAGTTACTTACCTGTAACTGTTGTTCTCCAGCATGGGTCTGGCATGGATTCACATGCTCATGAATATTCCCCGTCAGGCTGGGAATCCTCGGTAAAGAAAAAATCAGTATCAGTTTTATTTCTGATCTGTCTTTCGTAGTAGTAACCAATCACTGATCTCTGCGTCATACTGACCACAGCCAATGACTGCCCTCTACCCAAGCCCCGCCTCTGGCAGCCATCTTCAGATTTGGTAGCACGTGAAGTGGCAGTATGACCAAGTGAAGAGCCGCAGAGGGGTAGGCGGGAGGGTTCGCATGTGAATCCATGCCAGACCCATGCTGGAGAACAACAGTTACAGGTAAGTAACTTATTCCTTCTCCAGCATGGGGTCTGGCATGGATTCACATGCTCATGAATAAAGAATACATAGCAGTACACACATGCACAACCACGGGAGGTGGCAAAGGCTCAACATTAAGCATTACATCAAACTCAACATTAAGCAATTCTTACCTCCTCACCCGGCTCACCTTAGGCGAACAGATTGCGCAGCACTGCTTGGCCGACCCTGGACTCCTCCCTGGAATCCCGATCGACGCAGTAGAATTTCGTGAAGGTGTGCGTCGACCTCCACATAGCAGCCCTGCAGATGTCCAGCAAGGGCACACCAGATAGGAACGCTGTGGTAGCTGCGATCGCTCTGGTGGAATGGGCTCTCGGACGGCCAGGCAGCGGTCGGTTTGCCAACCGATGACAGTACATGATACAGCCGGAGAGCCATCTGGAAATGGAGGCCTTTGAGAGAGCCTTCCCCTGATTGACAGGTCCAAAGTTCACAAAAAGTTGTGACGTCTTCCGAAAACACTTCGTGCGGTCCACTTAAAACTTCAGCGCTGCAGCCACATCCAGCGAGTGCAAAGTCCTTTCGGCCGGCGACGAAGGCGACGGGAAGAAAACAGGCAACACCAAGGGTTCGTTGAGGTGGAAGTCCGACGGCACCTTGGGCATGAAGGAGGGGTGCGTCCTGAGCACTAACCTCGTGTCGTGAAAAGTCAAGTACGGGGGCTTGCAGGAAAGGGCCAGTATCTCTCCCACTCTTCGTGCGGAGGTGATGGCCACAAGAAACGCTGTTTTCCACGACAAGAACTTCAACGGAGCCGAGTGCAGAGGCTCGAACGGAGGTCCCATGAGCTTGGTCAGCACCACGTTGAGCTCCCACGCCGGGGCCGGAGCCTTCACCGGCGGGAACGATCTGAACAGTCCCTTCATGAATTCTTTCACCAGACGATGAGACCACAAAGACGTCCGCCCCGTGGTTCTGGTGTATCGGGAGATCGCAGCAAGATGAATCTTGATGGACGCGTGCGCCAGTCCAGCCTTGGCCAGCGTCAGAAGGTACGGCAGTACCTGGGGAGCCGTAATCCGTAGAGGGTTAATCTTCTGTGCGTGGCACCAGACAGAGAACCTCTTCCATTTGTGTCCATAGCATTTAAGAGTGGAGGACGCCCTGGCCTTTGCAAGAACCTCTCTGCAGTTGGCCGGTATGTCGTATCCTCCAAACTCTAACGCTGCAGGAGCCAGGCCTGCATGTTCAGCGACTTCGGGTCGTGATGGAGGATGGCGCCTCCTTCCCTGGAGAGAAGATCCGCGTCCACTGGCAGCTTGACGGGGACGCTGACAAGTCCAGAAGGTCCGGGAACCATATCTGCCTCAGCCACGCAGGTGCGACGAGGATCATCCTGCACTGTGACCTCTTGAGCTGGTTGATGAGCCGGATCAGTAATGGCAATGGAGGGAACGCGTATAGAAACAGGCCCTCTCAGGGGAACGAGAAAGCATCGCCCATGCTCCTCGGCTGGGGAAACCTGCTGGCGAACCGCCGGCACTTGGAGTTCGTCGCCGTCGCAAACAGATCGATCTGGGGTGTGCCCCACCATCGGAAGAGGCGGTCCACTAGATCCTGTCATAGTTCCCACTCGTGGCACGAGCGCAGCTCTCTGCTGAGCGAGTCGGCGATGGTGTTTTTTTTACCCCTGCCAGATGAAATGGCACCAAAAACATCCCTTGGGCGACGGCCCAATGCCACAGATCCTGCGCCTCCTTGGACAGGGCTGGGGATCTGGTACCGCCCTGCTTCCTGATGTAGAACATGGTGGTGGTGTTGTCGGTGAAGATCCTCACCACCTTGCCCTTGAGGGACGGAAGAAAGGACCTGAGGGCCCAAAACATTGCACGGAGCTCCAGGACGTTGATATGGAGGGACTTCTCCGTCGGAGGCCAAAGGCCTCTCGCGTGCAGATTTTCGGTGTGCGCTCCCTACCCCTCCAGGGAGGCATCCGTGGTCACCGTCTCCTGGTGGCCGGGGGTCTGGAAGTCCATGCCCGCCATAAGATGCGCGCGGGTGCCCCACCACCGGATCGCTCGTCAGAAACTCCCGTCGAGTGTGATCCTCTCCTCGAAGCTGCCCGTCGTCTGGATCCAGCGCGCGTCCAGGAACTCCTGCAACGGGCGCATCCGGAGCCTGCACAGGCGGATGAGATAAATGCAAGAAGACATCATCCCGAGGAGGGACTTGATGGACCTCACCCTGGCCGCGTCCGCAACCAGCATCCGCTGCACCTTGCCCAAGATGGCCCTCGTCCTTTCCTCCGACGGAGAGGCCAGAAGCGCCACTGTGTCGAGCTTCGCTCCCAGAAACAGTGCGTCTTGTGCGGGCACCAGGTGGGACTTGGCGTAGTTTATGGAGAATCCCAGGTCTGTGAGTAGTTGGACGGTCCTTGCCGTGTGCTCCACGGCAAGCTCCTTCGTCTTTGCTCGGATGAGCCAGTCGTCCAGGTAGGGGTAGACGTGGATCCCCTCTCGGCGCAGCTGCGCCGCTACCGTGCGAGGCACTTGGTGAACACCCTGGGTGCCTACCTCAATCCGAAGGGAAGGGCTTTGAACTGGTAGTGACGCCCTTGGACCACGAACCTGAGAAACTTTCGGTGTCCCTTTAGGATGGGAATATGGAAGTAAGCATCCTCCAAATCCAACAACGACAGGAAATCGCCCTCCTCCAGTTGACCCAGGACGTGTTGGAGGGTGACCATCCGGAACTTCTGTGCCTTGATGAATTTGTTCAGTCGTCGTAGGTCCAGGATGGGACGCCATCCTCCCGTCTTCTTCTTCACGAGGAAGTATCTTGAGTAAACTCCGGAGCCCCGAAGCCACTTTGGGACGAGCTCGATGGCGCCCTTCTTGAGCATCGCCTTTAGCTCCAAGAGAAGTTGAGGGACGTGATGTTCTTTCCTGGGCACAGGGGGGACGCGCGGGCACCTCTTTAGAAACTCGAGCGCGTGTCCCTGAGCTAGGGCGTCCAGCACCCAACTGTCGGTGGAGATGGACTCCCACACGCTGACGTAGCTCGCCAGCCGGCCTCCCACCGGGGTGCTTCGGTGGGGGCCCGACCCCACGGCCGGTTCAATCCTGCTTCGACGAGGCTTTGCCGCCTTGTCCTCCTTGGCGACGACGGCGGGGTCCGCCTGACTTGCCTCAACCCCTGTAAGCTTCCTGTGACGACGAACGGGCCGTTTGACGGTAGGTGGAAAATCCGCAGCTGGAACCTTTGGAGGCACCCGGTTTGCCTCCGCCGCTCCGAAAGGGCGGCCGCCGTTGCTGGAGAACCCCAAGAACCCGGGCCGTCTCCGTGTCCGCCTTGATGGCTTGAAGGGAATCGTCCACTGTTTTCCCCAAACAGGTTGTTTCCGTCGAACGGCATGTCCAAGACTCTGGTCTGCACGTCCTGACGGAAGTCAGTAGCCTTGAGCCATCCACACCGCCTAAGGCACACGCCGTTGCCCAACTGGCGAAATCCAGTGTCAGCAATGTCCGTAGCAATCGTAATGGCGTGGTCCGACGCCACCTCTCCTTCCTGCAAGAGTTCTAGGGCTTCCGCCCTCTTGTCGTCTGGTAGGAAGTCCAGCAGGGGGGCCAGTTTGTACCACAACTCCCTGTCGTAGCGGGCTACGATAGCCAAGGCGTTGGCCGCCTTAATCGTCGTCGCTGCCGACGAGATGACTCTGCGTCCCATCGTGTCTAATTTCTTTCCATCGCCGTCCGACGGGGAGGTCGACGTAGAGGCCGCGCCCCCCCCCCCGCTTTCTTCCTGGCCGCCGCAGAGACGACCGAGTCCGGGGTCGGCTGTGCCCGAAGGCACAAGGGGGCCGCGTACGGGACCCGGTACTTCTTCTCGTACCGATCCCTTCTAGCCGGCGTCGTGGATGGGTTCTTGAGGAGGGCGAGGCCCTTATCCCAAATATCGTCTAGTAGAGGGACAGCGAGGACAGTCTTCCTCTTGGTCTCACGCCGTTGATAAAGGAAACCTTCCTTCTTCTCTTCCGGGCAGAGCTGCAAAAGCTCGGATGCCCTGGCGATCATGGAGTGAAACGATCCAATCTCGTCGGGCGGGGAAGCCCGGGTGGGAGGTGACGAAGGGAGATCCTCGCCGTGTCAGTCCCCGTATCATCCCCACGTGTCGTGGACGGGGAGGAGGGCTAACAGGGCGCGATGGCTGAAAAGGAGGATGAAGCCTTCTTCTCTTGTCGGGAGCGGTTCCTCCGTTGGTGGTAACGGCAGTCTCGTCCTTATCTCCGAGCATAAGGACTGTATAGCCAACAAAATGGCCGCCGAGTTGTCTTGCGGCACTGGTTGAGGGGAGTCCGACGGGCGGTCAGGAGCCCCGTCGGCACCCTCGACGTTCTCGTCTACTACGTCGGGGTCCCTCCCGACGGGCTGGTCTTCTTCCACGCCAACGCCGTGGCTTAAGACTTCGATCAGCTCCTCCTCAGAGGTTGAGGCCGAATCCACGACGACCTCCTGCCCCCCCCCCTTTTTCTTCTCCGTCGGAGGTTTCACGGGGGTCCTGTCGATGGGCATGAAAGAGGACTCCCTCCGTGGCAGGGAGACTCTGGGCCCCGAGGTCGCCACCACTGGTGTAACCTCCACAGGCTGAGCCAGGGCCGCCGCGACTGTCTCGATAGAGGCCTTGGCCGGGTGGATTAAGGCTTTCACCACCTTCGGTGCGCTCACCGCCTTCTCCTTGGGGGGAGGGTCACCACCTCGCTCCCCCTCCGATCGGGCCTTCGAGCTTGACCGGGGTCTCTCCAGGAGCTTCGCCGGGTGCTCGGCCTTCCTCTTACCCGAGCCAGAGCGTTGGCTCGTGGTTGATGGCGCCAGGGAGGATGCGCCCTGCCTGGCGCCCGTAGAGCCTGACCGTTCGGCGCTCCCGGTGCCAGCGGATTCGCGGTGCTTGGCCTTCTGTTTGACCCCTGTCGCCGGGGCGCCCTCAAAGGTCTTAGAAGACCGCTCGGACTTCTTCTTCTCGCCTGACGGGCTCTTTCCTTCCAGCCAGTTGGCGAGAAGTTGATGGCGGTCCTTCATGGTCCACTCTGACATATTGCCGCAAAACGCACAGTCCTTCTCCACGTGCGTCTTGTCCTCATGTAGGCAGTAAAGGCAAAGGGAGTGTTCGTCCTCCTTAAAGACATTCTGAAGCTGGCATCCAGGGCAGACCCTGAACAGCTTTCCGGGCGTCGAGCTTCCCTTCTCCTGGGCCATGTCCGAGATGGGCCTGAGAAACTTCTGGAGTCCTCCAAAAGCGTGGCTCGACGAAATCTTCATCTTTGAGGGGCGTAGACGAATCCGACACGGGTCCCCGTTGATCGGATGAAGAAACGGTGGAGCTTGAGGCTCTTTAGACCGAAAAAATAATTTTTTCTAAGAAAAAACGTGAAAAAAGCACTAACGCTCGAGAGCAATAGCACGAGGATCCCAACACTTGAACGTGCGGTAAAAATCTGAAGATGGCTGCCAGAGGCGGGGCTTAGGTAGAGGGCAGTCATTGTCTGTGGTCAGTATGCCGCAGAGATCAGTGATTGGTTACTACTACGAAAGACAGATCAGAAACGAAACTGATTTTTTCTTTACCGAGGATTCCCAGCCTGACGACGGGGAATATTCATGAGCATGTGAATCCATGCCAGACCCCATGCTGGAGAATGTGGTAAATGAGTTGAGCCGTGGCAAACAATATCCTTGCATTCAAAACGAAATAAATGACAAATCAAGCAAGAAGTTGTGGGGCAATTATAATTATAATGAGTGTGTGAAATAGACTATCCGAGTGAGAAACACTGGACAGTTACAATGAGGGGGACCAACAAAATTTAAAATAAGAGCATCATGCTGTGTGTAAGTCAGATATAGGAGACAGACAAGAGGACATGGTTAAAGAACTTTTATTTGAAATCAAAGAAAACTCAAGTCCTACCACTATGACGAGTTCCCTGCTCTAAAAAACAAAAGAATGCTCATCAGGATGTCAAACAAATAAACTTGGTCCTGGCGTCAAACCCAAGTTATCACAACTTCTGTCCTACCACTATGAAAAGACAGACATCTAGGTTTAACTTAGGATAGGAAGTCTACCTCTGGATTCACTTGGTGGAGTCTGGTTTCCTGAACCCCACCAAAGAGTTCTCAGAAGTCTCTTCCAGCTACTGGGTTGGTAGTTCCAACGAACAAACAAAAGGGGATTTACAACAAAGTCTATTCCAGCTCTTGGCCTGGTGATTCCAAGGAACAAAAAAAAATAAAAATCTTAATGTTCTTTTTTGCAGAACAATGGCTTTCTCCGCTTGTCCAAACAATTCTTTGTTTACCCCTCCTCAGGACTATACTAATTAGTTCATCGGGTTTATGGCTATCAGTATTTACAAAAGACCACTCGGTTAGGTCATGGGCTTGCTTAACAAAACTTGGTTCCTGGCTTTGGTCATAGTTTCTCTTAACCCCGCCGGTGTTCTTCGGATTATTAGTAGGCTACAGGCATGCTTGCCCCCACACCTCTTTGTGTGCAGCTTTCCTTGCAGCTTCTCTTACCCCCCCCCGCACCCCTCCTGCAGTCTTCCACTTAGCAGCCCTGTGTGAGCTTTAGTTGCGGTTTCTCTGGCAGTTTCTCCTACCCTCTTATCGGATCTTCAGATTACCAGCCCCATATGGGCTCCGGGGTTGTCACACTGCTTTCCACTCACTATTCGTACAATGCCACATACCTTCGCTCCAATGGTGGAGCTTGGTTGAGGAGGTGATCTCCCCTGGAGAACGTGGACCTGCGTTCTCGTCCTTGCCTAGGACTGCGCAGTCAGCTGCTTCGTCTCAGCGCTATCCACCTGCACTGGAGGAGCAGTATGCCAGTACATCTTCCGTCGCAGGAAGTGGGTTGCTCTCCTGGCAGTTCCGGCCTCAGCGGGATCTCTGTTGCCAGGGGAAGCAGTCCCTCGTGGACTGCTTTGGGTCCCGCTGAATACGCAGACTGCATGGCTCTCCCGTATTGCTCCTGAGCGGGCAGGACTTGCTCCTTTGCGAGGCAGCATGCTTCGAACTGGAGTGAGGCAAGGTGAAAGGTAATCCCCACTTAAGCATTCCTTGGCACCAGAGGGAGGACGTTTACCCAAAATGCAATCCCACTTGCCCCGTCCCTTAGGGTGGGTGTTCTGTAGCAGGCTCACCTCCTTGGTCCCAGTCCAAGGTTCAAAATTGAGATTCAGTGATCAGGAGCTAAAACCAGCTCGTGGTGTCAGGCATCACCCTGTAGGTAGGAGCTTCCGCAAAGGAACTAGGAGATACCGGAGATGTTCCTTTAACTTTTTGTCCATTTTGTATGAACCATTGTGTTTAAATGTGTAAAAAAAAAAAAAAAAAAAAAAAAAAAGTCAGGCGTGCACCCCTGTTCCCAGTAAAAAAGTTCTTAATGCAAATAGTAGCTGGGTTAAACGTGTATTAGATGTGTTCTAATTCTTCTTTATTAACATTCTCAAATACTCGAAGTTAATGTCACAGTTACATGTTTGGAAGGAAACAGTTGGCCCTAGGAGCCAAAAGTAGGTCATAGTAGCTGTTGGTTTTAAGCTAACCAGGCTCCACTATGCTTGACGCGGGAGCTAAATGGCTCCCAGCTCACCTCAATTTCGAACCGTGCAGTCTCCCATTCGGGAGACTGGACGAATTCCGTGGATTGGTCCCAGCTGTCAATCCAAATGGAGAAGAGATCCCTGGCAATCAACTACTGAGAAAATGATCTGGTGTGAGGAAGTTAACTGGCAAACAAAATGTAATCCATCTTCCCCAATGAACTTGTCCAGTCCTGCTTCAAACTAAACACATTTGCTCTTTCTTTGCAAACATTTTGAGAGATATGGACATTGCTTTACCCCCCACAAATCCTGTGGGGTTGTATCAGTCTAACGAAGAATTTGGAAAACAGTCTCGATGACAAACACATAATTTATCACAGAAGGAGACAACTTATTTTAATGAAGTCAAAATATACACCAAAATTGGAGGTCTCCAACTGCCCCTCCTTCCAATTCCAATGTAAAAAGTGCATCCCTCCCCAAAAGCCGCTCCGTTGTGACCCCATAGTGGGAACCTCAGAACCAGTATGAATCACAGGAGCAGTTTGCACCAGATTTCCTTAATTGTAAACATACTGAAGCGTTACACGGTAGGCCTTGTTTTTCTACACCATTTGTGTCACCCACAAAAATCTTTGCAGGTCTACATTCTAGTTTGCAAAGAAAGCCCTAAAAGCAACAGCTCCAAAGAACTGCACCATGCTTGTATAGATTGTAAGATGCATCATACAAATAGATTACATGAAAGGAATTAGTAGCTCTCCAAATGTTTATAAAAAGGCATGTAACGCAAATATAAAAAGGTATACCAAGAGAATATTAAAAAAAAGATTAGAACAAAATGGAGATTAAAGACCACTGTTCAGTTAAACCTTGAGAAGGCACGTCTCGAGGATGAATAGCAGTAATAAACCTGCAAAAAAATAAAAGGTCATGGGGGGAAAAGACATCCCTCTGTACAATGAAACCCCATGTGGAAATAGCTTTAATGAGTGTAGCAGGAAGTGTGCCATTATGGCGCGGAGGGAAACATGGTAGGACATGACAGAATAGTGGGCCATCAGGGCAGAGGATAGGGAGAGGAATTGATCCAAGGTTGGCAGAAAGAGGTTCAATGTTGGATGCTTCAAGTGCAAACAGTGTTGGAAAGAAGACTATTGTTTAATAAACATTTCTGGAAGAACATTAAAAAAATAAATAAATTTAAAAAAAAAAAAAGAGATGAAGACTGTTGGAATCGGAGAGTACATTATCTGGAATGGACCAAAAGAACCTTTCCGGGGGTTCTAAGAATAAACATGCATCCGTCATCATTTGGCCGATGTTATAGCAGATGAAACCCTAGAACAGCTTGCAAAAACCCCATCCATGCAAATAAGCATTATATATATTTTATTGCTTATTTTCATGGATGGGGTTTTTGCAAGCTGTTCTAGGGTTTCATCTGCTATAACATCGGCCAAATGATGACTGATATATATATTCACATACACAGACAAAAATAAAAAAGGTAAGCCCATTCAAGAAGTTAGTTTGTTTTTTAGAATGATTAATAGCTTTCTGAATCTCACTTAAACAGTTAGCTCACCTTGGACTTTGCCAGAAAGTAGATATCTGGGTGTAACAGCATCAGCCATGTGCACCTCATCACTAGGCTGCCGAATGGCAGAGAAGTCCTCCGATTTTTGTCGGTTGGAGAGTCCACCAATAGTTTTCCTGGTTTTGTTTTTTGTGTCTGGTGGTTGATCCTGCTCTACGCCCCCAGAAAATGCCTGCAGAGAAGCACCATCTCGCGAACAATTAAAAACAACTCTGCCACCAGAGGCATCACTCACAACAATAAGGCCAAGCTTTGGAGTAGAGTCTCCATGCAATGCAACACTCGTGTCCTGGCTTGTGTCTGTATCCCTTCTTCTATGTTGCTGGCTAGCCAAGGATTGAGATTTTCGGGCCGCCTTGTCTTCTGCGGATTTCTCAGATCCCTGGATGGGGTGCTTTTCATGTTGCAACATTTTACTGGGCGAGTATGTCTGTGCATGAAATCCGTTTCTTCCTGAAGCTTCTCTCATGCCCCTCGTCGTAGGAGAGCCATACTCAAAAGCAAAGTCAGGGAGACCAGCTTCCTCTTGCTGTAGGGCATGTTCAACATGGTTCAAATACGCCCTGAAACGACCACTGTGGTGCTGCTGCACAAGCCTGGCGTAGGCATTCTTCTGAGGTACCACAGGCTTTTGTCCCTCTCTACTGCCATGGGCAGCCGCACCTCTTGAATATCCCAAATGATCCATTCTCCAAAGTTATGTTCAAACTTCAGACAAAAAGAAAAAAGAAAATAAATGATTCTTGCTAGTGCCAAAGTTTTTAGAAAAACTGTATACACACACCATTGTTAGTGACAAACACCAAAAGAGGAGCACGACATATGTTTTGTACAAACTGCTGTTGGTAAATATTTCACTTAATAACCCGTGTTTTCAAGCACACACTTGTCCAATGTTCAGCTTCAGATCTCAAACAAAAATGGTTCAATTGGACATTATCAAAACCTACAATATTTCATCCTCCTTCTACCAACCTAAACATTATGCATTAATTATTCATCCCCACAGTGTGGATAAATCGGACCAAAGGCAAGTGCCTTAGTAACCTTACAGCAAACTTTCCTTAAATCCATGTCACAAGTCCAACGTCACCTTCTTATATATATGCCAGAACCCAAACATTGCAACTAGAGCCAACATGGTTCCTTTCTCGGTCATTGTCGAGATCCAGATCAGTGTGACAGCGTAAATAAACAGAGTTGGTGTTTAAAAGGCATTTGCCAAAAACGAATGCACTTCTACTGGTCAGGTCTCCCTTTATCTCAAGGAACGTCATTAAAATATTTTTCTTTTAAAAAGGACTTGATTGAAGAGAATACTCTACGCCAGAAGAAGGTCAGTCAGAATTACAAAAGCAGGACTCTTATAGATCACAAACACCAAGGTATGGCCGATCAAATAAAGACATTCACCAAATGCAAAATCTCCATTTTTTTTTTTTTTTTTATTACAAATGATCAGGTGGGGGGGGGGAACAGAATGACTACAAGACGTCAAATGATTCACACATCAGATGCGATATGCAATAAAACGGCAGCGACATCCCTCCAGAAACCTCCTATGTTAGTTGGTTGACTCACAATGGATTTACTCCAGCAGACGAGACAAGAGCTGCATTAAATTGCAAGAATAACCCTAACCTGTGAATTCACAAGATATCACAAAGAATGGACATTAAAGTGAGGCGATCAAAGTGCACTTCCATTGTCCTCGGAGAGATCAGCTCTAAAGCAGTCAGCCAAAAATCCAACACCCAGATTTCCCAAATAAATGTAAGAAATAACAGGAAACACTAGACATACAAACATGGAGCGGAAGGTCATGGCAGAAAGTGCACAAACCTCCAATCACTGCACACTGCAAAGAATAAAATATGCTTTTCATTTCAGCCTCAAAGGGACACAGTTCATTATTGGTCAAGTGTACCAGCTAGGACAGCAATGCCGCAAAGTTTGAGGAATTAAAGTTTAAATATTGAAATAAACTAAAAACGTTGACGATATGAAAAACGCCCCCATTCATGTGCTAGAAGGAGAAGAGTGACCCATTCGCCTTTCGGCAAGCTACAAATTATTAGCGTGGTGTCGAAAACATAGGACAGGCTACCTGGTAACTGTCGAGGCATGACATTGCTGCCCCGAAACATACTATCCATGGTGGTGTGCTGGTACAAGAAATTGCCAGCCCATTTAAAAAGATTTCACACTGATTCCACTCTAAAGAAGAGCAAGGCAATCAGGTATTTTGACAAAATCTAGCCTGGGTAAATTCTTGTAGTTTTGAATTCCATCTAAGTTTTACCAGGAAATTCACATGGTGTAGTACAGCAATGACTTCTATGAATTCATTAAGTTGACTGTAGAAGGTGGTCTCAGATTATTTTGCTGTACGTGCCAGAACAAGGAGCCGCGTACCACTGGCATGGCTCAGACTAAATTGGTGGACCAGCTAGTAACTTGTGAGTTCATAAGATATCACAGTGTACCCTGCATCCTTTTGGGAAATAAACTTTAGGGGTGCATGGACCCTTTACCTGTCAAATAACTCATACCCCCGATCAACTGCACAAGAGGTAGTTCAAGCACCCAGAAAAATAGTTTTGAACTGTGAATTTCCAATTTGTTTTGTAAGAACCCCTCTGCTACAAAGCTTAGTTCCATCAATGAAATGAAATTGCTGCTGTAGTGGAAGGGTACCATTACTATAGGAGATGTTTTGGACCAGTTTAAGACAATCCATCCAGCATCCTGTCCTTTGGGCAGTTTTCGGTTGACAGTCATCAGCTGGGAGGCATACGCAGCTGTGGATGTACTGGTCTATTGGGGACCTCTCGAATCTCACAGTACCATGTATACCAGACTTCTCATAATTTGGTCCTGTGCAAGTCTGTCCTCTACTAGCTTAAAATGGAGAAGCCCGACGTTTAATAGCTTCTCTTCTTCAACTGATGCAGTTAACTCAAACAGACTTGCAGTAGACTTAAGAACCCCAGAACTCCCAGCTTTTTAAAGTTCACACATATCGATTAATACTTTTTAGTTCTGCAATAATGCAATCAAATGTAAAAAACAATGTTTTTGATTATTCGGCATTTTAAAAACACAAACAATACTCAGGAGTTTTACACACACACTATGCAATGTTGTATATTTTTAAAAACGTAATGGACCAACATTTAAGGCTCAGAATACACAGCCATTCAGTTATAATGGTAAGCACAAATGACCCAACGCTAGAGAAAGCGCAATTAATGATCTTTGTGATCACTACTTTTTATAGCAAATGTGAACATTTGTATTTTTAGGTTCATGCATTAAAGGTTAAAGTATTTTAACATTTGCTGTGGGCTCTCATTTCAGAATCGATGCTTTATGGGTTTACAACCAACATTACTACTGCAATAGCCCTGCTCATTTTGTGTTGCCCCTTCCAATTCTACTGTGCTTACATGTAAATTCACTGTCCCCATCAGTATTGTACAATGATCTACTGGAATCATTCTTAGGAGCAACATGTGAGACATGAAACTATTGTATACTGAGCAATAGTATCCTGAACAGTCTTTCTCCAACCAGCACAGACAAATCACAAAAGGTAGGACTGGAACACCAGGTTATGTTAATAGTTCCTATACTGTGTCAGTCCCCACTGCAGTAGTCCAACAGGGCCAAGGCTTGGCCAAATAGTGGCATGTCGTGCCCACTGTAGGCGTATCCAGACCTTGTTCTGTAAAGGAATGGGAAAGAGCAGCACAGGAGGTGGGTTGAAGGGGGGAGCAGAGTGATATATGAAAGAGTTGAACAGGAAAGAAGGGTTGGACGGTAAGGTTGGAAATGGTGATCGTCGACATGCCTGGAACATCAGTACGAAGAGATTGGAGCCTACCTCGGATCAAGAAAGAGGGCAATGCCTTATGCTCCTAAGAACGAGTGTATAACCTGTGACCTTGATTACGGAGTCTTATTTGCGTTTAGATGGTACTCCAACCTGACTCAGATGGAGCAATCGGTAATTATCAGAAAGAGTCCAAAGGTAAATGCAGTGGACACAAAAGGAGAAGGGGGACAGGGTGCCATATTTGCATGACCATGTACTTAAACTTGTGATTATTTCAAGAAAGATTGTTGAAGCATGAAAGAGGTCTCATTGCATGGAGCGTGATTTGGCCCATTCACAACAGTGTTAAGCTTGAGAATTGGACCTTTGGTTGCAATTTTGGACACCCCTCGCCAGCTCCATGCAAGAAAATGTCATGTTTGGAATTTACCTCTGCGGCCGACATAAGAGGATAATATGGATTACATTTGCATACTTCGCATCAATTCCCCAACAGGAGAATAGTTTACCTGAACTTTTTGGAGGAGGTCTAGACATTTTGCAACTTTACCTTGTTAATTATGCACATTTCGAATTTGCAGGAATCAGACTTTTAAAAGTGTCATTCCACATCAGCACAATATACTGACAGGGACTACTTATTGGGCTTCTAAATGTCATTTTACAGAGTCTTCTTCATATCCCACAGTACCTCAGTGTTGCTCATCCAGTCCCTGTTAAATGGATGGGTCCTTTGGAGTTCCTGTAGGACTACTGTACCCATAATGCTTATGGCGCCATATACTCGGACCACCTATTGATAATAACTAGAGATGGCACACTAATTACTTCTCCATCTGGTTTCCCCTTCAATATTAGCGACTACCAGGATCACCATCCTAAGATAATATAGCAAATACATGCGCGTGAGGGCAGAGGTGCATTTCACCAGCATTGCGTAATGTATACTCCAAGTCCTCTTTCTGTATCCATCATCTGTTACAAGGATACCAGAGCCGGCAACATACAGCTCGGCTATTCACTTCGGTGGCGCCGACGTCCGCGACAGAGCAACACGGTCAGGTAAGCTACTACACAGGGGACAGTGCTCCTACCCAATTGGACACATTATTTGTAAATGAATTTGTTAATGTTCGAAGTTGGACAGGGTGCCTTCACCGAGCACTAACGGAGGTCTTTTTCCTCCGTTTCTCCGCAGACGGAGTTGTTTGAATTGACAAGAGACTGCCTTGTTTATACTCAGGCATAACGCATGGCCTGGTAAGTACCACGGCCATCTCTGTTTTTATTATATAATCCGTGCAAGGCAGATCAAATTATTGAACCCGACCTGCTTCTGTGTCTCCTTCTCCATAGGGTACTAAAGACCCTTCTAATGCATTAGGGTTATCAATCCCAGTGTCGGTGTGGAGTTGGGTATTGGACAGAATTGCCTGAGGCACACCTAGAAACTTTAATTGACACAAGTGAAAGAAAAGCGCCAAGGAATTTAAGTACCCACAAGGGGCATAAAAGGTTATTAAAAAGCTACATGTTACAAACCATCGACAATGAAATCATAGGTCACCACTAATTGAGGATTTGTATGATTGCCCTAATTTAGAGATTTATCCTATATTCACCGGACACTCATCGAGTGAAGAATCATCCATAGCAGGGATTCATCCAAGGTCTCAAGACCACCACCCGCTGAACACACAGTGGAGGTGAGTCTTCAACACACAGACTAGTAGCATATTGTGAAGACAGAGACATTAAGTGTCAGTAAATTGTGAAGATAACAGGTTTAGTTTAGAGTTGGTAATTAGTATTCCTATTTTGTAGCCCTTTAGATTGAAAGGCTCACGGATTCCATCAAGATACCAGACGGACTGGAGTGTTGCATCTCGTCCTGAGGAAGGTTGGCCAGAACTGTTGGGGATACATTTCATAAGCCTGTTCCACAATACAACCAAAACACGTGTAGATGATAAAAACTCTCCATAATAAGAACAGAGGGTCACATCTAGAAGACATAAGAGTGTTGGACTTGAAATTGCAAATCATTTCAATTGCTGGGTATAATGAACACCCATGTTTGATGAAATTGTAGTAGTATGAAGATTATCTGTATCAGTGAAGTATGAAGGGAAATGTTTTGTAAGGTTGAGTCTATTTTTAAAGTAGTATTTGCTGTTATGTGAAATAAATACCATATCAAGAAAAAAAAAAAACTGAAAAAATTATGAAAGATTCCTGTCATCATTGAACCTATTGGCCCATATTCTGCTTTTTGTTTATATAGTCTTCTGCCCTACATTTATCACACTACTGGGCTGATATGCAACATTTCAAAGAGGATTGAATAACCCTGTTAAGGTGTCAATCTTCATCAGTTTACTGTGCTGACAAGAGAGGAACTGCGTTGAGACCTCCAAAATGTAATCTTGGTATTTTATGCACTACTTATGTTACTCAGCTTTTATGTGAATTTCGAACTTACCAGACTCAAACTTAACAGGGTTAAATATATCAAATACTAACCAGGGATAAAGAAGCGCATTGTAACTGAAGGGCACAGCACTGGTGGGGAGGATCGCAAGTGAGGGAAATGGAGGAGTCGTACGACCGCCGCACCTGGCTGCCCTATGTGCAATCACAATGGAAATATCCGTAGAACGCAACTACGGGCCGCATGTTTGCATGCACAGAACTGCCTGTAAGTAGTTGTAGAACCGTACGTTTGTCGGTCGCACAACTTAGCACAAGCGTATCTCTTCCTGTGACCCCTGATAACTCTGCCCCTAGCCAAGATATGCAAAGAAACGTGTGATGTAGTTTTAGTACGTGGAAGGACTCACCCACGTCCTGCTAGTACCTTTGCACGTGAACATGCCACCTACTGTACCGTGCACACTCCAAGCTCATTTAGAAATGAGCAGTGCACATGTGCCGTATATTTAAGTGGTCCGGGGATGCCAAGGGTGTCCGTAGGAGACCTATGCACGTGGCCACAAAGTATTGCAGCCAATAAGCGTCTCGCGGACAGCCGTCCAAATGGATGACAATGGCGACATTACCATGGGAACGGAATCACGCTGCGCGTGGGCCCTTATTTAGCGGACACGATCCGGACCCGTGCACATCGAAAAGGGACTATTTTCTGCAATGTATGGTGTGTTGCAGTGAGAGTGAACGCTTACAGAGGTCCTGAACTCTCCCTTCTGCAAGTAGTTATTGTAGGGAAAGATTTAGGGCCACTTTCCAGTTGCACGTGCTCCACAACAGTCCTATAAAAAGGGCACACCCCACAACTGTGCTGCAATCCATGTTTGGCTTTCCAGAGAAGACCAGCGGTGCACATTGGTTCGTGCAGATATTGCTTTCTGCCCAATTCTGTGCCTGCAAAGTACCTCTCCAATTAATGGCCACCATGGCTTCTGCAACTACCTCTTCCTCAGGAGCACCACCACCACCACCACCACCACTTCCTTCTGAAGCGCCTGAGCAAGGGAACAGGCGTGATAAAGTGGATCGACATCAAAAAGGAAACAAGGATAAAGTAGAGGGAATCTCCATTGCATGCAGCCAGCGTGAGTCGTGGGTGTGGAAACTATTTACGACTGTTGGAGATGTGCCCGAATCTTGTGCAAACCAGGTAAAATGCAGTGAGTGTAGTACTCAGTCGTGGAAAACCTGGCTTGTACAGCTACGGCACCACCTCCATGCGGCGGCACCTGAAAACAAACCACAAGGCAGCTGTTTGGAGGGTTGTCCCTTTCCAAGAAGGCAGTAGGTTACTTTCCTCTACAGCACCCTCTGCATCTGCTCCTGCCACCACTAGGGACACTCCAGTGGGCCAGCGCGTCCCGCAACCAGCCTTGCGGGCCATACACACTGCAACAGACCCGTACCTTTCAACGGTCACTGTCTTGTGCATGTACTGCGATGCGATTCTGTGCAGAGGGGAACAGTTTCGAAGTGCTTTTGAGGCTTCGGTCCGGCAGCATGACAAAGAGTGCCCCCTTCCCAAGTGAGGTCCAAGCAAAATCTTGTGCTCTCCGCGTGCAATTTCGTATCCCTGTGATTGGTTCACTTTGCCAAACCTCCCTCGCATTCCTGTCCTTCAGTGGCGTGTCTTATAAAACAGTAAAAAATGCAACCCAACCAGAAGGCCGGGGGGGGAGGTGGAAGACAAAAAGGCTGATTGCACTGTTCAAAAATAGAATTTGAATGAAAGCATGCAGACGGTGGCGCATGAGTGCAACGTACACATTTGTCAACAATGGGCGGCGGGACTCAGTCAAAACCATTGTACGCATTCACAAAACAAAGTGGTGGCTCTGAAAAGAGCCTTTTTGTGGCGTTTGCATTTGGAATGTTCGAAGTGGTGAACACCCACAGGGAAAATTCTGGCTAAACTTTCAGGAAGCGCTGCACTGCATTTTGGATATTACACAGAAACAGCTAATTGCCAGCATCAGTCAGATGAACGCATCTGAACTAAAAATGTTGCTACTACAAAACGTAATGTTTTCATTGTGGAAGGAGAACATGCCAACGTCTCGCAAAAGTGCAAACAGCCTTGTTCACATTGCGCCACGCTTTTTCCATTTGTGACCCATACGAGGAGTAACGCAGCCACATCTGTCTCTGGACAATGCGAGAAAAATTATGTGTGGCGTTGGAAACATTCCATGAGTTGCCTTAATGTCTCCTTCATTGCAAACTGCAGTGAGATGCCGCTAACATGTCCTAAACTGTTCTCTCTTCAATAAACAATAATAATGTCTGGATGAGCGAGCATCAAAAAACTGGCACAAAGGGGACGCACATGGAGCCACTTCATCCCTCGTATTCCATACCAGTGCACATCGATATTATGGAACCCAAGGTTTGCTGCCAGTGCCCAGCGTTCTGCGTAAACCTGTACCCAATGGATCCAGGAGTCACCCAGAAGCCATAAAGCCAGCCTACTGAATGGGACAACCATATCATAGCCATCTGCACTTCTATTTGCAAACATGTTCTGGCACAATCGGTTGCTACACACCACACCCACGAAATCATATTGACCAATCCAAATTCATGCACATTGCAGCCCCCCTGAAAAAAAACAAAAACAAAGAAAAGACCCAGATGTAGTGCATGCGCACCTCCAAATGCCACAGCTTTCGAAAACCCATGGTCCTGTGTGGGGGAGGAGGATGCGCAAAAACACATTTGAAGCACGATAGACAATGGGCGCTTTTGTTGGTAGTTGTGAAAAGTGTTTTTTTTTATTTTTGTAAAGCGACTAGTAAACATCTTTGTGTGGTAGTTGTTGGGGATTGCCGTCTGCTTTTCCTCCTAACAGTATTACACGAGTGTCTGCAACGTAAATTATACATTGCAGAACAGAAGACTAGTTTTAATAGGTGGAAAAAAATATCAGCTCCACCGACAAACGTCACACTAGAAGCACTAAGGTTCTTATGGGCACAGAAGAACATCCTAGCATGTAACAGAAAAGCAGACAACCCGTATTCCCATTATTTCCATGGCAAGCATATTACGAATTACAGCATGGAGCATGTGCGCGCCCCCTGCCCAAACTACTGCAAGGGCCGCACCCCAGTAAAGCAGGGCCAGTCCCCTTTCCAGTAGCCTTTTCCCAGCACTCCTTCATTGGCTACTGTTAAACAGTCACATACGCATCCACCAATTACATTCAAGAATTCTGCATCCAAAGCCATCACCTCTGTTGAACAGTCCATACCAACCGTTAAACACGCAGAGTGCAAGTGTCCTGTAAATCAAAGCACTTGCATGGGAAAATACTGTAAAACGATCTACGAGTTCTGCATCGGCATCCCTACCCATCACCACGCCTTGCAGGTATTACTTTTTGTACAGTACATTTGCAACTGTGTTATACGTTCGTAGCAACAGGGTACCTGGCACTGAATCTCCATAACGTACTCAACATACTGTTATTTCTCCCATCACCTACCATTAAATGGCTCCTACAGTGGTAGGTGGTGCCATATGCCCATAGCAGCCATTGTTATATGCAAACGGTTACTCTGTTCTTTTTTCCGATGCTTTCCCCCCATTAACGCACCTATCAAATATGTAAAAATCGCACACAAAAAGGATCAGTCAGCGTATCCCACCAAACTAAGCCAAGTGCATACACTGCATGCATAACAGTTTCCTGCCACTTACCTTTCACACTTCATAGACCACAACATTACTGAAAGAAAACAAAAGTATGTGTGCATTGGCAGCAGTAACATTCATAAATGTGCATAAGGAAATTAAAGACTGGAAACAATGGCTCCCCTCAAGTAGCAAGCATATATATGCAGAGAAGTACATGCAATTGCACAAAAACATTCTGCTTTGCACTCTGTACATCTGCACCTTTTTGTCCTCCTTCCACAATGCAAAGTACTACATTTTGAAAGTAAATCGTCCTACACTAATATACACACACACACACACACACACACGTTCAATAAGACGTCATACAATACACTCCCAAATAACCCACCTACCGCCTTCACAAGCATGCTTATGCGTCCAAGTCCCCAGTCATATTGTAAGCCATCCATTTATACATCCACACTTGTTCTTCCTTCCAAGCCAACCCCCTAGCGTTTTAAAGAATGTATTGTACAAATCTAAGCACTATGACATTAGCCAACATATTTTCTTACCATCTTCTTATACAGGTGCAGTACCCACCTCTCTCCAGAAAGCCACTGGCGTGGGCACTTCAAAATACAACCTGCAATATATCTACTCTGACCAAGTAACAAATTAAGTACAATACCATCATAGTGTTGTACGTCTTACTAGAAGAGTGCACTATTGTATTGTAGCATATAGATTTGTTGCAATCCACCAGTATGTACTTCATTGTTACTCATGACACCTCTACAGGTGCTCAGTGTTTGTTAATGTCGCCACCATTAGACTAATCCCCACATAGCAAGATACTGCCCCCAAGCGAAAGTTAGAGGCCATTACACACTTCCATTTATATGCCTACCCTCCTATTGACCCACTCATGCAGACTGCACACATACATTTGAAAATCTGCACACCCACACTTCCCTTTCTTCGCAAACAGCTACTACACAATGTCTACAGAACTACAACTCCATAGAAAGCAACGCAGAAATAGAGCCACGCAACCTAAAAACATAGAAAGTAGTCATCCACTGCAAGCAAAACTTCTACAGAAAGTTGAAAGAGAAGAGCTAATCCAGTCATTAAGGAAAACTGATGAACTACACTGTCTTTACTGGTAGATGCATCTGTCAAAACGTGAGAATGAAAATAAAAGCACTAAAAACAGTGCAATGCGCACTACTGCTAACAGCACGTACAAATGGTAATGTATCACAATCAATCATTACAAAAAAATAAATTTTACAAAACAAAAAAACACAAAGTCCTTCAGAACCTTGTAAATCGAGGGAAGAAAAGCCACCTTAGAAGCTCTTGTAGACAGTGCAATGATTGTGAAACGGAAATTGTTTATAGTAATATTGAACAGAATGAAACCACTAACATGAATTGGTAAATTGCAAGCACTACTTCGAAACAAACGCAATATCAGCATACAAATCTTTGGCCACATCTGTACAGGTGAGTGGAGTCACATCACCAACAAAGAGCCATACTTCAATGAAGAATAATGCAAACAAGAACAAACCAAATTTCCTTACATCAGAGTGGACGAGGGTATGAAAAGATACACAATACCAGAATGGAAGAACACTGCTTTCAGAAATATCCCCATCAAACTTAGATTTCACTCTCCATTCCACCAAACCAACACACCTCACCTACAAGTGACCTTACAAGGCATAAAATAAGCAGTGCCGCATAGTAATTTGTTATGCAATTCTGTCAGTTTGCTAATCAAATGGAGACTTGTGTAGCAAAGATAGCTATTTAAGTTGCCCACTTCAATGAAAGCCCAGCTCGCCTTGCATTCCTCTTGCCCTCTGCTCGCTTCCCCCTCTTTTCTCTGTTCACTTCAAGTCCTAATGGAGAGAAAGTGCAGCAGTAATCATCTTCTCCACTCTTAAGTGCCAAAGGCATGTGTGGGAGCGTAACAGCAAGAATTTCTTTTTCAAATAATTGAAAGCCCAAAATAATCGGGATGCAACTTTTATTAACCTTTCTATAGCCTGTCTGGCAAACACCAGTATGTGTCAACTTTATATATTTTTTTTTAAAAGACAGCCATACAATTCCATTCCTAAAATGTAGGTTGTTACATAATGCATAATTAGTGTAATGCTACTGTAAAACACAGCATCATCTCCTATCGTAAAGTTTAGGTTAGTGTATCTAAATTTCATTGTGTCAACTATATTTCATTTTGTTGAGGAAGATGCATCATGTTGACGAGTCAACACTTTCGAAAACGTACATGATCAAATGCTTTTGTTGGCAAACCTAGTTATGTAACCTGCAGGTTGCATACATGTTGCAACTGGTGCTCAACCCATGAGCAAGCCCATACGCATTGACATTCTAAATTATCACCCAGTTGCTTTATACCAGGTGCCCTGAAATGGGGATGACCAAACGCTACAATATTATATCTAGTTTGCTCAGTTCTCTGCCTGCTACACAATCCACTCTGCCTAGTCTCTCTCTTTCCTCTTACATTGTGAATACACAAAGCAAACTAAATGCTTACGCAAAGTAGTGATCAATAGTTCATCCAATCTACATATCTATTGTAATACCAATCACTATAGTTAGCCTCCAGAGCTGCCTTTGCTTTATGATCACAATTGCATTATATATTGCCACCTGCAGGAGACAGCTGACAACTGTTTTTTCAGAGCCTGTTTTATCACATGTATTTGTGTCCATTCATGCAACTAACCTTTCACATTTTACAGACACTTAGCTGTGGCGCGCAAAGACTTTTTGCCCACTTGCATAGTCGAGTGCATTTTATGAAGGGCGAGGAGAATTTGCAAGAGATGTTAGAAACTTATATAACATTTACTTAGCAGTAAATATCAAACATATGTTTCACTGTATGACTGCCCTATGGGTGTCAGCAGTGTGCCAAACAAAGCGGGTTTGTAGTGACATGCACCATTGTGCATGAATCACATTTTAAATGTGTTGTTGTCCATTGCTGTGGATCGAGTGCATTTCTCTTAGGTTGAATAGTGAAACTAAGTTACCCGACCTATAGGTCTAGCTGAATTTTAAACAAATTTGCAAGGCCAGACTCCTCCAATTAATGTCTTATGTCAATGGTATGCAAAACTGCTGTATTGTTGCTCATTTCATGTCTTAGGTACAAATAACTTCTGGTGACAATAATATTATTCCAAAATTGCTAATGAAATGGGTCGGTTTGCTAATCAAAAAACATTTAATTCGCAAACTCTGCTAATCAATTTTTGAAAACTAATTTATGCCTGGACCTTGAAAATCAATGTACAACATTTGCCAATGCTTAATCAAATATTTGCAGCAATTCCTCAAACAGTATGTCAAAGGCAACGAGAAAATAAAAATAAGACAAAACTACAGACTCCTGTCCAGTGCGCAACTACACAGGAATAAGAGGACATTCCTTAGCCTGTATTTCTGGACCTCCTTGCAAAAGCACCTTCCACCATATCAAAATGTTAGCAACCCAGCATTTAGCAGTCAGAAATCTAGTTTACAAAATGTACTATGCAAAAAGTCCAACTTTAGCACTGCAACATTTAAATGATATTATGATATTCTCCAACAAGGTACACCCAAACAAGTGCTCGAAGAAATAGAGCACATGCAAAGGAAATATTGTAGAACTGAAGAGCTCTACACTGCAGCATTTTCATACAATAGTACTGACAACATTGGAGCCATCAACCTTTTATATCACACATACAGAAAAGAAATACAAAAGTTCAAAAGCACATCTGCTGAAATGCCAAACCAAGTATGCGTGTGTTGTCGTAGAACTTTCTATAGAGAGAACACCAAAACTGTAGATATAATGCAGAAAATAGAAGGCAATGAGGAATCTTAATGGTTTCAATTAGCTCTATACCTTATAGCTGAAAACAAATACAAAATTATGAACACCTCCATACTGTGCACATACTGCACTGCAAAACTTGACAATAACCAAAGGCCTTCACGGGCAATCAGCTATAATTTGGAAGTATTTCCACTGCCAAAAGCACTGCAGCAGCTTAATTTGTATGAGAGCATTATAATCCAAACAGTGCACCCATTTCAAGCAATAATACGACTTCACCCGAAAACTGCAAAATTGCCTCCCACCGTATTACTGAGAGGCATTCGTGGGAAAGTAGTTTATTTACCATTAGATCTCAAAGAAAATGTAGACACTATGAGTGCAAAGGCCAATAGAAGAATCTTTGATTATCCTGGTAAATGGTGTAACTACAAAAAGACAACAATAATTGGCAGCAACTAATGGACTTAAGTTAGGGAAGCCTTGCAATACCTTCAACAAAAAAATGAATACTACAAGGAAATAAATGTTGAAGAAAACCTGACTAAAACAACCAAAATAATTCAGGACTCCTCGACAACTGGCCAATTTGAGCATCTAGATCCTAGTGCTGCCTCCAATGTTTTAGACCACTATACAATTAACCCACTGCACTCCAAAGACACCGTAGACGAGGCACTACAAATATATAAAATGAGGCAAGCCAAAGGAGCGCCAATCAGTATATGGGAAAAAAGTGCAGAAGCACAAGCCTTTCCTCTACTCTTCCTGACTGGAAAAGGTGGAAGATATGATGAAAGATGCACACAAATAACAGCATCAGAATACTGCTGTTTACGAAAGCATTCTGAAGACCCTAGATTTAGACAGAACGTGGAGTACATATTCCACCTCCTCTTTGAAAGTGAACTGGCAACGCTATGGAGTTGCCCACACACTGAAACAGGTTCCCATTTTCAAAATATGTCGGCTACAAAGCTACTTCAAAAAGGTGCAAGAGAAGGACAAGGTTTTACAGCAAAGTATTACAAATCTCTTCGCCAACATGCGTGGTACGAAAGAGTACTGGTTCCGACGGCACGCAGATGTACGGTGTATGCTACGCAACCTTGGGCCACCCACATGGTTTTTCACCAAGTTGTGCAGAGTATGCATGGGAAGACTTGCACACTTTCCTACGCATAGAAAACAAAAACAAAACCGGAGTAGACATGAAAACACCAGGAGAACTTTGCTCTCTTGATCTAGTTAATGTTTCACGGTACTTCCATCATCGCTTCCTTGCCATGCTGCACTTCATTTGCAATAAAGCACTTCCTCCCCTCGGAGAAGTGGAACACTTCCTTTGGTGAAAAGAATATCAAGCCAGAGGAGCACCACACATCCACATGCTTTTGTGGATTAAAAATGCTCCTAAATTTGGTGAGGAGAGTGATGAAACTGTTTTGCAATTCATCCACAAATATGTCACTTGCGAAATCCCTTCGGAAACTACACCTAGTGACCTACAAGCACACATTTTGCAATTCCAAAGATACAAGTGTGGCAAGTATTGTCGACGCAAATATAAAGAGAGGCAAATACTATACCAAATGCCGCTTTGGTTTCGCTAGACCAGTTTTAACAACAGGGCAAGTAAACAGCTTCATGTCTTCGGTTCAACACAGTGTGGAAAGGAAATCTCCCAAGAACACATACTGCATAAAAAGGAGTGAAGCATCAAAGTACATCAATGATTACAATGCAATAATTGCCCTCCTATGGAATACTAATGTGGATGTACAGTACATTGCAGACAATTCCACTGCAGCTGCATGATATGTCACAGCCCACTTAACCAAAGCAGGGAAAACAGAGATCAAAGACCTCTGGGATGACTATCATCCGACAAAACACTGGCACAAAAGTTGTACAGCTTTGTCATGAAAATGCTGTCCCACAGAGAATGTGGTTGCTACGAAGCCACATACCGTTTAACCGGCACCACCTTATATGGCAAATCTGAAAACAGTGTAGCTAAGCCTTGGTCCTGCTGCATCCAGAAAAAGAGTACTTAAAATCGTACGAAGACATACAAACCATGGCCAAAATCGATCCCAACAGCCAGGACATTTTGAAGAACAACTTATTGGACATGTACTACCGGAACAGGAGTATTACTTTAGAAGAAGATAGCCCAAAACTTTGCATACAAAATATCATTAAACCAGATGCGAAAAAAGGTAGATATAGAGTGGAAAGTTGTGAAGGCAGCCTGGTGAAACTTACCAAACGCAGCCTAATTAATCATATGAAATTGTCATAAAAAACTCCTCTACATGGCTCTACTGCAACTTTTCAAACATGGAGAAAAGAAAATGTATTAGGCACCCACGCCTCCTATAAGATGCGTTCAATGCAAGTGAAAGTACAATTACAGATGAACTTTCCACGGTACAAAACCATATTGGACAATGAACACCAACCAGAAGAACTTTAAGCACAACTAAATGTAGACACTTCTGAGAGCAATGAACCTTCTCTAACAGGAAGCCAAGAACCACTTGGACAGCCACTCGTAGCAAATGAGGCAGAATTAGCCATGATGGAAGTAATCACAACCATGTTTCAGTATGAGCAATCTGCAGAAGAGTAGGCTGTACTGAAATCCCAACTAAACAATGAGCAGCGTACCATTTTTTCTAGACGCAAGTGAAAATAATTGAACATGGTATACAGCACAAAAGTAAAACATGCACCTGTGGCAAATACAAACCTCTACTGCAGTATGTAAGTGGTGAAGCTGGGTCAGGGAAAACAGTAAATAACTCCAAGTAACAAACAACAACAACCTTTCAGCTATTGTAACCGCCCCTAGAGGTTTAGCTGCCTCATAGGTGGAGTCACTCTACACCGATTGCTACTCCTTCCAGTAGAACACCAAAACCAACTAGAGAATGATAAACTTTCTGCAGAATCTGCTATGGAGCTGTGCAGAGTTTTGAAACAAATGAAAATGCTCCTAATAGATGAGGTGAGCATGGTCTCCAACCTAATGTTGGTTTTGATTCACCTTAGATTGTAAGAGGTCCTCAAAACAGACTACGAAGAACATGTCATTGTTTTCGGAGATCTCCTTCAATTAACACCAGTGAAAGGTGAACCTATCTTCAAAACCTTAGGACACAAAGTGTGCTGTAAAAGTCTTGGAAGCATTGGGAATATAAATCTTTGGCAACATTTCCAATACAGAGAACTAACTCAAAACATGCGTCAGTCTGCAGACCTCACCTACGCCAACATTTAAAAAAACATACAGATTGGTGTGCTATCAAAGGAAGCGCAGTCTACCCTCAATACTAGACACATCCATGAGCTGTACGGGCGTAACACACACATGTGCTACTGAGGTCATGGAACTATTAGCTCACAAAAATGGCACCTGTATGTCCTTAATGCCAACTCTAGCAAGCTGTGCACAATTCAATGCAACAATGCTGAAAAAAGAAAAACCACCACTAGAGGAAATTCATGCCACAGACAAACTGGATGTACATGGTATGACAATACCTATGTGTCAATAAGGCATAGCACGACTACATACCTTAGAAAACTATCTCCAACATAGCTGGTTTGGAGAAAATTGTAACATTATGTGTGAACTGTAGAGTAATGCTGAAGCGTAACCTTGACGTAGAGCTAGGGTTAGTTAATGGAGGACTTGGTAGAGTTGTTGGCTTCCAGACATACCCACGGGACAACAGCATTCAATTTGTGAACATCCAGTTTGACAAACTTTCAGATGTTAAAAAGGTAGGACGCACAACGGCGCGATTCCTTCTTTTCAAAGACCTGTATGTACGCAGAGAACAGTTTTCTCTGTCGCTAACTTATGCAGTAACTATTCATAAATCGCAAGGTCTAACTTTAGATCAAGCATTGATTGATATTGGCAGCACAGTCTTCAAAGAAGGTATGAGTTACATAGCACTGTCACGGCTACGTACACTGGAAGGACTGAATCTAGAGAATGTTGATGCAACTGCAGTCAGCGCAGACATTCCTTGCATCATAGAGTACAATAGTCTATGTGCACTGTACACACCCCATCTAAACATGTACCCTGTTGCTCAGAAACCCAAAGGTTTGAAAAGAAGGCGCATTCAAATCAGAAGTTGTAAATGATTTGGCAACACTAGCACCAAAGAAATTGAAATCAACTCATACTACATCAACTACCAAAAGCACAGACAAAAGGGAAGGAGTAAACAAGACAAGACATATCCAATACCATACACAAAAAAAGTTCCTTTTCAAAGAAACAACATACCATTCCATCAAAGTACTCGGACACAGAAGTACTGGGTCCATTCAAATTTACCAATACAACAGGTGTTAATTGCTATGCAAATGTAACAATGAATGTTCTATTCCAAATGCCAGCAATTGTTGAACATGTATTTAAATAGCGCAGACCAGTTGTTTGCGCAAATGCTCGTCCTTCACAGAAATGCAGTAAGTAATCCTGAGAAAATGTACACTGTCTCAGGAATAAGGTAATAATTGGACTACTGTGCTGGAATGGTGAAATTCACTTTAATCCGACAAGAAGATGCACAGGAATTTCTAATGTACTTACTACAAATACTGGAAAGGAAAAAACACTCAAATGAAATCTTTCACATTTCCTACATGTGGAAACATACATGCAGTCCCTGCAACCCATTTCATTCAGGAACAAGTCCCCAACAAATGCTTCGTGTATGTAGCAATACTCAACTGTGACTCCATTCCATTTCAGCAACTGGCGCAAAATGCAAACCATAGCACATTGTGTTCGTCGTGCAATTCTGATAATTGTTTGATGCTTTATATACACACATAGTCCATATGTAATATTAATACTCTTAAAATACAATGCCGATGGAACCAGAAACCACTGCAAACTTACTGCTGTCACACACAGTTCTCACTTGGCAAGAAAACCTTCAACAGTAGCCATAATCTACCATACAGGGGACACCACCAGTGGAGGCCACTATACTGCATACATTAGCAAGCAATGGTCATGGGGGGGAATAAAATGATACTTCCATCATTCCAAATCCGAGATTACCTGCAAATCTTGCAAATGCCCACTTAATATTCTTGAAGCCAAAATGTAGCCATTGCTGTACAAACCTACTATACCTTACCCCAGCACCAACCAGTACCTTCGTAATTGCACAAAAAAAAAAAAGAAATTCCTTCCACACTGTCGACCTAAAGCAACTTAGCATACAGCAAGCATTAAAGAAATCCATTACAGTGTGTGTTGGACAATTTCATCCCCAATTAACCAAATGAGTACACACACACAAACAGTACGTGTACACAAATCACAGTTGCAGTATTTTCCACAGGATACGTAAAGGGGAAAGTACTAAGTATGAGGGTTCAAAACTATCCTCAGTAACCTCTGAAATCACAAAGGACGCAAATGAGTCGCCTGCTCTTAGAATAGTCATACAACTGCAAGACATATGCAACTATCACTATCTAAACCCATAATGGGAGACTACCACTTCCGAATGTACGTGCGATAGTAGAAACAGGAATGCACAAGCTTGTAAATGTACCCTTTAGGAATGGGACACTGTAAACAGTTAGAATACGCCACCTTGTATCTAACTACAACCAGAATACTACAATGTTATTTGCAGCATCAAAACGACCCAACTCAACCTTCAACAACGAGTGCGCTACAAACATATCCTCAAACACTTCCAAAGTATGAGCAGTTACAGTACACAAACAGGTAAATAACTACAGTCACAATTCTGCAGTAGCACAGTACAATCGCACAATATGTGAGAAACGCCAGCAGCAACCAAACGCATAAAGAAACAGTGCTACCAAAAAGGAATCAGGTAAACATTTACAAAACATCAATTGCTATACAATGCCACCCGCCCTACCAACATGTATCGGGTAGAAATCGTAAACCATTACATTTCCTCCTACTTCAAGAGTACACCTTAAAAAGTGCTATTACCACTCCAAACATTCCTGTATTTCATAGTGCACCATAGCAAAGACATTTAGAATTATTTTTTATTTTTTTGTTTTTAATCCAGCATGGATTCCCCCCCGAACCCCCAGACACCGACTATGCAACGAGACACATGAACTGTGCACATTGTACAGTACACTTGTTCAAAGAATAGTACTTATAAAGTACTAGTTATGAGGGTCCACAAACTAAATAAATACATGCAATGCATTGGACTGTAAAGTAACAAAATACCTGCTCTAACAGGTTCTGTTCTCTTTTCCCACAGATAATGCAGCAACGATGACTACAACATGTCACATTCCATTCACAAAAAAAAGCATAGGCCCTCCCCAATCCAAACAGTAATTATACAATTATTGGTATCATACTTCTTGACAATGTCCACAGTGCAATGTGTGCACATATTTCTGCAATGCACATAGCAATGCCACAGTTTGCAATGCAAACCTATATTACACTACGCAGCTTCTGCCTGCGCCCTACACGCTTCACTACACCCATTACAGTGTAGGGGCTCCAGCCATGCATTCGATATTGTAGACCCAGCCCACAACTGCCGCTGCAATGTACAACTATGCATACAAACATCTATCCACGTACCAGAAACCCTACTCAACACAGCCACCTACTCCTTAACCACAGCAGTTGACATTGCCTGCCATTTCTTCCACACAATAGATAACCTGTTTCCTACGTACACTGTTCACCCAAGCCTATAGCACATGGACACGCTGAATGCACTACACTACAGTAACTTACCCGATAATCTGCACAATCACAACAATGCAAATTGATCACTGCATCCATATATCTTACGTAACTATCCTAACTATTGCAACATTTGGCTCCTCGCATTCCACTGGCACTGTTTAGGCCATCTTCATTGTTATGTACACCATTTCAAAAGAAGGTATATACACCACAGATTTCACAGCAGCACAGGGTACATTGTTCAGCAGCCATATTTCAAACACTGTGTTACTCCTTAAATTTTTAAACTTCTGTTTCCCTTTCTTATTTTATAATGGAAACACCATAACCCCCTTACAATGTTTGAAGGACGCACACAGCAATTCCTTTTCTTTGAGCAATGACAGCCCCAAACATGCTCAATCTGCAAGACACCAAACTGTGTATGATGGTCCAGCCACCCACGTATGCTGAGGCAGCGCGCACAGAGTGTGCCATGGTCCACCATTGGCTGGTAACACACTGCACATATAAATGTTCCTTAGGGACTGTAAAAGCACATTTGATGTATGTTGCCTTCTGTGCATTCAGGGCAGGATGTGTACGGCACCATCATCTCTACTTCTATGTCGTACCAACTTCACCCTAATGACACTACCAACATTCGAAAATGCATGGTACAATCGAAACGTTGCCGGCTGAATCCTTTTTTTTTTCCACAGCATCATCTCCGGAAAGCGAAACCTAACATACCTCTCCGCCAACAGGACAAATGCGCATTGTAAAAGAGCCTCGAGTGGAAAGCACGATTAGCTCCAAGGGCAGATATTGCACGGAATTGTAGAAAACAAAGGCGGCTACATAACTTACACTGCAGTTGCTCTGCCCATGTGCCACAAAGGTAGTCTACAACTATTCCATACGCCGTACACTGCAATTTGTCGCTCACCCAATACAAGCATGGAATTTGCCGAAGTTATGCAAGTACAACTTTACATCTCATGTGTATTATGATAAAAATGTATTAAGCTGCAGTTCTGTATGCATAACTATAAATTTACTGTACCGCACACTTTCTCTGTGTGCATTGTATGGAGGTTTGTGACGGCAGTAATCACACGTGTTACAGTTAGTTTTGTTGTCATTCTTCCCCAGCCCCTGAAAATCCAGACATAAAAGTACAAGACGAAAAGGGAACGCAATTCGCGCAGTGAAAAAGCACGCTTATGCTCACCTGTGCAGTGCTAGATTCCCTGCTTTGCCCTTACTATGCCCTTTCAAACAAACAATTACCAGTTCTAGGTACCCTCATTGTATTGAAAGTAATAATGGCCACAGGTGCATGCAGCGGTTAACCATCACACAAACATCGACAGCTCACATTTCAATGTTGCATTTTTTTAGCAAACCAGCTCTTGCATTCTCCTGCAATCCGAGGGGACCGTCATGAAGGTTTTTTCCCCCACTTTTCTTTTTTTCCTTGGACAGGCATTGTGCCGTGGGTCTAACACTCGCTAGCACTGTCATTTTTTGTAAAAAGGAAACACACGAAAGGAGCGTCTGGTGGCAACGTTTCAAAGACATTTTGCTTGTGTGGAGCCGTACAAGGACAGTATCACCTACAAAACAGAGAGCAAAGCAGTGGGTTAACATGGTCCACGAGGCAGCCACCTATTATGACATCCTTCCCTCAAACTCTTGTCCTGTACGCTGCCACTAGTAACGGCTACATACATCTATTCTTATTCCTCTTTCTTCTCAGATACCTTGCTCCATACTGCGCGTGCCACCCCTTCCACTTCCAGACGGGTGGTAGACCAAGCATTTCAAGATTACCATAAGCAATGTCTTTTCCGTCGTTATGTGGGCCGACCGATATGGGCCTCTATGTCCCTTTGCAGTTCCGGCAATATGAACCAACCTGCAAACGTTCATTATGTAAAGCATCCCAAAGGCAACACCTGCTATCTTGTCTACCTTGCAAAGAAAATGTGTTCTTCGAAGCGGTCTACCAAGGACCACAAAGTTATCCTTTTTCCACTTAGCTAGACGACAAAAGAACTACAGAAGTGCACAGATGGCATTGCACACTGGATTTTGATTGAGAAAGAAAATATCGGCGATGACAGCCACCTTACACATTCGCGTGAACATTCTGTAGCAAAATAAAGCACTTGCAACAATTCACAGTGTTGTTGGTACGACGGCCGCGGCATATGTCAACCAACAAGGGGGTTCCAGGCCGCTCCTGGAATGCTCTGGCTGCTCAGATAGGTTCTTGGGGGAAACGGGGGGGGAGAAAAATAAATAAATAAAAAAAATAAAATCCCACCTGGTGGCCTGGGGGTGGACAATGCTCGAGCGGATCTTCTCATTAGCTGGTTTCCCTCCTCTGTGGGGAACTGGTTCTATCGGACCAGGCATTTGCAAAGATCTGCGTCCAGATTCAGGACCCCTGTTCTAGATATGTTTGTGTCTCCAGTCTCGGCAAAGGTTCCCCGCTTCGGCTCTTGGTTTCAGGCCAAGGGGTCTCCTTTATACTTTCCCACCTCTTCCCCGTCTGCCCCTGGTGGTTCTGCGCATCAGAGTGTCCCGGATGACTGTTAAAAGCTCTGTTCTGGCCCCACCAGAGTTGGTTCCCCTCTCTGTTGGAGCTTCAGTCCCGGGAACCTTGGCTGGTTCCGAAGTGGCTGTGTCCCCTTCAGGGGGGTCCGAGGTTGAGAGTCTGACGGATTCAATGGGCAGTGTGGCTGTTGCACGGTCTAGGTTGATGTCTCAGGGGTTTTCACGTCCTGTGATCGAGTCTATCATGAATGCTCGTAGACCCTCTACTCTGAAGGTGTATGGCAGGCATTGGGGCCATTTCTGGGACTGGTGTGGGCGGTCTGGGATCCCTCCCCTGCATTCTGGTCTCCCCGCTATCCTCCAATTCCTTCAGGAGGGTTTTGATAAAGGCCTGGCAGTCTTCACGCTTCGTTCTCAATGGGCTTCCATTAAATTCCTCTTGGGGGACTCGGAGGGCCACTTGGATGGGGAGGTGTTGGTGGGGAAGTTGTTCCAGGGTTTTTCTTCCCGTCCCTGTGCTTATAAAGGGCTTGCCCCTTGGGACCTCCCTCTTGTCTTACGATTCCTTCAGGGGCCTCCTTCTGTGCGTGACATCAAACATCTTACGCTGAAGACTGCCTTGCTATCACCTCTGCCCGTAGGTTGGGGGAGATTTGGGCTCTAGTGTGTCACCCGCCTTTCCGGAGGGTGCTACCGGACTCAATAGTGTTGAGGTGTGATCCGAAGTTCCTTCCTAAAGTTGTGTCTCGGTTTCACACCTCTCAGGATTTGGTTCTCCCTGCCTTTTTTTAGGATCTGCAAACGCAAGAGGAGGTGGCTTGGCATGCCATTGATGTACGGTGGGCGGTGTTGGGAGTATTTGGCGAGGGCTGCCCTCTTCCACAAATATGATTGGCTCTACTGGTGCAGGTCGCAAGGCTCTGGTGGTCTCCATTAACCGATGGAACGGGGTTGTCTTCACAGCGTATGTGGCGGCTGGGCTGCCTGTACCTGTGCACATTCAGGGGCGGTCCACCAGGGATTTGGTGGCTTCCTGGGCTGATGCAAGGGGGGGGGGGGGGGGTGGTTCCCTACAGGAGATTTGTAGGGCTGCCACCTGGGCTGATGAAGGCACTTTCATCAACCACTATTGGTTGAAAGTCTCCCACTCAAGGGATGGTTCCTTCGGGGTTCGGTTTTGTCAGTGGGGATATGGAGTTATTAAAGGTATGCGCTTTCTGCACTGTGTCTCATTGGGACCTCCCCCCCCCGTTACTGCTATGGTATGCCTCATGAGGTAAGTAATGGGAAGAGGAAGAGTGGACATGGAGGTAATGCTCCGATTACTTACTGGTAATCTTAATTACTCCTAGTCCTACTCTCACTCGTCACAGCACTGATGACCCTCTTCTCCCTCCCCACGGGGAAGGTCTCATTCTCTGGCTTGGTAATATGAAACTGGGTGACGTGGAAATGGGGGAGGAGTTATAGGGATTCAAAGAAATAAAAGAAGGTCCTGTGTCAGAAGCAGGGGTCTCGTGAGGCAAGTACTGTGACGAGGAAGAGGACTAGCCACTCACAATTTTATTTTTTTAAGCCAGACCCATTTGCCAATATTTGCTTCAAGTCTGCATACACAGACTGGTTTATGTTGGAGATAGAAAAACAAACTCAAAAACAGATTAAAACCCACCCACCAATCTGCATGGATAGCATTCCACATTGCACACTTTGCAAACAACCATCATGTGAGATAGCAGGTTTCAGTTTCTAAACGAAATAGGAGTTTCTTTCACAACAACATGGTATACATGATGGGGTAAATGAACACCGTCGTGTTCCAACATTTCAAGTGGCATTGTGGCCAGAAATACCCTCCGTATCCATTAAACGTTGCTTAAGTAGCTGTCTCTGCCTGTGCAACGGCTACTTGTCAAAGCATTGGCAAGGAATGTAGTTTTAATTTCAATGCAGATCAAACTTATATATTTATTAGAAATGTTCTAGAGTCTATCGATGATTTGAATAGCCAAAATATAAAACTCAAATGAACCAAATAAGTGTCCCTTCACATCTATGCGTGATTCTGCAGGGACAATGACACTGCGGAACATGGTTTCAGTTGCACTGAAAATTGCAGAGGACTGCGTTACCCCGACCACACATGTCCATCACTTGGTCAGCAAGAACAGTATGCATTCTGATATGATAGTTAATTTACATAGCGCCTATAAACAATATGTTTCAAAGCACTTCAAGGCAAGGGAGGGAACAAGGGAAAATACAATGGCATTCTTACAGGCCATGAACAGTAAGGATGTGAAATTAAGTATCGTACTCGGCCTGACGACATTTCAGATAGTGCAAGAGCAAAGACATGGATAAGTAAGGGAGGAGAAGAGTGGGATGAAAATGGAAACAGACAGGCAACTACCGTACTAGGCCTGACAACATTTCTGGTAGAGCCAGAGAAAAATAAGGTGAGTGAGAGGGGTGCAGAAAGGGAGGGGAGGAACAAAACAAGCGACTATCGTACTCGGCCAGACGACATTTCAGATAGTGCTGGGGTGGGGCGGGGGGAGGAAGAGACAGACATGGCTGCTATTATAATAGGTCCAGGGACAATTCTGATAGAGTAAGTGCAAAGAAGAAGTAAGAGGTGGAGGGGAGAGGAGAGAACAGAGAGTAAGCAGTCAAAAGAGTGGAGAAACAAGAGGGGAAATAGTAGCACATAATGTTGCAAGCCAGGATACAAGATAAAGATGGGAACAGCATGAGTCAGGGCCACCATGAGTACAAGATGCAAAGGAAGTCCAGCATGAGCGCTGAGAAAGGGTGACGCCCGTGAATCAATGAAGTACATAAAGTCAAATCCAGCATTGGCCACAAGACGGTGATGGTGAAACCAGAATGCATCAGGACAGACTCCTGCAGATGCAGGCGGGAAGGGGAGCTGGGACATAGTCTATAGCAATTCAACTGGAGCAATTCCACTAAAAAACCACAATGTTTTTGAAGAAGAAATCACACGCACCCTCCCCACCCTGACACCATTATTTTCCAAAGAGCAACAGTGTGGAGAACACACAGGACACTCCATGTGTGCGCTGTTCAGCTGAAAGTGCCATTGCCAGTGTAAACCAAGAAAGGATGCAAGTACACAACACAAGCACGTGGCCAGGCGTCAGCCACGGTGACAGTTACGCACCTGGGCTTCGCGCGAGCTGCCTCCGCAGAGACTTAAAGAACCGTTGCGCGTTTCACGGATTCAATGGGGGCAACGCAGGTGCGAGCAGGGCATGTCCCGAAAGGCAGCGCAACTTCACTTCCTATCCGAGAAGCGGACCCTAGCAACGCTCCGCCTCCTGCTCGTCACGTGGCGTGCACGTAACGGCAAGCGCGCTGACGTCAGTGCTCTAAGATAACTCCTGAGCCTCAAGCGACGTCAGCACCTCGTGGTGGGTTCTTAGGCAGACTGGCAGAGAGCTGGCGAACTGGGCATCCCTCAGACGCGCAGAAGGGCGATGTAGGCAGCTCCCTGGCGAAGTTGTGCCGAACCAGTCTATGTTTTGGGCTTCGTGGTCCCGTGCAGCAGAGCGGAATATTTATTTTCTCTTGTAGAGTGGTGTTTTAGCCTCTGCACTGCAGAAATGTTCTTACGGGTTTTGTCCTGTGCAGCATATTGGAGGGAGGAGAATTCGGCCTGTGCACAAGGTTAGATTTTGGAATTTATCCTGTGCACAGGCATGCATGGCAACATTTTGAAACACCCGGGCGAGATATCGGCAGAGAAAGGTGGACAAAATAATGTTCCATAGAAATGATTACACGTGGTCCTCTGCAAAAGGACATGATACTCGTGGGCCAAGGCGGAGCCAGCTTCTACATGTTGTTTTGGGGAGGGACTAGGCTAGGGGAACATTATGAAACGTGGGCTGCTAGTGAGGGCCATGAGTAAAGCCTGATAGCTCTCCCAACAGTGTCATCTCTGGGAATGACATTTAGGGGGTGAAGTGGGTAGAGAAGGAGGCCACAGGCAAAAAGTAGGGGGGCTAATGAACAATGGGCGGTGTGAATGTTTTCCCCAAATTGACCTGATATGATATGGCATTTGTAACGCGCCTATGCACAAGTGTTTCAAGGCGTGACGAGGCAAGGGAGGGGGAACAGAGGAAAGACAGACAATGATCCAACTAGGCCAGTTATCATCGCGCAAGTGCATGGGAAGGGGAAGGAGATGAAGTGCAAGGGGAAGGGGAAGAGGACAGTGGAGTACATGGGATAAGAAAATAAATAACAATAAGTAAAAGAACGGCCAGCAGATGGCAAGGGTAAGTGCGGACAATCAGGTGTCAAGTGCTGGTAGTGGGTCTGTAGGGATGCAGAAAACAGTCCCCAAGTGCGGGGGTTGCCAGGAAGGCAGTGCAGGAGTACGACTGGCGGGAGAGGGGACCTGGGCCCGAGATCAGAGGGTGGCTAGGTAACCAGTGCAGTGTCAGTGTCAGCCAGGATGTCAGCAAGGGAGAGGAGGAGAAAAAGCAGAAGCAAAGAGAAAGGTTTAGAGGTGCTTCCGGAACCGAAGATGATTCTCCTCAAGTTTCAGGGAGGCTGTTCCAAAGGGAGGCCCCAGCCGAAGAAAGAGATGTACCTCCAACTCATTGCTTGGAGAAGCGACTGACCCTGAGGGAGTTGGAGGCAGATGAGTGAAAAGCTCGAGAAGGAAGGTATTTAGGAAGAGAGAGTTGAAGGTATTGAGGCCCCAGCACCCAGAAGGCCTTGTGAACGATGCAGAGGGTTTTGAACTTAATCCTCACAGCCACTGGGAGCCAGTGAAGAGATTTCAGTCCTGGAGGGATATGATCCCTGGGCTTGAGGCCAAGGACAATTCTCGCAGTCCTGTTCTGGATAAGTTGCAGAGGGTGGAGAGTAGAAGCACGCAGATTTAGAAAGAGGCTGTTGCAATAGTCCAGCCTAGAGAGAACCAGAGCTCTGGAGACAGTGAGCTTCTGGGGGAAGGAGAGGAAACGAAGAATACCTCTGAGGAGGTGCAGCTGGTAGTGTGACTTCTTAGAGATGTCAGAGATTTGAGGAGAGAAGAAGAGTGTGGAGTCGAAGATGACCCTGAGGTTTTTAGCCTTGCAGTTGGGAGCAGGAAGGGAGCCGGCCAGAGAGCTACAGGAAAGGAGGGAGCGGGTGTACCGATGAGGAGAATCTCAGTCTTACTGGCATTAAGGCAGAGGACATTGGCGGCACACCACTCCTGGATAGCAGACAGACAGTCCGAGATGAGGGAGGTAGAGGAGAAGGCAGAGGGTAGCCTGAAGATGAGCTGGGTGTCATCCGCATAGCACTGAAAGTTGGGGCAGAGAGCGGCGATGCTGTGGGCAAGGGGTGCCAGGTATTGGTTGAAAAGCCAGGGATAGAGGTTAGACACCCGGGGGACACCACAGGTAGAGAAAAAGACACCACTTGGGCAAAGTAGCTCAAAGTGAACCTGGGGAGGTAAAGATGGGGATTTCTACAGCACAATGTTTGGGGAAAGTTGAATAAAAAAGACATTTACAAGCAATGTTGTTGGAAAAAAATTAACATTTTGATACCTCTGAAGCCAGTGTGTCAACTGTAAGCACAATGCCAATTTAGGTTAGTTTAAATGACACCAGTTTTAATACCATGCCAGTATATCACGCAGTGTACAGCATTGGGTTGGTAAGTGCCAGAATATAGCATTATTAGTTGCAAGGTGTTTCTACCAAAATGCCAGGGGCCTCATATAAGTACGGCGTTGCAGTAAATAAAGACAGTAAAATGGAGGTAACTCAGTTACTGCCGCACTGCCATAGCATAGGTTTGGCGGTGAGGTGGAGGGAAAACCTCTAGCAAAATGCTGGTGATAATTCTGCTACCTTACTGTAAAAAATCAGCGGTAAATCTGCTGAAGTTCACAAATGGGGGCTAACACCACCATGCTACTACTTGTGATTTGGCAGTAATTCCGCCAGACCAAGTGGTAATGGTAAATCCGTTTAGCGGTATTCTGGCAGATTTACCAGCGCAATGCCGCCAAATCTGTCATGAGACCACAAGTTACTTCAAAGTATATCTTCGTGTTGCTCAAATGCTGCAGGGTGCTGTCATTTCAGGGTGACCTGTGTTGCTCTTTTGGAGGGGGTTGCTAATAAAAGTGCCAACCTGCCTGGGGTCATGTTTAAATACATTGTGGTTCTCTTAAAAACTGCAATGTACCAGCATGCTAGTTAAGCATAGCCTTGCCAGTTTCAAACAACTCTACTTATTCTCAGTAAACATAATGCAATTCCAACAGTGCCATGTCATCCTTCCCCAAGCCTCCTCCTGTGTGACATGTCCTGATGTAAGTGCAACCTTAAATCCACCAATAATGCCATTGTATGCCTGGTCAGCCACCATATGTAATATATAGCCTTGCAGGGGCTGCACTAATATTCCAAGTGCAGCTTCAAATGCCCCAATAAAGTCATTTTATGGTTGGTACCATTACCATATTTAAGGTAGAGCCCCACAAGTCCAAACTCAAATGACCCAACACCCAGCGCACAAGCCCCATACCTGATATCATGCCCCCACCAACTGGAACACAAGCCCCATACCTGGCATCCTGCCCCCACCACCCATACACTTGTGTACAGGCACGATATAAATGACATATATCATACGTGGACTCCTTCCCCCTCACAATCCAGAAAACAAGCTCTATACTTGGCGTCCTGCCCCCACCACCAAGATTTCAAGCCCTATACCTGGCCCCACCCAGAGCACAAGCCCCATACCTGTCACCCTGCCCCCCACCACCAAGATTGCAAGCCCCATACCCAGCATCCTACCCCACCATCAAGAGCACAAACCCAATACCTTGCATCCTGCCAACTACCACCAAGACTGCAAGCCCCATGCCTGCCATCCTGCCCGCCAACAGTTAGAGCAGGAGCCCTGCATACCTGGCTTCTGTTGGTCCCTAGGCGTCAGCCCGGAAGTGCATTCCTCTTCTGTTCTGTTCTGGCTTTCTCCATAGAGAGGCAGCAACGCAAGCCCACACCTGCCTCCTGGGAAGGGGCACAACCTTTTGTAGGAGAGGCTGGTGCCCCTCCCCTGACCCCACTGTAAAGACGCCACTGCCCTCTGAGAACCTCCATGCCCAGTATCGGCATGCATGCCAACATTTTGGATCACCTCGAGGGAGATTTTGTCAGAAAGCGGGAGACTTGACATTTCTCATTGAATTACATTAGGGTTAAGATTATTTTAGGTGTGGGAAAGTTAAAAATAGAAACATTTTTAAAGAAAAATCAGGGGGTCTCCCGCCTAAATCTCGATGGTTGGCATGTATGTATCAGTTGCTGTATGTATGTGGCTTTGGTAAACCTTCTACATAAGGCGTCTTTTTGCTCCCAACTTGCCCTGAAAATAATGAGGGGAAATGTGCTAGGAATCAAACTAGACACCTTGAGGTGATTTGAAGTGACTACAGGTCCCATCATAGCAAGCAAACCTGTGTCAGTATTGCACCAGAACCTGGATGTGTTGCCTGCAAGTTACACATAGTTTTATTTATTTTATTTATTTATTTCATTTGTTACACGCCCAGACCCTTGGGTATCACGGCGAGGTTACAGACAGCTTATCAAAATTCGTATACAATGTTACAATGTTACAGTAAAAACAAATAGAGTAACAGTAATGCGAAGGGCTCATACAAACAGTACATTGGTGGTTTTTAGGTTCGTGAGGTGATTCGGTATAAGGCGTATGAGGGTGGGCGGGCCTTGTCCATCAGTATTTGTTGAACAACCATGTTTTCAGCGATTTTGATTTATTATTGTTATTATATATAATTTTTTGAAGCTAGCAATGGTTTCCTCATTTTTGATTCTAAGTGGTAGGGAGTTCCACGGGGTCGGGGCCAGAACTATGAAATAATGTAAAGAAGGAATGGGACTGTAGTTATTGGCCTATAGTTGGTCAGTATTAGCGGGTCGAGTGAGGGCTTTTTTAGCAAAGGTGTGACCCAAGCTTTTTTGATACTGGCTCGGACCAGATTGGAGCTGAAGGATGCATTTACAAAATTCGTTATTTATTTTCGAGTTTCTTTATTGGGGTTTATGTTATAAAACAGTTGCGTCACTGATCCAAACAATCACAGTGGTAGTAATTTGGAATACATCAAAATAGATCTTTTGTGAAGAAACAATTAAACCGAAATAACAAAACAATAACAACATTAACGAGTCTCCATAATGTCAATGATGTAAGCAACAAAAAGGGGGGGGTCTGGCCGCAGGAGAGCACAGGTTGGATACTGTGCCAGTGTTCCGTTTCAGGTATTGTGAGTCAACAGGGGGCTGATTGTTCAGGGGGGTTTATCGTCATTGGGGGGGTTAAGTAAGGCCCAGGTGAGTGTTTTCCAGGCAGCAAGTCCCAAGCTCGTGTCTTCGGGGGAAGTGGTAAGACCATTCTCCCAAGCTGAAGTTTCCGCCCCTATCCAGCGCTCAAGTTCGTTGTGCCATGCCTGGTATTGTGGGCCTCTGGGTCGCTTCCAAGCCATGGCAATGGTCCTTTTGACCAGAATGCATACCAGATCCATTAGTCTGACTGAGTGTTTGAACTTGGCCAGTCTGGGGTACGTTCCGAGGAGGCACTCTGACGGAGTCCATTCATATCTGGTCATGCCTGCCTCGCTGCAGAGGAGTTCAACTCTCGCCCAGAGTCTCCGGACCTGGACACATCCCCAGAACATGTGTAATAGATTGGCTTCATCTCTACCACACCATGGGCAGTTATGCTGGGGTAGGTTATATATTTTGGCTATTCTAAGCGGTGTCAAGTATGATCGATATAGCATGTTGAGTTGAATTAATTTAAATCTAGAGTTTCTGGATACCGCATTGGGGAACGCTAATGCTCTATTCCATTCAGCTTCGGACAGTTCGTGGCCCAAATCACTCTCCCACCTGGTTTTGAGGTCCTTGCTGCGGGGGTTAGGCCTGTCAATTAGGTGGCTATATATGCGGGACACAGGCCTCCACCCGTCTCCCAGGCTGTATAGGTGCGTTATGAAGGTGTCGGATTCGGGCTCCTCAGGCCACGTGTCCCATTTAGTTCTAGCCAAATTGCGGATCCTTGCGTACCAAAGGAATTGACCGGCTGGGACGCCATCATCGAGCTGCAAGGAGGAGAAGTCCCGGAAAGTGCCCTCACTGTATAGGTCCCCCCACGTGTATACTCCCAGCCTTTCCCAGTGTCGAATAGAGGCAAGGTCTACTGAGTTCTGGCATAGGTCAGCTAAGAGCGGTGTGTCTGGATTGTAACTGTGCTGTAGGCGGAGAAGACTTTTAACCCTTTGCCATACCTGACGACCCAGGGTAGCTAAGAAGGGTATCCCCCCCACAAGACGTTGAGGGGCCCAAATGAGTTCATTTAATCGGATTGGGGCCGTCGAGTGCTGTAAGAGCAGTGTTTCAGGGGTAACATCATCGGCTAGCCATTTAGCCACAAAGCTTAGTTGAGCAGCCAGATAGTAACGCTCCAGATCAGGGAGCCGGATGCCTCCCTGCTCGTAAGGGAGGGTCAGGGTGGATAATGCAAATTTGTGCCTACTAGTTCCCCACAGGAAGTCTGTAAGTATCTTCCCTAAGAGACGGAAGAAGGGAGCCCTAATGTAATACGAAATGTTTTGGAAGCCATAGAGAAATCTGGGGAGGACGATCATCTTAATGATGGAAGCCCTGCCCATCATGGATAGGGGGAGGCGAGCCCAAAACCCGATTGACTTGCGCAAGGGGGGAAGTGCCGCTACCGTGTTGTTGGCGTGCATGAGTTCAGGCGTGTGGTAAATATTAATGCCTAGATAGCGGAACGTAGTGGGGCACCATCCTATACCCAGTGAGGGGAGGTCATCAACATGTGTGTCCCTGAGGGCGCCCAGCGGAAACAGACAGGACTTGCGTTTGCTAAAGTGTATGCCTGACACCTTGGCAAAGTTGTCAAGGACCTCCAGCATAGTTGGGACATTCAGCTGCGGATCCCTCACGTAGAGGAGAACATCATCCGCGTACAGGGAAATTATATGGTCCACCCCATCAATCCTGATACCAGCATCAAAGAATTGTTTCCTGAAAAAAATGGCAATGGGTTCAAGCCCTATTATGTATAGCATGGGGGAGAGCGGACAGCCCTGCCGTGTGCCCCTTTGTATATCCCATGCCGTGGATATGAGTCGACCAGTCTTCACCCGTGCTCGCGGCTTGGTGTAGAGAATTATGATCCAGCGAATGAATCGTTCTCCGAAGCCAAACTCCCTGAGTACCGCAATCAGCCATTCCCAGAAAATTGAATCGAATGCCTTGATGGCGTCTAAAGAAAGTAATGTGTGGGCTTGCCCAGTGTGAGAGGGATGTGACAATATGTGTTGTAATCTGCGTAGGTTGGCAGTGGTGTTGCGGCCCGGCACAAAGCCACTCTGGTCGGGGTGCACCACTTCTCCGATCACCCTGGACAGCCGCTTGGCCAATATGGTTGTGAGAATTTTAACATCGTAATTGAGCATAGCGAGAGGGCGATAGGAGTCACAGTCATCCGCAGGCTTACCAGGCTTGAGGAGCGGAACCAATAAAGTCTCTCGCATGCTCTCGGGCAGGGTGCCCGACTCGTAGGCTTCTTGGAATACCTCGTGTAGCAGCGTGGACAGTTCCGGCTCATAGGCTTTGTAAAATTCAGCGGGCAGCCCGTCACTGCCCGGTGCCCTGCAGGTGGCCAGTGACTTAATGGCGTCTTTTATGTCCTCTATATCGATGTCAGCATCTAGAGCCTCCCTGTGTGGCAGGGGGAGAAGGGGCAAGCCAATTTCGTCCAGGGTGTTTGAGATGTCCTCGGGGGGTACCTCTTCAGCGTGGGAGTACAGCTGGGTGTAGAACAGCCTAAGGGTGTCGTTAATTCCCTGTTGGGACCTTTGTAGCGTGCCATCGGCATCTCTTAGGGCAGTGGTCGGGAACTTAGGGTGTTCTTTCTTACACAGCCAGGCGAGTAGTCTGCCAGGTTTGTCGGCATGGGCGTGCGTTCTGTTGGTTCTGGTGATATAATCAAATTTGGCCAATCTGTCCCAGGCTTCCTTGCAGGCGGCCCTAGAGCTGGCCAGCTTGACTTCCTGTGGTTGGAGGTCCAGGGTGTTGGATTCTAGCTGTTCTATTTCAGCTTCTAGTGATTCGAGTTCAGTTCTTAGGCGTTTCCTCATGCCTCCGGCCTTTGCTATGACCTCTCCCCTTACAACCACTTTGAGAGCATCCCAGACCGTGCTTAGGTGGGCTACACTGCCTTTATTCTCATTGATGTAGTTCTCTATGGTTTCTCTAAGGCTTTCCCTGAACTCGGGGTCTTTAAGTGCCTCAGTGGGCATCCTCCATGTGGGTATGGGGGATCTGGGTCCAGTGATGTTCCATTCAATTACAAGGGGAGAGTGGTCAGAGATGGTGCGGCCCAGGTAGTTGGAAGAGTCGATCTGGGGGAAGCTCTCTCTGCCAATGAAGAGGTAGTCGATTCTGGTGTAAAGATTATGCGGTGAGGAGTGGAAGGAATAGCCACGATCCTTGGGGTGCTGTTCCCGCCAGATGTCGACCAGGTCTAGGCGGTTCAGCATGGTGTTCAGGGCGGTGGTGGCAGTTGATGGGCCAGCCAAGGGGGGGGTCGACCTGTCGAGTGCAGGGTCACTGATGCAGTTAAAGTCGCCTCCCCAGATAAGGAATGCATCTCTATAGGGCGCAATCTTTGTGCTTAACTTGGTGAGGTGCGCAGGGATGTTGTTGTTGGGGAGGTATGAGTTGACTATGCAGATCTCTGTTTGTTCAATGTGGCCCAGAATTATGACATACCTTCCATCGGGATCCTGTTCGATTTTGGTGAGCTGGAAGGGGATGTGAGGGCTGATCCAGGTGAACACCCCTCTGGCGAATTTGGAGTATGTGGACCCAAACCCTTGTCCACCCCAGTATGATTGGAGTGCTGCCATGGCTTCCTTGGTTAGATGTGTTTCTTGTAATAGGACCAACCCTATCTTCTTTCTGTGTAGATAGGATTTTATTCTGTTCCGGCGTAAGTAGGTACCTAAGCCCCTCACATTCCAGGTGGCGATTTTAAGGCGTGTGGGCATGATGATGGCAATGTGGCCAGGGCGCTGGCTCCACCCTCCTTGAGCCAGCTCTGTGTGCCGAGTGGTCGCCCCCAGGGTCTATGCTCTGCTTTCTTCCTGTTGGCCTTGATTGTTGCGTTGACGTGTTAATCGGAGACTTATAAACGAATTTAACTTCCACTCGAACAGGTGGATTGAACAAAAAAGTTAACTGTGTGTTGCTCCCAGCAGCTGTTCTGGGAGGACAACGCTCGGGGGCATCCGCTACCCATCGGCCTGTCCAGGTCATGTGGTGCGGTTGTGGTGTTGGCCTTGGGCCAGCCATGCTTGGGGTGGGGTGGGTTGCGCCGATGTCTGTGGGGTGGTCCGCGGAACTCCCGTCCTTGAGAGAACTAATCAATCATTGTTGTATCGGATCTGTTTGGGTTTAGCCGTTGGGTGTCGAAACGTGGTCCTCTCCCTCGGCCAGGTTATTATGTTCCATCCACATAGTGGCTGCCGCCGGGGTCTCCATGTAGACGGCTTTACCTTTGTGTAGAATCTTGAGGCGCGAGGGGTACAGTAGCATGTATTTAAGGTCGAACTTCCGCAGTTGGGCTTTGATAGGTATGAACGAGTTCCTGGCTCGCTGGACTTGCGGGGTATAATCGGGATAGATTACAATCTTGGAGCCATCGCGTCTGATGTCACCTCCATCCCTCGAGAATTTGAGGATTGTTTCCCTGTCACGAAAGTTCAAGACCTTGGCAATCATTGGGCGAGGGTGTGATCCCGGAGGGGGCCGCTTTTGTAGGGCGCGGTGGGCTCTCTCGATGGAGAAGCCCTGTGTGAGTTTGCCAGCTCCGACTTCCTGCATTAGTAGGGACTCGATAAATTCTGTGGGGTCAGCGCCTTCCATCCCCTCCGGAACGCCCAGGACTCTGATGTTATTGCGGCGGGCTCTACCCTCTGCTTCTTCGGATCTCGCTTCAAGATGAGCCACTTGCCTCTCAAGTGTGATGACTTTCTGCTTTAAGTCCTTGGCAGTGTCCGTGGTGTCCCGGAGGTTTATTTCCACTTTGTTTATTCTTTCTGCCATGTTGCGGGCGTCTTGGCGGATTAGCTGCATGTCCACCTTGAGTTCGTCTATCCTGGTCTCCATGCACGTTTGGAGTGCTGCGATAGCTTGGAGCACTTGGGCGTTGCTGGGGTCGGTAGCAGTTGTTGGGGTTTCAGTCTGCGTGGGGATCTCATGTTGGTTGGGCTGTTTGGGTTTAGCCCCTGAGAATGAGTCCATGATTGTGGCACCCCTGTTCTTGTTGCGCGAAGTAGACATTTGTCCCACCTGGTAGTGTGGTAACAGGGATGAGCCCTCCGTCGGCCCCACAGGACGGCGTATTTCAGTGAAGAGCAGCGGTGTTCCTTGGCGACACGATGCAGGGTGTTCCCCCGGCAGTGCGACAGGGCACTCAGCGATTTCCCGACACTCCGGGCCGTGGCCTCGCTGGGCCCCGTCGTCTATGGTACAGGCGAGTTCCGGCTCCCAAGCGCTAGGATAGGGTCTGCAGGCTTACCGGTGCGTTGGTGGGTAAACTGTTCACTCCTCAGTCCTCGGGCCGTCCGTTCGGGGGGAGAGGAGGAGGGCCCCTGTTTAGGTCTCCGCCGCTCCTTCGCACAGAGCTCCTCGCGGTCAGCAGATCGCGTCAGTGGGCTATGCACATCTCGTGTCCCCTCCGCAGTGGTCCCGGGGCGATGGATGTGACTCCGTCCGCTCCCCTTGGCAGTGTGGTGGTCTCCTCATGTGCTCGGTGGCATCCAGCGGCAGGACGAGTCCCGAGGAGCAGGGAAAAGCGAGGGTGTCCGGTCTTTCGGACGATGACTTTGCTGGGGACTTTCCGCCACTTGCGTAGGGACAGGGGAGGCGAAGCCCGATGGAACCTCTTCCCTTCGCCTCGCAGCCCGCTCGGTCCGCCCCTCCGTCAGGCCTCGCTGTCGTCCGCCATCTTGTTTCGCTCGGGGGCGTCAGTTCCGAGGTTGCGTTTTCGGGGACGCTGGTTCCGATTCTTCTCGTTCCAGCGCCGAACGGGGTCAGAATCACTTCCCCCACTTGGGTATAAGTTTTGGCACACAATCGGGCCAGGAATAAGGGTCGAATAAAGGATCTAGGCCAGGATCGGGACGGGAGCTCCACACAGTCACGTCTTTACGCCATCAGCGTTGGCCACGCCCCTACAAAATTCGTTATGATAGGGGTGAGAGTGGGAGCACATAGTTTGACTGAATGTGCTGGGAAATTGTCTCCTTTGCAGCTGGATGCCTTTAGTTTATCTATGGTATTGAGCACTGTTTCTTGGGAAACTGGGGGCAAAATGGAATACTGGGGTGTTACATACTATGGGGCCAGAGTTGGCGTCTGCCAGAGTTTGTTTTTCTGCTAGTATTTTCCTTTTAGTGATGATTTTGTTTTGTAGTAGTTGGATTTTAGCAGCAAGGGCATCTTGAATGGTGATGCAACATTCTTTGCTTTGTTGAACAGGGTTTATGATCGGGATGGGGTTTTCCAACTCTTTGAGGATAGAGAACAGCTCTTTTGAGTCTGAGGATGCATTACTGATCCTGGTATTGATCGCATTTGCTTTATGGGCGATGATGGCTGCTTTATAGGTTTTATTTGCAGAGTTGAAGGCTTACAGTAAAAACAAGTAGAATAACAGTAATATGAAGGGCCCATACAAACAGTACATTGGTGGTTGTTAGGTTGGTAAGGTGATCTGTATAAGGCGTATGAGTGTGGGAGGGCCTAGTCCATCAGTATTTGTTGAACAACCATGTTTTCAGCAATTTTGATATATTTTTTTTTTTTAAGCTAGCAATGGTTTCCTCATTTTTGATTCTAAGTGGTAGGGAGTTCCACAGGGTCGGGCCAGAACTCTGGAATTACTCCCCCTGATTTTTATGTGACACAGGATTTCTAGTAGTGCCTTCTTGTTCGATCTGGGTATTCTGATAGTGTTTTTTCCTTTATGGCATTGTTAAGGTAGCTGGGGGCTTTGTTAGTGAGACATCTATAAACAACGCATAAAGTTTTAAAAATTATTCTGGCTTTGATTGGCTAATGTTGGAAATGTGGTCTGATTTCTTTATGCCTAAAGCTGCTTTAAGCACTTTATTCTGCAGTAGTTGTAGTTTACTTGTATTGGCATTAGAGGTTCCTAGAAGGAGGATGTTACAGTAGTCAAGCTTGGTTAATATCAACGCTCTTGCTAGTGTTATGCAGTTGGCTGGTGTAAGGTATTGGCAGCTCAAAGTAATGAGTTTGGCTGTGTATGCTGTTGAGGATGAGAGGGCTAGGGCTGATGTGTGTTTACTCATGGTGAGATTGGCATCTAGATAGACGCCAAGAGTTTTGACATGCTTGAGTACTGGTATCAATGTGCCGTCGATATTGATTGTGTGTAATCAGAGTGGAGAGAGCCTATTCTAGATTGGGATCCTACGATGAGAACCTCAGTCTTCTCGTCATTGAGACAGAGACTGTTCAATGCCATCCAGTTTTAAATGATAGCGTAAATTTTGTTAATGGTCTGGGTATCTTGGGCATAATCCCTGGTGATAGGGAAGAGGATCTGGTTGTCATCTGCAAAATTTGTGCAGATGACACCCATATCGTCTAAAGCTGAGAATAGGAGTTTGGGATAGGCATTATATAGGGTAGGGGAGAGACATGATCCTTGGGGTACTCCGATTGGTACCGCTATTGGGTCAGCCGCGTCTTTCCCAATGGCGACTCTGGATGTTCGTTCCGCTAGAAACAATTTGATCCAGAGGGTGGAATTGGTTGAGAAACTGAAATCTTTGGCTAGTGTGTTCCAGAGTTTGTCATGGTCTACCAGGTCAAATGCTGCTGAGAGGTCCAGTAGCAGTAGTATGGCCATTTTTCCTGAGTCTCTGATGGTGTGTATTTGGATTTTGAGGTCGATGGGAGCGGTTTCGGTACTATGGTCCGGTCTGAACCCGGATTGTCTAGCTCCTAGGAGTTTGTTCTGTTCAAGATGGTTTTGTATTTGGTTGTAGGGCATTTTATCAATAATTTTAAGAAGGAATGGGACCATAGTTATTGGCCTATAGTTGGTCGGTATTAGCGGGTCGAGCAAGGGCTTTTTTAGCAAAGGTGTATCCCATGCTTTTTTGATACTGGCTCGGACCAGATTGGAGCTGAAGGATGCATTTACAAAATTTGTGATGGTAGGGGTGAGAGTGGGAGCACATAGTTTGACTGAATGTGCTGGGAAATTGTCTCCTTTGCAGCTGGATGCCTTTGGTTTATCTATGGTATTGAGCACTGTTTCTTGGGAAACTGGGGCAAAATGGAATACTGGGGTGTTACATACTATGGGGCCAGAGTTGGCGTCTGCCAGAGTATGTTTTTCTGTTAGTATTTTCCTTTTAGTGATGATTTTGTTTTGTAGTAGTTGGATTTTAGCAGCAAGAGCATCTTGAAAGGTGGTGCACCATTCTTTGCTTGGTTGAACAGGGTTTATGATCGTGATGGGGGTTTTCCAACTCTTTGAGGATAGAGAACAGTTCTTTTGAGTCTGAGGATGCATTACTGATCCTGGTATTGATCGCATTTGCTTTATGGGCGATGATGGCTGCTTTATAGGTTTTATTTTCAGAGTTGAAGGCTTAAGTTATTTCAGGAGTTTGAGCTTTGATATAGCGATGTTCACACAAGCGTTTGATACGCCTAAGTGCTATTAACACTGAATCGGTCTCTGCCCAGTACGAGGACTGCACTTCGTTCTGTGGCGGGCTGTTTTAAGTTCCCCGTTGACACGATCTTCTCCGCTGCATCCACCATCTAGGAGGCAACCCCACCTCACTTACCATTGCAGGGGGCTATTAAGAACAGCGCTCCTCTAATCGCAGCTGCAGTAATTTTTTTGGGGCCAGATTCCAGCTCATTGACCCTCCTTCCTCAAGAGTGTGTGATTGGCTACCATATGAGCCTTTCGCCCTGTATCTCCTGATGAGAACGTTGTGCAATATACATTATATGTTGAAACCGGTTGAGTTTACTTTTCCGGGATGTGATCTATACAACATCTTCTCCTCAGATCCACCCTCGCGATAGATTGTTTTAACCATGTCTATTGTTGTATGTTAATTAACTTCTAAACATTAAAATAACTAGACTGGATGTGGGGAATGTGTATCCCTCTCCCGACTGTTAATCAATTTCGTCATTTTTAGCTATTGTTGTTTGGTTGAATGTCACTATGTATGATGTATCGTCTGAATGCTGCACTATGAGTGATTGTGATGATGGACTAATTTTAGCCATGTATTATGTTTACCCATGTTGTCGTGTTTTGTGATATAATGATGTTTTCTAAAGTAATGTGTCATTAATTGACTTTTCTTGAATATTTTTTGTATCATGACAAAGAAAATGTGATACTCTTTTGTAAGAAACTCAGTTTTGCTCTCTGGATACTTTTTCGGATTTGTGCTTCACAATAATACTCTGGTCCAGGGTACAGAGTCTTCCTGCTTCTTTCTATATTTGCATGATCTTCATAAAAGCCTTATTCATGGCTTCACTGTGTTAATAGTGAGCATTGATATACAGCACACCACAGGAATGTGTCCCTTTGATATCTAATGGCAACACTATTTGAAAACCATATCCCACTTCTAATCTCAGTCTGTCTGGATAAAGACACCTTCCTGTAGCTTCGAATCTGCCTCCACTATCCATGCTACGGTATGTGTAGCGTTCTACTCCTTCCAATTGGTCTCCTCTAACCATGCTTGATGACTTTTACATTCTGTGAGGCAGCTAATGTGAGTTCTCTGTCTATTATGGGTTACATGTATCTTTTACCTATGGCTCTGCATTAATACTACATCTACATTACTGGATGTTATTGATAAAAAGTATCCTGTATGTACTAGAACAGTAACCCCTTTGTAGACTGCTAATGTTGGTCTTCAAGTGCTACTTGTTTATCATTCTGATTAGAGCAAGAATGAAGAGGGTAAGTGGACTTAAAGGGAGTAAACGTGCTTATTATGCTGCTGCAAGACAGCATAGCAACCTATAGATGTGAGCGCGACGGGTAGGGGACGCGACCAGTATTCTTGATCCCTTAATTCCTTTGGTTTGGTGGAGAGGGGCCCTAAAACTGTCCGTGCCCAAGGCCCCAAAAGTTCTTAAAATGGCCCTGACCCAGTGTGCAACTCACAGGTTTTTTTTTATCTCAGGGCATTTATCCAGTGTGCTGCCTTGCTGTGCCCTTGCCCCCCTGAAGCAAAGGTAGGTGTGTGTTTGTGTGTGTGTGTGTGTCCGCATGCAAGACTAGTTAAGTGAGTCTCTTGGGGCAATGGCATGAAAAACAGCCCAAAGAGGTGTCATTATAGACTTCACAAGGACTGTCAATGTGTGCATTTTCATGTACACCCAAAACCAAACAAGCACTCGCTCCACTGTCCGAAAATGCCTTGAGGTGGAATATTGCTATCCCATTTTCGGTAGCTAAATGTTATCATTTGCTGATGTGCCAGTTGGGAGGTTTTGGCTGACGTCTAGGGTGTAACCCAGATACTTGGCATTCAATAATAAAAGCTGGGAAACTTCTTGACCATGAATCAGTATGGAAATATCATAGTTTCCCTGCTAAGAACGAGAACACATGGCCACCTGTTCTATAGGGTATTCCAGGGCCATGTGAAGCAGCTTGTCCTCTACAGTAAGCACCCTTATTTACTCCAAGAGGCCACTATAATTGGAAGAAGTTACACTATACAAGACCGAATTACATACATTGGTATCATCCTACTCCTTGTGTACCGAGATGCCCATCTGGTTAATCTGAATCTGAACATATGGATAGAAAAGAACTGCCAACATGATTCGTAGGGAACCCCAAATAGAGTGGGGGCACTCTGTTTCCGCCCAGTCGGGCCTGTTGCACGTGATTTGTCAGGAAGGATAAGAACCATTCCATTGAACACACGTAGCACGAAAACTGCTGGACGAATTTTGACCAAATAAGAAACAACTTGGGCCCAAAGAGGGTGAGATGTCTTTTCTTGGTTTGGGGCTGAACCGTGCAGTAGTTCTGGCATAATTTGATAGAGAAGAAGGTGCCCAATCCCAAAAAAACTCTAATATATCTTTCATGGTGCATTGTTTCAGTGATTAGACATGTAAAGCTGCCATTTTCTTTCCTCAGTGTGAGCCATTCCTTCGGTAATCCTAAGGGCAGCTGAAAAAGAAAAGTACTCAACATTGTATTTGGAAGAGGGAAAGAGTGGAGGTTTACATCAGGGGAGAGGTTGTAAGGTGGAAAGAGGACCACATGTTTAGTTGGAGAGGTAGGGGTGGGCTGGAGACCTTGTTTTTTCAAGACCACTTGCATCTGGTGAGTGAACGAAGATCATTGGGGTGGATTTACACAAGGGGGGCCTAGAAAGGAGAAGGAGGGCACATGGAGAGTTCCAGTAGGGATGGGGAAGACTTTTAAATTGTCAAGTGTTTTCCCATTCCCGCAGTGATCCGCCATCTTCTTTTCCCATCGATGAAGGCCGTTTTCGTGGAAAAGTTTTAATTGTTTATTTTATTTATAGAGCACGTTCACTAAAGTGTATTGACAATAATTACAAGCAACAACAGTACAAATACCACCAAGGAATGTGAAAAAACAGAGAGACAGAATTTAGTTTGGAACAATGACTGAAGCAGATGAGTTTTGAACTAGGTCCGAAAAACATGAAGGGGAGGAGCGGAGATGAACCGAGTTCCAATGTTTCGGGGCAAGAAGTGTGAATGAGCGAAAGCGAGAGGAAGCACAGGGTGGTTTAGAGAAAGAAGAAAGAGAGGCAGAGAGGAGAAAAATGATGGGGGGGACGTATGGGACGTATAAAGAAACCAAAGAGCAGAGGTAGGGCGCAAGACCATGGAGAGATTTGAAAACAGAATAGAAAATGGAAAAGATGAGAGGAGAGAAAGCCAAGAAAAGGTACAGAACAGTAATAAAGTTGGGAGAAAACTTGTGAGTGGACATGAAGCTTTGTGGCCTGAAAAGAGAGAAATGGTCATGCACGACGAAGATTAAAGCTATGATAACGAGCAGAACGGGCAGTAGCAGAGATGTGAACAGAAAAAGAGGGAGGGGTCAAAGATGACCCCAAAGAAATAGATCAAGAATAGAATGGGACCTGTTACAGGCAAACCGGTCATTCCAAAGACCTATGGATAGGGGTGTGTGATAAACCTGATGGTTTCATCACTCCTTTCCCAGATGTAGCCTCTCCTCATGTGGCAAGGGGACAGCAGCTGCTACCTGATCCTGACCCTGTGGGTGGCTATTTGAGGGAGGAGCACATGGGGGGAGGTGACCCTTGGAGGGACAACATGACATCATCAGGTGAAACAAAGTATTCCTCATTTCATTGACTACCCAAAGACCTCTCCTCCGAACCTTAAGCCCTTATTACTTACTATAAGGTGGCATTGGAACAACCCCCATTGAAAATAGCCACAAGTACTGAGACGAGGAAGAGGGCCCGAGTGTGGAAGAGCAAGAACCAGCTCGGGCTAGTCTTTGTGCTCAGCTGATTGGAGTAAGCCCATACAAAACAGGCGACGGAAACCAAGAGCGAGAACCCTTTCAGACACCGACTGGGAAGCCAGTGTATGGCATGCAGAGCAGGAGCAACAGGTGGGGAAAAGACAGTGTCCAAGCCAGAGGCGTTTCCCTGAAAGCTCTGAAGTGGGGGCGAAAAGAGGGTAAGCCAGCCCAACGACTCCATGTTAGCATGTGGAGCCAAAAAGCAGAGGGGACGCCCAGCCGATGCCGATAAGTGCAGCCGGCAAGTCGGGAGGAAAACGGACGGCCTTTGCAGGAGCAGAGTGAGGGAACACTCCTGCTGGGCTGCAACGCTATAAGAAGGAGAGGGAGAAGCCACAGATGGTGAAACCGAGGGATGGGCTTTGAAACAGCTTGGAAGGCAAGGGTGTGAAGAGAACACTGCATCGCTGTCCGGATGGACCCCTGAACACCATGAAAGCCGATCGACTGACATTGGGTGAAGGGCACAAGAAAGAACTTACCGCTAAGCCCACAATGGAAGGTTGGGGAAGCCGGGAACTGTTTAAAGACATTCAAGAAAATTATTTACTAAAATCAAGGAATAATTTAACACTTCATACATCTTCATTAATCTTCATAGTCTCAGTACTTGGGAGTCTGGGAAGCCAAGTGAGAAAGCAGTAGGACTGAGTTAAAGTAAAGAAAGCCAAGAGAAGACAAATAACTCCTGGTTGCTTGGTGTTATATGAGAAAGCCCTGGCAGGAAAGTATACCAGGCAACGCCAAGTGAGTTAAGAGAATCTTAAGGAAGGCCCATGCCCTTGGGATTGTGAACCGTAAGAAAGTCCTGGCAGGAGAGTATGCCAGGGAAAGTCAAGACTGCAAAGTGAATTGAAAATACCAAGAGAGGGAGTTGTCCTCTTGGGCTATAAAGAACTTGGTTATTCTGGTTGAACTATTGTTTGTGGTGGAAAGAATCCCGTGGAAGGGAGCCATCCACTGGAACTGTGAACACTAGCCATTTGGAACCTTTTTGTTGGAGCTATCCTTTTCTTTTGGAACTTTGAACATTTGTACACTTTCAAGGCAAGATCAAAAACCTTTGCACCTTAGTGTTACTTTTAGAATATGAGGGCTAGGATAGGATTTCGGACACAGGAAATTTTGCTTTGGACATCTTGACACTTGACAGAACCTTAGTTTTGGATAAGGTAGGGAAATACCTTTGAGATTAGGGACAGTGAGGCATTTTCCAATCCCTTTTGTATTTCAACAAAGGTTTATAGCCAACATCATGAGTCCTTTGTGTCCGCGTCCCATTCCCGATTCCTCACAGATGATAATGGATAGGAAGACAGTAGTGGTAAAGATTGGCAGAATTGTGAATACTTTGGGGCACAGGGACATGTTAGCAGGTAGTGTGGGGAGCCTGAGGATGTTCTCACTTCCTTCTCCCAACATCCACTACTCAGGTGGCCAGTGTAAGGAAGGTATGGTATCAAAGGAAGACAGACACAAGTGACCGCATTTAAAGGGTGTTTATTGAACTTTATCAAGGGTGTGATAAACGCATATCTAAACCTAAATCCAAGATGAGAGAAAGCTACGACCATCAAAATAATAATAATGCAGTCGTAGTGGAGTCTCGTCAAAATAAAAGGGCCTATACTAAAAAACCCATTGTGAAATCCTTACCGCTAACTTACAAGTAGTGTGAGGTAATGTTCATGAAAAAGAAAGAAGTGTTCACAAAATGATAAATCAGGATGTTCAGGCCATTGGCCTCGATTTCCCCATGTTTTTTTGGGACGGGAAGAGGCAGTTCACTTGAGCATAGCACACTCTTGGGCTGCTTTGGCATGAGCACACAGTTCCTTTACAAGTATCAGGGCCTTCTATGCCCAAATCTCTTAAGTTATCGAATGTCTCTTGCTTCAGAGGGCCTGATGTATCAAACGAAAAGTTCCTTTCAAAGTATTCACGTATGGGGGATTCACTCTCACCCTGGATCCACCTCAGCTGGTCTCAGATCCCTTTTGCACCACAAGCTTTTCTCAGGTGACTCATGGTTCACCCGGATCCCACTCAGTTGGGCCCCGGTCCCCTTTTCACAATTAGTCTCCCTCAGCCGGGCTCAGACCAATTACAGTTCGTCTATCTTTTCTCTGATGACCCATGGTTCAACCAGAATGCCGCTTTATTTTCACGTTGCTCACCACATATGCTTTATACTCTGTTCTTTGCAGATTTCTTCATACTATATTGCTGCTTGCAACAGTGGTTCTAACAGACCGCTCTCTTATCAGTCTCCCCGACTCACCAGCTGTGCTGGCTTTACTGTAGCGGCTTTGTTGCAGGAGTCAAGGACAGTACCACAGCGGCAATCGCTCCTCCCCACCTCAGCTATCGATGCGAGAGAGCCCCGGGCACCTTCGACACACAGTGCACCTTTCTTCAGCTTTAATTCCCGGTCTTCTGTTTCATATTATCGAGGGCTCGAGAAAGTAGCATTTTTCTTCCTCTGAAAAGGCCAAGGGCAAGTCCCTCATTGCAACCCTTTCTGGTCTTGCCACGCTTCTCCTCGTGTTAAACCGCCATCTCGGAACTGCTACTTCCTCGTGTGTTTTGCTTTGCTCAGAGTGTGCTTTCGTGCTCTGCCTTTTATCCATGTGGGGAAGTGTGATGGAAGACAGGTGTGTGTAATTATCGGTAATTGCCTGACTCTGCCTGACCCTTGGGTTGGGACTTGTCAGGTATACGGCTCTGGTGTTAGTCCGTTGTCGCTCATGATGAACTGTCAGTGAGAAATTAGTTGTGTCAGGAAAGGAGGCGGGGTTCAGCTTCTAGGTATCCTATCTGGTAGGTTAGGGAAAAGGTGTTACAGGGAAGGGGATACTGTGTCACACCTTTCGGTGTCCCACTTCCACTCCCCGAAGACCCCCTCATCCAGGTAATCCTCCCACACTGGTCCACCCCTGGGAATAGGATCCAGTAGTGATGGCAGTGTCATGGCCACTTTCATGACAGATTCCCAGGTACTAGCAGGTGAGACAACTTCAGGTTCCTCACATACCCTTCCCCCATGCGATGTAGCCGCATCTGTTTCACAAGGGTACCGGGAAAGGAAATCTACATTCCCTTCGTCTTTACCTTTTCGGTGTTCAGGTTTCTCACACCAGGAAAAGCCCATGGCTTTTGGATCCTGACCCTGGGGATGGAAATGCGATGGAGGATCACGTAGATAGGGGAGACTTGGGGAATGGTAGGGGGATGACATTGGTTGAGACACGGTATCCCCCATTCCCATTCCATAGTGAACCCTCAGTCTCAGCTGCATTTATGGGATATTGTTACCCCTTTCCCTCTTACCAGGATACCACCAGAAGACATTAATCCATCTAGAAACACTACGAGGAGGGTGAAGAAGAGGAGGTCCACAGGTGAGACATGGTATCCCCCTTTACCAAGTGAGAACCAACGTCACCCTCCCCCTTTATTTAAAGGCTGTTGCAAATCAATTCCCCTCATTCATTGCATTATGTCAGGAATGGCACTCTGTCAAGAGTGGCACAGGGTACCCAGGTAGGGTTTGGGTGGCTGTGCTAAAGTAAGGTAGCAGATAAGCACACACAGCAGGAAGTTCAACAAGAAAGAAGAGTAGGAAACTGTAGCTGTGAGCCAAAAGGGGCAAAAGTTACAAAGGTACAAACAAACTGGATTCCCTCTTGGGGTGTATGCTGAAATGGGAAAGAGTGTTCCACGAACCTTAGGACACTCCAGCCTTCTGCACAGATTGCTATAACAGAGGCCCACGCTGTATGCTCATGGCTGGGAACAACAGCAGTGGGTGTCTGTAACACTGAAAACGCGACAAGGGAAGTGGCAGCGGTTGCCTTCTGGAAACCAACAAGGGAAGTGGCAGCGGTTGCCTTCTGGAAACCAACAGGCAAGCTCTGTACAAAGGGATTACATAAAACACATGAGAAGACAAGAACAGAAATATCCAGCGAAAAGGAAGTCAATAAGCAATCTAGCAGAAGGAAATGAAGGAAAGACAGTTAGACTGAAATAGATAACCTAAGGTGGAGTACAGAGGACTCAAGGAAGAGAACAAGGGAGCAGCAGTCAGGAAAACAGAAGGGCTGCAAAGTAGGAAGCAGGTCTGCAGTCAAGAGTGGCACTAGGTACAGGCAAACTGTAGTGGACTGCGGAGGACTGTAGTAGGCTGCAAGGCAGGGAGTCCAGAAGAACAGGACAGAGAGAGATTAGTAGTAGGCGACAGACAGAGAGCCCAAAAGAATAGGGCCGCGAGGTTCGGAGCCCAGAAGAGCAGGGCTGTAGGCAGCTAAGTGTAAAACAGGCTGTAAGGCAGAGGAGTGTAGCAAGCCGCAAGGCAGGGAGCCCAGAGGACAAGGGTTGTAGGCAGCGGAGGGAGACAGGCTGCAAGGAAGGAGCCCAGAGGACATGGGCTGAAGGCAGCGGAGGGAGCAGGCTGCAAGGAAGGAGCCCAGAGACAAGGGCTGTACGCAGCAAAGAGGTGCAGGCTGCAAGGTAGGGAGCCCAGGGAACAAGGGCTTGGAGACAGCAGAGGGTTGAAAGCTGCAAGGTAGGGAGCCCAGAGGACAAGGGCTGTAGGCAGCCGGAGTGAGGCAGGCTGCAGGGCAGGGAGCCCAGAGGACAAGGACTGTAGGCAGCCAGAGTGAGGCAGGCTGCAGGGCAGGGATCCCAGAAGACAAGGACTGTAGGCAGCCGGAGTGAGGCAGGCTGCAGGGCAGGGAGCCCAGAGGACAAGGACTGTAGGCAGCCGGAGTGAGGCAGGCTGCAGGGCAGGGAGCCCAGAGGACAAGGACTGTAGGCAGCCGGAGTGAGGCAGGCTGCAGGGCATGAAGCCCAGAGTACAAGGGCTGTTGGTAGAAGGCAGCTGAGCGTGATCGGCTGCAAGACAGGGAGCCCGGAAAGGGCACCGGGTAAAAACAGGATAATGCAGCAACAGGAACAGCATACAAAGTAGAGGGTCAAGGCAAACAGGGGCGGGGAGATCTCAAGATGCAAGACACTGTGCCCCTGCAGGCAGCTGCTTATGTACAGCCCTGCCCTGTTCTGAGGCAGGCTAATTGACAGCACCTGGAGCAGCACACCTAAAGACAATCTTCCTCCTCCCTCTCTGGTCCTGAGCAGGTGGAAGCAGCACTGGCCGCTAGGGCTTCTGGGGATTGTGGTCCCAATAACGATGAATGAGAATAGCCAGGAATTGAGGACTGTAGCCAGGTGCATTATGGTAAATGTAGTTATTTGAATAAAATAAGAAAGAACCAAAGTAGAGCAAATGGAAATAAAAGACCAAGGCGTGAAAAGGAGTTGTTCAAGGAGTATTAGGAGGATAAATGAGTACCAAGTAGTCCATGATGGTTGCCAATGCGTGCGCCAGCGGCACGGGCATGACACATTATAGTACTTGGTGTAACCCTCACCTGGTATCCACGGGGACGTCACTCAGCCGGTTCTGACCTCTTACAACCTCGAACCCTTCCCTGGAGTCTACTCGACTGGGGACTGGGCCTGAAACACAGGATTGGTAGAGTTTAACTCCCTATTGTTTCTGTGTGCTTGAACCCCTTCTTCCCGGGATCCAACCCTTCCCTTTGATCCTTGTTTTCTTGGAAAGTGTGCTCTCCATCCTGCTTTCAGCGCAGGGGCGCGTTGATTGATGCAGGCTCGTTGCTGCCTAGTTACTTCACTGGCAAGAGTCCGACAGGTAAGTATAATGAGTCTTTTGAAAAGTTCTCTAACTTCGTTCATTCCTTTCCTTCCTTAGATGCTGGCCGGTGTACGGGGATGGCGACGTGCTGCTGAGATGAGTAGCGCTGAAGGCGAGTGAGAACGCGATGCGCGATGCAACCCTTTCGTATTTGTATTGAATTGAGTTCTTTTTCTGTGTCTTTTAGGTGCCGCAAAGTTTTCAGCGTGGATGCCGGTTATGAAGAAGAAATGCAGTGAGTAAGCGCAGTATGCAGCGCCTCTAGATGTTTCCACGCTAACTTGGAGTGTCTTTTCCCTCTTGCAGATAGGTGAGAAGTTCCGGAGACAGAGTTCCCCCAGAGCGGCTGGGATTCAGGTAAGCGTTTGAAGCTTGTACAGTCTTTAAAAATAAGCAAACATTTGCTGAATGCTTACTAATGCCCTTTTCTGTTCTTTTCTCTTTTCCTTAGGAAGCGGCGTGCCGGGATGGGAATGACACCGCTGAAGATGCCCGCAGAACAGAAGAAGCGATGAATGGTGGAGCAGAATCGCCGCAAGGTAAGACTGTTCCTAACTGTGTTCTTGTTCTTGCAGGAGCTGAGCGCAGAAGAAAGATGCAGGCCTACTGGAGACCAATTCGAACACAGTGAGTGTCACGCTGCAGGTGCAGAAAACACAAAGCATGTTTCTCGGCCTGGGCGTGGCTTAAATAGTCTCTGGGTATCCCAGGTGTCTCTGGGCTGAACCACACCCAAAAGACTAGAATGCACATGCAGTTCTGGGAACCGAAATATGTGGGGGCATCCATCTTGTCACCATCAATGCACTACAAGTGCAATCCCCAATGTTATCCTATGGGAGTGAGTGAGTCTGGTGCCACAAGCGCCAAGTCTGACTCCGAGTCTTTGCAGGGATGGAGAGGCCCTTGAGGGCCGTGTAGGTGATCGTGGCGTGGCTCCAGCCTGACATCTTGGAGGGCTGGGGACATGAGGGGCAGGAATCATGACAGCACTCCCCCCCAAGGCCCCTCTCAAGGTGGCTCTTGTGTCTGGTCCTGGTTTGTTTGGATGGTTTTGATGAAATCGTCTAAGCAAGCGAGGTGCATGGATGTACTCACAAGGCTCCCATGTCCTGTCTTGTGGACCATACCCCTTCCAGTCTACTAAGTAGTATAATTTGGATCTGATGTACTTTGAATCCAGGATGTCCTTGACTTCGAATTATGGCTCCCCGGCGACTACTATCGACCGCAGTGGCATTGCTACCCGGGTCCCAGGTTGAACAGGTTTAAGGAGAGACACGTGGAACACAGGATGAATTTGCATGTTTGATGGCAAATCTAGTCTGACCGCCGCAGGATTTATCACTGAGGTGACGGTGAATGGACCCAGGTATCTTGGACGGAAAGTTTGGGTTCCTTTAATGGGCACGTGTTTAGACGCCAGCCAAACTTTGTCTCCCACTTGGTAGTTGGGGGCCTTTGCTCGGTGTTGATCAGCAAACGTCTTTTGGCGATTCCTAGCTTTAAGTAGGTGTTCATCTGCCCTTTTAAAGGTTTGGGAAATGGTTGTGTGCAAGGTTTTGACTGCTGGCATTTCCAGGGTTGTAGGAACGTCCAACTCAGAAGTATGTGGGTGCCTGCCATACATGGTATAAAAGGGTGTCTGCCCAGTGCTGGTGTGTAGGGAATTATTATAAGCTTATTCAGCTATCCATAATAGGTCGAACCAGCTTCCTTCAGCTTGGTGTAACATGCAACGCAGATACTGCTCGAGCGTCTGATTTGTCCTCTCAGTTTGACCATCCGTTTGGGGATGGTGACTGGTGGATAGCCGGATGTCGATCTGGGCCATAGAGCAGCATTTTCTCCAGAAGTTAGATACGAATTGAGTACATCGGTCTGAGACTAAAACTGAAGGAAACCCATGGAACCGTACGATGCCTTCAAGAAATACCTTTGCCAGAGTGGAAGCATTTGGGAGCCCCTTAAGAGGAATGAAATGTGCCATTTTTGTAAATAGGTCCACGACCACAAGAATAGTGTTAAACCCCTGACTTGGTGGTAAGTCAGTAATAAAATCGAGGGACAACGTGTGCCAGGGTGCTGGTGGGAGTTCCAATGGTTGTAATAGCCCAGCCGGTTTCTGCTTGGAGGACTTGTTTTGAGCACACACTCCACAAGATAGGATGAATTGGATAATGTCTTTACGCCACGTGGGCCACCAATAATTTCGTTTTTACCGTGGCTAGGGTTTTAGCGATTCGGTGGTGGCCCTCGATCAAGGAATCATGATAACCAGACATGACATGTTCTCGTAGTTCTTGGTTTGGTAAGAATAAACGATTCCTGAAGTAGGGCAACTCATCTTTTATCATGTAATGTTCTCCTTGTGCACTCCACGCTTGTAATTGCTCCGGACTCATCAGGTTTTGGATTTCTTCATGTAATTCCTTCTGAGTTATGGTTGCTGTGATTCCTAGGAGCTTGTCACTCGGGATGATTGCTATTGGGTCAGGGGGCTGATACCCTTGCTCTTCCACCCCCATACGGGAAAGGGCATCGGCCTTCCCATTTTTCACCCCTGGTCGAAATGTAATCATTTAGTTATATTCAGCAAAAAAAAGAGCCCAACGTAGTTGTTGTGAGGATTGGGCCTTTGCCGTTTTTTGGTACTGGAGGTTCCGGTGGTCAGTTATTACGGTGATTGTGTGTCTGGCGCCCAAGAGGTAGTGCCCCCATGCCTTAAAGGCTGACTTAATGGCCAGGAGTTCTTTGTCTGTGATAGCGTAATTGAGTTCAGGGGGTGTGAATTTACGCGACCACAAGGCAACAGGGTGTAACTGGCCCGTTTCGGGGTCCTTTTGTGAGAGGACGGCTCCCATAGCCATGCTTGAGGTGTCCGTTTCCACCAGGTATGGGAGATCAGGGAGAGGGTGTTGTAAGATTGGGGCAGATGTGAATCTTGCTTTGAGTTCCTGGAAAGCTTTCTTGGCTTCTGTTGTCCACTGGAACTTTTTGTTGCTTTTCCTTAGCAATGACGTGATGGGATGCATGATTTGTAAAATCCTGGGATGAACCGGCGATAGAAGTTTGCAAAACCCAGCATACTTTGACCCCCTTGAATGAATTTGGGGATGGCCAGTTCAGGATAGCATCTACCTTGTGTACATCCATTTGGATTCCATTCGGGCTGAGAATAAAGCCCAGGAATTCCACCTCGGAGACGTGGAACGAGCACTTTTCGAGCTTGGGGTAGAGCTGGTGTTGACAGAGTTTCTCCAAAACGGATCGGACGTGTTTCACGTGGTCCTGCTTTGATGCGGAATATACTAGAATATTGTTGATGTACACTAGAGCACAGACATCAATCAATTCCCGTAGGACATCGTTCATGAAGTATTGAAATGCAGCAGGCGCGTTGCAAAGGCCAAAGCGCATTACTTGATATTCGTACAAGCCGTATTTGGTGCGAAAAGCGGTTTTCCATTCGTCCCCCTGTTTTACGCGAACAAGGTGATATGCCCCCCTCAGGTCTAGTTTTGTGTAGATTTGGGCATCTTTGACTTGATCAAGCAATTTAGGGATCAGTGGCAGGGGGTAGCAGTTTTTTATGGTAATCTGGTTCAGTGCGCGATAGTCGATGCACGTTCTCAAGTCCCCCTCCTTTTTTGGTAAGAAGAACAGAGGACTGGCTGCTGGAGACTTCGAGGGATGGATGAACCCGTTGGCCAGGTATTGGTCAAGATAGGCCTTCAGGTGCTGGTTTTCTGGTTCCGTGAGTGCGTAAATTCGCCCACAAGGGATTTGTGCGCCGGGTTTCAGGTCGATTTGGCAATCGTATGGTCTATGCGGTGGCAGGGTATTAGCCTGTTCTTTCTGAAAGACATCTTGAAAGTCCTGGTATTCACTTGGTAGGGTGCCGATTGCGACAGTCGCAAACATGGTGTTTATGGGGTCTATTGGTTGTTTCTCTTGGCGGTATCATGTGTGGGCGCAAGTCTCGGGAAAGGCCAATTCTTTTGTTCGCCAATCGATTTGAGGATTGTGAGCTACCAACCATGACATTTCCAAAATCAACTGGGGTGCCTTAATGAGGTCAAAAGCGATAGATTCTTGGTGTCCATCCTGGCACAGAAGGGTTAAAGCTGCAGTGCATTGGGATACTGGACCAGAAGCTATTTCTGTGCCGTCGACAGTGGTAACAGTGTCGGTGGTTGATTTAGGGCATAACGGAAGCCCCATCTTTGACGCAAGATCCTGGTCGTTGTAATTCCCAACGGCTCCACTGTCAAAATACGCTCTTACTGCGTGCATCCGAGATGGTTGTTGGTGATTGATCAAGACCACAGATAGTGCAAAATGGGAGGTCTGTAGTTCACTTTCTTCACTCGACAAGTGGACCCCTACACTTGCCGGGCTGGGGAGTTTTCCGATTCCTTGATGGTATCTTCCTTGTCCGTGGCCCCTACCGTCCTCCTCGGTGGCTTCACAGGGCACTCTTTAAGGAAATGACCTGACCTTCCACAGTACAGACATAACTGCTGCTGTCTCCTTTTATCCCTTTCCGCTTTAGTCAAGGGGGATCTGACCCCCCCGATTTGCATTGGTTCTCCTGAACCTTCCGTTGTGCGGGCAATATTGTCCTTTGAACGCACATACATAGGGCGATGGTCCGGTCTGATTCGATCTGCTCTTCGGTCCTGCAACCTATGATCCGGTTGAACAAAAAGGTCAATGAATTCTGAGCAGTCTTTCGGGGGGTTCACTACTTGTGCGAGAACATCCTTGAGCTCCCCACACAACCCCTGATGAAATAACGTGGTTCTCTTCTCCACTGGCCATTCTGCTTCAACTACGAGTCTATTGAACTTGGCTATGTATGTTAATAGGTCTTGGTTCCCTTGGCGTAGGGACAGAAATTCGTTGTCTAATGCCTGCCCATGAGTACGTCCGGCGAACAGCGTTTCCATCTCCTGCTGAAAGCCCCTGAAGTCATGCAGCAAAGGATCGTCTTGGGCCACAAAGGGTACAGGCCAGTCCGCGGCGCTACCACTCAGGTAGGATAGCACAAAAGCGACCCGTGGTTGGTCATTCGCAAAGGCCCCTGGTCTACAAAGGAAGTGCAGGTGGCACTGGTTCATGAACGTTGCAAACTTCTTGGGATCCCCTGTAAATCGTTCGGGCGGGCCCAAGGGAACTGCCCCAGGAAGGGTTATCTGAACGGGATTGGCTGATGGTGCTGGCATCGAGGGCACGCTTCCCAGCAATGGTGCATGCCCTGCTTGTGACTGGAGAAGTTGCCGGCTTAAATCATCAGTGTGTTCTTTGGCTACTATCAGCTCTCTCCTCAGGGTGTTGGTCTCCTGCCTGGCTGCATGTACTTCGGAACGTAGCTGCCCCAACATGTGGGCTAACTGGTCAGTTTCTGACATTTCCATGACGCCCAGGTGGATTTTGATGTGAGGCTTTGTGTTCTGTAATGCTCACCTGGTATCCACGGGGACGTCACTCAGCCTGTTCTAACCTCTTACGACCTCGAACCCTTCCCTGGAGTATACTCTACTGGAGACTGGGCCTGAAACACAGGATTGTTTCAAGCCCAGTCTGAAATCCTTCTTCCCCGGGATCCAACCCTTCCCTTTGATCCACAGCTCACCTTGTTTTCTTGGAAAGTGTGCTCTCCATCCTTTCAGCGCCGGGGCGCGTTGATTGATGCAGGCTCGTTGCTGCCTAGTTACTTCACTGGCAAGAGTCCGACAGGTAAGTATAATGAGTCTTTTGAAAAGTTATCTAACTTCGTTCCTTTCCTTCCTTAGATGCTGGCCGGCGTCCGGGGATGGCGATGTGCTGCTGAGATGAGTAGCGCTGAAGGTGAGTGAGAGCGCGATGCGCGATGCGACCCTTTCGTATTTGTATTGAATTGAGTTCTTTTTCTGTGTCTTTTAGGTGCCGCGAAGTTTTCAGCGTGGATGCCGGTTATGAAGAAGAAATGCGGTGAGTAAGCACAGTATGTGGCACCTCTAGATGTTTCCATGCTAACCTGGAGTGTCTTTTCCCTTTTGCAGATGGGTGAGAAGTTCCGGAGACAGAGTTCCCCCAGAGCGGCTGGGATTCAGGTAAGCGTTTGAAGCTTGTACAGTCTTTAAAAATAAGCGAACATTTGCTGAATGCTTACTAATGCCTTTTTTCTGTTCTTTTCCCTTTTCCTTAGGAAGCGGCGTGCCGGGATGGGAATGACCCCGCCAAAGATGCCTGCAGAACAGAAGAAGCGATGAATGATGGGCAGAAGTGCTGCAAGGTAAGACTGTTCCTAACTGTGTTCTTGTTCTTGCAGGAGCTGAGCGCAGAAGAAAAATGCAGGCCTACTGGAGAACGATCCGAACACGGTGAGTGTCACGTTGCAGGTGCAGAAAACACAAAGCATGTTTCTCAGCCTGGGCGTGGCTTAAATAGTCTCTGGGTATCGCAGGTGTCTCTGGGATGAACCACACCCAAAAGACTAGACTGCACATGCAGTTCTGGGAATCGAAATATGTGGGGGCATCCATCTTGTCCCCATCAATGCACTACAAGTCCAATCCCCAATGTTATCCTATGGGTGTGAGTGGATCTGGTGCTACAAGCGCCAAGTCTGACTCCAAGTGAGTCTTTGGAGGGATGGAGAGGCCCTTGTGGACCATGTTGGTGATCGTGGCCTGGCTCCAGCCTGACATCTTGGAGGGCTGGGAACATGAGGGGCAGGAATCATGACACTTGGATGAGGAAGAGGCGACTAGGAATAATGGACACTAATGTCATTTCACAACTCTAGTACTGAGACGAGGAGGTGCCTACAGACTGGTGTAAGGGTCAGGCATGTCCAGAGTTCTTCTCTTCCCTAATTATGGTCAGGCAATTGGGCCTGAGGACTCAAACTAGCAACCTGTCAAACGGTTGCAGGTGTATGAAAGGTGGAGCTGACAAGGTGTGAGGAGAGAACAGAAGGAGATAAGCCGAGTGTTGCAGGCCTGCAGAGGGAGAAATCCTTTGAAATATGAGGCAGCCGAGAAGGGTCCTGTCGGGGAAACCAGGACGATAGCAAGAAGAAAGGGGAACTGTGATGCCAAGGCCTGGAGGGGCCTGCCACGGGCCAGAGCCGTGGAAGCCTCACTGGTTGGTGCCCGCAGCAGCTGTGGGCCGAGGAAGAAATTGAATAGCTGTAAGTTCCTGGCAGCGTCCGCAGGATGCGAGAGGCTCACCATCCACCGAGAACATGTATACAGAGGGAGAAAACCGCCCAGTGGAGACTCCAGGAATGGGTTTTTGAGGGAAAGGGAACACTCGAACCGGGGCACTCCTGGGGCTGTTACGTGTCAAAAGTGAATGCTGAATGAACAAAAGATGATGTGCAAGATACAGTGAACTAAAATAAATGGTTATGATGAATACTACAAATGAGATGAAGTGTGAGCAGAGGGATAAGAACTTTGAACTATTGAATAACGAACTAAAAGAAAGCTTTTGACAAGCATATGAACATTTTTAATAAACCAATAAACAGATGACAAGTTAATGTGAAGAACTAATACAATATATTGAAAGCTAAGAACTAATCTGATGAAATGCAATGTAAAGCAAGTATGGAACATTGCCGAGGAGCGTGAGAGCAATGTGGTCAAGGGAAAAGAGCACCAAAGTCCACAAACTGGCAAAGCGGAAAATGTGGCAAAGCCAAAAGGCTGGCAAAGAGAAAGCCAAGTGAGTGTGAACCAGAACACATGTGCAGTTACAGAAGAACCTGTGTGGGCAAGCAAGGCTAGGGTGATCGGTTGCGTGACCTCTGGTGGGTGGACCGTGTGGTCCGGCAACTGCACCTAGACTGGGAAAACCCTACCTGTGAAAACCAAAGAAACATTCAGGGAGCTGTAACGTTACCTTGTCTCCGTGGGAGCGCCTGGACCCTCTGGGTATCGGGGTGCTGCTTGGATTGCTGGGCGTAGGCTGCTAGGGCTTCTGTCTGAGGGGAGGATACGTACATTAGCTATGGCAGCTATGCCTACTGTGTGGAACCTCTCCCACGCCCCTTTATAGATGTTCCCCCGTGTGGGTGTTAGACTCACCTGAGGATTTATAGTGTTGGGCTCTCCTTCCTGCTGTCAGTCTCAGGGCCGCTTATGCACAACCAGATTCTTCACTGGTCTTCAGGCCCAGACAAGCTGTGGCCCGTTAAAGTATATTCTGCAGTTGTAGTCTCTGGAAGCAGTCTTATGCAAGTGCTGTCACGTGGCCCTATGGCCTTTTAGTGTCCATGGCCTTTGAGAATGGCCAATATGTCCATAACTGCAATAGGGTGTCTTGAACCCAACAAGTAGTGTCTCCATTCCTTAAGAGCCGCTTTGATAGCCAAAAGTTCCTTGTCTGTAATGGTGTAGTTCTGCGCGTGAAAACCTCTTTGACCAAAATGCCACAGGATGTAACTGGCCGGTACTTGTATTTTTCTGAGAAAGGACAGCTCCCATGGCAATGTTTGAAGCATCAGTCTCAACCACTATGGGAGTGCCGGTTTCGGGTGTTGCAAGATCAGGGCCATTGTAAGCTTGTGTTTCCAGGTTTGGAAGGCTTGTTCTGCCTCCACAGACCAGTTAAATATGTTGTTCTTACGAAGTAAGGTCGTAATTGGATGTACCAACTGAGAAAAGCCAGGTATAAAGCAGCGATAAAAGTTTGTGAACCGTAAGAAGCTTTGGATCCCTTTCACTGAAGTAGGTGAGGGCCAATTGAGGATCGCATCGACCTTTCGGTTGTCCATCCGAATACCCTTTGGGGTTAGAACAAAACCCAGGAACTCAACCTCTGAGACATGGAAGGCACATTTTTGTAATTTTGCATATAGCCGGTGTTGCCGTCATTTTTCTAGAATCGCCCATACATGGAATATGTGGTCCTGGAGTGTGGTATAATAAATCAGAATGTTGTTGATGTAAACCACTGCGCATACATCTAAGAGCTCTCGCAAGACGTCATTCATAAAATATTGAAATGCCACAGGGGCATTACGCAGCCCGAAGGGCATCACCTGGTATTCGTAAAGACTGAATTTTGTGTGGAAAGCCGTCTTCCATTCGTTCCCGCTCCAAATGGTATGCCCCCCTGAGGTCCTGTTTGGTGTAGATGCTAGCGTTCTTAACTTGGTCCAGGAGCATGGGTATCAACAGGAGTGGGTATCGATACTTGATCGTAATCTGGTTCAATGAGCGATAATCAATACAGGTCCTTAGGTCGCCCTCCTTCTTTGGTACGAGGAAGAGGGTAGATGCTGCCAGGAACTTGGACGGTCGAAGGAAACCGTTGGCGAGGTACTGATCTATATAGGCCTTGAGGTGGAGATTTTCCTGTTCCGTCAGTGCATAAATCCTGCTGCAGAGTACTTGAGAACCAGGAATGAGATCCATTTGACAATCATACGTCTATGCGGCGGCAGGGTATTTGCTTGTCCCTTTTGGAAGACGTCCTGAAACTCTGAATACTCGGAGAGCAATATCCCCACCAACCCTTGGGTAGAGACGGTCTTCTTGTATGCGGGCACCAATCAACCAACACCGGGAGTGTATTCTTCCCTGTCACAGAAGTGTCCACATTTAATCTGAGAAAGTTAGAGTCCTTGCACACCAATCAATACTGGGAATGTGAGACTCCAGCCAGGGCCTCCCAAGAATAATCTGGAACTGAGGAGCAGTGATTAGGTCAAAAGAAATATTTACTCGATGCCCGTCCTGGCAGAGTAACTCAATCTCCTCCGTGCATTGAGTCACTGGGCCCGATAGTAACTGGGTGCCATTCATTGCAGTGATGTTTTCTATCACTGATTTAAGCCGGATGGAAACCCTGATTCTGCAAGCCATGTCGTGATCCATGTAGTTTCCCACTGCTCCGCTGTCCACATATGCTTCTAGAGCGTGCATTTGTGAAGGCTGTTGGTGGCAAACGAGAACCACGGGAATGACCAGGTGTGAGGTCAACGGTACCTTCTCCTTGCTCGACAAGCTGACATCTACACTTTCCGGGCGTTGGAGTTTTCCAACTGACACACTTCTTCCCCCTTATCCAAGGCTCCCACAGTCTTTCTTGGTGGTTTTACAGGACAATCAGGAAGAAAATGGCCTGCTTTACTGGAGTACAAACACAATTGTTGCTGACTTCTTTTTTTCCCTTTCGTCTCTGGTAAGTGGGCCACATAGGCCACCCAATTGCATAGGTTCAGTGTGGGTCTTAGGTGTGCATGCTGGGCTTTTCCTCGGACGGACGTACAACGGTCGGCCCTCGGAACGTGCGTGATCTGCTCTGTGGTCCTGCAGTCGATGATCAAATTGCAATGCCAGATCAATGTGCTATGCACATCCCTCTGGAGGATTAAGCACCTAAGCCAATATGTCTTTTAAGTCCCCTCGAAGCCCCCGGTAGAACAGGGTAGTCCGCTTTGCCTCAGGCCGGTTGAAGGTGACCACATAGGCCAGAAGATGCTGGCTGCCCTGTTGTAGAGATAGGAGCTGGTTATCCAGAGCTTGCCCCCGAGTGCGGCGGGAGAACAACATTTCCAAATCTTGCTGGAACTCGGGAACTTGTATAGAAGGAGGTCATCCCCATTTACCAATGGGATGGACCAGCTTGTGGCGTGCCCTCCCAAATAGTACAATACAAAGGCCACTTTGGACTGATCGGTGGGGAAAACCCCCGGCCTGCAGAGGAAATACAAACAACACTGATTCATAAATACTGCGTACTTATGGGGGTCTCCTGTGTAGCGTTCTGCGAGGGCCAACGGGACTCCACCATGAGCAACCACCTGAACCGGGGTTGCTGGAGCGGCGGCTGGGGGACAAGTGCTGGGTAATGGGGCCTGTCCTGCCTGTGCCTGAAGCAACTGCCTGGCTAGCACCTATGTGCAGTGTTGTTCACTATTAATTCCTGCCGTAGTGCGTTAGTCTCTGCTCTGGCTGCATGAACTTCAGCTCAGAGCTCCTTTAACAGTAGGGATAGCTGGTCCACCTCTGAGGTGTCCATAATGCTCAGGCAGAGAATTTAGGCTAGGCTTTGCATTCTGTAACGCTTACCTTGTCTCAGCAGGAGCGCCTGGACCCTCTGGGTATCGGGGTGCTGATTGGATTGCTAGGCGTGGGCTGGACTGCTGGGCGTAGGCTGCTAGGGCTTCTGCCAGAGGGGAGGATACGTACATTAGCTATGGCAGCTACTCCTACTGTGTGGAACCTCCCCGGGACTCCTACATAGATGTTCCCCCTGTGGGTGTTAGACTCACCTGAGGATTTATAATGTTGGGCTCTCCTTCCTGCTGTCAGTCGCAGGGGCGCTTATGCTTCTGTTCTTCTGTGTGCACAACCAGTTTCTTCTCTGGTCTTCAGGCCCAGACCGGCTATGGCCCGTTAAAGTTATTCTGAATTTGTAGTCTCTGGAAGCAACCTTATGCAAGTGCTGCAAGTGCAGTCACATTGCCCTATGGCCTTTTGGTGTCAATGGCCTTTCAGAATGGCCAATATGTCCTTTGCACAATAGCCAGTGGGCCCTGTGGCCCCTCTCTGTGACCTTTCCAATGCTTCCCGTGAGTTCTATGATGTCCCTCAGAGGTCAGGAGACACACACTGCACTGCGTGTTGGGTAAATAGGAAACAGCTGCTGTCTCTGAGGCACAGCGTACTGCTTACTTTCTTGTCCTTGTCTTTTCTCCCTTGCAGGTGCTGGTGGGCGTTGAAGTGCTGCAGCGGGCGCGATCACGGAGGAATGAGGAACGGATTCAGGAACAGCTGAGGGATAAAGAATAACGGAGTTGCGGCTGGTTTGGAGGAGCCGCTTGCAAGATGAAGATGGTGCAGCTGGTAAGTATCAATAATATTCAGGGCTCTATGAGCCGCAATCTGCTTTCTAACTTATCTTCTTTTCCTTGCAGGTCTGGATCTGAAGCTCGGAGCGTCGGTAAGCATTCTGCTGCTAATGCAGTGTAACGCAAAGCAAATCGCACACATGGGTGTGGCTTTGTCTTATATAGGCAGCCACCCCTGCAGACTAGGCTTGCACTCTCCAAAGGTTTTGTGGGGCCGTTCTATCGGCAATCTTGGTGGAACCAGGAAATCCAGCCAAACTCTTAAAATGGATCAGATGCTTGCCTGCAGTGAGCACCAGGCACGCCATAAACACGTCCAACTTGCCCCTTCTCCAGTCTTCTTGGCCCTGGGAGGGTTGTATGTGTGTGAGTGAGGGGGAAGCCTGTACCTGAATGGAAGAAGTGTGTAATGAAAATGAGCGGTTCTGTTGTGAGCATGACAGGGGCAAATACAAGTGCATGACATAGATTGCTGAAGTGAAGCAGAAGAAAGCAATCTGTATAAACTGTCAAGAACTAGAAGAAGTGTAAAGTTGACCTGGAACTGGATTTCAATATTGAGAGACTGAACTTAAGTACAAGTTGGCAAGCTGAAGTCTTGGGACATTTTGAACTGTGATGTCTTCTTTGGGAAAGAAGCCCTGAGACCTCTTCTTGGAAGTGTGTTGTCGTCTTAGGGAAGGGAGCCCCGAGATTCCTTTTGAACTGCGTTATCTTTGCTGGGAAGTAAGCCCTGAGTCTTTGTGGAACTGTTTTGAACTTGAGAAAGGGGAGCTGGAAAGCAAGCCTAGAGCTGAAAGTTGCTCTGAACTTTACGTTGAACACTGTTTCTTTTATTACTGACATCCCTACACATGGTTTAGCTGTAATTGTGAGGGGAAGTATAGGTTTTGGACACACAGAGACTTTTAAGTTGAATTTACTGACTCTGACTTTCCTTAGTTGCTTTAGGCAGGGAAATCATAACTTAGCATAGGGCAAGTTAGGCCTTCCGCCATCCTGACATTTAAGTTAATAAATTACTTTTTATTGATATTTGAATCTGTTGTCTGTGTCTTGCTTCATTATGCTTTCACAGTAGAGAAATGAACAGCTAATAAGAGGAAATGAGGATTAGGAACGTGAGAATACAAATAGCAAACAGCAACTGAGAAGGGGAGCCAGGGTAGGAGGACGAAGGCAACAGGAATAATTGTGGGGAAGGAACTGAAGCTGCCAAGAACAAACAGGGATAGACAGTGCTTTTAGAGGGTCGCCCTTTGAATGTGTCAACCCAGGGCAAGGATGCCCACACAAGTGGTAGCTGGAAGCAGGTGATCCCTCATACAACTGCAGATGTGGTCCTGGATGGGAGTGTGCAGGGGAGGTCATTGCGGCGGATGCCCCGATGGTCAGGGGACCTCGGGTTCGAACCCTCATCCTGAGCAAGGTAACAACTGCAAGAGCAGCTGCAACACCGGCAGGTTTGGTTGGAGGTGGCAGCCTCGGGGAGCAAGTAATTCAAATTTTTCAGTAATTCTTGGTAAATTTCTGCGGGATCTAAGGAGGCTCATAAAATCATGTTTTCTAAATGTATGCTAAAACATGCAGAGCATCATCAACATTAGTACGTGACCTATGACTGGTGTTTTTTTTTAATTTAATTGTTTGGGGGATATGGGCCTCGTCTATAGGCCTGGACTGCTGGCCATGTTCACAGTCTTTTAGCCTATTTGGTACATCAGGGACAGTAGACCCGACCGAACTCTTGAAATACAGTGAAAAGACCTTAGTTAATACAGAATTAAGATGATCGATTTATCACAACAAAACTGAGACAATTTGGTGGGTGTGGGAAGTGACGACCATCTTAACTTGGAATCCCCCTGTTGCTCAGCCCTTTAGCACATGCATGAGATCACAGCAGGGATCAACAATGAAATAAAATGACATAAATGGGGATCTCCTCCCCCCTGCCCTTACTGTTTTTTTTCCTCCCCACAGCCCCTCCAGCACTATCTGAAATGTCGTCAGGCCTAGTACGGTAGTCGCCTGTCTGTTTCCATTTCCTTCCCACTCTCCCCCTCCCTTCCTTATCTATACCTTAGCTCTTGCACTATCTGAAATGTTGTTAGTCTGAGTACGATAGTTAATTTCACTTCCTTACTGTTCATGGCCTGTAAGAATGTAATTGTATTTTCCCTTGTTCCCTCCCTTGCCTTGAAGCGCTTTGAAACACATTGTGTATAGGCGCTATAAAAATAAACTATCATATCATATCATATCTACATGGGGGACTCAGAGTTAGGATGGTCATCACTTCCCATGGCAGTCGAAGTCCTGGGTTTTTTTGCGATTATTGGACCATCGTAAATCTTTGATGAAAAAATATATTATAGGACAGCAGTCGCCTCCCTATAGTTAAGGTGAGTCGGACTCTCATAGGAACCCCTCCAAATTCTAACGTTAATAACTTTTGGTTTGTGTAACAGATTTGGCCGAAACTATGAAAGGTGACCCTCCAGACTGCAAAGTTTTGTAAAGATTTGTTAAAAAATAAAAAGTTATTAAGAAGACAAAACATTTTTTTCTCCAAAAGTGAGACCTACATCCCATTCATTTTCCCATAGACAAACAAGGTCAATTTTTGTCAAAGCGCACAGGCCAAACAGCTGGCCGTCTTTGGGACCAGGTCCGAAACAACTTGGGCATGAAGCGTTGACTCGCGATCATCCCTGCATGGTTTGTGGTTATTCCGTGCAGTTGTTTTAAAAATATTTAATGGAGAAGGAGGTGCCCCTTTCCCAAAAATAGATAGCTACATCTCAGGGATTTACCAAAAACCAGCTGTCTTTAGAAATGAAACAGCCGCCATATTGTTTTTCGCTCGATGCGAGAGATAACCGTGGCTATAGCCGAGGGTATGGTAAAATGAAACAAAAGAAAAAAGCTATTTGCAGGTCAAAAACATGCAAATGCCATCAGGCTAGAGGTGGGGGTGACTAGGGGGCACCAAGTGAAATTTGGGAGTTGGAGGGGGCCTAGGGACTGAGTTTGCAATGCAAAACTAACTGTAGCCTCGGCTATAGCCTCGAATAGCCGGCATCTCAAAACAAACTGCGTCACAAAAAACAGTGGGCCTCATTCCGAGGTTGGCGGTAAGTATTGGTTTTTACCGGCATGGTGGAAAGACCGAGTCCGATCTGGTACCACGCCGCTATTTACAGGCTATTCCGACTTCGCAGGCACGAGCTTTCCGCCATGCCGGTAAATACCCTAGCGGCATACCGCTAAAGGGCCCGTTAAACCCGTTAGCGGCATGAAGCGAGACGTTCTTTACAAAGGCGCCATCGAAGCTTCGCCGTCCGTAATTAGTGGTGACCGTAATTTACGGATACCGTAAATTACGGTCATCGCTAATTAACGGATACGGAAATTACGTCGTTGCACAGGAACGGGAAGGAGCGCGGCGGCCATCTTTAAAAACACAATCCATTGCCATCCTCTTCATACAGGACCCGGAGGCATATTTGGATCTGGAAAATAGCCATTAGAGACCAGCATCATGCCGAAAGCACTGAAAAAAGGTTCCGCCCGCATAAGGAAGGAACGCTTTACGCAGGACAAGCTCCAGGTCCTGGTGGACACTCTGCACGAACATGCTGAGATACTATTCAGCAGTGACATACGTAGGCCCACCGTTGTCAGGAAGAAGGAGATCTGGGACTTGGTTGCACAGAGGGTGAGCGCCGTAGGAAACACCCCCGCACCACGAAGGACTGCAGGAAACGGTGGGATGACCTCCGTCTCAGGGTGCGGGCCATCCTATCGGCCAACCGAACTCAGGCCCTGGAGACAGGAGGAGGCCCAGCTTCTCCCATCAAGATGATGCCCTGGGAGCAAACGTGTGCGGACATGATGGGCACAGAAGCCATAGAAGGGGTTGGCGAAATGGAGTGCGTTGCTCCGTCATCCGCTGATGGAGGTGAGTGTCATGAGTCAAGACAGTAAATGCATTCCCAATGTAAGGCACCGCCAAGGGCTGGGCAAGCTGTCACATCACGTATGGGAAACCCCCTCCCCCCCAATGAAATCATGCCGTAACAAGTGGGACCCAGGCTGATGTCAGGTGCAAGGCTCCAACCCATATTGGCCATAGCACACAAAGAGGCAGTCAATGTGAGTCAGCACAGTACTCCGCCAACATGAGTGACCCAGACATCTGCATGCATTTTCCATCCAAGCCCAGATCACTGTCCCACTCACCACCCAAATGTCAACAAAACGCTGCAATCCCATTGTTATACCATAGGCTTGAAGAAATGCTGACCCCCAAATCATTGCTCATGCCATCTCTCTCTTCTCCCCCACAGGCAGCGGGCATGAAAGTGAGGACCAGGAAGCCACCCAGCCCTGTACCTCCAGGGGCACAGCCAGGGGACACTGTATACCTGCAAGAAGGAAGAAAACACAGGCAACACCACCTGCTCCATCAACCCCCATGGAGGGTGCACAACCCCCACCCGCACCCCTACCTATGCCTGCAGTGCTGCTGGAGACATGCCCCACGGTGCACTCTGAGGAGTCCAGTGTGGCAGGGGAGAATGCTGCCATGTGCCTCCTCGATGTGCCAGATAGCCCCACATTAATTTCCGTTTCCAACGTGGAGGACCCCAATGACATTGGACATAGCCCAGACACTCCATCATACAGCCAGGTGGCACACAGCGACTCCGGGGAGAGTGACACCCCAAGGCTCACAGGCCAAGGAGTACCACCTGCCTGTCCTGGATCCACCTCCCCTGCAGAAAGTCCCGAAAGGGCTACAGGCTCTACACCAAGCCTGCCAAGCACATCGGCCACACCGGCCATGGATGCAGTGCGCTCCCAGCACCTCACGGGCCTGATTGAGGACTTTATCCGGGACAACCGCGAATCTAGGTCGGAGTGGCACAATGACCTTCAGGCTCTGGGCGAGGTGATCACTGCCAGCAGAAACCGGCTCTGTGAGGTGCTGGGCAGGATCGCAGATGCCCTGGAGGCAGCACCCCCCAGACCACAGCCCCAGTGGGAGTACCCACCCTCCCAAAGTTCCTCCACGCAGACCAGCCCTGTCCGTCGGTCACTGCGTACATTGCGCCGCCACAACATGGATCCCCCTGGCTCTGGAAGTGCACATTGACCATACTGCCACACACATGTGGCCTATGTTGCACTGATGGGACTATTGTGGGGTTGTCGTGGGGGGAGGTGAAGGGGGGTGAGGGTGTGTGTGGGAGTTGGGGGGGAGGGGGGTGAGGGTGTGTGTGGGAGTTGGGGGGGAGGGGGGTGAGGGTGTGTGTGGGAGTTGGGGGAGGGGGGTGAGGGTGTGTGTGGGAGTTGGGGGGGAGGGGGGTGAGGGTGTGTGTGGGAGTTGGGGGGCAGGGGGGGAGGGTGTGTGTGGGAGTTGGGGGGAGGGTGTGTGTGGGAGTTGGGGGGGAGGAGGGTGAGGGTGTGTGTGGGAGTTGGGGGGAGGGGGTGAGGGTGTGTGTGGGAGTTGGGGGGGAGGGGGGTGAGGGTGGAGGTTTTGTTGTACACGTTTCTACATTATTGTTCAATACACTGGTTGATCATCCCTAAAAAACAGAGTGGACATTGATCATTGTGCATGTGTCTTTTAATGTCGCACAGTGCATGGTGTACATGTATCCCCACACCCAGTGCCCAATGTCCTGTCATCCTCACACCCTCAGCTGACTTGTGAGTCAGAAATATTGTCCGATCAATGATTGCCGCACTGAACGTCCCTCCTGTGCATCGGCACCGTGATGCTGTCCTGCCATTCCTTCCTCCTCTCCCTCATCATCATCTGGTGGTAGCAGTTCCACGTCAGGGGGCAGTGGCACGTTCCGACAGATGCACATGTTGTGCAGCATTACACATGCCATGGTGATCTTGGACACCTTCTCGTGGCTGTAGATGAGTGCCCACCCCGACCGGCTGAGGCAACAAAATCGTGCCTTCAACAGGCCAAAGGTCTGCTCTATCACCACCCGTGTACGGGTATGGGATCTATTGTAGTCCTCCTCGTGCCTGTTCTGTGGGTTGCGGACCGGGGTCATGAGCCACGGCTTCAAAGGGTAGCCAGCATCACCTGCATGAGAGTGGAATGAAGGTAAGTGTTTGTGCATTCATGGTGGAGAATTGTACTAGTCTTACATGGCCGCAGGTGATTACTGGCCATACACACATGTCCCAGGATACAGTCACCCCATTACTGGACCGGCTATGTGTCATGTGCAATGGAATGATGGAGGGGGTAGCTTCTCCCTGATGGGTTATGGTGTGCACTCACGTCGTGTTGCATGTGCATCGTATATGCATGCAGCAGTGTTGGACTGCATTCATTGATGTCTTGCGCGAGACCTGGTGAAAGGGGGTGTTGGCTGTATTTGGTAGCATACTCGTCATTCTGCACGGATCCCTACCATGGTGGCTTGCAGCAATCCTATGGGGGTGCAGGACCAGTGACACGCTGTAGGATCCCTGTTAGACTCACTTCTATGCACTCCCAGGGATGACTGTCCTGTGTGTTGAGATGCAGGAGTCAGCGACATTGCACTGCATGGTGCAGGATGCCGCTACGGTGTGTAAGGTCCGCCGAAGAGTGGTGCATGTGTTGTGGTATCTGGCCAGGTTTCCTGTTACTCATGTAGTGTTAGGTGTCGGCTCAAATTCATCACTGTGTGGTTATGTGGTCATGTGCCGTGTCACTTGCCTTGGGGCACAGTGTGCTGTGAGGTGAACATCGTGCACTGGCGTGGACATTCCCACCCAGGTGGAGTATTCACCTCCCCCTTTCCCACCCAGGTGAAGTATGCATCCCCCCCCTTTCCCACCCAGGTGGAGTATTCATCCCCCCCCTTTCCCACCCAGGTGGAGTATGCAGACAACCTACTCACAGCCCCAAAACACTGCCATGGCCCATTCAGGTTACTCACCAAGCAGCCAGGCACGTCGTCCAGCATGTCGCTCCATGTAGCGTGGTAGTGTTGAGTTCCGCAGGACCAAGGAGTCATGAGTTGATCCGGGGTATCGGGCATTGCAATGTGTGATGGCTTTACTGGCATTACACACCATCTGGACGTTGATGGAGTGGTATTGCTTGCGGTTGCGATACGGCACCTCCATGGCATGCGGGACCACCAATTCAACGTGGGTGCAGTCGAGGGCACCTATGCAATTTGGCATGCCTGCCAGTGCATGGAAAGCAACTTTGGTGTCATATATCTCCTGGGGAGTCTGGGGTAGGGATATGTAGTCCCTTGTGTGGGTGAGGAGGGCATCCAGCACTTGGTTGAGTATCCGGGAAAATATGGGCTGTGAAATGCCAAGCATGTGCCCCACTGTATGCTGGTAGGTGCCTGTGGCAAGGAAGTGGAGCACAGACACTACCTTCAGTAGAGGGGGGATGGCAGTGCTGATTTCTATGCGGCTCACTATATTGTCATGTATCAGGTCCACTATGGTGGTAATGGTGTCCCAGTCAAGCCGGTACAGGGTGTGGATCTGCTCTGGTGTGAGATTGAAGGGGGTGGCTCTGATGCAGGGGATTGGGGGCTGCCGGCATGGTAATGGTGGCTGCACCGGTAGGGCATGCTGTGCCTGTCTCACCCTCCTTCTCCTCATGTGTATCCTCTGCGGTGGGGGCTGTGGTTGCTGCTGTTGCTGTTGTTGTAGTTGCTGCCTTGCAAGCAGGGCCTCCAGCTCCAGGAATGCTGCTACAATTGGTATCATCTTGGTGTGGGAGGGGGTGTGGTGTGTGGGTGTGCTCCTTTTGTGCTGTGCCAGACTCCATTGCCTCCACCTGTGCTGATTTCGTGCACCTGTTCCTCTTGGAAACACTGCTCAGGGTTCTTTATACCTTCTCGGCGATGCCGGTATTTACTCCATGGCGGTAAGGTACTTTGCGGTCTTGTGGAGGCTGTTTTTTCCATGTCCGCTTTACTTGGGATCAGCTCCGGTTTACGCCATGCCGCTAATTCCGGCATGGCGTGTCGGGCGCGCGCCACTAAACCGCTATTTTCTGCCTCGTACTTTACGGCGCCGTAAATAACGGTCTGGTGGGTCAGAATGGGCCGTAACAGGAAACGATGCCTGTAGTCCTTTACCTGCATCGTTTTTCCGTTTCCACCCAACTCGAAATGACCCCCAGTGTGTCTTGTTGGGGGGAAAGGGAGATGAAGAGGCCATCTGGCAGGTGGGGAGAGCTGACATAGACGAGGCGGGTGCAGGAAAGCATTTTATTCCGATATTCACAGCTATAAAGGACTATGGATAGTGATGTTGAGGGTGAAAAATCAGGTCTCCCATCCATGCACTAACCAGGACAGACCCTACTTAGCTTCAAAGTGAGGAAGGGGCCAGCCTCCTCATGCCATGTTGCCCGATAAATTTGCCAAATTTACAAGACCACTTAGAGAAAGGGGCTGGCCCTTTTCTTGCTTTGAAGCTAAGAGGGTCAGGCCCGACTTGAAGCTAAGCAGGGTCAGTCCTGGTTACTGCATGGATGGACGAACGAAAGGGCATCCACATTTCTTTTAAAACCGTGCTTCTGTCGGTCCTTAAAAGTTTTGCACTCAGAGACCATGCGTTGCCTTTTGCTGAATTGCATTCTGGTATTTGCAGTCTCCCAGTCAATAATAATAAATAATGGATATTTTTACAACAACAGTGGGGTTTCCATCCCGGCAGTAACTGGGATGAACCTTGCTTAGCTTCAGAGAGAGGAAGGAGTCAGCCCCCTAACGCCATATTGCCTAATAAATGAGCTCACGTTACTAGACCACTTAGAGAAATATGGCCTAAGAGGGCTTGATCCTTACTCGCTTTGAAACTAAGCTGGGTTGGTCCCAGTTACTGCATGGATGGGAGACAGTCCACAGTCCCGAAATGCTGTGTGTTTTCTTAGTTTTAAAGATCTCATAACACATGCCATCCGCGTTCTTTTTTTTAAACTGTGTTACTGCCAGTCCTTGAAAGTTTTGCACGCAGAGATAATTTTTTGCCTTTTGGTGAATTGCATTATGGTATTTGTAGTCTCACAGTCTAGATGGGGAAATGTCACAATTGTACACTTTTTGCCTAACATAGTTCTATTCGGATTTATATATTTGAGTCACACTATGGTATGTGTACTTTTCAAGTAAGCTTTTTTGAGGTTTTTTTTTAGGTTGGCAAGCTTGCTCAATTATTTGGATACCAGGATTTTACTCAGGTTGTCATGTTCCCAGTGCAGACGCCTACCCACAAGACCACAAGCACTTGTTTTGTATTGGGATTTTGTATTCCATGGAATATTTCAATACAGTTTGCTCAGTTTAAAAGGTGAGCACCTTTTATACTTTGCCAGTATATTTATTGGAACATTTCCTCTCTCAGGTTATTTTTCTGGTGTTCATTACTTTAAAGAAAAAAGTCTAATGCTGTTTTGTCGTGCACACTCACTTTTAAGGAGAAAGTCAATTGAACTACATTTGTATATTTCACTTTAAAGTATATGGTCACTTATTGTGGGTATATTCATGGGTGCCAGCTTTTGATTTTCCATATGGGGGCAAGTGTACCAGGGCATATGTTATATAGGTTTTTTTCCCTTTTACATGCTGCTTAAATGCGGTTAGTTGAGGTTGTGCAGTGTATTACAAAAGTCACAAAGAGACCAGCCATAAAACAGGGGTGTTGTAGCATGCTGCTTAACCAAAGTGTGTGATCCTCTGCAAATAATTTAAGGGCATTAACTAAAAACATTGGGAGTTCTCAAAGTCTGAAATCTTTTATACATAATAAAAAAAATAGATATGTTTACATCTACAGTGGGTTTCCCATCCATGCAGTAACTGGGACTGTCACTTCTTAGCTTCAAAGCAAGAAAGGGGTCTAGTCCCATCAGGCCATGTTGCCTAATAAATAAGCCTACCTTACAACACAGCTTAGAACAGCATGGCCTGAGTGGGTCGGATCCTTCCTTGCTTTGAAGCTAAGCAGGGTCATTCCCGGTTAGTGTATGGATGGGAGATGGTCCACAGTCTTGAATACTGTGTGTTTTCCTAGTTTTAAATATCTCATAACACACAGCATCCACATTTCTTTTTTAAACTGTGCTTCTGTCAGTCCTTGAAAATGTTGCACTCAAAGACAATTATTTTGCCTTTTGCTGAATTGCTTTCTGGTATTTGTAGTCTCCCAGTCAAGATGTGGGGAATAATGCCACAATTGTACACTTTTGCCTAACATAGTTATATAAGGATTTATATATTTGAGAGACACTTTGGTATGTGTACTTTTGAAGTTAGCTTTATAAAGCAGTGTTTTGTTCTTAGGCAGACATTGGGGTCAGGAGGGGAAATGATGAAAGGGGAAGTAAGTCATGAGTATTTGCCCATGATGTGGCAAGAGAGTTTGCAATCCTGGACACTGGTGCAGTTATCTTCCACTGATTGTGGCTGCTTTTCACGGCACCAATAAAGGACACAGTGTGACTTTTCGTCAGAGGGTGGACACAACCTCTTGTTTTTTTTAGGTTGGCAAGCTTGCTCAAGTATTTGGATACCGGGTTTTACTCAGGGTGTAATTTTCCAAGGTCAGACGCTTACCAACAAGACCACAAGCACATTTGTCGTATTGGAATTTAGTTTACCAGGGAATATTTCACAACAGATTGCTGGGTTTAAAAGGTGAGCACCTTTTATACTTTCCCAGCATATTTATTGGAACATTTCCTCTCTCAGGTTATTTTTCTTGTGTTCATTACTTTTTTTTAAAGTCCAATGCTATATTGTCTTGCGCACTTTCTTCTTAGGGGAAGGCAAACTGAACTATATTTGTATATTTCACTTTAAGATATATGTTCACTTACTGTGGGTATATTCATGGGTGCCAGCTTTTGATTTTCACTGTGGGTGCAGAAAGTACCTGGTCATATCTTGCAGCCAGCCATTTTTTCCCTGTTTCCGTGCTGCTTAAATGCGGATAGTTGGAGTTGTGCGATGTATCACAACAGTCACCAAGAGACCGACCATAAACAAGGGGCTTGGAGCACGCTGCTTACCCAAAGTGTGTGGTCCGTGGCAAATAATTTTGATCTCACTGCGCATTGCCTTAAAACATTATGAGTTCTCAAAGCCTGCAATCTTTAATACATACCAATACCACTGTCAAAACAGGACAAAATCATTTTGTGATTGATGAACGTCTTTGAGCGATGGGTTACAACTATTTTTAAAATTAGAGTGGACATGGCCAAAGGACATGGCTAGTGGTTTGGTAGTGTTCAGCCCTGCCCACCAGCTACTGGTCTGGTAGCGTTTTAAAAGGGATGGACACTGACCTTGGCTGAAGACCATGCTAGTGGTATGGAAGCATTCTAAAAATCTATGGAATAACAAAACCCTTGAAATTCAAGGAAAAAACGTTAGTTGCAGGGACGTTAAGGTGAGCAATACATTGTAAGAAAACCTTTGAAATTCAAGGAAAAAACTTTAATTGCAGGGACGTTAAGGTGAGACATTAACGCAACAAAACCCTTGAAAGTCGGCTAAAGCCACCTTAACTTTGCGCCCCCTGACATCACTGGTGACGCCCCTAATTACATTGTATGTAACTGATTACATCAATAATGGAATAAGAAATAACATGATTTATAAATTAGCTCATGAAAACCTTGATTACCTTAATAACAATTTAGGCCATGGACGTTGCCATGACAAAGGCTGTGGTCACTGGCCAGCACCAAGGGCTATAGCTAGTGGTCTTCTAGTGTTAAAAAATACCAATGTGCATGGCAAAAAGCCATGCCTAAAAGCCCATCACTGTTTTAAAGTATACAGCGGGCAATGTTGAAAGCTGTAGTCAGTGGCCATGGCTAAAGGCCATAGCTAGTGCCCATCAATATGTTATAATATACAGTCGGCACAGCCAAAGGCCGTGGCCACTGGCTAGTATTTTGTTGTAGACCAAGGCTAGTGGCTGGTTAGTGTTGTATAAGTGGGCACGGCTGAAGGCCATTGCTTATTGCACTTTATTATTTTAAAATATACAGTGGACTTGGCTAAAAGATGTACAAACTGCTCAAGGTCCAAGGCCATGGCCTGTGGCTCATTTATACGTTAGAATATATAGTGGGCACAGCCAAAGATTGTGGCCACGGGACAGTATTGTGCTAAAGTCCATGACTAGTGCCTGATCAGTGTATATAATATACAGTGGTGGACACGGCTGTAAGCTGTATCCACTGATAAAGGCCAAAATCTATGGTTGGTGGCATGTTAGAGCATAAGAGGGCCCTTTGTGGATTTCATCTGGTTTTCCTGGCCGCGAGCAACAATCGCTGCATCAGCTCAATCACGTCAAATATATTTGATTGTATTAATATATCATGTAAAAAAAACAGCCACTTTCCAACACGTGTTTCGAGTAAAAAACGCTCTTATCAGGGCCATTTTTATTGTTTTCATACTGAGGTGTAATGTATGCATTGAACATAATCACGAGTGACGCCTGCTTTGTCCTTGTGTGGCAGGAGTATTGCATTCACATGGGGACCTTTGAATCTGCCTGCCTGTTGCAGGTCCAAAGAAACAAACAGATTCCACAGGTGTCCAAGGTATCTCCATCCGCATCCAAACCAGATCCGTGCAGAGTGGGACGGTCCTCCATCCACATCCAAATCAGATCTGAGCAGAGTGTGGCGTCCCTCCATCTGCATCCAAATCAGATCCATCCAAATCAGATCCGTGCAGAGTGAGGAGGCCCTCCATCCGCATCCAAATCAGATCCGTGCAGAGTGAGACGGCCCTCCATCCGCATCTAAATCAGATCCGTGCAGAGTGAGGCGACCCTCCATCCGCATCCAAATCAGATCTGTGCAGAGTGAGGCGACCCTCCATCCACATCCAAATCAGATCCATGCAAAGTGAGGCGGACCTCCATCCACATCCAAATTAGATCTGTGCAGAGTGCGGCGTCCCTCCATCCGCATACAAATCAGATCTGTCCAAATCAGATCCGTTGAGAGTGAGGCAAACCTCCAACCGCATCCAAATCAGATCCGTGCAGAGTGAGGCGAACCCCCATCCACATCAGATCAGTCTAAATCAGATCTGTGCAGAGTGAGGTAGACCTCCATCCGCATCCAAATCAGATCTGTGCAGAGTGCGACATCCCTCCATCCGCATACAAATCAGATCTGTCCAAATCAGATCCGCGCAGAGTGAGGCAAACCTCCATCCGCATCCAAATCAGATCTGTGCAGAGTGAGGCGGCCCTCCATCCGCATCTAAATCAGATCTGTGCAGAGTGAGGCGGCGTGGATTGGGTCATGAACTCTGTAATCATGGTCTGTCCCCCGGCTTTTTGCGTCATGAATCCACCACCACCGCACAGTGAGAAGAAACCATTTGTATTCATAGTTTTTACTCATCCGGCACACCTACCAAACTGCCCCTGATTGTTTAGAGAAACTCATGATTTCTTTTTAAGCCTGGGTCTACTTTTGGTCCTATGTCAACCCCGACCATCTCCCCCTTTCCTCAAAGTGAATGACGCATCGTAGCATTTTCAAATAAGGAGATAGGTTAACAGCGTGCAGTTTATTTTTTTATTTTTTTTTGTTTACTCTGTCGGATAGCTTCAATTGTTTAGTATCTGTTGAACTATTTAAATGACCAACTTATTGTATATCTTAATATTGATATTCGGTTATTGGATATAATGTAACCTGTTGTTGAATTCTGTTGAATATCTGTGAAAAATGATAAAGTAAAAAAAAAAAAAGAACTGTGTGCACAGGATTGGGTTTAATTTTGGGGCTTCGGCAAAAGGCAAACCACCCTTTCTGCACATATTCCAATTTGGTATGTACTGGTAAAACAGGGAGGACAAATTCCACATTCTTTGCCCAAAATGACCAACTCACGGAATTTACCATTTTGGCGCAATGTTGGTGTTGGCCTTTCAAGTGGCCCCAGATGAAACCTAAGCCTAACCACTCAAAAGGGGAGTGTGCGGTTCTTCAACATTTGCCCACTGCATCAGAACGTACTCATGCTTTTTGAGAGTGCCTTAATCATTTTCTAAACTGACGCGGAACCTATCCCTGGGCTCTCAACATGGAAGGAACAGTGAACTCCTGGATCGAATGGAAGCACCGTCTGCCCCTCCACTTCCAGAAGTGTGGGCCAATGAACAACATCCATCTTAGCCTCCACACACCGGCACTGTGATGCTTACATTATTCTGGTTCTGCCGTTACCAGGCTACTTCACTGCAAGCGAACACGGAGCATCCATGATTACCCCACGCCATGAAGCGCTGAGAAAATACGCGCGTTTCTGTAACCCTTTTCAACCAACAAAACTGCAGCGAAATATGGTAGCTTCAACAAGCAGGAAGTAACTTGCGAAATGCATGATGGGTGAGTACCTTTAGATCACCTGGCCTTCCAAGGTCACGGAAAAGGAGCTAAAGGGCGGTGCAAAGGGGAACAGCAGCAGATCAAAGTCACAGGCCTACTGCAATCTGAAAGAAAGGGGAGGGGTGGAGTGTCCTACCAGTCCGGACTCAAGAGGATGGGTATAAGAGGAGGATTGTTGAAGGCAAGGTGGGGGGTGGGTCATCATCAGGAGCTGGAAAAGGAAAGTTTGAGCCGCTGTACTGAGAGGTTGTAGAAGATTGCCTCTGACTATATGTACCTGGCTGCCACGAGGAGGAGGTGGGGGGGGGGCAGATGCTTCAAGAACTTCTAGAGACATTTTAGAAAGTGTTAGGAGCCTAAAAAAGGCACGGAGAAACCTGGATGACGTTGGAAGCATGAGAGGGGCGTATTTAGACATTTTAGAAAGTGTCTTGAGCCAGAAAGGGGTGCTATTAAGTCTAAATGAGGCCTAGAGCCTTAGAGGACTGCTGAGAAACCTGAGGTGTGGCAAGAAGCCTGAGAGACGTGCCTATCGGTTAAGCGGTCTGCTTAGAAGCCTGAGAGACGTGCCTAGCGGTTAAGCGGTCTGCTTAGAAGCCTGAGAGGTGAATAGTGCGTAATAGGGGCGCAGAGAAGCCCGAGAATTCCCCAGAACTTGAAAGAGGTGCCTAGACGGAAGAACAGTACTGAGAAGACTGAACGTTCCCGGGAGCCCGAGGGAGGTGCTGAGAAACCACAAAGATGCCTTCAGTCCGAGAGGTGCTGCAAGACCTAAATGCTTGTGAACTTGAAAATGACTCAACGTTGTCAAAGGCTTGTAGCAACACTAAGAAGCAACTAATATCGAGAAAGAAGTAAAGCAGTGGAAGAACAGACTAAGAGACTGAGTAAGCCTGACTGTGAGAAGATGCCTAACTGTATTCAGAGAACCTAGTAAAGAAGGACACTTTGCGGCAAAGTAACTTTATCCCTGTGTTAATAATACCACCCCACCCACCATATCTAACTTTCCTTTGCTCCCAGATCAAATAATGAAACTGTGGAGCTTAGTTTATCAGAGAACAAGCAGGGCAAGGACACGTAGAGATCATGAAAAATGAATTGGCAATACAGTATGGTGCCAGTAGAATTTCAGAATCCCATAGATCGATAATGTTGAACACCACTCAGTGTTTAGCTGTTGAAACTTCTCTATTGAAATAGTTCTTCACTTATATTTTGAGTTTGTCAAACAATTGATGAACGTTGGTGTTCCCCATGTCTAATTGGCCAATGGAGGCTGGCAGTTTGTTACCGAAAACGGGGTGAACTTTTCCTAGGTTTGGTGCATGTTATCAATGGTTTTGCTCAGTAGATCAGAGTGGCATGACACTTTTAAGTATTGCAACAAGCATCAGAAGTTATTTAGCAATTTTCTTCTGCTCTGTTTCCTTGAAAGGACCTTGCACGTTTGATAACAATGGTGAAACATTGACAGCCATGCAGTGTCTTTCCGGTATCTTACAGTGGGCAGGGGTGCCCAAGTTGGCACTGTATCTTCTGAATGGAAATACTGACCAGGCAGCATGGTGGTCAAGGTGCACAATTGCTGGTGTTCATTTATGAGCAGAGGGTGGGTAGATTTCTAGCCAAGGAGCGGGGACTTGAATCTAATGTACCATCATGAGATAAGTCAACAATCGTGTACAGCTATTCCACTAGGAAGTGCGGGCCCAGGCTGGCACGAGGGTGCCCTTTTGTCTGAAAAAAAGTGGGTAATGGCGAAAATGCTTCCTTTGGTGAGTACATCACAGGGAGAGAAACTGTGCATGGAGACAAGGCCACAACGAAAGCCTCCCTTAGGGACATGTCTACTAAACCGCTTGCCGGCTAGATGAAAGATTAAGCCAAAAAGTACTCATTCACTTAACACATCACGTTCTCTATTTGAACATAGCATTGATCTTCAAAGGGTCCGCATCGCTAAATTTGAGTGATTTGTGTCAAAAGTAGAACCACAGGTCGGAGGAGATGGGGTCAGTAGTAGGTGCTAATGCACGCAGTTAACCCAACTGTGATTGGGGTTAGCTATGTTGCCGGCCATCTTTGGTCACTCTTCACTTAATGAGTGGATCACACCTACAATCTGACCCTGTAGGCAAGGGATTTCACCTTCAAGGGGCACCACCCCCAAAGCGTGTAGGGTGTGCAAGTTCCGCAGCCTTGCGCGCATATCGATGTTTCCATGCGTCTGACCCACAGGCGCGGTTCTTGAGAATGAACGCGCCTCTCTCCGCGCCCCACTGTGTCTCATTCTTGAGGTTTGGGTTGGTTGAGGATGACCGAATACTGCTCCATTCGTGGTGTGTCAGCCCTACTCATAAAACCTCTGATACATTGTTTTGTCTCTTTCTTGCCCCAAAGAGTGGTGGATGTTGGCTCAGTTGCAACCAACGCGCACAATAAAACCATGATTACTCACCCCCTTGGGTACCCGTCCTAGCTTTTAGCGGAGACACAGAATGCTGCTGGGCCCTCGGGGCATTTGCAGCTTTTCTTGTCTTATAAGGTCTTGGAAGGAATATGCAACCTATTTCTTTTTCCTTCCTCGGGTGCCTCCCTTGCTTGCTTCCATTTTTTCACCCCAGGATTGAAGTGGTAATGCTGTCTGGTTTTCTGCGGGGGCTGGGCAGCCTGTTCCCAGTCTGCAGATGCCTGTAATGTGTGTTAACAAGCCCAGAATGAACCAAACTCCTCAAATAGCAGGCACCCCACCAAAGCTTCCACGGCAAGCAGAGGGCATTTCCGGATCAGTAATGCAACGCCAGGGCGGCCGTGGTTTTCATTGGCTGCCTTCCATGCCCCTGGGCATTGAAAGGAAACCTCTCATAAAAGTACAAAAAAAGTGCACATAAGTCTATTTTATCACCCAATTAGGCTTCCAATTTTAAATGAGGTGCTGCAAAGGCATCTTGTGATGCAGGTCCTCAATCGGCTTGTTTTGCGAGGTTTTCAGCCGGCCTTCACCCGCTACAAATGGGGAAGAATGAAAAAAAGAGAATTTGTAGCACTGTTGACTTGGGACAGAAAGAAAGCATTATTTTACAGCATTTTCAAGCTGCAAGCATGTGGGAGCATGTATGTATGGGGATTTCAGAAGCGCAATGTCTCTGAGAAGCCACCGAGCACTGATCAGCAGAGGGGTGGGCTCAATAGAGGAGAGCTGGAGTGGGAAGGTCCTCTTGGGGTCGTGGATCAAGGGCTGACACGATGGTCTTTGGTCCAGTCCTATTTTCCTTCACGAAGTACAGTGAGTGCTATATAGATTCTCCTTCATGAGGACGGACCACAAAGGCTCCGGCAGGCAGCGCTGGCAGAGTGAGCTTGAACTCGTCCCATTGTCATGGCGTTTTCCTTGGGAAGTTCGTGATCTTAATTATATCCATTGAGCTTTGTGTCCCATCCATTTCTTAGCGGATCTGCTTTGGCTCCGTCCAGCCTGAGTGGTTCCTTATAATTTCGATGCACTAGTTTCACTCCTAATTTTGGATGTCATCAATGGGTGTATGGGCATTGTACCGATACTGATTTGGGGAGAGGTCTGTGGGTGACCTCTTTAACTCTCGCTTTGCTCCACCACATTACCACATCTTTCGGCCCGCGTACGCCCGTGTTTTTCCTCATCTTCACATCTCATCACTGTGTCCCTCCCCATAAGTGCTTCATCTCCACACTGTTGTGCCTGCTCCCTCTTATTCAGTCTGCCTGCCCTGCTGGATCACCCTATCGTTGGTCTTCTTCTGTCAGTGTCCCATCCCTGCTGAACCTCCCTTCATGGACCCAGGCCTGCCTACGTGGCACACTGTGCAAGTCTGTGTCGAGGTAGTGGGAGGAGCGAACACTGTGGTGTAGAAGGGAAGGACTGGAAGCGTCATGACATAGGCGTCATGGCACGAGGGGAAGGAGGCGTGAGATATAAATAAAAAGGCATGAGCCCGGACCAACTATGGATCAAACAAGGACCCCCAAGACACAAATTGCTGGCAGACACACTTTTGCTGAAGTCCTTAGGTCACCAATCATGAACACCCTACTGGCAGCCAACCCGGCTCCCCTAGGTGAAACAAGCAGCTTCATCAACTGGATTGATATTATCGTGAAGATTGCAAATCCAGTTGCAGAGATGGATATTCACCCCATAATCATAGTGATGGCAAGGGTCATCCCGACCCTACTCCAGAGAACAAACACCAACCAACATGGCAGTGTCTAAACACAGTTGATCCATCGTGATGTGGAATGCCAATGGCATTCAAAAGAAAACGGATTAACTTCTTCACCTCATGCAATTGAGGAACGTGTGCATGGCCCTTCTCTCTGAGACCCATCTGCAAGGATGCCACTAGTTGAAGCTGGAAATTCACATGGTGTACCGGTCTGACCAAACCACAGGAAGACCCACCAAGACCCCACCCCGCTCCCTCAGCATACACCATCTTGTCCTCCCATCCTACTCCCAACCCAGTCCACTCACACTTTACCTCCGCTGCAAACTCTCACAAAGCTGCCACATCTCAACTCACCCCCCACCAGACCTCAACTCTCCCCTTCGCACCTCCCCATGCCCTCCTCACCTGCCTCCCCAGCTCATCCTCCTTACCTGCTCCCTCCAAAATCTACCAGAGCACTCCACTCTACCCCCTCTCAGATAGACCCCCCAAGAACTCCTCCTTCACAAGCACTCTTCCCCATCAGCCCTAGAACTCCCCCTCCATTCTATTCTTCTATCATCAAACCCATTTCCAGACACCCTTAGTGACTCCCTTTCAGTCATCCTCATATCATACTCCTCCCTCACCATATTAGGGGATTTCAACATCTGGTTTCATGTCCCATCCAACCCCTATGACCCATCCACTCATTGATAAGTTATAAGTAAGGAAAAGATGGCAAAGATTGCAAAAGCAAGGGTCCCAGAATAATTATACTCACTAGCGCCGGTGCTACGAGAGTAGCAATGCATCAGGGACTTCTTCTGGAAACCATTTGGCAGTGCTGGCTGTTTCAGACAGCACACGCTGATGTCATACGTCGGACACTGCAACAAACAACTAGATCGCTGTTGCCGACAGTGGAATGCAGTGAAGAGGAGTTTAATACAGTGTGCAGAATGCAAGGTGCCCGCTTCCACCGGCACCAAAATGACCACAGACCAAGGCAATTCATAACATCCTCCCCGTCCACTAATTTGGACTGATCACTCTGCCATCTTCTTCTCTCTCGTGACCTCCACCCCCATGCCCACCTGCCTCACCAGCCCCATGTTTCCTCCCATGTACCTCTTTGGAATGAGGTAATTATAAATCCTGACCTGGCCGATTTCCACCTATGCTCCCTCCCAATTCTCATTCTCCAAAGAAGATCACTCTCTATCAAACTTTTTGACCAATGGCCCTGTAATGCCCTCCTCCCTCTTACCTCTACAAGATCTACTCCCAAGTGAACAGGACCTAATCCCAAGTGGTACACTCCCTCCCTCAAATCCCTTAAAACCCATAAGCACCGCCTGGAGCGCACATGGCGAGACAACCCTACGCCCCAGAACAGAGCCACTTATGCCAGACAGATCAGGGCCTATAGGATGTAAAATAGGAAAGACAAAAGTCCCTTCTATGGAAACCGAATAGCCAACTCCTGCAACCTAGCAGGGAACTCCACAGGATCATTGCAGAATTCAAGACTCCAAGCTGCTCCACCACCACCCTTCACCCGATCCGATGCGCTCTGCGACGCACTGTCAGACCACATTTGCAACACCGCTATCGAAGGACACTTCTCCATCATCACTAAATTAGCAGCTTTCATCCCCCTCGTCTCCTCCTTCTCCTGACTCCTCCCCTCCTCTTCCCACACACCCAAGCCTCTCTTTCACTGCCATTTCCCGCCCTAAATACTTGGAACTACTATCCCAAAGCTGCCCCTCTGGATCCCGGGAGACCCTTGTCTCACCATCTCTCCTAAAGAACATCCTAGCCTCATCCTGTGCAGGCAGCAGCACAAGATCTATAATTAACCATTCACTGACATCAGGCATTCTCCCTGTTGTGTTCAAAACCTCCCACCTAAAGCCCCTACTCAAAAAGCCCCCCCTCGACCCTCTCCTTCCACCCAACTAACGGCCAATTTCAAATTTCGAAGGGATTGTGTCCTCCGACGTATTCCTTATCTTAGATAGATATCTCCTTCCAGCTTTGCTGGCCTCGGAAAATTTTTCTCTAGAGGGCGCTGCGCATCGACGTCCGCCGAGTCGATGTCCCTCGACAGCCGCCATATCCACGTCGACGTCATCCTGCCTATAAAGGCTGCGCGCAGCGTCCGTTGCTCAGTTCCGTTTTTCCGCGCTTACTCAGTGCCTCGGAATATCGTTGCTCAGTTTCGTAGAGAATTTATTCTATTTACCTCGACATATTCGATCCATGCTCGATGGCTTTCCGTCGGAACCAACGACCCCTCGGTCCGGCTTCAAAAAATGCAGAGACTGTGGGAAAAGATGTCGCTGACTGACCCTCACAGAGTTTGTCTGTGGTGTTTGGGAGCTGAACACCATTGTTCAGAGTGCGAGGACTGTATGTCCATGACAGCTAAGGCCCTGAAGGAGCGTAGGGGGAAGCTGGAGAAAGGTAAGACTTCAAAAGCTTCTTCTTCCTCGACGAAGTCGAGACATTCGTCTCCTCGTCACCATTCACGCTCCAGGTCTCGGAGTGGGTCCCATCACTCCTCGAGATCGAAGCACTCGAAGAGGAGACGTCGAAGATCCCCTTCTTCGTCCTCCTCTGTTTCTCCCAAGAGAATCCCTTGCCCCACGAAACATAGTTCCCGGGCTGAATGGGAGGAATTCTGCAAAAAAATGATGAGCGTCTTCGAGAAAGCAGCCTCGACCCCCTCGAAGACTGCCGAGAGCGATGCTCTGGTCGAAAGACCCGAAGGTCAAAAACACTGCGAGTCGCAGTACCCGGCGAAGGAAGCTTCTCGAGCGCGTCACAAACCCTCGAGTAAAGCTATGACCTCGAAACCTTCTTCGAAGGTTCCGTCGACGCCGAGGTCGGTGTCTTCGACGCCGTTGTCGAAGGAACCTTCGACACACGGGTCTGTCGACTCGACGCCACCTTCGACACCAGCGTCGACGCCAAGGAAAGTCACGGTTGCGACGCACTCAGTGGCTATCCCCAGGTCCTCGATGATAATGGCATCGAGATTGTCGACTTCCTCGAGCAGAATCCCAATTCTATCGAGGTCCTCGAGGCCTCCGCCTTTGTTTTCGACGCCACGCCCGAAGCCTTCGACGTCGGCGTCGACAACATTGACGTTTTCGAGGCCAATTACAACAAGTTTGGCATCCTCTGCCTTGGAGATGGGTTTCACACCCTTTGTGAGTTCAGAACAATTGAGAACTATGTCCTCAATTATGGAAGAGGGAGAACTATCTGAACAGGAAGACACATTTGAGTTGCAGGGACCTGCAACCCCATTTCAAGAGGAGTTATCCTCAGAAGAACGCAGGTTAAAGGATCTCCATGATTCCTTACATGAGGCAAGTGGGTTAGACACTTCCCCTGAGGTGGAGTTCGCTAGGCCAGACCCAGGGGAGCATGCTGAAACCCCCTATAGAGCCTTAATGGCCAGGATCACAGAATTTATGGGATGGTAAACACCTTCACAGGCTTTCCAACAAGATGACCTCACGGATATTCTTGATAAAGGTCCACAGGAGGATCCTGTAGTGCCCTTTCATAAAGCTCTTCAGAGGAAAATCATGACGAACTGGGAAACCCCAGATGTCGTCCCGGCAGTAAATAAAAAACTGTCTACTAAATACAGGGTATCTTCTGCAGACCCGGAGTTTTTGTCAAAACAGCCATCCCCAGAAAGTCTGGTGGTACAGGCAGCATCTTCTACTGATGTCAAGACTGCTTACCCTACCGTCCCACAGGACAGGGATGGTAAGAAATATGATGCTATGGCAAAGAAAGTTTTTTCGGCATGTAGCATGGCGTTAAAATCTGTTAATGCTACTTGCACCCTTGCTAGATTCAGCCATACACTTTGGGAGTGTGCTTCTACAGCGGCTGACTGCATCCCGGAGGGAGAAGAAAGGGAGGCGTTCCTAAATATCATACAGGACGGTAAAGACGCCATGTGCGAATCCCTCCAGACGGGCATTGATTCGGCTGACAGTATCAGCAGAGCAATGGCGGCAAGTACAACAACCAGGAGATTCGCTTGGTTGAGAAAGTCTGGTTTTGCCCCAGATGTGCAAGCCAGGCTCTTGAACATGCCATTCGATGGCTCTTCTTTGTTTGGGAAAAAGGCGGATGACAGTTTAGAAAAACTGCAAACATCAAAGGCAGCAGCAAAATCCCTAGGCGCTGCAATCCGTCAGACACCTTTTCGTCCCACAGGAACCTCTGCGAGGGGTAAGTCCTTTCGCTTCTACTCCGCATTCGGAAGAGGTAGAGGACGATCGGCTCAAAGGGGACAAAGAAGAACTACCCGAGGTGGACGGGGTAGAAATTCAAAAGCCGCAGCAACAGCAGGTGCCTCTTTACCATCGGCATCTGCATCAGCCGCCCCAAAACCACTCGGAGGACTTCCCTCACAAGACACCTGTAGGAGGCAGGTTAACTCAACATCTGGCGGAATGGCAGGCTATCACGTCAGATGCTTGGGCATTGGAAACAGTTGCCCAAGGTTACTGTCTGCCTCTCCTACGCATACCTCAGAGTAATCCACCGGGGATCAGCTCTCAGAAAGCTCCAGATCCGCTCCTCTTGCAGGAAATTTCAGACCTGCTAGAGAAAGGTGCCATAGAACCGGTACCTGTAGCGGAGAGGAACAAGGGCTGGTACTCCCCTTACTTTCTCATTCCAAAGAAAGACGGAGGACTGAGACCCATCTTGGACTTGCGAGAATTGAACAAATTCCTCAGGAAAGACAAATTCAAGGTGGTAACTCTTTCTCAGATCCTTCAGGCCCTTCAGTTCCAGGACTGGTTGGTATCTCTGGACCTTCAGGACGCTTATTTCCATGTGCCTATCCATCTCAAGCAGAGGAAATACCTGAGGTTCACAATTGGCAACTCTCATTATCAATTACGAGTGCTGCCATTTGGGCTGACCTCCGCCCCGAGGGTCTTCACAAAGTTAATGACGGTAGTGGCGGCAAGTCTAAGGAGGGAAGGGATTCACGTCTACCCCTACCTGGACGATTGGTTGATCAGGGCTGTATCTTCGGAACAAGCTCAGATTCAGCTAAATCACGTTTGCCACTCCCTTCACAGACTGGGCTTCTCCCTCAATTTAAAGAAGTCACAAATGATACCATCGCAGAGACTCCAGTTCATCGGAGCGATCCTGGACACTTCCCTGGGAAAAGCCTCGCCACCAGAGGTGAGGGCTCAAGATATTCTACAGATGGTTACCAAGTTCCAAGATGCCCAACGTCTCCCAGCCTTCGACTTTCTGAGGTTGCTAGGCCTCATGGCATCCTGCATTTTCCTTGTGCCAGAGGCTCGCCTGAGAATGAGATCCCTCCAGTGGGCACTGAGGACTCAGTGGTCACAATTCTCAGGAAGAATGACAGATCTTCTTCAGGTTCCCGACAGGGTGGCTCGAGCCCTTCAGTGGTGGGCCTGTCAGGAGAACATTCTGAAAGGAGAACAGTTTTGGCAACCCTGGCCGGAGATATTAGTAGTCACGGATGCCTCACTCACTGGGTGGGGAGCCCACGCCAACGACTTGACCATCAGCGGTCGTTGGTCTCCATCGGAGTCCAGACTACATATCAACCTGTTGGAGATGAGGGCCATCAGACTTGCGCTGAAGGCGTTCCTGCCAGCTGTACAAGGGAAAAATGTCCTGATAATGATGGACAACACAGTGGCCATGCATTACCTCAACAAAAGAGGGGGCGTAGGATCACTACCCCTGTGAAGAGAGGCGATGCAGCTCTGGTTTTGGGCAATCCAAGAAGGAATCTCTCTATCGGCGGTTCACCTAGCCGGAGAGAAGAACTTGACAGCGGACGCTCTGAGCAGGCACAGCACAGTCTCCCACGAGTGGGAACTAGCTCAGGAAGTCCTTCAAGAGATCTTCGCCCTTTGGGGAACCCCTCAGGTGGATCTGTTTGCCACCAGTGTCAACAGGAAGTGCGATCTGTTCTGTTCAAGGGAATTTCCCCCGAGAGGAGCTCTGGGAGATGCATTCATAGTGGACTGGGAGTTTCCGCTTCTGTACGCGTTCCCACCGGTCCCTGTCATTCCTAAAATGATCAGGAGGTTGAGAAGATTCCGGAAAACCATGATCCTAATTGCCCCGGATTGGGCCAGGAGAACGTGGTACCCGGACCTTCTAGACTTGTCCATCTGCCCTCCAATTCGACTTCCACTCAGAGAGAATCTACTCTCACAGAAAGGAGGTCAGGTTCTCCATCCAGACATCAAAACCCTCAACCTTCACGCTTGGCTTCTGAAAGGCTGAGGTACAAGGATTGGGACCTCCCTGATGATGTTATGGAGGTGTTGCTTTCGGCAAGGAGGCCAGCAACAAAGTCTTTATACCGCTGCCGTTGGAACAGATTTTGCAGCTGGTGTAGAGAAAAGAATATTGACCCCTTTTCATGTGGTACACCAATGGTTTTGTCCTTCCTACTCTATTTGGCGAATTCAGGCCTTCAAGTTGGCACCATTAAGGGCTATCTCGCAGCGCTATCCATCTTTAAGCGCACTGCGGAAGAACCATCCTATTTCAAGTTACCCTTGGTAATACAGTTTCTAAAGGGGTTAACTAATGTTTATCCCCCAAGACCATTCCAGGTCCCCCTATGGGATTTAAACTTAGTCCTAACTTTCCTGATGGGCATACCTTTCGAACCACTCCATTCTTGTTCGTTAAGATTTCTTACCCTTAAAACTGTTTTATTAATAGCACTTACATCTGCTAGAAGGGTGAGCGAGTTACAAGCTCTTTCTTGTAAACCCCCTCATACAATCTTTCACAAAGACAAAATTGTCCTGCAAGTGAAGCCTAATTTCCTCCCAAAGGTGGTTTCTGAATTCCACATCACTCAGAAGATTACCCTGCCATCTTTCTATCCTCCTCCTCATCCGGGAAAAGAGGAAGAGAGGTTATACAGGCTAGACCCTAGAAGGGCTTTAAGTTTTTACATCAGTAGACTTGCTAGGATAAGACAGGCAGACCAGCTGTTTGTAGGCTACGCAGGTCACAAGCTGGGGTTACCGATAACTAAGCAGACCATTTCCAGGTGGATCATTCTAGCCATTTTGGAATGTTATAAACTGGCAGGAAAAGAGCCCCCTCAAAATCTTAGGGCTCATTCGACCAGAGGTATTGCATCTTCATCGGCCCTCAAAAGAGGAGTGCCGGTGAAAGACATATGTGCGGCTGCCACATGGTCGTCCGCCCATACCTTTACACGATTTTACAACTTGGATTCCTCCTCCAGTCAAGAGACTAGGTTTGGAAGGGCAGTATTGCACTCTATTCATCAATAAAAGGAAGCATGAAGTCAGTACTCCCACCTCCAATAACAGAATACTGCTATGGGAGCCTATCTAAGATAAGGAATACATCGGAGGACACAATCCCTTCGAAGAACAAGTTACTTCTTACCTTGTAACGTTCTTTCGACGGGATGTTCCTTCGACGTATTCCTTATCGACCCTCCCATCCATCCCCGCAATACTACTTCCCTTGTTGTTGCAGCTTACGCTCCTTCAGGGTGATTAGTCTAGTCCAGACAGAAAAACTGTGGGCTACAAAACGGAACTGAGCAACGGACGCTGCGCGCGGCCTTTATAGGCAAGATGACGTTGACATCGATACGGCGGCTGTCGAGGGACATCGACTCGGCGGACGTCGACGCGCAGCGCCCTCTAGAGAAAAGTTTTCCGAGGCCAGCAAAGCTGGAAGGAGATATCTATCTAAGAAAAGGAATACGTCGGAGGAACATCCCGTCGAAAGAACATTACAAGGTAAGAAGTAACTTGTTCATCTGCTTCATAGCTAAACTCTTAGACCGCATGGCATACACGTAGCTCTGCGTTTTAACAGAATCCAATTCCCTACTCGACCCAGTCCAGTCTGGTTTCAGACCCCTCTGAGGAACAGAATCTTCCATCATCTCCATCTGGGATGACATGAAAAGAACCGCAGACTCAGAACGCTGTGCTGCACTTATCCTCCTTGACCTTTAGGCTGTTTAGACACTATCGACCACTCCATCCTCATGGACAGAATCCACTCTCTAGGCATCAGGAATTGCGCCCTAAAATGGATCTCCTCCTTCATCGCCAACTGCAGACAAATCATGCTCCTCCCTCCCTTCTCCCCCTGCCCTGCCTCCAAAGGGATCCCACAGAAGGCCTCCCTAACCCCCGAGTCTTCAATCTCTACCTGAGCTCTCTTCCCACACTCATCCGCTCTCATGACCTAACCTGTTAAAACCACTCTGATGATTTTCAAGATTCCCAAGACACCAGCCTCCTCCCATCCTAACCTTGCCTCCTGTCTCTCTGAAATAGACCACTGGATCATGGCAAACCACCCCCTCCTTAATCCTGGTAATCATGATCTGCGGTAAAACCTCACTCTTCCCCATCCTACCCCCTGGCCATCCTCTCGAGGACCCCCGCCCATAGCATCCAATAAACCTGGAATGCACATTGGACTTGAATCTAACACTCTCTCACCACATCAACACTGTTTCCAGAACATGTAATTTCCACCTCTGCATCCTTAGACAAATCTTCCTTTATTTCTCCTAACCTCACAGAGTCTCAGCAATTTGGGCTATCAACCTCTCCCACTTAGACCACACCAATTCCCTCTATTTGGGCTTTCCTGTCTATCAGCTAGGAAAGCTCCAGCAGATCCAAAACTCTGCAGCCAGACTCCTCCTTGCCCTCTCACCCGGAAAACATATCACTCCTACCCTTAGAGTGCTCCACTGGCTTCCTATCGGCCTACGGCGACCTGCAAGGCCATGTGCATTACACACCGTGCTCTACACAATACAGGCCCTGAATTCGTCCAACACAAGCTCTCACGGTACCAATCCATCAGAAACCTCAGAACTGGCTCTGTACTCCTCTTTATGATCCCCCTTTCAACTAGAGTTGGAGGATCCTCCTTCTCCGTCCAAGCTCCTACCCTCTGGAACTGCCTGCCAGTCAGCATCCGCTGCGATGAGGACTACCTCTCCTCCAGGAAGGACCTCAAAACCTGATTATTCTCTACAGCAACCTGACGATCTTTCCCCATTGCACGCTTCCCTTCATGACACCTAGACCTTGACACTGTTAGTGTCTCCCCATCATATTCTCCAAAGCAGGGTAAAGTATCATGTTGGAGCAGACCGGACGATCTGATTACTCGGCTACATCAAAAGCAAAGATCCAAATGAGGCCCAAGGTACGTATTCACGCACCACTTCGGTGGACACCAGCCACGGGCACATCCGCCTACCGACACGCCTTCACCTTCATTACAGAAGACTGAAACACAAAGCACAACATCTCTGCCATCAGAATGCAGCTACATCCTATGACAAAAAAGGGGTCTAGCTGGACACGTAATGAGTCTCTCGTACTTGTGCACTCTCCTGACCAACTCTCAGCACCCATCCACATGCCTGACCATCATGGGTAGCTTACTGGGGCTCGGCTATCCCATCCAAATCCCTACTTTGGTCAAATGCACACACGCATTCTAATCATTCTGGCAATTTTCCTATACCTTGTACCAGAGGCGTTGCTAGGGGGGGGGGCCTAAGGGGGCTATAGCCCCTGGTCTTTTGGTTGTAGCCCCAGATAGAATCTCAGGTGCTACAACCAAAAGGCTAGCTAGCCCAGAGTCTAGACAGTCCCGACATTAGCGTAGCCCTGGGTCTTTTCCAGACCTAACAAAACCCCTGCCTTGCACTTCGGTCCCCTGAAGTCATTAAACCCTACAAGCGTGTTGAGGAGATACTAATGGGATAAAGTCACTATGTAAATGACTATAAATGACAAACTACTGCTATTTGTGGCAGAGTGGGAGAACTGGGAGAGAGCCATACAATGCTCCCTCTCATTATCTGAGAGGGAGACAGACCCAGGGAAAGAACTAGACAGGCTGCTGAGGGTGAACCTTCAGACCCTTAGAAGGGTCAAAGACCAAGGTGGGGATATTACTACAGTCCTACAGGTGGCTTCAAGCCATCCATGTGCAGAATGCAGAAGATGCCTGAGCCTTTTGTGAGCCTAACCCCAGGAGTGCAACTCCTGTTTTTTTGGGGATAATAACTTTAGACTGACAACAACAACCCTAGCAACGAGGATGAAATACTTGCTGGTACCAGTAGCGATAGTACCCTTGCCAGGGGCAAAGTTCCTGCAGCGAATGTATCGCATAAGACTAGCGGGGGTAAAAGTGCTTGCTGGTCATTATGCATTGAGCTGTGTGGTAGAAAATTGTGGTAATTCTGTTACCACCACTTTTATTGTCATAACAGAATTACTGCAACTTTTACCACAGCGCCGAATTATCATTCATGGTAAATCCACCAAAATCCCCTTTGAGTTCTGTGGACTCCGAAAATGGGAATTTACACCACTCTACTACAAATAAAGCCACAAGACTGAGTGGCAGTAGCGGCAAACAAGTTTGTCAGTAAATCGGCAGATTTACTGCCATTTTACCGCCATACTCTTAATGAGGCCCAATATAAACTCAGGACAGGATTCCAACAAATGAAATAGTTTGGATCCATACAAGCAGTTGATCATTAAAAAAATAACACAATGTCAAAATCTAGTAAAAAATGTAGGCAGCCCCAATAAAATGGAAACTAGCCAAGGCTCTTTAATGGCCAGGTAACCTTCTATCCCTGCTCTCCTCTGACCTCAGGTTATATTTACCAGTCTTCAACCTCGTGAAAGCCCAGGTTTCTGATGCAGGTTCTCTGGAGTCCGCGAATTAGAATCTTGCTGGTGTGAGATAGGTCACCTGTATGGGGATGTGGGTGGTCAGTGACAACCAGTGAATGTGGCAAAGCGCTGCCATAACAGGATGCAATCGGCATCATATCGGCTTCATTGAGCAGCACTGCCCGCAGGTGTGCCATGGGGGGGTCTTAGCAGGCCAGCCGGGACCAAGATATCGTAATCCAAATGGGACAAGAACAATAATTGCTCCACCATTCCATAAACTAAATAGCGGGAGGCAAAGGCATCACTAGGTGGGCTGGGGGATATAACCCTGAGTAATTTGGTTGTTGCCCTGGATAGAAGCTCAGAGGCTACAACCAAAAGGCTAGCGAGCCCTGACAGTTCCGACATCAGGGTAGCCCCGGATCCTTTCCAGACCTAGCAACACCCCAGGTGGGCGGAATCATCAATAACTCTAGGTATTGAGCTGAAGAAGGTGTGTGCAAAAACCAAAATCAATTCTTCACTTTGGGATCCACCAGGGAGAATAGAATGAAGGATCCATGGTTTGTTTGGCTTTGAATAGCATCCAGGGGAACCCAAGAAAGCTAAGGGGTGCTATTATAGGTTCCATAAATGAGGGTATAAAGTGCCTCATTACATGTTTAGTGTTGCAGGAAAAAGTGGTGGTAATTCTGTTTCCTCCACTTTTCCTGCACTGCCAAATTATACATTTGGGTGGATTTACTGCCAGCAGAATCACTGCGTGGCAAACCCGTCGGCTTTCAGTGGAAACGTGGCAGATTCACCTCTAGCTTGTTGTTGGAGGTAAATCCTCCACTTTACCTCCACAACTCACTGGAAATACCGCCAAACTCGTAATGAGGGCCTTAGTCTTTGAATTGTCAGATCAGCTTGTTTGATGAGAGGTATGCCCGGGGTTGGATGTGGGGCATGTATTAGGTTTGATGAGGGCTTATGGCTCCCCACCACTCTCTCAACCACTCAAACAATCATCCCACCAGCTTCACACTCTGGAGGAATGATTGCTGATTTGAGAGGCCAAGTAGCTCTGTAGCTGCTCAAGTCAATTAGAATGTTTATCCCCCATGCCTGATGGACAGCAGCAATGGACACCAGAGATGTGAACAATGTATGTTGAATGCATTAGGGGAGGTCATGTCTTCCTTATACTCACTCTCCAGCCCCTCCCCCGCAAAGTAGGCACCACCCACTGTTACCCTCTTACAGTCAGTACCCGGTGGTCTATCACGGCCACCGGTGGGAATAGGCAACTGTAAGAATCAAAGACAATGATGTGATATGATTGGTTATTTATAACGTGCTTAATACCCAGAGGTTTCTAAGTGCAACCCAGGGATCGAACCTGTGTTGCTCTGTGTCGTCTTGCTCCCAAGGAGCGGACATTGCCCCTGAGCTATCCTCTCAAGATTATAGTTTATAGAAAAAGCTCTCTAATTGTGTATGTTGGGTTTACACAATAAGGAACCGGACCATTTTTGAGGAAATTGCTGTGCAGCGGTTAAAGAAGACGTGGTGTTGTATATCCTCCATGTATATTAGAACAACACACCATCGTCAAAGATCCAATGGTGCCTTTGTAAAAGTGAACCTGCATTCAAGGTGCATGCCCTAAACCATGTATTGCGATAGACATTCTGTGATCTTTCAGCTTGACCCTGCCAGGTGCTCCACAGCAGGAAACCAGGGCATTTTCAGAGCAGTACAGGACTTTTTTTTCCATCTGACGCTTCTGTGAGAGCCATCAGGAAGGCCCTGCAACTGGTAGAATGTGCATCCGCTGCTCATTCCAGCGGCCCCGGGGCCACTAACAGAGAATCACCAGAGGCCCATAGAATTGTGTTATTGTTGCACTGGCCCTCTCTTGGCCCCATAGCACTTGATTTGACATATATATTTATTGTGCCTTATTACGAGTGTAGCAGTCCAGCAATAAGGGGGCCGGTCACACCGTACCGGCACTGTTTCGACAGCCACACTTCAACTCTGTCTTCCTGGCCCTTGCAGCCCGGGAGCAACGTCCCTAGTAGGCAGAGTCGTCACAAAAGCACCAACACCGTTAGCAACCGTGGCCGCTGCATCCGTGTCCCCATTCCCATGAGTCTATAGGACTCCATGGAATGGGGACTTACACTTTCCTCCGTCTGATATCCCGGGCCGCCAGGACTTGTAATGTCCTGGTGGCACCAGGATATCAGGCAGTGGAAACAGTGTCACCAGTTTGGCGGCAACCCACCAGTAGCACCGGCAGGCTACTGCCAAACTTGTAATGAGGCCCAAAGTATCACCAGCCAGTTAGTACACCAGAAATTCTAGTGTAGCAGACTGACTGTGAAGCCAACTTTAATTTCCTCCCCTGTTGTGGCCAATCACTGATGTCGCTTGGGCCGTCCAGAGTGCTGCCCCACAGTAGAGTGTTGAAAACTCTCTGATATATGCCGCATTATGCTATGTTATTTAGTGTTATATAGCACAACTTCTGCCATTTTCTGAGGTTCTTGGAGCATCACGATCTACATGAGGTGGAGTAGAGGACTATCAGAGAAGCAGTGACAGGAGGGCGGGGTTGTTTTTTGTTTCAATGCTTATGCGTGCAGATCCGAAAAGATAGGACTCTCTGTGGTATGTATGTTTTAGACAGTTTGCGCATTTTTTTGGAGCAGTGGTTATTGTGTGCTCCAGGCTGCGGATGTAAAACGTTTGTGTGCTTGTCTTTGGTGTCTGTCAGACTGGTGTTTCATTGGTTGATTGAGATATTTGTATAGCGCAGCAGGACAAACCAAATGGTATCGTGGCGCTGTTGTTTTCATAGCAGTAATAGCTTCATGATTTTGGAGTTTCATGATAGTGGAGAGGTGTTTTTGTCCATCTGTGGTGGCTTGGCGTTGTGTATAAAATGTGATTTAGGCACTGCCTTCGGGTGATGTACATTCCATTGTGTGTCATGTGTTGTTATGGTGCTGGAGCTTTGTGTCGAGATGTGTTTTCAGTTAGGGTGGGTGGTACAGTGATTTTAAGGTGGTTAATATTACCACACCACCTTGGCCAACACCCAATTTTTTGTATTTGTATTTGTTAGGGTAACCCGTAGGTATCTAGGCACTAGTTTCATTGTGGAGGGCAGCATTTATAACGCTCTAGTTTTTGTTTTTTTCCCCCAGCGCAGGTCTGGGATTCAAATCAGTGTTTGTTCAGCCTGGGCTTGCTTCCAAGGCCCACGAGTTACCACAGAGCAGAGCTATCCTCCCGTCCAATAACTGTGGACAACCTTTTTCACTTTTAAAACCTCACAGTTTATCACATTTTTCTGTTTATGTCTATGCAAAACATTCTTTCTCCAGCTTTTATGCCTAATTGTGCCATACTGTATGATTTTAGTCTTAGTGATATGACATAAGGTGACACTATGCCATCCCACAAATTCATGGTCTACAGTGTCTAGTCAGTGGCCCAGCACCTGCGCCCTGACTGCCCACTGACACCTCAAACACACTCCAACTGCAGCACCGCTCAGTCTTACATGGGATCATGGTACAAAATAAATGGACATACTCCATGAACTAGCAATTGACAAAGCCAACCACGCACTACATCACATCACAACTTTATCCTGCTGCGAGGTAGCTTTTATAAATGTGAATTTTCTCTTTAAATCCTATTGTTTTGTGCAATGTTAGTTGCCCAAGGAGCTTTAAACTGCGCCATTTGTGGTTAATCTGACACTAGTTCCCGAAAACATTCCTTGGTGAGAACAGGAAAGGGACCCCTTGGAGGTAGGTTTGCCCTGCCCACATGAAGTCCCATAAGGTAGCCTCTCCCCCACCATTTGAAGCATTAGTCCCTGCACCCGGTCCTAAGGTTTTCATCTAGTTTTGCCTCTGGCAGCAGACATATCAAACAATGCCGGAGTAGCCTCTTCCTCACAAAAATCTGAACTCTCCTTAAAGGCCTAATTTGATGCACAGAGGTGTGTACATGATGCATACCATTGTCAAACGATGACTACAAACAGATGAGTTTATCACAAAGGCTCTACTGGGGGTGTCTAAGTCTTGAACTTCTTAAAATATGTAGGGCGGTTTAAGGAAATATACGGTTTTCCAATGCCAGTTGTGAAATGATTAACTGGCTTTAGGGCGAATAAAAAAGAAAAATGGTATGATTAAAAAAAGTGGTTGCATGCGTGTTTGTGAGAATGTGTGTTTGCGTGTGCCCATGTATGTGTGTCTGGAGCAAAGGTGAGGTTTGTGGGCACTGTGAGGGGTATGATATACTGGGGGCAGTGAAGACATTTATTGAGACAGATTTCACTTTTGATTTGGGGCACTAGCAGCATGAAAGGTGGCAACATGGACTTATATTGTTGAGACAGGCCTCATGGTTTCTTTGGGCTGTAGCCTGCACGAAAATGTGTATTAAAATGACAGTGATGGCATCTATAGTTGAGACCAGCTTCAATGCTTTCCTTGGACACTTCACACAGCCAGCATGAACGGGGGACAGACCTCATGATCTGCTTTGGGCAGAAGCTGCTTGAAACTTCACTTAAGTGGGAGCCCCTCCATCCTCTCACCTGACCCTACCATTGCTTCCAGTGACTCTTAATAATGTAATTGTGTACATTTATATATAGGTTTTATGTGTTTCAGTGATTTGCTTTGTCCATTTCTGGGGCCTCATCACGAGTTGGGCAGTATCCCAACGGTATTTCCGCCTGGGCTAATAGCGTTACCGCCAAACCCTCCGGCACTATTAGCGCTGGATCACAGGTTTTTGCGATAACAGTAATTCTCCATTCCCACATTCGGTCCATTCTCGGCACAATTATTGCGGCGCAGTGCTAATTACGCCCACAAATGGGAATTTTCCTGGAATATTTACCCGCAGCTCAAAGCTAGGGGTAAATGCAGCCAAACCCTTGATTTGGCAGACCCTTAAATGTGGCAGTAATAGCGTTACCGCTGCACTGCATTTAAGGGTTACTGCCAAACTCGTGATGAGGCTGGTGTTTTTCCAGTGTTTTCACAATATGTAAAAATCTGTGTACATCCTTCCGTGTCCCCCAATGTGCGTTGCAACTGTGTAGGGATCCCCGGGGCCACCCATATCAGCACTCCCATTGCATAAGTTGAGTACGAGTACCCAAACACCTTGCCCCTCCACCTAGTCTTCAAAGCCTTCAAGTCCGCCCCCTGCAGGTGCGTCTCCTGCAGCAGCGCCAGCTGAATTCCATGCTGCTTCAGATACTGCCCCCCCCTGACCCTTTTCCCCTTGCTCCCCCATCCTCGCGCATTCCAAGTGCCTGTCTTAAAGTGGGTCCGACCTATGCTGCCACTTGTGTCGTTTCTGCCCAGGTCCGCTACGATTTTGAAGCTGTCTTCCCAGGCACCCATCCCCTTGCCTCCTAACAACCCATGTACCAACATTTCTCCTTCACGTCAACACACAACTTCCCCCCAACTCTGCCATCCCAACTTGCCCTCCCTTCTACCGCTCCCCTAGTACCCCAGGTTCCCTAATCGGTTTGGGGTTGTTTTACCGCAGATGAAATGTTCGAGGGAGAAACGACCGAAGATTAGTTGTTCGAAATAATATTTGGTCGTTTCTCCCCTGAACATTCCCGAAGTGTCGAACAAACCCGTACACACCCCTACCCACCCCGCCAACAACCCCCGCCACACCCCCACCCGCTACATACCTTCAATTCCCTGGTCCCTGCAACGCCAGTTCCCTTTCACTTGTGTGATCGGGAACCGGCGCCGCAGGGTCCTTTCCTTTTTTTTTCTTCGGCTAAGCTACAGCGGTGTCCCCCGCAACCCCTGCTCACTATACTGTGTAGTATAGTGAGCAGGGAGTTGTGGGGGACACCCCTGCAGCCCCCGCTCACAGTATAGTAAGTGGGGGTTGGGGGGACACCCCTGCATCCCCCGCAGCCCTAAACAAATCCAGATGACCTACCCAACCAAAAGTCTAAAAGAAGGTTGAACATTTCGGACTTTTGGTTGGGTAGGACATCTGTATTCGGTCATTTTGGCCGAAACTCCCTAGCCCCTTATGTAGGCAATTTTGTGTTCAGAATGATGCCCTTTATCAATATCCAGGGCCGGTTATTTATTTTAACATCTTTTTATTGGCATTTGTTCATTTACATTAAAATAGTTCCAGTTAACATTGTCAACATTTACGCATATTTCTATAATAATTCAATAAGAACTTGCCAGTATATCAAACACCCCAAAACCAAAAAACACAACAAAAACAAAAGACATTCGTCGCACATTAGATTCAGGTTTGCACATTTTAACACATACAGTGAGCCGGGCCATGGGATAATGTTCTGTATAGTTCCGATCCCTCTTCCATGGTAGGCATCCAGGGCAGGTTATATGATGTTTGAGGGCCTGTGTGAGAAAGGACGTGCAGGGGGCCTCATTTGCATATGTATTGACATCAGTGCGAAATCACTGAAAATGATGTTACAGGAAGTGATATAAGAATTTGATACTTGATGGTATCATGAAATGCAACATTAGAAGAAATTGTCATGAGTAAACCAAAAAGCAAAATAAATGTGTGATGTGCAATATATATTGTTATGTTGATTTATACTGCACGCCGCCGCCATTTCTATGGCCTACAGGTGCGCACAGAAAGGTCACTGTTATTATTTATGGAGCAGTAGAATGACTGAGACATTTTGTTTCTAGAGTACAATGTGAACAAAATCAGTTGTATGGACCTCTACCTTCACGGATAAATCACAGTGAGATGACATGATTTGCCTAAGATCACACATTTCAGTAAAGTGCTGATGCAGGGATTTGAGCCCAGTCTGACACACAATATTTTGACCACTTAGATGAATCGAGAGTATTCGTCCCTTCACCCCTGACGGGAGCCACCCCCCTCTGAGGCCAGGTAGATGAGCCCGCTTAGCAGGACCCTCCCTAGGGGTCTGGGCAAGTGGGACCTCAGTGTGCGTGACTCCCCTCTAGGGGGCACAAACTCTCATTCCCACGTGGAGCTCCCTATGCAAACAACACTATCTGCTTTCATGGGATTGCCTCTAATAAATGGTATACAGGGTTAATAACGAAAAATACATAACGACAAATATTTTCAGTGAAACCAAATAACAAAAAAGTCAACATTTTAATAAAAGTATATATGGTGGGTGGGGTAAGGGATAACAAGGGTGGGGAGTTGGCGGGGCAGGGGTTAGCAAAGCAGGGAAAAAGAAAATTGTAATTTGTTTGATATTTAAGTGTCACAAAAAATGTTTGTCGTTATGTATTGTGTCGTTTTAAACACATGGAACTATAATAAATAATGGGGGTATGCAAACCTTGCAATACGTTTGTCGGTATCCCACAGGTAAATCCGGCTGGATACTGGTAAATGGTATTACCGTTTCTGCCACCTGATGTCCCAGTATTGCTGGGATATTTCCGGCACCGGTAATACCGGTACCAGAAATACTGTCAGCTTTTTTCCAGTGGGGGCCTGATTTACCTCCAGGTCTTGGTTGGAAGTTAAGTGAGGTAAAAACCACCAGAAAACTTGTAGTTTGCCGGTCCGGACAAGTGCTGGTAAATGTTACACCAGCTTTTTTAGACTGGCCAACTTATAATGAGCCCCATTGTGCCTTCCTCTCCATTGGCTTCAGGTAATTCTGGATCGAATACGACTCCTGAAGGAAAACAGAACACCCCTTTGAACGGGGACTTGTATGTAACCATGACGAACCAATCGAGAAGAGAGAGAGGGAGAGAGAGCAATACGCAGGGGAAGCCCTCTGTCAGTCACGTCTTGGAGGGGCGGAGCAGTGTGGAGCCACGGCGCCTGCAGCCACCCATAAGGGAGAGGACACCAGATAAGAATGCCAGATGTCCGGTGTAGCGAACAGTGGGGAAACTGCTGTCAGGACAGAGTCCTGAAGACCGTACTACATGTTGGAGTGCCCATGGGAAAATTGTGGTGGTGCTGGGGCCCGATCAGCAATGCCAAAACCAGAAGGAATTAGAGGAACAAAAACTCCCATCAGCAGACCTACACCGAGCATGCAGACATAACGAGATGCCGACTCTGCGCTGTAGTTGAGAAAGCAGAGACAGAGGGCCTCATTACGAGTATGGAGGTAGCCATGCCGCTTTTAGCTTTTAGCGGCATGGCTACCCCCATACCGGGTCCGGGTTCCTGAAATAGGGAATTACCGGGCCATGCTGACTTTTTCAGGCCCGGTAATTCCCATTCTCGGGACCCGGACCCGGTACATCCCCATTCCCATTTGAGCCCCCATAGGGCTCAATGGGAATGGGAAGAATGCTAACAACGGGCCCATTAATGACGGGCCCATTGTTAGCATCCTGGTCTGCTAGCGGGTCCTGCTAAGGACGCCTGGTTTTACCAGACGTCCTCAGCGGGTCTCGCGAGCAGACCTTGTAATGAGGCAGTAGAGGGATAACGGCACCGGCAGCTCTACCAGCGCCATTAACCCTGTACCGCCTGGGTTGTAATGAGGCCCAGACACTAGAGGAAGCAAATCCGTCCAGACGGCAAACCTCGTGAATCCACCCATGTCCTTTGAAGGTACCAAGGTAGATAAGGAGAGGGGGCGGCAATAGGGACTGTATGCATTACAGGAAAGGAACTGCAATTTTGACTGTGGGTCATGGAGAAAGCACAAACCTAACTTTTGTGAAGCATCAAGAAAGTTGCCAAATAGCGCCGGCACCAATCATTACGGTGACTATGCTACAGGCAAGCTGTGCTCGCGGGTGCCTTTCAATCAGCCAGGTCAGACCTGGCGGAATGAAAGGCACCCGCGAGCACAACTCGGAGTTTGCCGGTCCATGGCTTTTGAGTTTTGTAAATGTACTTTAAAGACTTTGCTGCACTAAAATATGTTGATGAGGTCACCTAGTTTAATCCTAGTTTTACACAGGCATCCAAGTGGAGACTAGGGAGGGATGACAGGGCCTAAATGCACTGGAGTAGGAAGTACCTTAAAAGTGTAACAATAGTGTGGAACAATTAACATGGTCGCTAACTCCTTAGACACCCACCTCCCTCTCACATGTTGCTTGCCTTATTTCAACATCTGTGCAGGAACAGAAGCAAAGAACCTGGGAGCCTGAATGCAGACAATGCAAATTCATTGCGCCTCATTATGAGTACAGCAGTGCAGGAATAAACAGTGGTAATGCATGAGCATTACCACTGCATTACCGCACCACCACACTAGAACTTTGGTGGTAAGGTGGAGGATTTTCTTCGAACAAAATGGTGGAGGTAAATCCTCCACCTTACCACCAGAAATCGGCAGAGTTACTGCCGGCGGTAATTCAGCCGAAATCCCCATGGAGTCCTATGGACGCCAGAAAATGGGGACTTACACCGTCACCACCACTTGAAATCTCGGGGTAAATCCGTGAAGTCAAGTGGCGGTAACAGTAAATTCGTCTCATGGTTTTTTGGCGGATTTAGCACCGGAATACCATCCAAAGTGTCATGAGGCCCAACGTTAAATTGTTTTTATTTGTAAAAGTAAACGTTTGGCAGGGATCGGGCGCTGTTTAGAGGAAGTGTGTCAAATGTCAGGGACATTTTTATTTTTGGGGCCAAGTGAATGCGTAGTCGCAAAAAGTGCTGAACGTTAGATATATTCTCTCTACCAGACCTTGGCCCTCATTACAACCTTGGCGGAGGACCATGGTGCTATTAGCACCATGGTCCATGCCGCTAAGGTTACGATTCCGCCATGGTGGATGGCGGAATTACCGCCCCATTCCAAGGTGAGTGGGGCGGTAATTCCCCATTCACCATTTGCCCTTCCCCATTTTTGCCCCCATAGGGCATAATGGGAATGGGGAAGGCGCTTACGGCACCGTAAATTACAGTGCCGTAATTAGCTCCAAAGTCCCAGGCGTTAAACACCAACACGCAAAGGGACACTTGTAATCAGGCGTTAAGGGTTAACGGCGCCAACGGCGCCGTTAAACCCTTAACGCCTGAGTTGTAATGAGGGCCCTTGTCCATTGACAAATATTTTATTTTACAAAAGAAAAGGATTTCACAGATTTTGCAGTGCCTGTGTGTGTCTTATTCAAACACTCTGGGGGTCATTACGACCCGGGCGCAAAGGGATACCGGGCACCGGTAATCACACCGGTGCCGGTAATCCCTTTGCGCCCTATTCCGATGTCCCTTTGCGGGTCCCTCTCTTAATGCCTGGTTTTACCAGGCGTTAAGGACGGGACCTGCAAAGGGATAACGGGGTCAATAACTACTGCAATTTACGGTACCGTTATTGACACCTTCCCCTTCCCATTGGGGGCTCAAATGGGAATAGGGAATGGCTTTTCAAATGGGGACTTACCGGTCCCGCTAAGGTCGGACTGGACCGGTAAGTCCCTATACCACTAAGTCGGTGGCAGTACCGGTATTGGTGCTAGTCATGGCGCTAATAGTGCCATGACTAGCACCAACCTCCGAATGAGGGCCTATATATATTGGAATAGCCAGAAAGACAGCCAGGGTCACAAACACATATGCTTCTATATCTATGTTACATCCTTTAGTTGGAAAAAAATGCATTTGTCACTAGTCGGGGTATATTTTGAGGAATTGGGGCACATTTTGAGATAAGGTTTATTTTGTGGGGGTTGGGGGGCTGAATTCATGGCCACATAAACAGGCTTAAAATTGGCTGCAGTTGATCAAAGTAGCATGCGCCACTGGCAAATACCTTCTTTCACAAGAAAACAATGTAACATACATTTTTGGGTGTTTGTGTATGTCTTATTCAAACCTATTCGTGGGAGGTGAAAAAGAGGGTCTGGGGGCACAAATAGAGACACTGAAATATCCATGTTAACCCATTTGTTGTAAATGTACATATTTGTGAGCGGTCAAGGTTATGTTAAGCAATTTGGGGCAATTGTGAGACGTGAATCGGCAGCCACTAAATGTCTCTAGTGTGTCTACAATTCCTCAACATAGCCCCTGACCCCTGCCAAAAGAAATTTTTTTTTACTAAGAAAACAATGTATCCTAGAATGTGCTTTTTTTAAAAATAAGATCAGGGGACAGGAGAGGAAGAAAAGGGAGAATGCATATAGACATACTGGTGATTGGGGGTGGAAGGGGCCTTCTTCTATTGTATGCCAATCCACCTCTCCAGCTATCTCTTCATCCCCTCCCAAACTTCCTCCCATTTCTGCTCACAATAAGGCACCACTGGGAGGGGGGCAGTGTTTTTTGGTTTAAACTGAGGAGCCCCTTTTTCTCCCGGTGGTGTTTTTCTAGAGTTTATTGGCTTCAGCTGAAAACCGGACAGGCCATTATAGAATGCTCCTCTTCAGTTTTCAGCACTCGCCCCATTATTTTAATGTTACCTTAGTAAGTCGCCTGTTTTCTTCTATTTTTGTAAGTTTGTTTTGTCCGTGGCGAATGTCCCTCTTCTTTCCACTCTCATAAACTGTTTTTATGGTTGTGCTTTTGTATAAGCACCCTTTGAGGGATTGCCTCCGTCATCTGTAAATTGTTATTGTAAGACAGTCCGCATCAAAACTGACATCCCTGCTCTTCAAATAAATACAGAAATGCAAAATACAGATGAAACAAGTGCAATGCTATAATATATTGTAGAGAGATTCTGGATTTTATTTTTGACAGCCAACATCAACATAAGTTGCAAAGCGCTCTTGTGTATTGATGTCGACCTGGCATGTATTGCAATGTTTCATGTGTTGCCCTGTTGAGTGGAGTGTAGATTCTACATTGCTTTGCAAATATTCCATAGTTTTGCTGTGAAATGCATGATTTCAAAACTGTTCAAAACCTTACTGGATTAGTTCAGGTGCGCTTGTTCAGGACAATTCAGGGACAAATGTACCCCCCTCCATTTTACAAATTCACTAGCTGCAACTGTTTTAGACTGTAGTGGCATTGTTGGAGGCGTGCGCGGAAGTCCACAAAGAGAGCTGGCTAAGTCTTGGTTAAGTCTTGCTTCCTCCTCTGACCACACATTGGGAGAACTCCAGTTCCCCCTAAAACCTATACTTTTTCCATAGTTTGCTCCAGCCCTGCCCCCACCTCTGCAATACCTGCCACCCTGCATGCTCGCCTAAGTGACAGGTATCATATAGAAGGCAGGTGGAGGAAAAGTAAGTTGAGGGGGACCAAGGGGCAATGTGAAGCCACTAGCCACATGATGTGACCCCTGGCAGTGGCAAATAGTGGTTTCTATCCCCTCTCTAATCTCTTGTGCCACAGTACTGTATTGGGAATTACAGACAATGAAGGGGGGTCCAGTATTGGTGTTTAGCATAGTCACTACCATATTTATTTCTTTATTTTTATTTATTTATTTTATTGTTCATTTGTAATGTGCCTATACACGTGTGTGTCTGAAGGCGCAACAAGGAAAGGGGGGCGGGAGGTGGGAACGATCCTACTAGGCCTTGTACATTTGGATCGTGCAAATTAAGGGTGATCCTTACGAGGTTGGAGGTAACCATGGTGCTATTAGCGCCATGGCTGCCTCCAAAACCTCACCGACTCCGCCCTGGTGAATGGAGCTATTACCGCCCCATTCCAAGGTTGGTGGGGGCGGTAATTTCCCATTCACCAGGGCCCTTTCCCATTCCCATTTGAGCCCCCATAGGGCTCAATGGGAATGGGGAAGGCGCTAATAACGGTACCGCAAATTGTGGTACCGTTATTAGCTCTAAGGTCCCTTTGAGGGTCCTGTCCTTAACGCCTGGTAAAACCAGGCGTTAAGGGAGGACCCGCAAAGGGAACTCGTAGTAGTGCGGTAAGGGATTACCAGTACCGGTGCCCTTACCGGTAACGTTAATCCCTTAATCCCTTACCGCCTGGGTCGTGATGAGGACTAAGGTATTTATAGTGCTTTTTATACCCTAGGTTGAATTTAAGCATGGATCCGGGATCTAAACAAATGTTGCTCAGCGTGGTCTTGCTTCCAAGATCTGAGCGTTGCCACTGCGCTATCCTCCCTCCACGCCATAGGGGGAAAGGCTTTAACAATAACACACAAGCATTAAGTCAAGGATGATCACAGTGAAGTGAACAAGCAGCTTGCATGCCGGCTTGTGCAGTTAGAGACCTGTAGTGCAGGCAAGTAGCTTATGCACTCATTCTTGTTCCTTGATCAGTGCTCACTAACAGAGAAGAAGTGGGTGAGGATTCAGAAGCTCACGTTCAGCGCTAGCAGGGAGAGACTTAAAGGCCATTCCACTGCTAAGTGCAGTTCTTTTGGACTATGACTCCCATGATCCCACGCCGTATGCTTGCGAGGGGTGATTGTATTTGTAGTCCAAAACATCTGGAGAGTGTGGTAGGTCAGAAGGAGGAGACAGACCAGTAGGTGCCATTTTCAAAAGGTTTATTCTTTTATTGTTTGATCAAAAAAATAAGATTTTACAATTCATTATTGTTTCTAGAGCATTTCGTCAGATGCTCGAAGCGAAACACAAAAAAAACAGATTTCTACTTCACTGTCGCGTAGATCTTACAAGTCTGTGACAGAACTTTTCTGGGGCCCGTTGATGTATCACGGTACAGATGAGTATGCTGAATTATCAAACCGCTTAGCTCTTCTCATTTAGTAGATTGTTCTCGATGTTTATTGAAACATAATAAACAAGAATGCCTAACTTGCTCTTTCCTACGGATTTCGCTACCTAACACAACTAAACTAGGGTGCTCGTATTCAATGTTGAAGTCCAAAGTAAAAGTCTGCCCTATGTCCAAATCTAATCTGTTCTCTTAGCTCTTCAGATTCTTATCCAGACTTCCTCTTATTCTTGACTGAGTCTCTGAATATATATTATGCTTCACAACTCTTCTTTCTTCTGTAGGACGAACAAATCTGTTCTGGGAAGAACCCTCTTTACTGTTGTTATTTATCTTCTCACTGAAAAAAGTAGGCTGAGTCTTTGTTTAACTCTGGATTTTCTTGAGATCTTTTCGTTCACTGGGACGAGTACGATGAGTCTCTGACAGTTTAACACTCTTCTTATATTCTTGTCATTCACTGGGACGAGTATGATGAGTCTCTGAGTGCTGAGGCATTGCTGGAGCGGGGGGCAGGGGGCTAAGGGGGTTATAGCCCCTGGTTTTTTGGGTGTAGCCCCGGATAGAATCTCAGGAGCTACAACCAAAAGGCTAGGTAGCCCCCTGTCCCGACAGTTCTGACATTAGCATAGCCCCGGGTCTTTTCCAGACCTAGCAACACCCCTCCTTGAGTGATTCACACTCTTTTTAAACTCTTGCCATTCACTGAGACGGGTGTGATTAGTTTCTGAGTGATTTTCACTCTTCTTAGAATCTTGCCATTCACTGGGACGAGTGTGATGAGTCCCTGTGTGATTCAGACTCTTCCTATACTCTTGCCATTCACTGGGACAAGCATGATGAGCCACACTCTTCTTATACTTTTGTCACTCATGGGGACAATTTTAATAAGTCCTTGTGTGATTCTCGCTTATCTTATAATCTTGCAATTCACTGGGACATGTAGGATTACTACAATCTTTATATTCAGTTCTCTGACAAACCATAAGTATGACTGTCCCATTTATCTTTTACGCCCCTTTCCCCGGGTGTCCCGCTCTCCCCTTTACCTTTTTTGTAATGGGGCTGCGTAACTGGGTCCGTTTTCTTCCTTGCTTCTGTTCCATTTTCCATCAGGACGGCTTCTCTCTCTTCTTTTGTTCTTCACTCTCTCCCTTTCCTTACCGCCACTTCTCATGCTTGGTTCCCTCCTGGGATTCTCTTTAATCTGACAGACCTGTCACGGTCTGTTCTCGGCGTGCTGCACTTCAGGCACATCAGGGTTGGGACTCCTCGCCAGTCCCATTTGAACGCCTCTCCAGGAACCACCAGCCGCTAAACAACTTCTCTCCAGCCTGTTCTCCAAGTAGTGCACTTTGCCAGCCGGTTTGGAATTCCGGGCATCTCTTCCTGGTTCTCTTGGCCCTCCTACTTTTATTACGCCATGCTGGGACTTCCCCAGCTTCTCACGATGGTCCTTCCTTTCTGTTGGAACTGGACTCTTCATAACTCCTTTAGGTTTCTTCATCTCAGTGATTGACAGGCAGGTATTCTTTATCACTTCAATGTTCTTACTCCTCACAGTACCAGGCGGATACTTTTCTTCTGTTGTTACTTTACAATAACAGATGTAAGAGTATTCTAGTTGTCTGTCAGTTGATAGGGTTGTACTGGATGTTTGAGGAATAGGACAAGGGAGCTGCTTATTAGAACTGGAGTCCGTATCCCAAGGAGAGGAGTCTCTCCCTGTGAGGTCCCGCTTACCACCACCCCTAAGGGGAATGTTGTTTAGTGGGTTCACCTGCCTAGCCTCACAGGATGGGGCTCTCCCTTGGGGAAAGTGATTGAATCCCTCGATTTGTCACAAGAGCCAAAGGCTGCAGACTTCTGCCGTAGTGCAAGAGGATGGTCACAAATTCTTGCCTGATAGGTGTTCGTTTAGGGTTTTGCCTAGGACAAGGGGGAAGTTCTTGCCTCGCAGGCATTTGGGGTGTCACCTAGGATAAGAGGAAGCACATATTCTTGCTGCATAGGTGTTTTGAGTATCCCTTGGATAAGGGGGAATTGTAAGTTCTTTCCTGATCAATGTTTTTGATATCTCCCAGAATGAGAAGGATCACAAGTTCTTGCCTGTTAGACATGTTGGGTTTTCCTTTGGGTGAGGGAAATCACAGTTTTTTTTTATCAGTTGGGCGTTTTGGGTATTCTCTAGGGGACTGGGTGATCAGAGGTTCTTTCCTGGCAGGCGTTTTAGGAATCTCCCAGGATAAGTGGAATTGCAGGTTCTTGTCAGCTGGGCCTTTTTTGTATCCCCTTGGAAAAGGGCAATCATAAGACATTGCCTGTTAGGCAATGTAGGTGTCTGTCACCTAGGGCACGGGGGAATCACAAGTTCTTGCCGTTTGGGCGTTTTGAAGGGGGGAATTGAATGTTGCTGCTTGCTAGGTGTTTTTGGTGACCAGTGTTCTCACCCATTGTCTATGCAGCATCCACTGCTTTGTGCTCCCTATGTTTTTGCTCCACCGTATGTTCCCCCACTCCCATAAAGGTGCAGCCGCTGCACACTGTTCACTGCTAGAGACACCAGCCCACTCCAGGGAGCCTCGGGGCATCTCCTCAGTGCTACCTTAAGGGCACACCTAGTGAGGCATTGCAATGGCCACACTGGATGGATGTGCCAGGTTGTCCATCACACACTCCACTAACCTTCCCGCAGTATACACTTCTCAACCTCATCGCTCAAACTGACTGCACATTTACCAACTAAACCACTTGCACACAGCAATTAGGTAACCCTCCTAATAGATTTCACACAACAGAGCGACACACTAGTACAATCAGCGTACATCTCACAGTCCCAGCCAGTGCATCCTAGCTCTACAGGCAGACACAGTCCCTTCTTCACACAAATGCCTCCATCCTCTTGGCACAGGACACCTAGAAAGAGGCCAGCACACAGAGCTCAGGATATTCCCGGTCTGCATGCATCAACACACAAGCAAATCAGTGCATGGTACGAACCCCAGTAATACAGCAGAACAAAAGCAAAGTTGGAGACTGCACACCCCACGCTTCCAGGAACGTGAGCCCTGAAGAAATCTACGCCCCGAGCAGCAAAAGCACTGCAATTCCCGCCCCTTTCCATCTCGTCGTCAAGGAAAAGCCAACCTTTTTTGTTACTCTGTTTCTTTGTGTGTCATGTTGCACCTTTTACCTTTTCCTTTATGTAAAAAAGTGTGCATTGTTAGGCTTATACCTAGTTGTCTTGTGAATTTCTATCTTAAACATTGTCATTCGCTCGGCCAGGAATGGCCTGGTTTAAGTGTAAGAAACCTGATTGCAGAAGTATTTCTTGTATTAGTATTTATTTGAAGAACAGGGATGTCAGTTTCGAACAACAATTACTTTCAATAACACATTTACAGATGGCGGAGGCATTCCCATTAAAACAGATGAAAACAAGTGGTGATCCAGTTTATGAGGGTATAAACAATTCAGACATATACTAGAGACAAAACAAAGCAAGCAGGAACAAACATATAGAGCATTAGTCTAAGGGGGCAAGGGCTTCAAACTAAAGAGGAGTACTGTTTCAATTACATTATTAGGCGTCACTGGATGCAGTAGAAGTGGGCAAAGTTCTACAGTATGTCTAAACCATCCACTTCACCATCTTGCAGAAGTCCGTAAAACAGGTCCTAATGTCTCCTAATTGACTTTCCTGTTAGCTGCACATCAGTTCCTGTCTAGCTCTGCGGCACGGGGGTGGGTGCATAAAAACGCTTGTACCGCTATTTCTCAATTGAACACAGTGCTAAGCTGGGAGTACTAGGAGCACAGAGGTTCTAAGGGAAGCAAAGGGGTCGTAACTGCTAACCATACAGGACATCCACACCTCTCACAAGGCCAACAACACAAGGTTTAATGGAAGAACCTTCCACTCCCTGAACACCTTCCCCCACACCTTAGACTAAGGAAACACTTTCTGAGGTTTCAGAGTGCCCTGAAGTGCTTCTTATGGATTTCGCTACTTGGGACACAACCCTCAACAGTCTCTATGTCTTCCATCCCCCAGCCACTTCACGCCATTATGGTCAACCCTCAACAAGTAGGCCCTGGCACTAACAGTGGCCTCACCCCAAGTTAACTGAGTGTCCCTCACCAGTAGACTTTCCAATTCAAATGTCCACCTTGTTTTGAGAACTTTGATGAAGGATTGACATGAAACTCTCTTTTCACTTTGGAAACTGAGGGCAAGTACTGCCACTAGCGTGTTTGGACTGAGCCTTCTTTTCCCCACAGTTCTACTCCTTGCTCCTCTCAAAGGGCCTTGACACTGCTGGGATTCTTTTTGAGAATATATCCTTGTAAATGGGCTAAGAGATCGAAATGAAATACACATTCATGAAGTGTGTCTTGAAATCTGGAGCGAGCCATGTAGAGCGAATCAGTTGGAAGGTATGGCCAATTTGGTGTAATGTCCTCACTGTGTAAATGTCTAATCAAAGTTCATTTGATGAGAACATGTAGGAAAGCTGCAGAGTGCATTGGATTGTTCTTTGCGCTAGCATGTCTGATGCAGTAAGGGGATATCTTTGTGTCGGTCTGACTTGGCCACCTTAGGTTCTTTTGGCTACCGCACAAAGGAAAACAGAAAGCTCTAAGAGGACGTGTTCACTGTCCTTGATGAAGGAAAATGAGGAGCAGAGCCATAGGATTTGCCACTGGAGCTAAGCTAGCTCGCAATGGCCAAAGCAGACCGTGAGAACTGCATTACTGAAGCCGGCCCATCTGGAGGGAGAAGGGCGGGCCAGCTGGAGCCCCACCCTTTCCGTCCCTATCTCTGCCCAAAATAAGTCCTTCCAGAAATGTCACAGCACTAAATTAAGGGTATCCCAGTTCTAAGAATCTCTCCCCGCCCCGTTCTCCGTGACGAGCTACAGTTGAGCCCGACAAAGCTGTAAAACAAATGCTCTGCAAAGTGCTGTCGGTTTGTTAGAGTCATCATAGTCAATTATGATTAATCCCTAGAAGGAGATAATGAGGAAACCATACCCAGCAAAACGATCATTATTTGCGCTGCAGCCAATGTTAAGGATACAGAACAAAAGCGTGTGTGTCCTGAGGAAGTGTTTTGCGCTTGGCCCACTGATCTGTGTCCATAAGTACTGGGATTAGTGTCAGTTTTGGGTCTTCCCTTTTTTGCCGTCCTTCGTGGCTAGAATCATCACGGATTGCTGGCCATCTCTTGCTTCCGCCGCCACAGTCCAGCCAGGGTCTCTATCTTCTCTTGGACAATGTCCAGACTAATCAGGATACAGCTGTCCAAATCAATTCCCTTCCAAAGCGCCTTATCTGTGCTTGAATCTCGCCTCTGTCTTTTTCACGTCAATGAGAATCTTTGCATGCACCGCTGAAAAGAGAAAGCTCCAAGCCACAGAAAACCTCATGTTGACTCTCGACGCCATGACTTTCCGCAGTAGAGATTGCATCGGCAACTCGTTCTGCACATTGACATACGGAGTATTCCATGATCCCTGTAATAATTGCAAATCACTGGAGAAAATTGATGTGGCAGAGAATGTTGGACAAGTTCAACGGGGAGCGGATCACAAAGCAAGGAATGTGCGCAAGAAGAGCAACAGATCTCTGGGTACCCTACAAAATGGAGTCAGGGAGTAGAGAACGTGTGGAGTGGATAGGGCAGAGATCTGAACGTTGATGAAAGCTTGACACTCAGATCAAAGTTAACTGGACTTAGCAGCCTGACGATGTATCCGTTCAAGGCAAACTCTAGTCCATGCATTCATTGTTCAAAAATTCAGAGGGGAAATTAAATCCCAGAATTGTCCAAACGGTGTAATCCATTCCAGGGTTTAGACTTTCCCTGACCAGTGGTGCAATGACCAATGGGCTGTTTGGGTTTTAACCTCCCCTTGCACCAAGGTTTTTGGTTACTTTATCTTGACCAGGCTGCTCTACAGATTTGTGGCAGGGCAGGACCCAGGCAAACGGTACCCGTGGGCCGGCGGCTGCGCAGTTAAGAAAGGCCCAGCAATGACTTATGTACAGCGTTTGATTGTTAGCAACCGCATTCGTATGCATACATGTTCAGGCCATTGCAATCGTGATTTGATGTTAGCACTTGCATGGGATTGGAAGGGCAGGGGGACACCGGACGGATCTCCTTAGGTGGGTGGTTTCAGACGTGAAGGAGAGAGTTAACTGTGTGTAACTTTGATGCTGAACCAGAATAGTCTAATAAGAACTGAGATGCCCCCACACCAGTAAATGTGCCCCCCCCCAAGGTACACCAGCTCCCAACATTTGAAGAGTTAGGATCGCCCGAATTGTTTGTCTAGTTGCACCGCTGTCCCTGCCTAACACAAAAAAGTCCTCAGTTCAGTCAGAAATGTTCCATGCAATCCTACTAAGCTCAACTAGGGTAAAACAGAAAAACGGAACAGGAGTTCGTCCCTCCCCACGTCTGCCACTGCAGGACCCCATCGTACAGGGAAGCAAAAACAAGATGGCCACCCTGCACCACTCAGTTTCATGGGGGCTATAATTGCGAACATCAAAAGGACCGAGGAGACGTCCCAGACCTTCAAAGAGCGGCACCTTGTTAATGGCAGCACCCATATGATCTAGGAATGCTGCCAGGCTTCCCCCAAACCTGTGTTGGCACAGGAAGGCATATCCCAAAGGCCTGTGCATGAGCAGTTTTCATGGCTGCCGCGGGTGGCTTGTGACAGAGAACACATAACTGAGGGAGCACAACACAACATCAGAATTCATAGGGGTGGGTCACATTACAATAGAGGACCTAACCCAAAGCTGCAAATTGACAATATGTTATTGTGGCTTGTACCGCGCACCACTGCCATTTTTCATGTTCTCCGGGCTCTCTGACAGATCTGAAAAGGAAGGGGGTTGAGATTATAAGTTAGTAGGGGGGAGAAGGAAAAGGGCATGAGACGTTGATGTGCTGTTGGTAGCTTCAGTTCGGAAAAAACGGTCACTGTGTGCTGGTTTGACCCGGGGTGTGCGTTGTGATCATTAACTGGCATAAGGGTGGGTCACAGAACATTGGCCACCAAATGAGTGGGGCAACCATGCTTTGGGACACATGGCGAAGCCACATACCATCACTGAACTGCATGCACATCATAGCATCACGGAGTAATGGGGCAGCAGCCTAGAGCATAAGGAAAGCGAACATCCTGCAACATTCCGGTAGGGCCACAGTGACCGGGGGCTGCAACTTCAGAGCATCTGCAAATGAGGGGAGAGAGAATGAATCATTGCATAACATGTGCATCACAGGGCATCGTGGACCTTGTGGCGGGGCCAAGAACATCAGAGAACATAGGGCATAGAGCAAGGGGCATAATGTAGTATGCGCGTCGCATGCATCAGGAAGCATCAGACTCTGCCACAGATGTACAGCATGATGTGGGAGCAAAACATAAAGCATAACATGCACATCACAGCATTAAAGGCCATAGGGGATAGAGCAAGGAGAATAGCATAACAGGCACAAGACATCAGAGATAATAGAGCAGCCAGCATAGCACAACCGGCACAAGACATCAGAGATCATAGAGCAGAACCATAGCATAAAAGACACATTACAAGACATCAGAGATCATAGACCAGCGAGCATAGCATAACAGGAACAAGACATCAGAAATCATAGGGCATAGAGCCGCGAGCATAGCATAACAGGCACTTCACAGGACATCAGAGATCATAAGGCATAGAGCAGCAACCATAGCATAACAGGCACAAGACATCAGAGATAATAGAGCAGCCAGCATAGCATAACCGGCACAAGACATCAGAGATCATACAGCAGAACCATGGCATAACAGGCACATTACAAGACATCAGGGATCATAGACCAGCGAGCATAGCATAACAGGAACAAGACATCAGAGATCATGGGGCATAGAGCTGCGAGCATAGCATAACAGGCACTTCACAGGACATCAGAGATCATAGGGCATGGAGCAGCAAGCATAGCATAACAGGCACTTCACAGGACATCAGAGATCATGGGGGATAGAGCAGCCAGCATAGCATAACAGGCACTTCACAGGACATCAGAGATCACAGAGCGGCGGAGAGCAGGGCCGTAGCACAACAGGAACATCATAAGACATCAGAGATCATAAGGCATAGAGCAGCCAGCATAGCATAACAGGCACTTCACAGGACACCAGAGATCATAGGGCATAGAGCAGCCAGTATAGCATAACAGGCACTTCACAAGACAACAGAGATCATAGGGGTATAGAGCAGCCAGCATAGCATAACAGGCACTTCACAAGACAACAGAGATCATAGGGGCATAGAGCAGCCAGCGTAGCAAAACAGGCACATCAGAGATCATAGGGCAGCCAGCATAGCATAACAGGCACAAGACATCAGAGATCATAGAGCAGCCAGCATAGCACAACCGGCACAAGACATCAGAGATCATAGAGCAGAACCATAGCATAAAAGACAATTTACAAGACATCAGAGATCATAGACCAGCGAGCATAGCATAACAGGAACAAGACATCAGAAATCATAGGGCATAGAGCCGCGAGCATAGCATAACAGGCACTTCACGGGACATCAGAGATCATAGGGCATAGAGCAGCAAGCATAGCATAACAGGCACTTCACAGGACATCAGAGATCATAGGGCATACAGCAGCCAGCATAGCATAACAGGCACAAGACATCAGAGATCACAGAGCAGAGAGCAGGGCCATAGCACAACAGGCACATCATAAGACATCAGAGATCATAAGGCATAGAGCAGCCAGCATAGCATAACAGGCACTTCACAGGACACCAGAGATCATAGGGCATAGAGCAGCCAGTATAGCATAACAGGCACTTCACAAGACATCAGAGATCATAGGGCATAGAACAGCCAGCATAGCACAACAGGCACATCACAAGACATCAGAGATCATAGGGCAGCCTGCATAGCATAACAGTCACAAGACACCAGAGATTATGGGGCATAGAGCAAGGGGCATAATGTAGTATGCATGTCGCATGCATCAGGAAGCATCAGACTTTTCCACAGATATACAGCATGATGTGAGAGCAAAACATAAAGCATAACATGCACATTACAGCATGAAAGGGCATAGGGGATAGAGCAAAAGAATAGCATAACAGACACAAGACATCAGAGATCATAGGGCATAGAGCAGCAAGCATAGACTAACAGGCACTTCACAAGACCTCAGAGATTATAGGGCATAGATCAGACAGCATAGCATAACAGGCACTTCACAAGACATCAGCGATCATAAAGTAGCAAACATAGCATAACAGGCACATCACAGATCATAGGGCATAGAGCAGCCAGCATAGCATAACTGGAACATCAAAAGACATCAAATATCATAGGGCATAGAGCAGGAACCATAGCAATACAGGCACATCACAAGACATCAGAGATCATAGGGCATAGAGCAGCCAGCATAGCATAACAGGCACTTCACAAGACAACAGAGATCATAGGGGCATAGAGCAGCCAGCATAGCATAACAGGCACTTCACAAGACAACAGAGATCATAGGGGCATAGAGCAGCCAGCGTAGCAAAACTGGCACATCAGAGATCATAGGGCAGCCAGCATAGCATAACAGGCACAAGACATCAGAGATCATAGAGCAGCCAGCATAGCACAACCGGCACAAGACATCAGAGATCATAGAGCAGAACCATAGCATAAAAGACACATTACAAGACATCAGAGATCATAGACCAGCGAGCATAGCATAACAGGAACAAGACATCAGAAATCATAGGGCATAGAGCCGCGAGCATAGCATAACAGGCACTTCACAGGACATCAGAGATCATAGGGCATAGAGCAGCAAGCATAGCATAACAGGCACAAGACATCAGAGATAATAGAGCAGCCAGCATAGCATAACCGGCACAAGACATCAGAGATCATACAGCAGAACCATGGCATAACAGGCACATTACAAGACATCAGGGATCATAGACCAGCGAGCATAGCATAACAGGAACAAGACATCAGAGATCATGGGGCATAGAGCTGCGAGCATAGCATAACAGGCACTTCACAGGACATCAGAGATCATAGGGCATGGAGCAGCAAGCATAGCATAACAGGCACTTCACAGGACATCAGAGATCATGGGGGACAGAGCAGCCAGCATAACATAACAGGCACTTCACAGGACATCAGAGATCACAGAGCGGCGGAGAGCAGGGCCGTAGCACAACAGGAACATCATAAGACATCAGAGATCATAAGGCATAGAGCAGCCAGCATAGCATAACAGGCACTTCACAGGACACCAGAGATCATAGGGCATAGAGCAGCCAGCATAGCATAACAGGCACTTCACAAGACAACAGAGATCATAGGGGTATAGAGCAGCCAGCATAGCATAACAGGCACTTCACAAGACAACAGAGATCATAGGGGCATAGAGCAGCCAGCGTAGCAAAACAGGCACATCAGAGATCATAGGACAGCCAGCATAGCATAACAGGCACAAGACATCAGAGATCATAGAGCAGCCAGCATAGCACAACCGGCACAAGACATCAGAGATCATAGAGCAGAACCATAGCATAAAAGACACATTACAAGACATCAGAGATCATAGGGCAGCCAGCATAGCATAACAGGCACAAGACATCAGAGATCATAGAGCAGCCAGCATAGCACAACCGGCACAAGACATCAGAGATCATAGAGCAGAACCATAGCATAAAAGACACATTACAAGACATCAGAGATCATAGACCAGCGAGCATAGCATAACAGGAACAAGACATCAGAAATCATAGGGCATAGAGCCGCGAGCATAGCATAACAGGCACTTCACGGGACATCAGAGATCATAGGGCATAGAGCAGCAAGCATAGCATAACAGGCACTTCACAGGACATCAGAGATCATAGGGCATACAGCAGCCAACATAGCACAACAGGCACATCATAAGACATCAGAGATCATAAGGCATAGAGCAGCCAGCATAGCATAACAGGCACTTCACAGGACACCAGAGATCATAGGGCATAGAGCAGCCAGTATAGCATAACAGGCACTTCACAAGACATCAGAGATCATAGGGCATAGAACAGCCAGCATAGCACAACAGGCACATCACAAGACATCAGAGATCATAGGGCAGCCTGCATAGCATAACAGTCACAAGACACCAGAGATTATGGGGCATAGAGCAAGGGGCATAATGTAGTATGCATGTCGCATGCATCAGGAAGCATCAGACTCTTCCACAGATATACAGCATGATGTGAGAGCAAAACATAAAGCATAACATGCACATCACAGCATGAAAGGGCATAGGGGATAGAGCAAAAGAATAGCATAACAGACACAAGACATCAGAGATCATAGGGCATAGAGCAGCAAGCATAGACTAACAGGCACTTCACAAGACCTCGGAGATTATAGGGCATAGATCAGACAGCATAGCATAACAGGCACTTCACAAGACATCAGCGATCATAAAGTAGCAAACATAGCATAACAGGCACATCACAGATCATAGGGCATAGAGCAGCCAGCATAGCATAACTGGAACATCAAAAGACATCAAATATCATAGGGCATAGAGCAGGAACCATAGCAATACAGGCACATCACAAGACATCAGAGATCATAGGGCATAGAGCAGCCAGCATAGCATAACAGGCACTTCACAAGACAACAGAGATCATAGGGGCATAGAGCAGCCAGCATAGCATAACAGGCACTTCACAAGACAACAGAGATCATAGGGGCATAGAGCAGCCAGCGTAGCAACACAGGCACATCAGAGATCATAGGGCAGCCAGCATAGCATAACAGACACAAGACATCAGAGATCATAGAGCAGCCAGCATAGCACAACCGGCACAAGACATCAGAGATCATAGAGCAGAACCATAGCATAAAAGACACATTACAAGACATCAGAGATCATAGACCAGCGAGCATAGCATAACAGGAACAAGACATCAGAAATCATAGGGCATAGAGCCGCGAGCATAGCATAACAGGCACTTCACGGGACATCAGAGATCATAGGGCATAGAGCAGCAAGCATAGCATAACAGGCACTTCACAGGACATCAGAGATCATAGGGCATACAGCAGCCAACATAGCACAACAGGCACATCATAAGACATCAGAGATCATAAGGCATAGAGCAGCCAGCATAGCATAACAGGCACTTCACAGGACACCAGAGATCATAGGGCATAGAGCAGCCAGTATAGCATAACAGGCACTTCACAAGACATCAGAGATCATAGGGCATAGAACAGCCAGCATAGCACAACAGGCACATCACAAGACATCAGAGATCATAGGGCAGCCTGCATAGCATAACAGTCACAAGACACCAGAGATTATGGGGCATAGAGCAAGGGGCATAATGTAGTATGCATGTCGCATGCATCAGGAAGCATCAGACTCTTCCACAGATATACAGCATGATGTGAGAGCAAAACATAAAGCATAACATGCACATCACAGCATGAAAGGGCATAGGGGATAGAGCAAAAGAATAGCATAACAGACACAAGACATCAGAGATCATAGGGCATAGAGCAGCAAGCATAGACTAACAGGCACTTCACAAGACCTCGGAGATTATAGGGCATAGATCAGACAGCATAGCATAACAGGCACTTCACAAGACATCAGCGATCATAAAGTAGCAAACATAGCATAACAGGCACATCACAGATCATAGGGCATAGAGCAGCCAGCATAGCATAACTGGAACATCAAAAGACATCAAATATCATAGGGCATAGAGCAGGAACCATAGCAATACAGGCACATCACAAGACATCAGAGATCATAGGGCATAGAGCAGCCAGCATAGCATAACAGGCACTTCACAAGACAACAGAGATCATAGGGGCATAGAGCAGCCAGCATAGCATAACAGGCACTTCACAAGACAACAGAGATCATAGGGGCATAGAGCAGCCAGCGTAGCAAAACAGGCACATCAGAGATCATAGGGCAGCCAGCATAGCATAACAGACACAAGACATCAGAGATCATAGAGCAGCCAGCATAGCACAACCGGCACAAGACATCAGAGATCATAGAGCAGAACCATAGCATAAAAGACACATTACAAGACATCAGAGATCATAGACCAGCGAGCATAGCATAACAGGAACAAGACATCAGAAATCATAGGGCATAGAGCCGCGAGTATAGCATAACAGGCACTTCACGGGACATCAGAGATCATAGGGCATAGAGCAGCAAGCATAGCATAACAGGCACTTCACAGGACATCAGAGATCATAGGGCATACAGCAGCCAGCATAGCATAACAGGCACAAGACATCAGAGATCACAGAGCAGAGAGCAGGACCATAGCACAACAGGCACATCATAAGACATCAGAGATCATAAGGCATAGAGCAGCCAGCATAGCATAACAGGCACTTCACTGGACACCAGAGATCATAGGGCATAGAGCAGCCAGTATAGCATAACAGGCACTTCACAAGACATCAGAGATCATAGGCATAGAACAGCCAGCATAGCACAACAGGCACATCACAAGACATCAGAGATCAGAGGGCAGCCTGCATAGCATAACAGTCACAAGACACCAGAGATTATGGGGCATAGAGCAAGGGGCATAATGTAGTATGCATGTCGCATGCATCAGGAAGCATCAGACTCTTCCACAGATATACAGCATGATGTGAGAGCAAAACATAAAGCATAACATGCACATCACAGCATGAAAGGGCATAGGGGATAGAGCAAAAGAATAGCATAACAGACACAAGACATCAGAGATCATAGGGCATAGAGCAGCAAGCATAGACTAACAGACACTTCACAAGACCTCAGAGATTATAGGGCATAGATCAGACAGCATAGAATAACAGGCACTTCACAAGACATCAGCGATCATAAAGTAGCAAACATAGCATAACAGGCACATCACAGATCATAGGGCATAGAGCAGCCAGCATAGCATAACTGGAACATCAAAAGACATCAAATATCATAGGGCATAGAGCAGGAACCATAGCAATACAGGCACATCACAAGACATCAGAGATCATAGGGCGTAGAGCAGCCAGCATAGCATAACAGGCACTTCATAAGACAACAGAGATCATAGGGGCATAGAGCAGCCAGCATAGCATAACAGGCACTTCACAAGACAACAGAGATCATAGGGGCATAGAGCAGCCAGCGTAGCAAAACAGGCACATCAGAGATCATAGGGCAGCCAGCATAGCATAACAGGCACAAGACATCAGAGATAATAGAGCAGCCAGCATAGCACAACCGGCACAAGACATCAGAGATCATAGAGCAGAACCATAGCATAAAAGACACATTACAAGACATCAGAGATCATAGACCAGCGAGCATAGCATAACAGGAACAAGACATCAGAAATCATAGGGCAGAGAGCCGCAAGCATAGCATAACAGGCACTTCACAGGACATCAGAGATCATAGGGCATAGAGCAGCAAGCATATCGTAACAGGCACTTCACAGGACATCAGAGATCATAGGGCATACAGCAGCCAGCATAGCATAACAGGCACAAGACATCAGAGATCACAGAGCAGAGAGCAGGGCCATAGCACAACAGGCACATCATAAGACATCAGAGATCATAAGGCATAGAGCAGCCAGCATAGCATAACAGGCACTTCACAGGACACCAGAGATCATAGGGCATAGAGCAGCCAGTATAGCATAACAGGCACTTCACAAGACATCAGAGATCATAGGGCATAGAATAGCCAGCATAGCACAACAGGCACATCACAAGACATCAGAGATCATAGGGCAGCCTGCATAGCATAACAGTCACAAGACACCAGAGATTATGGGGCATAGAGCAAGGGGCATAATGTAGTATGCACGTCGCATGCATCATGAAGCATCAGACTCTTCCACAGATATACAGCATGATGTGAGAGCAAAACATAAAGCATAACATGCATATCACAGCAGGAAAGGGCATAGGGGATAGAGCAAAATAATAGCATAACAGACACAAGACATCAGAGATCATAGGGCATAGAGCAGCAAGCTTAGACTAACAGGCACTTCACAAGACCTCAGAGATTATAGGGCATAGATCAGACAGCATAGCATAACAGGCACTTCACAAGACATCAGCGATCATAAAGTAGAAAACATAGCATAACAGGCACATCACAGATCATAGGGCATAGAGCAGCCAGCATAACATAACTGGAACAGCAAAAGACATCAAATATCATAGGGCATAAAGCAGGAACCATAGCATTACAGGCACATCACAAGACATCAGAGATCATAGGGCGTAGAGCAGCCAGCATAGCATAACAGGCACTTCATAAGACTCCAGAGATCATAGAGCATAGAGCAGCAAGCATAGCATAACAGCCACTTCACAAGACATCAGAGATCATAGAGCAGCGAGCATAGTATAACAGGCACATCAGAAGACATCAGAGATCATAGGGTATAGAGCAGCCAGTATAGCTTAACAGGCACATCACAAGAATTCAGAGATCACAGGGCATAGAGCAGGCAGCAAAGCATAACTGGCACATCACAAAACATCATAGATCATAGGGCATAGAGTAGCAAGCAAAGCATAACAGGCACATCACAAGACAGCATAGGGCATAGAGCTGCGAGCATTGCATTACAGGCAAATCAAAACACATTAAAGAGCATAGGGCCTAGAGCAGGCAGCATAGCATAACAAGCACATCCCAAGACATCAGTGATCATTGAGCAGCCAGCATGGCATAACAGGCACATCACAAGACATCAGAGATCACAGGACATAGAGCAGCGAGCATAGCATAACAGGCACATCACAAGACATCAGAGGTCATAGAGCATAGAACAGCCAGCATAGCATAACAGGCACAACACAGGACAACATAGATCATAGAGCAGCCAGCATAGCAGAACAGGCACATCACAAGACATCAGAGATCATAGGGCATATAGCAGCCAGCATAGCATAACAGGCACATCACAAGACATCTTATGTCATAGAGCATAGAGCAGCCAGCATAGCATAACAGGCAGACCACAAGACATCGGAGATCACAGAGCAGTCAGCATAGCATAACAGGCACATCACAAGACATCAGAGATCATAGGGCATATAGCAGCCAGCATAGCATAACAGGCACTTCACAAGACATCAGAGGTCATAGAGCAGCCAGCATAGCATAACAGGCACATCACAAGACATCAGATGTCATAGGGCATAGAGCAACCAACATGGAATAACAGGCACTTCACGAGATATCAGAGGTCATAGAGCAGCAAGCATAGCATAACATGCACATCAAAAGACCTGAGAGATCATAAGGCATAGAGACGCCAGCATAGCATAACAGGCACTTCACAGGACACCAGAGATCATAGGGCATAGAATAGGAACATCAGAGATCATAGAGCAGCCAGCATAGCATAACAGGCAAATCACAAGACATCAAAGGTCATAGGGCATAGAACAGCCAGCATAGCCTAACAGGCACATCACAAGACATCAGAGATCATAGAGCAGCCAACATAGCATGACAGGCACACCACAAGACATCGGAGATCATAGAGCAGTCAGCATAGTTTAACAGGCAAATCACAAGGCATCAGAAATCATAGGGCATAGAGCAACCAACATGTCATAACAGGCACTTCACAAGACAGCAGACATAATAGGGCATAGCGCAGCGAGCATGGCATAACAGACACATCAAAAGATATCCGTGATCATAGGGCATAGAGTAGCCAGCGTAGAATAGCTGGCACATCACAAGACATCAGAGATCATAGGGCATAGAGCAGCAAGCATAGCATAACATGCTCATCACAAGACATCTGTGATCATAGGGCATAGAGCAGCCAGCAGAGCATAGCTGGCACATCAAAAGACATCAGAGATCATATGGCATCGAGCAGCCAGCATAGCATAGCTAGCAAATCACAAGACATCAGAGATCACACGGCATAGAGCAGCGAGCATAGCATAACTGGCACATCACAAGACAACAAATATCACAGGGCATAGAGCAGCGGACATAGCATAACAGGCACATCACAAGACATCAGAGGTCATAGAGCATAGAGCAGCCAGCATAGCATACCAGGCACATCACAAGACATCGTAGATCATAGAGCAGCCAGCATAGCATAAAAGGCACATCACAAGACATCAGAAATCATTGGACATAGAGCAACCAACATGGCATAACAGGCACTTCACAAGACATCAGAGATAATAGGGCATAGCGCAGCGAGCATGGCAGAACTGGCACATCACAAGACATCAAATATCACAGAGCATTGAGCAACACACATAGCATAACATGCACATCACAAGACTTCAAATACCATAGGGCACAGAGCAGCGAATATAGCATAACTGGCACACCAAAGGACAACAAATATCACAGGGCATAGAGCAGTAAACATAGCATAATATGCACATCACAAGACATCAGAGATCATAGGGCATGGAGCAGCAAGTATATCATAATTGGCACATCACAAGACATCACATTTCATAGGGCATAGAACAGGGATCATAGCATAACAGACACATCACAAGGCATCAAGATCATAGGGCATAGAGCAGCAAGCATAGCATAACTGGCACATCATAAAACATCAGAGATCATAGGGCATAGATCAGGAAGCATAGCAAAATGGCACATCGCAAGACATTAAATATCATAGGGCACAGAACAGGGCCATAGCATAGCAGGCACATCACGAGGCATCAGAGATCATAGGGCATAGAGCAGCGAGCATAGCATAACTGGCACATCATAAAACATCAGCGATCATAGGGCATAGATCAGGAAGCATAGCAAATGGGCACATCGCAAGACATCAAATATCATAGGGCATACAGCAGCGAGCATAGCATAACTGGGACATCAGAAGACATCAAATATTATAAGGCACAGAACAGGGACCATAGCATAGCAGGCACATCACAAGGCATCAGAGATCATAGGGCATAGGACAGCCGGCATAGCATAACAGGCACATGACATCAGAGGTCATAGGGCATAGAGCAGCCAGCATAGCCTAACAGGCACATCACAAGACATCAGAGATCATAGAGCATAGAGCAGCCAGCATAGCATAACAGCCACTTCACAAGACATCAGAGAGCCTAGAGCAGCCAGCATAGCGTAACAGGCACACCACAAGACATCGGAGATCATAGAGCAATCAGCATAGTATAACACGCAAATCACAAGACATCAGAAATCACAGGGCATAGAGCAACCAACATGGCATAGCAGGCACTTCACAAGACATCAGACATAATAGGGCATAGCACAGCAAGCATGGCATAACAGGCACATCAAAAGATATCCGTGATCATAGGGCATAGAGTAGTCAGCGTAGAATAGCTGGCACATCACAAGACATCCGAGATCATAGGGCATAGATCAGCCAGCATAGCATAACATGCACATCACAAGACATCTGTGGTCAAAGGGCATAGAGCAGCCAGCATAGCATACCTGGCACATCACAAAACATCAGAGATCAAAGGGCATAGAGCAGCCAGCATAGCATAGCTAGCAAATCACAAGACATCAGAGATCATATGGCATAGAGCAGTGAGCATAGCATATCTGGCACATCACAAGACAATAAATATCACAGGGCATAGAGCAGCAAACATAGCATAACAGGCACATCACAAGACATCAGAGGTCACAGGGCATAGAGCAGCCAGCATAGCATACCAGGCACATCACAAGACATCGGCGATCATAGAGGAGCCAGCATAGCATAAAAGGCACATCACAAGACATCAGAAATCATAGGGCATAGAGCAACCAACAAGGCATAACAGGCACATCACAAGGAATAAGAAATCATAGGGCATAGAGCAACCAACATGGCATAACAGGCACTTCACAAGACATCAGAGATAATAGCGCATAGTGCAGCGAGCATGGCATAACAGGCACATCACAAGACATTTGTGATCATAGGGCATAGATTAGCCAGCATAGCATAGCTGGCACATCACAAGACATCAGAGACCATAGGGCATAGAGCAGCCAGCATAGCATAGCTGGCAAATCACAAGGCATCAGAGATCATACGGCATAGAGCAGCGAGCATTGCATAACTGGCACATCACAAGACAACAAATATCACAGGGCATTGAGCAACACACATAGCATAACATGCACATCACAAGACTTCAAATACCATAGGGCACAGAGTAGCGAATATAGCATAACTGGCACACCACAAGACAACAAATATCAAAGGGCATAGAGCGTAAACATAGCATAATATGCAAATCACAAGACATCAGAGATCATAGGGCATAGAATCCAAGCATAGCATAACAGGAACATCACAAGACATCAGAGATCATCGGGCATAGAGCAGGAAGCATAGCAAACGGGCACATCGCAAGACATCAAATATTTTAGGGCATACAGCAGCGAGCATAGCATAACTGGGACATCAGAAGACATCAAATATCATAGGGCACATAACAGGGACCATAGCATAGCAGGCACATCACGAGGCATCAGAGCTCATAGGGCATATAGCAGCCGGCATAGCATAACAGGCACATCACAAGACATCAGAGGTCATAGGGCATAGAGCAGCCAGCATAGCCTAACAGGCACATCACAAGACATCAGAGATCATAGAGCATAGAGCAGCCAGCATAGCATAACAGCCACTTCACAAGACATCAGAGAGCCTAGAGCAGCCAGCATAGTATAACACGCAAATCACAAGACATCAGAAATCACAGGGCATAGATAAACCAACATGGCATAGCAGGCACTTCACAAGACATCAGACATAATAGGGCATAGCACAGCGAGCATGGCATAACAGGCACATCAAAAGATATCCGTGATCATAGGGCATAGAGTAGCCAGCGTAGAATAGCTGGCACATCACAAGACATCCGAGATCATAGAGCATAGATCAGCCAGCATAGCATAACATGCACATCACAAGACATCTGTGGTCAAAGGGCATAGAGCAGCCAGCATAGCATAGCTGGCACATCACAAAACATCAGAGATCAAAGGGCATAGAGCAGTCAGCATAGCATAGCTAGCAAATCACAAGACATCAGAGATCATATGGCATAGAGCAGTGAGCATAGCATATCTGGCACATCACAAGACAACAAATATCACAGGGCATAGAGCAGCACACATAGCATAACAGGCACATCACAAGACATCAGAGGTCATAGGGCATAGAGCAGCCAGCATAGCATACCAGGCACATCACAAGACAGCAGCGATCATAGAGCAGCCAGCATAGCATAAAAGGCACATCACAAGACATCAGAAATCATAGGGCATAGAGCAACCAACATGGCCTAACAGGCACATCACAAGAAATAAGAAATCATAGGGCATAGAGCAACCAACATGGCATAACAGGCACTTCACAAGACATCAGAGATAATAGCGCATAGTGCAGCGAGCATGGCATAACAGGCACATCACAAGACATTTGTGATCATAGGGCATAGAGTAGCCAGCATAGCATAGCTGGCACATCACACGACATCAGAGACCATAGGGCATAGAGCAGCCAGCATAGCATAGCTGGCAAATCGCAAGGCATCAGAGATCATACGGCATAGAGCAGCAAGCATTGCATAACTGGCACATCACAAGACAACAAATATCACAGGGCATTGAGCAACACACATAGCATAACATGCACATCACAAGACTTCAAATACCATAGGGCACAGAGTAGCGAATATAGCATAACTGGCACACCACAAGACAACAAATATCACAGGGCATAGAGCAGTAAACATAGCATAATATGCAAATCACAAGACATCAGAGATCATAGGGCATAGAATCCAAGCATAGCATAACAAGGAACATCACAAGACATCAGAGATCATCGGGCATAGAGCAGGAAGCATAGCATAACTGCCACATCATGAGACATCAGAGATCATCGGGCATAGAGCAGGAAGCATAGCAAACGGGCACATCGCAAGACATCAAATATCATAGGGCATACAGCAGCGAGCATAGCATAACTGGGACATCAGAAGACATCAAATATCATAGGGCACATAACAGGGACCATAGCATAGCAGGCACATCACAAGACATCAGAGATCATAGGGCATAAAGCAGCAAGCATAGCATAACAGGCCTTTCACAAGACATCAGAGATAATGGGGCATAGCGCAGCGAGAATGGCATAACAGGCACATCAGAAGACATTTGTGATCATAGGGCATAGAGTAGCCAGCATAGCATAGCTGGTACATCAGAAGACATCAGAGATCATAGGGCACAGAGCAGCCAGCATGGCATAGCTGGCACATCACAAGACATCAGAGGTCATATGGCATAGAGCAGTGAGCATAGCATAACTGGCACATCACAAGTCAACAAATATCACAGGGCATTGAGCAACACACAGAGCATAACATGCACATCCCACGATTTCTAATAACATAGGGCACATAGCAGCGAGTATAGCATAACTGGCACACCACAAGACAACAAATATCACAGGGCATATAGCAGTAAACATAGCATAATATCCACATCACAAGACATCAGAGATCATAGGGCATAGAATTGCAAGCATAGCTAACAAATACATTACAAGACATCAGAGATCATAGGGCATGGAGCAGGGACCATAGCATAACAGACACATCACAATGCATCAGAGATCATTGGGGCAAGGAGCGGCCAGCATAGCATAACAGACACATCACAAGGCATCAAGGTCATAGGGCATGGAGCAGCAAGCATAGCATAACATGCCCTGTGCACGCATTGGCCAACACAAGACAGGGCTTCAGATATACAACATGGTGTGTGGGCAAAAGGTATAGTGGAACTTGCACATCATGGCATTGGATAGTATAAGGAACAGAGCAAGGAGCATATCTTGACATACACTTAAAGCATCAGAGATCAGGGGGAAAGAGCAAGGGGCATCCTTTCACACCTGAACAGATGCCATGGGCGATAGAGAAAGGAGCACAGTATAGCATACATTTCATTACAAACAGAGGTCAATGGTGATAGAATAAGGAGCATAGTATAATTTACACTTCACAAACAATCAGAGGTCATGGGTGATAGAGTAAGTATCATAGCATAGCATACACTTCACAAACAATAAAAGGTCATGGGTGATAGTAAGGAGCATAGTATAGCATACACTTCACAGACAATCAGAGGTCATGGGTGATAGAGTAAGGAGCATAGTATAGCATACACTTCACAAACAATCAGAGGTCATGGATGATAGAGTAAGGAGCATAGTAAAGCATACACTGCACAAACAATCAGAGGTCATGGGTGATAGAGTAAGGAGCATAGTATAGCATACACTTCATTACAAACAGAGGTCATGGGTGATAGAATAAGGAGCATAGTATAAGTTACACTTCACAAACAATCAGAGGTCATGGGTGATAGGGTAAGGAGCATAGCATAGCATACACTTCACAAACAATCAGAGGTCATGGGTGATAGTAAGGAGCATAGTATAGCATATACTTCACAGACAATCAGAGGTCATGGGTGATAGAGTAAGGTGCATAGTATAGCATACACTTCACAAACAAACAGAGGTCATGGATGATACAGTAAGGAGCACAGTATAGCATACACTTCACAAACAATCAGAGGTCATGGTGATAGAATAAGGAGCATAGTATAACATACACTTCACAGACAATCAGAGGTCATGGATGATAGAGTAAGGAGCATAGTATAACTTACACTTCACAAACAATCAGAGGTCATGGGTGATAGAGTAATGAGCATAGTATAGGATACACTTCACAAGAAATCAGAGGTCATGGGTGCTAGAGTAAGGAGCATATTATAGCATACACTTCATTACAAACAGAGGTCATTGGTGATAGAATAAGGATCATAGTATAGCATACACTTCACAAACAATCAGAGGTCATGGGTGATAGAGTAAGGAGCATAGTATAGCATACACTTCACAAACAATCTGAAGTCATGGGTGATAGAGTAAGGAGCAAAGTATGGCATACACTTCACAAACAAACAGAGGTCATGGGTAATAGAATAAGGAGCATAGCATAACATACACTTAACAATCAGAGGTCACGGGTGATAGAGCAATGAGCATAGCATGAATGATAATAATAATTATAATTAGCTTTTTATCTAGTGCTTTAATCTAAAGCCCTTTGCATAGGACATATTTACATACAGTGCTATTATTACCCAATCGGATTTAGTACTGCATGACCTACACTTCACAAAGCATCAGACATCATGGGGGATAGAGCAATGGACATGGCATAGCAATCTCTTCACAAAGCATCAGAAGTCACAGGTGATAGAGTAAGGTGCATAGTATAGCATACACTTCACAAAGCATCAGAGGCCATGTGGGATAGAGTAATGAGCATAGCATAACATACACTTCACATGCATACGGGAACATCAGACAGAGCTACATATATACAACCTGTAGTGGGAACAAAGGTCATGACATACTCTGCTCATTGAAAGGTATCAGCGAACCTGGTACACAGCAGCAAAGCACCAGAGTCCTGGTGACAGACCTCAAGACCATTGCAGAGCAGAGTTGCTGCTCCACAGAGGCGACTAACCAAGGGAACCTCAGAGAATGAATATGTCTCACTTAAAACAGACGGGCCGTGATATCGTATGTTACCCGCGACTTATTCTGAGCCAATGTTCCTTCTTAGGCATTTCAAACTAAAAATGAAAGGCCATTTTAGCAGCAAATGTTATAGGAGTCAAAGGGCATCATCACGAGTTGGGTGGTAAGCCTTAAAAGTGTCTTTAATGGAATTAGCACCGCCAATACCGCTCTGATGGATCATGAGCCGGCGCAAATACCGCTGATTGTAAAACAGCCAGTGCTATTACAGCCGGCGCAATTACAGCCTGCGGAATCTGCACCGATTCCAAGTAATGCAATCACTGTTGCATCACAAGTCCCTGCACAGCAGTTCTAGTGCTGAAATACAGTGCTAATTCTGCCAAACACACAGCACAATGAGCCCCAGCCTCCAGGTGGAGGTTAATGAATACAAGTGGCAGAAATGAAGCCACAGTTGATTCCAATCCACTCAAGAGGGTATCAGGTAACACTGTCCCCATACATAATGTTTCCATACATATTTCCGCTGTGAAAAGCCATTGGCAACATTATATACGGGGACATTATGTATGGGGACAGGTTGCAGGGATGTCTCCTGCTCCCCTTCTGAAAGGAAAAAATAATCAGGCTTTGCAGGGGTGTCCCCCGCATGTTCAATATAATAATGTCTCTGCAAAAAACAGCAACTTTATTGTCAGGAGACATTTTTGCGGGGACATTATTGCATGGAGCCCTCAAAAGGGCTACATAAGGCACACACCTTCCCCAAACACAGTTTCCAACACCATGTTGCCACTGTGAGACGGGACATGCAGCTGCTCATGCTGTTCCAGGAAGTACAGAGACAGGATAACCGGCCCAGGTCACAGGGTACACAGGGGAGGAATAGGAGGAGGAGAGTCCAAGCAAGGCATATACCAATACTCAGGGTCAGGCCCTCACCGTGGACCCTCACTAACAGTCAGTTGGTCACCCTGTTCTGCCTCAACAGGGAAACAATAAATGAGCTGCTCACTGCAATCCAGGGCGACATAGAGAGCAGGAGCAACACCCGGACAGCTGTGCCCCCACTGCTCAAGCTAGTGTCTGTCGTACAATTTGTAGGAACCAGCAACTTCCAGCACTTTTTGGCCATGATGCATGGCATTGCACAGCCAAAAGTATGTGCAGTGTTACTCCAGATTCTGGTTGCACTCCTGCAGCATGACTCACGTCACATCTCACTACCAACCACCCCAGCAGACAGGTGCACGCCATGAAGGTACAGTTCTATGTCGTTGCACGAATACCAAATGTAATCGCAGCCTTGGACTGTACCCATGTTGTGTTGGTGGCCCCCCAGGCCCACATAGAAGTGTACTGCAACAAGAAGCACTACCACTCTTTGAATGTGCAGGTGCCCTGCGATCTCAACCTGTACATCACCCACTGTTGTGCCTGCTACCCGGGTTCCACCCACAATGCCGTGGTCATATGGAACAGTACACTGCCTGGATACACGGAGAGGCACAGAGGACCACGAACGTGGATAGTGGGCGAGTAAAACTGTCAGCACGCAGGCGCTGCGATGCATACGACCACAGGGAAGGGGGCAAGTGCAAAACACCACAATGCATGCCATGGCAAGTGAATGTACAAGTCGGATCTGCCCACCTCCCGCACCAATGTCACAGTACAGTCCACAGAACATGCACATGTCAGACATGCCTGGATGGGTAAGCTGATGCACACAAACAGTAGCAACTCCAAACACATGACTATAGGTACCATAATACAACATGTATCATCCAAAATCAATGGCATACAAAGTGTCACATCACATCACACAACATTAACCCTGCCAGAACCACAGCCAAGTACCCGTGTACACTCAGCCTGCAATGCAGACCCGCTGCCCCCAGAAACCTATGGAGGGCCAATAGGAAAGCCATCAGGCCACATGCACGAGAGCAATACACGGGAACAAGACACCCACCATGTCAGTTTGACATGGCATCGAGAGACACATGATGTAACATCCGCTAGATGGGAACAGGGTGCATGCTAAGAATATACAATGCATGATGCGAGCGATACAACATGCATAAACATTGAAAAGACACATGTCACACAATGAAGCCCTATATGCATGCCCATGATGTCCATTCCCCTGATGCAGTGAAAGGCCACAACCACACAATAAATACACGGTGACTCATGGCTGTGCCGCTCTCCATGCAGGTGACTCCGAAAACCTGCAGCTCCCCAGGCTCATGATAGCTGTGTGTGATACACAAACACAGAAAAGTGACTGAGGACACTATGCACACCTAGTTAGTAGGTACATTTATAATTGCTCAGTGTGTATGGTGAAGGGTAATCAATTTAAACATTAAAGATAGTTTTAGGTGCAGGGGAGAGACATCTCAGCCTTGGCATCTAATCTGGGGACAAGTAACAAAGAAGAAAGGTTCCCAGTTTGGAAACCCACATCCACTGCACACTGTCAAAAACAGCCTAAGCTTTTATGTTATTTGGAGATTTTGAATTTAGCTCACCTACAAAGGGAGAGCTAGGACAAGCTGTGAGATAAAGTAGTTTCAGGTAACTTTCATATAAATATGTTTATAAAACATAGCATTTCACATGTATTAAAGCATTCAAATTAGGCTGACATTTATGCATGGTCATTGTAAAGACCGGTAGGGGGTGTCTGTACTTCTGCTCTCTATAAGGTAGCAATGGACGAGCAATCAAGGCCTAGCTTCTCAGGAGGTGATGCGGGCTGGTTCTTAAGTACAGTGTAGTCCCCGAACCCCCACAAAGGAATGTCCACACACTGTATTACTGAAAACACAGTCTTTATATAATTAATATTCAAAGGTATGTACACGATCACAATAACGCACTTTGTACTTGGAAGTCAATAAGGATAAATATATACACGTCTAGAGTGGTACCACTAATGTTATCAAATCTCATTGAAGTGCATCAACTGTAGGGTTAAAATGTCACACAGATCAATAATGAGTAAACCAACAATAGAGATAGGCAGGAACGTAAGATGGCTAAAACAATAGGCAGAATACTGACCCCTACCACTAGGCACAGGTCTGTGTGGAGATCCCCCCACCGGGGCAACCTGTAAATAAAGATATATAGCACAAGCCCAATCCATGTGTTCAATAGTCTTACTTCTTCCTGTTAAGGTTTTACCCCCCCAATGTACCTGGTGGAGTAGAGTTCTCCGACGATGCACCGACCGATCCTTCTTGAGTGCCTCCCTTTCAGGCAGGAGCCACGGATCGTCGAGAGGTGTCGGGGAACTTGGCGTTCGGTGTCGGGGAATCGACGGCCCTTCTTGAGTGCCCTCCCTTTAAGGCAGGAGTCACGGGTCGTCGAACGTCCGACGGTGAACAGGGTGAGCTATGGCCGGGAAGTGACAGCTTCGTTCCTAGCTGTGCTCGTCGACGACAGAGCGTTGGCGTCCTGCAAGGAAGAGGCGTGCGGGGCACCTCGGTGACAATAGTTCTGGACCGCAAAGAGATGATGAAGAACTGTGGCCCAGCAAGGGCGTCGAGTCGTCGGCATCTCTGCGGTCTTTAGGTGGCAGGAAACCCACCGGTGGATGCTCCTCGGCGCGTCGACGGTCGGGCCTTCTCCAGCGGGAGACAAGCAGGTGACGATGCAGACGAGAGCGTCCGATGATCAATTGAAGTTCTTAGGCAAACGGGAGCACGGCGGCTCTGGTCGGCGACGGCGGTCGTCGACAGTGGCGGACAACAGTCCGAGGGCTTCTCCTTGGAGTTCCGCAGTAGTCCCCGTATCGGGTCGGCAGCCTGTCGAAGGTCTGTCTACCAGGGAGCGTTGGCAAAGATCAGCTGTGCACGATGGTCCCTCGTAGCTTGGGAAGAGGGCGCCTTAGCAGGTCCTCCCTGGGTCAGTCCTTGGAGGCACAGCAGCTTTCAGATTGTGAAGGAGAGCAACAGCAATTCTTCTCGTCCAGCAGGGCTTCAAGGTCAAGCGTCGATTAATCCAGTTACTCGTCGTAGTGGACTTCAGCTTCTGAACACGATTCCTAGCAGTGAGAGGTCCCCAGATATACTGTTGATCTCCCGTTCATTCCGCTGGGTCACACTCAAGCATCCAATCACAACTATGGGCATTCATGCAGGCAGGCAACCAATCAGGCACACAAGGTATTCAGGCCATTCACTTCTCTCCAGACACTCACAACAAGTTATGTGTATTGGGACAAGTACCGAGCCATTCAACATACATCACCGGGAAGGCTCCAGCTAGTCTGACTGGGCATTCACAACAACACCATATATGTCACTTCCATCCAACAGCCAGTCAGGGGGAAGGGACAGAGTCAGGGCTTCCCAGGACTTTGGGAAAACAAGGTAATGGGTAATAGAAAGCAAGAGGCCACCGGGGCCATCTTGTTTTCCATCAGGGATCAACTGATCCCAATGGCAGGGCCGGGGTATCCCAAAATGGAGGATACTCTGCGCACCTGTCAAATTCAGCATGGAGCTGCCACCAGCCCACACCCTGCTCTGTGGGCCACCCACAGGTGCCCAAAAACTTACACTAGGGGCACAGGGTTGTACCCCCACCCATAGGTGCCATAAGGGTATCCCACGGGTCCGTTCACCAAACCAAAAGAAAGAGAGCTGCACCGCCAGGAGTCCCACATGAACTCCTGTGCGGAAAACACGACAGAACACACGATGAAAAGCAGTAAAGGACAAGGATACGGAGGCCCTGTCCCTCCGATGCATTTCCAGCATCACTGTCGCCCCCCCCCAGACTGAGGTGGAGGGTGCTTAATCTCCCACGGGATAGACACCCTCATCCAGACGGTCAACATACCTTCTGGAAAGGCCATCTGCATTATCGTGACTCTTCCCTGGTCTGTGCTCTATGGTGAAGTCTAGCCCTTGCAGGCTAATGGACCACCTGAGCAGTTTCGGGTTCTCACCCTTCATCTGCATAAGCCACTTTAGGGCCTTATGATCTGTTTGGACCTTGAAGGTAGACCCTGTAAGGTAGGGCCTAAAACGCCTAAGGCTCCAAACTATACTAAAACACTCCTTTTCAACAGTAGCCCACCTAAGTTCTCTACCCTTGAGATGTCTCCTGATGAATATGATAGTATGTTCTCTCCCTTTGTCATCTAACTGGGACAAGACAGCTCCAATTCCGGTGTCGCAGGCATCCGTCTGGACGATAAAGGGTCGGCTGTAGTCAGGCGCACACAACATGAGTGCCCGACACAGACTTTCTTTCAAGCCTTCCTTTAAAGGCCCTCTGACAGTCTTCAGTCCAATTGACCTCCCTAGGCTGCTTGGGTGAAGTCAGAGCTGTCAGTGGTGCAGCTATGTTTCCATAGTCCGCCATGAAATTGCGATAGTACCCAGTGAGACCCAAAAAGGCTCTCACCTGGGTTGGAGTAGTGGGAGTCTCCCAGTCCTGTACATCCTGTACCTTACTGGGGAGAGGTTGGATTTGACCCCCTCCTACCTCATGACCAAGATACGTGACTTTCCCCTGAGCTATCTGCCACTTGGTGGCCTTGATAGTGAGGTTAGCCCTCTTTAAGGCCTGCAACACTCTACCCAGATGTGTCAAGTGCTCTTCCCAAGTGGAACTGTAGACGGCAATGTCGTCTAAATAAGCCACACAAAAGGCTTCCAGCCCACTGGGAGCATGATTGACCAATCTCTGGAAGGTGGCAGGGGCATTCTTTAACCCAAAAGGCATGACCCTAAACTGGTCCCTCTGGGGTGGAGAACGCCGTCTTTTCCTTGGCATGGTCCGTCAGAGCTATTTGCCAATAGCCTGAGGTGAGGTCAAAGGTGCTCACAAATTTGGCAGCACCTATGGTGTCCACGAGCTCATCAGCCCTGGGCAATGGGTGCGCGTCAGTTTCGGTGACGGCATTGACTCCTTGGTAGTCCACACAGAACCTCCAATCCTTGGTACCGGCCTGGGAACTTGCCTTGGGGACAAGGACCACTGGACTGGACCAGGGACTGGTTGAGGGTTCAATAACACCCAGATCCAAAATCTTGGTGACCTCAGCCTGGGTGTGGTTCTTAACCGTATGTGACATTCGGTAGCTCCTGCTCTTGACAGGCACGCTGTCACCAGTGTCAATCTCGTGCTTACACAACGGTGTAAGGCTTGGCGTCAGCGAAAACAGAGAGGCATACTGCTGGAGCATAGTCCTGCAGGCCCTCTGCTGCTCGGTTGTCAAATATGGAGAGAGCTGCACCCCCTCCACTGAGCCATCCTGAGGGTTGCTATGCAGCAAATCAGGAAGGGGTTCACTCTCATCCTCTTCTTGCTCTGAAGCCATCAAGAGACATGAGACTTCTGCTCGCCTGTGGAACGGCTTGAGCCTATTAACATGGAATACCTGAGGGGCTACCCCTGGGTTTCCCATGTCAACCAGATAATTGACCTCGCCCATCTTGGAGACTATCCGGAAGGGTCCAGTCCATTTATCTGCCAATGCCCGAGGCTTGGTAGGCTCCATCACGAGGACCTCCTGTCCCGGAGTCCACTCCACTTGCGATGCTTTAAGGTCATGCCAGTATTTGTTCAATTCCTGGCTGGCCTTGAGATTCGCCGTTGCTTTTTCCCATCATCTGTGTCATCCTCCGTCTGAGGCCTAACACATAGTCCCCCACTTGCTTGGCGGGACCAGGAGGGGTGGCTTCCAAGCCTTCTCATATCAAGGCGAGGGGCCCCCTCACGGGATGTCCAAAGAGCAACTCAAAGGGGCTGAAACCAACACCGTATTGAGGTACCTCTCTGTAAGCAAACAGCAGACATGGCAGGAGGAGATCCCATGTCCTCCTTAGGGGCTCTTCCAAAGCACCTAGCATGCCCTTGAGAGTTTTGTTAAACCTCTCAACCAGACCATTGGTCTGGGGTGGTAAGAAGTGGAGAACTTGTAGTTTACCCCGCACTCTTTCCACATGGTTTTCATGTAACTAGACATGAAGTTGGATCCTCGGTCAGAGACAACCTCCTTGGGGAATCCAACTCGGGTGAAAATGCCCAGGAGGGCCCGGGCAACCACCTTGGCAGTAACAGTCCGAAGGGGTATAGCCTCAGGGTACCTGGTGGCATGATCTACCAAAACCAGGATGAACCGATGTCCATCTGACGTGGGAGGGTCAAGGGGACCGACGATGTCGATGCCCACCCTCTCAAACGGTGTGCCAACCACTGGCAATGGCTGCAGTGGGGCAATGACACTGCCTCCAGTCTTGCCAGACAACTGACAAGTTGGCCAGGTCCTGCAGTGGGACTCCACTTCTACTCCCATCCGGGGCCAGTAGAAATGGGCAGAGAGCCTCTGCTTAGTCTTCTTGGTACCAAGATGACCAGCCAAGGGCACCTCATGCGCCAACTGCAGTAGGAAGGGCCTGTAAACCTGGGGTACCACCAACCTCTTGAGGGCACCAGGTTCAGGCTTAGTGGGCTCACTAACAAGGAGCTCACCCTCCCAATAAATCAGGAAAGTCCTAGGCACTTCGCCTTGTGCCTGGGACAGGGTGTAACGCTCACCTGGCTCCCACGGAGGTGCTGGTCTGGTCTGGGTTGCTGTGGCCTCTTCAAGCGTGATGCGCAGAATTCGGACCACCGATTGAACAGGACCCCCAAATCTTGCTTGTCTGGCCCGTAGGAATATCCTTCTGCAGATGAGAAAGGGGATTAACTGTCTGCTGAATAATGTGCTTGCTCCCCCCTTTCCCCCTTCGTTCTCCTCTGACTTCCTCCAAAACCCCCGGTTTAAGCTCACCTTATGGTTTGGAAGGATGAACTCTCCATCCTGCTTCTGGTGCAGGGGCGCGCGTTCGTCCAGTTACTTCACTGGTTTTCAGAATGGCGCTGGCAAATCCACTTGACTTTACTGAGCGATACGCCGTAAGTATGAAGATGCAAAAGTTCAAGTGTGAGCCTCCTTTTATGTTGTCTTTTTCTGTCCTTTATTTCAGGTGCAGAACAAAGGCGATGCGTTGAAGGGTTAAATTGCCGGGGTAAAATCAGGTGAGTAAGTGATGAGGGCGACCCCTCTAAATGTCTTTATAATTCCCCAGTAATGTCTTTTGTCCTTTCCCCATAGGGGCCGGGGTGCGGTACCTGCCAGAGATGTAGCGCCGACCCGAGATGTGGAATGGCTCACCAAGAATAGCCGGTAAGTAATATGGCTGAAAATCCGGCTTTCCTCTTGTGTTCCCTTGCTCACCTTTTGTCTCTTCTTCTCTCCTTAGGTGCGTGCAGAGATGTGGCGACCGGCACTGAGAGCCGCGATGGAGCCGGGCGGCGTCTCGGGAACAGGTGAGTGAAGCGCGGCGCTGCAGCGAGCAACGCAGTGCTTTTAAATGGAAGTCTTCCTTCAGGAATGCTGGCGTGAAGATTCCGGATGCAGGTAAGAAGGTTGAAATAGTTCTTGGTTTTCACCTTTCTCTTCTCTTATTCCCTTACAGGTGTTCCAGGTTCGAGGCGGGCGTGGCTGGAGTCCAGGTGCAGGAGCAGACACGGTGAGCGTTCAGCTGCTGGGATGCAGAACAACGCGAAGCACGTGTGGCTGTCCGGGTGTGGCTTAAACAGCCTTGGAAGAAGTTCCAGGTGAGTATTCTTCCACAGCCCCCCCAAGTAACAAAATAGTTCCTTCAGAAAAATAGTCCCTCCTAAGCCTCATTTGGCTTGGTTCTTCATGCAGCAAGGTCTGCATCAGGTGAGTGTGCAGCATGGTCTGCTTCAGGTAAGTGCACCAAACACTTCCCTTTATGAGCCTGGCGCCTATGGCGCCAGGACTGATGTCCAACATGAGCCTGGCGCCAACGGCGCCTGGACAGAGTCCAAAGAGCCCCTATAAAGGGCCGCTGGGCTTTTACCCGAGGGCGTGATGCCTGCTCCCGGGGGTGCTGGGCCTGGCCTGGTGCTCCGGGGGTAGGCATCATGACACAGGGCCTGTTTCCTCAGACCCTTGAGAGAGGGACACTCTCTCTGTCCTTTACAGAAGTCTGCCCGGGAGGGTCCCCCTTCAGCTAACAAGCATTGAAGATCGGGATGATCCTCTGGGTTGAGAACCTCCCCCACAGGAGAGTCTTCTGGCTCTTCTCCCACAGGAGTTGAGACGGGGTTTACCACTGGACCCAGCACGTCCGGAGCATGGATCCCAATGGGTGCTGTAGGAACAGCAGGAAGAGAAGGGGCTCCCTCCACAGAGGTGGCCTTCTTGCTCTTCCTTCGTCGTGCCTTAGGCCGCGCCTTCGGCTCGGGTACCTGACTCACAGCCAGACCCGGTGTCACCTGTGACCTAGTGACCGCAGCAGCAGTCATGGGAAGACCATCCGCGATCAATCCCAACTCGACTAGATCGTTACCTAACAGTATGTTAGCAGGGACGTTGTCCTGAACCAGGACAGGAAGCTTTGCTGTCTTGTCTCCAATTACGAGTGTGACTCGGGCTATAGGCGATAATTTGGGAGGCCCACCAGCTAACCTGGTGGTTCTCAGAGGAGCATCTACATAGTCCTCTGGCTTGAGCAGGGTCCTGTCCACCACTGTCATGCTTGCCCCAGTGTCTCTCAAACCAGTAGAAGGCTGGCCATTCAGGAGGACACTTCTCAAAAATCTACAGGTGTTCTGTGGGATAGTCGCCAGTACTTCCGTGTACTGGTCCCACGCCTCAAGGGACACTAAGGAAATCTCTACGGGAGCACCAAAGGTGATCCCTGTAGAGGAGGGGAGGACAGTGGCCTCCACCTCAGACATGGGGTAAGGGTAGGTCAGGCTGACAGCCTGTACTCCGAGTGCCTTACCTTTACACTTGGAGTCACCCCTTTTGTGATCCAGAGCCCCACAGTCCCAACAAGTGCCGGGAGTGCGGGGTACGGTACTGGAACCACCGGGAGCCTGTTTTGCAGAAGGTGGACCACTACTCTTATTCCCACCCACAGATGACTTATCCCCACTAGATTTTTGGGTCTTAGGAGAGGAGGGTTTAGGTTTATTCGACTGTGACTGCTTTTGGGACTCCTCAGCTTTCTGAGAGGCCCCCTTTTCTTTGTCCTTGTCCTTCCCACTGGAGTCTTTAGGGGACACCCGGTGGGAGACCCACTTGTCAGCCAACCTAGCCAGCTTAAAGGGATCCAAAATGTTCTGGTCAGCAACATACTGACGCAGCTCTGGTGAACAGGCTTCAGAAAAATGCTCAAAAAACAATAGGTGGGACAATTCAACAAAAGTTTTCACCTTGTAACCGTCAATCCACCTCATCATATTCATGTGCGCAGCACTCACCCAGTCGACCCAAGACACATTCTCTCTTTTCTTAAAATCCTTGAACCTTTTAAGGTATTGGGTAGGTGTCTTGCCAAACTTGGCAATCAAAGCAGATTTTATACACTCATACCTACCCCGTTCTTCCACACTCAGCTTCAGAATACAGTCATATCCAGTTTGAGGCACTCTGCTTAGCAAACACTTAGCCCAATCTCTTTTGTCAACATCATGAATTGCACAAGCCATTTCAAACGCTTCAATCCATTGGAGGATATCAGAACCCTCCGAAAACACACCGACCAAGTCCTTCATAAATTTAGTGGCTGGGGACCTGACACTCTCACTGGGTTTCGCTGAAGTCTCCACTCGAGCTTTCTCTACCTGGATTCTCTGACATTCAGTGTCCTTGTCTTTGAGTTCAAGATCCCTATTCTTGAGTTCAACCTGTTGAGCCAGCTCTTCTTTCTTAAGCTCAGCATCTATTTCCAACTTGCGATATTCAAAGGCCAATTTCATCCTTAATAACTCAAGTTCCAAGGAATTGCTGGGGTTCGGAACAGCGGCAGCAGGAATGGCGGCATTCCCAGAAACAGATTCAGTAGAAACCCCAGGGGCAGAGTCCTCATTGGTTGCATTCCCCCCCTCATCAAGAGTGTCACCATCGGTCTGGTAGTCCACCAGGGCAGCTATCAGCTTAGCCCTAGACGCATCCACAAAGTCTAACTCCCTGGCTTCACAAGCACCCTGGAGAGCCTCTAATCTCATCCGAGTCAATTTACGATTCGCAATAGACTCCATTGCTTGTAATGCAGTTATTTTGTACACACCCAAACCTTAATCTAATAAAGTGCGGATATTTTGTAAGTGGCACGGTTATACACTGAGTCTTAAAACCATAAGCATCCCACCGCTGCCACCAATGTAAAGACCGGTAGGGGGTGTCTGTACTTCTGCTCTCTATATGGTAGAGGAGAGGCACAGAAGACCCCAGCCAAGATTCTCTATAAGGTAGCAATGGACGAGCAATCAAGGCCTAGCTTCTCAGGAGGTGATGCGGGCTGGTTCTTAAGTACAGCGTAGTCCCCGAACCCCCACAAAGGAATGTCCACCCACTGTATTACTGAAAACACAGTCTTTATATAATTAATATTCAAAGGTATGTACACGATCACAATAACACACTTTGTACTTGGAAGTCAATAAGGATAAATATAAACACGTCTAGAGTGGTACTACTAATGTTATCAAATCTCAATGAAGTGCATAAACTGTACGGTTAAAATGTCACACAGATCAATAACGAGTAAACCAGCAATAGAGATAAGCAGGAACGTAAGATGGCTAAAACAATAGGCAGAATACTGACCCCTACCACTAGGCACAGTTCTGTGTGGAGATTCCCACCTGGGCAACCTGTAAATAAAGATATATAGCACAAGCTCAGTCCATATGTTCAATAGTCTTACTTCTTCCTGTTAAGGTTTTACCCCCCCCCCCAATGTACCTGGTGGAGTAGAGTTCTCCGACGATGCACTGACCGATCCTTCTTGAGTGCCTCCCTTTCAGGCGGGAGCCACGGATCGTCGAGAGGTGTCGGGGAACTTGGCGTTCGGTGTCGGGGAATCGACGGCCCTTCTTGAGTGCCCTCCCTTTAAGGCAGGAGTCACAGGTCGTCGAACGTCCGACGGTGAACAGGGTAAACTATGGCCGGGAAGTGGCAGCTTCGTTCCTAGCGGTGCTCGTCGACGACAGAGCGTTGGCGTCCTGCAAGGAAGAGGCGTGCGGGGCACCTCGGTGACAATAGTTCTGGACCGCAAAGAGATGATGAAGAACTGTGGCCCAGCAAGGGCATCGAGTCGTCGGCATCTCTGCGGTCTTTAGGTGGCGGGATACCCACCGGTGGATGCTCCTCGGCGCGTCGACGGTCGGGCCTTCTCCAGCGGGAGACAAGCGGGTGATGATGCAGACGAGAGCGTCCGATGATCAATTGAAGTTCTTAGGCAAACGGGAGCACGGTGGCTCCGGTCGGCGACGGCGGTCGTCGACAGTGGCGGACAACAGTCCGAGTGCTTCTCCTTGGAGTTCCGCAGCAGTCCCCATATCGGGTCAGCAGCCTGTCGAAGGTCTGTCTACCAGGGAGCGTTGGCAAAGATCAGCTGTGCACGATGGTCCCTCGTAGCTCGGGAAGAGGGCGCCTTACCAGGTCCTCTCTGGGTCAGTCCTTGGAGGCACAGCAGCTTTGAGATTGTGAAGGAGAGCAACAGCAATTCTTCTCGTCCAGCAGGGCTTCAAGGTCAAGCGTCAGTTAATCCAGTTACTCGTCGTAGTGGACTTCAGCTTCTGAACACGATTCCTAGCAGTGAGAGGTCCCCAGATATACTGTTGATCTCCCATTCATTCCGCTGGGTCACACTCAAGCATCCAATCACGACTACGGGCATTCATGCAGGCAGGCAGCCAATCAGGCACACAAGGTATTCAGGTCATTCACTTCTCTCCAGACACTCACAACAAGTTATGTGTATTGGGACAAGTACCGAGCCATTCAACACTCCAAGCTGCATTCATACCGGTTTCGGGCAGGGTTGTCTCAGTCATTGTGTCAACCACCAGACACCCACAACACAGAATGCATATTCGTCACACACTCTAGTCACCCAGGTCCCACCCACAGGAGGTACCCACAACATACATCACCGGGAAGGCTCCAGCTAGTCTGACTGGGCCTTCACAACAACACCATATATGGCACTTCCATCCAACAGCCAGTCAGGGGGAAAGGACAGAGTCAGGGCTTCCCAGGACTTTGGGAAAACAAGGTAATGGGTAATAGAAAGCAAGAGGCCACCGGGGCCATCTTGTTTTCCATCAGGGATCAACTGATCCCAATGGCAGGGCCGGGGTATCCCAAAATGGAGGATACTCCGCGAACCTGTCAAATTCAGCATGGAGCTGCCACCAGCTCATACCCTGCTCTGTGGGCCACCCACAGGTGCCCAAAAACATACACTAGGGGATACCGCCTAACTCGTGAGGAGGCCCAAAGTATTTTAAAATGTTATTTAGAGGAAAGGGGTGGTTAGAATAGCCCCATGAGCCATGTCTAAGATTGAACTTGAATACATTAAATGTCATCTACTACTACTCACAGTAAGAGGCATGCTCAGTGAATTTATTTACAAGGGCATCACTAGTGTCTGTTTCCCTCAAAATTATTAAAATACATGGCTGGTTATTAGATAGACTGTTCTATTATGTCCCTTGTATAGCACAGTACCGCCACCGGCGTGGCTTTGTAGCATTTAGCACGCTAGGGCTTGCTTCGGGCGCTCTGAGAGGCCATAATCTGGGTGCATGGTTGCAAAGATGGACCATGGTTGCAAAAATGGACCATCTCCCACGTGGGAGTCTGACCCACGTGGGAGATGGTCCACAATATGGCCTGGAGCGTGCCTCTCTGTATTGTGCCACTGTGGCTACTTCATGCATGTGCACCAGTGGCGTAAAGCAAAAAGTGATACTGAACTCTTGTTGCATGTGAGGAGGGGTCCTTGAGATTCAATCGCAGAAATGCACCAGAATGAAGGAGACATTTCAGTCCTCCACCCCCTCAAACATTTCCCAATAAAGCTTCACTTGACATTGGAATTAGCAAGAAATGATTCGTGTTTCCTTGTGGGTTTTGTCAAGAAGATTTTTGGAAAGTACTTTGGAAAAAATAGCACTGCTCCAACCTTGAACATGATTTAAAGAAGATTTGAAAGGGGTGCCTTCGAGGGTCTACCTTTAGGAACATTATCAGACGATGAGCGGCGAATATTGCAGTTTAAAGAAGAGTGGGCCATTAGCACTAAGCACAATGCAACAGGGTTTTAATGCTACATACATCACATGGAAAATACTCAGGAGTATTTTCCGGAACATGTGAGAAAATATGCAGAATGTTGCCCTTTTTAGAGCTTCGGACCAGCAACACTGGACCAAACATGAGCCGTACTGGCTTGTAAATCAGACACTGGCCTTCTGCACAGGCCCAGCAGCAGTCAGCATAGGCCCGGTAACAGGCACATCCTGCATGCACAGTTCCCAGATCCCCCCCTTTTTTTATTTTTGCATTTTTAAAGCGCTGACACAGCCCATGGGCATCGAGGCGCTGTTACAGCAATTGTTATTTTATTTTTTTAGTTGTGTAATTGTTGTTTTTCTGTCTTAGTTGCGTATTTATAATGCGCTTAAATACCCAGAGGTTTCTATGCGCGGACCGGGAGATCGGACCTGTTTTGCTTCGTGTCGTCTTGCTTCCACGGCGAGAATGTTGCCGCTGAGCTATCCTCCCCGGCACATAGTTATGCCTATGGACATGTATCCTGGCATGCAACACGCCAAGTAACAATACTGCCAATTTCACAGGCCCTAAACAGCAGACAGTTCTCAGAACTAAGTATAATCTTCATTGTTATAGAAAAAGGGTCTCATTACCAGTTTGCCGGTAACCCGTCGGTAATTCCGACGGGTTACAGGCAAACCTACTTTACCATTAACGGCGCCCGATATCCTGGTGATTTCAGCAATTATTTGCCATTAGGGGCCTGAACTACCCGCAGGTCAGGAGGGTGCCGTCCGGCAAAAATGCAAGAGTAATTACCGGAATTATTTCTAGACCGGCACACTCGAAATGAGGCTGAAAAAACTAGGAAATCATTGCAGCAAAAACATTGACAAACGTGAATAAAACTGCACAGATGCATTAGAGATCTACTTATGCATTAATACCTGTACCTCTAAGTAATAGGCCTGAGTGAAGGGAGAGACTTAACACCGCCCTTGGCATTATTGCTGTTTGCACCCCAGGGATGACCCAGATGTGCCAAAAGTATGTTTAAAAAAAAAAAACATCTCGTTATACATGAAGGTCGTGGCATCCATGGTAATTGAAGCTGGGTCTCTGGGCAGAGTCTGTCTTCCATTTCTGTGGTAAAGGCAGGTGGAGCTGGCATGCGAGGTGAAGAAGTTGAGAGGCGGGTAGGGGGGGCACCAGAAAGCAGAGGTGAGGAGGAGGGGTGAGCGACAAAAGGGATGGCGAGATGGTCGGGATAGGCAGGGCGCAGTGGGAGGTAAGCCAGGGAAGGGCGGATGGGTGAAAGGAACCCCCAGCTTGCATGGAACGTGGGCTTGTATAGTTAGTGTCAGCACGCATGTCACGTCAGCTGATTGCCTCCCACCCGTGTGCGTAATTTAAATAAAGCCTTATATCAAATATTGGCATGCAGCAGTGTGGCGAGAATCCGAATCTCTTTCGGGAGGATAGCTCAGCAGCAACGTGCTTGCCTTGGACACAAGACGACAGGGAGCAACACAGGTTCGATCCCCGGGTCCGTGCTTAGAAACCTCTGGGTATTAAGCGCGTTATAAATAACATATCATATCATATAACACAATATTGTACAATATATGGAATACATGCAATGCAACAGCAGCCTTGGCACTTTTGTCCTAGGGAGCAGACAACACTACACTGATGCAGAGTTAAGAACTGTCCCCGGGTCCTCATCCCTCATCACGTTACGCTCCATCCAGCCCCTCACTGCCAGCAAATACGCTTAACGTGATAGCACTTTGTGGCTCTTACATGGAAAAAGATCATGGACCACAAGTCCCAGCAGGCAAGCCTATAGCAGCTCAAAATCCCTGGGCTGGATTAAAGTGTTCTTAATGATTTTTTGCATGCCATTCTCACTTAATGATTTAGGGTCTCTTCACAACTCTCTGATGCCTGTAACATGCCAATTAACATACACCAGAACACAGCTCCTGCAGTTAAAGTGTGCATGTTAGCAGTTAATTAAACTTCTCTGAGGTGAGTTGAGTGTACCTTATCCAGTTTTTTCCCTCTGCTTCCTGGTAGTTGTAGTCCTGGATTTATAATATGAATGCTCAATTAGCTGTTCCCACCTGACCTAGTGCACCTGGACATTTCAGATTGAGGGCTAGTTTTAGTACTATTAGCACAAAAACGGGTACACATCATCATAATTGCAGCTGCAACCCCTTCAAAGTGACACACTGGGGTAGTAAGCTTATTAATGACTTCTACTGGACCATTCAGCTTTTATTTTGCACAGTGGGGCGAATGCATGTCTTCCCATTCTCATAACCTTCAAATAAACTGCAAAATAAGGAGGGATTCAGACATTTGAATAGAAGGTTACAGACGCATCTCTACTGAGCTATCCTATTGGGATTTTAACCCAGGTTACACAAAGATATTTACAGCAGGCACGTTACACCGTGGTACTGAATAACTGGCCTTTCAACCTGAGAGATGCTTGTTACACGCTGATGCCTGCAGCAGAAGCATTAACCAACTGAGCTATCTTATAATCTTTTATTTTTGTTGGCAGGGGTTTACAACAAGCACACATGTCAAAGTGAAAGATGCATCAATGCATACATGAACAATGTTACAATAGCCAGAGAGGTAGTAGCACAGCACATGGGTAATCAACAAAATACAGTATTACATTATGATCATGTACTTTCCAGAGGGGGGGAGGTGAGTCACTCTCAGATGTTATCGAGTCTTGATTGTTAAGGTAGTTATTAAATGCTGTCCATATGTTCTTCGGGCGGGAATGGGCAGGGAGCATAGAAATGTATTCTTCCTCACAGTTTCGAGACCATGTGAGCATGTGAAGCCACTTCTGGAAAGTAGGAGGAGGGGGGCTCTTCCAGCTTTGGAGTATACATTTTTTGGCCACCATGCAACTAATGTTAAGGAATTTAGCCATGCGTTTAGCATCATCAGTTTTCCATACTCCGAACAAGATCCCCACTGGGTCGGGGTCAATTGCAGTATCAGTTACCTCAGTAAGTGTCTTCAGGATACTACCCCAAAAGTCTCCCAATTTATGGCGGGTCAGAAACATATGCAAGTGATCTGGGTTCTCCGCCTTGGAGCTGGGACAGGGATGCAAGTTAGTGTGGGCAAACTTAGATATCCTGAGAGGGGTATAGTACAATCTGTTCAGTAGCTTGTATTGCATAGCTCTGTAACGGAAGTTAAGGGAGACTTTTTTGGTATGCAAGCACATCTTCCCCCACAGCTGATCAGAGATCTCAAAGCCCAGTTCCTCTGCCCATTCGTCGCGTGCCCTGGAAATCTGGATTGGTGCGCCCTCTAGTAATATTTTAGATAGAGAGGACACGACACCTCGGACACCACCCGAATTGACAATGTATGCTATTGCCGGAGTATCGGGTGGTTCATCAGGAAAAGTGGGCCATGCAGAGCGGAATGTCACTCGGAGCCTATAGTATTGCAAGGCCTCAAGCGGGGATCTAGAGTGAACCGGCTTCCATGTCTGTGGGTCAATGAACCTGCCCTCAGGGTAGAAGTCCGTTAATGCCTGGTAGCCTAGTGTCCCCCAGTGTCGAGCAAGAGCGGTGTCGTGTGTAGGCTGCAGCTCAGGGAAGTCCCACACTGGGAGCCATTTATAATATGGGGGGGGAGTCCGCTGTGTAATGCAGCAGTTGTTTCCAGGTGCGTAAAGTGGTTGCGATTGGGTCAATGGGAGAATCGGGTGTATAGTGCTAATGTGCTATAAGGGACATTATGCTAACCGCAGTTGCAGCAAGGGTCTCAAGCTTAACATGTGGGCGAGTGGGGGAGCCGGGGTACCAGTGAGTGGCCTACTGTGCTTGCGCCGCAGTCCAATAAGATATAAGGTTAGGGGCAGTGAAGCCTCCCTTCTCATATGGAAGCGTCATGTCGGCCCACTTTTTGCGGACCGCACCGGAGTGCCATAAAAACTGTGCGCACGATGCATGAAGATGCTTGAAGTATATCCCCCCGGGCCATATGGTACATTACTGAAAACGTATAACAATTTGGGCAGTAGGACCATTTTAATAAGAGAGAGCCTCCCAGCGAACGACAGCGGGAGAGAACACCATCATGTCATTTTTGCTTCAGCCATCTGCGATGCAGTCAGGTAGTTATCTGCAAGCAGGGTGGATCTAGTTAGCGACACCTGGACTCCCATATATTTGATACCGCCGGGGGACCAGCGGAGTGAGTATTCAGTTTCAGTGATAGGTTGTTGTGTAGAGTTGTTAAGGGGAAAGATCTCGGATTTGGAATAATTGATTGCGAATCCCGAAACAGTGCCTATGCGCGTGATGTCACGTAGTATGCGGTCGAGATGGTTAGCTGGGTTCCTAATATATAGAAGCACGTCATCTGCACACAGGATATGATTTCTGGGGCATCTTTTAGCCTAATCCCTCTGTGGGAATGACACTCTCTGATGTGATCCACCATAGGCTCGATTGCAAGAGCAAAAAGTATCGGGGAGAATGGGCAACCCTGACGGGTGCCCCTGAAGAGCGTGAACAGAGTGGATGTCAGAGAGTTAACCTGGACCCTAGCCACTGGGGAGGTGTACAGCAGCTTGATATACCCAATCATATTAGGGCCAATGCCCATTGTTTCCAGCACCAGCCAGATGTACTTCCATGACACCATATTAAATGCTTTCTGAGCATCTAGTGTAGCCGCGACTGCGTGCGCGTCCTGGTCAATCGAGCCATTACATTGAACAGTCGCCTGATGCTATGAAAGGTGGATCTCCCCGGCACGAAGCCCGCCTGATCTTCGTGGACAAGATGTGACATGATAGGGAGGAAACGGTTCGCTATCACCTTGGCAAAGATTTTAGTGTCTAAATTCATAAGAGAGAGGGGCCTGTATGAACCGCACTCATCGCTGGGCTTGCCGGGCTTGAGCAACACTGTTATGACAGCTTCCCAAAGAGAAGGGGGGAGGACAGAGACGCGGAGTGATTCGTCCCAAACTTCTAATAGCTTGAGGGCTAGTATGGATATGTGTTCCTGATAGAATTCAGCCGTGAGTCCATCAGGGCCGGGTGCTTTACCTTTAGGCAGGCCCGAAATGGCCCTGACAATCTCGTCCAGGGCGAACGGGGAGTCTAGTTGATCTCTCGTAGAGGGGGAGACATATGTTGTGGGTATTTGATCAAGGAAGTCTCGCATATATTGGTCAGTGTGTTCAGGGGGTTGGGAATATAGGGCTGTATAGAATTCTGTAAATATATGCAGTATCTGTTGGTCTGACCACTGTAAGAGGCCCTGGCCATCCCTGATAGAAGTAATCTGGGTCTGTCCCCACTCCCCTCTCGTTAAGATAGCCAAGGTTTTCCCGGGCCGATCGCCCTCTCCATTTTTTCGAGCAGCTTGTGGACGACTATAGTACTGGACCTCCCTGATAGCATACGTGTTGAATGTCTGGAGTTCCTCGCTGATTAGAGGAAGTTTGGCGGGGTCATTCGCGGTCGCACTCTCCCGCTCTAGCAGCTTGTTTTCGTAATGATCAAGGGCGGCTCTTATCGATTTTAACACTCCCGCTTCTCTGGACATGGACATCCCCCTGATGTATGCTTTGAAGGCGTCCCATCGAACACTAAGGGAGGTAGTCTGGGGGATGTTGTACTCAAAAAAGGACTTGATGTTAGCTAATATTTCAGCCTTAAATACAATGGGCCTCATTAGGACCCAGGCGGTAAGGGGTTTACGGCGGCGTAAACAGCGCCGACCCTTACCGCCTGATTCCGAGGTCCCTTAGCGCCATGGAGGTTTTAACACCTGCTTTTAGCAGGTGTTACAATCCATGGCGCTAAGGGACCTTGTTGTTAATTACGCCACCGTAATTTACGGTGGCGTAATTAACGCCTTCCCCACTCCCATTATGCCCTATGGGGCAAAAATGGGAATGGGGAAGGGTAAATGGGTTAATGGGGACTTACCGCCCCACTCACCTCGGAATGGGGCGGTAAGTCCGCCAACCACCATGGCGTAAACATAGTTTACGCCATGGTGGTAAAGGTACGACCCAGGCGGTAACTTACCGCCTGGGTCGTAATGAGGCCCAATGTCCCTAAGGGCCGCAGACTTAAAGCGCCACGTGCCGTATGATGGAATAGGTGTTCCCAGTTTCACCAAAAGGGTAATCGGGGCGTGGTCAGATAAAGAGCGCGTTAGTATCTGTGCACCGTCCACCTTACCCAGCATCTCACTTGACACTAGAAATAGATCAATTCTGGAGGAGCTATCATGGACAGAGGAGTAGTAGGTATATTCACGCCGTAAAGGGTGCAGTGTTCTCCAGGCATCTTGGATGTTAAGTGTTGCACAGTGATTGTGTAGTCTGCGTGCGGCGCCGGCCAGGGGCCTGGGTGCGGTCCCAGTGCGGTCTAAATTGGTGTCCAGTATGAAGTTCATGTCTCCTCCCCATATTATCTGTATTCCCACATAACCCAGCAGTATGGCTGCCACAGTGTCCACAAATTCAGGGGCATCCGCATTAGGCCCGTAGGTGTTCACAAGATTATATTCCCTGTTGACTATAGTACAGTGTAAGACAACGTATCTACCCTCGGGATCTATGTAGCTTTTATGTAGGACGAACTTAATGGATTTATGGACGAGTGTCAGCACGCCTCTGGCCAATGTGGAGTAGGAAGTAAAGTATCGGTTAGGGCCCCAAGATGGCGCCATGCTTCCCGCCAGGCGGCCCATGGAATGCGTTTCTTGCAGCAACAAGATTTTACAACCGTGTCTATTGGCATAGGCCATGATTTTGCAGGCCTTAGTGTGGTTACTCAGTCCCCGGACATTCCAGGATATTATGGTAGTGGGCATTTCACCAGTCTAAGGTACATCCCAGCTTATCCCTCGTGGTGTGCACATGCCATTCGTGGCTTCACTCTTAAGACACTTCAACATAGCACAACCTGCCGGTCTGCCCCTGCCTTTTTTAATACAACTCCCTAGAACGTTACCTCCCCCCACCCTCGCCGTCCAGTAACATCTGGCGGCACCCTTGCCCTCCCTCTTCCTCCCACCAATACCAGCCGCCGTGAGATAAGCACCAGTGGATAAATCCCAACGTGGACCATCTGAACTTTTGGCCCAACAGGGGCTCATACCATGCAGAGCCATCAAAATAGCTCTGTGACTGCAGTGGGGTGCACTGCTGTGGGCCCAACAGGGGCCAAAAACTAGAACTTCCCATTCAGTGATCATTGCAACCGCAGTGGGGAGTGCTGTTGCCGTGCTTCCAACCAAATTGATTGCATTGAGGCACCAGGAGCGGCGCCGCAATATATCCAACAAGAACACGTTTTGCCTATGCCATGAATGGGCGATGACAGCAAATTAGACTCGGAGTGGTTACAGGTATGAGCCGGCATTCTTCAGCTCCGTGGGTGTGACAAAGAGTAACTGTGGATGCGAGCAGGGTTGGAGCGGTACTATGGCGGGTGCATAATGGGGTGAGATTACAATATCAATACAGGCATCAAAACAAGTGGCAATCGAGGGATAATCATTGTATATTGGCTAGGGGTGACATCTCTACCTCCATTATTCTCGTAGAAAACCAGGGGATTCAGAGTGGATGCCCGCAGAGAGTCCGGGGATGGTTGGAAGATGTGTCAGAGCCCACCCCCATACACGATATAATTATGAACTTGCTAAAACCATGATCATGAGCCCCCACCTGCAGGCATATCACCCCCCATAGGTTTAAAGAAACAATGAGCATCAAAACACAGGTCATAATCACCACATAGGCATATGGGATGTTACTCTCCCTCGGAGCTTTTTCACGCCCAGAAAATGGCGCCGCTCCTGCTGGACTCCTACAGAGAAGTCTGGAAAAATATGTATGATCTGCGAGCCAAGGCGAAGCTCTCCCTTTTCCCGTGCCAGGCAGAGGATGTGGTCTCTATCCCGATAGTTACGGATCCTGGCTATGATGGGCCTGGGAAAGTCACCAGGACTAGGTTGTGGCAAGAGAGCACGGTGGGCGCGTTCGATCGTGAAGAAGGGTGACAAGTCAGGGCCGTCGAGTAGTTCCTTGAGTAGATTTACGACTGCTAACTTTATGCGCCCCTTAAGGGCATTTTCAGGGACCCCGATAATCCGAACATTGTTGCGGCGCGACCTGGACTCCAGATCATTGCACTTTGCCCTGACCATTTCCATGTCACATGTGAGTGTAGCGACTGTGTCTTGGAGCACGTGCAGAGCATCCTCATTGGTTCCAATCCTAGATTCCGCCTCAGTGAGTCTGACACCAGCCTGATCAATCGGAGTTTTAAGTGATGCGACATTGGCATTAATGCCGTCGAACTTCCCGTGAAAAGAGGGAACATTTTTGGTCATGGATTCCATCATCCTGGCAAGGTCAAGGGTCGGCGTGTCTGTGCGCGAGTCAGACTCTGTATGATCTGCAGATGTGTGCTCCGTCTCTGAGCGAGGAGCAGCCTTCATGAATTTGTCCATAGCTCCCACCTTATTACCGCCGCAAGCCTTGTTCGACATTATAATATGATGGTGGGGGTTCCCAGCAGTCCCAGTATGTTAGGAGTGTGAGCCTCGCAGATGGCAGATGGAGTAGCAGCCAAGTTTGAGGTTAGCAAGCGGCAGAGAGTCAGAGCAGCTGGACAGGAGAGTATGCTTGCAGGATCAGGTGACTGGGGCCAAGCAGTTGGCGCAGAGGCTCCCGTGTGCGAGCGCAGTTCCCACAGTGAGGCGCATGCAGAGTAGTATAACTCCCAGAAGTGTAGTTGAGAGGGGTGATGGTAAAGACAGTGGATGCCCGTGTTTCCCGTGTGCACAGGTCCCGGCACTAAAGCAGCCACGGCTAAGAGTCAGCACTGGGTGTTGAGTACGAAGGGGACTGCGTAATCCAAGTAAATGTAAGCAGATCCGTGTAGGCCAGTCGAAGGAGTGGGAATTTTAGTGCAGTCAAGACATGAGGCGCACAATTGAAAGGAGAAGGCAGGGTGGGCTAGGCCACGCCACCACCATGATATGGGCAGGCACTACAAGTGGTAGGAGACACGGCAAGGAACTAGGGAATGCAGTGCCGGAGAGCGGCTACCAGTCCAGTACAGAGGGGCATAAATTAATCTGAGCCAGCGCAGCCCAGATCCCAAAAGCAGGGCAGACACAGAACAGTACCTGAATCCTCCAATGTTAGATAGATGCCCAAGGAGGACCTCCACAGCCCCGCGGCTGGGTGCAGGGCAACAGAAGATGGTGGCGGTTTGGCCAGCCAGCCCAAGCGGCCGGCGCTGTGATGAGGGAGATAGCAGCTGCGTCTGGGATGTTGCAGGGTGGGTGGGGCCAGCTGCGACCAACAACTAGCAGGACAAAAGTCGGTGAGGAGGGCCCATGGGCCACCGAGCCGACCAGCCCAGCAGGCTCGAAGAGAGGAGTGTTAGGCGGCTGGCGGCACCCAGGCCCCACGGTCCTCCCACCGCGCTCCAGGCACCAACAACGCTTGGCCCGCTCACCGCATCAGAGGGTCTGAGGCCCACACAGGGCAAGGCGGCAGGGCCAGGCCCACACCTCACACACCAGCAGCCCCTAGGGAGGGGGGACGGGGCTCAAGGCGCCAGACATCCAGATGGCTCCTATGCGGAGGCGGGTGAACTGAGGCGGTCCCCCGCGACGCAACGGTTTCACACAGCAAGCGGTCCGGGGGGGGCACCAGGGGTCTGCCGCAGCGGCGCCGTCCCCTGTCACACGCACAGGGCCGGCGAAGCCTCACATCTCAACACCGCCGACATCCGCCCAGGTCACCAATCAGGGCAGGGCAGGCAGCAACCTAGCAGCTCCGTCACGTCCAGACTCGGCCAGAGATTAGGCCGCAAAGAACTTCAGACTGGCAGACGATGTTACTAGGGCATCCCAATTTCGACCGGGATTGCAGGAGGTTGTAACCCAGGAAAGCAGCTGCACCAGGTAACAAAGTTCACAGATAAATGAGTAGGAAATATGCTGTTGAAGCCGGATTTCATGTCAGACATACACAGAGCTCAAAGGCTAAGCAGCCATTTTGTGGCTGCTCAACAGCGCCCCCCCAACTGAGCTATCTTAACACCAGCCCGAGCAATATGAAAACTGCAGTCACTGATTTACTTCTATGTAGATCTACTTTAAGATAAACAATACAATTTGTTTTAATTTAATTATTTGTAGAGGCTATCAGCTTACAATAATGGTTTTTCATCATTGAGTATTTGTCACGCCTCTTCGGAGATGTTGGTCTTTGTGGCATTGTTGGTCCCATGGACGACGGATTTCAGCCATTTTTCCTTCCAAGATGGCCACCACAATGTAAGATGTGGGTCTAGACGATGCACATCCCAGCACCAGGGAAGCTCCACCCTCCTACTCGAGATTCAGTTTATCTGTCCCTGTTGACAACACACGGATGCGTTGCTACTCTTCACAGACAACGCTACGTAAATTCGTATCTAGGGATACCTTTCCAATACGTCTTGCTTACTTCCAAAACTTTATAGCACTTAAATCTGTCCCTCGTTCTTTCCGACTTTCAGACTCTGCATTTCTACTCGTCTCCTCGCCAACCACAGAGACTCCAGCTCCCACTCGCTCAAAACCTAATCAGGAATCCGGCGAGCAGACTGTTAGGTTTCATCGGTACGAAGGATAGAAATAACAGACACCCCCTGATTCAAACAGTAACCTGTAGTTGGTACATGTCTTTCCCTTATCCAACCTCTAGGGATTCCGAATTCAGTCTTCAGACCTGCTTGCTCGACACCTACTATTGCTGGTATACACCCAAGTTCCTCTCCCACAATTTGCAAGGTAAAAACCCCTTACTGTACACTCTTGCTCACTCTATACTCTGTACTGTGCTAACGAAATTCCGTACTTCATCAGGTGGAAACCAGAAATCTCCTCTTCCAGCGTGATATGCCCCCTAATCCTTTTTAAGGGTAACTTGAGAATATTTACCTCCACTTTCTATCACTCACTTACCATCATATACTTATTAAACTCTCTTCTTTTTTCTCCGTCAAGACCGCCTTCCACCAATCTTCACCTGAATCTTCGCTGCACAGACAACATCAAATCTGCAGTCGCTGACACAGGGTTTTCTTCCCCAGAGGGTTTCCCTGAGACCTTTTCTCTCCTCTAGTCTTCTAGAGGTAGGGAAAAGGGGCTAGAGAGGCTTTTGTACTCATCCCTCTATTGGAGGATATCCGAGCTAGAGAGAGGGAGAGAAAGAGAGAGAAGGAAGAGGAGTATCGGTGAGTCATTGAGATAACCTGTCAGTTACCTAACTTGTTCTGAATCCGCAATTATTACAGTATTGGAAATGAGTGACAAATCAAATTTGCCAGGAAGATCCCCTGAAACGATGCAAATAGGAGACAGGAGAACATATTCTAGTCTCGAGCAGAGGGTCAAGAAGGGAAATTATTGACATTTTAATATTATAAGGGTATTCCTTCAGCACAGACCTAGCTTCGGGAAGCAACAGAGAACTTTACAAATCATAGGGGGAAGGACACGGTGAGGGAAGCAGAGACACAAGGGAGCGGGGAGCTAACAAAGGGGGAAGGCAGGCAATTTGGGAGCAAGGGATCTACAAGCAACCAGGAGAGGAAACGGGGAGCTGATCACCCCTTCTAAGGTTGGCTGGGGATTAGAAGGTATGTGGACCTAGATATTAGGAAGGAGCCATTCCTTGAAGTGGAAGATCTTAAAGTCCTCCTTGAAATTTTGAAGCAAGAGGGCAAGTTGGGTGTTGACAGCGAGGAGATTCCAGAATCTGGGAGTATAGACAGAGAAGGTCTTTCTTCTGGTTCCTTCCTTCCACACATGTCCTTACTTCTGGTGGATTGCAGGCCTCCAGAGATGCTGAGTTTCTCAGTGAGGTAGCTTGGTGACTTCAGGGTGACAGCCTTTTAGATGATCCATCAGGATTTGAAGATGATACCTGCTTGCAGCGGGAGCTAGTGCAGTTCGATGAAGATTAGGGTGATTTAATCAAATTTGCAGAGATCTTTGATGAGTTTAGTTTAGTTTATTTATTTGTAAAGTGCACCAAGCCCAAGGGCATCTGGGCGCTGTGCTTACAAGTGCCAATCAAATGCAAAACATGGATTACATCAGTATGATACATATATATACATCAGACAAAAATGTACATACATATGTGTGGCAAGTCATGGTTATGCGACCAGCATGAGATCTTGCTCATGGAGCCATACTTTAACCTTTCTCCGGAATAGGAGGTAAGAGGGTTCCTCTCTTAGTGATAGAGGTAGGGCATTCCATTTCTTTGCAGCAAGGACAGGGAAGCTAACCCTGCCTGCTCGATGTTGCTTAAAGCAGGGCATGTCGACCCAGTGCATTTGGGCTGCTCTAGTAGGCCGAGTAGAGGTGCGGCAGGAGATAGTCTTGGACAGGTCATTGGGAGCCTGATTCGATAAGCACTTGTGCGTGAGGGACAAGGTTTTGAGTGCAATTGTTTGGTTAATATTCAGCCATTTTATTGTGTGTCTGGATGCCGAAATGTGTTGATTCTTTGGGAGGTTCAAAGCTGCTCTAATGGCATTTTTTTGCATAACTTGCATTTTGTTGAGGTTCTGTTCTGAGGTGCCAAGATAGAGCGCATTGCAATAATGGACCTTGAAGAGGATAAGGGCTCTAGCTATTTTGATTCAATTAGCTGTTGTCAAGTAGAGGCGGCAGGCCGCCAGCAGTCCCCTTCACCCACCTGTCGAGTAGGAGCTCCAGGTCATGTCCCTGCAGGAGCAGTGGACCCACTGAGCATACCAGCTGCCCAGCCTTGCTGACCATCTTTAATGGTAAGCGTGGATGCCCCCCGTTCAACCGTGCAAAAATCGTACGAAAATCCTTCATTTTACACATAATGCGCACGCATTGATTCCGGAGCCTGCAAAACGAAATTGGCGCGTTTATTTATCCTCAAACGCCTTTCTGAGCATACTGCTGCCATCAAGGTACACGAGGTACCCAGCGTTCTAAGATGGCCGATAGTTTACTGCCTACAATACCTGCCATTGAATCCAGGCCCCTGCTGTGAGCTGATTGGTCTCTGGGCCCATATCCTTTCCCATTGGTCACCGGCAGGCGAAGCCAGCCCACTCCATCCAAGGCCCACGGGAGGCAAGGCCAGCACCTGTTTTGTGCCTGTTCGGTGCCGTGAATGCCGTCTGCCAGACCCCCTGGCCCTCCTCATACAAGGTACTCTTCCATCCCTCTTCAGACACTGCACTGCCACAGTAGCCCAAACCTGCCTCAGTGCACATACGTGTGACCACTTTTTCAACATGAACTGATGGTCCTGCCTATGCCTATGCAGCCTGACTGCTATGACCATGCCCCTAACCTGAATCACGTGCACTGTCATCCTCCTCCTTACTCATCTACTCCCACTGCCAAATGTGTCTTGTGGGTGATGTCTCTGCATGTCTTGTTATAACTGGTTTTCTCACCCTACTGAGCCATTTAGCACCTACTGCTCAGCAGCACTATTATACTATGTACTTTATCTAAGGTGTACTATGACACTCAATGGCTGCATCGCACCCAAATGTATCTATATTTAGCATCAACTAGCCTAGAGGTGCCTTGCGCCCTGAATTGCATTTAGCCCATTTGTAATTGCATTGACTAGCCTAGAGGTGCCTTGCGCCCTGAATTGCATTTAGCCCATTTGTAATTTCATTGACTAGCCTAGAGGTGCCCTGCACCCTGAATTGCATTTAGCCCATTTGTAATTGCATTGACTAGCCTTGAGGTGCCCTGCGCCCTGAATTGCATTTAGCCCATTTGTAATTTCATTGACTAGCCTAGAGGTGCCCTGCACCCTGAATTGCATTTAGCCCATTTGTAATTGCATTGACTAGCCTTGAGGTGCCCTGCGCCCTGAATTGCATTTAGCCCATTTGTAATTTCATTGACTAGCCTAGAGGTGCCCTGCACCCTGAATTGCATTTAGCCCATTTGTAATTGCATTGACTAGCCTAGAGGTGCCCTGCGCCTAGAATTGCATTTAGCCCATTTGTAATTGCATTGACTAGCCTAGAGGTGCCCTGCGCCCTGAATTGCATTTAGCCCATTTGTAATTGCATTGACTAGCCTAGAGGTGCCCTGCGCCCTGAATTGCATTTAGCCCATTTGTAATTGCATTGACTAGCCTAGAGGTGCCCTGCGCCTAGAATTGCATTTAGCCCATTTGTAATTGCATTGACTAGCCTAGAGGTGCCCTGCGCCCTGAATTGCATTTAGCCCATTTGTAATTGCATTGACTAGCCTAGAAGTGCCCTGCGCTCTGAATTGCATTTAGCCCATTTGTAATTGCATTGACTAGCCTAGAGGTGCCCTGCGCCCTGAATTGCATTTAGCCCATTTGTAATTTCATTGACTAGCCTAGAGGTGCCCTGCACCCTGAATTGCATTTAGCCCATTTGTAATTGCATTGACTAGCCTTGAGGTGCCCTGCGCCCTGAATTGCATTTAGCCCATTTGTAATTTCATTGACTAGCCTAGAGGTGCCCTGCACCCTGAATTGCATTTAGCCCATTTGTAATTGCATTGACTAGCCTTGAGGTGCCCTGCGTCCTGAATTGCATTTAGCCCATTTGTAATTGCATTGACTAGCCTTGAGGTGCCCTGCGTCCTGAATTGCATTTAGCCCATTTGTAATTGCATTGACTAGCCTAGAGGTGCCCTGCGCCCTGAATTGCATTTAGCCCATTTGTAATTGCATTGACTAGCCTAGAGGTGCCCTGCGCCCTGAATTGCATTTAGCCCATTTGTAATTGCATTGACTAGCCTAGAGGTGCCCTGCGCCTAGAATTGCATTTAGCCCATTTGTAATTGCATTGACTAGCCTAGAGGTGCCCTGCGCCCTGAATTGCATTTAGCCCATTTGTAATTGCATTGACTAGCCTAGAGGTGCCCTGCGCCCTGAATTGCATTTAGCCCATTTGTAATTGCATTGACTAGCCTAGAGGTGCCCTGCGCCTAGAATTGCATTTAGCCCATTTGTAATTGCATTGACTAGCCTAGAGGTGCCCTGCGCCCTGAATTGCATTTAGCCCATTTGTAATTGCATTGACTAGCCTAGAAGTGCCCTGCGCTCTGAATTGCATTTAGCCCATTTGTAATTGCATTGACTAGCCTAGAGGTGCCCTGCGCCCTGAATTGCATATAGGCCATTTGTAATTGCATTGACTAGCCTAGAGGTGCCCTGCGCCTAGAATTGCCTTTAGCCCGACTGTAGTGTGCTACTGCCCCTGCATTCATACTGCTGCTTTTTCATACCCAGGTGCTTCACGACTGTATGCTAGCTGCCAACAACCACCCTGCACCTATCCTATCCTATCCACGTACACAATGTATCTCCATACGTTCTATACTGTGCTACTTAGATCACTTCTTTATACTATGAATATCCAATACCCAACCATGATACCAAACTCACCTACACACGAGTCCCCACCGAATTTTCACAAACCAACTGATATGATCTCTGCACCCTGCACTGTCCACCAGAGGAACCTCAAACTACGTGCAAGGCTCCCAAGGCTTTATGACCCCTTAACCAAATCAGCCCACAGCAAGGCTATTACTAGCCCCCACAGCCCCTCCCAGCACCCTCTTCAACTAAACAGTAGACTCTATCGTGAACCTATCCACACCCAGTAAAACACGCATAAATCCTCATTATCACTTTTAAAACCAGTACAACCTGAGACCAAGGGAGCACTGATAAACGCCCGCTCCATGGTAGCCCATGCTACAGACATTGCCGACCTACTCTACAATGAAGACTTGGACTTCTTAGCCGTTACCAAATCCTGGCTACATCCAACAGCAGGCCCCGCAATTATGTTAGCCATACCAGATGACTATACTCTACTAAGACTCGATCGTACCGCCTCTTGAGGCGGAGGTCTTGCCATTATAGCTAAAACTAAACTCCCTCTGACCATTGCGTCACCAGCCAACATAGGATCTTGTGAATCCTTAACTGCAAAGTTAACCTTATCTAATACACAATCCATCTCTATTCACCTTATTTACCGACCACCTGGCCCCTTAGGGTCATTTGAAGAAGACCTCACAAATATCCTATCAAAAAAACTCAAGAACTCCTCACAAAGTATCGTATTAGGAGACTTTAACCTTGGTTTTAGCGACCCTGCAGATGCTAACGCCACAATAATTAATAATACCTTAGAGGAACTGGGCTTTACCCAGAGGATCACAGAGCTCACTCATACCAAAGGTAGAACCCTGGACTGGCTAGCTGTGCACGATTGCCCAGTCCTGATATCTTCTATACTTCCACAGCCCTGGACAGACCATCACCTGATCTTGTTCACCCTAGAGCCGACACCAGCGCAAATTGACAGTATAGCTCCAGCTGTTCAGACCAGAAATAAAAAGAACATCACCCCTGAAAATTTGATCCCATTAATCGCACTGACCTTGAATGCCATTCCGGACCACTCAGATCCCTTAATGATGGTAGACATATATAATAGAGTCATGCTCTCATCTCTTGATGCCATAGCCCCACTGAAGTTAAAAAAGAGCAAACCAAGAAAACACATCAACGCCTGGTTTTCTCCTCATCTTAAAGCCCTCAGACAGGAAAAGCGACGCTGTGAAAAAATTTGGAGATCACTTCCCTCAGAAAAAAACAAGAAAAACTTGAGTAGACTAGCCTCTCATTATAAAAACGAAATCATCCTGGCCAAACAAATGTCCTACAGCACTCGAATCTCACAAGCCAAATCCAACACCAGAGAGCTCTTTACAATACTAAAAGAGGTTGAATCTCCCATCCAAGCTCCTGACTCGTGCCTCAAGGATAAAAACTGGTGCACGGGTATACAAAATGCCCTAGCTAACAAAATCTCCTCTCTCAAGACAAAGATAAACATTAAAAAGGACTCCCTTCTCTCTTCCACTAAACCCAGCATCCCCACCCCTAAAAAGATACACCCAACTCAGACACACCCCCCTGTGCACATTCCCCATTTTAACTTCCACAGAGTATCCACCAAAGAGGTAGAAAAGGTCATTCTCACCCCCAAACCTTCGAACTGCCATGGGGACCTATGCCCCGCACAATTGATAAAGGATGCGGCTCGTGATCTCGCACCATTTATTACCAAACGAATAAATGCGTCATTCACATCAGGCAGCGTACCTAACAATCTGAAACAATCATGGGTCCTCCCCCGGCTCAAAAAACCGAATTTAGACCCCTCTACTCCCACTAATTACCGCCCCATCACTACAGTACCATTCCTTCTTAAAATCCTCGACAAAATAGCATACCAACAAATCCAACATTACCTTGAGCACTTCCATCTCTTAGGAGTCAGACAATCGGGTTTCAGGCCTCAACACGGCACCGAAACTGCACTCATAGATCTTAAGGCACAGATAGATGAGCTGAGAGATCAGGGAAACGTGGCACTACTGCTACTTCTTGATCTCTCGGCTGCCTTCGACCTGGTCGACCACGAGATCCTATGCGACCACCTTCAAAAAGCTCCCACTTCTATCAAGAGGCAACTGACTGGATCCAATCCTTTCTAAATAACCGCACGATGAGAGTCTTTTCCCTGCTAGCAGCAGCCGACCCATCACCCATCACCTGTGGCGTGCCTCAGCGATCTTGCGTCTCTCCGACCCTGTACAACATCTTCACGAAGCCCCTTTTTGATAATCTAGATCATGGGTGCACAACATACGGCCCGCGGGCCAGTTGCGGCCCGCCATGCTCTTTTGTCCGGCCCGCGAGGCACAAAGACTTTCCTAATGGAGGGCGGCCCGCGGCCGCCCTCCATTAGGAAAGTCTTTGTTGTCTTCCGGGCCGGACAAAACACTGGCCGTCATTGGCTCAGCACACATGCACCACGTTGCTCCTACGAGCCACGTAGTGTGTGTGTGCTGACCCAATGGAGGGCCAGCACTACGGCTGGCGTGGTCCATAAGGCTTGATGCCGGAAGGCATTTCAGCCTTGGACCACGCCAGCCGTAGTACGATTCCAGCGTTCCTGCTTACCTGCCGCTTACCTGCCTTCCAGCACGTCTCCGGTAAGTGGTCTGTTTGCGTTTGTGTGTCGGGTCTGTTTTACTTTATGTTTGTGTGTGTATGTTGCGATGGGGGGATGGGGGGTGTCAGATGTGTATGAATGTTTTGATTTGAATGCATTTTATGTGTATGTTGAGATGCGGGGGTGAGGGGGTGTCGGATGTGTATGAATGTTGGAATTTGAATGTATTTTGTGTGTGTGTTGAGATGCGGGGGTGGGTGTCGGATGTGTATGAATGTTGGAATTTGAATGCATTTTATGTGTATGTTGAGATGCGGGGGTGGGGGGGGTGTCGGATGTGTATGAATGTTGGAATTTGAAGGTATTTTGTGTGTGTGTTGAGATGCGGGGGTGGGTGTCGGATGTGTATGAATGTTGGAATTTGAATGCATTTTATGTGTATGTTGAGATGCGGGGGTGGGGGGGTGTCGGATGTGTATGAATGTTGGAATTTGAATGTATTTTATGTGTATGTTGAGATGCGGGGGTGGGGGGGTGTCGGATGTGTATGAATGTTGGAATTTGAATGTATTTTGTGTGTGTGTTGAGATGCGGGGGTGGGTGTCGGATGTGTATGAATGTTGGAATTTGAATGCATTTTATGTGTATGTTGAGATGCGGGGGTGGGGGGGTGTCGGATGTGTATGAATGTTGGAATTTGAATGCATTTTATGTGTATGTTGAGATGCGGGGGTGGGGGGGTGTCGGATGTGTATGAATGTTGGAATTTGAATGTATTTTGTGTGTGTGTTGAGATGCGGGGGTGGGTGTCGGATGTGTATGAATGTTGGAATTTGAATGCATTTTATGTGTATGTTGAGATGCGGGGGTGGGGGGGGTCGGATGTGTATGAATGTTGGAATTTGAATGTATTTTGTGTGTGTGTTGAGATGCGGGGGTGGGTGTCGGATGTGTATGAATGTTGGAATTTGAATGCATTTTATGTGTATGTTGAGATGCGGGGGTGGGGGGGTGTCGGATGTGTATGAATGTTGGAATTTGAATGCATTTTATGTGTATGTTGAGATGTAGGTTCGGGTCTGTATGGGTGCATGCTTGAGAATGTGTGTGCTGCGTTGGGGGCAGGGGGTTCGGGTCTGTATGGGTTCATGCTTGAGAATGTGTGTGCTGCGTTGGGGGCGGGGGTTCGGGTCTGTATGGGTGCATGCTTGAGAGTGTGTTTGGGGTATAGTGTTTGGTTGGGGGTGAGGGGGCCATGGGGCATAGTGTTTGGTTTGGGTGAGGGGGCCATGGGGCATAGTGTTTGGTTGGGGGTGAAGGATAGGGGGCATAGTGTTTGGTTGGGGGGTGAGGGACAGGGGGCATAGTGTTTGGTTGGGGGTGAGGGACAGGGGGCATAGTGTTTGCTTGGTGGGTGAGGGACAGGGGGCATAGTGTTTGCTTGGTGGGTGAGGGACAGGGGGCATAGTGTTTGCTTGGTGGGTGAGGGACAGGGGGCATAGTGTTTGCTTGGTGGGTGAGGGACAGGGGGCATAGTGTTAAGTTGGGGGTGGGAGCCATGGGGCATAGTGTTTGGTTGGGGGTGAGGGGGCCATGGGGCATAGTGTTTGGTTGGGGTGAGGGGGCCATGGGGCATAGTGTTTGGTTGGGGGTGAGGGACAGGGGGCATAGTGTTTGGTTGGGGGTGGGGGCCATGGGGCATAGTGTTTGGTTGGGGTGGGGGCCATGGGGCATAGTGTTTGGTTGGGGGTGAGGGGCCCATGGGGCATAGTGTTTGGTTGGGGGTTAGGGGGGTGAGGGGGCCATGGGGCATAGTGTTTGGTTGGGGGTGAGGGACAGGGGGCATAGTGTTTGCTTGGGGGGTGAGGGGCAGGGGGCATAGTGTTTGGTTGGGGGTGGGGGCCATGGGGCATAGTGTTTGGTTGGGGGTGAGGGGCCCATGGGGCATAGTGTTTGGTTGGGGGTGAGGGGGCCCATGGGGCATAGTGTTTGGTTGGGGGTGAGGGGGCCCATGGGGCATAGTGTTTGGTTGGGGGTGAGGGGGCCCATGGGGCATAGTGTTTGGTTGGGGGTGAGGGGGCCCATGGGGCTAGTGTTTGGTTGGGGGTGAGGGGGCCATGGGGCATAGTGTTTGGTTGGGGATGGGAGCCATGGGGCATAGTGTTTGGTTGGGGGTGAGGGGACCATGGGGCATAGTGTTTGGTTGGGGATGGGAGCCATGGGGCATAGTGTTGCACTCCAAGAGTGAACTCAATAATAAAGCTAAAACAGGCACAGTTAGGAGATGTACATCCTTTGCTTTTTTGAGGAAACCTGACTCAACGAAGGCCATACTCCTCTTGGGTAACCCAAACAGCAAACTATAGCAGTCCAAAATAACGGAATGTCCAATCAAGGGTCAATAAAATATATATAATTTAATTAAACAGACGATATACAATAACTAAATCGATAGCAATGGAAAATGTGTAGTACAAAATGTAAGTTTGAAATGCAATAAAAATCGTTACCCCTCAAAAACATCTTTTTCCATGTGTTTAATACAAATTGGGGGTTGAAAAAGCCTCCTGACATGTCCCGCCTACCGCCCCGCCCACTTTTACTTTTCGGCCCACTATAGCCCTCATGTAAGGTACTTTCGGCCCTCTGTCAAAATCAGTTGTGCACCCCTGATCTAGATGGTCTGGGTATCACCTACACTAACTATGCCGATGATACCCAGATCCTCATCCCGTTGACGGGGGATTATGACAAGGATTTGGCCTTCGTCAACAAAGTATACCTCATCATTCAGGCATGGATGGCCTCACACGGTCTATGCCTGAATGACGACAAAACAGAACTCCTCATTCTAGGGTCCGCACATAACCTTAACAAACTAGCCCAAAACTACTCCTCCTTCGTAATTGACAACAATAAGATCACGGTAGCCAAGGAGGTCAAAACCCTTGGCTTCTACCTAGACTCCACTCTCACCTTTAAAAAACAAATTAATGCTGTTGCATCCGCCACATCTTATACATGCAAACTCATCAGAGCAGCCAAACCTTTTCTCTCCCCGTCTAACTGTATCACCCTAGCCAGGGCTCTGATCCTGTCCAAGCTGGACTATTGCAACGCACTTTATGTAGGATGCAACAAATATATTACGAACAAAATTCAGATCCTTAAAAATAACGCCCTAAGAGTGGCCCTCAGTATCCCAAAGAAAGCCCACATCTCTGATTCTAGAAGGTCTGTCAACTGGCTTTCTACCAAAGACAAAATATTCCTCAAATCGGTTTCCCTGACCCACAAATGCCTCCACCAAGCAGCCCCTCAATACCTCATCACTAGATTCACCAGAACTACCTCCTCTTGCCCCTCTAGAATGACCAACTCCAATCTCCTCCTGGTGCCCAGGTTGAAACGGTCTACGTCGGGTGGCAACAGCTTTCCTGTTAAAGCAGTACAATACTGGAACTCCCTTCCAGCACCCTGCAGGGAGGACCCCCCCCTACCGCCTATTCAGAACTAAGACCATCCATTGGCTCAAGACTCACGACACATAACAACCTCTTGCTCTCTTGCTACCCTAATGCTCCACCACTATGATTGTAAATATGTACATTTAGGTTGTCAACTGCTCAGTGTAGATACCTTTTCAAGAGACAACCGATGTATTGTATATAGTATTGCCTATATTGTATATTTCTGTAACCCATGCCTCATCGGCGTGCATTGTTTCTTTTTACGCGTCCAGCACTGTAACCACGGCTGGACTTCATTCCTTGTATGTAACCAAGCTTTGCAATCCTCTTGTTGCCTCTGCGCCTTGCTACCCCTCTAGGGGTTAGGTGCGCAATATAAATAAATAAATACAAATACATGAGTTTACAGGTGTAAGCGGAAGAAGAAGCCATGGCGTTAGTTTGTCTTGTTAAGGTTAGAGCGGAATCAATGTAGATTCCTAGGGTTTTTACGACATTGGAGACTTTAATTATGTTACCGTCAATATTGAAGGAGGAGAATAGCGCATCTAATTTATTCAGGTTCGCTGGCGAACCTAAAAGGAGCAACTCTGTCTTATCATCGTTAAGACAGAGCCCATGCTTCGCCATCCAAGCTTGTATAATTAGGTAAATGTCATTGAGAGTATTACTGTCTACAGTGTGATCATCTGGTTGTCATTCACATAGTTTGTGTAAGTGACACCCAGATAGTCGGGATCATCTAAGAGTGGCTTGGTGAACTCATTGTAGAGAGTAGGAGACACGCAGGACCCCCGAGGGACCCCGCAGGTAACTGGAGACGTTGTGGCAGAGGCTTAGAGCGCAAAGACCCTCATGGATCTGTTGTTGAGGAAGAACTCAATCCAAGCGTTCGGTGGTCAGAGAAGTGTGCAGCTGACGAAAAGGTCTTTGCATGAAACGTTATGGTTTACCAGATCAAATGCTGCTGATAAGTCGAGTCATGCTGCAGCATACAGGACACAGCTCTGGGGTGCAAAGGTAGTTGCTGGAAGGCCTATCATAATGGAATTGTCACAATACAGGTTGTAAAGGACCACGGCTTGGACAGAGGATCTGAAGTTGTTTTCTAGGATCAAGGGCTTGATTTTTCCATAGGAGAGAAAGTTGGTACCAAGCAGTTTCTGTCTTCCTTGCGTTGTGCTGTTTGAAGGTTAGGTGTCTGTTGATGTCGAACCCAAGGGACTTGGCGCAGGTGGCCAGGTGGAGTGTGAGGCCCTCGAGGGTCGTAGCAGAGAACCAGGTCTGGATGACAGGGTGTTCAGGGTAGTCAGTCAAAATCTCGAAACCAAAATATCGAATACAAAAAGACCGAAAAAAAAAATATCGAAAAAAAAAATATCGAATTTTTTATTTATTTATTTATATATGTTTTTGGGGTCAGGTAAGTAAAAAAAAGGGGTAAAATAAAAAAAAAATGAAAAAAAGGGGGGTTGGGGGGGAACCCCCCCATTTAAAAAAAAAACACATTGAAAAAAAAATTCGATATTTTATTTTTCGGCCTTTTGTATTCGAGATTTTGGTTTTCGAGATTTTGGTTTTCGATATTATCACTATGAACCGGTGTTCAGGTTTGTTGGTCAGCAGTTGGAATTTGCTCTTGGAAGGTTTGATCTTCAAGTAACAACTGGGCATCCAGGACTGGATCATGTGAGGTAGGCCATGGGCTGTGGATGTCTTTGTTGGAGGATATCTTGAGGTATAACTGTGTCATTTGCGTATTGGTGGATGTGGATCTTGTGTGGAGCCACGAGGGTTCTGAGCAGTTCCAAGTAAAGATCAAAGATCACGGGGGAGAGGATGGATCCTTGCTGGACTCCACGGGTGATGGGTAGAGTTGCTGATCTGGAAGAATACAGTTTGCGGTGAATCAGAAGACGGATTCAGACTACATTGACTCATAGTCAGATATATTTATTTAAATTAAAATCAAAAGGCCACACTAGCCCTGTCGCTATGAGGGAAATTCCCTACCTAGCAAATCTAAAACTAAGGGCGCACATCAAGTCCAAAAGTAAAACGTCTTCTGCCCGAATCCAAAACAACTAACTGGCCCTAACACTTTAGAAAACACTTAACTAAAAGCAAAAAAGAGAGACTTGCTCAATAGCTTTGGTATGGCCTCCTGCCTGGCCCAACTTGTAATTGACTTGCCCTCAGTCTCAAAGTTCCTTTAGAGTATAATGGTATTGTTTTCACAATCTTCACAAATGGAGTTCTTAGGGTAAAGTTATAATTATCATCTGTATGGGTTTCTCTCTCCCCTTTAAACAAGAAAGTCTTTTCTCATTTTTAAACATCCCAATCCCTCCAGGATTACTTGAAAATACACTTCTTTCTTTCCCGCCTGTGCGATGCTGGGACTCCCCAAAGTCCTGTGGCTCTGTGGTAAGTATCTTGTTTCTCAATCACAACATTTCTCTTAAGGCACCTGCCTGCTCCATTAATACAGGTTCCCGGGTCCTCATGCACTTTGCTAGCCTTGCTGCAGAGCATACACCTTCCTTTCACTCTGTTTTAGCGTAGGACTTATGTCTGTCCTTTAATACTCTTGTTGACGATTCCAGCCTTGATATACAATGTTTGTAGCTCTTTCCCTCTGTTTTAGCAGGGCCATGTGCCCATTAGCATCTCTTGAGCTCTCATGCCTTCGGCGGCAATTCCAGGTTTGTTTTACAGTGTTCGTATCTCTTTCACTCTGTTTTAGCAGAGCCGTGTGCCTGTTCGCCTCTCTTAAGTTCTTGTGCTTTTGGCGACGATTCCATTCTCTCTGTTTCATGTACCTGGGTTGGTTTTAATGGTCCTGGAAACCAGCAGTCAAAGCCCTCTATCGCCTCCACAAGTTGGTAGCGTCTGTTTCGCTGTCAGTACCTCTCTTGTCGGAAAAGGCACTCACCTGGTGGGACTCACAGACCCGGGCTTCTTTCCTGTCTCTGGTCTCATCATCGGTTGCTATGCGCCAGGCCCACCACTGCTCTTCAGTGGTCATGCCACCAGAGAAGATGGTTGTCTTCCCGTCGCCTCTCTCCCCTTGACCAGAGGCTCTTGCTTGATCAAGGCACCCGCTGTCCAGCCTCCAGCTAGCGGGTCTCACTTCCTTCATGACACCGCTGGCTCCGTGGCTCGATGTGGCTCTACCCCTCCAAGGCTACAGAGGCTTGCCTCTGGATAGCGTCTGCTCCCCTCCCTCCATAGGAGTCTCTCTTCCATTCACAGGCCCCATTCTCCTTATACACATCATGGAACAAAATACATTGTGTCTGTCTTCCTTGATCATGGCATTCAGGTGATGTTCAGCATTACCTGAAGCCGTAAGAGACAAAGAAAGATCATTGTTGAATATAGTCATAACAGGAGATGCCAAAGTCTTTCCAACATCCATATAGGCAGAAATGGTGGTTTGGACTGGGAGTTCCGTATTGGAATGGGAGTCCTTGTCCCCAAGAGGAGAGTCACTCCCAGTGACGTACCACTTGCCCTGGCCCGTAGGTGGGTCTTGCTTAGCAGGCTCACCTGCCTAGCCTCAGAATGGGTGGCTGCCCACTACGGAAAAGGGACAAATCGTCCAGATCTGTCACAAGTAATATGAAGTGTGATGATTAGCGAGGTAAGTTTTGAAACAGCTGAGGGCGAACTCGCCAATCCCCAATGCGGCCATGTAGAATGTCGATAGTGTATGGTGGTCTCCTGTGTCAAATGCTTCTGAGAGGTCAAGGAGAACCAGGAGGAAAGGATGGGCATCATCAAGGACTTTAGGGGCATCATTGATGACCTGACCGTCGCTGTTTATGTGCTGCATCTGGGTCTGAAGCCAGATTGGTAAGTCTGAAGGAGGTTTCTGGCTTTGATGTATTGGGGGAGGTGCGTGGCTACTGCTTTCTCAGGGAAGATGGGTGATGGGGGAGGGTAGTTGCTGAGGTCACCAGAGTCCAATGTTGCTTTCCTGAAAAGGTTTTTTTTTCAGTGTTGAGGGTTGAGGGGAAGGTTCCTTGAGTTAGGGAGGTGTTGAGGTTTTTTAAGTAAGGGAGGAGTGCTTCAGTCAGAAGGGTCTTGAGTACAAAGGCAGGAAAGATGTCATCCACATACAATGTGGGATTGAGGGATGTTCCGGTGGCAGTGAGGTCTTCCATAGCGAGTGTCTTGAGAGTTGTCCAGGTAGTTGTGGTTTTGCGAGATGGGATGCAAAGTGTGCTGTGTTAAGGTGTCATGAAGCAAGACACAGAAAACAGATTCAAAGTTCAGAACAAAACGGTTTATTAAATCAAATGTCAGGATGATAGAAGGCCTAACTATCCCTATACTAAGGTGGGATTTGCCTACCTGAACAAAACTAAAGAACGTCTGAGTCAAAGAGTTCAACTTAAAGGTCTGTGTCCACAACCTCTCCTTGCCCTCACACCTAAAGCTAAACAATGTGAAGGGATGTCAATGATCAAAGAAATGGGGATTAACACAAAGTTCTGAGCTTCTTCCTGCTCCTGGCTTCTTTCTCAGCTCCCCTTCCCCAAGTTCAAGAAAGTTCTGAAAAAGCCTCCAAATTACCTTTCTCAAGTTCAAAGCAGTTCCATTCCACAAATCTGTGGGGTTCCCTTCCCCAAATCCAAGGAACCACAGTTCAAAAGGGAAGAGTCTTGAGGCTTTGTTCTCAAGAATACCTTGGCAGTTGCTCAAATCTTGGGGTTCTCTTCCCCAAGACTTCAACTTAGCCACTTGTACTTGTCTTAGTCTTTTCAAAAGTTCAACACAACTTTAGGTCAACCGGACCCTCCTTCTGGATTGCATCACCAGCTTGCGTGTTCCATTTTGAAGCCGTCCTTAATTATTGTTTATTGGATTTGGCAATGATGGTTTAGCCCCTCAGGCACTCTTCCAGGCTGTTCACTTTCATTTAGCTTCCGATACAAAGAAACTCACACTCTCCCGTAGGGAAAACAAAGTTCTTAGCATGTCTTTCGCTTGCCAAGTATGTTAATTGGTTCAATAAAGGATAGATACTTTGCACTTTATCACATTAGTTTGCTTAATTGAAGGATTGGCTCAACAATGAAAAGGACTTTGTTCGCACAAAACTTCACTCGCTACAAAGTTATTCTGAACTTGCGATCGCGTACGGAGCAGCCCTGTGTTTCCCTGATAACAGAAACTCACTGGTTCTTCTGCTCACATCTGTAAACAAGGCGGTCTTCTCAGTTCATATGCCCGGTAAGGGCCCGGTCTGCTGCGACTCTAACTGTTCCGAAAGGGGATTTCTCTACCTGTATGACGCTCTGGTGTTCGAGCAACACCCGGAGCCGAAGAGCAATTATAAGAGTCTACTTGCTTGGATAAAGCCCGAAACGCCACCGCTTCCCACTACCATTGATCACACTATCCTCCTCCAACGCCTGAAACAGGCAGGATTCTCAGGCCCAGTTTTGGACTAGTTTTCTTCCTTTTTGAGGGACCATGTGCAGACTGTGTCTCTCTCAGGCTTTGTTGCTCCGCCTGTGCAAATTCGGTGTGGGGTTCACCGCGCTCTTCACTGTCGCCTATGCTTTTTAACTTATAATTGCCTCCTCTTGCTACTTTAATTGAGTGGTTGGGGGTTCGATTTTATACATACGCTGACGACACTCAATTGATCTTCAAACTGAACACCTCAGCGTCTGATCCTCTTGCTAGGCTTGTTTCATGCCTAGAGGGTTTGACCGCTGGATGTCTCAAAATTGCCTGAAACTCAACAGCGACAAAACAGAGATTATGGTGGCCAGCCCCCCTGAGTCACATGCTCTCTGGCATTGTGATTTCTGGCCTGACTCACCGGGACCATGCCCTTCACCTAGCCTTTTGGTTTAGAGTCTAGGGGTGAAGTTGCTGCCCTCAGGCTCTAGAGAGGGACAGATTGCGGCAGTGTGTAAAGCAGGTTTTTACAAACTGCGACTTCTTAGGAAAGTACATCCCTTTGTGCCTTTGCAGCTTCGGGCATCCATATTTACTGCTTCCACTACAGGTGCTCTATATAACTGCAAGGGGATCTATTTGGGCCAACCTGATTTTTTGGTCCATCGTCTTCAAGTTCTGCAAAAGGCCCGCTCTTCAGCCTCTCGATTGTTGGCTAAACTCCATTGGCTTCCTGTTAAGAGTTGCATTAAGTTTAAGACACTGCGTATGGTTCATTTAGCTTTCTTTCACACTGGGCCCTCTTTCCTACAATTTATGTTAACCCTTTATTGGCCTGTGCGCTCCTAATGATCCTCATCGGCCAATTTACTGGAAGTCCCTCGGTTTCGCGAAGCTCGATCAGGAGGGCGTTCTTTTTCGGTGCTCGCTCCAGTTCTGCATAACTCTCTTCCGTGCACTTTAAGGGAGATTCCTGACCACCTTTGGTTTTGCAGAGCACTCAAGACTTTTTGGTTTTGATTTAGGTGGGCTGTGTTTCTTTTTTGCACTGTAGTGTTCTATTTTCCCCCTCTTGCTGGTTTGGCTACTGCCCAGATGACTTTTTTGGGCGTGGTCTTGCGCTCTATGAATCTCTTTACATTACATACATCCGCCTGTTTTGGGAATTTATGGCAGATTGCAAGTTTTCTGCAGCATTTTCGTTAAATTGCAGGACATTTGCAATTTAACGAAAGTGCTGTCGAAAGCACAGCTTGTTCGGCAGTGCTTCTTTCATTATAGTTTAAGGCATGAGTCAAGTCCTAAAAAAATTGGGGGGGGACTCATTAACATACCAATTGAATGTTGCGTTACCAGAAATTACCATAACAAGGTGCCCTCTGAAAAAAGTGGGAGGATTTCTGAAAAAAGTGGGGGGAATCCGTAAACCTGCGTGTACCCTCGACTGGAGCCCTGCTCCTTGCTGTACCTAAATGCCTTGTGACAATTAATTTGTAGAGTATGTAAGGCGAGAACCATAAATAATACAAGAAATGCCGATAAGAGCACGCGAAAGTTCAGGGCCACTATAGGTAAGCACCCATTGGCAAGCCTCGTGTGCCAGCGACTTTGCTGAAAAGCAGAAGAGGAATCGAGGTGCATTGGCAGAATATAAGTACTACTAGCGATTGGGGCTGAGTAAGGGCATGCATGCGGCAGGAGTTTGGGAGGCCAGTGGTCCATCCCCCGACATCACAAGGCCTGCACTTGCGATGCAAATGGCTGTTCATGTATTGTTTGTTTTTTCTGGGCAGTGGTTAATTTCTTCCAACAGCAGGCATTTGCTTTAGTTTTACAGGGGTAGCCACTTGAACCCCCATGTGAAATGTTCTGCTGCTGCGCATGCAAAATGTAATAGGGCCTCATTACGAGGTCGGCGGTAAGGGGATAACGGCGCCGGTAAGGATGCCGGTGCCGTTAACCCCTTACCGCTGCATTACGAGGTCCCTTAGCGGGAGCCGCTAAAGGACCAGGGAGCTAACAACGTGCCCGTTAATAACCCATTCCCATTGAGCCCTATGGGGGCTCGAATGGGGATGGGTTCCCTGAATGGGGAAATACCGGGTCCTCCAAGGTTGGAATGACCTGGTAAGTCCCCATTCAGGGAACTCAGACCCGGTATGCCGAATGGGTGTAGCCATGGCGCTAATAGCACCATGGCTACCTCCATACTCGTAATGAGGCCCATAGACTGCAACACGTTGCCCTACAAACAAGTACAGGGACAGGGGTGCCCTTACCGCTGCAATCCTGGCCAACACTCCTACACAATAGCGAAAACTGCAATGAGCGGACTGCCACCAAAGGAAGTGCCGTATATGTACGACAATTTCACACTGTCGCTAATGTGGAGGAGTGACACCCGAATCAACATGCAAACGAACAGTTTACATAATTGGCGTTTGCCAGGTTCGTTTCCAGCCAATGCAAGCAAAAGGCTCACAGGTTTCTAAACGGATCCATTGTGTGCTACCACCGAAAAATCTGACAGCATCAGAATAAATGTTAACTACCCCAAATGTTGGTAACCCGTAATCTGACCTTTTCTGCAATTAACACCTTGCTGAGAATTAGGCCCTGAGACTGTCAACTCGTTTCACGCTGCCCAACGAAGAACTGCCCAATGGGGTGCTGCCCACCACTGACTTGGTTTGAAACACTTGTGTACGAGCGCAATATAAATAAAATATCAATGCAATTCAATTCAATGCACTGTAGTGGGTGCAATGGAGCGGGCCAGTCTGGCTGTCTGTGTGCATTCAACTGGCCCACCCTGTTCACTTTCACCCCGGGTGCCCGCCCCTGACCCCGCAAGATTCTGATAGGCTCATCAAAGTGTCCAGAAAACAGACCTGCATGCTCTATTCTCAGAATCAACCTTGAATTACTTCATTCAAGAAAAACGCACGTTCTGGCGCACATGTTGCAGCGATTACAGGCTCTCTTCCAAACACCAGCTGTAAAACACTTGGGGACTTGGACACAGCTGAGCTGCTGCATTAGCCTAAGAGTTAAACGCACCTTCCTCATCTCTATCCAGGAGCAGAAGCAGGAAACATACTCAGTTTACATGCCTGGAACGACTCACATGGAAATTCAGCTAAAGCCCCACTAGAGGAAAGGACCCGGGCGCAAATCACGCCAGGGTTTTGCGTCTTTTTCTAGGCCGCCCTCGGGTCCTCGCCTTTTTCCATCACCCGGTCCACGAAGTAATAAAAAGGCAATTTGGGCATTTTTTTTACATTTGGGACTTTCCAAACAAACTTTGCAGTTTGGGTTCTATGTACTGACCCTGCACGAATCACTTCGCCCCCGCCGCCCCCCACCTAATATGCTTAGGATGACCCAGCCATTTGCATCTACCTCCTCCAGTAGTGCATTCTTGCATGGGTTTGCAGATCAGCACGTGGTGCACGTATTTAAGCGCAAATGGGGATGCGCTTTGCAAACAAATGCACTTTTCACCCATTCGCTGAAATGTGCCTTGCATGGGGCAGAGAGATAACATCGCCACAGAATTCACCGAATCCTAATTCGTCTAATTTCTTTTAGACGAATTTGGCTGCAAATATATTTATTTTATTTTTTATTTATTGCATTTGTTACACGCCCAAACCCATGGGTATCACAGCGTTGGTTACTTAGAAGCTTCACTTATTACAGACTTAGGACACAGTGGGCCTCATTCCGAGTACGGCGCTAACCAATGGCGCTATTAACGCCTTGGTTGACGCCGTACCCGGACCGGCAGCGCCTTGGTGGATGGCGGAATCACCGCCCCATTCCAAGGTTGGCGGGGCAGTAATTCCCCATTCACCAAGGCTCTTCCCTATTCCCGAATGAGCCCCCATAGAGCTCAATGGGAAAGGGGAAGATGCAAATAACGGTGACCGTTCATTACGGTCACCGTTATTGGCTTGGAGGCCCCTTTGCGCCCTCGACTCTAACACCTGCTCAAAGCAGGCGTTAAGGGCGAGGGCGCAGAGGGAACTCGGAGTATGGCGGTAAGGGATTACCGCCACCGGTCTCGTTACCGGTGGCCGCTATCCCTTACCGCCATACTCGGAATGAGGCCCAGTGTAGTATTACCAATATTTCATCTCAAGCATGAGGGCTCGTGGCGAAGCAAGCACGAGAAGTTCCCCAGTGAAGCACGTCACAATACGAGACGACGTATTGTGCTTAGGGAGAGCAACATTCAAATGCTAACGTATTGCTCGGCAGCTGGTGGAGCCTGATAGCAAATATCTAGCATTTCCCTATACTTACATATAAAGTAATAAATATATATAAACTCACCTACCTGCCTCGTATCGTTCCTGACACTTGACGTGGCGACGAGGATTCGGGCTCCACCGCCTCCTTCTACCCGCGCGTCCCGTTTGCTGTTTCCAGGACGAGGTTTGCCTAAGGAACCGGGCCGCTCCGCTCTGTTTCCCCGAGCGTGGCAGTGGCCCACTGCAGACTATTGGCCGCTCCGTTCCCATGAACGTAGCAGCGGCCACCACTTAATCTCACTGCTGCCGAGCCAAGTAAGTGCAAGTGCTTCCGTTTTCGTTTCATGTGAAACCCAATGAACTTAATCTCCGCCCTCAACCTACTCAACCTGCCGTGCTGTGCTTATGAGAGTCAATTACCGTATAACATGGTATAGAGGGGCAAGGTACTGCAGTTTAGTACATTACGTGTTGTAGAGCGGCAAGTAAAATTAACACAGCACTCAGTGCATTTCAATGAGAGCACAAACATTCAATCGTGGATGTAAACAGGATCCCAAGGATATTACAGTAATACACTGCCATCACTGTGTGCATCCATAACCAAAACCAAGTCTCTAAAAAAAAAAAAAAAAAAAAAAAGGAAAGTTTCATCATGGCATTCAGTGGTGTTCCACCTCCCATGTTTTTCTTAACAAATGTAGGGGAACCCTCAATACCCTGGAAAAGATGGATCAAAGCATTCGAGCACTATGCAGGAGTAGTGTGCGGCCAGAATTGTAGTACAGAGAAAAGAAAATCTCTTTTGTTACACTGCTTAGGGCCTGCTGGACAAGAAAAATTTGAAGATTTGCCAGACCTGTCACCTGAAGAGAGTGCAGATTTGAATGACTATGAATGTTCAGTAAAAAAAATGGGCAAACATTATGAGAAGAAAATAAGCACTATCCTAGAACGGTACAAATTCGGAAAGAAGGTTCAAGAAGAGGGTGAAAGTGTCGAACAGTATATAACCAATTTAAGGAAATTAGCCAGAACGTGCAAGTTCAATGCACAACTAGATGAGAGACTACGAGACCAATCATGTTAGAGTGCAGAAGCAGCAAAGTGAGGGAAAAATTATGGGCTGAAGATGATCCACCCCTTGACATAGTTCTGAGGATAGCCAAAGAAGTTGAGCATACAGAAAAATGTGTTCAGGAACTAGAAAGCAGAATGCAGTCTGTAGAAAGTAAACAAGAAATCCCAAAAAACAATAGTGCTATGAATGTAAATAAGAGCAATGAATCAATAGCCCAAGTGATGGAAGTAATTAACAGCAAAGACAAACCAGAGAGATCTCGCAGATCATCATGGAATGAAAACAGAAGAGGTAGAGGTGGACCCAGAGTATATGAGAAAAGAAGGAGTCCACGTAGACAAAGAACTAACGCAAGAAGAAGAAATGAAGGAAAATGCTTTAGATGTGACAGTACTGCCCATTGGGCTGATAATCCGGAATGTCCAGCTTTGAAAATCATATGTGGTAAATGCAAGGGCAAGTGACACTATGCCAGCTGTTGCAAAGCATCGAATACCTCTATGAACTGGATTGGCAGTGATAATCACAGTGATGTTGATGATGATGAGTATGTGTTTGTTATATCTGATGAAGAACATGAAGAAGAAATGGAGAGTCCCAAAGCCACAGTGTGCATAGATGGAGTGGATATGCACATGATGGTTGATTCCGGTGCCAAATACACACTCATACCACAAGGAATGTGGGACAAAAGGAAACATGAATATTTGCATGAACCCTATATTCGACCCAGAGCCTATGGTGGGATAAAAATAGATATCATTGGATGGTTTTGGGGTACACTCAAATTTAAAAACAGAAAAGCAAATGGGAAGATTTACATTACAAAAACTGGGAGAATTCCTTTGTTAAACTGGACCCATCAAAGCAAACTCAAAGTGAAGTTGGATGCCAGTGCTGATGAATCAGTAATGAATATTGGGAGTGATGTAGCAAGGAAACATTTAACATATGAGGAAATAGAGGAAGTGATGAAGAAAGTTTTCAAGAATGAGATTGGATGTTTACGTGGATATTCGCATAAAATCAGGATGAAACCAGGATGTATTCCGGTGGCACAGAAAATGCGTAATGTTCCTCTTTCTATGAGAGAAGAAGTAAAGAAGGAAATAAAGAATTTAGTTGAGCAAGGTGTCATAGAAACCATTGATGCCAGCGAATGGGTGTCCCCGTTGGTTGTCTTAAGGAAGAAATCTGGGAAATTGAGAATATGTGTCGACATGCGAGAACTGAATAAATGTGTAATTCCGGACAGGCACCCACTCCCGAACATTCAAGAAATAGTTTCTACGATTGGTCCATCAAAGCGGTTCTCGACCCTTGATTTGACCTCAGCCTACCATCAGGTGAATTTACACAAAGAGTCTAGATGCATGACAGCATTTATTACACCTGACGGCCTATATCAGTACAAGAGACTACCTTTTGGGCTTATATCAGCTGCATCTGTCTTTCAGAAAATTATGCATAAACTATTCGAAGGAGAACATGGTAGTATATGTTTCCAGGATGATATATTGATACATGCTGTTGACCAGAAGACACATGATGAGAAATTGCAACATGTATACAAGAAACTGTGTGAAGCTGGCATGACTCTGAGTAAGGAAAAATGCAAGATAAATTGTGATATAATTGAATATTTGGGACATACCATATCAGCTGAGAGAGTAAGACCCAAGAAACAACTGTTGGATGCGATAGAGAATATGCCAAGGCCCAAATCTAAGGAGGAAGTACGTACCTTTATAGGTATGGCAGAGTACTATTCGAAATTCATGCGTAATTTTGCTATGCGCTCTGTTCCCCTCCGCGAGTTATTGAAGAAGAAAAAATTTGCATGGGACACAGAATGTGAAGAAGAATTTACATGGATAAAACATGAACTAAACAAAGCTCCGTCATTGAGGAATTTCATAAGTGGGGAAAAGACCATTATCACGACAGATGCCAGTAATGTAGGTCTTGGTGCGGTTGTCACGCAAGGATTTGATGGTAAAGAGAGATTGGTAGCCTTTGCATCCAGATTGCTGAAAGGAGCCGAGAAAACATATGCGGCTATTGAAAAAGAAATGTTGGCCATTAAATGGGCTGCAGAAAAGTTCCGGATTTTCATTTGGGGCACAGAGGTGGAGTTCCGCACGGATCACAAGCCATTGGTCCATGTTATAATGAATAAAGGATTGGACAATGTCTCGAATCGTATGAAAAGATGGGTCATACTCCTGCAAGAATATAACTGTACAGTGAAATATGTGGCAGGCACGAAAAATCGTGCTGCCGACTGTCTTTCAAGGCTCACTAATGTCTCAGAGGTAGATGATGTCGAAGATATGGAATCCGAAGTTGTGTTAAATATTGAAGGATTGTCTATATCAGAGAAGGAATGGAATGAAGCAGAGGATTCGGACCACACATTCAAAAAGTTGAAACGCATCATTTTGGACGGTAGTTCATTAACAAAAACCAAATATGAAGAAAATGGACTATTAGAATATTGGAAAGTTGCGAATGAACTAAAGGTGGAGAATGACAGAATCATGAGGAGTGACAGAATTGTTCCACCTGTAAGTCTACGTCAAAAGATAATTGAGTTAGGTCATGAGGGCCATCAAGGAATTGTAAAGACGAAGAGAAGAATACGAGATGAATTCTGGTGGCCAGGATACGATCTACAGGCTGAGAGAGTTATACGTGATTGTATCCTTTGCAAAGAGAGTGATAGGAGCTGTGTGAATGAGAAATACCCCATGGTGGTGACTGAACTCCCAGGTAACATTTGGGAAGACCTTGGTATGGATATAGTAGGTCCAATTTACAGTGAGGGTAAGCAACAATATTGTCTAGTAATTATTGACCTGTTGACTAGATGGGTTGAAGTCATGATTAAACCATGCATGACGGCTAAAATGGTGGTTGATTTTTTAAAAGAAGTATGTGGAAGGGAAGGTTTACCCAAAAGTATACTGACAGACAATGGAGTTGAGTTCCGTTCAAGAGAAATGCAGAAATTTTGTGTGGAGAATTCCATTGTACACAAGAAAAGCGCTATATATCACCCGCAAACCAACGGGGTGGTCGAGCGTTTTAACAGAGTGCTTAAAGGTGCTGTGCGATGGGCTTGGGCAAATGGTGTTAAATGGGAAGAAGCTGTTAGACAAAAGATTAATGCACACCGTTTGACAACACACTGCACGACTGGCCTGTCGCCATTTGAAATGAGTAGAGGTCGGAAAGCAAACACTAGGTTAACACCATCCTGGTTGAAAAGAATGACTGTGATAAGGAAAGATTTCGGAGATGCATGTCAGAACATAAGAACCATGCAGTTAAGAAATAAAAGAGCTCATGATGTGTCTGTAGGCACCAAGGGAAAAAGACCACCATTGAAAGTTGGAGGACGAGTGAGAATTAAACTTCCGCCTGTTTTAAGAGATGGTCCATGTAAATGGTCCAAACCTGTTGGAGTCATTGAAGTGTTTAAACATGCAGTGAGGGTTGAAGACGGAAGGGTGTGGAATATGGAGAGAGTATGTGTGTGGGACACTCCTACAATGAATGCATCTATGCATGAAGATCGTGAGAAACCAAAGAGAGGTATGAATGTTAATGGTGCTGGTGTTGTTGAGAAATGTCAGAGAGATGTAGTACGAGACAAAGAATCATCGATGATTTCCTTGCCAAAATCGAAAACACATATTTCACGTACTTCAAGAAGAGGAAGAGTCATTCGTGATCCCTGCGGATTGAAAGACTTTGTGTGGGAACACTAAGCTCAGAACTTTTGTAAAGAGTCAGAATAGTTGTGTCATCAATTAATGTAAGAAGGGGAGATGTGTAGTATTACCAATATTTCATCTCAAGCATGAGGGCTCGTGGCGAAGCAAGCACGAGAAGTTCCCCAGTGAAGCACGTCACAATACGAGACGACGTATTGTGCTTAGGGAGAGCAACATTCAAATGCTAACGTATTGCTCGGCAGCTGGTGGAGCCTGATAGCATATATCTAACATTTCCCTATACTTACATATAAAGTAATAAATATATATAAACTCACCTACCTGCCTCGTATCGTTCCTGACACTTCACACAGGTTACATACACATATTCAGTTAGAACCCCAGCGAGGGTCAACCAGAATGTAACAACCATTCTGATTGGCCCTCACCGGGGCTTTAACCAGCTGGGAATCCCTTGGCTGGGATTCCACTCCTTTCTTCCTGGTGGGGGCGTGGCAGCCCCTCAGCCCTTGAGGAGGCTCTTATCGGGGCCATCCCCGCTCCGAGCCTCCACACGGCTGGAGGCCGCCATCATCCCCCGCTGGAGACTCTGGTACATTGTTTTGGTTTTTTCCTCCCTCCCTCCCCTGCACACAATCCCCTCCCTACCCTCCCAACCCCACTTACTTTCGTATTTCTCTTTTTCGGGAGCAAACGCACTGGGAACACTTCTGTCCCCAGCACGTCCGCTCCTGATGGCCACCATGGAAAGGGAAAACGGATTCCGTTTTCCCTTCCCGGCGGCCATTTCCCTTGACATTTTTTCTTTTTTTTCTGTTCCGAAATGCCGCAGCATTTCGGAATAGAAAACATGCTATTAGTACCCCGGTCTGTTGGCCAGGGTACTAATAGCTATAAACCCCTCACCGCTGGGGCATTACTGAGTCAGTTAATGCCCCGGGGCCTTCGTTAAGGCCCCTGCTTTGCTATAACTATGGGCCTCAGCGGATTACCTGACTCGGTAATGCCCCAGCGGTGAGGGGTTTATTGCTTAATTACAACATGTTAAGAAACAATGGCGTGTGTGGTTACAACCTTAGTCGCATTTGTTAAAGATATGCGTGGGGGGAGGGCTGGATAATCGTGATAATAAAGAAAGGAGGAGGCCGGGGAGGGGTGCAGGGGTTCTACCTACCCCCCACATATATTTGCGGCCAAATGTAAAATAAGATTACAATTATTCGAGGAAATCGAACTGGACAAAAAATAAATCGAGCAAATCACATAGAAGTGTCTGCACTTGTTCTTTTTTGCAGGGCTTCTGCGCAATGTCTCAAAGGTGGGCAAGGCAGTGCAGGCTCGAGCCTGGCTCAAGCCAAACCTGGATCTTGCTAAGCAGTAGCTGAAGAACGAGCCAACCCCGAGCTGAACATTACCTCGAACCTCCTCTGTTTCATTTACTCCAAAGGAGAGACTCGAGGGGCGAGAGTGCAGCAACATTCCCAAACCCAGGCAGCCAACCAGATGTAAGACACCGCCTGTAGGCACTTGCATTGTGTGAAATGTGCTGGGGGCGGCCTCCTGGGCCCTGTGTGTAGCACAGCTCTAGTTGGTCCATGCGCACTGATGCTAACGCACAGAGACTCCTAAAGGGGGAACGAAGCAAGTCTGCAAGAAGGCCACTGCAGTAGCAGGCTGGCTGATGTTTTGTCCTCTGAGGCCTGGAGCCAACTCAGCAAGCAGATACGTGGATTAGGACTGCCTTGACAGGGTGGGGAAAGTGGGGACGGCAATGGGGGGCACTTTGCTAGTGCTTTAGGTTGTGGAGTAGGGTAGTGCTGCCTCCCAACACAAGTACAGAAAACTCTGATGGGGCGCACAGAGAGCTTGTGTGTTCTCATGAGCAGCACAACAACAGGTGGTCTGAATAACAGGTACTTGCACTGACCCTGTCCTGCCTCGCTCAGTTGCTGCATTATTGCAGGAGCCAATTAGAAATTGCAGACAAGCATACTTGCTTTTAGCCCTGTCTGCTCAGGGCTCGCTTTCCATTTAAGAAAATGTGAGCCAGCAACAAGGCTGGTGAAGTTGCACTTGGGCAGTGCCACCACGGACTGCGATGGAGTGGACTTTAACAACCCAATTGCCTGATAAAGGTAAACGGTGCTGCGCGCCAAAGGAAATATCCACTTTACTAATTGTACTTCTAGGCCCTTGTTATCGTCCATAAATTCAACCAATCGCTGCCCGGTTTCTTTCCATCTGCCCATAAATCTGGCTTGATCTGGAAAGTGGGCTCCAATGATAATAGGCTCAGCAAATCAGGCATCATAGAAACAAATCCATGGAGTTTCTTGTCCCTGAACATTAAGTGAGACTTCTGCCCTGGGATAAGGATTCCTGTCAACAATGGACACGAGTCCCATTAAGAAGCCATCTTCCTGCTTTTTTCATATACAAATGATAGGATCATTGCTGCTTGCTTGCCCCCTGGGTCTAAGGCCTGGGTGCTATTTAGGTTGAATCTGACCAGGACTTGGAACTAGCCTGTGAAGTGGTTTGCTTCGAAACTTCAGAATTGAATTACGGAACCTCATTTGAAGAGTGAGTATGCAACTGGTACCTATATCAGAGTTTTGCTGATTTTTCTATCTCTCAAATGGTGACTCTTCTAGGTTAAATCGGTCATTAAAATAAGAAGGACGCATTGATTTATTTTCATTTTCTTTATCTTCTGAGTTAAGTCGATGGTTCTCATCAAATTGGCCTCTATGTGTTCTGCTATATCTCTCTCTGTCCTTTCAAGGAGCTCTATCCCGGCCACTCTTCAGGCAAAACACTAGATGGAAAAAACAGTGAGGTCATCTTTCCTTGGGACCCCCTTTGGTTATTTTCTCATTCATGTGTTTTCTTATATCTGCACCTGGACTCCCTTCTTCACCAAGTCATGTCTTTTGGTTCCAAATATTCCTCCCAGAATGTTAATTTCTGATCGGATGTATACTAATTGACCTTTTCACAATTGACCGCAGGAGAATTGACCATCTGCATAAGTGATCGTGAAATGAAAATCAATTAGGACATATATGCGGGGGAAACCCCCGCAACTCCCCACTCAATCCAAACCTCCTGCTACCACTACTCAATCCCATTATATTATTTATTACCCCAAACCCACCCCAGGCACACATATAAAAAGTTAAATAAAGGTAAAGGTCAATTGTGCAGAAGGTCAATTAGGAACACCATTATTAGGTCAATTAGGACAAAAGGTCAATTGTAAAAGGTCATTTTGGGTAACACATTACTGAGCAGCCTTTTCCTGTTGGTATTGCTGATCTCACCGTACTGGCTTTTTGGTAGATACCAGATATCACAACAGCCTCCCCACATGCTCTTGTTGACCCACCTTTGCATCTCGGAAGGTAATGCTTGAACTCCTCATAACTGTTTTTCCTGTGATATCTTGCACCTTGTTTAGTTTAGTTTAGTTTAGTTTAGTTTGTTTATTTATAGAGCGCGTCCGAACCCTCAGGTAGCTGGGCGCATGATCATGTGGACAACATAGTTACATATCGTTACGCGAGGCAAGAAGGTGCATAATACATTCAATCAAAATACAGTCATGGCATAAGATAAATATAGTATAAAGTGAGGGACCGGGTTACATGGTGGTCCGTTACAAGAGATAGTTAAGACATACGGTAGAAATTGGTGGAATGAGGAGACCTGGGAAGTGTGTGGGTGCATGGCAAAGAGATTAGGCAGAAAGCCAGGATTTCACCATGGCTCTGAAGGGCCAGAAGGAGGCTTCCGTTCTGATTGTGAGAGGGAGTGTGTTCCAACATTGCGCTGCAAGAACTGGGAAGCTGGAACCTCCTGCTGTTTTTTTATTGAATTTGGGAACCTTTAGTTGGTGCAAGTAGGGAGTTCTAGTGGGTCTAGTAGTGCTGTGTCTAGAGAATTTGTCAGATAGGTAGCGTGGGGCAGTCAATGACAGGCACTTGTGCGTGATTACTAAAGTTCTTAGCTTGATTCTATCTCGAATTGGGAGCCAGTGGACTTCTTTGCTAGCCGTGGAAATGTGGGCCTTACGCGGGAGGTTGAGAGCGCATCTTAAGGCATTGTTTTGAAGAATCTGGAGTCTGTTCAGATTTTTAGTGGTGGTGCCCAGATAAAGTGTGTTACAGTAATCTAATTTGGACAATATCAGCACTCTGGATAAGGTGAGGCAGCTGGAGGTGGATAGAAAAGGTCTACAGGCATTGATCAGTTTGTCGGTATAGGTGGTGGATGAGATGGTGGCATTTATTTGTTTTTTTTTGTGAAAGGGTGGAGTCGAGGTACACACCTAGTGTTTTGACCTCTTTGGAGACTTTTATGATGTTGCTATCAATGGTGAAAGATTGGTACCTAGAGTCGAGTTTGTTGAGGAGGGCCTGGGAGCCTACGATAAGCAGTTCCGTCTTATCGTCATTGAGGCAAAGACTGTGTGTGGCCATCCAGGCTTGAATTTCTAGATAGATTTCGTTAAGCTTTGCAACATCTTCTTCATAGCATCCCGTGAGTGTGATGAGGACCTGGGTGTCATCTGCGTAATTAGTGTAGCTGACACCCAGATCGTGAAGACGGTCGAAGAGAAGCTTAGTGAATATGTTGTAAAGTGTGGGGGATGTGCAGGACCCTTGGGGTACTCCACATAGAATTGGGATAAGGTCAACAGCTGCTGAGGGGGCGAAGACCCTAGTCAACCTGTCAGACAGAAATTACTGAATCCAATTGGTGGCATTCTGCGAGAATGCAGCAGCCGCCGAGAGGTGTTGTGTGAGGGTTTGGTGGTCAACCAGATCAAAAGCAGCGGAGAGATCCAACAGCAGCAAGATGGCCAGATTGCCCTTGAATTTGGCTTTATCCATTTGGATTTTTAGATGCAGGAGGGCGGTTTCAGCCCCGTACCTGGCTCTAAAGCCGGATTGTTGCAGGCCTAGGAGTTTAGTGTCTTCCAAATGCTGTTGTATTTGGAGGTTGGCTACTCTGTCTAATATTTTGAGTAGAAAAGGGACTGTGATGATGGGTCTATAATTCGTGGGGGTGTTGGGGTCTAGGTTTGTTTTTTTGAGAAGGGGGAGGACCCACGCTTCTTTGATGTTGTTGGGGACCACTGAGTTCTTGAAGGAGGAATTGATCAGTGCGGTGATGAGAGGAGCTAGGTCTTTAGCTCCGTCTTTGATGACGGAAGCGGGGCATAGGTCACCTTTGCAATTGGAAGGTTTAAGGCTGGCGATTATCTTAACTACTTCCTCCTCAGTGACAGGAGAGATGTGGAAGAGGGGGCAGTTGGGAGGGGTGGGGTCTTTTTTGCTATTAAGGTTCTCTTTGGCGGTGAGGTTGGCTTTTTTAGCTTCTATCTTAGCCTGTCAAAGGGCACTTTTGTTGGATAGGGCTAGTTGGATATTATTACACCAGGCCTTATCTTTAGTGCAATCCTCAGTAGGTGGCAGTGGTGATTCAAGTTCTCTTAGTATAGAGAATAACTCTTTCGTGCCAGATTTGGCGTTGTGTATTCTCATGTTGTTGCCATTTTGGTGCCATTTTGTGGCCAGATAGTTAACTTTGCAATAGAGTTGTCTCGTTTCCCTCGGCTCTAATTGCTGTGCTCTGAATGTCTAGCAATCGCTTTTCTGGTCGATTCCCCACTTGCTCCAGCATACTTTTTTTTTTCAAGTGCAGGTATTGCCAGTTGGATTTTCCGCTCGTTGCGCTTATTGCATATTCCAGGTTTGTAATTGTGCTCTAAACTGGCCCCATTGCACTTCATGCAGTGTGCAGTGCTTGCCACTCCCACTCAAAATGAATGAAGAGAAAGTGTGGATCCTCCCTTAGCTGGTCTTTTTTTTTGCAGTACAGAGGTAGGTACATTGCGGGGTAAACGGGCTGATGCTACCACATCTCTTGATTGTGAAAGGGCCTCTTGGTGTCAGCCATTCTCCTGGCATCGCTAGTGCCTCTTTGAAGGCCTATATTTGTTGCTATTCTATTCGAAGCGGAACCATGTGCTGGTCAATTTCCCCTAATCCTATTTCAAATAGTCCACATAATGTGTAAAAAATATGCAATGTTGTTAATTGTACATCATAAATAAAAATTCACTAGCAATGAATACAATGTGTACATATAAAAAATAAAAAGCAATATTTGTACATCACTTATTGACACTGACAAAACAATACAATTATTTCACACTAGTTTGACAATTGCCAAGGCTTATTTGGTTCTAAGTATTTTCATCCCATCTGTTGACCCGGTCGAGTTGTCAGAGGTTGTTGGAGTTGGGGCTGGCCGTCCATCAGCATTGGTAAGAACACCGCCATCTTTGATAGTTGCTTTTGTTCTTTTTATAGGGCTCGGTGGGAAACACTCATTTTGCTGATTGTAATGTTGGTCTTGGGCTGCTCGTCCGCTTTCCTTCTTTAGGGAGTGGGTCCTTCCGATTCCACATCTCACCTTCTCCAATATGTATGCTAAATGATGACCAGGCCATGGATATTTTCTAACATGCTTTATTAAAAATAAATTTGATCAAAGGGTGTATCAGGCAAATTACTTTTCAGTGTTAAGAAAAATATGAAAGGTCACGTGTTTCATATCAAAGTGAAAAATAAATGCTCAGGATTGTGGCCATTGAATAAATTCTCTATGTTAAACTGCACCAGAAGCTTCATCTTCAGGTGGATAAAGGAGACCTCCCTGACCTCAGTCTGTCCTCCGCTTCATAATGTCCTCTTTCAGAGTTCCCTCTGAGCTTCAGGATTTTCTTTACTGCTGGGATCGACTTTAGACTCAGAGTTTTTGCTTTCTTTTTATTTTCAGGGTTCAAATTGGTCTTCGAAGCACCCACTAACTACTTCAAAAGATCAAGACCACGAAGGTTTTGGCGCTATATAGAAGGATACAGTACTATAAAGTGCATTGTTGTAGGTCTGAAAAAAGCCCACATACTAAGAGATTATGTAATTGCTGTACCCTTATCACCTGTTCCAGATCACAAATGAATGACAAAATGAGGAGCCGGCCTTGGTTACCTCAGAGATCCAGCGTCACCTTTCCTTCTGGTGATGGGCTAACAGATCACACCGACATTGGCGGATCTGGCTAGGGCTCCTTGAATGAGGTCGGACAGAAAAGAAGAGCCCCCCGGGAAAGCCTACTCGCACCTGGTATGGAAGTATCAAGGTAGAGTGCGTGTGGGCCCTGAAGGAAAACAGTGGTGGGTTGTCCAACTCCAGGCCTTGAGGGCCAGAACTCTGACATGTTTTCAGGATATCCTTCATTCATTTTCAGGAGGAAAAATGTGCACATATTTAGAATCACTGTATGCAAATTTAGCTCATGAATATTAATGAAGGGTATCCTGAAAACCTGGCATGGATCCGCCACTCGAGGCCTCGTTTTGGACAAGGTACGGTTAGAGAGAGGGAGCAACAGCGATGCCTCGACTTCCAGTGGGGTCCAAAGCCAAAGCTTACTTACACTTGGTGGGCTGTGATACCTGAGAGCGCTATGGAGGAGCATATTGGTGCATGGGGCAGCTATGATGACGTGCAGAGCTGTTGGGAGTCCTGGAACATTTGTGTGTGAAAAGGGGGGCACCGGAGTCCTGGGTGCTCACTTGTTTATGGCTGGGAGAGTCTGTCAACTGCCCCATGGGTGTTTTGGAAGTTGTCCAGACACATGAAGCAATCTGCACAGGCTGAGAGGAAGATAGGCGGAGAGGAGACATCTCAGTGGGGAAATAGCTCAGGGGCAATGTGGAGTAACACAGGTTCGATCCCCAGGTCCGCGCTTAGAAACCTTTGGGTATTAAGCGTGTTATAAATAACCAATTATATAATTATAATTTAGTACTCTCTTGAGGTTGCTCACTTAGCTCGTGTGATGGCTGAAAAGGTTTCAAATCCTAATGCATCCTCTAATGGCCAAAATAAGCCCTGCTTCCCCGGCACGCTCTCACTCATCACGCTGAAGCGCAGGAGCTGGAGCCAGCCCAAGCCAGGGTGGAAATCAGGACTGCAAAGAGGAGAGCAGCCTCGGAAACAGGCCTTCTCAGTCCACGGCCCGAGACTCTGGAATTAAATGCCACTGCACATCAGTCCTACCTTCTACTGCTCTGATCCAGGACAGAAGTCAAGAGTCAACCCTCCAGACGACATCTACCCCAAGAACACGTGCAAGCCGATCAGGCATGTTTGCAGTGTGCTGATAATGGATAATAACTGCCCGGTTGGATAACTGCGAAGTATGCATGGCATGCGGTCGCTGATAGCACTGAAGGGGCCCGTCCCTTTCTCTCAAGAAGGCAGGTACTATTGTTTGTGCGTGGGGCCAGAGGGCAGGGGTCTGTAACCCCGACTCTCCAGATATTTCGTACTACAACTCCCATCAACCCTCAGCATTGACTGTGTTGGCTAAGTCTGATGGCAGTTGTAGTCTAAAACATCTGAAGAGGCAAAGGCTGCAAACGCCTGCTATGGGGGAACCACTCTTATCACATGTATCTTAGAGACAATTTAACAGTCAAAAGTTTAAAGCAACAGGGGAAAAAATGACTGCGAGGGGGCCTACAGGGATAAAGAGGGAAGGCAGAAAAACGGCCACGTTGGTGTTTTCTCTGCATAACCAATAAACCCTCCATCCCCTTCCCCCCTTCCCAAGGCAACACGAAAAAGTGCACCGAGGATCGGAGCCCAAATAGAGACGCGGACTCGATACCAGGAAAGTCCGCGGACACGGGGGGGCGGGGTCCGCGGAAATGGGAGGCGAGCTGGCTCTGCTAAAGTGCGCAGTGCGGTGGGCACCGCAGGAAGTAGATGGGTTTCTGCCGCTCTAATTCCAGCCTCTGTGCCCCATTAGTTGTGTAATTATGTGTAGCCGATGAATTCGCGGTGCCCACTGCCTTCAGACTCCCATTAAATTAGCTTGCGTCCCCCCGGGGCACCGTTACTGCCAAGGACCGATGCATTAAAAAACACGAGATTAGAACGCATCTTCCAAACTGTTATCAACGCAAGTGTCTCTAAAAGGAGATTGGGAACAGCACCCCTCTTTGGATAAACGCCCCCCACCCTGAGCAGTGCAACCCATCTGCATCACATTGTGTGCGCGCGCTGGGGTCACCCTGCTATCTCCCCGCCCCCCTCGCTCGGCCCCCCCACCAAGGTCTCCGGGAACTGCATATCCGTGGGACACGTTTTTCTTGAACCTCTTGAGGCGCGTCTGGCCCTGACAGTGAACCCCCGCACCATCCGGCCTCCCCACAAACTGTCAGACTGAGTCAAAACACAGTCAATCCAAGCGATCTGCGGCAGTTCCGACTTCCACAGCAACTCTGTAAGTGCCAGTCAAACATACATTGTTAGTCTAGACATGTGTTGGTGGCACACCTTGCCATGCTCAAAATCAGATGGCTCGTTGGTGGCCTGAACTCTCTCCAGTTCCTAATTTAAACGGCTCCACATTATGCAGTATGGTGGTAATTCTGCCAGGGATAATTCCTCCATTATCGGGAGGAAATACCACCAACCGCATGCAGGAGGTATTTCTTCCGGGCTTCCACAATACGCCTGATTCGATTGGCACTGTAAAAATAGCGGTAAATCAATTACAGCCATCTTTGACTGCTCCCGCCATGCTTGTAATGAGGCCCTAGATCTTCTGTCCTCGAATCACAGGACCAGGACTCCAAAATACTGGGAGGCCCCTCTAGAAGAGGCAGTGGAAAACTGGCAGGAGCCCTGCATTCTGGAGCACGTCCACCATTTTGTTTCAGGACACCTACCTTGGTTGTTGTGAGGTGCTGAAGGCTCGCATGTGCCAACGTACTCGGGGCTCCTCTGCTAGGCTGCTTGGGGGAAGGCCAATGACAGTTGGCATGCTCTGCAGAGCCCGCCCTCCAGACCCATCAAAATACTGCATCCCAAATAATGCATAATGGACCCCATTCAGAGTTCGGCGGTCCAGAAAGAAAGTGCCGGTATCCGTAAATACCGGCACTTTACCGGACCGCCCAACTGCAGGTTTTCCGGTGGGGCACCAGGGTTACCTCCAGCTAAATGCTGGAGGCAAGCCAGGTGCCCTACCAGCCAAAAAAGCCCTCGCTTGGCAGTGATTGTAATTGTTTATTTATAGAGCGCTTATAAAAAGGTGAAGTGCTTCAAAGCGCTTCAAGGTGGGACGGGAACAGAGGAATACAGATTCTTAGGCCTTGACATTTCCGAATGATCTTGCAAAAATGACTAGCAAACTTGGCTGACGGCTTTACTACAAGTGCAGGTGTAAGACAAAAAGGAAGGAGCGCAGGGGGAGGAGAGGGAGAAGAGCATACAGTCTGGAAGCTACAGTACTCGACCAGCGACGTTTCATGTAGTCCACGTGCGTGACAGATGGTACGATAAGGGGGGGAACCGTGGCGGACCAAACCCGGTACATTTTAGGTAACATAAGTTCCAGACATGGAATGAAACGGGGGGAACAAGTGCGCACAGACACGGACCTGGGTTAAGTGCTGAGATGTTGCCATTCACAAGGAATGAGTAAAAAAGTGCAGAAGAGGTGGGTGGAGTGCAGAGGCCTAGGGGCAAGTGCGAGGACTGGCGGGGGCTCCTGAGACCTGTGTGGTTCTGGGGGTGCAGCAGGCGACCCGTCAGCAAATGGAGCTGAGTTAGGGAGAGGGCAGTAGGCATGAGTAGAGAGGGGGTTAACAAGGGAGAGGGACAAAGAAAGAGAAAGACAAGAGGAAGGTGTTGAGGACTTTCTAGAACTTAAGGTGATCAGGCTCAAGACGGAGAGAGGCAGGGAGGCTGTTCCAGAGGAAAGTGCCTGCAGAGGAAAGGGATCTGCCCCCAAATCTATGTAATGACGGAGAATCGCCTCATGTAGTCCGATGGGACTCGATGAACAGGGATATACACCGTATCGCTGGCACCCGTAATCTGGCAGAAGTGCCGGTGAAGTTAAGTACCGGATGCCGGTACCGCCAGGATACCAGCATAGTCGGAATGAGGCCCAGCCACGCTAAAGACCACGCAGCTTTGCCTGCGTTTTACACTTTTCTTTCCACTAGTGGAAAGGTTTCACATTGCACAGTGGGGGCCCTTGGTACGGAAGTGGGCGTGCCCCCCTCCATGCAATTTGGGTCTTAAATAACAAATGACAACAGTGTCACAAGCTCCTCCACTGGACCAGCAGGTAGGCAATTGTCTCCGCGTGTTTCCCCTAAGCGGGTAAACATATGTGCTTAGCTGTTTTTTCTAATTTTTACATTCATTGTTTTCTTATAGCAATTTTTAAGCGCGGGCGGATCCGGAATGCGAACCTCTGTCGCTCTGCAGGTTCTGCTTGGAAGACCAGCACGTTGCCCCTGTGCTATCCTCTGTTCACGTGACAATACATGTCTCATTTTTGTATAGAGTTCTATGCCACACGCCTAGCGTTTCTTAGTGCTGTAAAGGCTACTCAGTGTATCAACCTTGAAAGGATGAAGTGCTGGCTTGACCCGGAATTAAACCTGCTAACATGTCACCAGCATCTCACATCCACTTCGGAACACTGTGGAATTACAGGCAATTGACCGACGTGAACAACAGCGCACCTACGTGTTTGTGATGGAGCCCGGCCCAGCAACGCCCTGCTCTATCGGTGTGGTAGCTGGATGACGCTAATATATATGCCAGCAATCATTCATTCCATTTGAGAGGCAGTAGTCCAGTACTGGTTTTAACTCGCATTTTAAGACTTGTAGTACTGCGTTTATAATGAAAAAATGCAGGACTGATATCCCAGAATGTGAAGTTAAAACCAGGAATGGATAATGTTGGCATGTATGTCCTAAGGCCATTCACAGGTCGCAGTGTGCAATGGTCTGTAGGTTACCCTGCCTGCTGGAAACAAATGCCCCGAGTTTTCTGTGCAAGTAGACCTCAAAACCAGCCAACCACCTTTTGGGTGCCTGTGGTCTTGTGGATTCTGGGCCATGCTGAAACAGACGGTAGGATTCTGCACATTCTCTGCACACATCACCCTTTCCACCTTCTCTCCAGGCGCTGCAGTTTCACACTCCTGTTAAGAGGGTGGCAGGAGTCTGAACCCAGAATACGCACGCTGATTGGCTGGTTTATTGATCGACAAGCACTCTGCTGAGCCAAGGAGGGTCCGGCACTGCTAAGAGGAACATGTGATGTAAATACCCATTGGCTACTGAAGGTCATATTGTTATTCACACCTGGATTTCCAAAGGCCGGATATTCCAAGAATGAGGAACCTGCACAGCAAAACCTCAGTGTCCTCATTGTTTAAAACGTGTTAGGTGCCTCGTCTCCACTCTCTACTGCACACCCGCCCTGCTATCACCAATTACCACTTACAGGTATACTTAGCCGCAGGCAGAGTGACAAACTGAAACCAAAGTGTGATGGCTGGAACGCTCCAAAGGAATCAGACCCACTGACATTTCTCTGTGCAAAGGTCCATACCATCACTTGTTAGCCAGCCTGCACTATTACAGAAGGGCACCTACTGTATGCAAACCAGTCTTGGTCCGGCCCTCCAATGGGAGCCGTCTTACCGGAACCACTCAGGCAGGCCCACCCTACATGGCAACCAACGCATTCCCGGACACGTCTACCCGGGACTACTCAGGCAGGCCCCCCTACATGGCAACCAAAGCATTCCCGGACACGTCTACCCGGAACTACTCAAGCAGGCCCACCCTACATGGCAACCAAAGCATTCCCGGACACGTGTACCCGGAACTACACAGGCAGGCCCCCCTACATGGCAACCAAAGCATTCCCGGACACGTGTACCCGGAACTACTCAGGCAGGCCCCCCTACATGGCAACCAAAGCATTCCCAGACACGTCTACCCGGAACTACTCAGGCAGGCCCACCCTACATGGCAACCAAAGCATTCCCGGACACGTGTACCCGGAACTACACAGGCAGGCCCGCCAAACATGGCAACCAAAGCATTCACGGACACGTCTACCCAGAACTACTGAGGCAGGCCCGCTCTACATGGCAACCAAAGCACTCCCGGACACGTCTACCCAGAACTACTCAGGCAGACACGCCCAAAATGGCAACCAAAGCATTCCCGTACACTTCTACTCGGAACTACTCAGGCAGGCCCGCTGTACATGGCAACCTAAGCACTCCTGGACACGTCTACCCAGAACTACTCAGGCAGGCCCACCCAAAGTGGCAACCAAAGCATTCCCGTACACTTCTACTTGGAACTACTCAGGCAAGGCCATCCTACATGGCAACCAAAGCATTCCTGGACACGTCTACCCGGAACTACTCAGGCAGGCCCACCCTACATGGCAACCAAAGCACTGCCGGACACGTCTATCCAGAACTACTCAGGCAGGCCCGCTCTACATGGCAACCAAAGCACTTCTGGGCACGTCTACCCAGAACTACTCAGGCAGACCCACCCTACATGGCAACCAAAGCATTCACGGACACTTCTACCCGGAACTACTCAGGCAGGCCCGCCCAAAATGGACACCAAAGCATTCCCGTACACTTCTACTCTGAACTACTCAGGCAGGCCCGCTCTACATGGCAACCAAAGCACTCCCTGACACGTCTACCCGGAACTACTCAGGCAGGCCCGCCCAAAATGGCAACCAAAGCATTCTTGTAACCTTCTACTCGGAACTACACAGGCAGCCCCCCCTACATGGCAACCAAAGCATTCCCGGACACGTCTACCCGGAACTACTCAGGCAGGCCCGACCTACATGGCAACCAAAGCATTCCTGGACACATGTACTTGGAACTACTCAGGCAGATCTGCCCTACATGGCAACTAAAGCATTCCCGTACACTTCTACTAGGAACTACTCAGGCAGGCCCGTCCTACATGGCAATCAAAGCATTCCCGGACACGTGCACCCGGAACTACTAAGGCAGGCCCGCCTGTCATGGCAACCAAAGTATTCCCAGACACGTCTACCCAGAACTACTCAGGCAGGCCCGCCCTACATGGCAACCAAAGCATTCCCGTACACTTCTACTCAGAACTACTCAGGCAGGCCCGCCCTACATGTCAACCAAAGCATTCCCAGACACGTCTACCCAGAACTAGTCAGGCAGGCCCGCCTTACATGGCAACCAAAGCATTCCCGTACACGTGTACGTGGAACTACTCAGGCAGGCCCGCCCTACATGGCAACCAAAGCATTCCTGTACACTTCTACTCAGAACTACTCAGGCAGGCCCGCTCTACATGGCAACCAAACCATTCCCGGACACGTCTACCCGGAACTACTCAGACAGGCCCACCCGACATGGCAACCAAAGCATTCCCGGACACGTCTACCAGGAACTATTCAGGCAGACCCGCTCTACATGGCAACCAAAGCATTCCCGTACACGTGTAAGTGGAACTACTCAGGCAGGCCCGCCCATCATGGCAACCAAAGCATTCCCGTACACTTCTACTTTGAACTACTCAGGCAGGCCCGCTCTACATGGCAACCAAAGCATTCCCGGACACGTCCACCCGGAACTACTAAGGCAGGCCCGCCCGACATGGCAACCAAAGCTTTCCCGGACACGTCTACCCGGAGCTACTCAGGCAGACCCGCCCTACATGGCAACCAAAGCATTTCTGGACACGTCTACCTGGAACTACTCTGGCAGACCCGCCCTACATGGCAACCAAAGCATTCCTGTACACTTCTACTCGGAACTACTCAGGCAGGCCCGCCCTACATGGCAACCAAAGCATTCCCGGACATGTGTACCCAGAACTACTCAGGCAGGCCCGCCTGACATGCCAACCAAAGCATTCCCGGACACGTCTACCTGGAACTACTCAGGCAGACCCGCCCTACATGTCAACCAAAGCATTCCTGGACACGTCTACCTGGAACTACTCAGGCAGACCCGCCCTACATGGCAACCAAAGCATTCCCGTACACTTCTACTCGGAACTACTCAGGTGGCCCGCCCTACATGGCAACCAAAGCATTCCCGGACACGTGCACCCAGAACTACTAAGGCAGGCACGCCCTACATGGCAACCAAAGCATTCCCGGACATGTGTACCCAGAACTACTCAGGCAGGTCCGCCTGACATGCCAACCAAGGCATTCCCAGACATGTCTACCCAGAACTACTCAGGCAGGCCCACCCTACATGGCAACCAAAGCATTCCCGTAAACTTCTACTCAGAATTACTCAGGCAAGCCTGCCCTACATGGCAACCAAAGGATTCCCGTACACTTCTTCTCGGAACTACTCAGGCAGGCCCGCCCTACATGTCAACCAAAGCATTCCCAAACTCGTCTACCCGGAACTGCTCAGGCAGACCCGCCCTACATGGAAACCAAAGCATTCCTGGACCCGTCTACCTGGAACTACTGAGGCAGACCCACCCTACATGGCAACCAAAGCATTCCCGGACACGTCTACCCGGAACTACTCAGGCAGACCCGCCCTACATGGCAACCAAAGCATTCCTGGACTCGTCTACCCGGAACTACTCAGGCAGACCCGCCCTACATGGTAACCAAAGCATTCCCAGACATGACTACCCAGAACTACTCAGGCAGACCCACCCTACATGGCAACCAAAGCATTCCCGGACACGTCTACTCGGAACTACTCAGACAGGCCTGCCCGACATGGCAACCAAAGCATTCCCGGACACGTCTACCAGGAATTACTCAGGCAGGCCCACCCTACATGGCAACCAAAGCATTCCCGTATACAGCCCTTTTGAGACACATACCTTGTCCATGTGCAGTCCCAAAGACCTTGTTGAGAGTTCTCATAAATCTTTCGGCCTCGCCATTCGCTCTTGTAGGTGTTATCTTCCTATGGTGACTACCACACATATGCATAAAGGACACAAAACCATCTCCCTAAAATAGGGGTCCATTGTCTGAACACACTTCCTCCAGCAGCCCATGTACTGCAAACACCTTCTGCATCACAAGTATGCCATCCTGTAGGGCTGTGGAGGCCACAAACTCAACCTCAGGGTACCTGGACCACTGGTCAATCATCACCAGAAAATGGGTGTCACTGCTGGTGGATCCAAAGTCATCATCTACCACCTCCCACAGTTTACAACTTCTTATGTATTCAATTCTGGGTTCCTCATGCATCGGAGCCGCCGCCTGACACCACATGCAGCCTTTCACAAATTCGTCCACTCTCTCCTCCAAACCAGGAAAGGGCACCTTCATCCTCTGGCATGCCTTAGTTTTGGCTGGCCCCTGATGGCCATGGTGGGCCAATTCAATTACCCTTGGAATGAGCTCAGGGGGTATCACCAACCATGAGTCCCTCAACAACAAACCATCTTGAGTGAACGTCAGTTCATTGTTGATGCACTATAGCTGCTCTAACGCCACACGGGCACTGTTTGTACAGACTTGCGAGCACACATTTCCATTTTCACCTAGTGATGGTGTAGAGGAGTAGCCAACTGCCTCTGCAGGAAGTCCTGCTCCCCTCCCACCTATATGCTGGAAGCCTGAAATTGTGCCATGCTTGACACCAGCGGTTTTGACCATTCCGCTGTATATATTCCAGAGAAGGTATCCACTAAGAAAACCCTATCAGATGTATTCTTGAAGAGTTGACAATCTCATGGAGGAAGTCCCTGAAGAAATATGAAATAACAAGAAAAGGAGCTGGTGACGTCACAAGAAACTAACGTGAGGCATGGAGAAGACAGACTGAAAAGGAGAATGAGAAGACTGACTGAAAAAGAGAATGTATGGATCTTATAGAAACTGATGACGAAGTAAAGAATTGATAAAACTTTCATATGTGAAAATTAAATTGCATGTGTGAAGAGCACCGCAAAAAATGCAAGTCGTTCAATAACTGTACAGTTGCAGTAGCGCAAGTAGACTACGCGATCATAGAAGCTGGCTATACGTAGTGAATAGACTGCAGGCGGAGCTGCCAATGTACAGAAGCTGTACATCGGTGTCACAACTTTAGTAAGTTCAAACCCATGGAGAGAAGGGCAGAGGACTGTGTCAAAGCAAAGAATGCACTGGTATTGTGGAAGAAGCTGCAAGGGCTGTCTGGCCTGGTGTCAAAGCTGAAGCAGCCAAGAGTGGTTACCTATTCTTGAAGGCAGTGAATGTGAGATGCTGAATCATCCCTTGTTAAGGTGCAGAGAAAAAACACCATGAGTGGCAAACTTTATTAATTTAAGCCAATTAAATGCTGCAAGATGGGCCGAATTGTGGTCTCCTGTCATGTGAGCCAATGATGAAAGTAGAGTTAGGCATGCAGTTCCAGAACTATGATAGCATGTGCTCACACTCCCCTATATTCTCAGAGGCAAGGATACTTTTCAAGGCCAAGTTCAAAGACAATTTTCATGGCAGAAGAAGTGGGTAATGAGAGATGATGGGCTAATTGGGTGGGGAGGTCCAGTCAAGTCCACCTCCTGACACCTGGGTTATGAGTTTACGTGCTGCTAGTGAGCAGAATGTTCCAGACTGGCACGAGCATGCCAACCAATTGTAGAGGGCCACATAACGAAGGGCCTTATAGTTTGAGAACCAATAATACGCTGTGTACCTAGTAATCATTGAAGATGATTTGCACTAGGGGTGGGCATGAGATGTCCACCTGATAGTAGATGTCCAATCACAACCCAACCCCTTATAGAAAGTATACTTAGATGGCCCCTTGAGCGCATCACAACAATCGTATTTTTTTTGTATTTGTCACATAGTATGACATCACGCATGACAGATTTTTACTATGTAAGTGTGATTTTTTAATGAAATGCTTTGAGAATGCTTGTGCGACGTCCGTTGATGTCCGTTGTAACTCCCTTTTTAGACAATTGATAATAAAACAGATGAACTTGCGATCTTCCTCAGCTGGTTCCGTTATTTGGTGTAAGAGGTACTCTGCTTCCCATCCACTTCATGATACGCTACCCAAAGGACCTTACGTTCATGTGGTAGCGGTGTTGGATAGTTTCAAAAGATCCAAACCAGGTTGTCTCCAGATTTTCAGACGATCAGGCATCCTCTGCCATCTAGCCGGCAGATCGCAGGCTTTCTAATGGAGAGCAGCCGAATAGAAATCTTGCAAGAAGAATCGAGATGGTGGGCAAGGTCCCTCTTTGATAAAATACTTGCCCAGTTTCCACGGGTGCTCTGCGGACGGAAGTCGAAAGTGGTCGGTTGGAGGAGGAGACGATACTGAAGGCCCTGGGTCGATTAACAGACGAATGGTGAGTAGATTATGGGGGATGGCAAATTAAGGGGACGGGGTTGTGATAATTTTAAGTAACAGGAAATATTGTGTGAAAAGATAGTAGCGCCTAGAGGCCGGACTCAAGGGAGTTTCCGAAGAAGGCGTCCCACACTCCAACAGAAGTAAACAAGACCACGTGCGAACAGGTTCGCATAAGGAGACGTCATGAACCCTGTGACAGGGTATTTAATTAGAGGCGAGGAGAAAAAAGGTGATCACGGCATGCATTTATTAAATATGCAACGTCGACTAGTCTGTGAATTGTGTGTTGAGTAAATGTGTCGAAAAGTGATAAAAGTTGTGAAGAAATTGAGACGAGGTTAAGGAGCTATAGTAACTATCTAGTGAAGTGGTTGGTACCAATCCAGAAATAGACAGAGATAGTTGAAAAAATAGAGGCTTGAGCTGCGATTGTTGGGGTGCGCTCATATTTGTTGTTTTAAAAGTGTTGAAAAAGTCTGGTAAGTATTGACAGTCAATTGAGACGTTTCACAATGGGAGATACTCTGTGATGCATTTATGTAAAACACTACCAAAGCACATGCCCAAGCTCAAACAGTGTAGTGCAGAATGGGTGAAAGCCACGGCAGATAAGATGTTCATGACGTGGCCACAAGAGGGATCACTGTCAAAAGCAGTACTGCAACACATGACCACATACTTGCATCCTGCGTACACGGGGAAGAAATTGGGGAAAAGATTAGCAATCCTAGAGGTCTGGAAAATGTACCAGGAAGAGAGGGAAGAACCGCCACCTGAGGAGTGGATGCTTAGCCAGTGTGAGGAAGAAGGTGTTGAGCCCTCTGCTCCCCTTACCTCACCTGATGTGAAGGCGCTAGCGCGGAAGAAGCAGGGTTGTATCCTCTAAAGGAACTGAAAATGGCGATAGGGTATAGTAACGTGGTATACAAACCTCCCGATTATAGCAGTGATGGTAGTCCAGAGGAGAATAAGAGAAAAGAGGAGATCTTTAAGATCATACAAGATAAAGAAGAGAAGAGTGAGCAATCGAATGCATCGACAGAATTAGAAAGAGAGATTAAGAGAGGGAAAGGGAGAAGGATAAAGCTGATGAGGTAACGCTTGTGCAGAATGAATGGATGAGAGGACAGATATTACTCAAGCTAGATGGGAAGAGCATGGAGGAAGTAAGGCAAAGAGAAGATAAGGACAAACAGGATAGAAAAGATCGGGAGTGAGAGAAGAGATTAAGTAAGACGAGCATAAAAGAAAGAGCAGGGAGCGACGAGAACATGTATCAGGAAGAGCAAGAGAAAAAGGAGGAGCAGGCAGAAGAGCAGAGAAAGTACGACAATAGGCAAGAGCGATAGGAGATAGAGATAAAAGAGAAAGGAAGAGAGGAAAAAGAAGTGCAGAAATTAAGGGACAAAAGAATACAGAGGCGAAGAGAGGAGGAAGAAATGAGGGCAGGAGTGAGGAGAGAACGAAGACAAGAGGAGAAAATTAAACGGGAGGCAAGAAAATGAAGGGAACTAGATGATGAATTAGAACAAAAGAGGAGACAGCGGGACCTTGATATTAGCCTCATTCGCAAAGAACCAGTAGGGCCAAGCCCAGCAATACGATTGGACAGAATAGAAGAGTTCCTTCCGATAAAGGGAGCAATGTCAGCGGCATCTAGTGTAGTGTTAGAAGAAGAAAACTTTGATATGGGACGTATCAGAGACAGAATCGATAAGGCCTATCAAGAATTAAAGGAAGGTAGACAATATGGAAGTAGAAGGGACCAAGATCAATCCCTAGCATTTCAATCATGAAGCGAAGAAGAAAATCAATTTAGTCTTGAGCATAAAGCCTTGTCCTTAAGCAGACTGAACTTAGATAAGGGTGAAGGGGATGACAGTCACACTAGTTGGGGACTAGACGTGTCAGAAGAGGAAAGAGAATCCTTCCTTAGGGAAGAGGGAGGGAGCACGTGTGCCCCAGAGGGAAGTCTGCAGACGGACAAAGAAGTAAGATGGTTGTATCTAGAGCAACCTAAGGATGGGACGCCAGATCCCATAGCATATCCGGTGTGTCCCTGAGGTCGATTGTGTAGTGGGAAGGGAGAGTCACCACCATATGTAAGCAGGTTAAGGTCGCTACCAGTAAGGAGATGGACAGGGACGCCATGGATAGACGTACAATGGGAGCCGACTGCGGGTTGGGGTTTACGCAGTTTTCCTTATTGGAAAAAGGAGCAGGAAGACCCCAGTATATTCAATGGCCGCAGATGGATAAGGATCAATTAAGATGCAAGCTCCCAAGCTTGACTTTGGGCACCGGGAAATGGGTATATGAGTTAGAGAAAATGACAGGGGCAGACACATTGGCCATAGGGGACATTTAGGGTCTCTTGGAAGCTATTCTTGGGGAAAGAGTTGATGACATATGGAGGTGAGCAGGGTATTTAAGTGTACATCACAAAACACAGCGCATGACGGAGCACCATTTATTAATTGCAGAGCAGATGTTTGGAGGTCTCTCAGGGTGCAGTATCCTGACACATCAGATATGGGTGCAATTACAACACGTAAGATGAAGGAAGATGAAGACCCCATTGCTTACATTCAGGATATTCAAGAGCGATGGCAACTTGAAATATGCAAGCCATGGGAAAAGAAAGTGGCATTATTTTACCACATTCTATGTCAAGGGTTGCCCGAGCAAGTACAGAGACAGATGAAGAAACAAGTGGGAATGGAAGCGAAACCATGGGCTGAAATACAGCTGACAATAGTGCATCACTGTTGGTTGTTGCAAGAGAAAAATACGAAGAATGAGGCTAGGAAAATTGAGGAAGCCAAATTGGTTCAGGAGAAATTGTCAAAATTTGCCATAGAGCAATATTGACAAGGGGAGAAGGATTGGGAATGCAGCAAGCAGTGGGTGCATCGCAGGCGAATAATCAGCGCCCGATGGACCAAGGAGGATATGGGATTATGCCACGAGGCAGAGGTATGGGCTATAGAGGATGAAGGGGTGGATTCCAAAATGACCAAGGTGGGTTTCAGAATGCACAGAATGAGAATCAAACTGTGCAGGGAGGATTTAACCAAGGAGGACTTGTCAGACGAGCACCCCCAGTATGTTGGACATGCGGGATGACAGGGCACATTGCGCGAATGGGCAATTTTCTAGAGGGGTACAGCTTATCCTCCACCACACAGCTTACAAATGAGGGAAAGGTTTTCCCAAGATCACACAGTGTATCAGACACAAGCGCTGCAATTGCAACAGGCACAGAAACCAGAGCAAGTGCAGATGGATCCGCCACAAAGGCAGTCGCAACAAGCCCCCATGCAGACACAAAGGTATGCAAACACGGGACAATTACTGACACCTAGGATAGGAGGTGCCACTGTGGTAGGAGGAAATCCTTTTACAGGTTCAGGGATATGCCTGTCCCCACAATAGGACAGCTCACAGGGTGACTTGATGTGTTCGGTACTATCGGCGACACCAGACCCCAAAGAGGAACTAAGGGTTGATGTGACAATAGGAGGCAAATCTTTTTCTTTTTTAGTAGACACTGCAGCTACTCGTTCATGTATACGAAGGAGGTAATATCCAATATCGGGGATTGCCATGAATGTTCAAGGGTTCTCTGGAGCTACAAGTCGAGTTCCTTTTACTGATGAATTACCAGTCTCTATAGGAGAGTGTGACATGTCTGTTCCTTTGTTATATTCACAACAGACACCAGTTAACATTTTGGGAAGAGATTTGATGAAAAACCTAACATGATGATTTCATTTACTGACCAAGGTATAGTGTGTACCACTTCAGGAATACACTACTTAAATGTGGGTGAGTTTATGCTAGCATTCACGGGGCAAGTGGCTCTGCAAGGCGTTCCAGTAGAGCCAGAGGTTTTCCTTTATGGGGTGAGCATTCTATTAACATGGCTACCTGGCTTAGTGGGTAAAACGGTGAGAATACCTGATGAGTTTTTGTTTTGACCCTAGATACCTATGGAGAAAGAGGGGGAAAGACAATCCCTATAGAGCTAGAAGCACCCATAGTACGAAGGGAAATGGCGATGCTCAAAGGAACGGATGATGAGGGTAGACCATGGAGGACAGTAATAGCTCTCGAAGAAGGGTACAGGTTGACTGACATTACTGATGATGACATGTTTAGAGAAGACCAAACAGATGATGAAGTAGTGTTCTTTATGAGCATCACATATTGGAAAAGAATAGAAAAGAGAGAAATCCCACAGCGAATAGCAATAATGCGGCAGCGTCTATCATTTTTTGCAGAGGACTTGGAAAAGGTGCCCAGTGTCCTGTGGACTACAAGCCCTTACGGTGTAGGATTGTTAAAGGGAATAGAGGACGCTGAAGCTTGGGGCGATTTGACCTCGAGCAAGACAGTACCCCATGTCACGAGAGGCTAATGAGGGTATATTTAAGACCATTTCAGCACTGATGAAACAAGGTATTCTGATGCCATCAGAATCATCGTGTAATACTGCAGTGTATACTATTAAAAAATCAAAGGGAGGGTCGTGGAGATTTATACAAGACATGAGACTGATTAACCAGATTGTAGAGGCAGAGTTTCCACTAGTTCCTAACCCAGCGACAATACTATGTAGTATTCCAGTGGAAGCTCGATATTTCACAGTGATCAATTTGAAGAATGCGTTTTTCTCGATCCCATTGCACAAAGACTCACAAGATTCCTTTAGGTTCCGCCAAACTCATCTAAAACATTCTTGTTTGCCCCAGGAGTACTGTGAGTCCCCATCAATCTTTAACAGAGTCCTCCAGATGGTCATAGGCAATATTGATCTTAAGAGTGTGGTGATACAATATGTAGATGACATTTTTATTTGTAGTGCCAGAGAAGATGAGTGAAGACAAGACTCGATTCAGTTGATGACTATCCGAGCAGACAAATTATATAAGGTAGACAAGGAGAAACTGCAGTATTGCCAAGAAGAAGTGTTATACATAGGACAATTATTGATTTCACATGAGGGAAAAAAGGTGACACCTGAAAAAGCTGAGGCAATTATGAAAACCGCAAAGCCAAACACAGTAAAATGGATGCAGCGGTTTTTGGGGCTGTGTAATTATGTTAGGGCCTAGGTATTTGACTATTGTACATATACGAGATCTCTCTTGCAGGCTTTAAAGAAAGCACAGGTATACAAAGTAATGCTAAAATGGACTGAGAAAATGGAGGAAGCGTTTGAAGAGTTGAAAAAAGCAATTTGCACAGCCCCCATTTTGCGAATCCCCAATTATGCGGAGGAAGTTTATTTATTCTCACACACGAATGGGACAGTGATGACAGCAGTATTTACACAAAGGACTACATTGGGGTACAAGCCTTTAGCATATTACAGTGGGATCCTAGACCCAGTCATGAAAAGACACTTCCTTGCGAACAGACATTGGCAGCTACTACGTTCGCAATTGAGAAGTCTACAAGTATTGTCATGGTCTGCTCTATGACTCTCTTCGTGGAGCATGCTCTGTTTGCCAATCTAGAGAAACCCAAAGGTACATTGGCATCTCAGAGAGCCTCAGCCTATGAAGTAATGATTTCGAACCCAGCCATTAAAATTGTTAGATGTAAAATAGTGAATCCTGCCACATTTGTAGCTGACTGTGCTAGTTATGTTGAACTTTATGATGATATACCCTGTGTGAAGGAAAATGCTTTGGCAGGAGGGGAAATTCTTTTTATTGATGGTTCTTTGAAAATTGATCAAACGAGTGGGGAAGGCATTCTGGTGACGCTGTAGTAAGGCATATATTGAATGAGGAATTTGAGGTTGTAGCAAGTGCCAGGTTACTATCTCACTTTTCAGCGCAAGAAGCAGAATTGGTAGCGCTTATTGTCATGCTTGAGGAACACAAAGGGCAGGAAGTGACGGTGTACAGTAACTCTGCCTATGGGATGTCAACTGTACATGCAGGGCTAGTACATTGGAAAAGAAGGGGCTACCTCCATGCAGACGGCACTCCAGTTAGCACGCATCCTTATTGGACATGCTTATTAAAGCACTACAACTCCCAGTGGCTATAGCGGTTGTTAAATGCACAGCTCACACTAAGCGAACAGATTTTGTTTCTTGCAGGAATGAAGCTGCAGATGTAGAAGCCAAAAGGGTTGCATATTCTCAAGACATTTCAGGTTTTGATACTTCAAATTTAAGGGAGAATGTAGTTACGACCATGGTGATGCAAGAAGGGTTTAATAGATTACCAGTGACCCCATTAATGGAGATTCAAGGAAGTGCACCTCGGGAAGAGCAGGACCTATGGAAACGTAGGGGATGCTCTCTATCCCCCAGGAAGAGGCATTATGGTGGCAGGATAGCACTGGAAAGCTGATGATGCTAGTAGCATTATTATAGAAAGCGCTTGAACAGCTGCATTACCTTGCGTATGTAACTAGGGTGAGCCTTGCTGCAATGATTGTGGAAGATGGGTTAATTCCAAATTTGTTAGAACATGTTGCATTATTTATAGTGAACTGCATTGTGTGTCAAACGTTTACTGCTGGGCATACACTGAGAATGATTAGAGGGGTAATACCTCGACCAAATGGTCCTTTTCAGCATTTACATATTGATTATGTTGTTATGCTGCAAGTATCTAATGGATACAGGTATCTTATAGTGGTGTTGTGTCCCTTCTCAAGGCAGGTCCGTGTACACACCCTGATGCCACTTGCGCAGCCAAGTTTTCAGTATGCAAGTTCTTTCCAAGATGGGGTGTGTGTGAAGTGCTGAGATCCGACAATGGGCCACATTTTGTTAACCAAGTATTTGAACAGTCAGGGCTCCTATTAAGTATTAAACACAAGTTTTCTTCTGCTTATCACCTACAAGCAAACTGGATATGTGAGAGAATCAACGGCCTTCTGAAAGAAAGGATTGCCAAAATCAAATTGACACTAAAGAAGGGATGGCTATATTGCCTGCCCTTAGCTTTATATGCCCTTCGGAATCAGTCTGGTTCAGACCATCACCTCACCCCACACGAACTAGTGACAGGACAGTGAATGAGAGTGCCTCTTACACCTCCTTCGAGGAGTAGAAGTGATGCCCATAGTACAGCTAAATTGTTAGGTGATGAATTGAATAACTATTTGACATGTATGACCTCTAGTATCTCTCTCATTTCAGATCAACTCAAGCATCAGGGGGGTCAGTCTCAGAACACAGATGAAGACAATCCAGCAACCGGATCACGCAAACATTTATCGGCACCTAAACTGTTTATTGGTGGCACTGTCAATATAAAAAACGTTACCCAAAGGTGGCACGAGCCCCATTTCCATGGCCCCTTTTGCATGGAAAATATAACCCCCTCAGCAGTGAAAGTCCAAGGCAGGCGGGCTTAGCTTCATTTAAGTGATATAAAACTATACAAAGGCGAGACCGCCTCTCCCACTCTTGCCGATCCAGAAGCAAGACAAGAAGAAGAATTTTGGGGGCGCTGTTGAGCAGCCTACAAAATGGCTGCCTAGCCGCGGAGCTCCGTGCCCAACAGCATCCTATCTGTTACCATCGGCGGCGTAACATCGAATCCTTTGCTGGAAGGTACAGAGGTGTGTAGCACTGCTCCTGAGCTACACCCACGTCCAACCCCGAAGTAATTTGGACACCGGGGACCCTGTTTCCAGCCCTTCCTTGGTCCGGGGAAGACGCGCCGGGCCTACCTCGTACAACGCTTTGCCTGAGATCCCGGGCCCTGTTGCTTCGCATGGCCTGCGGCGTTCCTGACGGTGTGCCCGCCCCCTCCTCTTCCGCTCCCTGGACAACTGCTGACTGACGGAGGACTGCCGGCACGATCTACCTGGAGGCGCGGCGGGAGGACTCTCGCGCGAGGACTTTCGGTGGCGCGGCCCGCGGCTTCCTCCCCGGCGGCGCTTCAGTTCACGGCCACGCTGTGGGCGGTTGGCCAGTAGTGTCCTGAGTTGGACCTTAACTGTGGGGCACATCATCCACTGCGGCGCCTTCCCTTTACTCTAGCCGGCTCACTGGAACGTGAGGTAAGGAGCTGGAGGACTACCTAAGTACACCCGCGAACGCTGCATCCCTAGGAACCACGGCCCCCAGCTTGGCACCTGCACAGTGGCCTCCTTCAATGCAGGGTCGGTCCCACTACTCATAGGGAATCAACATACCTACCTACCTTGCCCCACGGGCCTACTCTGCGTCCTGCGCTCCTACTGCTGGTCGGTTTGGCCTTCCCTGTTCGGTGCAAACGTCTGCTACTCCCCGGACGGCTGACACATACACGACTCCGGAGCGCCCGTCTGGACCCCTCGCTTGGCTGCGAAAAAGAGGACCCAGCTCATGGTGCGCTGCTGCGCGGAGCCGTCCGCACAGCGGCCTCCGCCCGTTCCATCTGACTCTCCCTGTAATCAACCCATTACACTTGTACTCATTATCACCTACTTTGGGATTCCCAGCAAATCCCATGGGACATCCAAGGCTGGGATTATGGACAAATTCGCCAAACCAATGCCCAGGGTGGAACAGAGTACCACCTCCTCCAATGCCGCCGACAATGAGACCCACTAGAACCCCATCAACCGGACCTAACCACAATGATGGAGTCGATGACCAAAAACTTCGCCTCCTTCCATGAGAAGCTGGATGATATAAATGCTAATGTGGCCTCGCTGAAGTCAAAACTAGATCAACATAGCACCAGGATCACCGAGACCGAAACCAGAATCAGGGCAACCGAAGACAGCATGCACACACTCCAAGACACAGTGGCAGGGCTGGTCCGCGACATGAAGAGTGTCAAGGCCAAGTGCGACGATCTTGAATCGAGGTCCCAAAGGAATAATATTCGTATTGTGGGGGTTCCGGAGTCCGCACTGAAGGGCCGTATGGAGTTGGCGGTTGAATCCCTCCTCAAGGATCTACTGGGTGACCCTCCACTCTCACCTTTCTTCACTGTCGAGCGAGCGCACCGCTCTCTCGCTCCCCGCCCGACACCGGGTGATTTCCCAAGGCCGATAATAGCGAAAATCCTCAGCTATCGGGATAGAGACCACATATTGAGACTGGCACGGGAGAGAGGCGAACTACGAATGGACTCACAAATCATAAGAATCTTCCCAGACTTTTCCGTGGGGGTTCAGGCGGAGCGCAGACAGTTTAATGGGGTGAAGAAAATGCTCCGCGACAGAAATATCGAATATGCAATGCTATTCCCGGCACGCCTGAAATTCTCCTTCCGTAATAAACTGTACTTCTTCACGGTCCCGGACAAAGCAGTCAAATTCATTGAAGCACAAATCCCTTGGGAGGCGCCTCCTGATGATGAGATGAACAATGACTGAGGTCCCAAGACTCCCATCGCACTGGCGATGACTGCACTTCTCCTTTGAAGACGCTATCCTACAACAATTTTTCACTGTAACATATGCTTTGACATGTTATCGCTGCCTATTAGGCGCTATGCGCCACACTATTTGCTTAATTGGGTACACGGCAGTGGCGCCCCCACTGCAATTGCAATCTCAATGTTGTGGTTATGTTCTTGGTTTAGCCCCTGTTGGGCGAACGGACTGAAGCGGCTGGTCTGGTCGTGGCGCCCTGGCATTCATGCTATGGGTCGTGCACACAGCGCGTCACTGAGTTGGGGATGGCACAGAGATGAGCGCTCTTGGGGTGGGTATTATCACACTGCTAGTTCACAGCGGGCGGTGAGGGTGGGGGGTGCTAAAGTTGTGGGGTGTTACGTTAAAACTGGCAGGAGGGAAAGGACCGGTCTGCTTCAATGGCGGGCCGCAGCACATACGATGGAAATCAGAAACAGATCTTTGATGGGAATCAGAGATGGCCCCTTTGTCTGGGATGTTCCTTAAAGTATCACCATGGCTATTAAATGTTAACGTGGAATGTACGGGGTTTAACTAACTTTACGAAGTGCCGTAGGATCACTGCATATGCACAGAGACATGGAATTAAGGTACTCCTACTGCAGGAGACTCATGCGCGGAAACTCCTTTCATCTAACCTGGCGCAGACCTGGGGCCCTAATAGATTCTACACTCAATACTCCACTCAGTGCAGGGGAGTCTTGACTCTTATCCACAAATCGGTCGAATTTAGCTTCACACAGCCCATATCGACACAGACGGCAGGTATGTGATCCTCCACTGCACTTTGGAAAACGAGGAATGCTTGATAGCCAACTCATATGGTCCCAACACTGATTCCCCCGAATTCATAGATGCAATAGCTGATATCATGACAAGATATGTAGATGTTCCTATTATATGGGGAGGATATATGAATCTTATACTCGACAATGTCCGGGACAGAACAACCACCTCACGCAGGGTCACATCCTGTGCCGCCAGACAACTTATAACAGACATGAATACCCTAAATCTACACGATGTATGGAGAATGTTCCATCCCCAGGAAAGAGCCTACACCTTCCATTCAACTATTCACAATAGCTCCTCAAGAATCGATATGTTTCTATTGTCGGGATGCCTGGTGGGCAAGGGGACGAGTGTCGAGATTCTAGCACGTACACTTTCAGATCACTCTCCTGTACTGCTACAGATCTAGCTGGGCGGGACCCTCCCTGCACGACCTCCTTGGCGCTTTAAAGCTAACGCGCTATCTGACATTGTCTTTAAGGCGGATATCCTGTCTGATATACACGCCTTTTTTTAAAATAACAACACACAAGACACCACCGAGGGGACCCGCTGGGAGGCATTTAAGGTGTATATCAGGGGGATGTGCATCTCAAGAGAGGCGGGGGTCCTCAAATCTATCAGGCAAGCCCTGAATAATTCTGAAGCAAAGCTTAAAACATTGGAACAGGAGCATGCTTCTGCACCAGCCTTGGCGACCCTCGCAAAAATTAGAACGGAACTGGAGGTATTTGAATCTCACGCCCTGAGCGAGGTGCGATACTATGCTCGTCCTGTAGCTGCCCGTAGATATGGTGAGGGGGACAGACCCGGGAGAACCCTGGCTAAACTAGTCCGGTCGGAGAAGGGAAGAACTAGGATAGATAGTATTCTCGATGAACAAGGCTCATGACACTGGTCCGACCAATCCATCATTGACATCTTTGCTCGCTTCTATGCCACCCTATACTGCCCCCAGCCGGAGCACACTGCTCAAGACCTGGACGATCTATTAGAAAACATCCCCATGACCCTCATCTCCCAAAGCACCAAGGAACAACTAGATGCCCCATTCACCCTGGATGAGATAGTCCAGGTAATCTCCGACCTTCCCAAGAACAAGGCCCACCGGTCCAGACGGGCTCACATCTGAGTTTTACCAAGAGCATGTTGCTATTCTGGCTCCCGTACTGTACGGGGTCTGGGCTGAATCACTACAGTCATCCACCCTCCCTCCCTCCTTGAGAGAAGCCCTGATCACCGTCCTCCCCAAACCAGACAAGCCCCCTGATTAATGCGGTTCCTACAGGCCCTTATCGCTTATAAACACTGACATGAAGATATTTGCCAAAATAATAGTAAATAGGTTCCTTCCATTCATGCCCCACCTAGTCCATGCAGACCAAAACGGATTCGTCCCCGGCCGCTCCACGGCGCTTAATATCCGCCGTCTATTCAACGTGATGGCCAGAATAGACCCAGAAGCGGACGCAGTAGCAGTCACACTGGATGCCCAGAAGGCGTTTGACATGGTCTCCTGGCAGTACCTGTGGGCCGTGTTGGAGAAAATTAATGTTGGACCTAATATGATCGCCTACATAAAACTCCTGTATACAGGACCCATGGCCAGGGTGTTGGTCAATTCCAGTGTCTCCTCTCCCTTCGTGTTACATAGAGGAACCTTCCAGGGATGCCCGTTCTCCCCTATCCTTTTTGCGCTTGCTATCGAGCCTATGGCGGACCATGTTCGAAATAAGCACACCCGTAAAGGCATTCGTCTACAGGATGCACCAGAAATCATCTCACTATATGCTGATGATGTGCTCCTGTATATCAGAAACCCTTCCACGTATCTAGACCCAATCTTCAGAGACATAACTAAATTTGGCACGTACTCTGGCTTTACCATTAACTACTCTAAGTCAGAGATATTTCCTCTCACCGAGGCGACCCATCAGCCATTATGCGAATTCCCCCTGCGCTGGTCCCCAGGTGGTATCAGATACCTCGGCGTGCAAGTATCACGTACCAAAACCTCTCTACTGGCGGAGAATTATGAGACCACGGCACAACTCACTGAGTCCAAAATGCTCAGATGGCGCAATCTTCCGCTATCCCTCGCAGGCAGGCTATCCCTCATAAAAATGATTGTGGTTCCCAAACTCCTCTATATTTTCGCTAACGTCCCGGTATGGCCCGGGAAGCACTATTTCAAGAGGCTCCACTCGGCGTGTGCCCAATTTCTATGGCACCCTGGGGCCGTACGTAAAAAATGGCAACATATGACTCTACCCTATGAAAAAGGTGGTTTTGCAGCCCCTGACCTTACACTGTATTGGATTGTGGCTCACGCCCGACATGCCACACACTGGTACAAACACAGTAACCCGCCCCCACATGTCAAATTGGAGAAACTGGCTGGCGAAGGGAATAATATCATGACCCTAGTGTTACACCATACATATCAGACAGATGCCCAGGTGGATCCTGTCGGGGCACGATTAGAGCGTGGAATACCATTCTCGACTCAAAACAGGACCATCGCCCGTACTACAAGTGGCTCCCCATATGGCAAGTTCCTGGGCTCTCTCCCACACACGATCAGCAGTTCATCCGTCATTGGGGTAACCTGAGCTACCGTGCACTCACCAACCTATATACGGACGGTAAATTTATTACGCCCCTAACATGGCGGCCCGAACACTCCAACTCACCGTTGGAGCTATTACAATACTTTCGGCTAGAGCAGCAGTCCGTAGAATGTGGCCCTCCTACCCAAATGAGCCGCCGGACTCCCCAGAGCTTCAGTACATCTCAAACTCCGCAGGAAGTAGGGGAATTATATCCTCCCTGTACAAAATGCAGCTAGGGAACCTAGAGGACGTATCCCCCAAGCCACGGAAAGCCTGGGCCGCGGAGCTAGGGAGGGAAATTACCGATGACATGTGGAACAAAATGTGCGCACATACGCGCAAGGTCTCTCTAAGTGCTAGGTTTCGCTGCATACAATATAAACTCCTCAACAGACTGTACTACACACCGTTCAAAATTGTGAAATTTTCTCACTCCCTGACCCACACATGCCCAAAATGTACGTCCGAAGAAGCAGACCATATACATATGTTTTGGTCATGCGCTGCGCTAGGCACGTTCTGGCGGGAGGTGACAATGGCGCTCTCGGAGATAATTGGAGCCCGGTGGAACCTGACCCATTGGCCTTGTTGTTTGGCGGTCTGGGTTGGGGATGGCGAAAAAAAAATGTCAACATTCTTGAATGTGAGCACAATCGTTGCCAAAAGATGTATGTTACAATGTTGGAAGTGCCGATCTCCCCCGACTCTAAAGATGTGGTTGAAGGCTCTCACTTGGGTACAAACATGTGAAGAAGAATATATTAGCTCATTACCCACCCCATCCCGCCCCAAGAATGTGTGGACTGAATTCTGCAGCTATCTGAATAGCAAAGTCGAGGTGGACTGGCGCTCCACCCCCCTGCCGGAGCTGTCCGACTCCCCACAGGAACTGAACACTTCGTGATATCCCCATGTTATGTTCCTTTCCCCCCCACATTCTGTGCTACTTGTAATTGATCTCGTTGTTATGCCTGTATGCCAATAGGGATCGCTGTCTCTCTCTGCATGATATGTGCTGTACCTGTCCTAACCTTCTGCCAATAAATAAAAGTTTTTTTTAAAAAAATCAAAAAAACGAAGAAGAATTTCAGTGTGTGCAGTCTCGATCGATGACCAAGATGAAGGACGATAGCTGTTAATGCAGATTTTGCATTTGGACTAACGCTCAGTCAGACACTCTTTATAGATATTATAGCAGGAGTGCAAACCTTTGCTGAGAGCCTTAGGAATCTTGAAAAATGAACTTCATAAATCCTATCGATGAATCAAAGTTATGCCTAAACAGCAGTTTTTAATGAAGGAACTGGAAACGAGATCAATATTCAGATTCTTTTCTCACTGAATATCTATTTGGTTAACCCTATGGGTCTCACCGCCAGGGATGTGCATAGGCTTGTGTTTGCTGTTTTTGTATTTATCCTGCAAGCTTATCCTGCTCTTGTCAGGAGAGACGTCGATATTCACACTTTTTTACAGGATCCTAAAAATGGACCTGTGATTTGAATGCTGTTAATTGCGATCATTGAGCACATACTACAGTTTCAGGAGTAAAATAATTTTCTTCTGATTATATTAGAAATGAGGAACGATGAGGTTAACACGATTTTAGGGAACGAACGAGCACAGCCAGTACCAGGATGGCGAAAGAGATGGATGTCCATGGTCTTGTGCATAGTGTATGCCTATACAATTACTCTTTTTGTCTTTCTGTTTCTCCTGTTTCACACACTCTATCACATTGGTCCTAATAAGGCAGATGTCCCTTTGGTTCTCCGCACTATGAAGATTACTTTTGTTTCACTTTGTGGTCAGTACGCAAACCTTGCATATGTGAGAAGTAGGAGAAATGCAGAGGAAGATGGTGAGGGAATAAATACCTATTTAGACAATACAGCACACTTGGGTAATAACATGTGGCATCAACACATGAGAAAGGTGGGAGAGAGAACATCTAAGGAGAGTTGCTATGTCTGTGCTCTCATACCCTATGCCTTCAATACCGTACAAACTTTCATTTCTAGAGAAGTTTGGGAACACAGTGCCAGATGCCTCATTCACCTTGCAGCATGCATGACTAGAGGACAGTTTCAAGGAAGTTGGGCCACTTTACGACGGAGATTGACGTGGTCGTTTCCATTCCAGGATGACTATATCAAGACTACACAGATGGAAAGGAACCTGCATGGAAAGGCAAGATGCTTACATGTCCGGCAACAGTACAGGAAGAGGTAGTCGTTAATGAAATTAAGAGAATGGACTGCCCTGATAAAATAGAAATAGCTGGATCACCTGGATGTTGGGAACAAACACAAGTTTTAGGGCCTCATTACATGGACGGCGGTGGACCAAGGTGCTATTAGCACCTTGGTCCATGCCGGTAAAATGCCGGCACCGCCTTGGTGGAAAGGGGAATTACCGCCCTATTCCAAGGTTGGTGGGGCGGTAATTCCCCCTTTCCCCATTGCCCTTCCCCATTCCCATTTTGGGAATGGGGAAGTTGCTAATTACGGCACCGCAAATTGCTGTACCGTAATTAGCTCCATGGTCCCTTTGCGGTTGGTTTTTGACGCCTGCAAAAAGCAGGAGTTAAATTCTCCAAGCCGCAAAGGGACCTCGTAGTAAGGCAGTAAGGGTTTACCGGTACCGGTAAAATACCGGTACCGGTAAACCCTTACCGCCTACCGTGTAATGAGGCCCTTAGTCTATGGATGAGTGAAATCCAAGAAGGGATGGGAAGAGGGACTGATGTACTGTGTAGCTCATCTATTAAAGCCAGAATATGTACAAGAGGTACAGAGTGTGAACAATGTATGTTTGAAGTCATGGGCCAAATATACCAAGCTGTTGACATGGGTAGAAGATGACAAAAGAGAAAGGTAAGTGGTGCGCACCTAGTAATAGGAGGTAAAGACTTCAAAAAGTAAATCACAATCCAGCAATGCTGGTTCAAGAATTTTCAGGTGCGGGGGAGGAAAAAAGGCCTTGGCACAAAGCCTAAATCAGTAAAGAGAAAGGAAAGAGGACCCAAAATTGGGATCCTCCCGTCCCCTGCACACTAATTACAGATGCCACAAAGGGCGTTCAAACATATAGGCATAACAATGCTGTGTAAATTGAAAATAGCAATTTATTTGGCATAGAGAAAATGTGTGCCTAGAGGCACTTCCAATTAAAAAGAATAATTTGTAACATTTAACATACTAAAATGCGAAGAAGCAACAAATGATGCAAAAAGCGATGTCCAATTGTGCAGTGGCCGATGTGTTTCGAGGAATCCCTCTTCTTCAGAAGGGCCTAATTGGACTATTTTTAACAATTCAAGGAGACAGAAAGAAAACAATGTACATTTCAATGACAGTAGGACGGTATTACAGCAATATAAATAACAGGATGCTCAGACGGTGGTAAAGAGCAGAGCAATTAAGCCAAGGTACAGAGAAAAGAAGGTCCAGTTTTGTTAATGTGGCCCACCTCGTGCTAATAAAACGTACTAACACATTCAGAAGGTGTGAATCTGGGTAAGTACACCTGGGAAGAGGTGTTCAGAATATTGCGTGAAGATAGTTAGATTGATCGTGAAGTCATCAAAGAGTGGTAGTGTCTAAGTTCAAAGTAGGCAGGCAGGCTAAGTGCAGAGGTAACGTGCAATTTAGAGAAGTAAAGGGAATGGTTGAGAAAGAAGAGTACAACTCACCACAGTACGGTAAAGTGGTCTATGTCTATGCACTGTGGATGTCCATGAGTACGGACGCTGTATCTAGTCAGAATGTCATCCCAGGGCAACGAATGCTGTGGGAAAAAGGTATAATGTCACAGGTAGTGGACATACCGAAGGCAGCAGGTGCCCAAAATACCATTTCAATAGTTAAAACTCAATTTGGACCCGGTCCCAAAATGGTTTTCCAATTATGCTGCTATGACACCGCTCACTACTGAATCAAGAGAAAATCTGGCAGAATACCCAGAAACCAAATGGTGGTATTGTGTAAATATATAGAAAAAGACAAGCTGTGCCCACAAGAAAGCAACTGATGTTTTGCATTCATTACCTCAACACGGGGTAGTGTAGATGAATAGTTCAAAAATCATGTAGAGAATTGAAAAATGTCAATGGTCCTGGCAAAGACAGGATCACTCGAGCCATCAATGTAGCTGAGACAAACTGAAACACAAGGATATGTATGTTCATAAAGAGCGGATGCAAGAGTGGCAATGAAATAAATTCCAAATAGTATATTAATATAAAATATATAGAGTACTATCTGTAAGAATTCAGAGGGGTTACTGAATTCAACCCGTGCACGGGCTACTATAGCTGAACACACAGTTTGTGCAGGGAGTTACCTAGGGAACTGTGGCGTTCGCGTGGATAGCGAATGCCAGGCGGTTGCAGAGTTGGAATGGAGGGAGTCTGCTTTGAACAGCTGGCACCTAAACTAAAGCAAACATATGCATGGTTCTGTGACTGTCAATATACAAAGAACCTACAGCTCAGGGAGAAAGAGAGACTCCGATCGCTTACCTATTAAAGTCGTGGGGCACGGTATACGAAGACTGGAAACGACGAACTGAGACTCAGCGTGGTTGTTACCTGGGAAACGCACTACGTTGGAGTCAGGCCGCCATGTAAGTGAAGGAATACGGGCATAGACATCGAAGACGGCGCAGATGCCGATGTGTGTGGAACTTGGCTTCAATCTTTGAAAGGTGAAAGATGTAGACTAGCCCATAGGGAATGGGTGAACATATTAAAAACAATTATAGAGAAGATGATGGGAAAGGCTAAGCAGATAAAGGCCCCCTGAGGTGTTCAAATGATAAGGAAGGCAATATAGCTAATCATGGAGCGAGATGACCCCAGAAAGATCGTACTGAATGAAAACGAGGTAATGCACCTGATGGGTGCAGAGAAAAGGACGGGAGTAGATGGCAAGTGTAATGTCCAAAGGGATAGACATATATTCATGATTATGCGAGTCCAGGCCTCCCCGGATGATTCTTGATATCAGAATGTTCAATGGTCTGCTGTTTACCGCCGCATCGCATCATATCGCTATGTTTATCACAAATCGAAAATATAACATGCCGACAGCATTCAATATAATGATGATTGACAATGTAATTAACAGGTGTGGTCACCCATAGTGAGAAAAACATCATATAGGAACAAGAGGCATCTCATTGCATAGTCAGTCTGATTAAATCTGTACAAACAAAGAGTAGGGCACCTGTAGTAGTTGTCAGTGTCCAAGTCCAGGCATACTTTAAAGGGAAAGTCTAGGCATATATAAAGCTGCAGAGACCCGAAGTACCAAGGTTACTGGATACAGAAGTTTACAGATTGCAGTACCAAGGTTACTGGATACAGAGGTTTACAGATTGCAGTGTAACATGTGACTCATACAGAGTGGTAGCCGATTAGAAGGTGCCCCACTTAGAAATTCATGAAGATACAGACAGTTGAGAGAATAAGCCAAATAAATTGCTATTTTCAATTTACACAGCATTGTTATGCCTATATGTTTGAACACCCTTTGTGGCATCTGTAATTAGTGTGCAGGGGACGGGAGGGTCCCAATTATGGGTAGAAGATGAATCAGGTCCTATGGTTGTAATTCCATTTATGAATGCGACATTGTGCTTCCAGAGACATGGAAAGAAGCATGCGGGAGATAACATAGGCTGCAGGACTATAGTTGATGTTACTAGAATGGAAGCAGGGACAGCCGTCCTGATGGATCGAAATTGGGCTTGTGGGCTCAGAGCCTACATGAAGTTGCCCGAGGATTGGGGAGGTATGTGTTCCTTGGTGCTTATTTATGTTCCAGCGTTGATGATTCCTCAGGTGACCTGAACATTGGATAATGTCCGAAATTAGATGCCCATTTGAGAAGGAGAAAATCACTTGATTTTCTCAATCGAAACGAGGAGAGAGAACCTTTTCTCAGTTAAGCCAATAGACGCATATGAGGCCATTCCGTATGTGCATAGGCTGCTCAGCAAGACTACTTAAATTTTCATGACTCTCTTCATGCCTGGGATCCAGACGATGGCCAATGCCAAATGGTTGCAGATCACGAGATGGAAACTTTTGCAGACAATCAATACCACCATAAAAGGATTCAATGCTATCAAAGAAGAATTGAGGGCCATACGACAAATGACCCTACAGAACAGATATGTTCTTGATATGATTACCACAATGGAAGGAGGATTTTGCACCAAAATTGGGCCATCATGTTGCATATTCATATGATTATGAGAATGGGACCTTGACAGAGGCCATAACGCTGCTGACGAACCTACACAACAAGATGGAAGATGAGACAGAAGACATTGCAGATGACAGTTGGTTTGCGTCTATCTTCTCAGGGGTTGCACATTGGATGGCGAACATTTTCATGTATCTTGGAGCAGTATTAGTGATGGTGATGTTTGGATCCTGTGTGATTAGGTTAATAACACAGTGCAAGAAGACAGCAAAGAAGGCAGTAGGAATGAAGATCATGATCGATGTGGAATCAGGGTTGGGACCGAAGGAGTTGACAGATGAAGATGTCAGGAAAAATATATAAGCTAGTACAGTAGCACCTGAGGCAACGAAGTTCCTCTATCCAAGAAATCATAAACAAGTACGTAGGATGATAGGTCTATTGTAATCCGAATGGACAGTGCAGATACATGACCTGGGGTGTGGATGAACATGTAAAATCAGCCAGTTCTTTGAAGGGAGTAATGAAGATCTGGACCCCAAAGAAGCACTTCTTCAAGAGGAGATACCAGAATGTGGAGACTGGTGAAGTTGTGGTCGATAAATCAACCAGCGGGGGGAGTGTAGAGGAGCAGTCAAATGCCTCCATAGGAAGTCCCGCCCCCCTCCCACCTATATGCTGGAAGCCTGAAATTGTGTCATGCTTGACACCAGCGGTTGTGACCATTTCGCAGAGAATATTCGAGAGAAGGTATTCACTAAGAAACCCTATCAGATGTATCCCCGAAGAGTTGACAATCTCATTGAGGAAGTCCCATGAGAAATATGGATGAACAAGAAATGGAGCTGGTGATGTCACAAGAAACAAACGTGATGCACAGAGAAGACTGGCTGAAAAAGGGAATGGGCCTCATTACGAGGCAGGCTCTCCCGTAATGAAGGGTGCCGGTACGGGACCGGCACCGTTCATTACGGGATGCCTGATTACGAGGTCCCCTAGCGGGACATGGAACAGATGTCTGGTAAAACCAGATGTCCTTTCTGGGTCCCGTGAGGGGACCAAGCAGCTAATAACGGGCCCGTTATTAATTAGCTCCATCCCCATTGAGCCCTATAGGGCCTCAAATGGGAATGGGGAATGGTTTTGTGCATGAGGAATTACTGGGTCCTCCAAGGTCGGAATGACCATGTAATTCCTCATTCACAGAAACCTGTCCTGGAACCCGGTATGGAGGCAGCCATTCCCTTATTAAGGGCATGGCTGCCTCCATACTCGTAATGAGGCTCAATGTATGGATCTTATTGAAACTCACGACAAAGTAAAGAATTGAGAAAACTTTCATATGCGAAAAGAAGATTGCACGTGTGAAGAGCACTGCAGAAATGCAAGTCGTTCAATACCTGTACAGATGCAATAACGCAAGTAGACAAATTGATCATAGAAGCTGGCTATACATAGTGAATAGACTGCAGGAGCAGCCGCCATTATATAGAAGCTGGACATCAGTGTCACAACTTTAGTAAGTTCAAATCCATAGAGAGAAGGGCAGAGGACTGTGTTGCAGCAAAGAATTTGCTGGGATCGTGGAAGAAGCTGGAAGGGCTGTATGGCCTGGTGTCAAGGCTGAAGCAGCCAAGACTGGTTATCTATTCTTGAAGGCAGTGAATGTGAGATGCTGAATCATCCTTTGTTAAGGTGCAGAGAAAGAACACAATGAGTGCCAAGCTGTATTCATTTAAGACAATTAAATGCTGTGAGATGGGCCGAATTGTGGTCTCCTGTCACATGAGCCAAGGATGGAAATAGAGTTGGGCATGCAGTTCCAGAACTATGATAGCGTGTGCTCACACTCCCCTATATTCTCAGAGGCAAGGCTACTTTGCAAGGCCAAGTTCAAAGACAATCTTCATGGCATAAGGCATGGGTGATGCGAGATGATGTGCTAATTGGGTGGGGAGGTACAGTCAAGTCCACCTGCTGGTACCTGGGGTATGAGCTTGCGCGCTGCTAGTGAGCTGAATGTTCCAGATCGGCATGAGCGTGCAAACCAATTGTAGAGGGCCATGTAACGAAGGGCCTTATAGTTTGAGAGGCAATAATACGCGTGTACCTAATAATCATTGAAGCACTAGGGGTGGGCATGAGTTGTCCACCTGATAGTAGATGTCAAGTCACAACCCAACCCCATATAGCAAGTATACTTAGATGTTCCCCTTGAGAGTATCACAACTCCCCGCAGGTTTTTCTTAGTTGCCACGTAGTATGACATCACTCATAACACATTTTTACTATATAAGTGTGATTTATTTAATGAAATGCTTCAAGAATGCTTGTGTGACATCCGTTGATGTCCGTTGTAACTCCCTGTTTTAGACAATTGATAATAAAACTGACAAACTTGCCATCTTCCTGAGTTGGTTCCATTATTTGGTGTAAGCGTTACCCTGCTTCCCATCCACTGCATGATACGCTACCCAAAGGACCTTACGTTCAATGGTATCTCTGATTATTTGAAAACACTCATCTACAGATGAATCCTTCAGTTCTTCGACAGACATTGAGTTCAGAAGTGTGGTTTCTGTGATCAGCTGAACAAACTCTTCTGTTTTGCACTCTTCATCAATTGAGCCTCAATTGTGAAGGGCAGGGTGTCTAGACCAGTAATCTGCTGCGTTGTCGCTGCCATGGCAATATACTAGGCTGGCATTATATTCCTGAAGGGCCAGCATCCACTTCTCACTTCTCGCTAGTGGTTTTAATGATGAGCCTCCCAAGATGGGAATGAGAGACTTGTGGTCTGTAATAACCCTCACAAGCTTTCCATATATGTAAAAGTGGAAGTGCCTGCACCCCCACAGTACAGCCAGAACTTCATGTTCAATTTGCGAACAGCATTGCTCAGTTAATGACAGAGCTCTTCTTGCATAGACCACCAGTTTCACCTCTCCTCTCTTGTTGGACTGTGTCAATACTGCACCAAAGCCAAACGGGTTCACATCCACAATTATCTTTGATGTTAGTCCTTGGTCAAAAAATGCCATTGTACTCTCTCTGCCGTGAGCACACCTTTGATATCATCGAATGCTGCCTATTCCAAAGGTGACCATTGCCACGCACTCTCTTTCTTCATCGGGTTGTGAAGGTGCTTGGCTATGGTAGCAAGATTCTTAATGAACCTCCCACAGTAGGTCACTATGCTGAGAAAACTACGCACCTCTGACACATTCTCGGGAGGCTTGACATCCTTAATGTCTCGTACTTTAGCAGGATCTGCTGAAATGCTTCCCTCCTGAAATACAAACCTGAAGAACTCCAGTATTCTTTGTAGGAAGTTACACTTCTCCTTGTTCAGTGTTAGGCCCTGAGATCACACTCTTTTCCAATCGTTCAAAATTTTCCACTTCATATTGCACAAACACCAGAATGTCATCCCTTATATTGATGGCCGCTGGAATGCCAGCAAGTGCACCCCTCACTGAGTTTTGGAACACCTTGGCGGCCAAGGAGATTCCAAAACTCAACCTGTCGCAGTTTATTGGGTGGTCACACTCAACTCAGGGAGTTCCTTTCACCCCCAAGCAAGGTGGCGCGCACCCAGAGAACTATTTCAGATTCACTTTGGTGAGGCCTCCAAACCTTTTCGCACCCACCCCAACAAAAACCTTGTGTTGCCAATGGACTAGGAACCAGACCGTTGTATAGTAAGAATATTTATTTATTTAAGGTTTGACAAAGAAGACTAGAAGCCACTATCAGCCACCAAATGTTGTGGCAACACCCAATATCACAACTCCCAAGTATGTTCCGTTATTAAAACAACACAGGTAACATTTTGAAACATGCAGTCACAACTTACAACAAATTTAATTTAAATTGAAACCAATAGTAAACATTAACATTACAGTGGAAACATAGTTTTGCAACATACATTCATAGGACAGGCAGTGCTTTGGGATTCTGGTTTGGGAGGCGAGGGAATCAATGGTAAATTGTGTTTTTAGGCTTTCATTTGAAAGGCACAGTTGGGAAAAGGAACTCAAATGGGGAAATCGTTTTTCAACTTTTATTTAAAAGGCAAGGTTGGAAAAGGAACTCAAAGGAATATTGTTTTTCAACACATATTCAAATTAGAAGGAATGCTTGGTACTTCTGGTTTGGGATACAAGGGAATACATGGGAAATTTTGTTTTGCAACACACATAGAAATGAGATGTAAGGCTTTGTAATTCTGACTTTGGAATCATTGGGAAAAATGGGAAGTTTTGTTCTGTACCCTCTACATTCACTTGAAAGGTAGCGTTTAGGATTACTTATTTTGGGATTATGGACACCCCCCTTCGGGACAGTAGTCAGGGGTTTCAGAATGACAGTCACCCAAGTCTTTATTATTATTATTTATACCTGCTCTAACACACTAGGCAGGAGCTTTGTTAGTTTCAAATTCTTACAACACTCATCCTGTGATTTTCTATATGGGGATTTAATGTATTTAACTTCAATTCAATGCGCTAATGATCTACACAGCTCTCCCCCCCTCACAATTTAATGGGAAGGATTAAGGCGGGCTGTTCCCAACACAACACAATTTAAATGGATAGGGTGATTTTCTATAGTGAAATTAATTTGAATTGGATTTTTATACAATGTCCCAAGGGCCTATCTAGTTTCACCCCCCAACCCACTAATGGAAAGGGATAAGCCAGGTAGCCCCCAACTAAATTGATGGCGTTTGGATTGGTCTACTTACTTGGGAGGCTTTGGTCAAGGACTACAGCAGGGCTCCTCTGAGGACAGTGCAGATCTGGTCAAGGGCTTTCAGTCAAGGATTTTCTCCTGCACCCAGACTCCATCTGCTCCTCTGATGGGGTCCCAGCTAGCTTCTAGTTTTCCCTGTCACTGTCTCCAATGCAAGGATTGAGGCCTCTCTGCTAGTTGTTCCTCGCAAGAGTCCGTCAGCAGACTATCAACTGGAATAAAGTGAGAAAGCCCTGTTCTGATGCAAACATGGCCTCTTATAGGGCTGATGACACTCCAGCATTTTCATAATTCCCACGATAAGCACTCTCCCATCACCTCCCACCAGGATGCCCACTGGCTACTGATAGGACCAGACGTTGGGAGATATTTATGATGTAGGCTGAGGGAGGAGAATGATTCATCATCTCAAAATGACTAGTGGGTTTAACCTTTTTTTGTGTTCTGAAAATCTCACAACATGACAACTATGCTAATTTTTCAGATAACTACATAAATCTATATATGTTTGGATTCTACATTTTATGGCTAGCCAGAAAATACTCTTTTTATTTTGGCACCGCCTTCCTGGGCAGAGCCACTGTTTTTCGCAGTTTGCTGCTTTGCCAAAATAGTTACAACTCTGACTCTATATACTTCCAACATTAATTTCACCGTTTCCTCTGATTTATGAAAATGCCAGAATCATAATTTTGATCATTACTTAAGTTATGTACATCGCAAACATTTAGTTTTTACATGGTCCCAACTGGCTTTTTATCACCTTTAAAATGAACCAGGGGTGGGCTCGATAGGAAACACAACACTCTTTTTAGTTAGGAAAATGTGTTCAATGTTTAATCAATGGTACTGCATGCTATGAGAGGTAGTTTAATTTCTCCTCCATGTTTCCATTTCTCCTTAAGCATGTGACCAGCCACCTGCTCGCGCCAATGTTTATCCTACCCTTTCCTCCTGAGCTTCGAAGGGTCTTTGTTCAGAGCTAATGCACATTTTATGTGAAACCTGAACTTGAAGATCATTTCTGTTGGTCATGTTGTCTTTAAATCCCAAATCAACGGCTACTCTTCGAGTTCTTCTACCAGGCCTCCTGATCACGAGTCGGACTAACTTGACACTGGATGCTAGTGATTGAACTGTATCCTTGTGCCAAAGAAGCCAGAGATTGTGCTACGCTCAAGTGAACTGCCTTTTCCCGTGCTGAAAACATGGAGAAGGGAGGCCAACAGCCTGAACATCCTGAAATATTTTTGTGAACACTTTTTTCTTTTTTATAAACACTGTCCCCACACTATTTGTATTTAGAGGTAATGATTGGCAATAGGTTTTTTAGTATAGGCCCTTTTTATTTTGACAAGACACCAAAAGGACTGTGTTATTATTTAATGGTCGTAGCTTGCTCCCATCTGTAGATTTAGGATTAGATAGGTGTTTTTCATACCCTTGTTGAAGTTCAATAAACACCCTTGAACATTGGTCACTTGTGCCTTTCTTACTGTTGATACCATGCGTTCCTTACAGTATCACTAGTGCCCATCACCTTACATTAACCAAGAGCCTATCAGCAGTTGCACTCACCTACAGGAAACCATGCACCATACCATCCAAGTGACCCAAGGAACACATTACCAGCCTACCCTGTTCCCAAACATTAGGAAGAGCAACAATCCTCCTCAAGACAGCCCTCATAAATGCCAGATCTATCCCTGCTCATGCCCTTGACATCCAAGACCTGATCATAGCCCAAAATGTAGACATATTGGCCATTACAGAAACCTAGTTACATCAAGTATCCAGCTCAGCCCTATCCGTGGCAATTCCTGATGGCTTCACGATTCTTAGATCTGACAGGCTTGATGCTAGAGAACGGGGGGGTTGCCCTTATCTTTAGGTACTCCCCACACATAAGGCCTATTGCCTTACCTAGGGTGGACAACCTTGAATTGTTCTCTGTCAAGCTCTCAGCTGCGTCATACCATGTGCCGTCTACCTGGCCCTATTGGCTCCTTCGAAGAAGACTTGCTACTAACTATTGGAGGCAACATTAAGCCCACTACTAGAGCTAGCATACTAGGGGATCTGAACCTGGGACTCAACGACGCGATGGACCATCATGCCACTTCACTGGCCAACTCCCTTTCTGACTTGGGTTTTAAACATTGTATAAATTCACCCACCCACAATAGAGGTAGGACCCCGGACTGGGTGCTGTTATGGATTATGGATAATGGACAATGAGCCAGGTGAGACAGTTGGTCACACATCAGGCGACTTTACAGATTAAACATTCAATAGCTATAGCAAGGGGCTGTAAACATTCGTTGAGTACAACGCACACGCTTCCAAATAATGCAAGTGTTTATGACAAGAAGTACAGGCAGACAGTTGCTGTGGAAAATATATGTGGCAAGAGGACAGGAAATCGTAGCTTCCCCCTCCAGCAGAGAAACCTAACCGTAAATGGCAACTTCCTGTCTTAAACGGCACATAGCAAGGTCAAGAGATGATTTTTACACCATTTAGATCTGATAAGCAGTCAAAGGACAGGAAGCACCAATAGTCATGCATTACTCCTTCAGAAGCCCAGTTTATATAATGGAGTTGAAGTTGTGTGGAAGCAAGTAACACACTTTACCCGTTCACTGAACGGAAGCCCATTTACTATAGTGGAGACAACCATTGGACACAGACAACACCTGTCTCTTAAGTTTGCACATAGGAATGTTGTATGTTCAAGCAAAGCAAAGGAACACTCTTAAGGCCTTAACCTTCTAGGTAGCGGAAATGATAACACATGTTAGAAAGACCAAGTCCAGTCTTAGATATAAAGCACAAGCAGACTGGGGGGAGGGGAGCAGAAGATTTCACAACAATCAGCAGACCCAGGTTTTGGGGGCTGGGAAGAGATTGGTCACAGATCCCAGACCAGAGACGAGAGAGAGAGATAAGCAGGTCCCTCCGGAGAGGAAGCCGTGGGTGGTTTGTGTGCAGCACATCTTGTCCTAAAGCGTTAGTTAAATGTGGAAGTCTTGCTGTGTGCATTTTTAGACTAAAGTCATTTGGTATGGTACACTACTCCATAGCATAGCATAGCCGAACATAGTATAAATCCCAGGTCACTCAAGCTGCTAAACTAAAATGATCATTTGTCCTTTTCTAGATAAATGTAAACCATGATATTCACTCACATAGCAGTTCTTTTCATGTGTATAGTAATGTGCTATTTCACAGTTGCTTTTGTTATAGCATGTGCAATACAAATTAGAGCTTGTAGAAGGTATATGTGATATTAAAAATATATGAACCTACTACCCTCATTGTCAATAGCATATTTTTGAGCAATGCATTAGAATGGTGTCTCTTTGAGCCCAAAGAACTTCACTCATTTCCTGGCAGCATTGGTTAAATTATGATAATGGGCGCAAACACTCAGGAAGTCTGTCCCAAACAATATAAAACATGACTTCTGACTCCATATCCACTTCCCACAGCCTCAATTGAGGATTCAAGCTTGACCACAGGCAATCAAGCCAGTGCCTGACCTTAATAGTCAGATCGTCATCTCAGACAACACTCCATGTCCACGGTCTGATCATCACATATTTTCCTTCACCTTCTCTCCATCCAAGTCTCTACAGTGAACTCCCCAGGCCCTTCCCCCTAATTGGAGTTGCAGTGCCTGAAGAATTAGTAAAGAAACCTTATCCCCACACTTCACACCGCTCATGCGAGAGACCATTGTCTCCACAGACCCTAGGGAACAAGCAGACATTTATGCTGATACCCTAACCAAGGCAGTGAACGATTTTGCCCCTATGATGCCTCGGAAAGCCAATGTAGCTGCCCATATCAATGCTTGGTTCACCCCTAACCTCATAGCCCTTCGAACTAAAAAATGACAAGCAGAAGTTGCTTGAACATTGCTAGCCATCATTGCAGCCAAAGCGACAGCCTATAATGCTAGAATTGCGAATGCCAGCTCTAACTCTCAGGGCACTCTCTGTATTCTAAGAGAATTAGAAACGCCAGCTGCCCCCTCTCCCCCATCTGCCATCTTAAAAGATGAGTTGTCTGTTACTAGCATTCAAACTGCCATGAGAACTAAACTACACTCCCTACAGGAGAACATATTGCTAAAACAAGATCTCATTAAAGGAAAGGCACCTGTACCTACACCCACGGTCGCAACCCCTTCCACCAGCCCATCTACCACTACCTTCCAATGCAGGGAAATCTTGGAAGAAGAGACTGTGAATATCATTAGAAAACTTAAACCGTCCAAATGCAAAGGGGATATCTGGCCAGCGTCTATTATCAAGGACTGCGCAAACGTCCTAGCCCCATTCATTGCCAGTTTTATTAATGCACCCTTCTCTTCCAACCAGGGGCCCTCCCCATTCTGATAAAACCTAGCATAGACCCCTCAGCCCCCATCAACTACCACCAGAGTACCACTGTTCCATTCCTACTAAAGTGTTTGGACAGGGCAGCCTACAACCAAATTCAACCTTTCCTTGAATCCAACCACATCATGGGAAAGCGCCAATCCGGTGTCTGACCTGGGCACGGAACTGAGTCAACGCTGTTAGACTTAAAAAATCAGATTGACAGTTTCAGAGACGAAGGAAAGACAGCTCTCCTCCTCCTCCTTGACTTATATGCCGCCTTTGACATGGTAGACCATACAACTGTGTGCCACCACCTTTCTGCTGCCGCTAACTTCTCCCAAGAAGCTATGTCCTTGGTAGCCTCTTTTCTCGAAGGGAGATCTATCAGAGGCTTCTCTGACTCAGCTAATTTCTCCTCTGCCCGGTTACCCATCTTTTGTGGTGTCCCGCAAGGGTCTTGTGTCTCCCCCACTCTCTATAATATTTTTTACCAAACCCCTCTTTGACCTCCTGGACAATCTCGGCATAGCCTACACCACCTATGCTGATGACACCCAAATCCTCCTCCCCCTGTCAGGATCGTATGAAGATGACTCTATGACCATCAACAAAATCTACTCAACCATTCAAACCTGGACGGCTGAGAATCATCTTTGTTTAAACAGCGATAAGACTGAACTCCTAGTGGTGGGAGCACAAGCCATACTAAAGAAATTCTCCCCCAATACTCTTCGCTCATGATCGATGGCATTAAAGTCCCGGCTGCAGCGTCCGTGAAAACCCTGGGAGTCCACTTAGATGCCACTCTCTCTCTCACAAAACAAGTCAATGCAATCGCCTCTTCAGCAGCACATATGTCCAAACTACTTAACGAAGCCAGACAATTCCTTACAGTTGCCTTACCATGGCGCATTCTATAACTGGAGCAAGACTTGACTATTGCAATGCCCTCTTTGCAGGCACATCTAAGAGAAATGTCTGTAAAATGCAGGTAATCCAAAACAATCCACTTCACTTGTTACTCAACAGCTCCAAAAGAGATCATATTTCTGCTGCTAGAAAGGAGGCACCCTGGCTGCCAATCCAGGAAAGGATTAATTTAAAAATCCTTACCATCATTCACAAATGCCTCCTAAACACAGCACCCAAAGGCCCAGAAAATCATCAGAACTAACCGTACTAGTCCGGTAAGGTCTACCCACTTACACCATATCGCAGAGCCGAAGCTCAAACGCATCGGAGGAGGAGGCGCCAGTTTTCCGGTCGTAGCCGTATCTCACTGGAACTCTCTCCCGCCCACGCTAAGAGCAGAAAACTCTCACTGGGCATTCAGAAAAGCCCTTAAAACTTGTCTTTTCACCTATTTTTTAAATAATTGTTTATAACGCCCCTAATACCGTACCTGAGAGTTCGGTTTTTAAGCACAGATCCAGTATTCAAACCTCTGTTACTCTGCATGGTCTTGGTTCCAAGACCAGCGCGTTGCCCCTGTGCTATCCTCTGTTCATGAGGATCTTTGTCTGGCTGACCGCTGACATTGGGGATGAAGAGACTATACTTGCGCCACAGTTTCCTGTTTTATTGATTGCTTTTAGTCATTTTCCCCCAATATATGTACTGTTTAACTGGTTTGCAATAGCGCCTTATACATCCGGGTTTATGCGCTTTACAAATGCAAATAAATAATAAATAAATAAATATGGTTTAGAGCAAACCGCCATGTTCGTTGATATGCTCTTAAAGTCAGAACGTTTGGAACTAAGTCTATACCAGAGAATAGTACCACAGCAACGGGGTGGTGGAGGGTGTCATTCTCCTAGCCAATCAGGAAACTCAGAACGTGGGCTTTCCCACATGGTAAAACCCTGCTCCGAGCCTCCTCAGAGTTGGAGGCCACCATCTTCCATCACTGTGAATCAGGTAAGGGCACTCCCCGCGTCTCCTTCCCCCCCAAAACCATTTTTCCACATCTCCAAACCCCCCACCCCTGCCCCACTCACCTGGCGCTGTTCAGGCTTATAACTGGCCCGGGGCATTACCTGGCCCGGTATTGCCCCTGACAATGGGGGTTTATTGCTTAATTATTCTGAGTTTCAAACATTCTGATTGGCTGAGATGAGGTTTACAATGGAATCCACGTGTTAATACATGTTACAATACAATATCTGTGCGAAAGTCTCCTACCCATAATTTTCTTATTACAGTCCAATGGTGACATAACTACTCAACTGTAATAAATAACCTGTTAAAATTGGAAGGAGAAGTCAAAATGTCAGCTCCCAGAGCCATCACAGAGAATGAAAGGCAGATCCCAAACAAAACACTAGCCACGACTTACATACATTATTAAAGTCATAACTAGATTTCCCGAATCCTTTCAATCAGTATTTATTCAGTCATTATGTGGTTAATAAAAAAATACAGAGATCTATTAAGAAGATAAATCTTTCATTTTTGTAGTTCTGTAGTGTAGTGCGTGACAGGAGGAATCAATCAGCCCTGTGCACTTATGTTAAACTACAAAGCCAGATTTTAAAGTGTGTTATTAAAACTGCTGAAAATGATTGTTTCTAACACGTTACAAGATGCATGTTGATCTGTTTATGTCCCCAGTGCTAATTTTACATTTATTTAGCAAATCTGCAAACCAAAAATGTCCTGTATCAGACGGAGCAAGAGACAAACTGTGAAAGGAGTGATGGCGTGACCTTGTATCATAAGGACTAACATACTGTTGGGAAGGGGGCATATTGTTCCCACACTGCAAGCGCTTTAGAATAAGGCAAAGGCCATTGTCAGTAATGTAAGAGCCCAGGGGGAGAGACCAGGGGGAGGGGGATCCCCTTATCAGCATCCACACAATTACATTAGTGTGCATTTGTGTTAGCATGCAAGAACAGCAGCCATTTTAGATATTTGCAGCCATATTGTAGCACAGGGCTTAAATGTGGCACGGCAGACAGCAGCCCAGGCCTAGCCCGCGAACATGAGCACAGAAATATGTTGTATCCCAAACACTAATGAGAAAGTCCAGAGCTACACAAATCCATAAAACCATTAATTGTCATAAAATGTTACCAACCTTCACACCCTGGAAAGAATGTGCCCTTCAAGGCCACGGGAGGAGGGCTGTGGGCTTGTGAACAGTGTGATCCCATGAGAAGAAGGACACAGGCCTCCAACCTCCTAATTCTAACTTATATCCCCCCAACTGCGTTGGCTTTAGGACCCCTGAATTCCAGTGTACCAGATAACCCTAGACCCCCGACCATAAAACCTGCTGGACCCCCGATCGATCAAAAGATCAGAAAGCAGGACCCTTCTGCCTTCCCTCCTAGGTCACGGATTTGCGCTGCAAGGTGCAGGTTGGGATGAAATTATAGCCCAGAACGAGGGTGGGAGACATTGGAGGAATGCTGGCCTGTCTGAGTGCAAGTGAAACATATGAGAGATAGTGTGACCCTTGCTTTTCACTGCGGCCCCTGTATGCTTTGTGCCAGGTGCCCTGGTACATAGAGATAGATTTGTTTTCTTAGTTAGTATTACAATTATTATATGGCCATCAGTTGACCAGTGACGACTGCAACATCACCCACGTGGACAAAGATGGACTGACTAGGCTGAGACCAATGGCCTAACATCCCCAATAGAGCAGGTGACATGCATGTAGGGGCTCACCAACCAACATTGCGTGTTTCTACTGTATGTAATGACATCACCAGTGATGCCATGTACTGTAATAATGAAACGCGCATGCTGAAATTGGCAGCAAGGTTCTTTGTTAGCGCTTTTTCCTTTTGTATGGAAATAAAACGTGTTATCCTTTCAAGAAGTGTGCTGGGCCTTTTTCCCTGGTGGGCTGTATTTTTTCTGGTGCGAGCGTCTGAGGGGCTTTCCTACATTTAGTGACCCCGACGTGATACCAGCGACCCCTACGATGACGGAGACTTCCAGGCCGCTTCTCTGAAGGGGCCATGCCCACCTGCAGCGCCCAGTCCCAAGCACGCAACCCGCAGAGGTGTGCAGGAGCTGTTTTTACAGAATTACTATCTGCTTTTTGGAGCGGGGTGTGGCTCCTGGGAGAGTGAAGGTCGTTATTGGCACCCTGTGATGGAGGAGCTCAAGTGAACACGCAGACATGATTATACCCCTTGTGAGAGATAACAACGAGGGGTAGTGTGCATGGCGGAGTGGGATATGCATGAGTGAGGATAGCGTGTGGTGAGGCCACATGGCGAGAGTTAGAGTTTTTTTATTATTGCTATTCTTTTTTCTATATAAGGAGGATTTTACGGAGGAAAACAGGAGTGTAGGGAACCTTTCTGAGTGAGGGAAGAAGATAGTGCTATTTGTTGTGTAACAAGGAGATAAAAGGAAACAATTAGGAGCTCCGTATAGTTAGTGAGCTTGGTAGAAGCAGTGGTTGCTGTTTTAGCTTGTTATTTTAGTTTGTTTTTTTACTGTACTATGAGTTTTTTTGTGTACATTGAGGAGGCCAGAGGTGGGCCAGTGTTTATAAGTTGGTTTGAGAGTATGTGGAGTATTAGTGTGTGTGTGTGTGTGTGTACATGTACGTGTGAAAAGGGGGGAACGAGGGAGGTGGTCACAGGTGGGGACAGGGAGGCGGGGACAGTGGACTGACAGAGACGTATAATTAAAGTGAAGCACAGCACATATTTGCAGAGGGTGGGTTTTTGGAGGCGGGCAACTTTCAAAATGGGAGGGGGAACACCATTAGCGTACATATGTAGTACTTTTTCATTGTATTGGTACAAGATCGAGAAATATCACAGACAATGGGTGGTGGAGACACAATGGAAGTCCGAGGGGGGGGTGCCTTGCTCCTGGCCAGAGCAAGGTATCCATAATAAAGGGATACTGGACCACATGAACACGTTCTAAGCAGCTAAGTATAAAGGTAAAAACATCTCAAAAAAGAAAACAAATATTGGAGTTGTGGAAGCTAATTGAGGATGGGGAGGATACAGATGGGGTGGGACTCAGAACACTGAAGGGGTTTTTCTAGATGCGACGTGCATGACAACACAGGGGAATGGGACTTGGTCCCTGCACACCGGGCTTTACCGGCTCATCACAAGCCCAGCCACAGGGTATACCAACCCAACATACGTGCCCACACCAGTGATATCCCCACCTCCCTCCATCCCAACACCTAGTAGTATCCTATCACAGGACAGCAAAACACAGAAAGAGTGAGAAAAAGCATTAGAAGCTACACGACTGGAGTTGGCACAATTGAGGGCAGCATAGGATGGAAGGGGGAAAGGTGGACTGGGCTAGACGAATGGTGAGCAGGAGATATTTTGTTCAGATTAGACAATTCGGCAATTAAGGATGTGCACATCAAAAAGGAAGGTGGAGGTGGCGGGCCAGCAGGAAGTACAGGTTATGGGACTTTAAGTCCAGACAGAGGTACAGATAGAGAACTAAAGGAAGAGGAATGGGACTCCGTAGATGAGTTTGAGGACGAGGAACGGAATGAGCAAATGCCAGCGATTACACCGCGGGTAGAAAGTTTGTGAGGACTGGGGTTAAGAAACAGGTTTGGTCGAGTGGCAGTAGCAAGGAAAAAAATGAAGTGTTAGATGGAAGGAAAGAAGGAACACAGGTACCCAGATGTTGTTACTGCACAGAGGCATAGGTAGGACACATTATGTGCCTTGGACACAGATGGATAACCATTTGATTAAGCAGCTCCCACCCTTCACTTCCAAGGCTGGGAAGTGGATATATGCTTTTGAAAAACAGACCGCTGGAATTCCTTGGCTGTGGGGGACATGAAATGTTTGCTTGTCGCAATAGTGGGGGATCAAGTGGGAGACGTGTAGGTTAAAGCAGGATATCCTGGAGTAATACTGGACGATGATGGGGTGCAATTTAACAACATAAGCTCACCAGTGGGGTACGCGCTGCGGCGAACGTACCCCGACACACCAGATCTGCAGTCTGTCATGTAATATACCATGGGAGATGACAAAGACCCTGTGCAATACATTATTAAGGTTGAGGATATGTGAAGGGCAGAGACAGGGGACCAGTGGGACCGTTCAGTTCCTATTTTCTATTTTGTCATTAAAGGGGGTTTCCCAAAGGAAGTTCAGAAGGCACTGGAGAAAATTGTGGGTATTGAAGTGAAAGGGTGGGCGGAGATACAAACCAGCATAAATCTGGAGGAAGCTAAATTAGTGCAAAAGAAATTGGCGAAGATTGCAGTTGAGGGGACAGCACCTGTGAGCAGGTGAACAGAGGTGGCGGAGCAGACCCCAGCCCCTCCAGATGTCAGGTTAGCAACATTTTGGGCAGGAGGAGGACAAGGACAGTGGGGATGTCGGCCGCAAGGCCCCTACCCAGATTGGCAACAAGGAGGTCATCAGCGTGAGAGGAGCGGGTTCAGACAGGGAAGTGGGGGGTTTGGATGGATGGAACCCTCCCAATGTTGGAGCTGTGGGAAGTGGGGGCATTTTTCAAGGGATTATAGGAGCAGGCAGGGGATGGGATATAACCCTTATAGCAATTATGGCCCACCACACCAGCCCCAAACACAGGTACAGCTCACAAGGCCAACCTCCATACCCTATGAGATACACCAGGCCTACGTGCAATTACGACCACAACCACTGGGTGAACACATGCCACATCAACCAATAACACAATCATTAATCCCCCAGCAAAATTCCATGTATGGGAGTAACATGCCAATGACAGACACATTGCCAAATTGCACTGTCATAACCTACCGAGGGGTGAGCATGGTCGGGAACAACCCCTTCACGTTCCCCAGTACCAAAGAAATAGCCTGACTAGGACAGTCCACAGAGAACTCTTGATGGTCAGTCCTGTCCATGACAGTCCACCTTGACAACGAACCCTTGGTGGGCACTGAGCTAGGTAACGGGCAATACATTTTTATGATTGACACAGGTGCCCCTAAATCCTGCATCAGTGAGGGAAACTTCCGGCAATCAAGTGAAACTCTTGACACACAGGGCTTCTCTGGGGCTATCGCCACGGTTCCATACACAAATTGAACTTGACATCAAAATAGGAGGAAGGGTGACATGCGAGTTCCCCGATAAATGTATTGGGCCAAGACCTGTTGAGCAAATTGAATATGACTATGTCGTTCACAGATGGAGGTATAGTGTGCGCCACCCTGGGCATGTGTGTCATTAGAGCGATGCCTATAATACATGCTAGGGGATGAGAGGCTGTGGTTAGTGGTATCTCAGTGGACCCTTATTTGTTTGTGTACAACATAACATTGCTTCTCGAGGCAGTAATTGGAACGGACTCAGATGGATGCGAGTGACGCACAGTGGTGTGTATTGACCTTACAATGCCCCTTAAGGAAGAGATTGATGCTGACTTGTTTGAAGACAAACCAAAGAATGGCAAGATTGTATCAGCAATTTCTTTTCATTGTGACACCCTCATTCACTGACACTGACCTAGAACAGGTCCCTCAAACGTTGTGGACGACAAATGCTCACAATGTTGGGCTCTTGCAAGGGGTGACCCCAGTTTGAATAACTCTCGAACCATGGTGTTGCCATGGGTGAGACAGTACCCCTTATCAAGGGAGGCAAAGGAAGGCTTAAGGGGCACTATTGTTGCCTCACTCAACCAGGGGATAATTGTACCATCTACCTCCCCATGCAACACAACGATCTATCTGATAAAGAAAGCAAAAGGGAGGAGTTGGAAAAGGATTCAAGATTTGAACCCTCTTAATAACATTGTATAGGCAGAATTTTCCAGTGGTCCCAAACCATGTGACAATACTTTGCAACATCCCCAAAGAAGTGACTCACTTTACTGTTGTGGATCTCAAAAACACCTCCTTCTCTGTTCCCCTGAACCCAGACTCGCAGTACCTTAGCGTATTTACACATGGGGGTGTGTGGTTTGAACATACAACATTACATCAAGGGTACTGCAAGTCCCCCAGCATTTTTACTGGAATACTGCATGCTGATATACATAAAATATTCATGTGCCTAGTACTATTATTCAACATGTGGATGACTTATTAGTCTGTAGCATCAGTCAACATCAGTGCAGAGAGGACTCTATGACATTGGTACAACTTCTGGCCCGCAAGGGATACAAGGTGGACAAGGCTAAATTACAGTATTGTCTCCAAGTGGTGCTATATTTGGGTCAATTAATATCTGTGAATAGGGAAAGAATAAATTGTGATCGCCCAGCATCTGTGCACTCTACCCCTCAGTAAAAGAGATGCAAACATTCCTGGGGCTTTGTAATTACTGCAGGGCATGGATACTTCATTACATAGCTTGCATTAGACCACTGTTGCAGGGCCTTAAGGAAGCTCAGAAGGGCGGCAATAACATAATTTGGACAGAAGAAATGTGTACAAACTTCAATGATCTCAAGGAGGTAATCTCCACTGCACCAGTGTTAGCAACCCCAGACTACACGCAGGAGTTCTACTTATTTTTCCATTCTAATGGACAGCTAATGACTGCAGTGCTGATGCAGAAATGCTCCATGGGCCACAAGCCATTGTCCTACTACATTGGCATTCTAGACTCAGTAATGCAGTGATATTTCGCCTGTGAGCAAGCACTTGCTGCAGCAGCATTTGCTATCGAGAACAATTCTACAATTGTAATGGGGAGCTCCGTAACATCGTACGTCATAACATTGTACGTTGAGCATGCTTTGTTCGCCATTTTAGAATGCTCTATATCCACATTGACTACGCAGCGAGCATCCGCATATGAGATAATCCTGTCCAGGTCAAACATTCACATAGTGCGTTGCAAAACAGTTAACCATGCCACTTTCCTGACAAAATGTGTTCTGACAAAAACTTGGCTAATCATGACTGTCTAACTTTTGAAGGTGAAGAAGATGATATCCCAAAGGCACATGACAGACCACTCGACGGGTGGGAAGGAGATCCTCTTCGTTGATGGGTCAGCAACTATTGACCAGGATACAGGCTTAAGGCACACTGGTGAGGAAGTGGTCCGTTTTGCGGATGGGGAATATGAAACATTGGTGCAAAAGAGATTACTGATGCACTTCTCAGCCCAGGCAGCGGAGCTTGTTGCACTTATTGAGGTGCTTCTAGCGTCCCAAGGGTGTCATGTGACCATCTACTCCGATTCGGCATATGTTACTACCACAGTACATGCAGGTCTTGCATGGTGGAAGAGAAGGGAAGTGAGGAGGGTAGACGGATCCCCTGTGAATCACGCTACTTTGCTGGATAAACTCATCCACGTCCTTTCCCAACCATACATGGTGGCGGTTGCCAAATGCACCGCCCACACTAACACAGATGAGGTCTCACTCGGTAATGCCACCACAGACACAGCAGCAAAAACCGTAGCCTATCTCCCAGTGCCACAAGTGGCAGAGTATCCTGTGTTCATAATTGACACAGAACAGTTACCTACCCACCCCATACAATGCTTACCAATTGTCCAGTTGATTGAGTTGCAAGGATGGGCCCCGCAAGAGAAAAAGAAGCTTCGTATAAAAAGGGGGTGCAAGCAGTCACAACAGATCTTTCATGGTGGCAAGAGATATCAGGAAAGGCAGTGATGAGTTATTGCTAATAGCATTCGACCAGCTCCACCATCCATCACAAGTCTCCAAACAGCACATTACAGCAGACATTCAGCAAGACTGGTTCATTCTGAACCTACAACAGTACTTGACAAATATGGCCACTTACTGCACTACATGCTAAACTTACAATACAGGCCTCACATTAAGAACAATCAGAGGCACCCTGCCCGCCCTATTGGGCCGTTACACAAAGTCCATATTGATTATGCGGACATGGGCAAAAGGTGCAATGGATCTCATTAGCTCATTGTGGTCGTATGTCCCTTCTCACAATGAGAAGAGGCGGGACCATGTACACATACAGATGCTAAGTGCACAGCAAAATGTTTAGGGCTGGAGGTTTTCCCTCGATGGGGTATGTGTGATGTATTAAAGTCAGATAACAGCACACATTTCTTTAATGACCTTTTCAAGGAGATTTCAGCATTACTGGGCATTAAACATCAGATGTGTACCATTTACCACCCCATGTCCAACGGAGTCGTAGAACAGATCAACGGCCTGTTATAAAGCAAATTATTGGAACTGTGCACCACATTAAAATAACATTGGGTGCACTGTCTGCCACTCGAGTTATTCAGTCTGCACATATAGCCCAGTAAAGACCACAATATTTCACCCCACGAAGTGGCCCTGGGGCACTGAATGCATCTGACGCTCATAGAGCAGCGTCTATTTTTGAGGAGGAATTTAACAGTTACCTGTCCTCCCTAACAAAGGCAATAAAATGTGTCTCCCAATAGATTGCACCTCTCCAGACAGACAAAGCAACCGGTGCCACAACAGACATATCCGCAACGTCATTCCCTCTGCAGCTTTTCCCTGGAGATTTGGTCTATATTTGAAACATTATTCACGGCTGGAACCAACCCACGTACAAAGGCCCATTTTGAGTTATCTATGCCACTTCCCTCACAGTAAAGCTGAAAGAGATACGTTACTGGGTGCACCTCTCTCTTATATCCGAAAAGGACCTCTGCCCCACCTGCATCAATGGCTTGAACTGCCTCTGTACCCTTAATATTGCCACCTCGCCCTCAGGACTTGGCCAGATCACCTTCCCGTGAAAAATAGAAAAAGACACTGTCTGCCACATTCACACAATGCTGCTACGCACTACATTTGCACAGGAATTGAACTTTAGCGGTTCCCCATTATCTCTCTCTTTCTTTCTCCCACTTTCTTGCTTCTCAGCAGTCTATCCTTCCTATTACTGCATATCTTTTCCTATATTTCCTTCTCTACCTTCTTGCCAACCTCCTATAATTAAACAAATATTTTTCAGGTAATCATCACTATGGATCCAGCGAGCTCCAATGATTCCATGTATATTAGGAACAGTAATGCATATCGTACCATATCCACATTTTCATATTCATATATGTGTGCAATGCCTTATATTACTGGCCTATTTGCACTGTTTATGTTTGGTTTAGGAAAATATTTGAGGTGCACTTTTATATAGGATTGGCATATAAAAGGGGTTGGGGGCACATACAAGCAAATGTTACCATCAATTGGCCCACTTCCAAATTAGCTGAGATGGGAATGCAGAATGTAAAGTTGTCTGAACAAACTTACACACATGACACTGTGGCCACAGACACCAATGTTGATGATCAAATCACAAATGATAGCACCACTCATGCTATTACTAATGTTGGGCCCCCTCCCATGGCACCTGTTGATTCCATTGTGTCTTTTGAAAATGTACATAATAGGGCATTAACACACAAGAAAAGGCAACTTAGAAAATATAGATATGATAAATACACTGGGTTAGGTTTAGATTCAGTAGAAAATGTGCACCATCCGGCATCTTCAAACAGTTGGTATGCCGACATGAGCTCAGTGGGAAAGAATAGAGTGAATGGAAGTTGTTATGTTTGTTCGTTGATACCAACATCAGGGGCACCCAAGGTATTAATACCACAAGGACAGGAGGGAATGGTCAGACCAGGAGAGAGACACTGTGAGAAGGTTGGAGATAGGAATGGCTGAGGAGATTCGAGCATCCAAGGTATGTCTGGCAGAGTGTGTCAGACCAGAGGGTTGAATGGTGAGGGAGAGAACGTTGCAGGGGCTGCAGAAGTGTCCAGTGGCTGCCTCGGGAGAGTCAAGGTGAATATTGAAGTCACCGAGGAGGAGAGGCTTGGAGGTAGAGGCAAGAATGGAAGAGATGAGGTCAGACCACTCAGAGAGGAAGAGGGTGACCAGACCAGGGGTCCTGAAGATGGTGGTGATAGTCAGTGAAAGGGTTGGTGAGACGCCAAGCCTGCAGACGAGGCATTCAAATGAGTGGGATTGGGTGCGAATGAAAGTAGCAGGGATCCAGTCAGGGAAGATTAAGGCCATTCCGCCGCCAGACCGGTTAAGCTTGGGCTGGGAAAGAATCTTGTAACCCTCAGGCAGTAGTGTGCCAAAAGCAGTGACAGAGCTGGCAGTGAACCAAGTCTCAGTGAGGGCGAGAACCTCCAGGTCAAAGTCTTCGAGAAGGAGACAGATATCAGAAGAGTGTTTGACGGCAGAGCGAGAGTTGAGGGCAGTGCAATGAATCTGGTTACCAACTTTGAAGGTCTTCCGAGGAAGGGTACAGGGATGTGGTACACCCATCGGAGGTGGAGAAGGGGCAAGGGGTGTGGCTGTTGCAGGAGTGGCGGGAGAATGGAGGAAGTTGATGAGAGACAGAAGACGCTTATCAAGAAAGAGGATGTTGGGTTGAGAGCGCTGGGCCATGGCAGTGCCATTGGGATAGGCATTAATGATGCACCTAGAGGATGAGAAGCCTCACAAGAGTACTTCCCATCTGGTGCCTCCATTAATGGGTGACAAAGAGAAAGGAGAGAGGACAAAGACCATATGTGGGGTCCATAGGTCCGAGGAGGGAGCGACAAAGGGGATGTCAGTGACAGGTTTGCCGGAAGAAATGTTGATGTAGGTATCAGCAATGGGCAGGCCTGGGTTGGAGACCAGGAGATCTTTTTTTGAGATTTTTCCTTCCAGGCTCCGAAAGGGAGGTAGGATAGATGATAGAGTGGCAGTTGGAGTAAATAGGTGAGATGGAGAACACCATGGATGGAGGCTGTGAGAAACCAGAATGTGGGCCTCATTACGACCCTGGCGGCAGCCGTGCCTGTAATACAGGCACGGCTGCCGCCAGAATCATCATTTTTCCAGTGCCCTGTAATGGGCAATTACCGGGGTATTACAACCCTGGTGGATCCGGTAATTGCCCGTTCCAGGGAGCTGGAAAACAATCTTCCCCTTTCCCATTTGAGCCCAATAATGGGGAAGCCGGATGCATTGGCACCATCTGTGAATGGTGCCGGTGCATCCGACATGTTGTGCTCGCAGGTGCCTGTGTGCACACCAGGTCAGACTTGGCAGGCAGAAAGACACCTGTGAGCACAACTCGTAGTCCGCCAGTCCGGGAACTACGGTACCGGTAAGCTTGCCGGTACCGTAGTTGTTCCCAGACCGGTAGACTCGTAATGAGGCACTGTGTCTCACCCACTAGTCCCTGGGAATCTGTCATCCAGGTGTCTAGGACATGGCATCGTCTTTAGATCCAGTTCCTGTGTGTGGACCAGTGCGGGAGGATCACCTGGGTGAGGGGTCTTCAGTAAGTGGGAGTGGGACACCAGATGGTGAGACACGGTATCCCCTTCCCTGTAACACCTTTACCCCATCCTACCCGGTAGGATATTTAGGAACTCTACCCCCCTTTTACAATATGAACACTTTCTCACTGACAGAGCTCTAGAGCAAAACAGACTAACACCCGAGCCGTGTACCTGACATGTCCCAATACTATGGTCAGGCGAGGTCAGGCAATTATCGACAATCACTCACACCTGACTTCCGTTACACTTCCCCACACGAATAAAAGGCGCAACACGAGAGCACACTCTGAGGCAGGCAAAGCACACAAGGAAATAGCAGTTCCAAGATGGTAGTTTAACAGGAGGAGAAAGACAGCGAAACAGAAGGGGATTGCAAGGAGGGATGTACCCATGACCTTTTCGACAAGGAACCGTTGCTTTCATGAAACCTTGAGAGAAAGCGTAAGACCAGCAAACCAAGCTAAAGAAGTCTACATTGTGTGTCGGAGGCACCCTGGGCCCTCCTGCATCAGTAATCAAGGCGGGTAGAATCTCCAGCCACTGTGGTACTGTCCTTGGCTCCAAGAACAAAGCCGCTTCAGTGAAAGTAACGCAGCCGTTGAGTTGTGGAGACCAATACGAGACCGGTCTGTGCTGAAGCCAAGGTTGCAGGTAGCAACATTGTTTGGCGAGCGCTGCAAAGAACATTGTTAAAACGTCTGTGATAAGAGACGCAAATGGAGTTATAAATACTGATGAGTGATTGAACTTTAAAGTAAGTTGCAATACCTTTGACAGAGTAGTCCGGAACCGCGTGGGTGCTCAGTCGAAGGTCTCTGTAAGGTACCCAGCTGAAAAGTGAGAACAGTAGATAAAGGTGATCCAAGCCCGACAGAGGGAGATTAATTGAATAAGTGTGAATCGAAGTGGTCCTGCGACGGGTCAAGTCAAAGCTGTGCACAGTGGAAAGTCTTCGATTTCGATGGAGTAAAGCAAGTTTGGAAAAGTATATGGATTTAGCTTGAGCACGACAGAGGGAGATCACATGAAAGCTTTGTGCTGAAGTGGGTCTAAGCCCGGTGGAGGAGGGCCCGGGTGAATCGAGAATCACCCAAGAAGTTGTACATGAGAACCTTAAGGAGAAAGGAACTTTTGAATGTTTGTTTGTTGCATCAGGCCCTCTGAAGTAAGAGACTTTGAATGGCAAAGAGACTTTGACATAGAAGGCCCTGATACTGGGATTTGAACTGCATCCTCGTGCTAGAGCAACCAGAGACTGTGCTTGAGTGTGCTGCCTTGTCCTGTGCTCAAAACATGGGGAAGGAAGGCCAATGGCTTCAATACCCTGATATATCATATATCATTTCTTGAGCACTTTTCTTTTTACATAACATTGGGCCTCATTACGAGTCAGCCGGTCCGGAAAGAACGGTGGTGGTAAATCCGCCACCACCGTTCTTTCTGGACCGGCTGATCTCGAGTTCTGCAGGCGGCAGGTGTCACGCCCGCCAGGTCTGACCTAGCGGGTTTAACACCACCGGCCTGCAGGCGGACATGGAAACACTGGCACCATTACAACATGGTGCCGGTGTTTCCACTTCCCCACTCCCATGGAGTCCTATGGCACTCCATGGCAATGGGGACTTACAGAATTCCGCCTCCGGAATTCCCGGGTCACCAGGGTCGTAATGACCCGGTAATTCCGGGAATCACGGAGGCGGAATGGTAATACGTGTCTGGCGGTAACCTGACGGTTTTTCCGGCTCAGTTACTGCCGGACTCGTAATGAGGCCCATTGTTTCCCCCACTATTTGTATTTATGAGTAAGGACTGGCAATAGGTTTTTTAGTATAGGCCCCTTTTATCTTGACAAGACACCACTAGGCCTGCAGTATTATTATTTGATAGTCGTAGCTTGCTCCTGTCTTTAGATTTAGGTTTAGATAGGCATTTTTCAAACCCTATTGAAGTTCAATAAACACCCTTAAACTGTGATTAGTTGTGTCTGTCTTATTGTTTGATACCATGCCTTCCTTACAAGGTAAAGAGCAAGAGATGGAGAGAAAGAGGGGAGAGGGACTGAGAACTGTACAAAGCGCAACAAACTCACCAGGCGACCTAGCAGCAGACAGATGCCGATAGACGGGAGCAGACAGTGTCCTATCCGTACTCTTCATGGCCGCATCTGGAAAGACAGACCCTCGATCCAACAAGACCGATGCCCAATGCAGCCGGCGAAGGGCTTAGGATCTTAAGTCAATGGCCTTCAGGTAGGTAGATTTGCTCTCTGGCAGAGGCCTCCTTTTGAGACTTAATGGTACTAACCCATCTGCCTCCGTAGGGGTACAAGTCGTATATCTATTTCACTCTATCAGGCAGCCTAGCAGCAAGAAAGTAGCAGAGATGTTAGATAAATGAGATATCCCAGGTCACCGAAAACAGGTGGATGGCTTGAGGCAGGTAGAGACTCCCCATAATTGATGATTAGGAATGAAGGGCCTCCCAATCTTTTCAAGAAGTGTGCACCAGAAGCCGTCCACAATTAGGGCCACTTCACCTTTCCTGCAGCTTGCCAGCCAGATCGCAAATCCCAGCAGAAACAACTCTGTGCGCCACTGAGCAATACAACTAGGTGGAGTGCCTTGATCTTCCCTGAATGGGTCCCGGCTACAATCATACCCATTCAATTATATTCCTCCTTTGGATGCCTCGTCTGCAGGCTTGGTGTCTCTCCTACCTTCTCGCTTACTCTCATCACCATCTACCCACCTTCCCTCTTTATCTCTGAATGGGCAGACATTGCCTCCAAGTTTCTCCTCCTCAGTGATTTCAACATTAATCTTGATTCCTCTGAAGCTGCCACTGTACTCTTCTGCAACCTCTGCAACTCTCTCTACCTCACCATTCTTCCCTCTGGTCCAACCTATTCAGCCAGACACATCTTCGATGCACTCATCTCAATGGACATCCCCATCTCTAACCCTATCACCACTCCTCTCTACTTGTCTGACCATTCCCTCCTCTCCTCTCATCTGAAGCTCTTGGGCACCTTGGCCAAGCCTCCATCCGCACTGACAATCTCCTTCTCCGTCATTCGACCGGTGAAGCAAGTGTCCGCTGCTGCCTTTACCACCACTTTCATTGTCACCCAACCTATTGACTTTCCCATTGACACAGTCCTTGATAACCTTGACCTCTCATTCTCCAACATCCTTGACACCCTTGCCGCTGTATCTGCCTCCAAATTTAACAGCTGGTATGACTAAGACCAAGCCTCCCTGAAACAAAAGTGCAAAGTTGCTGAACGGAAATGGCAGGCTTCAAACACATCCACTGATGAACTGGCCTGCCACCTGCTCCAATGGCAGTACCGTCTCTCCATCCGCTCCAGGAAAAGGGCCCATATTCAAGCCTGTATCTCTGGGACCACAAACAATATGGCTGAACTCTTCAAAAATCTGTAAGAAACTGGCCAATCCTACTGCAGTCTCCACCTCCCTCTCTCATCCCAGGTCCTCTGCACTGCACTGGCCTCCCATTTCACTACCAAAACCCAGGACATCCTGTCCTCGCTTTCCTCTACCCCCTCCGTACTCCCTTGCCTGCTCCCAGGTTTCCCTTGGCCCTCCTCTCCTCCCCCTATAGTCACCTCTTTCTCTCCCATTGCACCCGATGAGGTCTCTAGATCTGTCCACTCTATGAAGTCTCCTCCAGAACTATCAAGGACAACATCAAGGACAACATCTCCACTCTCACTCCTGCCTTGTCTGATTTCTTTAACCATTTCTTTGCCCCTAGCTCTTTCCCACTCTTGCTCAAGCACTCACTTGTGCACCCTCTCCTAAAAAAGCCATCAGCAGACCCCTCCTGCCCAGCTAACTACCACCTTATTTCCAGTACCCCCTTCCTGGACAAACTCCTGGAGAAGCTGGTCATCTCCCAACTGACCCACCACTCTGAATCTGTTGGCTCTCTCCATGACCACCAGTCTGGCTTCAGAGCATCCAGAGGCACGGAAACTGCTCTCCTGAACACCCGTGAAGATCTGCATCTGAAGTGGGAGAATGGGACAACACCCTCCCCCCAATCTCATCCAGACCATGGCCAAGAGGATCACGACCCAGACATCCCCCACGAGATGAGTTTGTCTATTTACCAGATGACAAAATACCCTGGTTCAGAAACTTACACAAGAGAAGTATGCCCTCCAGCACGCCCTGCACCAGCCCGCCTGGCTCAAGCCGACGCCTGCGACATGGATGAGCTCGACTAAGAACAACGGCCACAAGTATCCACATCCCTAGAGATGTCATAACGACATAGCCAACTGCCAACAACACACGTGCCACCATGCACACTGGTTACTCACACACCAACCTACACGAAGAACATACACAGTGCTATGACGTAGGTGACTGACACACCCACTGACGTGCATTGTTGTTATTTTTCACATAGGCCTTTTCACAATACTGCAGAAACGCAAGACGCCTGAAGAGCTTGTGTATATGCTTGCGGACGCTTCTCCCGCCACCTACCCAAATGACGACACCATCATGTATATCTAATACTGCTTGTGATGCCCTGTCAACCCGAGACCCCCATACCATGGATTATGTCCCGCCACCCATGTATTAGGCCCGGGTAGGCCGCAAGCAAGAGTCACCCAGGCAAGAGCCTCGCCATGATAATCCTCTCAGAACAAGAGTACAAGTGCTGACCATGCAGAACGAGCCCCCAGCAAGAGCTCACAGCCAAGGCCACGATGTTGCAACTGGCATGCCGCGAGCCCAGCGCCAAGGTTATACCTGTAAAATGCCAAGCCCACAGAAGCGAAATACAAATCTAATGCTCATAATTCTGCTCCAGCTACGGTCTCTCCACAAGTGACCAAGCCGAACTGACAAGGTGCCAGGCTCACGAGGCAGGAAGCCGCCTGGGTCCCACGTCTGGGACACAGGTTGCAACAACGAAGCGGCAAGATGAACACTTACAGCGATGGGAATGACCTGCTCACAAGCCTATGAGCAGACCTGTCCGTTGCCTCCACAAACACATAGTTGCACATTGTTGCTAATGACAGGTACACCGCGAGCTGGGAACGACGATGGTCCCAGGCTTGGGGGCTCGTGGGAGAACCAATCAGAACACAGGGGGGCTCATCACTGACGCCATTAGTGTTAGCCAATCACCAAAGGTCCCCTTGTAACGATTCTAAAGTAACAACTATTAGGGACAACCCAAGTGTACCACCTGACCCATCCTTACCCACTAATATCCTTCTCCATATGCTACCTATACTAACCCTACCACTCGGGGAACCAATCCAGAGTGGCGATAGGTTTTTTGCTAACTTTCCCAGGTGACGCGGATAGCGCATCATACTGCTGTAAAAAGGGCCTGCGAGCCCCACTAAGAGTGAGAGTCTGATCGGACGCGTACAATCCGAGACCCATCCCTGCCGTTGTTATAATAAACAGCAGAACCACCTTGCTCCTTGTGTGGGTCTCATACTCCTTTTGGGGACACGGGAGGAGTTGGGGTCTCCCCAGCCCGGAGGCCTGTGGACGGCTCTGCCGGCCCCGGGAAAATCACCTGACAGTTCTCATCCTTCTTGATCTCTCCTCTGCATTTGACACAGTCATCATTTCATCCTCTTAAAGCGTCTTCATAACACCCTTGGCATCCTAGACCTTGCATTGGATTGGTTTACCTCCTTCCTTTCTAATCGACCCTCCCCGGTGCAACTAGGCCCCTTCCTCTCCTCTACTTCACTCTCTGCCTGTGGCGTCCCTCAGGGCTCTATCCTATCGCTGTGGCTCTTAAACATCTACCTTGCCCCTCTGGCCCACCTGATTTCCTCCTTCTCCCCTCATTTACAGTATTATGCTCATGACACTCAGCTCTCTTTTAAGCTTCCCTCCTCTATCCCCTCTTTCTCCTCTATCATTCCTGACTGCCTGACTGCTATTCAGACATGGTGCATGGCTAATGATCTCTGTCTTAATGCCAGTAAGACTGAGATCCTTCTCATCAGAGCAGGGACCCCAGTACCTTGTTTCCCCAGCCCCCACTCTCTGGAGCCCCTCCTTTTGTCCCCTCCCCTCACCGTCAGGCAAGGCAAAACCCCTTGGTGTCCTCTTTGACTCCTCTCTCTCCATCTCTCCTCACATCACAGACCTTGCCAAGAAGGCCCACTTTCAACTGCACCTCCTCAGAGGCATTCTCCCTTTTCTTACCTTCCCCTAGAGGCTCAATGTCTCTAGAGCTCTGGTCCTTGCTGGACTAGACTATTTCAATAGCCTCTTCCTCAATCTACCTCTTTCCACTCTTCAACTAATCCAGAATAGGACTGTAAGACTTATCCTGGGCCTCAAGTCCAGGGACCCCATCTCTCCAGTCCTTAAATCTCTCCATTGGCTCCCGGTGGCTGCAGGAATCAAATTCAAGACCCTCTGCATCATCCACAAGGCCTTCTGTGGCCTGCGATCCCTCTACATCCAACTTTGGCTCCCTAAATACCTCCCAGCTAGAGCCCTTCAGTCCTCTTGCTCCAACTCTCTGCGGGACAGACATTGTACAAGCAGAGAGTGTGGGGGTAGCTCTCTCTCCACAGCAGTTGCCTCCCTCTAGAATAGCCTCTCTGCCCCTTTCAGACTTGAGCCAGATCGCCCTAAATTCTGGAAGCTTCTCAAGACTTTTCTCTTCCTCATGCCCCCTCCACCTCCCTTGCTAATTGCCCCTCCAGCCGCTGTGACTGGTGGCCTGGTTCACTTAAGAATCACACAGTGAAACAGGCCCTCCTTGACCAGTCTTCACCAACACCCCCTAACAGCACTGCCTTCCTGAGCCCCTTCCATGACCAGCCTGGTGGGATGGGCCCCACAAACCCCTTGAGCCTGGACCACCCCCTCCCGTGCACTTAGACAGTGGTCCTCCCCTGTCATTCCCTAGCATTTGTCCACCCCCCGGCCCTCTCTTGAGCACTGCATAGCCCTTTGTACGCCCCCCACAAGCACTTGCCTAGCCCCAGGGAAATGGCCCTTCCCCACCCGCCTGAATCCTATGACCTGCATTATCCCCCCACTACTCCTCTACCACTGCCTGCACTTTTTCTGCACTTGCACGATCCGAATGTCACAAGGCCTAGTAGGACCATTATTGTTTTATTTCCTCTGCCCCCCTCCTTGTTGCCCTTGTGCCACCTAGAAACACTTTTTGATATACAGTGCACCCTATAAATGCTCAATAAGTAAAATAAATTTAAAAAAGAAGTGACCAGGAAGGGCAGCTACTATTCCTGCGGCACCAGCAGGTAATACAGCACCCTCTGACCTAGCCCAGGCAGGTTATAGGTAAGAGTTAAGGGGGAGAAGCGAGATAACCTGCAAGGGGAGGGGGCAGGTTAGCCGATGTGTACAGGGCCTACTCTGCCAAAGAATAGCCCCCAAGTTGGCTGAACTCTCAGAGGAGTCGATGGGGGCAGAATTATTGAGTGAAGCACTCCTATATAGATAGAGATATGCGTGGGATCAGAGGCTGGTCTGCTTCAGCAACCTGGGTACACTCAACAACAAAGGAGAGCCACGGCCTCTCAGCCTCCGGCATAAAATGGCGCTGCGCTGCAGTGTCATGGGCCGGGGCCTCCCCCAGCACCGTGCAGTGGAGTAACTTTGCTCAAAAAGTTGGGGGGGACATGACATCTGAATAAAAGGTGCCCCAGCCAAATGAATGGGGACAAAATGGTGTGCCATAAAAGTTGGGCGGGACAAACACCCCTGTCCCCGCCTAGAATTACTCCCATGGCAGCGTGGAACGTTCCTGGTACCCTCCTCCTCACTCACCCAGGTCCGAAGCCGTTGGGGAGGTGAGGCCGGGATGGCTGATTCAGTTAAGGGGGGAAGTGGGGGAGAAGGAGACCAACGGATCCTGAAATCCGATAATGGCGGACTCATCGCTACACCCGCCATCTTTCCTGGATTCTCCACTTTATTTGAGGGGCTTCGCTCACTAAATGTCCGGGAGTATAGCTCAGGGGCAACATGCTTGCCTTGGAAGCAAGACGACACGGAGCAACACATGTTTGATCCCCGGGTCCTATCATATCAATGTCACCCCTATCCTGTGACAACTATGCCTCAATGTTGCATAAATGGTAGCGGTGTGCTACGCAAATCTCACGTAGCATAACATATCAAACATTGGCAAATCCAACAGTTTGGGATTTTATGTTTGTTTGTTTGTTTGTTTATTATTTGTAATGCGCGCCAGACCCGGAGCTATCAGGGCACAGAGGTTACAGGAGGTTTGCAGCTTAAGTTACAAAGCAAAAATACAGGTTTACAAGGAAGTTCAAAGCTTGAGTAGCAGGCATAAATACACATAACACAGCTTAAGTTACAAGCGAGACACAGGTCCAGGTGTGGACATAGGCTGGCTTTTGCCAGGCATTGTCATTTATTTTTAAATGTTTTTATTGGCATTTAAGGTCATACATAAAGCAGTTAGGCATAGGTTATGGCTCGTAATATAGATTGCGTGACACATTCGCCAATTGAACAACAAGTGACAACAAAACAACAATAACAACAACTTAGACTGTCCTCTCTCCTGCTGTTATAGTGCGGTCCGCTCGGCACGTGTAGACTCAGTATCGGGGCTGCCGTTCTCCGTGCCAGTCTTCGGGGGGTAGCGCCAGTGCGTGCGCAGGTTTGGTGGTCTCATCAGGATGGCTAATTTGCAGTTCATGCCATCACGCTCTGCTCAGGGGGGTTTGAAATTTGTCGAGAAGATCATGTCTCTCATGAGGGCCTTCCAGGACTCTAGTGTGGCACTCACATCTTCTCCGCCTCTGCTGTTCCCCTCCTCCCAGGCTCTGGTTTCTGCGGTAGTCCATCTCTCCATTTCCTTGATCCAGGGTCCAAATCGCGGGCCTGCAGGCGACTTCCAGGCATTCGCTATTGTTCTCTTCGCGAGTATGTACGCCATGTCCATAAGTTTGGCCAGATGCCTGATTTTACTGAGTCTCGGGTAGGTGCCCAAGAGGCATTCCTTGGGGGTCCATTCGTACCTTTCCAATCCAGATTTCCTGCAGGTCTGTTCGGCAGCTACCTGAAAACCCAAGGATAGGTCCAGATCGTAAAACCAGACCCTAAAAAACAGGGTTTTATTTATTTTACTTATTTAACTGTGGGGTGGACTCAAATCTATTCAAGGAGGAATAGAACAAGGTTGTGACTGAAGACAGGAGGATAGAGCGAAAAGAGGGTACTATCCCTACCTGACGTGCGCTCTTAGCTAGGTTGCGGTGTTACAACGCCTATCTATTAGTGACAGAATAAGAGTAAAATTGCCACTTCTACAGTAAGTAATACGTTCAACCTTGAGAGTCTCAGCCCACTCCCTTCTCGATTGGCTTAAATCGGAAGAGACTAGCAACAAAACCAGGGAAAGGAAAAGAGAGTCAATCCAGGAGAGTGAAGAGAGTCAATTTTTCTCTTCAAACTAGACCGTGTGGCATCTAATGGGATTGACAATTTTTAATAGCCCATTGATTGTCACACCGCTCCTGGGGTACTCAATTATAAAAATGACACAACTTCGGGAAATGGGATAAGTTCCCAATCCCATAAACACACACAAAGACAATACAATCACCACTTCCCACGTGGAATCAACTTTTTGCTCATGGAAAGTGGGACAATGTAAAAAAGTTTGCTCAAGACTAAAATGGGGCAAATTGGAGCCCTTTTAGATGATACAAACACCGTCGACCGGTTTCAGTGGCTTAGGTTTAGTAACGCCACATTCTTCAGGACAGTCTAAGCTCCTCGCGAGTTGGTGCATTTTGTTATGCAACAACTAGTTTAATGAGGACAATGGTTAAAAACAATAGATGGCATGGTACATTACCACCCTGCAGTAGGTGTCATGGAACTGGAACAGTCTGGGAAGGAACCTGTGGGATCAACAAAATGAACCACAGTTACTAGGAACTTGTGTGTGTTTATGGGATTGGGAACTTATCCCATTTCCCGAAGTTGTGTCATTTGTATAATTGAGTACCCCAGGAGCGGTGTGACAATCAATGGGCTATTAAAAATTGTCAATCCTATTAGATGCCACACGGTCTAGTTTGAAGAGAAAAATTGACTCTCTTCACTCTCCTGGGTTGACTCTCTTTTCCTTTCCCTGGTTTTATTGCTAGTCTCTTCCGATTTAAGCCAATCGAGAAGAGAGTGGGCTGAGACTCTCAAGGTTGAACGTATTACTTACTGTAGAAGTGGCAATTTTACTCTTATTCTGTCACTAATAGATAGGCGTTGTAACACCGCAACCTAGCTAAGAGCGCACGTCAGGTAGGGATAGTACCCTCTTTTCGCTCTATCCTCCTGTCTTCAGTCACAACCTTGTTCTATTCCTCCTTGAATAGATTTGAGTCCACCCCACAGTTAAATAAGTAAAATAAATAAAATCCTGGTTTTTAGGGTTTGGTTTTACGATCTGGACCTATTCTTGGGTTTTCAGGTTGTTGCTAGTAGCTTTTATACAGTTGTGTTTTGCCTAATTTGTTGTGTTAATAATATCTATCTAAGGGCAATACCCTGTCAACTTATAGAAACTGCCCCATTGTTTGCTAACTGTTCGGCAACTAGCCAGAGCTTCTGTGATCTGGGACAGGTCCAGAACATGTGAATCATGTCGGCGTGTTCAGAGGAGCACCATGGGCACGTCGAGGGAATGCTGCCGTTGAAAGTGGATATTCTGTGCGGTGTCATATAGGTCCTGTGGAGGACGTTCAGCTGAATCATCCTGAACCTGGCGTTCCGTGAAACCTCCTTCGGTTGCAGCAGGGCCCGTGCCCATTCGCCCTCCGCGATTTCGGTTCCAATGTCAGCTTCCCACTTCTCTTTCAGGTGCGCACTTCTGGGGTTAGATCGGGCGTTTATTTGGGCATATAGTCTCGATGTCGGCTTCCAGCCGTCGCTCAGGTTGTAAATTTCCTGTACAAGAGGGTGTGTCTCCGGCTCCTCGGGCCATGTGTTCCATTTTGCCTTGGCTACATGTCTCACCCTCTGGTACCATAGGAACTGGCCTGGTGAGAGCCCGTCTTTTAATTGAAGCGAGTCAAAGTCTCTGAATGATCCCTCGTCGAACAGGTCTCCCCATGTGTAGAGACCGCAGGTCTCCCAGCTCCTCATCATTGGTAGTTCAAGGGGGGTCTTGCAAACATCAGCCAGAATGGGGATTTCAGGCATGTAGGGGTGCTGAAGGCCAAGTAGTGATTTGACCTTGTTCCAGACCTGTCTCCCCAGCGTCACTATCATGGGTGGATCGGGGGGTCCCACCAGTGAACTCCATATTACCTCCTTGGGGTGCATTGGCGTGATCAGCCGGTGCAGGAGGCCAGTCTCAGCCGAGGGCTCATCCGAAAGCCACTTGGTGACATGTGCTAGTTGTGCCGACAGATAGTATCTCTGGAACTCGGGCAGTTGGATGCCGCCCTCAGCATGGGGAAGCGTGAGGATGTGCAGGGCGAGTTTGTGTCTCTTCTGGCCCCATAGGAAGTCTCGAAGCAGGGATTCCAGTTTCCTGAAGAAGGGAGGGGGCATATAGTACGCAATGTGGGTGAAGTAATAGACGAACCTTGGCAATATTATCATTTTGGATATGCAGCTCTGCCCATCACCGAAAGGGGAAGTTTCGACCAGAATCTGATGGACCTGCGTACCCCGCACAATGCAGTTTCAGTATTGCGCTCGTGAGTGGAAAGTGGGGAGTGCGCGATGGTGAGGCCCAGGTATCGAAAGGGCTCCACCTGCCATTGAATCCCAATCTCGGGCAAATCTTCGATGTCTTTCCCTCTGAGTCTTGCAAGGGGAAAGAAACTTGATTTCTGTCTACTAAACTTTATCCCAGAGTATTTGGCGAAGTTGTCGAGGATGTCCAGTGCGGTGGGTGCGTTCTCTCCGGGGTTCCGTAGATATAGAAGGACATCGTCGGCGTACAAGGAGATGATGTTATCTATTCCGCCGATGTTGATGCCGGAGTCGAATAGCTGCCTCCTGAAATAAATTGCCACTGATTCCAGGCCCAGGATATATAGCATCGGCGATAGTGGGCACCCTTGCCTGGTTCCCCTTTGGATGGGCCAAGCCTCCAACACCATAATTCCAGTCTTCACCCTCGCCACCGGGTCGTTATAGAGGACCTCTACCCACCGGATGAATTGTTCTCCGAGTCCAAACTCCCTCAGGGTAGCAACGAGCCATTCCCAAAATATTGAATCAAAAGCCTTTATGGCATCCAGTGAGAGCACAGCTAGATCTTCCTGGCGCTCCGCTGTTTGTGCCATAACGTGTTGTAGCCTTCTTAGGTTGGCAGTGGTGTTGCGTCCTGGGACGAAGCTGTTCTGGTCCTCGTGTATCAGGGATCCTATTACCTTCGAGAGCCTGTTGGCTAGTATAGTTGTGAGGATCTTGCCATTATAGTTCAGCATCGCCAGGGGGCGATACGAGTCGCATTCATCGGCAGGTTTACCTGGTTTAAGCATTGGTGTTATGAGGGTCTCTCTCATGCTGCTCGGCAGGGTCCCGGTCTCGTATGCCTCTGTGTACACTCCATGCAGTATCGGGGTTAGGATCCCCTCATAGGCCTTGTAGAATTCCGGGATAAGGCCGTCAGTCCCAGGGGTCTTGTTTGTGGCGAGGGACCGGATCGCCTCCGATATGTCCTCCAGTGTGATGGCTTCTCCCAGCGTGTCTCGTTGTTCTTGGCTTAATCTGGGTAGCTCGATCTCATCCAGGGTATCTCTGATATCCGCTTCAGGGATTCGCTCGTTGTGAGCATAGAGTTTGGCGTAGAAGTTTGAAAAGACATCGTTAATTGCTTGTTGTGATCTTTGCGTTATACCATCCTCATCTTTGATCTCTCTGAGGGGCTGTTGCGGGTTCTCCTTCCTGCATAACCAGGCAAGTATCCTGCCTGGCTTATCTGCTTTCTTGTGTGCCTTGAGAGTCCGTGCAGAGAAGTCGAACTTGGATAGTCTTTCCCATGCAGTCCTGGAGTCCTCTCTAATCTCCTTCAGCCTGGCCTCACTTGCAATGGTCGGGGGTAGAGTTCCCTCTAGGTGCCTAATCTCTTCTTCCTTGTGCTCCAACTCCCTTCTCAGTTGCCTCCTGATCCCGCCAGCTTCAGCTATTATCACGCCCCTTGTTACCACCTTCATAGCTTCCCACAGCATGCTCCATTTCTCGACTGATCCCGTGTTGATTTCTATGCGGAGTCCATCAGGGTTTCCGTCGGCATGCGCCACATCGGGATGGGGGGCTTAGGGCCCTTCAGGCAGAGCTGCATTAACAGAGGGGAATTATCTGAAATCGACCTGCCCTGATAGGACGCCGACTCAACTTGGGGGATTAGTTCGCTGGCTATGAAGAAGTGGTCAATCCTGGTGTGCAGGCCGTGAGGTGCGGAGTAGAAAGAGTAAGCCCTGTCGGTGGGGTGTAGGTCTCGCCAAATATCGACCAAGTGTAAATCTTCCACTGTGTTGCGTAGGGCACAGGAGGCAGGGTTATTGAGGGTGCGTGGGGTTGCAGTCCTGTCTAGCTCCTCATTCATCACGCAATTAAAGTCTCCCCCCCACAGGAAAGTGCCCTCCCTGTGGTGTGTGATTCTGGCATACAGCTGCTTGAGATGAGCAGGTATGCCATGTTGGGGGAAATATGAATTCACGATGCATAATTGAAAGTTCTCCAGCATGCCCCAAACTATGACATACCTGCCCTCTTTGTCGGCCTCCATCCCCATCTGGCGAAATGGTATGTCCGGGCTAACCCATGTGTATACGCCTCTTGCGTACTTCGAGTAGGAGGCACCATTGCCTTGGCCGCCCCAGTAGCCCACTAGTTTGTCGGTGACATCAGTTGTGAGGAGTGTTTCCTGCAGGAGGGCAATGGATACCCGCTTCCTTCTCAAGTATGAATGTATACGGTTCCTACGCAGATAGGATCCCATCCCTCTAACATTCCACGTGATTATCTTGAGTTGTGTCACCATCGTTCAGCTTCGATTATTGGAGTGGAAGACTTCTCGCCTGTCTTGTAACTTGAACGTGCGTTACCGGGTGTTTTGTCCCGATGCAACTGTATGGAGTGATAGGCTCCAGCCACTGGCCAGTGGTCCACTATAGTCTGGTTAGTGGTCTTCATGAGGAGGGCAGTCTTGACATTAACAACAACAACTACTAAACTGGAACTGGTGCGCCCAGCTACTGCATCCTTCTTGCGGTGCTCGCACTGGCGTAACAGGGGCCCCCGCAGCCCCCGCGGTGCGGGGGGGCCCGCGGTGTGGGGGGCCCCACCAGCACATGGCTGGGAGGGGGCCCCAGTAAAAAAAAAAAAAAAAAAAAATGTTTTTTAAAAAAAAAAGGTTCTTTTGAAATTCACTCTGCATTCATAAAGAACATTTCTGTAACAAAAATAATTTCTTTATGAAGGCAGAGTGACTACAAAAAGAAACTTTCTTTTTGAAGTCTGAGGGCCCCCGTACCCCATGACATGGAAGACCCTAGGCTGGAGGCCTCCATGTCATGGGGTGGGGGACCCTATGCCTTCAAAAAGAAATTGTTTGTTTTTGAAGCCACTCAGCCATCATAAAGAAATTATTTTGATTATGGTTCGGTCCTTAACTGAAATAATTTCTTAATGAAGTTATAGTGACTTAAAAAAGAAACAATGGGGCTCATTCTGACCATGCCGGTACGGAAACAACCGTGCTGGTAAGCTTACAGGCACTGTTGTTTCCGGACCGGCATATTACAGGTCTGCCTGGTGGGGCTGCCGTGCCCGACAGGTCTGACCCTGCCAGGCATAGCAGCCATGGTAGGCAGACCTGTCACGGAAGCACCGGCACCGTTAACAATGGTGCAGGTGCTTCTGTGTCCCCATTCCCGTGGAGTCTGGGGTTTAACGAAATTACCGGCACCTGATTTCCCAGCCGCCGGACTTGAAATAGCACGGTGGCACCGGGAAGTCAGGCCATAGTAATTTTTTATGGGTCTGGCGGCAACCCGCCGGTAGCACTGGCACGGTTACCGCTGGACCCGTAATGAGCCCCAATTTCTTTTTTAAGTAATAGGGCCCCCCCTCAACTCCATGAGGTGTGCGTGTATGAGTCTATGGTGAAAGGGTGCACATTCAAATGTATAGCCGGCTGCCTGTGTGTGTATGGTGAAAGGGTGCACACTTAAATGTATGGGTGGCTGTGGGGGTGTGCCTGCATGGTGAAAGGGTGCACACATAAATGTATAGGTGGCTACCTGTGTGAGTGTATGGTGAAAGGGTGCACACTTAAATGTGTGGATGACTGGGTGTGTATAAGGTGAATGGTGTGTGTGCTGATGTTGGGAGAGGCGCTAACTTCACATGCGGTGGGGAGGGGGAAACTTATTTGTGTGGGCGCATCCAAATTATTTACGCATTTTAATGAGACTATTCTAGTGCAGATTCAATGTTACAAGCAGTTAACTCTCTCCTATAAGTCTCCTGTTCCCTCTCTACCCTTCCAATCACTCTCCTGGCATGCAAGTACTAAACCCACATCACAATTTCAATCGCCTAAACAATGTGGCATTTGAATGCAGGTACTAACAGTGAAATGCTTTACGTTGGTAATTGCTGGGTTCTTGTTAACAGCAAAAACCAGGTGCCGTTTAAAATCTGTGTCCTGTTCGGTCTGGCAACTGCTCTAAAGGTTAGCCAAGTTGAGTCAATATAGCCCAAAATGTCAGGGGGGGTAGTGCTGAAGCCCAGTCAACTCAATGGTGTTGCGCTACTACTTGTGTTTAATGCCTTGCTTACTCCTAGCCCTATTCTTCCTCGTCCCAGTACTTATATACAAGGCAGTACGTGTGTTTGAGGCACTCTGCCTCATACAAAAGTACTGGGAAGAGGTAGAGGTACATGGAGGTAATGCCTGATTTAGCTACCTGTAATCTTCATCACTCCTAGTCCCACTGTTCCTCATCCCAGTACTTACCTATGAGGCAAGGAGCCTCATACGAAAGCTCTGGGACAAGGAAGAGGGACGCAGAGGTAATTCTGGGCCAAGGAGCTGATTGTGGAGGTTGGGGTGGTGGGTGGGAGGGAGAGTGGATGTGTGGGGGGGCAGGATTGTGTGATAAATCATAATGGTTGTCCATGTCCAGGCTAAGCAGGCATGATATGTGGTATTAGTGGCTAGAGAGGCATTTTGATTTAGCCAGTCTAGTCATTCCTCAGTTTGGTATGACTTTCTTTTAACTGGACATTTCTGATAAAGTAGTCCTGCTAACTTTAATTACCTGGCTAGATTGGCATTTGGGTGCTGCCAGTCTAGCCATTTCTTACTGCGGCATTGTATATTTTTTTGGGCATCTGTGATAAAATGATATGATGTGATTCAAGTCATTTATAATGCGCCTGTACACAAGTGTACACAAGGGAGGGATGATAGAGGGAGGACAAGACAAACGATCTCACTAGGCCTTGTGTCATTGTGAGAATGAGAAGTGCAAGGGAAAAGGGAGCAGGGAAGTGCAAGTGAGAGGGGAGGGGAAAACAGGGCAGCAATGCTCTCAGTAAGTGCAGCCAGGGCAGAGCAGCTATTGGTTGTGCAAGGAGAACAATGGACTGCAGGGTTACAGTTACAGCCCCTAAGTGCATGGTAGGCCCAGAGGCAGTGCAAGGGTGACCAATCAAGAAAGAGCCTGGACTCAGAGAGACTCTGAGGGTAGCCAAGCAGCCAGTCAGTACAGCAGACAGGTAGGTCAGGTAGGTCAGCAGGGGGGGGGAGAGAGCGAAAGCAGCAGAGAAGAGGAAAGCTTTTAGCTGCTTCCGAAACTTCAGGTTGTCCGCCTCAGGTTTGAGAGGGGCAGGGAGGCCATTCCAGTTGGAGGCACCAGCAGAGGAGAGAGGTCTACCCCCACTCTCTGCCTGGAGAAATGTCTAAGCCTTAGAGAGTTGGAGGTAGCTGAGTGAAGGGTTAGAGAAAGAAGGTATTTTGGAAGAGAGCATTGGATTTAGTGTTGGCACTGGCCCCAGAAAGCCTTGTGGGCAATGCAAAGGTTCTTGAACTTGATCCTTGCAGCCAGTGGAGAGATTTCAGGGCTGGAGAAATACAATCCCAGGGCTTGAGGCCAAGGCTAAGTCTTGCAGTCCTGTTCTGGATTATTTGCAGATGACGGAGACTAGAGGAAGACAGATTGAGAAAGTGGCTGTTGCAGTAGTCCAGCTTAGAGACAGTGAGCTTCTGGTGGAGAGTGAGAAAGGGAAGAGTCCCTTTGAGGAGGAGCAGCTGGTAGTGGGACTTCTTGGTGATGTCCGAGATGTTAGGAGAGAAAGAGAGTGTGGCGTTGAAGATGACACCAAGGTTTTTTGCCTCGCAGGAAGGCAAAGGAAGAGGGCCCAAGGTGGTCTGCTATAGTGAGAGAGGAAACACAGTGGCAAGGGTCCCAATGAGAAAGATCTCTGTTTTACTGGCATTAAGGCAGAGATTGTTGGAGGCGCACCAATCCTGAATCGTGGATAGACAGTCAGGAATGAGCAAGAGAGGAGAGGAGGATGAGGGGAGCCTGAAGGAAAGCTGAGTCATCTGCACAACACTGAAAGTTAGAGGATAAGGTAGAGAACAGGGAGGCCAAAGTGGCCAAGTAGAGGTTGAAAAACCAGCGTGAGAGGATAGAGCCCTGGGGAATGCCACAGGTAGAGAGAGGTGGTGAAGAGAATGGGACCACGATCGACCTGGGAGCGGAGTGGCGGTCCAAGTGGAAGTAGGTCAGTCATTCTAGGGTCTGATCTGTGATGCCCAGGTTCTCACAGAGTCGATTGATCAGGATGGCGATGTTGACCCTGTCGAAAGCAGAGGAAAGATGAAGGATGAGAATAAAAGGAATGCTGGAATCAAGGTTAGAGAGCAGCACAGGTGTTAAGGAGAGGAGTTTCCATGCCTCTGGCAGCTCTGAAGCCAGACTGATGGTCATGGAGACAACCAACAGATTCAGTGTGGAGAGTAAGCTGGGAGATGGCAAGCTTTTCCAAGAGTTTGCTCAGGAAAGGTGGAGATTGAGCGATAGTTTTCCAGCAGGTAGGATCAGCAGACTGCTTCTTGAGGAGTGGGTGCACAAGGGAGTGCTCAAAGGGAGAGGGGAACATTGCAGTGGCGAAAGAGTGATTACAGAAATCGGCCAAGGCTGGAGTGAGGGTGTCAATATGGGCTTTGATGGTTCTGGCGGAGCAGCGGAGCACCTGTTTGGACGACACTTTCATAGATCGGACTTGTCTAGAAACCTCGTCAGGTGTTGTCAGAGAGAAAGAGGAAAAAGGAGGAGGAGAGAAGAGATGGCCAAAATGGGCCGAGAGAGGAAGAGGACATAGAGGACAGGATGTCCTGAGATTTAGCAGAGAAATGAGAGGCCAGAGCTGTACAGAGGGCATGGGAGGGAACAGAAGAGGTATAGACCACAACAGGATTGACCAGTTCCTTGCAGATTTTAAAGAGTTTGGCCGTGTTGTTCGAGGCCATGGAGACACATGCTTTATTGTGTGCTCTCTTCTTGATGAGTGTTATTGCTTTGACTGGCATTTTGCTGAAAACAGTCTAGGTATGTCTAAATGTGGCCTGGCATTCTGAACTATAATGTTATTACTTGTTTACACTGGTCTACATTGTGCAGCCAGTTGGAAGCATTAATGTTCCTGTGCACTGTTGGTGACTTGCATGTATTGGATTGTGTTACCCTACAAAACAATTGCAATCACTCTGGCTTTATAGCCAATTTATCTCAGAAAGTGTGCTGTATATTGCATTAAAACACATATTTATATCTTTTTCCTAGTGCAGTGTGCGGCATACCCCTTCAGCAGCACGTTCATACGTATTGTGCAAGCGTGACAGTCTAGGCCGGCCCAGAGTGTGGCGCAACCCGTGATTTATTGCCGAGTTGGGGGGCCCCCTCAGCATGGCTCGCAGGGGGGCCCCCACATTTTGTGTTACGCCACTGGGTGCTCGGGTGCTCTCGGGCCGTCGGAACCCATCCGGGTGTCAGGCTCGAGCGTGGTCGGTCAGGCAACTGGCCTGACCTGATCTATACATGGTGGTCGGGTCCTGTGCCTGGTGTGAGGGCCAAGCGAGGGCCGCATCGAAGTTGGCTATTAGTAGTGTATGTTACTTTCTTGGTTGCTTGAGATTGCAGGGAAGCTACGTTCATGTTACTTATGTGCTGCGGGTTGGTTTCATTTGCAGCTGTCCTTGGGGTGGGCCTCAGTTCCTTCAGAGAGGTTGTTATCCTCCATCCACATGTTAGCGGCCGCAGGGGACTCCAGGAAGATTGCACGGCCCTTGTAGATGACTTTAAACCTCGATGGATAGTTCCTTTCCCTCTGTACCTTCGGGGTGTAATCCGGGTAAATGATTATTTTGGCATTGCCGCGTTCAATGGCGCCTATCTCCCTGGAGTACCGTAGGATGGTTTCCCGATCTTGGAAATTGAGCACTTTCGCAATTATCGGGCGAGGATGCGAGCCCGGAGGGGGCCTTTTCTGGAGGGACCTATGTGCTCTCTCCATGGCGAATCCTTGTGTGAGTTTTCCTGCTCCTATCTCCTGTTGCAGCAGGGATTCAATGTACGCTGTTGGGTTAGGACCCTCGTCGCCCTCCGGGATGCCCAATATTCTGATGTTGCCCCGTCTGGCCCGTCCCTCTGCCTCCTCGGCCCTCGCTTCAAGAATGGCGACTTTTCTCTCAAGGTCCACAACTTTAACTTTCAGTTCGACATTGCCTTCTGCCGTTTCCTTTATGGTTGTTTCATTGTTGGTCACTCTCTCCGTTAGTTTCCTGGCATCGTGGCGCACCAGCTGGATGTCAGATCGGAACTCGTCTATTTTTGAGTCTATATGTGTGCGGAGTGACGCTATGGCTTCTAGCACTTGAGATTGGTTCGCTGTGGAGTCCTGTTCTTTTGCTTGTGGGGGATCTGGGACGGCGGAGGACGGAACGGTGGAGTCCTTAGCCTTAGTCGTGACATAAGTGTCCATTGTTGCAGGCCTAGTCTTGTTTCTGGAGCCCATGCTGAAGTCTCCGCCCCAGCCCTGACCGTTGGTCTTGGTAGAGGGTTCCCACAATGGTTCTGGTGTTACCCCAGCGCTGCGGCCCAGTTCTGGGGGTGTCCAAGCTAGGGAAGCTGGGGTTTATAGTGCTCAGCGTGGGCCGGGGAGGGAGCACTCCCGGCACTTGTCCGTGGCGGGTCAGGGCGCAGCGCGGGGTTGTGGCTGCCAGGGACTGTACACCCCCCAGCCCCTCCGACTGTAAGGTCCGCGGTGCGTCTCCCCACGGGGTTCCAGGGTGTGGTATTTGGGCAAGGCGGGTCGAGGGGGGAAGGGTCTCAGTGTCCGGGGTAGCCCGCTGGGGTGTGCTGGTGTTGCGCAATGCGCGTGTTGCGCTGGGCACCCCCTCAATGCCACATCCCGGCCCAGATATTGTTCATGCTAGTGGGCGCCTTATTGGGTGCTAGTGGGGCGGGGGACCAGGGTGCACTTCCTCTGGTTACGCTCCCCCCGGGTCTCCTCACCTCAGGCTTGCTGGGTCGCCACTCGGGGCCTGCCGCTGCGATGCGCTCTCGTCTCGTGGCTCCTCCCCGAGGCCCCACGGCTCCTCCGCTGATGCAGACTCCTTCGGGGTCGGGCTGGGACAGCCGGATTCGTGGCTACTATCTGGCGTGTTGTCGGCGGCTCATCCGGCTCACGTGTCGGTGGGGTGTCGTCACGCAGGCTCCTGCCGTTGGGGTCTGAGCAGCCTGGTGGTCACCGACCCCTCCGGAGGGGGATCACGGGCTCCTCCATTTTTCCCTCGCCAGCCGCCACGGAGGTATGGGAGCAGAGGCGGCCTCCTCTCGGGTCGCCGCGGCTTCACGTGGCGGTCGCCATCTTGGGCCCAGGCAGTTGCGGGCGGCAGGGGAAGTGCGGGCGGGCGTATAAGCGGTTCACCGCTCCGATTCCGCCAGCGATTCGACACACCTTGTGGCAGGTCGGCTCCCACACCTACACAGCGGCTTGTAGTGTCAGAAGGTGTCTGCTTCGCACCAATACAGGATCGTGATGCAGCGTCTCGGCCGGAGCTCAGCACATCAGCGTCCGTCCGCCATCAGCTCCAGGCCACGCCCCCTTGCCAGGCATTGTCATAATGTGCATAAGATCTTGACATTTGCAAAATGGTGCGAGTGCCATGGCATATGAAAGCAGTGACTGGCAAATGCATATCTAATACCTATTCGCTAGCCAGACCTGTCGTCTTTGGCAATGGCTTCAGTGCTTGTAAATCAAGGGGCTGAAGGCAGACTTGGCTAAGAGTTGTATTACACCAGCAGGGCGCTTCTTGCTGCAATTAAGCAATGAACTCTCTGCAGACTGTTTTGAAAGAGTGCTGGCAGGCAAAAGGGCTGATCTTCCTGCTGGAGAAAAGTTAGGTCAAAAAGATCCCAAGAGGATGTGTTTTGGGCGGGCAGGGAGTGGGTGGGAATTGCCATAATAAGTAGCATGGTCATGGGCAGGCAGTGGGTGGGTCATTTACCAAGCAACACCCACAAGCTCTGTGTCGCCCCTCATATCCCACCTCCCAGCTGGCTGTAAACCAATGCAATAGTTTTGGCTTTTAGGTGGGTCTAGCCTTTAGTGATAGGATGTTGTTATTTCTCGCTCCCTGCCAGATGCCTCCTGCGTCGAAGTGCTTCAATAATAGTTGTTATGGTTACACAATTGAATGGTATTCCAGCGATGAAGCTAAGAAGGATGAAGGGCTGCGTCAGGCCTGGTGCAATTGGAACCTATAACTGTGGATCACGCGTGGATATCCGAGCTGCAGTTAATCTACAGAGCTATTTCACATGCTACTTTCAATTAGTGGCTGCACTCAACCTGTTCCTGTGCTGGTAGTAGACCCTCTACTACAGGGGTCTGCAACCTTTGGTCCTACAGGTATGTTGGACTACAACACCCATCAGCCCTAGTCAGCATAGCCAGTGGTTGAGGGATCATGGGAGTTCTAGGCCAAAGCAGCCGCAGAGCCTTTGGCACTCTGGGGAGGTGTGGATGCACAGGTGGCAAATGCAGATTTCTTCATTTGCACTTGCAGCCCTCCCCTCCCCCACCCCCCTAACGCAAATGATCAAACCCCCTAATTGGAAGCAGCCGGCGCATTCCTTATTACAGTAGGAGCTGACTAGCCCCTTATATAATCCCAAATTTCAGCGGATATGAAAACAACAGCACAAACTGAGCATTGTTCTGCACCGGAGGCGCATGTCATGTCCTCAGGCCCTTGCGTCAGACCCCGTGCAGCCACGCTAGGAAGGCTGTGGATAAGCCCTTGATTGTGACAGACTGGCTAGGGACTGGCGGCAAGAGCGCACTTCCGGATCCTGCACCACAGCTCACTTGATTCCCCTAATGTATGTATGTATTTAAAAGTTGTAAAGCGCACAAACGACCCTTAGCCGGCATTGTGGCGCTGTTACCTTCATAATATATAGTTCTCAGAAAAGTTTCCGAAGACTTGGAAAATGTCTGTGGGTTTGCATTTATTTCTTTTTGGAACTTTGTGAGGCGCCACGTTTAGACAAAACTACTTGGGAGCTTGGCTGCACTATCCTGCTCTGTCCTGTTCTGGGAGCTGCAGGCGAATGAACCAGTATTGAAATCGGGTCATCAAGCAACTAGCAGCTCATGCCTCAGAAAGGCCCACGGTATTGGAGAATGGTCAGCCTGTGTAATGCAGCGGTCTGCAACTTGCGGCTCTCCAGATGTTTTGGACTACTACTTACATTATCCCTCACCATTGACTCTGCTGGCTAGGGCTGATGGGAGTTGTAGTCTGAAAGATCCCCTTAGAGGGCTGCAACATTTGACCCTCCAGATGTTTTGTATACCACTCACATGATCTCTCCCCACTGATTATACTGGCTAGGACTGATGGGAGCTGTAGTCCAAAACATCGTGAGAACCAAAATTAGGTCCTGCAACCTTTGGCTCGCCAGATGTTTTAAACTAAAACACCCGCAGCCCTAGCCAGAATAGTCAATGGTGAGTGATCATGGGTGTTGGAGTCCAAAACTTCTGTAGAGCCAGAGGTTGTAGGCCCTTGTAGTTTGTCCCCACCATATGTTTAACTAGGCTACATTCTAAAAAAATGGGGAATCTGTAAATACCTGAGTGAATGTGTTTTTTTTAGATGATGTGTTTGTTTAACTGCACGGCCAACCAATCCATAAAGGGAAACTGCATTTTCACGGGGCGGAGCTGCAGCCCACATGTGGGTGATGCCTGCAAAAGGCCTGTCATTGTGAAATGCTAAAAATAGACAAACGCATTTCTATCCCTGTTTGCGAGATAGAAGTGCAAGTAGGACAGCAACAGTTCATAGCGTCATAAAAACAAATGCAGGGCGGGATCAGGAATGACCCTGTCATGCATTGCGCATCCCCTGCCTGTACCTGTTCCGAAGAGGTGCAGGGCAATTTGTTTGTTTTCTACGCATTTTAAAGCACCTTAGGTTTGTAAATCCGGGATGCACTTTCAAATGCACAGAAAAGCTCCTGTGGCAAAAGAAAGCATCAGTGAATTTTGCAAATTTTTTGTGGGCGTAAGTGATTGGGGTGCGCTTGCGCATCACATCACTTGCACCCAAAACGTTTTGAGAATCTGTGTTCATTTATATATAGCACATACTGCAAACCAAGTTACTTCTTGGCGCTAGAGAACAGCAAAGACAATTTAGAATTCCAAGCTACATGGTCCTATTTTGTCACAGGGCTACAGCAACGAGGACTTACATGGGTGACTGTGAGAACATGTGTTTGTAGTTGTGCTCTGAAGCGGGGCTTACATTTTGTTCTTGGGACTATCTGACGGTTGGCTTTGGCGAGGATATGGTGCTAGCATTTTCATGTTAGAGCTGTGTGAGTGGTCTGGGAAAGGCGGACATTTTTGCAGCGCTGAAATCAGCCAGGAGTCTATGCACTTGCAGCCATGAGGCCTTTTAGAGGCGCCGGTCTGTTTAAAGTGTGCGACCGGCCTTTGAGAAGCATTGGCCTTCAGGAAGCATGTGAATGGCATGAATGCTCCAATCCTAGTGCCCCCTCCTCCCCACCCCCAAAGCCGCAGTCCTGTCAGAGAGACAGACTTGCCCCTTGGAATACCCTATTCCGAATAAAAGGCGTTTCTTTAGCATTGACTAAGCAACCAAACTGCTTATAAAATGCCTTATTTAAGCATTTGCTAAGCCCTACCCAGGCATGCACAGGGCCCGAAAAATGTAAATTAGCCAAATAAGCAATCATGAAACATGTTCTAAGCAGTTGGCTCAATGCTCAGAGAATGGAGGAACTGCTTGTATAAGAGAAATCTTTATCTCTGCTTGGGAACCGCAATTTAAACTTTTGATTGCTTGACAAATGCTTGAGAAATGTTAAGCAAGCATTTCTCTTGGTCTAGGCCAGTACACATGTTGGAACATTTCCCCATTGACTCACAGTCCAGTGCACCATAGCCTCTAAAGGTTATAGTGTGCGTATAACAAGCAATCAACACACCACAACCAGGGCCGGCCTTAGCTCCTGCAGCGCCCGGAGCGACCAAAATAAATGTGCCCCCCACAGAGGCGTTGCTAGAGGGGCTAAGGGGGCTATAGCCCTGGTTCTTTTGGTTTTAGCCCCGGATAGAAGCCCAGGGGCTAGAAGCAAAAGGCTAGCTAGTCCTGAGTCCCGACAGTCTGACATTAGCGTAGCCTCAGATCTTTTCCAGACCTAGCAACACCCCAGCTCCCCTCAATCCTTCTTGCCGGGGTGGGAGGGTCGCAGGGGGGGCGCTAGCAGCGGCACTATATTTACAGGATCGAACCTCGGACCCTTCCTGTTCAACCTCTTCACCAACGACATCCTGGCAGATCTCCTCAATACCGACCTGACGCTGTATGCAGAAGATGTTGCAGTCATCTCCCAGTCATTCAGCGAAAAGGAAGTGGCGAAGAACCTGCAAGCTTCATTGGATACCATTGCGAAGTGGTGCAGCGACTGGCCGATAGAACTCAACACCAGCAAGACAACCGCAACGCTGTTCACCATAAAGAAGGTCAAGGAGCACCCACACATCAGCCTCAACGGGGAGACCATCAAATGGGAGAGGAGCAGCCACTACCTCGGTGTGACCCTGGACAGCAAACTCAACTGGGAAAGCCACATCGAGAATACTCAGTAGAAGGCAACAGGAAAGATGGCAGCGCTGTACCCACTCCTGAAGACCACGTCCATGCCCCTCTGGACAAAGATCAACGGCTACACGGCGATCATCAAACCAACCCTGAAGTATGCCTCCCAGCATGGATGACCTGCCATGAGCGACACCGGAAGAGTCTTCAGATAGTCCAGAACAAGGCCCTGCGGGCGGATATCGTCTGGAGCTCCAATCTTCACAAGGATAGCAGACCTTCACAGAGACTTGGACATCGAGATGTTGGACGAACATCCATCGAAGCTGAGTAAGAACTTCTGCCAAGGACTGGATCAGAACCCGAACCCACTGATCAGAAGAATCACTGCCACCACTGCAAACCCCTTCGACCGCTACCCGCGGCACATCACTGCGAAGACCCTGTGAAACCAGCCCTACTGTGACAAGACCACACAGACCAAGAAGAATACAAACCCACGACTACATACTCAACCCGAGTGGGTAAAATCTATCAGCAAGAATAAGAAGAAGCGCCGCTCCCGTGCTCACTTCAATAGGGCGACGAGGCTGGGTTTAGCATCAGCACCCAATTGAAAGGAAATGCACTCATATTTTGTGCTGGCGCTGGCGAGAGCGGGCATATTTCCTTTCAATAGGGCACCTACACCCGCCATGCCAGCTCAGGAGAGCCCCTGAAAGACGCCCCCGAGCTGGCGTGGCGGGGGGCTAATGGGGAGCCCCGGCGACCGCCCATGTCGCCCGGGCCTAAAGCCAGCCCTGAACACAAATTCTTATCACAAACTACCTGCATTTCCCCTCAAACCTTGTGTGAGGGGCATGCAACTCTCAATGTTTTATTAGAACATGCTTCGATTTCCTGCTTTCTTTTACTTGCACTGACTGTAAATATCCCTCATTCCAAAGCAAGAGAGTAGATGAATAAAGCACTCATTTTGCTGTAAAGTTCCTCTATGGCATGTCCGCAGATGTCGGTGTGTTGGGGGGTATGGGAGTCGGACAGAGGCCTGCACTTGCTATCTGGCAGCGGGACAGGGTGGGCTAAACCCCGTCATACACTCCCAGATGCGTGCATCACGCCAGGGTTGGAAGTCCCCCTTCTCCTGCCGCTTCGCGCCAGTTTTCAGCTGAGAAAGCGGCTGCGCGCCCCCAGCTGAGGCGCGAGGCCTGCAGCCAGGCCGCCATTTTCTCATGTTTGGCAGGCCCGGGCGGGCAGCAAGGCCGCACAGCTGCGCGAGCCGCCCCTGAACCCTCTGCCCCGGTTTCCCGATGTCAGTGTTATGTCATAATTCAAGATAGGTCTCATAACAGCCGAATATCGTTTTTTTCTCTGGGAGCAAACAGTTGGGACCCCTCGCCGCGCCTCCCAGCCCATGAGAGCGCGCGCGCTCCCTCGCACTGCGCGGCAGATTACCACGGTGCATTAGCGCGGAGCAGGTGACTCCTGCTGTTCACAAGCTGCTGGCAGGCAGGGATGCCGCCCCGAGCTGTGCACTGGAGTGTGGGAAGGAAGGGAGGACGGGTGGAAGAAGGCATGGGGAGAAGAGGAGCTGGGAGAACACACAGGCAACGCAAAAGAGCAGAGAGGACGAACTGGGAGGGGTGTAAATAAAAGCACAAAAGAAATGTGGCTGGAGCAGCAATGGGTGAAGATGGAAGAGAAATGCTGGCTCAACAGTTCTCAAGCTGTTATCAAGCAATTGCCATGTTTGGATAGCAGTTCCCAAGCTGTGATAAGCATTTCTCATTCTCTTCTACAAGCAATCCTTTTATTTTCTGAGCATTGAGTAACCTGCTTAGAAAGCATTACATGATTGCTTATTTGGATAATTGATTTTTTGGTGCCTTATACAGGCGAGTGGAGGACTTAGTAGCTCTTTAAATAAGGCACTTTGGTTGCTTAGTCAATGCTTAAGAAATGGCTTTTATTCTGACTAGGGATCGGAACAGAATAGGAAGGCGAAAGACCATCAGATAAGAAGCATACAAGGGGATGGAAATCAGTGGACAGCGGGATGGAGAGGCAGAGGAAAAGGAAGAAGGAGCAAGCATTGGCAATGCCGACAGTTTGGGCTTTTGTGTAGGCATGGCAAAGGCACTTTCCAGGCACTGCCGTAGTGGTATAAACTGGCTATTGATGGTAGCAGGTGCAAAATGGTGTGAATACCGGGGCAGCTAATAGCAGTGACTGGCAAATGCCTAATATTTACACACAAGCCAAAACTGTTGGCTTTGCCAATGCTTGTTTTTAACAGGCCTTCAGTGACAGACACCCATTGTCCCTATAAAAAGAGTGGCTGAAGCCAGACCTGTTTAAGACAATTTTATTACACCAGTAGCATGTTTACAGCTCCAATTAAGTCAATAAATCCCAGAAGACTACTTTGAAAAACACTGGCAGACACTTCAAGTGCACAGTTTGATAGTACGGCTTGAATAAAGCGAGCTCAACGAGTTCCCATCAGTAGGTCTTATGGGCAGGAACTGAGTGGGAATGGCCACAGGGGTTATCATGGCCATGGGCAGCCAATGAATGGGCAAATAACCATACAACACCTACAAGCTTTGTGTCCCTCGCCATATCCCATTTTGCTCAGTATCTGTACTCTAATGCAATAGTTTTCTCCTAAAGGTGGAGCTTAAGCACCACCCAATAGCCCAAACAAAATGGGACGAAGCCAATGATCCAGAACCTGATCCATAGCCTTGAGAAGGGGCAGGCAGTGGGGGTACTGCATAGGAATGTGGGAGCAGAGGGCATAAGTAGAGAGATGCAACGTGGGCTAATACACAAGTGTTTGCATGTGGGCGAGAGCAGAGCCACAGTCAGGTAATCGTGAGTGGAAATAGGAAGAGTAGCAGTAGAAGGAGATGTAAAAAGAATGCAAAAATAGACAGTGAGAAGAAAATAGAAGACCCTGGATTTGGAAGGGGAACAGACGGAGGAAAAACAGAAGGGAACAGAGGGAGAGAAGCAAAGTCTGGAGAGACAGCAGAACGGGGCGGGCGGGAGAGTGGGAGACAGAGGAGAAAAGAAGAACATGTTGCAAAGGAAAGGGAGGAGAGACGGTCAGAGGGAGAGAATAGGGCCATAGGAAGTCTAGAAATCAAGAAAGTGAGGCATAAGATGAAAGAAACGATTGTGTAGCATGTGCCCCCAAGGGCTTTAGCTACTTGGGGCTACATGCTTGTCCCCTAAAGGAAAATCCAGAAATAACGACACAGACCCCAAGGTTAATAAAAGTACTTTATTAAACGTAATGTGAATGTTTATTTTTCTGTGTGTGTGTGTGTGTGTGTGTGTGGAGCTGGATGGAATGGTAAGAAGAAGAAAAAGTAGAGAACAAAGGAACAGAACTCCCCTGCCCAACAATGAGCAGAGCTGGATTGAAAACAATCCCAAGGGACAGTTAGAACAAGATCAGAGAGCACTGATGTATATGGAGTAATCTTTTGCTTGTTCCCATTCTGTTGTTATTCAGTTGTATTATGTTTTGTATAATTATTAAATAAAGTTGATTAAAAAAAGAACAAGATCAGAGAAAGAAAGAAAGAAGGAAAGAAAGAAAGAAAAAAAGAAAAAGAAAGAAAGAGAGAAAGAAAGAAGAAATCAGAAAAGGAGAGAGGAAAAAGAAAAAAACTCCTGGTCGGGAGAGCGGAAAGGATGCGGCTGCCTCAAGTGGTCCCCCAGGGTGTAAAGACATAAACGGCACTGGGCCATGTCAGGGGAGCTCTGCCAGAGAGCGAGCAAAGGGGCTGAGCAGCTTGTCAGGGGCAGCTCGGCCACCCCCAGGGCTGTTGCAGGTGTCAATCCGCCTGCGGGCCAGACCAGACAGGCCCAGGAATCACAAAAGACCTGGACCGCATGCGTGGGGTCGTCCAAGCCAAAAAGGAACAGTCCATACCAGCCGTGTGAGGCAGCGACCCGCCTGGCCATGCCCCCAGTCAAGCCGCCTCATGGCCAGCGAGGCAGGCCTTTCCTAAAGTCCTCCCAGGGCGCGCGAGGTAGACGGCGGCCCGGGAGATTAAGAGCAGTGAAGAAAATATCCTGGGCTGGTTTGATGTCCAGCCTGGATGAAGTCCTGCATCCTGCTCCCTGCATCTCACGATGCATTGCAGAGGAGGTGGGCCAAGAAGGGCAGGAGGCCATGGGCATATGGTGGTGAACGTTGGCATGCTACTGTTGCCATGGGGACGCTACCTGACTCTATGTTGCTGGGGTGCTGGGGTGTTGCGGTGAGAGTGGCAGCGTCCCCAACCAATGGGACACCACCTGAAGGCAAGATAGCAGCGGAAGCAACGGTGACTGTGGGCGGACCCCCACATGCACAGGGGGCCACCCAGGAATAATAATTGAAGTGCAGGCTGCATGGTGGGCTTGTGCACAGGGCCACCCCGAAGAAAGAAGTAGATACAGGGCCCATTCTTACCAGGGGCCAAATCCCCTACAGCCAGCCACAGAAGGGAACATACTCACCACCTACCCTATTGTGCAGTGATGCATTATATGTGTTGATATGTAGTTTGCCATTGTTTGTCTATATGTACTGTGAAGGCATCATGAAGCAAGACACAGACTGCAGATTGAAAACAAAACATATTTATTTACTTAAATGTCAGGATGGTAGAAGGCCTAACTTGTCCTATGCTAAGGTGGGATTTCCCTACCTTAACAAAACTAAGGAAAGTCTGAGTCAAAGAGTTCAACTTAAAAGTCTGTCTGTGTTCAAAACCTATGCCTGCCCTCGCAACTAACGCTAAACAATGTGCAGGGATGTCAGTAATCAAAGAAATAGTGATCAACATAAAGTTCTGAGCTTCTTCCCACTCTTAGCTTTCTTCTCAGCTCCCCTTCCCCAAGTTCAAGAAATGTCCACACAAGTCTCAGAGTTACCTCCACCCCACTCAAGATAATACAGTTCTACACAATCCTCTGGGTTCCCCTCCCCAAGTTCCAAGGAGCACAGTTCAAAGGAAAAATTGTCTCCAGGCTTCGTTCTCAAGACAACAAATGTAACTCCTCACGTCTCAGGGTTCCCTTCCCAAAGCCTTCAGCTCCGGCAGGGATACTTATTTCAGTCGTTCAAACAAAAAGTTTAACATAACTCTAGGTCAGCTTGACCCTGTTCTGGATTGCCTCATCCATTCACTGGCACTGCCTCTTCTTGGTTCATTCCACAATGTCTTTTGGTTCTCCCAGTTCAGGGCCCACTGGTGTATGCGCAGTTGTCAGACCACACAGTCCATCCATCACATGTCGCACAACCAGGCTCCCTCTTTTTGTTGGCCTCTTGGTTTTATGGATAATATTTACCCTTCTCTGGCTTTTACTCGGTCACCTCTGGCTCTGCCAGAGTATGTCACACACCACTTGCCAATCTTTGGTGTTGCTGCACTGCATTTGTTTTTAAAGATCATTTTGTGGTGGTCTTATTCCTGCCCAACCTTTCTATGGCACTCTTTCACACTGGTGCTTTTTCTTATATGTTATTGTCATATGGGCACTTTACCTTTGGCTGTCTCTTATTATTTGCTTTGCCCATAAAGTTTCACTTCATTTTATATTGAACAAGCCTAATTGCGAGATTTCATTCAGCTTGGTAATTACCAGGTATTTAATGTGCTTAATTGTATAGGTTTCATTCAGTTTGGTGATTAACAAATGTTCAATATGCTTAATTTCAAGTTCCCATTTGGTTCGGTATTCAATATGCATCCAGAATGTTTAGTTTCAAGTTTTTCCTTCAGTTTGGTAAAGTGTTACCTCTTCGTCACTCGCTAAGAACGCCCTTGGCTGCCGAGTGCCTCTCCCGACACTCACCAGTCTTCAGCATTGTTCTCCGGCTGCCCCTGTTGCTTTCTTTCAGCCTTGCAGGTCGGCGGGCCAGCTGCTGCGAGCCCCGCTCGCACTTCGTGGCTTGTCTTGCCGTCGCTGGTTGCTCTGCTGCATCTATCTGGATGCGGACAGCATCCCGCTCTCTCCTGCACTCCTGCAGATCCGGCTGCAAGTTTCTCGCCACAGAAGTTCCTGCTCCTGCAAAAGCCTAATGGCCCAATTCGCCTTGGGCTTGACAGGCTTTTTGGGCTTCTGGCCGGGGTCCTGGCCCATCCACAGGTCCCACCATGGCTGCTTCCTCTGAAAACGGGTCCCCTGATGGTCTCCTTCCTACAGGCCTCCCTGTTACTCTGCCTGCTGCATATTCTATCTACCTTTATGCACCTGCAACCTTTTGACAGGTTGCAGGTGTGGACTTCCAATTGGGTTTGCCTGACTATGATTAAGAGGACATGCCTGACCTTCACCACTCTTTGCAGGCATCTTCCTCGTCCCAGTACTAAAGTGGTGACATGGCATAGTGTGCATTACTCTCAGTCTCCTCTTCCTCGTCTCAGTACTGTCAAGTATTGCATGTGGGAAAATGAGGGGAGCGGACTTATAACAGCCCATAAAGGTCGGGGAAGGGTTAGGTTGGTTGTCAATAGGGAAAGGGGATTACCATGTCTCGCTCATCTTACCCTTTATCCTTTTGACCCTCTTTCTGGTGCGTTTGGACTGGTGATATCTCCTATCATTCTTTGGATCAATGGGAAATGGATAACAATATCCCATAACTGCCTCTGGGATAGGGGGTTCTTCCTGAAAGGGAAATGCAGAATACCGTGTCTCGCCTTAGAACATCTCATTCCCATTCCCCAAGGACCCTCCACCCAGGTGATCCTCCCTCGCTTCTCCACCCCAGGGTCAGGATCCAAAAAGCGATGGCCTGTCAGTGGCCACCTGCGCAGAGGATCCAAGGGAAGGAGATGTGAGGACGCCTTCAGGTTTCTCACAGTACATTGATATATATATATTTAATGAATACATGTTACATAGTATAAGCCTTCAAGTCATAAAATAAGCAGTGTCGCACAGCAATTTGCTATGCAATTCTGTAGGTTTTTTTGGGAAGGGGTATGCTTGTCCCACACCCCCAAGCGCTTTCAGATGCAGTAGAGGCCTGCACGTGTGCACTAGGACACAGGGAGTCTACAGGGGGAGGGGGACATCACCAGGGGTTATAGTGCAAGGAGGAGGGTGTTGTACACTTTCGCTTTAAATACAATGGGACTTAGACGCCATCTTACTTAGCAGCAGCCATATTAAATCGAGGCCTAGCTTCGCACTGCAGCCAGAGTCGCAGCCTGAGCCACACACATGGAAATAAGTGTATGCATGCAGGAATAGGGAATAGATTCCAACATGTCCTCCGGTGAAGAAGGCCAGAGCTGTAGAGATTCATAAATCTTTAATTCTCTCATGTTGCTAGCATTCGCATCCCAGAAGGAATGTGCCCTGCAAGGCCACACAGGATTTGAGAGCACCCAGATGCCCCCATCCCAAGACCCCCAGCATTCCAAGGTGCCAGTCAGTGCCAGGGCACCGACTATAAAACTGTTGGACCGCCAATCCATCAAGAAAGATCAGAAAGTAGGCACTACTTGCCTTCATCATAAGGCACGTGATTTGTGCTGCAAGGTGCCGGGAGGGGTAAAACAAGATAGCCAAAATGAGGATGGGGAGCTTTAGATGGGCGCCAATGTGTCTGGAATCTAGTTGTAGTCTGTTGGATGCAATGGGCTTGAAGTATCCTCTTAGCCCTTGTCTGCAGTGCCAGGTGCACATTCGTTTGAGAGAGAGTATGTATTGTTTTTCTTCGCACAATTGCTGATTACTTGTATCTTTGTACCTGATGATGCACAAAGTGGAGCCCACATGGAAGAAGATGGACAGACGGGGATGGGACCAATGGCCTGGTATCCCTTATGGAGCTGGTAGCCTATTTATAGGGTCGCACCAACCAGCTATTTGCATTTGAACATTATGTAACTTGGTTTATAGTCATTTTTTCGAATACAAAAATAGAAAAAATAATATCGAAAAAAAAGTCGATTTTACGTTTTTTATTCAAAATGGGGGGGTTCCCCCCCAAACCCCCCTTTTTTAATTTTTTTTTTTGTTTTACCCATTTTTTTTTATTCCCGGACCCCAAAATAAATATATAATTTTAAAAAAAAGAATTCAACTTTTTTTTTTTATATTATTTTTTCGACATTTTTGTCTTTCGACATTTTTTTTCTCGAAATTATGACCAACCACCATGTAACTTGTGTCACTGATGATGCTGTGTACCTTCATAAAGTGTTGCTTGTACTGAATTTGCCAGAACGTTCATGGCAGCAGAGAACTTTACTGGCCCATTTCTATTTTTGTGGAAATAAAACTCTGTTCTTATTGCAAGTGGTGTGCTGGGCCTTTTTTCTTATGGGGTTGTATTTTTTCTGGTGTGAGCGTTGAGGGGTTTCTTTACAGTTTGATAATGAAATTGCAGCTTGAGCTGCACAGCTAGCTATTTAAATTGCCCTGCTCAATGAAACAGCAGCTCACCCTACATTCCTCTCTTTTCTCTATTCACTGCAAGTTCAAAGAGGCTAATGGAGAGAGAGTGCAGCAGCAATCATCTCCTCCACTCTTAAGAGTGCCAAGGCCTGTGTGGGAGTGCAAGTCAATTCAATTCATTAAGTTTATTGGGATATAAAAACATCCATCAAACACATACAATGCATAGCATAAATAATCATCAAAATGCAATATGTGGGTAAATCAATCACCAAAACAGATTCCCTAAATTTCAACAGAGTCATCAAGTCCATACATTTAAAAAATAATAAAATGCAGCTTCTTGTCCCCTTAAAAACTCCTTTCTTTTTTACATAGCATCCTCCAAGTAGGACAAAAGGCTCATGCCGTGAATTTGGTTCAGACGTCAAAATCAGCAGCAAAGCGGGTCTGTAGCAGCGTATCTCCGTACATTTTATAATCTGCAGAATTGTACGTTTTCTAATATCCCCATAACCGGGGCAAAAAAGTATCAAATGGCTCAAGTCTTCTCTAGGAGCTCCACACACTGAGCAACTAGGGTCATCAGGATATCCTGACCACTTCTCAGTGTTTCCCCTCAACAATAAACAATCAAATCCTGCCCTCGCAATGAGCCATCTATGATGCTTATTTGAGGGCCAGACAACATACGGCTGTATATCGGGGATCCTACCAATGAGCCTGTGTTGACTTTCACGATATGTGACCCATACTGTATGGGCACGTTTTGCTGCAGAACCCTGGCACACCGCCTCCTAATATATTTGCAGTTGCAGGGGGGGGGGTAACATTAATACAGAAGGAAGCTGGGCCTGGCTATCACTGAGACACAAAAACTCCTTGACAAACCGCAACCAGGGATTTTAAATCAACTTTCCTTTTCCAGCGTACTTCTAATAATGAAATGACACAAGGTTGCATTCTTATTTCCCCATAGTCTCAGCCAAAGATTGCCCGGGGCCACGGCCCATTCATCCTCCCAATAGGCCATCCCCAGTTCCCTATGTACTGAGGCACAGGCGGATGAACCTGGAAGCCCCAAGAGGTTTTTAAAGAACCGATTTTCATTTCCCTGTAGATCACCAGACTTAGGGCCTCATCACAAGTCTGGTGGTAACCCTTAAATGCGTTGGTAGCGCTATTACTGCCGCAGTTAAGGGTCCGCCAGATCATGGCCTTGGCGGATTTGCCCCCAGGTCAGAGCTGGGGGGAAATCCGTGGCAAAAGTGCCGATTTTCAGCGCTATTACCGCCGGCGGGAAATCCGCCAGCGGTAATAGTGCAAATTTTCCCCATTGGGCCCAATGGGGAATGAGGAATTCCTGAATGGGCCCAATGGGGAGTGGGCACTAACAGTTCCGCCAAACCCGTGATCCGGCGCTAATAGCGCCGGGGGGGTTTGGCGGTAGGGCTATTAGAACCGGCGCTAATAGCGCCGGCGTTACTGCCCAACTCGTGATGAGGCCCTTAGAGTAGCACCACAGGGATGCTCGATATAGAGTAGCTGCCTTTATTTGTGTCGTATAAACCTCAAGGACTGGTTGCATGTTCTGGCCCTTACACCTTGCTAAGCAACAGCATATACCCCCATGTATTGGCTCATCTTCAAAGACTTTTTTTTTTACATGGGCACTACCCGTCATGGCCTCCGAGAACCTAACCCCCAAGTAGTCAAATTCAGCTATCCTGGGGATAATTTCCCTCTTACAGACAATGGAACGCATCTTAATATGCCTCTTTCTGCCGATGCAGCCCATCAATGCTAATTTATTTTCACTCCCAAACCAGTCGTAAAGGTGGCATAGGCGTCGACCAAGGTCTGCAGTGCTCCGGTGGTTCTGGCCATAAGCACCATATCATCGGTGTAGGCCAGAAGCGGGAAGGCCCTGCCCCCCAGGCTCAGATAGTCCGCGCCTGTTCTCACCAAGACTTTCAACAACCTGTTGATGTACAGTGTAAAGAGTATGGGGGCAAGCACACACCCCTGTCGAACCCCCAACCCGACACTAAAATACTCTGTCCATTTACCCCCTGATCCAATGCGACATTAGCTGTATTGTCCGTATGGATCTCCTGCCGCACCACCAATATTGCCTCTGGGCACCCCGTGGACTCAAGCACAGCCCACAGGGAGTGCAAGTCAAGAAAAGATGTTTCCTTTTCAAATAATTGCAAACCAGAAGTAATCGTGGTGATACTTTTATTAAGTTAACTATATCCTGTTCGGCAAAGACTGGTATGTGTTAACTTAATTTCCTTTAAAAGACAGTCCTGCCATTACATTCCTAAATATTTAAGGTGTTACATAATGCATCATTACAGTATTGCCACTTTAAAACCCTGCATTGTCTGTTTTTCGGTAAAATGTAGTCAACTCTATTTCATTTTGTTGGAGAAGGAGTTTCATATTGACAAGTGATCACTTTTGAAAATGTATATGGTCAAATAATGTTGATGGCAATCCTAGTTCTGTAACCTGCCGGTTGCATGCATCTGTGCAACAGGTGCTCAACCCATGAGGTGATCCCAAACTCCTTGACAATCTATTTCATCAGCTGGCGACTTTATAACTACCCAAAAGTAAGATGGCCACAAACACACATTATTCCACTGAATATACCCAGTTCTCTGCTGACTAGGGCATCCACTCTGCTTAGTCTTACTTTCATTCCTCTAACATAATGAAGGCACAAAGCGAACTAGAGGTTTGCACAAAGTTGTGATGAATAGTTCTATCCAGCCTGTACATCTACAGATCTGCAATACCATACAGTGTAGTGAGCCTCCAGTACTCGCTTTGCTGTACGATTATGTAGGAATTTTATATTAACACCTGCGAGAGAGAGCTGTCCAACCCGGAGCCTGGGAACGCAAGCGGTATCTGCAAGTATCTGCCCGTATTTCATGCCAGGCTGCTGCTCCTCTGCCCAACCTTTGTCCTGTCCCCGGAGTTGGTGTCCCAGGACAAGTCTCCAATGGAGTGCCACACCTCAACTCCCCAACCAGTCCCCCCTCCTGCTGCTCATTCACCTGATCACTTCCGGATCCTTAGTTCCAATCACAGACATGAGTGTCATTTCTTTTTTTTTTAAGGGAAGCATGAATTGAACAAGGCCTGATTGTCTTAAAAAGGAACAAAAGAAAGTATCAGCACCGCAGATGGAAATGCTGAGTGCTAATGGCGCTAAATACCACTTTCATGGGTGCATAGGGGTGAAATGCTGCACTTGGGCCTTCATGGCTCTGGCTTAAGGACCTTTCACGGCCCTGCCCTTCCCTGAAAGGGAAATTTAACACTCTATTAGAAACAGTTGATATCAATGACCGGCAAGGGCCATCCTGTCTACCTGAAGATGATCATTACACTATCGGCTGCCACACCTTTCTACTCACTTAGTCTCGGGCTATGACGTTCCTTTAACCTTGTGTACTCTTACTTCGCAGCAAAGGACCCAAGCCTAAAATATGCGGGGCGCTGCCCTCTTTAACACCAACTGCACCCAGCTACACAGAGCCTTGCACTGAACACTGTTTCCAGAGTCTTTTTTTTAAAATCATATCTATTTGTGTCCATTCATACAGCTCACCATTACATTTCACAGACACTCACCTCCATAACGACTTCAGCGGTACAAAAACATGGTAGCATTGTTGCTGATTTAATGCCTTAAGTACAAATAACTTCTGGGTACATTATAAATATGAGTGAAAATGGGTTGATCAAATAAGTTTGTTTGCTAATCAAGAACATTTTAATTAGCAAACCCTGCTAATCAATTTTTGAAAACGAATGTTTGCCTTGCTTTTGTCCTTGTGCTGGGAATACCGTTGTTGCTTAAGTAATGACGATCGTGATTGAAGTCCCAAGCACCACAATTGCTCCAATACTGCTTAACCGTGGGCCAAGATTTGAGGTTGAACATTTGTAACTGTACCTCTGGAAAAGATCCATACTTTTTGCATTTTTCTAAACTGGTTGATCTGACCTGGTTCGAATACTGGCTAATCTTGGCCAAGATGTGAGGTTGAAAGTCTGTAACTATACCTCTGGCCAAAAAAACCTGTACATTTTGCATTTTTCTGAACTGGTTAATTGGACCTTTCCCTTGTGGGTCCTCAACACCGGGGATGTAAATCCTGTATTCACTTGGCTTCTTGGGTGTTAAGGTGTCCCCAAGGGACCCTGTTCACATTTTTTTGTCTCCTTGCGCAGCGGACTGTGTGGGCTCTATTGATGATAGATTATCAAGTGTGATTCTAGTGCTGTACAACTTGCAGTGCCATGGGGGTGTCTCTACCGGGAACCACTGTGTAAAATCCAGTGCCAAACCCAGTAGCCTTACCACGTGTCCTGTGAGAGTGACTGGGGCATGGATATTACCATATATGCCAATGGGTTCTGCCTTCCTTGGAAGAGCAAGGGTTGCAGAGGCAAGTCCAGATCTGCCCGGCAAGGTGTGCGCCATCTTGACCAAGTGGCATCAACCAAATTGCAAGCCCTCCGGATTTTCTGCCTGCATGCGACCCTTTTGTGAATCTTGACCCAAGAAGGCATGAACATCAAATCCTTGAAAGCCACATCAGCAGGAAGTGTCTGCTAGCCGTTTCTGTGACACGTTGCACCCAAGATCGTCTGTGCCCTGGACGGTGCAGTGTCCGCTTCTGGGCATCCCTTTGGCCTGATGCATCATCAAATGGCGACCAGAGATTCTGGGGACTGTGACATTGGCCACAGGGAACTTTTCATTGGCTTCTAAGCAAAATCTTGCGGCTGTGGTGGCAAGAGTTCTTGGAACTCCTGAACTTGGTTGGGGTTGGGAGATCAGAGAAAAGTCCAACTGCAAAGAGCTTTAGGCTGATACAAGAACTATTAGTCCACCTGTTGAAGTGCAGCGGTGGGCATCAGTGAAGACCTGTCCCGCTTCGTACAGGCGTTCATCCGAACACCACACCTCTGCATTGCGAACTCTGGCCAAAGGCACGGTCTGAAACTGCAGAAGAGCTCGAACCGCAGCTTCGCCTAACATGGCGGTACTCACTGAACCGGCGCACCGGAGAATTGTACCTTTAAAAGGATAGTGAACAAAGGACTGTGATACATTTGTTTCATTTGGTAAAGCACAGTTTACACAACAAAAAGGTCACCAGCTATGCCACCGAAGTCCTTTCTATTGTCAATGGTGACTGAAACATTTACTCTTTTTGAAACCATAACGTTTGCAATGAATTACACCCATTCATTGCAGTAGAACATTGTATCAGAGATTTTGTCAGTTCCTCTGCTGGATAGTTTATTTGGCTGACTTTGTGAATACAAATGTACATGTTATGCTTTGTGCAGGAAGCCAATGAAAGCCGGTCCATTCCAAAATGAGTTGTAGTGTCATTTTTCGGAATCCTAACTCCTCCTCCACTCGGCCCTGGGCATTTTCAGCAGGATTAGAAGTGGGGTAATGGCGGTGTTAGCCCCCATTTTTGGAGTCCAGAGAGCTCTCTGGGGGATTCATCAGATGTATGCCGAGCGGTAAATCCAACGTGGTTAATGCCAAGTTATTTGGAGGCAAAGTAAAATATTTCCCTGAAGCTATATTCTGGAGGTACATTTTCCACTTTACCTCCAAAGTGGGAATGCAGGGGTGCGGTAAAACTGAAGGCTGAAAAAGGGGGAGTCATTGAATTATTGTCAAAAATGTACTGCACCACCAAACTTGTACTGAGTCCCTTATAGAGTTAAAGGTGTGTGTGTTCTGGTCTCCCACCCAATGAGTCATGCATGTCATTCATCGCAGCCTTAACATGCCTGCCAAGTGGCGCCAGGTCATCCCTGGCACCTTAAACCAGCCCTGAATGGTTACTTTTCACACCAGAACCTGTACACCCAAATTCAAAATGGGAATAGTTCAAGCGCAAGCCCCAGATTCCATGGCGTAAAGCAAGGATTGGTTCTAGGTGTCAGACGTGAAAGGGTCCCTCTTGGCACCTAGGTCTTAGCTCAGTTTTCGTAGCTCCCTCGGGAACATATGGGCCAGATTCTCACATTTTTTTAGGCGCAAGTGATGAGACACTAGCGCCTCTCATCACTTGCGCCAAAAAACAGTTCACCCAAACCCACAAAGGGCATCTTAGACGCACAATCAGCAGCCCTTTTTCACCCCCCCCCCCCTTTGCGCATTTGCACCAATGAGAAGGCGCTTTTGCGCATTTCAATGTGGCTCCTCAATTCAGAAAGGGGATGTGCTTTGAAATGCGCTAAAATGGAAGGCTTTCTACGGCGTCTGTTTGGACTAGCCGCGGGGAAGGTGCAGTACAGGAGATGTGCATTGCTGGAGCTTTCGTGCATTTTCCTTGAAGTGGGAGAGCCGTGGTGTGAGCCGCACTCGCCTACTTCCCTTTATATCTTTCGAACCGGGATAGAAATGCGTTTTTCTGTCGACTGCATTTCACAGGGCGATGAAATGCACTCCCAGCACTCACGTGGGTGCTGGGAGCCTGTCTTACATTGAGAATGATGTGTTTATTTATATAGCGCCTTAATCCAAAGCGCTTTACAGCGCACATATTTACATACAACATCAACCAACCGAAATTGGTACTCATTTATCATCTCGGAAGGGTGAAAGGCTGAGTTGGCCTTGCTGTGATTCGGACGTGCAGATCAGACTCAGATCGCAACAGTGAGTGTTCAACCTGCTGAGCTATTTTACCGGCTTGGTGTCTGGCAACATTGGTGTCTGGAGCCTTCTCAGTATTCAAAGGAGCTGGCCCACAAACCTACATTATTCCACCAAGTTAGAGGAATATGGGACAAGTTGCATACATACAATTCTAAAAGTCAATTACAAATCATGATCACACTTAACTGGGTCATCATGAAGGTGGCTTGTGAAAAGCTTGCACATAAAGAAGGGTATGTGTTGGGTTATTTTCTTATGATCATTTGATTATCATTTTACCAAAGTGTTACGTTATGTTATGTTGATTTATACCGCGCACCGCTACCACCCATGGGCCATCACCAGGCGCTGAAAGTGTGAACTAGGTGTCAAGCACATCCAAGTGCTATACAATTTATCAAACAAATAATATGAAACAGATCAGAACCCCCAGATACAATTGATCCAGACACACAGCTCACATCAGCCCTAACTAACCAGCGTAGTCAAAACTGAGCGATCATGGGAATCGTAGTCCAGAACATCTGGCGAACCGCAGCTGGCAGGCCCTCTGTAATCAAACAGAAATAAGAAGGTGAAGAACCCAGATCGCAAGAAGATGCATGTGTCCTGCTAAGAAAGGCAAAGCGAAGCCGAGCCTTTAGGTGTCCCTGAAACAAAAGATGGTTTGGAGTGATACACAGCGAGGGCAGAGGGGGTGCAGTTAGGTTCCAAAACTCACACCCGGACCAGAGAAAGAACAAGAACCAGAGAGAGAAATGGAATTAGAGAGAGAAAAAGAACCAGAGAGAGAAAACGAATGGGGGGATGTTTTAGACTTCAGAAAACAAGGAACTTCAACTCTGATTAGGTCACGACTCCTGAGCCCCCCTGACCCTCCAGAAATTCCCAGCTTGTTCCTCAAAGGCAAACTTTGGGCTGTTCAAAATAAAGCCCCCAGGAATCAATTGTAACATAAAATCCCATGAGCACATTTCCCCTAACCTGCTCCAATGTTATTGGCTCCCAGAAGCCTCCTTGAGTTCATTTAATACCCTTTGTCTCACCAACAAACTACCCATGATCAATGTCCTCCCTATTCCTGGTACCTCCTCAAGACCTACTGATCTGCAGGACCTTATTGGTCACCCAAATCTGCACTGCTTTCTGTCGCCACGGTTCACAAGCGGTACTGAGGTGGACCCCAGTTTGCAGTTCCAGCCCCATTCCCTGGAACACTTTGCTCACCCAGCTATCACTGTTTCCTATCCTCCCTCAAGACACATCTGTTTGCTCTCTGTCTCTCTCTCGCAAACCTTCGTTATTAATGCCCCAGCCCCCACTACTCAACTTCCGGGTGGCTATACGTATGTCTCTATGCATGAGGGCCTCTAAAGCACAACTCTACTTGGGTTGCAAGAGAGCATTGTCCAGGGAAGGGGGGAGCGCAATATGATATGATATGATAGGTTATAACGCGCTTAATACCCAGATGTTTCTAGGCGCGGACCCGGGATCGAACTTGTGTTGCTCCGTGTCGTCTTGCTTCCAAGGCGAGTGCATTGGCCCTGAGCTATCCTCCCGAGACAAGGGAGGGGTCAGGAAGGGAGCAGCAATAGGAGAGGTTTACAGGGATCCGGTGATCTGTGGCTGATGGGATCAGTAGGCGACGTCATGTGCACCTGAAGGCTGATCCGTAGAAAAGTCACTTTGCAAGAGAAAGCTTGGCATCTTGCTTTTCCCTCTTCCCTCACTCATTTTCCAGCCTCACAATGTCAAGGCATTTTGTGTTGGTCCGACCCACAGAGATCGTGTGTGTGTGTTTTGGGCCAGGTAGTGAGGGGCTAGGGGGTGTTGGCTGCTAATGCCTTGGTAGTGGTGCAGGATATCTTGAAGGTGACCTGTGCCTCTATAGGTATGTGGCAAGCCAGAAGAAGGACTCGGTCCCGAGGACATAGTTTATCAATAACTTTAGTTAATTAACAGGAACACACCTCACGATCCCTGCTGCTAACCATGGTTTCCCTTCCTATCCAATCAAGCTCCGGTTCTCATCAACAGTCAAAAATAAAAATAGTTCTCGGTAAAAACCTATCCACTACACTGGGCCTACCACTAAGAAAAAAGGTCAAAGACAATGAGGTATAGTGCCCCGCACTCAGACCTGTTCAGCATGATTTCTGTCGGTGTCCCAGGAATCTCTCCTGGTTTTGGATCCAATCGTTATCCTTATATATCAGCTCTTCTTAGTTAACAGTTCTTGGTAGTCTATATACAGTTCCTCAGAAAATGTCCCAAGTTCAACAAAGAAAGTCTCAAGTCCCTGCAAAAACAAAATGCCCACATTTCTTTAGGTGGAGGGACATTTCCCTGATCCCTCTCCACCACTTGGGTTGGTCTCTCCCTACTTGGTTCACGGGGTTGGGAGTCTCTGTGCTCCCCTTGTATCTGATTTTCACTTTGCTTATTCGGCCCCTGTCTCCCTTGGGTTCCTCTGTCCCAATGCGTCACTTATCTCTCTGGGATATTGGTAAACCCTCTTTCCATGTCACTATCTTAGTTCTTGTGGGTCTTCGTGAACCTTCTGGAGGTTTGTACTCCTTGGGTTTCTCTGATTCCTGTAACTGTTCTCCTTATCTCCTTTCTCTCTCTCCGGGCCTCTGTGACCCTCATATAGGGTTAGGGCAACTCTTCTTTCTTCCCCACTTGTTCTGTTTTCTCTCCACCTCCCTCCAAAATGGGCAACCTGTATACCATCTGTGTTGCAGGGTTTGCTCCAGTGAGAGTCTGTCGCCTCTGCAGCTGTGGTGGTCTCTAGAGCTTGCTGCTCTTCCAGACTGGATACGAGCGGGTTTCGTGTTCCGCTCGTCTCTGCATTGAGAGCAGAGGATTCACTCCTTCCTCGGTTCTTGGTTTTGGTGTCTGCTGGCACCGGGCCCACCACGTACCCTGTGTGGTCAAGCCTGCAGGTAAGGTTTGCTTTGCGCTGCCTTTGTTTCTCCGGCTCCGCGTGCTGCTGTGGCAGGCTGCTGGCGTCTCCCTTCGGCATCTGCTGTTATCAGCACCACAGCCGGATTCATCACAGTAGCCAGTGCAACTCTTTGCGCCTTTTGATGAGACGGGCTGCGGCATGCTTGATGGCTGTCACCAGGGCCAGGCATACGGTGGTGTAGTGCGAGGCTGCCGTTTCCACCCTACAGGTGGGAGAGGGTGAGAGCCTGGACCATGCTTGTGAAATCTGAAACTGGGATGAGGACTTGATCTTGCACAGAAGGGGAATCTGGTGTCAGGCAGGTTGTCTTTTGTTAACATTGTAGGAGAGGTCCTAAGTGACGGTGGATCCAAGAGATTTGGCTCTTGGTGCAAGCTCATGAGGGAATTAGTCCATCTTCTCCCTAACACCTCCATCCCCGCGTCCTCCATTCCTCACCTAACCTGAGACTGGGTGATCTGCTCCCCTTCCTCCCTTGGTTGCATGTAGACCCCTTCCTGCCAAATAGCCTGCCATAACCCTCCCCTATTGTGAGACCCCAGCTCCCATGCATTGATCCTTTGTGATTTGCTACCCTTGGCGTGTAATTCCCCCCATGACTTGTCAAGTGCTATGCTGCTAGCTAGGCCCACACTCAATAAATACAATAATAATAATAATAATAATAATAATAATAATAATTATAATAATAATAATAATTTCTGTCAGCAAGCTGTAAATTTCATTAGTATCCAGCGAGGGTCAACCAGAATGTAACAAATATTCTGATTGGCCCTCGCCCGGTCCATACCTCGCTGAGAATCCCTCGAAGGTTTCGCTTCGTTCATGCCCCCGGCGGGGGGGGATGTTGCAGCCCCTCAGCCAATGAGGAGGCTTGGAACAGGGTAATCCCCGTTCTGAGCCTCCGCAGGGCTGGAGGCTGCATTCCCCCCCACCCCCTGGGGATTCAGGTGAGTGGTTTCGCCACCCCTGCCCACCACACCCTCAACAATCCCCTCAGTGCCCTCCCAACCCCACTTACCTTGTTTTTTGGAGAGCGAATGCGCTGTGGACTCTGCCCGCAGCGCCTCTGCTCCCGATGGCTGACATGGAAAGGGAAAACAGACTTCGTTTTCCCTTCCCCGGCGGCCATTTACTTTTGAATTTTTTTTTTCTGTTCCCAAATGCTGCAGCGTTTCGGAACAGAAAATTAGTTCTATTAGTACCCCGGTCCTGCGGTCCAGGGTACTAATAGCAATACGCCCCTTCGCTCGGGCCTGTAACTATGGGCCCCGGGGCATTACCTGACTCAGTAATAGCCCAGCGGCTCAGAGCTTATTGCTAAAATAGTTACTGGTTCAAAGCCTATATATTGAGCAGTTCTCAGGGCGGCCAATAGTTTCCCACCTAAAAACACTACATCCCTCAGAGCCCTTGATAAAGGTTACAGCAGTCCTCCCCGATGAACAACCATTTATTAAAATCAGTGGCGTGATGACGCAACACCTATTCCTAGAGGAAGTGCACTGCAAACACTCGACTCCAATATACGTGCAATTGTGTCTCAACACTGCTAACTGCCACCAGGGAACAGGAACGAGGCACATTAACTGTGTTTGTTAGCAAATACAATATCCACCTCACAAAAATATAATCCACTTATAAAGAGATTCGGGGAGTGTTCCAGGGTGTTAGAGAGGCCAGTATCCATCCAAGGAGCGTCCACCATTGTGTTCTGATGTACAGGAGGAGCTGGCAGAGCATTGTGTGAGCAGGAAACGCGGCGTCATGCTGGCACTGGGACTCAAGGGTGCTGCCCATGTTTGCATTGCACACGCTGCAGTTGAGTTACTAAAGGTGAGCGGGTGCACCACCCCCGCACAGGTGGAAATGAATCAACCGGGACGTTAGGCAACAAGCGGAAGTAAGGCTGCATCGCGTGCATTGGGGTGCCCCGGCATGCCTGCTCAGACTAGGGTTGGTGAGAACAAGTGTACCCTCAGCCATGGCACTGGTGGCTGGTTCACGAGTTCAGTGCCTGCCACAGACTGCACTTCCCAAACTCTAATCCAGTGATCTGCAACCTTTGGCTCGCCTGATATTTTGGACGACATCTCCCATCAGCCTTAGACGTAATAGTCAATGGCGAAGGATCATGGGAGTTGCAGTCCAAAACATCTGGAGAGCCGCAGGTCGCAGACCTCTGCAGGTCGGGTTGAGCTCTCCATCCTTCCAAGGTCGATACACTGTGAACCAGAGAAATGCGCAATAATAACAGCCATTATTGTAGTGCTTGGAAGCAAAAGCAATCTAGCATGAACTGCTATATAAAATCCTAACATTGTTATTATTACCCTGAACGCAGGAGCCTCGTGTCTTCCGTGTCATGGCAGAGTTTAAGATGAAGGAATAACCACGCCGCAGGGGCAAAGTAACGGGCAGGCTTAGTTGGCCCCTGGCCCCAATCTGCTGACAAAATATGTGCATCTCTGATTATGTAAGAATTGTGCCACTTTTAGAATTACCCGGGACTAGAGATATCCAAGAAGTAATGAAAAAGAGTGTAAATTGCTTAGAAGGGAATGAGTGCCAATGTTTCTAAGGCAGGGTAGACTTCAGGAGATTTAAGAATGAAAGGCCACTCTGCAACCAAACATGTTCTAATGTTTCTCCTGGGATATCCCACCACAACTCTCATAGTGTGAACATGTGATCTAAGGAAACACTTCCACTGAAACATGCCTGCTTCTTATCCCGTGGTAAATTCTTCTTGGGATGTCCTTATATAACCCCCCCCACCAGCGTACGGATCGTTGAGCCACAGTCAGTGTTTTAAACCCCCATCATTTTGGTCGCCAGCTTTTGCATTGCCTCCATCCTGTCTCTATACTTGCGGGATGTAGCCTTGAAATTATGATTCAATAGTCTGGAAAAGGCTTCCAGAACTGTGAATTAGTTTTCAAGTGAGGCATACATAGCTGACAGTACTCCAAACAAGACCCCCAGAGCTGGATACAATGCTAAAGGTGAGGATTTCAGAGCTGGTACAATACCACAGATGAGGCCTGCACATCTGAAACGATAATCCAGACAAGCCCTCCAGAGCTGGATAGAATACTCCTGACAAAGCCTCGAGAGCTGGATAGAATACTCCAGACAAGGACTCCTGAGCTGGATAGAACACTCCAGACAAGGCCTCCAGAGATGGATAGAACACATTCCAGACAAGGCATCCAGAGCTGGATAGAATACTCCAGACAAGGCCCCCAGAGCTGGATAGAATACTCCAGACATGGCTTCCAGAGCGGATAGAATACTCCAGACAAGGCTTCCAGAGCTGGATAGAATACTTCAGACAAGGCCTCCAGAGCTGAATAGAATACTGCAGACAAGGCTTCCAGAGCTGGGTAGAATGCTCTAGGCAAGGCCTCCATAACTGCATAGAAAACTTCAGAAAAGGCTTCCCGAGCTGGATAGAATGCTCCAGACAAGGCCTCCAGGCATGGATAGAATACTCCAGAGAAGGTCTCCAGACCTGGATAGAATACTCCAGACATGGCCCCCAGAGCTGGATAGAATACTTCAGACAAGGCCTCCAGAGCTCCAGAGCTGAATAGAATACTCCAGACAAGGGCTCCTGAGCTGGATAGAATACTCCAGACAAGGCCTCCACAGCTGGATAGAAAGCTCCAGACTAGGACCCCAGAGCTGGATAAAATTCCCCAGATAAGGCCTCCAGAGCTGATAGAATCCTCAGACAAGGCCTAAAGAGCTGGATAGAACACTCCACACAAGCCATCCAGAGCTGGATAGGACACTCCAGACAAGGCCTCCAGAGCTGGATAGGATGCTCCATACAAGGCCACGAGCGCTGGATATAACGCTCCGAACAAGGACCCCAGCGCTGGATAGAATACTCCAGACAAGGCTTCCAGAGCTGTATAGAATACTCCAGACAAGGCCTCCAGAGCTGGATAGAATACTCCAGACAAAGCCTCCAGAGCTGGATATAGCGCTCTAATCAAAGCCTCCAGAATTGGATAGAACACTTGAGAAAAGGCCTCCAGAGCTGGAGAGAATATATCACATTAGGCCCCCAGAGTTGGATAAAATGCTCCAGACAAGGCTTCCAGAGCTGGATAGAATACTCCAGACAAGGCCTCCAGAGCTGGATAGAGGGCCCCAGACAAAACCTCCAGAGGTGCATTGAACGCTCATGAAAAGGCCTCCATAGCTGGAGAGAATCCCCCAGACACAGCTTCCAAAGCTGATACAATACGCCAGACAAGGCCTCCACAGCTGGATAAAATGCCCCAGACAAGGCCCCCAGAGCTGATAGAATACTCCAGACAAGGCCTCCAGAGCTGGATAGAACAAATTCCAGATAAGTCTTCCAGAGCTGGGTAGAATATTCCAGACAAGGCCTCCAGATCTGGATATAACACTACAGACAAGACACCCAAAGCTGGATAGAAGGCTCCATAAAAGGCCTCCAGTGCTGGTTAGAACGCTCCATACATGGCCTCCAGAGCTGGATAGAATACTCCAGAAAAGGTTTCCAGCGCTGGATAGATTGCTGCAGACAAGGCCTCCAGGCCTGGATAAAATACTACAGAGAAGGTCTCCAGACCTGGATAGAATACTCCAGACAAGGCCTCCAGAGCTGGATAGAATACTCTGGACAAGACCTCCAGAGCTCCAGAGCTGGATAGAATACTCCGGACAAGGCCTCCAGAGCTGGATAGAATACTCCAGACAAGGCCTCCAGAGCTAGATAGAATACTCCAGACAAGGCCTCCAGAGCTGGATAGAGTGCTCCAGTGAGGCATCCAGAGCTGGATAGAAAGCACCAGACTAGGATCCCAGAGCTGGATAAAATTCCCCAGACAATGCCTCCAGAGCTGATAGAATACTCCAGACAAGGCCTCATGAGCTGGATAGGACACTCCAAACAAGGCCCCTGGAGCAGGATAGGATGCTCCATGCAAGGTCTCCAGCACTGGATAGAATGCTCCAGACAAGGCCTCCAGAGTTGGCTAGAATACTCCAGACAAGGCTCCCAGAGCTTAGACAAGGCTCCCAGAGCTGTATAGAATACTCCAGACAAGGCCCCCAGAGCTGGATAGAATACTCCAGACAAGGCCCCCAGAGCTGGATAGAGCACTCCAGGCAAGGCCACCAGAGCTGGATAGAGCGCTTGAGAAAAGGCCTCCAGAGCTGGATAGAACGCTCCAAAAAAGGCCTCCAGAGCTGGGGAGAATGCCCCAGACAAGGCCTCCAGAGCTAATAGAATACGCCAGACAAGGCCTCCAGAGCTGGATAGAATACTCCGGACAAGGTCTCCAGAGCTGGATAGAGCACTCCAGACAAGGCCTCCAGAGCTGGATAGAACGCTCCAAAAAAGGCCTCCACAGCTGGATAAAATGCCCCAGACAAGGCCTCCAGAGCTGATAGAATATGCCAGACAAGGCCTCCAGAGCTGGATAGAATATTTATTTATTTTCCTTTATTTTTTTATAAAGCGGTTCCATTCCATCAGAGCCCTAACTACAAAGCAAGTGCCTCCAAACTTCTACAGGCGATAGCACGGTTGGGTTAGGAGTTGTGAGTTGCTTGAGCGCAGAGTTCTCAAAGGCTTTGCATGAGATATTCTTCTTTCTGGGTGTTGGGGGGCAAATGAATGAAGACATTTAAAGGTCGGGTATAGATTCAGTGGAGTTCTCGCCTATGGCCAGAGACGTGGGCCTCATTACAACCCTGGCGTTGGACCATGGTGCTATTAGCACCATGGTCCATGCCGGATTCCGCCATGGTGGATGGCGGATTTACCGCCCCATTCCAAGGTTGGCGGGGCGGTAAATCCCCATTCACCATGGCCCCTTCCCGATTCCCATTTTTGGCCCATAGGGCTCAATGGGAATGGGGAAGGCACTAATTACGGCACTGTAAATTACGGTGCCGTAATTAGCACCAAGGTCCCTTAGCGGGATGGACTTTAACGCCTGCAAAAAGCAGGCGTTAAAGTGGGAATCTGGCGTTAAGGGTTTAACGGCGCCGCAGCCTTTTACGGCACCATTAACCCCTTAACGCCAGGGTTGTAATGAGGCCCATGGTCACATTTGGCGAGACCAAAAACTGGCCTAACTGCGCCATTCTGCGTGGTCTGCAGGAGTTGGAAATTAGCTTTGCAGGTACCAATCATGAGGCTGTTGCAATAGTCTAGTCGGGAAATAATGAACATAGTGGCAAGAAGGGAGCGATTATTAATGTTAAGATAGGGACTCATCTGATAGAGAAGTTTAATAACCAATCCGCAAGAGGAACGAACAGTGGACACATGCTTTTTCATTGATAGTTCAAGTCAAGGGTGACACCCAAGGTCTTAACACTCTCTGAGCCAGGAATGATGTTGTCCATGATAAAAAAACTGAGAGAACTTTGTATCAATTTTCTTTAGAACTGGACCTGAGTCAAATATGATGAGCTCCGTTTTTCTGTTATTCAAGGCCAGAGAGTTATAGGCCATCCTGTTTTGGATCCCTTGAAACAGATTGTTCACAGTTTTGGTGTTGGTGTCCTAAACACCAGTCAATTTGAAAAGGACCTGGGTGTGATCAGTGTACTTAGTACACTGGACACCCAGGCTGTCGAAAAGATCCAAGAATTGTCTAATGTTAATGTTGAATAAAATGAGAGACAAACATAATCCCTGCGGCACACCACAGGAAGAGAGGAATGGAGGAGCTTCAAATTCAGCGACTGACACCCTAGATACTCTGGGACCCAGGAACTAAGTAATCAAATGTACTGCCCTCTCTGAACAGTTAACGATGTCAAAAAGTCTTTCACATAACAAATCATGGTCGTTCAAACCGAAAGCTGCAGAGGCGTCCAATAACATGAGTACTGCTGGGTGGCCTCCCTCCACGATTGTAGAGATATTCGTATTAAGGTTCAGCAGGCTCGTCTCGTTCCCATGCCGAGCCCTAAAACCCGACTGATGAGCGCACAGGACCTTGTTCGCTTCTATACATTTTTGCAATTGCAAATATGCAGCTCTATCAAGAACTGCATACTCCAGACAAGGCTTCTAGAGCTGCACAGAATACTCCAGACAAGGCCTCCAGAGCTGGATAGAACACTCCAGACAAGGCCTCCAGAGCTGGATTGAATGCTCGAGACAAGATCTCCAGAGCTGCATAGAGCGCTCCAGATAAGGCCTCCAGAGCTGGATAGAATGCTCCAGAAAAGGCCTCCAGAGCTGGATAGAACACCCCAGACTAAGCCCCCAGAGCTGGATAAAATGCCCTAGAGAAAGCCTCCAGAGCTGATAGAATGCTCCAAACAAGGCCTCCAGAGCTGGATAGAATACTCCAGACAAGGTCTCCAGAGCTGGATAGAATACTCCAGACAAGGCCTCCATAGATGGATAAAATACTCCAGACAAGGCCTCAAGAGCTGGACAGAATGTGCCGGAAAAGGCGTCCAGAGCTGGTTAAAATGCTCCAGATAATGCCTTCAGAGCTGGATGGAACACTCCAGACAAGGCCTCCAGAACTGGATAGACTACTCCAGACAAGGCCTCCAGAGCTGGATAGAATACTCCAGACAAGCCCCCCCCCCCCGAGCTGGATAGAATACTCTGGACAAGGCTTCCAGTGGTGGATAGAATACTCTAGACAAGGCTTCCAGAGCTGGATAGAGCACTCCAGACAAGGCTTCCAGAGCTGGATAGAATGTTACAGACAAGGCCTCCAGGCCTGGATAGAATACTCTAGACTAAGCCTCCAGTGCTGGATAGAATAATCCAGACAAAGTCTCCAGAGCTCCAGAGCTGGATAGAATACTCTGAACAAGGCCTCCAGAGATGGGTATAATACTTCAGACCAGGCCTCCAGAACTGGATTGAATACTCCAGACAAGGCCTCCAGAGCGGGATAGAATGCCCCAGACAAGGTCCCCAGAGCTGGATAGAATACTCCAGACAAGGCTTCCAGCGATTGATAGAATACTCCAGACAAGGCCTCCAGAGTGGATAGAACACTCCTGACAAGGCCTCCAGAGCTGGATAGAACACTCCAGACAAGGCCTCCAGAGTTGATAGTGAAGAGGGAAAAGGGGATGATCCCTTCCTCCGATTCTCGTCCAGACCATGGCGTAGGACGTCACGACCCAAGCACCCACCACAAGAGGAATTTATTTCTCTCACGGCCGCACCAGAGGTCAAGATCCACTGTGGCCACGCCCCACACAGCCAAGGAACCTGCCCGTCAATCATACCATGCGTGGGAACCTTAGGTGGAACTGACATCGACCATATGGATCAACTCGATTAGACAGTAACCACAAAATACCGCCATCATTAGAGATGCCATGACGACATAGCCAACGGACAAGAACACACGTGCCACCAAGCACCTTGGACACCCACACACCAATCCACACGAAGAACATACTGAGTGCTATGACGCAGAGAACCACTTACACCCACACATACATCGTTGTTATGTTTCACATAGGCCACCTACAGCACCGCAGAAACACAAGACACCAGAAGAGCTTGTGTACATGCTTGCAGACTCTTCCTCGCTACTACAACTATGAAAATGTAACCCTATAGATGGACTAATTCATATGAATCTCTGTCGCCCCTCGCGACCCCCATATTATGGACCATGTACCGCCACCCATAAGCCATGCCAAGGTAGGCCGCAAAGCAAGAGTCCTCAGGCCGGAGCATCTCAGACAAAGCTGCAAGGTGCTGATCACGCAGAACGAGCCCAGGTGAAAGTCCACAGCCAAAGCCGCAATGTTGCAATCTACATGCCGCGCTCCCCACGCCAAGGTTACACCTGCCACTGCTAAACGCTCCCAGAGCCGAAATACAAATCAAATGCTCATAATTCTGCTCCAGCCACGGTCTCACAACACGTGACCAGGCCGACCTGATACGATGCCAAGCCCTACGGGACAGAGGAGCCCTGGGGTCTCACGTCTTGCACACAGACTGCAACAATGAAGTGATAAATTGGACACTGACAGCGATGGGAAAGACATGCACACCAGCTAATAGTCAGACCTGTCCATTGTCCGCCACTGACACATAGTCATGCTTTGTTGCCAGCACCAGGTACAGCGCGAGCTGGGAACAACAATGGTCCCAGGCTTGGGGGCTTGCGGGTGAACCAATCAGAACACGAGGGGCCTACCACTGACACCATTATAGTTTAGCCAATCATTAATTGTCCCCTTGTAACAATTCTTGTGTAGCAATTATTAGGGATGGCCCAAGCGTACCACCTGACCTTCCTCCACCACTAACAGGCTTTCCTATATGTACCTATACTGACCCTACCACTCGGGGAGCCAACCCGAGATGGCGTTAGGTTTTGGGGCCAGTCTTCCTAGGTGATGCACGTAGCCGCATAATACAGCTAGAAAAAGGGCCTGCGAGCCCACCATGAGCGAGAGGTGTCTCGGAATCCTATGACCTGTGAGCCTGTCCCTGCTGGTTTTATGTAATAAACAGCAGTAACTCCTTGCACTTGTGTGTGCCTCATACTCTGTTGGGATGCGGGAGGAGTTGGGGCCTCCCCAACCCTGGAGGTCTGCGGACGGCCCTGCCGGCCCCCGGGAAATTACCCCGTCAATAGAACACTCCAGACAAGACCCGCAGAGCTCGATAGAACACTCCAGACAAGCCCTCTAGGGGTTGCTTGACTTACAACTTGATGGGCGGAATGACCCTATGGGGCTCATTATGAGTTCCCCGGTATCCCGCCGGTAATTCTGACAGGATACCGGGGAACTACTGTACCGTCTCCGCCGCCTAATATACCAGTAACTCCCCATTCCATGGAGTCCAATAGTGATTCTGGCATTTAGTTGTCAGTAGCGGCCTGATCTACCAGCAGACTTGGAATTGGCCGGTCAGTAAAGGTGCCGGTATACATTGTTACTGGCACTTTATTTCCAGATCGGCTGGAACTGGACTCTGAGAAAATGAATGTCAATGTCCACGTAAATTTGTAAATTAGTGAAGTGAGCGATTGTACATTTTGTATATGGCCACTGTACATAATTGTAAGAAACCCAAGGTGTCTTACCTGCTAGTCCCCAGAGATCTGTCATCCAGGTGGCCAGGACACTGCCATCACTATTTGATCCAGTTCCTGTGGGTGGACCACTGGGGGAGGATCACCTGGATGGGTGATCTTCACGGAGTGGAGGTGGACACCGACGGGTGAGATGAGGTATCCCCTTCCTTATAACACCTTTTCCCCATCCTACCCCATAGGGTATTTAGAAGCTCTACGTCCCCTTTCCAACATGAACACTTTCTTACAGCGTGTAAGACAACGGACTAACACCAGAGCCGCTTACCTGACATGTCGCAACACAAGGGTCAGGCAGAGTCAGGCAATTGTCAATAACTACACACACCTGACGGCCCTTTCCCTTCCTCATAGGGATAAAAGGCAGAGCCTGAGAGTACACTTTGAGCAAGGCCAAACGCACGAGGAAGCAGCTATTCCAGGAAGGCAGTTCAAACAGTGCAGAAAGGCAGCGAGACCTGAAAGGACAACAAGGAGGGTAGGGCCCTTGTCCTTTTCGACCCAGACCTGCAAAGCCTCCGTGAAAGGAATCATAAGACCTGGAACTACATCTGATGTGTGGTGTAAAAGATGTCAATGGTGCACAGGGTCCTCTCGCACTGATACCCAAGGCGGGGAGACACACTTGCTACCTTGGTACTGCCCTTGACTTCAGAGACAAGAAATGCCAAGGAGGCCAGCACAGCCGGTGAGTCGGAGGGAGAACCGATAGTAAATCAGGCAATGTTGAGCAAAGATTGCAAACAGCAACATGATATGAAGTGAAAGAACTTATGAACAAATAACTTGTGTGTTACTGACCTTTTAAGAAAGCCAGGGAAAGACCAGCTGCAGAGTGGTCTGGCACACGTGGGCACTCATTCGAAAGACTCTGGCTAGTCTCCTTTTGCTGAAACTACAAATCCCTGGAGGCCCTAGGAGAGCCTGACGTAAGAGGTCAAAGTGGTGATACAAGGATCGAGTAAAACCACTTGTACAATCGAAAGTCTTTGACACGTGGTTAAGAGGAAAGCTAAGGGGAGAATCCTGCATTGTGATAAAGCAAAGTGAACAGTGTATCTGGCCGTAGTGAACCCGACTGAGGGAAGCTGACATTAAAGAAGGATCGGAGCCCAGTTGAGGGGGATCCAGGGGTGAAGAGTCATCACCCAAGGTAAAAGATTACAGAAAGGACATTTTTCTTTTGTTATTATTGACACATCAAGCCCTCGGAGTCAAGAGACTTTGTATGAAAGAGACTTGGCCAAAGAAGGTCCTGATATCGCTGAAAAGAAGTGTAACCTCATGCTGGAGAAGTCCAGATGTGTGCTGTGCTCAGGCCTCCCGCCTTGTCCCGTGCTAACAACGTGGGGAAGGGAGACCCCAGCTATACCATCCTGACTTATCATTTTGTGAACCCTTCTTTCTTTTCTGGTGAAAATTATCCCACACTATTTAGTAACTTAGCAGTAAGGATTAGCAATAGTTTTATTTAGTATAGGCCCTTTTTATTTGACAAGACACTGCTAGGACTTTCTTATTATTAGATGGTTGTAGCTTGCTCCCATCTTAGATTTAGGTTTAGATTAGGCATTTTACTCACACATTTAAACTGTTTAATAAACACCCTCGAACTATGATCACTTGTGTCTGTTTTTACTGTTGCCACCATGAGTTCCTTACATAATGGACTGTGTGTAATGATATATGTGACATAATTTTACTTTATACCCTTGGCATGGGATGTTATGACGTAGGCACAGCCACAGGGCTCGTACCTAGTCACATGTTTGGTGACACATGGTCACCCGCTTTAGGGCGCAAATAAAGGGCCTAGCTGCTTCCCGCTTGGCGGTCCGACAACTGAGTCCTGCCTCCAGACTGTGTCATTGCAGCCATTGGCTGCGCCGCGCCGCGTGCCACTTCGGAGGCAGAAGCCTGCCTCAGAGGGCCCTGCACCAAAGGGTGCCGGCAACCCCAGCCCTTGCCATCAGGATCACACTGATCCTTGCGGCATCGCCGTGCAACAAGGCAAGTCAGAGGCGTATCCTGCGATGGGCCATGCCCAGAACCCTCATCCCTGTTGCTGGCACCCCGGCAGCTTAACACTACCCATATCTCTCGCACTAGTCAGTATATTTACACATATCAAATGTTCCTCTATACCCCATTCTACAAAAGCTGTCAAGTAGTCCAGGTCTACCCTCAACCCTGCTCATTGATGGGACCCTGAAAGACAGACCAGGGCAGTGCCCAACTTGTTTTCATTTGTAATTAATTTAGTACTATAAACGAAGAAAGGCAGTGCTCACTATTTTTTTAAAGCACTGTCGGCTTCCAAGCACACTAACACCTGACTACCTCTTGCTCTTCATGTGCAGCTTCACCTAAAGTCTACTTGGCTCATGCTCCAGTTTAAACCCTCATTCAACCCACAGTAGTCATCGACATAGCCCCACAAAGGACACCCCAGCCACACACATTGCTTCTGCCTGTAGCCTAATGCCAAAATGAGTGGACGGCCTTCAGGCTGCCTCTCAATGGTGTGAATACTCTGTCATTATGAATGCAATGTATGCTCTGCTTCAGGCTATGGCGTGCAAGAGACCCAGTGACTCAGCGCTTGGAGGCCATGCATGTGGCAGTTTAGTGCTTTGCAAATACCAAAAACATAAAATAAGACAACATAGCCTAACAAAACAGGACGAGTATGCTCGTCCTTTTTGCATACACTTGCATAATAGCCTGGCAGTTAAGGGCATGAGACCGGACTGATTCTTGGGACCAGCGCTCAATTTGTGGGGATGTTAGCGAGGGCTGAGTCCCAGGACTTATTTTAAAACACTGAACTTAAGCCTCATTATGACTACGGTACCGGCACGGCTGTCGCCGGAGTCGTTTTATTACCGGCGCCCAGGAATGGGCAATTACCAGGTCATTACGGCCCCGCAAGACCCGGTAATTTCTCATTCCTGGGCGCCGGTAAAAAATTGGCCCCATTCCCATTCGAGCCCCATAGGGCTCAACGGGAATGGGGAGGCCGGATACACCGGCACCATTCTGACATGGTCTGCTAACGGGTGCCGGTCCGCCGGCAGGTCAGTCCTGGCGGGTGGTAAGGCATCTGCAAGCAGAATTCGTAGTTTGCTGGCAAGCTTACCGGTACCGTTGTTACTGTACCGGCAAATTTGTAATGAGGCCGATTGTCTCATACTCTGTTCAATTATCATTTGGTTTATTGGCAACTTTATTATTGTAAGTGTCAAGCAGTCATAGCCGCACAACAATCAGCAGACATGTGCACGGGCCATGTGTCTCCACTTTCTAGGTCAGCATATTGTTGCCCATGAGCTGTTGAGCCAAGCCGGTGCTGCTGTGCTAGTTATCCATTTTTATGACTAATATTGAGCCAGAAAGTGACAGCTCTTTGCACTCACACTGGCCATGCACGCGCATGACTCTGGTCGGGCTGAGTGATATTGGCGCCACTCCAGTCCTGCAATAACCGGCAGGACTGCTAGATGAGCTGGGCAGCCGCAGTACCGGGGGCAACCAACTAGTCCAGTGGGCATTTAGGCATGCCAATACATAAGTGCCAGTGGTGTGGCTGGTCCATGGCATGTGTGGCTTTGCTTCTGCTGAACCACTGCATCTGAGGGCATTCCGCGGACACATGCAGGGCATTTCTTTAGCTGTACACTGACCCTTACTCTACTGGTGTGCAGCCAGGATGGGGTTTGCCAATATGCAGGTACAGGCTAGGCCAAAGAATAACTGATCTTAAACGCACGCTGGCATGAGACTGCAAACAGTGCCGTACAGTCACCAGTGCCATTACTAGGGCAAAGGAAAGGGGTGGACTGGGAACCAAAAGAGGCCCTGGAAATAATGTTCAAAGTGGCCCCATATTACACATGGTTAGCAAGCCCAACCCTTTTCCTATGAGAACATTTGGAGATAAAATAAGTTACCACACAAAAGAGGCCCAGGGTGCAGAGGCCTACCGGGAAATCTCCAGAGTTCCCTATAGGCCAGTCCCCCCACGATAGCCGACGCAAAGAGGACAATTGGGGACTCTCCCCAGCCAGCAGGATCATCACAGGGGCAAGGACAAGAAAAAAGGCAACTTTTCTGCTGAATACTGTGCTACTGTATAAATGAAGAAGTGTGACAGTGTTTGACAGGCACGTTCATCAGTAATAATGTTGTCCGAATTATGCCATCACTTTACTAAGGGAGGGTGGCCTTCAAACCGTGGGGCTGGCCCCCCTGATGTGGCCGAAAGGGCATCCAGGGGGGACGTGAGGCTCTTCCCAAAGGGAGTATGGTGACTGATTTTAATAGAACATATTAGCAGAAATAACATCTAAGGGGGCCCAGCAGCAACATGTTTACCCAAGGGGGGCACAGCATAAAAAAGTTGGAATACCACAGCTATAGGTTGGCAGAGCTTTCACTCAATGTTCTGTAGTTGCAGCGGCAACCCCAAACATGCCGACCCTGCAGAGTGGGCAGGATAGTTTGATATGATTGATTGGTTATTTATAAAACGCTTAATACCCAGAGGTTTCTAAGCGCGGACCCGGGGATCAAACCTGTGTTGGAGTGGGGGGTGGCAGTACGAGGCGGCACTCTTATGTGGCACACTATGAAATATTTAGGCCCTGGCACTTATTATTATTTGTTTTTACAAATCAAACACTACCTTGGATTCTCTTCTAACAGAAAGAGAATGTGGAAACAGTTTGACTTGAGTGTCGAATTGTTCACTACAAAGGGCCCCATTGAGTGTTTGGGGGCCCGCACCAATTGCAGCTTTTCTGCTGCCAGGTCAATAAGTAAGGAGACTACGCATGTGGGAGGAGAATGGACCTGAGAGGCGGAGGTGAAGGCAGGTAGCATTCCAGAAGTTTCCAAACTGTTGCTATATAAAGAGGTGCGACAGGCATTTCTGTCACTCTATTACGAATAGTGCTAAAGAGTTATTTCACAAGTGGCTGTGTGAACGAGCCATCGTTGCAGCGAAAAATTATTCTGCCAATAAAATTAATAATCAGATTCAGGATATCCTTCCGGGCACAGTTACTGAGTACAACTCAATCGATACAGTAGTGGATACTGACGAAGCTGTAAACTATCCAACAGAGTTCCTCAATTCACTCGACCCCCCGGGAATGCCATCACATCACCTTTGACTGAAAGTTCGGTCACCCGTCATGCTGCTTTGCAACCTCAACCCACCTAGGCTGTGTAATAGCTGTAATGGCACAAGGCTGTGTATAAAACAAAACATTGCTGTGCAACAAAATTGAAGATACAGTGTTAACCGGGAAGTGAAAAGGAGAAGATGAATTCATCCCCTCATTCCACTCATTCCGACATACCGTTCAGTTTCAAGTGCCTACAGTTCGCGGTCAGGCTGGTATTCGGTATCACGATCAACAAGGCACAGGGCCAGCCAATCAAGTGCATTCGTCCCAACTTGGACCCTCCATGTTTCTCCCAACGGCAGTTATATGTCACATTTTCTAGAGTGGGTTCCCCGAAACAGTTGTATATATTTGCTCCAACTGGCAAAACAAAAATGTTTCTTTCTAAACAAGCCTTACAATGAACATGTACTTAGGTCATATTAAACTTTAGGTCCATAGTTGTTGGCACCGTCGGCATCATGCCACCCATCATTCTGCTCAGGAACCACCATGTTGTTCTCACGTACAGTTATACGTTTCAGAATGAGTTTTTAAGGAGAACAAAAATTGTGCATGATAGTCTTTATAAGAATTTTTTTTTTAATATCAAATAATCGAAAATGTTTGTGAATTTTGTTTTCACATTTCTTATGGAACCTTTCTGAAAAGCGTAAAGCTACATTTTAGGGATTTCTATGAGGAAATGAAATCCCGGGCAACGCCGGGTATATCCGCTAGCGTCTTATATTTGTAGCTAGAGCTGAATTTTCTCCATTACCAGAACCTCACACATCTTGATCCACCATTTCAAAATGGAGGGCACTTCCCACTGCCGCACTATGCGCTTAAGCGCAGCAGTTTCTTTTTTTTACGCCATGTTCAGCGGATTAAACATTATAAAAATGGATTTCCAACTCTGTAAAGGTGATAGAAATGGCATGCGGGACACTGGCGACTCACACCTCTGCTGTCTAGTGGTTGTAAGCAATGCACAGGAGACCTGGTAATGACCCTTCTGCGCACTGTGAATCTTCATTCACAGATAAGATAGCTCAGCGGGTTGAGCGCTCGCTGCTACGATCTGAGTGTGATTTGCAGGTTGCAGGTTCGAATCCCAGCAAGACCAACTCATCCTTCTGAGGTCGATAAATGAGTACCAATTTCGGTTGGGTTATATTGTATGTAAATCTGTGCTCTGTAAAGCACTTTGGATTAAGGCGCTATATAAATAACACGTTATCCTCACCTCCTTTGTGACCTACTCATATTGTTTTGTCTTTTAAGTAAAGCGCATCCCTTCACTTGCAGGACAAGGCGTGTTTTGAAGTGCCGTGCAAAAACATAATTTTGAACTGCCGGGCTATAACATAATTTTACCTCTGCAGTATTTATTGACAATACCACCTGTGGTACCAAATTCATAATGAGGTGCATGGTAAGAACAGGCGGTATTAAAAATAGCTCTTGTTTTTACTATCACCGCGTAAAGCATAATGTGCCCTACGTCACCAGTTGAAAGTTGGCCAATGTTCTGAGGAATGGAAATGTTATAATCGTCTGGTATGTACAACATGAGTCCGTTTTACTTTATTCGCTCTCAATTTTGTGTCCGCGTGGCCCCCCAAGTCTGTGCGAGTATGACTCATAATGTTTCCCTCAAGATCCTTGTAGAAGCAAAATATGTCTTTCCTTTCTCTCTGGGGCTTTGCCATTTGCAAATATTCCTTAATGGGAGGCTTCATTTCCTGCGCTGGGTGTTTTAGTCTGGCTTGGGAGCTGCAATAGTTCTCTGAGGGGGTTAAACCTGATGGTAATGGGTATCTCAGTGGTCCTCGACTCCTCTTTTCCCCCTGTTGATCATGGGTGTCTGTCGAGGTGGCGAATATTATTTTGACTGCCCCCTTGGTGGCCATAGGTGTTTGTAGACGTGGTGGGGTTGTAAGGGCGCTGGTGACGGCCCCCTTGGTGAATCTGTGTTTCTGTAAGAGAGGTGGGGTTGTACAGGCTTCCAGGATTAGAGCCTTAGTAGTCATAATTATAATTGGTTATTAATAACGCACTTAATACCCAGAGGTTTCTAAGCGCAGACCTGGGAATCCGAACCTATGTTGCTCTGCATTGTCTTGCTTTCAAGGGGTTGCTCTGCATTGTCTTGCTTTCAAGGCGAGCACGTTACACTTGAGCTTTCCTCCTGAGACATGGGGGTGGTATTGCTGGAGGGAGTTTGACATCTAGAGAGAGAGGGTCACTGGTGCAGGACGGGTAACAGCAGGAGAGAGTGTGAATTGTGTGGGGAGGAAGGTCACTACCAAGAGAGGAGGAGAGTGCGAGGAGTTGTTGGGTGGAAGCGAGACTCCTAGGAAGACTGAGCGTCTGGGGGAGGTGGTTGACAGACACCCGTGATAGAAGGCAGAGTGGAGATGTAGGGGGAGACAGAGCTACAGCCCCCCCAAGAGGCCCTAGAGGCGGAGCTCCAGTGCTGGTAGGTGGAAGTGACTTAGTATGATGAGGACTTTGGCAGCTGGAGGGATGCTAAGAGGAGGAGGTTGGAGGTGAGAATTGTTTGGAGAGGTGGAGGACCATCACCTGGCGGAGTGAAAGAGAGGCTAGTAGGCTAGAGGGGGAGGCATCGTCACTCAGCCTGAGAGGCAGGAGGAGGAGAGGCGACTCATATTAGTTCACCAGAATTGGAAGGTTCTATGAGGCCGGTTTAGGGCCAGGGCAGACATTAGAGGTTGAAGAAGGAATGTGGTGGTGTCACCTGATCGAGGGCCAGAAACATTATGGCGGGTGTAGTGTGGAGCAGAGTTCCAGGATACCCGACTTGGATGTTTCCGGGACCAGAGACTCCATCCCAGCCTGTCTCCAAACGTTCTGAGAGAGTGGACGAGTTTTGGAGGAGGTCTCTCCCGCATTGCCGATCTTAGCTGGTCACTTGGTGAGACCCGGACATGTCTGACCAAGACAGGATGTCATTATGAACACACTGCAATTATATGGAGATTACATACCTTTGTTTTCAGATACATGTGCAAATATTCACCTGTAATACTGCCCAATGATGTGAGGTTAGTGTGCAAAGGCAGAAAATATACTATATATATATATATATATATATATATATATATATATATATATATTGGAGCAAGGGCGCTAAATACAGCAATGCCATTATATATACCTCTGAGCCACTACAAGATGGCAGACCTGCCAATAAATACATTGCATGGTCCTTGTCAGCATTTCAAGATGGATACTATATATATATATACTACTTTGTAGCAGCCCGAGCGAACAGACTTCTGCCATTCGTGTCTTTGGAATCTAAAATAGAAAGGTGAGCAAGTACATAAGTGAATCTTCCTGACCTCTATATTAGTAAAAACGAGTAGATGCTTCTCTTTTAGAATAAAAAACCTCCAACTGACAGTCAACTGCTAGAAAGTAAACAAGACACTACTTGTCTTGTATAAACAAAACATCACTGCTAACTAAAAAAAACTGTTGATGAATACAGGCATATCTCCCCCTTCAGTCTGCATGAGCAGGACAGTACCACCAGTTTGGTGAGTGCACCCATCTTTAATACTTGCATTTATAATCAGTATAACAACAACAGCCAGACTAAGTGTACCGCCATCTGTCCTTAGGAAAACCAGACCAGGGTGACACACGAAGCACATCCTGGCACAATACTTAGAAGACAGCACCAATAATATGGTGAGTGATTCCCTTCCCCTCTTTTCAGACAGTGATAAGCAAGTACAAAGAAAGGAACTACACTGCCAAGTATGAGACAGTGACATTACATCCTCTCTCTCTTCCCTGTCTCATTGCAGGATTACAACAGGGGTGAGGATTTAGCAGTCTGGTCTCGTACAGCTTTATAGTGACTTGCCACACAAGAAGTCCCACCTGCATTTGGGTCCTGAAGAAAGTGGAACAGAAGCGATTGGTATTCCACTGAAACTGGTCAACCATTTTTATTGCCGAATGTCGGAACACCTACCAGACGTCTTTGAGGAATGGACCCGTTTTTTGCTGTTTTGAAGTTGTACAAGTAAACAGATGAGTAGGGATATTAAAAGCAAACTACACTCCCTCCCATTCTCCTTGTTGCGGTATTTCCGGATTTTAGTATTGTATGGAATTTGTTTTCTAAACACTATTTGTTGCACTTGTCTGAGATTGCAGTTATAAAGAAATTAGGGCTGTCTATCCCCTAACCCTAGATAGGCATCACATCAGCTCCCACTAGGGACAGTCATCACACGTGGGCTACGTAGCGATGGTTGCAGGGCCAGCATTAGCTAAATCAGAATGCTTCTAAAAAATATGCTCAATGACACACGTCCTTTGGGTAATTGCTTAGACCTGAGGTTTGCCTTCTGGAACCAATTGATTTAATTTTTCTCACCTACCTCCCACCATCCAGGACATGTGGGTGTTGCCTGCAGCTCTCACGACTCTGCTCAATCTGGTTTCCGTCCGGGCAGAGGCACTGAGAGCATTCTGGTCGCCGTCCAGGACGACATGGCCAGGCTGGTGGACACACACAGGTGGAGTAGGCGCCCTGATTTTGTTAGACCTATCAGCGGCGTTTGACACGGTCAACCACTCCATCCTGTTATCCCGGCTTGCCCAATTTGGTATCACTGGGCAAGTGCTGGCATGGTTCACGTCCTTCCTGGCGGATAACACTCAGACCCTCTCCATGCCGCGTTTTCTGTCCACTCCTTGTCACCTCTCCTGTGGTGTCCCTCAGGGCTCGTCTCTGTCTCCAATTCTATTTAATGTGTACATTTGGACCCTTGTATGTCTTATCCGCTCCTTCGGGGTCAGATGCTACTCGTATGCCGACGACACCCAAATTCGACTGGATCTCGATCAGGCTGAGGTGTGGTCGTGCCTGCGGGAGTGCCTGGCGGACGTGGGAGAGTGGATGAACTGCAATTGGCTCAAGTTGAATGGAGAAAAGACTGAGGTGATGGTGGTGGGCTGTGCCCCTAACCCGCCCTCTCTGGATTTCCTCTTTTTGATCCACCTCCCTGGGCCCGCTACCGATTCCGGTTAGTAAAGTAAAAAACCTTGGGGTCATTCTCTCTGCTACTTTAACTCTAGATAAACAGATCACTGCCGTCTGTCAAGCCGGCCATTTCCAACTCAGTGTTCTTTAGAAGGCTCTCCCCTTGAATCCAGCCTCTCTGCGACCCCCGGTGGTTGCGGCCATGGTGCTTTCACGATTAGATTATTGTAACTCATTGTATTTGGCGCAACCTAAAAGTCAGATCAAACGATCGCAACGTCTGCAGAACCTAGCAGCGTGGGTTGCTACTGGATCTCCTTTTGGGGCACATATCACCCCGGAGCTTCGTGCTCTTCTTTGGCTTCCGGTGACTTACCGGATCGAATTCAAGTCCCTGTGTATAGTCCACCGGGCACTCCATGGACAGGGGGATGAATATTTGCAAGCCAAATTTATCCGTTACCTCCCAAGCCGTAATCTTCGCTCAGCCTCGGCTGACTGTTTAGCAGTAGAGAGGTTTAAGCGGACACGGGTGGGTGGTCGAGCTTTTCCTGTGGCAGCGGCAGTCTTATAGAACAGACTTCTACAGCCCATAAAAAAAAATCCGAACTATCTGGCCTTTAGAAAGGCTGTTAAAACCTACTTATTTTAGTTAACGCCAACTCTGCTCGGGCTGCTCCCTCCTCTCTACAGCGCCCAGCTACCATCGGGTGGACGCGCGCTAAACAAATGCCATTAACATAACATAACTTGCAGGCGCCCTAAATAAAGCGCATTTAAAGTGCATAGAGGTTCTTGCAAGCGCCCAGAAGCCTTCCAGTTGGTACTTTTACTGGGAGCTATAATGAAGTCAACATTGCACACATGAAGAATACGTTCTGTAAATCGCATCAGGTGTGATTTGCTTCTGCGAACGTCCTGCCCGAATTCTCAAGAGCACCTCGAGTTGCAAGTTTAACGAGAGGGGCAGAAGGAGAGGACGGCACTGGAAATAGTAAAAACTGGGGCCCCGTCCAAACGTTTACTGTGCACCAACCAGGGCGAGATCCCTCCTGTATGGGTTTAGCCCTGGATTACCTCTTTACTGTGCCTCCCCCGTCTTTAGGCCCTGTCTCTTCTATATAACGCTTATGAATGTAAATTAGACGCAATGTGTCAGGCTGTAAAAACTCTAGGTGCCGCCCGGTTACCCAGAACAAAGGACGCGAGGATGCAGGCGCTAGAAACCGTGAAAAATGTCAAATTCCGCGAGTTACGGCGCATACCACAGCTCTCCGCGCCTTAATTAGCACTTCCTAGAAAGACGCCTGTTAAAAGGATAAGACTTGTCACTGTTGCTAAGTTTTGCCCATAATAACCATTTCTGCTATCTTGCCCCTTAAAAATAGCAACAGTGTCGTTTCATAGCTCATGGATTTAGACTGTGGTGGTGGGGGGAGGCAGGGGGACTGGCATTGTAGGCGAGGGAAGTGTCCTCTCTGCCTCCGAGGTCTATGGACACTCCTTTGCATTCTAGTAGTTCTCGGATTCGTTTCTAAGCCCCCCTTCCCCCTACACCCCGCCTCTGTGGTGTGCAAGCACGCTGCATTGTCCTTCGGCCCCCTTCCTCGTCTCGTCGTGCATAACGAGGCGAGACATCCCCTTGCTACAATTAGACAAACGTTTTATTTCTGTAGGCTCTTTCCTCTACACCCCAGAATGTATAAGAGGGTGTCATGACCCAGGCAGGGACAGCGTCAGGGCCTTTCAACCTCTTCAGTTGAAATGGGCCCCTGGGCTTTGGACATCTGCCTTATGTTGGCAGACATAAAAATATAGTTTCTATTAAACGTGCGTACCCCGCACGTTACAGGTTGCCTTTGGTGGCGTCCTCAGGCCTGTCACCCCCCTCTTGCAAAATCTAGCAATGCTCTTATGTAATTGTAAATGTAATTGGTTATTTATAACGCGCTTAATACCCAGAGGTTTCCAAGCGCGGACCCGGGGATCGAACCTGTGTTACACTGCGTCGTCTTGCTTCTAAGGCGAACACGTTGCTTCTGAGTTACCCTCCCGAGGACCTCGATGCCTCTTTTCTCCGGTTTTCCTGCCAATAGCACCCTGCTTACAAACAGTGATTAATAGCTTTTCAGCATTCAGTGTTTCAGCTCCCTGCGGGCTGCCTGTCGCGTGATCATCTGCAGCTAGTAGCCACCTCGCTGCCTTCTTTAGACTTCATTTTAATTTAAGCATCTCACAGTTGCCTAGGAGTTATTCTTTTCTGCTGTCAGGCAAAGTGTGGGGGAGAGGGGGGAGGACCCCAAACACCATGTTGAGATGGGGCCCCACCAGCCCTAAGAGATCTTTGGCCGTCCCTGTGCCCTGGAACCTAGGAACTGTGCTGGAAATGCATCTCCCTCTGAGCGCGCAGCACTTTCTTCATTTCATGGTGTTTAAGCTCTTGATCTATTTTGTGCTAAACATCTTTACACTCGGTATCTTATTTCCACTCTCTAAGCTCATCCTCCTTGCCTATTTTCTCTTCGTAATAATCTTCTGGCTCCTCGCCCTCGTGACTGCTCCCCCAAATTCTCCCCTTTCTGGTTCTGATTGTGCATCTTACTTTACTTGGAATATTTACAATGAGCATACTTCTTTTTCGTAAACCTCCCCGCATCCATCTTTCCCCCCTCCCCCCTCTCTGAACACGCTTTTTTTTCTCTCTTGTTCTGCTCCGCTTTCTTCTCCCGCTTCAAGGGCTCGCCCCACTGCTTCACCATTGAATCTTTATCCAGTGGTTCTTATTCTGTGGGCATATCCTTATCATCTAACTCCCCACATTCCCCTGTATAACATGCCAACCAAGAATGTAGTGCATGTTGAACTGTGCACACTCTGCATTGCAGTAAACTGAAATGTAAAGAACCATTGTCCAATATAACACTTCTCCCCCTTAAACTTCTCACATAAACCAATTTTCTTGGCAACATAAATCATAAGTACGCTCCCTCACTCTTCCCTTCTCTTGACAGCTCTGTCCTTATTCCACACCGTGCCATCTTCCAGCACAACTGCGTCATTCAACACGTTCCTTACTTGTTGCGGTCCCCAAAATGTACTGTGACCTTTTGGAACAAATCCTGTTATTTTTTTTTTTTTTACCTGCGCCCTCTCTCCCTCTGAAAAAAACTCACTTCTCCTCACCTCTTTCAACCCTTCAACCCTCTCCTTCTTCTGCTCTGTTTTTCCCCCCACAACATCCCTCAACCTCTGCGCATCCCAATCTATAAACCGTAAACTTGCCCACCACGGTGGGCACCCGGCCATGTGCAGCTTTCTTTTTCTCAAACCTCAAATGGCACCAAGCCTGTGGTAGCAAGCAGAGCTAACCTGTATGCGCACACTTTCCTCCCAACAATAACCCGCTCCAAGGACTTTCTGCTACCCTACATTAGGGTGCGATTGAATCGTTCAACCGCCCCATTGGTTTCCAGGTGTTACAGGGACGTCTTGTGATGCGCTACTCCAAAGCCCTCCAAAAACGCTTCCATTTGTCTTGAGTTAAGCTGTACCCCATTGTCAGTCAAGATTGTCCTGTGAAAGCAAAAAGAAGATATCGAGGCTGAGTACCCCTAAAGGAAATACACCAAACGCGGGTTCAAAAGATACACAGATCTTTATTCTACAAATTAACAGCTTCAAAGAACAAGGCAACAGATAGCTATCAGGCCCTCAGTACAACACAGCGAAAATCAGCCCTGTTCAGTGTGTTCAGTGAGTGGGGCTGTACAGTAAAATAGTCGTGCCTTTTATACCGTGTATAATATGATGTTCAGCCCACTTGCAGGTTAATGAATCTCAGATCTAGGGTTCGTGCCGAGTTCGTTCCTAATTTATGCAGCATTAAGGGGTTCTCCTTAATACATTCACAAACAAGTTACAATAGCAACAGTGTATCTTTGGATTTCACGTTGACCCTTTGCACATATCTTTATACAATATAGTAAAACAAGTGTTCACATAAGCTGCTCAAACAGTATTGTGCATGATATATGTTCATGGATTAGCTTAATTGGCACAGGTAATCCTCTATACACAGGTCAACGAAGGACAAGGTCTCAGTACATGACCCTAACATTTGGCCTGCATGCAGTTTACACATTAACTTGTACACAGAGGTCAAGACGGCCATGTTACATTCAAAACAACACTGTCCACCATTTTAGGACACAGGGTGACTTTAGAGTGAGAATCTAAAATGGCGGATGAACCTAAAATGGCGGCTAACACAGATCTAAGATCTGGACCTTGCAACACGGATATCCTCGCAGAGCGACTTGGCCAAGGCCAATATATATAAATACGATCTAGAGGGTATAATATGATTTCCCGTTCGACAAACCCTCCTTTTGGCCTAGGCCAAGCGCTAAACTACTTCTAATCACTTTACAAATAATTCCACGTCTCAAAGTCCATACACTCTGAATCGCAATCGGAGATATCTATTGCCATTAGATCGGTCACTAAAATTTCTTTCAGCACATATTCATTGGAGTTCTTGTCTGGGGCGTATACCTTGCGTCCTAATGTACCCATCGCCTGTGCGCAACATCCTCCTAACATCGAACACATACCAGGAAGACATTGTATACAGCAACAAAGGAACAACAGAATTCCCAAAATGATCAGCAAGACCGAAAGTACCTTCCAACCCCAAGATCGCAAATAGTCCCAGAACCAAGTGCTAAAATCCCAGTTTCCCTCGGGAACATGCACTTCTGAACTTAGGACATGCAGATTCTGTATTGCCTTAAAGATAGTTGGGGAGGAATCTGGCACGAAAACACAGCAAGCGGACCCCACTCATTTACATACCCCTCCACGCTCAACCAGGATGACATCTAATGCCATCCAGTTCTGAAGTGCTACCAACCTTATTACTTTCTGTTCTAAAGTCATATTATAGAGTATGTCAGTGGTCCGGTTGATGGTTCTCTCCAGCACTCTCGCTAGTCTCCTGATATCTTCAGAGTTCATTATTTGTCCCCAAAATGGCACAAAGGACTTAGCTACATCGCCCAAACTTTGCGCTGAAGTGTCACCATCCTCGTCCCGCCGTGGACGAGCCTTTGAAACCTCTACAGTACTGGCCATGAATACCCCGGGTAACAGGTTCCCTAAATAACAAGTTCCCTGCCAATCCCTGGGTAACCATGGAAATGCTACACTACTGCAAACAAAGTAGACAGGTTCGCCTACATACAAAGGTCTGTCTTCCCCAGTCAAATTCGCAACATTGGCACAACCTTTGAAATCACCCATTGACTGAGTACCATTCCTCTGTATGCAGAAAGAAACTGAATCGGGGCTATGATTAATAGTGTAAGAAGGAGGCGTGGCACCCTTATTGCCTATAGGAGCCATTTTAAAAGAAATCAAGGATTGATATGGACGAGACAGTCTATCGGAGGCCTAATAGAAGCAAAGTTAGGCTTACTTCTATTTGCAAAGAGCGAGCATCCCAAGGGAGTCAAAACACGTTTTTCAAAATGATTCAAATTAGTCCCATCAAAGTTCCCTGAGATGCTATCGTTCCAGCAACCAAAGAATAGTGCTCTAAGAGAAGAAGTCCCTAGGAGATAGAGTGTGCAGATACAAGAAAGGAGTAGTAACAGTAGGTACATTTTCAGTCAGCAAAAAATTCTCAAGCGGATGTACTTCTTCTAGATACCAGAAGCCTAGAACAATGAATATTATAAAACCAATTAAGATTATCACAAAACAGCAGTACGTTTTCGGGGCCCACATAGCTAAATGTTCATTCCCGTAGCTGGTCACACAGTCATTTCCCTTTTCCATACGAGTGGGAGCGGTTGCAGGCATTGTAGTCTTCAAACGAAAAAACACCAATGTTTTTAGCTGGCGACCTCCAGGCCGAGTTTCATCTTAGTCCTTCCACAAACCCTAGCCAAAAGAATCCCCTTTTTCAGACAATTGATCAGGCCAAAAAGCAAGCCCTTGATTACTTTCTTCTTCTCCGAGCGCACAGCCGAACCGTGCCGTAAGTCTATTTCCTTTGAGGCAGATCGTACCTTGCGATCCCTGGTACTGATTGATCCATGAACAACGTGTCATCACTTCCCACTGGAAGAGGCGAATGAGCGGAAGCAAGGTTCGAGACGCAATTGGGGATTGCCTCGGGACACAAAATGGTTGAAGAGTGTGGGGGTGCAATGGCTGTTTCCCCAGACCTCACAGGATCAGGGAGAATCCCCGACACACTTTCGATGCCAGTTACTGCTTCGGGATCATTGGGTGCAGTGCTGGTGAGGGGTTCTGTTTCTTCTGTAGCGTATGGCACTGGGTGTGGAATGTTCTTGGTGTGTGTCGCGTGGATCCAATTTTTCCGGCTTGCCACTCGCACCGCCGTCTGTATGACCAGTAGGACCTGGAAGGGGCCCCACCAGCAAATTGCAAGGCAAGACGATCGTTCGAAGGCCTTTACAAGGACCCACTGTCCAGGTTATATACTGTGACCGGGGCCCTCGTATCGTATAGGTAAAGCCTCTCGCACCTGGTGATAAATCAAATACAAGTTTTTAGTCAACTGGCTACAATAATCTGAAAGAAGTACATTTTCAAAATTTTCAAGGAACGACATTTTGGAAATTTCCAGATATTAGCAGGTCTCCCTATTACCCCCTCAAAGGGAGAGAGCCCAGTCTTAGTTTGAGGGGTTGTACTCATTGATAACAACACGATCGGTAAGGCGTCCGGCAATTTTAGTTTGGTGCCGGCACACGTCTTAGTGAGTTTGTTTTGATGATGCCGTTGTGTCTTTCCACTAGTCCGGCACTCTGAGCATGTCTGGCCGAATGGAACCGTTTATCGGTCTGTAATCCCGCGCATATCTGCAGAATTACAGCAGCAATAAAATGTGGACCATTGTCCGACCAGATGACTCTTGGTAGCCCGAACCCTGGGAAGTACTCTTTTAACATCGTTTTTTGCAGTAGTCATGGCTGTAGCGTCTTTAACAGGAAAAGCCTCGACCCATTTGCTAAAAGCACAGATGACAACTAACACGTACTTCAGGTTGTTACATCGTTCCATTTCAATAAAATCAAAGTGTATAACCTCGAAGGGGACAGAAGGTGGACCAAAACTTCCCCTAGAAGTTGATGTGCCCTTTCCCACATTATGCTGCAAACAGATCATACACCCCTGAACGAAGCGTTCAGCTACTTTAGAGATTTTATCGTTTACCCATACTTTTTCCAACATCTTTGTGATCTTGCGGGCACATATATGTGTGGGACCATGAGTCATAACAACCATCATCATAATGTACACGTCAGGAAGTAGCCATTTCCCTTCAACTCTGTCCACCCAACACCCATCATCATCAAGTTTCCCTTAGCCCTCAGCCCATTTCTTACGCTCTTCTAATGTGGCATCAGCTTGGATATCCCTTACAGAATCAACACCCTCATCCATTGTACAGGCATTTGTGGCTTCCCTCCAAGTATACATGTCTGAAGAGAGATTAGTGGCAGTCTGTTTAGCTATCTGATCAGCAAAAGCGTTCCCTTTTCCTACATCATCTACAATCTTTTGATGCGCTTCACATTTTACGATAGCCAGCTGAGTAGGGAGTGCAAGTGCTGAGAGTAGCCATACTATCAGGGAGCCATGCTGGATCTTTGTACCATGTGAAGTTAAGAACACTCTTTCTGACCAAAGTCTCCCAAAGTTGTGAACCACCCCAAAGGCATACTGACTATCAGTGTATATATTCACAGTAAGCCCTTCAGAAAGTTTGCAAGCTCAGGTTAAAGCTATAACCTCTGCGGTATGCGCTGAGTTATGCGTGATTCTCTTGGTTTCCACGATCATGCTCAATGTAGTGATTGCATAAGCAGCTGTGGATGTACCATCCAGAAGTTTGAAGCAGGAGCCATCACAAAACAGCTCCCCTTGTGGACTGTTCAAAGGAGTATCATTTAGATCAATTCTACCCTTTGTCTCTTGTTTGGTAGTTAAAGGCAGTCATGTGACTCTTCGTCACTGCAAGCAGTACCTTGCGGGAAAGGTAAGAGTTTAGCCGGATTAAGAACACAACACCTCTTAATTTGAATGTGTGGTGCAAACAAGATCAATTCATATCTCGTCAACCGTGCGGAAGTGAGGTGTTGCGTTTGAGTTCTGTTCAGTAGAACATCTACAGAGTGAGGTACCATCAGGGTTAAAGCATGGCCTAGGACCATTCCCTCACTCTGTTTTACAGACGCAGCAGCAGCAGCGACAGCTCGCAAACATCTTGGCAAATCGCTTGCTACAGGATCAAGGGCGGGTGAAAAGTAACCGCATGGCCTATTCTTCCCTTCATGTTCCTGCGTTAATACAACCAAAACACATCCATCACATTCATGAACAAACAACACAAAGGCTTTTTCATAATTTGGTGTGCCCAAAACCGGTGCAGAGCACAATGCAGTCTTGAGCAAATCAAATGCACGCTGGTGCTCCATGTTCCACGGCAATGGCGAAGAAATGCCCTTCTTCGTCAGAGCCAACATCGGCTTAATCGTTAACGAAAAGTTGGGGATCCACTGGCGACCTCCTGGCAACAATATTGAAAATTTTTAAGCGAAGCTTTATGCCAGGTGAATAAGTAACAACACAGTGCCCTCCTTACAAGCGCTTTCTGAATCAGCAGCTAAAAGAAAGTCATCAACATATTGAAACAGTATAGGGCAACTCAAGGGTATCAAGCTGCTCTTTCAAAGCCCTACTGTAGATGCTAGGACTTTCCGTGTAACCTTGTGGTGCACGAGTAAATGAGAAGGAGCGCCCCCCTAAGGTGAACACGAACACGTATCTACTGTCCTTGTTACAGGAATACTAAAGAAAGCATTCTTTAGATCCACAACACTTAAGTGAGAAGCTGAAGCCGGAATCATAGTCAATATCGTTGTCACATCAGGCACAATTGGAAATTGTGGAGCGGCGATCTTATTGATGGCAGACAAATCAATTATGAAACAGAAAGGAATTGCATTATCACCTTTTTTGTACACGGGCAAAATCGGACTATTGCACAAACTACCTGCAATTTCCTCAATCACCCCTCGATGCACAAAATCGGAGACGATGCATTTCAAAGCTTGCTCACCATCGATCGAGATCTTATACTGTGGAATACGTGGCAGCTTTACTCCATGTTTCAAGATGATTTTAACAGGCTCAATTTACAAAACACTGACATCATTGTCATCAATTGCTCACAAATATTCTGGAACATCACTAAATTCCGGCGGCAAAGGTCTAGTCAAGAATTGAGAAACAGAAAGTTGCTGTGGTGTAATCGTCAAACGCACTCCATCAGAAGAACAATGAATTACCACATTTAATTCCTTCAACAGATTCAACCCCAGCAAATTCTCTCCACAATTGGAAGTCAAAAGGAATGGACAATGGTCCGTAAAGGGACCCAAAGAAATAGGTACCGGCGAAGAAACCGGACAGGCAACTGGTTTGCCAGAAAACCCTACAGAAACATTAGTTTGCCCTGACAGTGGAATGTTTGGAACCCGAGAATGATCAATGGAACACCTCTTTGCCAGTGCATCTATCAAGAATAGATGTTTCCTATTTGCCACTATCATTTCAACGTAGGGACCTTTCTGATTAACGGGAATAGGCATCGGTCCCAAACCCTGCTTCAGGCAATCCCAACGAAAAAGAATGGTTCTAGTATCCACACTTGGTGCCTGATTATCCTGTGAAAAAGGTTGCTGTGAATCTTGTGCAAACTGACCTCTACCAGGACCCCCTACACCCGGGCGACCTCTGGATAGTCTACCCATATTCCCAAATGTGTTATTTGACCTCTGTTGGAGGATCGGGCATTGTGCACGCCAATGACCCTCTTGCCTACAATAGGCACACTGCTTAATGTTTACAGGACCAAATGGGAACATTTCCTTGTGGAACATACTGACCTCTAATTTGTGAATTACTCCCTCTAGGGCCTCTAACAACTTGCTGTAACAATACTTTTGTCTTTAAATCACCTTTTCTCTTTTCGACTCTTTCCTTTTCATTATTGACACAATTCTCATTGTACTGAGCCATGTGCAGTACTTCTGATTGAGACTTCGCTTGCCAAGCGCTCTCGGAAGACATGATTTGCGACTGGATGTCAGGCAGCAATCCACGCACAAATTTGCCTACAAACAATCTTTTCCCAGACTCTGTGCCCAAATCCTGTCCACTGAAATCCGAGAATACCTGTTCGAACCGATTAAAGAACTCGGTTGCACCCTCGGACTTCCCTTGGACACAGGCAGTAAGTTTGTCCCAAATGATTCTCTTTTCGGGAATTATAGTTTTCAATTTCGCAACTATTCTGTCAGGCAAAGTTAGTATCACCTGAGGCGGTCTTTCACCAGCTGGCCTTTCTCCATCAAGTCTAATTATGTTAGCCCATGTTTTTCCTAACACTGCTACATTGTCTATAGTTATAACCTGCTTCCACAAATCTACGGGCAGGAGTATGGGAAATAACAGGTCAATATCACTTAAAGTGAATACTGAGAATTGCAAAATGGACTCTATTTCTTTATAGAACCCTGTCGGATTTTTCCTAATGTCAGGAACAGATTGTCTAATGGTGTTCACTTACTGTCTCGAGAACGGGGCGTGAACGAACTGCGACACATAGTGTGCAGGGATTTCCTGAGCAACTGTACCCACTGCAACATTAGCAGGGATCTCAACATTTGGGAAGAATGTCGGAGGAACCTCTCTCATAGGCAACTGAGAAATAGGTAACTCGAACGCTTACTAAGCAATAGAGCTAAATCGAGCGCTAAAGCAGCCGAAGAAGTGTCAAATGAAAAAGCTCCTTTGTAAATACTCAATAACTCTGCGGGACAACAAATCTTTCTTTTTACACACTCATCTTGTAGGTATTCTACCATTACTTATATCACTTTCCTCTGCATTTCTGGCTCATACTGACTATACGTGTCATATACTTCAACAGGAGTTATCGATGTGTCTGAGATCCACCTAATCGCGTCTTTCATGCAGATTCGCATTTCCTCAGATATCGATTTACGACAAGGAAGGAACCGTTTCTGCACATACATAATGTCCAAACTATCTCCATCTTCATCCTCATTCTGTAACCTTTCCAACTCCTTTCTATACTCAAATACCCTCTCAACATGCTCTTGTACTCTCTCCGCATTGTCTCTAGAGAACGCTAAAGCTTTCAGATTCCTCAATCCTTGTGGGAGATCTGTATCGTTTAATCTGTCCCACATTACACACAAATGAATCCCTAATCCCTTAATAAAAACATTTTTCTCAGGAAAATTGTCCATATTAGAAAGTGTGGCAAATACATTAGCTTGATCACCCTTCTCCATACAATGCTTAGCCCACGCAATCAACTCACGTTTCTTCTCTGGAGGTACAGTATTACGAGTGATGACCCTTGATCCCGCTCCCTGATCTACTACAAGCAGTATAGGACCACTCGGAAGAGGGAGAGTAGGCATGTTCAACGGAGGTGCTATCACTGGTACAACAGGCAAAAGTGGAGGAGCAAGTGGAGGAGCAGGTGGAGGAGCAGCGACAAAGGAGGATCAACAACTGGAGGAGGAGGAACAGTAGGAGGTGCAACAGGAGCAGGAGGAGGAATAACAGTAGGAAGAGGCAAACCAGCAGGAAGAGGAACATACGGAGGTGGGGCAGTGGCACCAGGCCTTCGTTCATTTAACAATTTGTCGATAAGTTCATCGGAAACATGAAAGTCTTTAGAAGGATAGATTTTCTGGATACCAAGTGAGAAAACCCTATCCATATTCCTAGCTGACTCAGACTGTTTATCTTGCTCATATAACAACGCTTTTTCGGCCTTCGTCTTATGACGGCGCACATGCTTTTCTCTACTCTTAAGCTGCTGTAAAGCTTCTTTCTTCCAATTCTGTAATACATCAAATGCTGCAGGTCTAGCCTTTTTCTTTAATAATATAGATTCTAAATACTCAATACGAGGGATTTCAAAACTACCATTGATTGGCCACTGAAGTTCGGAAGCATGTCTGGTTTGTCTGTGCCAAATATCATTAAACACTATACCACCAATGCCATGCTTACAGTACATAACACAAGCTGGTGACCCCTCCTGTGGCGCCGGATGACTAAATTCCAAAGATTGTCTATCGCTGCGGAATAACGCCCTGAAGCAGGCAGACAATTTCTCAGGCATATCAGAATACTGGTGTTACCTGGTCAGTAATTGAACTCGCGAGTACAATGCACCAAAACAAATTATCAGGATACTCAAGAATCGGGTCACGACTCACCTGATCAAGCCTAAGGCGGTCCAATCGGATTTGAAAGTTTCCTCTAACAAATTTTACCTCATGTTTGGTGATTTCGGCAAATCTGCCCGCCTCGATAAGTGGACCCTCGTCAAGATGCCGACTCGGACTGCATGCTCACCGTCCAGGGATCGGGCCGTACAGCGCTGCTGAGGTGTCGCTTCTCAATCAGGAAAGGGGCCCCCTTTACACCGTCCGATCCCGGTCCGATAGCTGCGTCAACCTTCGACGAGCTGGCATCAATCTTGAGGGTCCCTTTTTGGGCGCCATCTGTGAAAGCAAACAGAAGATATCAAGGCTGAGTACCCCTAAAGGAAATACACCAAATGCGGGTTCAAAAGATACACAGATCTTTATTCTACAACTAAATAGTTTCAAAGAACAAAGCAACAGATAGCAATCAGGCCCTCAGTACAACACAAAGAAAACCAGCCCTGTTCGTTGTGTTCAGTGAGTGAGGCTGTACAGTAAAATAGTCGTGCCTTTTATACCGTGTATAATCTGATGTTCAGCCCACTTGCAGGTTAATGAATCTCGGATCTAGGGTTCATGCCAAGTTCGTTCCTAATTTATGCAGCTATGTCATGATGCCTACCTCCAAGGAGCCAGGTCCGACCCAGCAACCCCAGAGGCAGGCATCATTTCCCCCAGGGAAGTGCCAGTGGGCCCAAGCTGGGGCCCTTTGGACACAGTCCTGGTGCCTTAGGCGCCAGGCTCATAAAGCTAGACATGTGTTCAAGTGTTTTAATGTGCACTTACCTGATGCAGACCATGCTGCTACATCCAGGCCCTCTTGAGGCCTGAATGGAACTACTTTACCTGTGGGACTACTTTCCCTGGGTGTGGTCGGGGAAGGATACATACCTGATCGGTGGAAGGATACATACCTGGAACTTCTTCCAAAGCTATTTAAACCACACCCGATCAGCAACTCACGCTTCGCGTTGTTCTGCTCCTCGCAGCTGGACGCTCACCGTGTCAGCTCCTGCATCTGGACTTCAGCCACGCCTGTCAGCATCCGGGATCACCTGCTAAGAGAGAATTGGAGAGAAAGAAGACCTTACCTGCTAAAGCAGCATCATGGAGACATCACACCGACAATCCTGAAAGGGAAGACATCATTTTAAAAGCATTTCGCTTCGATCGCTGCAGCGCTGCATTTCACTCACCTTTCCTGGGCACCTCCATCTTCAGCAGCGATCATCCAGATCCGCAGCCACTTCCCAGAGCCTAGAGAGAAAAAGACAAAGACATTGAATGAGCGAATGCAAAGACATTACCTGAACGCTCATTCAGAACTTACCTGTCATTTACTGGAACTGCACGTTTCACTTCGGGTCGGCGCCATATCTCCGGCATTCCGAACCCCGGCCCCTAAGGGGAAAAAGACATAAGCATTAGCGCTTGCTGCAATAAGACAATGAACATTATTATTAAGCTTGAACTTTTGAACTTGCAACAGAACTCTTACAGCGCCTTACCTGAATAGTCAAGCTTATTTGAACTCCCATCAAACCTCAATCCAGTGAAGTAACTGGGTTTCAACGCGCCCCTGCATCAGAAGCAGGATGGAGAGCTCATCCTTCCTGACCCTAAGGTGAGACTTCACGGGGAATCGAGGAAGGGTATCCTGGAGGGTTGGAAGGGAGTGGGAGGCTTGAGCATTATTCCGTCAGTAGGTAATACTCCCTTTTCACGCACAGGGGAATATTCCTGCGAGCCAGTGAGTCCATCTTCAGAGTCCTGCGCTTCACCATTGAAGAAGCATCAGCACTCGAAGCCAGACCTGTGCCTCCGTGGGAATCAGGTGAGCGTGACAGCTATACATTTAGGGGGTTGTCCTTAATACATTCACCAACAAGTTACAATAGCAACAGTGTATCTTCGGATTTCACGTTGATCCTTTGCACATATCTTTATACAATATCTTTTCTCCAGCTGAGCGTGGAGAGCGGTCGCCGGCGGCCTGAGGGGATCAGCAGGCCTGGAAAGCCCTGCCTGGGCCTCCGTGAGTGTTGTGTTTTCTGTGCCTTAAAAACAAAGAAAAAAGAAAGTTGAATTGAATTGTTTTCCTCGCTCTCCTAGCGCGGTGTTTGGCCTGCTCCTGCTCCCCCCTCCCACTTCCTGGTCTTTCCCTCCCTCCGCGCCTGCCCACCCCCCCCTCTGATTGGCTGTTTTCCTGCCTCCCCTCTGGCCTACTCGACGGCCGTTCCCCACGCTTGCTTTTTTTCTCCAGCTGAGCGTGGAGAGCGGTCGCCGGCGGCCTGAGGGGATCAGCAGGCCTGGAAAGCCCTGCCTGGGCCTCCGTGAGTGTTGTGTTTTCTGTGCCTTAAAAACAAAGAAAAAAGAAAGTTGAATTGAATTGTTTTCCTCGCGCTCCTAGCGCGGTGTTTGGCCTGCTCCTGCTCCCCCCTCCCACTTCCTGGTCTTCCCCTCCCTCCCCGCCTCCCTGCCCGCCCACCCCCCCTCTGATTGGCTGTTTTCCTGCCTCCCCTCTGGCCTACTCGACGGCCGTTCCCCACGCTCGCTTCTTTTCTCCAGCTGAGCGTGGAGAGCGGTCGCCGGCGGCCTGAGGGGATCAGCAGGCCTGGAAAGCCCTGCCTGGGCCTCCGTGAGTGTTGTGTTTTCTGTGCCTTAAAAACAAAGAAAAAAGAAAGTTGAATTGAATTGTTTTCCTCGTGCTCCTAGCGCGGTGTTTGGCCTGCTCCTGCTCCCCCCTCCCACTTCCTGGTCTTCCCCTCCCTCCCTGCCTCCCTGCCCGCCCACCCCCCCCTCTGATTGGCTGTTTTCCTGCCTCCCCTCTGGCCTACTCGACGGCCGTTCCCCACGCTCGCTTCTTTTCTCCAGCTGAGCGTGGAGAGCAGTCGCCGGCGGCCTGAGGGGATCAGCAGGCCTGGAAAGCCCTGCCTGGGCCTCCGTGAGTGTTGTGTTTTCTGTGCCTTAAAAACAAAGAAAAAAGAAAGTTGAATTGAATTGTTTTCCTCGCGCTCCTAGCGCGGTGTTTGGCCTGCTCCTGCTCCCCCCTCCCACTTCCTGGTCTTCCCCTCCCTCCCCGCCTCCCTGCCCGCCCACACCCCCCCCCCCCTTCCTCTCCCTCTGCCTATAACCTCCCCCTCCTGGGCAGCCCTCTGCCCGGCAGCCCCCGCGGCTAAGGGCCCCAGGCCAAGGGCGACTCCTACAGTGCGGCTCCCTGTGTGTCTGCAGGTGTCCGCAGGGGACGCCAGGCGCCAGCTCCTCCGCTCTCCGGCCCACCCCTCCTCACCTTTGCTCACCTCATCCGCATGATGCCTCGCCCCCCTATCCCAATTGTTTGGTAAACTAGGGTGTTTTTTCTCCCCTCGCAGGATTCTCAAACTTAGGTGGCCCTGACCTATGCATTACTGTTTTGCTCTGCATTGTGTTAAACTAGGGTGCTTTTCTCCCCTCGCAGGATTCTCAAACTTAGGTGGCCCTGACCTACGCATTACTGTTTTGCTCTGCATTGTGTTAAACTAGGGTGCTTTTCTCCCCTCGCAGGATTCTCAAACTTAGGTGGCCCTGACCTACGCATTACTGTTTGCTCTTCACTGTGTTAAACTAGGGTGCTTTTCTCCCCTCGCAGGATTCTCAAACTTAGGTGGCCCTGACCTACGCATTACTGTTTGCTCTGCACTGTGTTAAACTAGGGTGCTTTTTCTCCCCTCGCAGGATTCTCAAACTTAGGTGGCCCTGACCTACGCATTACTGTTTGCTCTGCATTGTGTTAAACTAGTGCCCTCCACTCACTTCCTGTCTGCATACTCGTGTCGTCCGCCTCCCCTCCTACTCCATGGTGCTCTCTATCTCGCCTATCTACTCTAACTGCTTCTCTATTGACTATCCTGCTCTCCTCACTAAATCCGGTAGGAAAAGTTTAAAAAGGACATCCTGGTCTCCAACCCAGGCCTCCCTATCGCTGACACCTACACGAGCGCCTGCTCCAAGGAAACTCTCACTGACATTCTCTTTTTCGTGCCTTCACCTGACCTATGGACCCTTCACATGGTCGCTGTGCTCTCTCCTTTCTCCACCTCTCCCATTAATGGTGGCACCCGTTGGGATGTCCTCTTGGCCCCTTTCCACTCCTCTAAGGCCATCATTAATGTCTATGCTAACGGGACCGTCTTGGTCCAAGGCCCTCAGGCCAACCTTCTCCTCTTTGATAGACGCTTCCCATGCCTCATCAACTTCCTCTCCGCTCCCGCTGTCCCCCTCCTCTGTCCTCGGCTACCTTGCCTCTCCCCTCCCTCCCTGCCCCTTCTCTTGCTCCCTCTTCAACTCCTTCTCTAACACCTCCGCAGGGCGTACCTCTGATCTGTACCCCTCCCCGGAAGTTTTTCAAGGGTGGCAACCTTCTCCATATTGCCACTCTAAATTCTCGCTCTGCCATCAAGCACTCCTCTGATATCTGTCGCCTTCTTGAGGAACTGGACCTCGACGTCCTCGGTCTCACTGAGACTTGGTTCACTGCCAGCTCTGCCACCAGCTTCGACACACTCCTACCTGACGGCTACAAGATCCTCTCCGTGCCCAGGCCCAACCGTTCAGGGGGTGGTGTTGCCCTTATCTTCCCTGAGTGGATTCCTGCCACTGTCACTCCTACGCAGACCTACTCCTCTTTTGAATGTCTTGTCTGCCGACTCTCTCTCTCTCTCTCCTAGCCATTCCCTTACCGTGGCTACTATCTATCGGCCATCTGGTCAAATTTCCTCCTTCCTCTCTGAGTGGGCTGACCTCTCCTCCTCACTCCTGTCCTCAACCACCCAACTCCTCTTTCTCGGTGACTTCAACATCCACCTCGATGCCTCCTGTCCCCTCACTGGTCTCTTTCGCGAACTCTGCAACTCTCTCTCACTCTCTATTCTCCCGTCTGGGCCTACTCACTCTGCAGGGCACACTCTTGATGCTCTGATCTCTTCTGACCTTCCCCTCTCCCTCCCTCTCTCCACTCCTCTCTCCTGGAGCGATCACTTTCTCCTATCCTCCCACCTCTCCCTCCCTACCCCACAGGCAAAGCCACCCTCTTCACTGCCACCCACCTTCTCGGTCATCCGACCCATGAAGCGCGTGTCAGTTGAGGCTTTCGCTGCTACCTTCTCGCCCCCTCCTCCCCCCTCGGCTCACTCCCACCCTGACACAGCCCTCTCCATGCTCTATTCCTCTATATCTGATACTCTCGATATCCTTGCCCCCGTCATGAGAATCCGCCTGAAGCCCAAAGCCAAATGTAACTCCTGGTATGACTCGGATCTCGTCACCCTAAAACGCAAGTGCAGGGTGGCAGAGAGGAAATGGCGTGCTTCATGTTCATCCTCTGACAAACTGGCCTGCCGCCTGCTCCAAAGGCAATACCGGCTCTCCGTTCTCACCAAGAAGAGAGCCCTTATCCAAGCCCGCATCTCTGAGGCATCTAACAACTCGGCCGAACTCTTTAAAATCTGCAAGGAGCTGGCCAACCCTGCTGCAGTCTCTACCTCTCCTGTCCCCTCCCAGGCCCTCTGCACTGCACTGGCCTCGCACTTCATCTCAAAAACTCAGGACATCCTGTCCTCGCTCTCCCCCTCTCTCCTCCCTCCCTCTCTTCCCGGCTCTTCCTCTTGCTCTCTTGCAGCCGCCCCTCCGCCCTCCTTCTCTGCCTTTCCACCTTTTTCTGCTGATGAGGTTTCCAGACAAGTCCGACCTATGAAAGCCTCGTCTAAACAGGTTCACTCCTGTTCCTCCAAAACCATCAAGGACCACATCGACTCCCTGGCTCCTGCCCTGGCTGACTTTTGCAACCACTCATTCGCCTCTGGAGTCTTCCCATCCCTCAAGCACTCCCTTGTGCACCCCCTCCTCAAGAAACCCTCTTCCGACCCCTCCTGCCCGGCCAACTATCGCCCAATCTCCATTACTCCCTTCCTGGGCAAGCTCCTGGAGAAACTGGCCATCTCCCAGCTTAACCTCCATGCTGAATCTGTTGGTAATCTTCATGACCATCAATCCGGCTTCAGAGCGGCCAGAAGCACGGAAACTGCTCTCCTGAACATCCGTGAGGACCTGCTCCTGAACCTCGATTCCAACACTCCCTGTGTTCTCATTCTGCTCGATCTCTCCTCTGCCTTTGACACTGTCAACCATGCCATCCTGCTCAACCGTCTCCGTGATAACCTGGGTATCACTGGTCAGGATCTGGCATGGCTGACCTCTTTCCTTTCCGGTCGACCCTCCCAGGTCCAAATGTGCTCCTTCCTCTCTGACATCTTTTTCTCCACCTGTGGTGTCCCCCAGGGATCCAACCTCTCTCCCTGGCTTTTCAACCAGTATCTGGCACTCCTTGCCCACCGTATCGCCGCTCTCTGCCCCCACTTCCAGTGCTATGCGGACGATACCCAGCTCATTTTCAGGCTACCCTCGGCCTCCTCCTCTCCTTCCCTCATCTCTGACTGTCTGTCTGCTATCCAGGAATGGTGTGCCGCCAATGACCTCTGCCTTAACGCCAGTAAGACTGAGATTCTACTCATCGGCGCACCCACTCCCTCCTTCCCTGCAGCTCTCTGGCCGGCCTCCCTTGGCCCCCTTCCGGCCCCTACCTGCAAGGCTAAAAACCTCGGGGTCATCTTCGACTCCACATTCTCCTTCTCTCCTCATATATCTGACGTCTCTAAGAAGTCACACTACCAGCTGCACCTCCTCAGAGGTATTCTTCCCGTCCTCTCCTTCCCCCAGAAGCTCACTGTCTCCCGAGCCCTGGTTCTCTCAAGGCTGGACTACTGCAACAGCCTCTATCTTAATCTGCCTGCCTCCACTCTCCGCCCTCTGCAACTTATCCAGAACAGAACTGCGAGACTTGTCCTTGGCCTCAAGCCCAGGGACCGTATCTCTCCAGGTCTGAAATCTCTTCACTGGCTCCCAGTGGCTGCGAGGATTAAGTTCAAAACCCTCTGCATTGTCCACAAGGCCTTCTGGGGCCTGGGGCCTAAATACCTTCAACTCTCTCTTCCTAAATATCTTCCTTCACGAGCCCTTCGCTCATCCGTCTCCAACTCCCTCATGGTCAGCCGCTTCTCTAAGCAACGAGCTGGGGGTAGATCTCTCTCCGCAGCAGGGGCCTCCCTCTGGAACAGCCTTCCTGCCTCCCTGAAACTTGAGGAGAACCATCTCCGGTTCCGGAAGCACCTCAAAACCTTCCTCTTCGCTTCTGCCTTCTCTCTCCCTCTCCCCTGCTAAACCTTCTTAACTCCCCACTGAATTCTGCACTAAACCTGCATCTGGGCCACTCTCAGCGACCTCGGTCCAGGGCCCAGCCACTCTCCACTTGCACTGCCTCCCTGGCTCCCCCTGCACTGGGGGACTGTCACTGTATCCCTACAGCCCCCTTCCCAGCACTTCCCAGCACTTGCTCTGCACTTACCTCGCACTTGCCACCAGCTGGCCCTTTTTATTTATCATTTATTATTTATTTTTTATTACGCTACTTACCTTGTACTGCACTTTCCCCCCACCTCCTCCCCCTGCACTTTCTCCTTTTCCCCTTACCTCTGCACTTGCGCGATCTGAATGACACCTGGCCTAGTAGGATCGTTTGTCTGTCTTCCCCTTGTTTCCCTCCCTCCCTGCCTCGTCGCGCCTTGAAACACTTGTGTATAGGCGCGTTACAAATACCATATCATATCATATCATAATATAGTAAAACAAGTGTTCACATAAGCTGCTCAAACAGTATTGTGCACAATATATGTTCATGGATTAGCTTCGTTGGCACAGGTGATCCTCTATACACAGGTCAACGAAGGACAAGGTCTCAGTACATGACCCTAACATTTGGCCTGCAGGCAATTTACACATTAACTTGTACACAGGGGTCAAGATGGCCATGCTACATTCAAAACAACACTGTCCACCATTTTAGGACACAGGGTGACTTTAGAGTGAGAATCTAAAATGGCGGATGAACCTTAAATGGCGGCTAACACAGATCTAAGGTCAGCACCTTGCAACGCGGATTTCCTCGCAGAACAACTTGGCCTAGGCCAATATATATACATACGATCTTGAGAGTATAATAGTATTTCCCGTCTGACAGACCACGGGCAGCTCGCTCCAGGGGCATAATTTGGGGGTCGCCAGGGGTCGCAACTCCGACCCCTGAGGTCTCCCTTACTACCCATGTGGTCTCCTTAGCTACCCCCAAAAGAATAAAAAATTTAAAAGTGTTTTTATTTTTATGTTTTAGTTCTATGCTCCTGGGCTGTGGCCAGCACTATGTGGCTATTTATTTCTGGAGTGGCTGGCTTTCTTGTTCAGGCCTCTTAGAAAAAATAGGGGGTTCCACAATAGGGAGCTCCACAAGTGTAACACTTTTAGCAGTGACCCGAAATAAGGAGTCGGAATAACAAATAATTTGTCTTTCAGTCACTGATTTCGTCTTCTTGAACACCTCAACTCCTAGGTTGATAAATGAGTACCAACACAGGTTGGGTGAGATTGTCTGTATATTTGTTCTGTATAAAGCGCTTAAGCATAAGTGCTATATAATAACGCATAATTATCATTTGGCCTTGGATGTCTGCTTGCATTCACAGTCATTTGGTAATATGGGCCTATACACACTGATATTAATGATACATATGGTGATCCATTCTTGTATGAAATGTATGTCACATTATAGTGATATTGTAACCATATTTTTCCTACTGTACTTAGGAACAATGCTATGTGATGCCACTTTAAATTTTGTCAAGGGGTGAAAGGTTGTGTTTGATCGCTTCCCATGATGTCACTTTGTGGTGGGGACAAATTACATCACTTCCTGTGATGTCATCAGATGTCAATGGTCATGTGATGTCACTTCCGCTACCCCTGGTATAACATCCCTGGCCTGCTCTCTGTAAAACTTTGTCTAAAGAAATGATCACCGCTCGTGTGTCTGCCTCTAACACAACCTCATCCTCCACCCATTTGCAGTAAAGGTCCATGATGGTGATGATGTATTTTTTCTACCCCTCTCACCAATGATTGGCCCCAAATCATCGAGGGAAATGAACACCCAGGGCATGCTAGGTAATTCCACAAATTCTCTACTTCTACGTCTAAACCTGGCAACCAATAATCAGCGATGACCCTCCCTTTGGTTTTAGTCATACCCAGATGGTCCTCGTGTCCTGCCTCAATCTGCTTGTGCTGCACTCCTAGCGGAGGCACTATACGGCCCGCCATGCACAGTAAGGGGCGTTCTATGCTCAACTCACCTCTTACTCTGTGAAATGCTCCTATCTGCTCTCAACCACCCACCCAATCCAGCCTATCCTGACATACTCTAAGATGTGGCTCAACTCCATATCCGCTTTGGCGGCCTTCTTCCACTCCTGTTCCCCAACAGGATTGCTACACAGCAGAAAAACCTGTTCAACCTCTTTGACTTCCCTTTCCTCTAGTGCCCGAGTGAAAGTCGGTTGTCTGGCCCTGGACAGGACCATGCACCAGCACAAGGTAATGTCCTTGCATCAATGTGACCCACCTTACTATCCTGCAAGACACCCCACCCAGTTCCTTACTCATGACGACACTAAGCTATGATTTGCAGTCATTCCGCACCTTGAATCATCTAACCCACAGAAAAGCTTTGCATTTCTTGACTGCTCACACTACACTAAAGGCCTCTCTCTCTCTATGATCGAGTACCATGGCTCTGCCCCTCTCAAAGCTCATGATGCAAATGCAATCACCCTCTCTACTCTGCTCTCCCTCTGCCTGAGAACAGCTCCTAACACAGTGTCACTGACATCCGTCATGACAAACGTCTGACATCTCATATCAAATGGGCTACAGCTGGTGCACTATCAATCACTCTCCTGATATCCTCAAATGCCTAACAATCTCCATACCAATTAAATATGACACCTTTTTTGAAAGGTGCCTAATATTCTTGCACCTATCTGCAAAGTGTCTTACAAATTTAGGGTGGTACTCAATTAGCCCTAAGAAAGACATGACTTCTTGCTTTCGTGGAGGCTTCACTTTTGTTATTACTCTTACTAGTTCATCCCTATGCTCCAGTGCCTTGTCACTTACCTTGTGCCGCAGGAAATCTATTGATGTCACCCCGAACTTCCAATTATCCTTCTGAAGTGTAGGCCCTGTCTCTGACAATATTCCTACTACCCTGGCTAGTCTCTGATCATGTTCAGCTGTGCTCCTGCCAGTAACTAAAATGTCATCCTGGAAGTATGTTACACCTTTAGCATCCCTCAACAACTTGCGCATCACCCTCTGAAAAAATGCAACCGCTAACATCAAACTAAAGGGCATCCTCTTAAACCTAAAAGTCCCCTCATGAGTGACGAACATGGTGAGGTCCTTGATGGCCCAGGAGGGAGCCTTACCTGGTGGTATGCTGAGGTTAGGCCCAGTGTGCTGATAATCTTGGCCCTAGCAGCAATGCTAACCATCTCCGCTATGTTCTGGAATGGGAACCTGTGAACAACAACCTTGCGGTTTAACCCTTCAAGATCTCTGCATAACCGTACTTGACGATTAGCTTTGCACACTATCACTACTGGCGACACCCACTTGGAGGCCTCAAGCGCCTCAATCACTCCCTTACCCTCAGGTTTTTATCCTCGCAGCAACCTCCTCTCTCATGCAAATTGGTACAGTCCTAAACTTTGCTGGGACAGGTGTAGCACCTTCCTTCAGTTGTATTTGTTAATGGCATCCCTTCAAAAATCCCACTGTTTCCCTGAATACTGTTTTAAACCGCAAATTGCGGTGCCGTAATTAGCTCCCTGGTCCCTGTGCGGGTTGGTTTTTAACGCCTGCAGAAAGCAGGCGTTAAATTCTCCAAACCGCAAAGGGACCTCGTAGTAAGGCGGTAAGGGTTTACCGGTACCGGTAAAATACCGGTACCGGTAAACCCTTACCGCCTACTGTGTAATGAGGCCCATTGAAGAGGAAGACTGCTCATGGCTGTTCAGTTTGCTGAGTTACTCCCCTTTTTATAAATAAGTGTCCCTCAGGCATGTCCTGGATACTAGCTATCCTGCGGTATTGCAGATGAAGCCTATCTCAATATCCTTAATACAGTGGATAGTCAATACCCCTGTTTGGCTGCTCCCTTCACTAAACCCATTATACAATGTTACCCGGCTGTACCAGCCACAGAGTCAAGGCAATACCTTATTACAGGCCATGCCGAACATCTCACTCACTCACTCACTCACTCACTCACTCACTCACTCACTCACTCACTCACTCACTCACTCACTCACTCACTCACTCACTCACTCCTTTCCACTCCTTATCCAAGTTTAAATGGGGTAGCTGCGACAACAGGCAAGCACCCTGCACCGGAAGACGTTAATCAGCGTCCCTCGGCGTCTGATATGATAAGTAACACTTATTGCATACTCCCGGGAGATGGTGCTTTCATCAAATGACGTGATCGGGCAGACTGCTTTTGGTGCACACACACCTGCTCCACCAACAGCTCAATAGGTGGGGTGGGTGTCACAACATCTGCCCCCTGGTCCATTGAGGTGGGAGCCTCAGCACAGCACTCCGCTGCTGTTTCCATGAAGACCAGGTGCTCCGGTGTCAATTCCTAGCAAATGGCCTCTGGACAGGCACGGGCTGGCCGGTGTTCCTGCACAATCCACAATTTGCTCCAGAGCTGTAAGACGGTACCGGGGGGAACAGGAATTTTATCTTTAAATTCAACACACCTAGCGGCCAGTGTATCCAGCTCATCACCACTGATATGCTGTAGAGAACACAATGGCAGGTTGGATTAACATGTTCTCTTTATTAGAGGTGTGAGGGTGTTGAAGAAGGCATCTGACAAGGAGGGATCACAGTGATTGCTATAGACTTTTATTTACAAATAACAAATCTTATCTATCCCTAATTCTAGTAGGTGTTACCTGCCCCAACCTAAATAACTAAGGAAGTTTCAGAATGCCCGTCAAATCGTGATGTTCTCCATCCTTGTCAAAATCCTATTCGTAGCCCTAACACTAAAACTCAGGAAGTTCTAAACAAAGCACAGTCTTCCCCCACAGAGAAAGCCTCCCTTCTTCCGGTATTCAGTGGTATATCAGCAGGATTAAAATTCCAGGAAAATGCCTCCCTTCTCCTGGTGCGACCCCTCTCAAGGAAGAAAATGGCTCTGTAATCTTTGTAGTTCCTCCTGTGCCCTTTTTAGGATGCCTTGGCAATTTCCTCTCGTCTTGCCACCGTCCCCACCTCTTCAATTACGAGGAGAAGGCCTCCCATCTCCTGGTTCAGCCTCCCTCAAGGAAGTGCTTGTCTTCAAGTCCGTGGTCTTATGACTGCCACTGCGACGAGGACGCACTCATTGGATGCACTCTTCACTCTGGCTTGAATCAGTGGTCTTATGACTGCCACTGCATCGAGTAAACTCTCCTCGGGTGCACTCTGTGGTCTGCCCCGTGTCCCAACGGGGCCTCCTGTGTCTCCCTTTACCTTCATGCAGGATCGGGTAGCACTCTGGTTCTTCCTGGTGTGGGGTTTCCCTTTGGCAACTTTCTCGGTTCTCCCCCTTCTTCCCGTTGGCTGCACAGAGCTTCTGCGGGTCTCTTCCCTTCACGGTCTCAGTGCCATTCTCGGACCGACAGGCCCACCTTGATGAGATTGCACCACCGCTTCTCCCTTAAGGCTTAGCACTTGGGTCCACTCCTGCTGGACACCCATTGGACTCCCACCGCCTCTCGTTGGCGTCCTCTGCATAGTCTGTTCTTCACAAAGGTGGGATTCGAAGCTCCCAGGCTACTCAATGCAGGAGCACATCAAGTCCTTCTTCGACTTTTCCTATCTCCGCCCTAGCAGAATGCCCACACCGGCTGTAAATGATTCCTGCACACTCTGCATTTCTCTGGTGAGCCTCCGCATGTCAGTACTTGCTGGTTTTATGATCTTCATATTCCTTATGCTCTTCCTCGTCTCAGTTCATGGGATACAGTCAGTGGGTGCCAATAATACATGGGTGCCCTAACAAGAGTGGAAATAGATGGTGGGTTTGTAATGAGGGGTTTTGGGTTGACAGGGTTGGGTAGGCTGTGGCCCAGGTGGTCGTCCTTATCCCCAGGAGGGGAGTGCCCTCCTATGAGGCCCTCCCGCATTAAACCACCCCTAGGGGGAATATTGGGTAGCAGCCTCACCTCCCTAGCCTCATAGAAAAGCGCTCACTTCTGGGGAAAAGTGACAAGACCTGGCGACTCATCACAGAGGTTACAGAAACGTGTGGGTAAACAGGTCCCCAGATGCATCGTCCTCCTGCTCCCTCAGTATCTCCAACTGACCTCCTTCAAACACAAACATCTAACTTCCCACATTCTGCTGTAGAACATTCCAACCCTAGAATGTGTGCATGTTCAACCTTGTACACGCTGCATTGGGGTAATGTAAATAAACAATGTCCAATATAACATAGTGGGCCTCATTACGAGTTTGGCAACGTGGAAAAAAGTGGCAGTAATTCCATCGCCGCCATATTTCCCACACCCTCAAATGACAAGTGCTGATGTTAAAGGTAAATCCACCACTTTCCCTCCAAAAATGGGCAGAATTAACACTCAGTAATTCTGCCGGTGGTAATTTCACATAAAATCCTCAATGGAGCCCTGTGGACTTTATAAATGGGTTCTAACACCACTTGACCACCACTTATAATCCGTGGTAAACCCAGAGGACCAAGTGGTGGTAACATTAAGTCCATTTAACAGTATTCTGGCAGATTTACCACCGGAATACCGCCAAACTCATAATGAGGCCCAGTATCTTTCCAGCCTCCTTTAAGCATTATTAAAAAAATATTCACTTGATTCATTCCACCATCTAACTATCATGCAACTTCTGTTCTTCCTTTTCTTCCTAAAATCCGGGAATGTGCTGTCTATTCTCAGATATGTCATTATCTGAAATCTAACTCTAAACTTTTTTCTTGCATGTCACTAATTTTCTCACTTCTCGTCACTGTAAACATTTTTCTCTTTCCATTCTTCTTGCTTTGTCTCCTGGCTTTGACACACATGCAGCCCAAAGCGGAGGAACCCATACAGTGGCATAGCACAACATTTGGGGTCCCCCTGTGAGCCATACTGAGGACACCCCTACCCTCATACAGCTCGGCTACAAATCACTGGTTGCACCAAACTCTGGGGCGGCCTAGAGTACAACGCTTGCGCAAATCACACAATCACGATGCTGCAGAGGTACGCCGCACACTCCACTGTGAGAAAGATATAAATATGAGTTTTAATGCATTATACAGCACACTTTCTGAGAAAAATTGGCTAAAAATCCAGAGAGTTTGCAATTGTTTTGTATAGTAACACCAATCCAAAAATCCAATACATGCAAGTCACCAACAGTGCACAGGAACATTAATGCTTTAATTAAAATAATGCTTTGTTATTAAAAATGCCCTGTCACAATGAAAACATGTCAAATTGGCTGCACAATGTAGACCAGTCTAGACACGTAATAACATATTACAGTAAAATATGCCATGCCACATTAAGACATACCTAGACTGGTTGCACCAAAATGCCAGTTGAAGCAATAACCCTTATCATAGTTATTTGATCACAGATGATAAGAACAATATACAATGCTGCAGTAAGAAATGGCTAGACTGCCAGCACCCAAATGCCACTCTAGTCAGGTAATTCACATGTAGCAGGACTGCTTTGTTAGAGATGCCCAGTTGAGAAAAGTCAAGCCAAAGTAAGAAATGACTAGGCTGGCTGCACCAAAATGCCTGTCTAGCCACTAATAACACATATCACGCCTGCTTAGCCTGCCATGGATGATTATTACAATATAGCACACAACCCCCTCTCCCCCAACCCTCCACACATCCCCTCTCCCTCCCATCCCCTACCCCAAACCCCAAAATCAGCTCCTCTGGCCAGAATTACCTCCACCTCCCTCTTCCTCATCCCAGTCCTACGTAAGTACTGGGATGAAGAAGAGTGGGACTACGAGTGTGGAAGAATACAGGTAATTAAGCCAGGAATTACCTCCATATCCCTCTACCTCGTCCCAGTACTTGCATATGAGGCAAAGTGCCTCATACAGATGTACTGTAACGAGGAAGAGTAGGGCTGGGAGTGATGAAGATTACCAATAAGTAATCCATTCACAATACACACACACCCAGCCATCCGTACATTACATGTGCATCCTTTCACCATACACTCACACACACACACACACACCCAGGCAGCCACCCATACATCATGCATTCACACACATTATATTATATACTTATACACACACATTTACATGCATGCACACACATTTAAACAAAATACATTTTCTTACCTTTTTGAATCCGTTGGTCCAGGGAACGAGGCCTTCAGCTCCCTGCAGCAGCTAGGGACGCTTGTTCCTATCATGTGCGGATGAGATGCCTCCATTTCATGCGCTGGGGGAGCCCTATGACTTTAAAAAGAAATAGTTTCTTTTTGAAGTCCCTCTGCCCTCATAAACAAATTATTTCCATTATGCTGTGCAAGGGGGCTCCATCCCAGGACATGTGGCAGCAGGGGGCCCTAGCACTACAGGGGCAGCAGGGTCCCCCGCTACGCCTGGGACGTGGGAACCCTTAACTCTGCAGCAATTACACTGTCAGGCAATATATTTGGTTATGTCATGTTATTAGTGTTTTCACTGCATACTGGAGCCATTTGCACAGTCTCCAGGTACTGTGGCGGATTTTGAAGAGAGTGGGTGGATTTGGTGACTTGGGAAAAGAGAGAAAGGTAAGATTACAGTGCTTTTTCATTGAGGTTGCAGATTGGAAGAACCCTGAGCTCAAAGGGGGCGTGGCTACATGGCCATGTAAGAAGACTTGTCTGCCGAGGAGCTCCTGCTAATCCTGCAAAGATCTGGTCGGAAAATATACATATAACAGTCTATGACAGACTCAACTACATGCACGTCTCCATAAGAATATACAGCAGGACTGGAGTGTGAATTTGAGCTGAAGCGTACCGTGATTCGAGCTAAATGAATCCAAGAAGATTGCAGCGGCTTGTGGAAAAGGGAATCAAAATGGTGGACCAAGACGAACAAAGAAGGAAGGCACAGTGATAAGCACAAACGGATGGTTTGGTGCAAGCAGGCGCACAGAGGGCGGATCGGAATAAACAAGAGAAGTCGGAAGGAAGAAAGTCAAGTGAGACCTCACTGCGGGAACACAGGGGATGTGCAGCATCGGACTGCATACGGGATAAAAGTGCGCACAACGGATGGCATGGAACTGAGCCCGGACAATGAAAGATAGGCTCTGAAAGAGAAGCAGACATTGTGGAAGCTCGCGCCCCGTGCAGGGGTACTGAAATAGTTGAAGCAGTGGCCAGAACGTGACAAGAGCAACGGGCTGCGTACCGCTGTACACTGTTCCGGCGGATAACATGTATCTATGGAAAGCAGATACAAAGGACGGACACCTGATGTTGTAACCACGTAAGTCCAGAACGATTAAATAGTGATTGCGTGCAGCACAACATAGCAATTACAACGTGATTGGAGCTGCATATGGACCGCTCATGATACGCGGTCAGTAAAAGTAAAGTCACACGGATGTCAGCAGAGCGCGTAGTGCTCCACACACGGCGAATGGCAAACGGAGGTGTGGAGCCAGAGGGCGGCCGGAGCAGCAATGCAGAACAGCAGGGAGTCTGAGGGAAAATGGATTTCTGTGAATACAAGAAAGAGCTGGGTAACTCCAGACAGGCGGATTGGAGGAAGAATAAACAGCTGCTGTTGAGATCACACAGTGTATCACCACTAGACAGGGAAGAAGGCAATAAAGAGGTGGAATAAAAGGTGGTAAACACAGAGTAGGCTACAATACCCGGCCCGGACCTGCTAGGACGCCAGGGTGTAAAGACGTCAGCAGGGGTACATAACCTCCCCTGGCTCAGATGCCCAGGTGTACTGGGGCAAGCAGCACAAGTTCTTCCTAATTGACCCGACACTTGAGAGGTTCTGAGAAACCCCCAAGAACAGAACAAACTGTCCCCAACACAGGGATTGATACCTATCACAAAGCAGCACCTGACACATCTGCCCTACTCGTGTGAAGATGGCAGCTAAGTTGCCCAAAGCCAAGGGGAAACAACCTACCCTAGAGGAGTTTGCTAAATCACCACCAGCAGTGGAAGGGGCCAGACCTAAGGGACAGCATACACAACAGGAAGAAATCACAGCTCGCAGCGACAAACAAATACTAGATGTCATAGCGGAATTAAAGGTATCTTGGGAGAGCAAGATGGGCATTGCTATCCAGGAATTGAAGACCTCGCTTGAGTGCAAAATTGACGCAGTAAGTGTGGACGTTAATCTACTACGACAAGATGTTCGAGCGCTAGCCGAGCGCACAGGGAACTTGGAAAAGGGGGTAAAAGCCAACACAGGCACATGCTCGACTAATGCCAAAGAGATCCACACGTTGCAACAACCTAGAAAGCAGAGCTGAAGAAACAGAAAGGGCTGCACGCAGAAATAATGTACGCATTGTGGGACTTCCGGAAGGCGAGGAAGGATCGGACCCAACAAATTACGTTGAGAATATTTTATTGCAAGAGATAACTGGAGGAGCACTCAGCCAGGGGTTCACAGTGGAACGAGTGCACAGAGCCTTGGTCACCGGGAGCCCCCCTGCGGCCGATCATCGCTAAAATACTGAACTATAAAGACAGCAAGAAGATCTTGGAACATTTCCGCAAAGGGGGGACGATAAGCAGAGCATCGGCAACCATCGTACCTGGTACCTGGTACACCCTCTTGGTGCAGAGACAGTGTATGAACTATGTGGCGGTCAAAAGAAGGCTGCGGGAGGCGGGCTACAGATACATGCTACTGTATCCGGCGAAGATGAAATTGCTCCATAAAAACAAGGCCCTTTTTTTGACTCACCAGAGGATGTGATGGCATGGCTGGACGCAAGGAACTGCCCGTCAGGACCGGGAGACCAGCCGGAGATGGAGATGGAGAAGTGAATCGGTAACTTCGCAAGGCCACATATGCAGACACATAGATCCTATGGAGATAAGTGCAGCACGTATATTGACTTTGGGACTAGATTATAATCACGCATTAGATCCGTACCCAGGATCTATAATATATCTGGAAGACAGTTGACATGAGTTGTGGAAGTAATGCAGTGCTTAAAATATAGGAACGTATCATAAACTGTAGCTTCAATGCAGGAATGGAGGAGACACACCTATACCCCCATTATTTAGATTAGGTAGGATATTAGTAGTAAAGTATCCCCCGTATTGTGTTCTGAATATCGGCTTGGCCGCAGAAAGGGACTAGATGCGGGGTAGCCTGATATCCAGGGATGGAGCTGGGCAATTGTTTGGGGAGTTGGGCCAGTTGGGGATGGGAAGGGTGCGGGATGGGAAGGGAGTTGGGTGATTTGCAGTGGGGAGTTGGGGGGTTTGCAGTGTTATTTGTTGGAAACGAGCTTACACACATGCGCGCCTGCGCTTAAAGCGGATGACGGGGAGGGAAAATGGAGGGGACTGGATATGGTCGAAATATGGGGGACCTTAAGATAGTTACCTGGAATGTCAGGGGGCTCAACAGTTACCTAAACCCTGAGCTCTGCATGCTTGTAAGCTTTCTAGGTGAGAAAATGAAGGCTAGGTGTCTAGAGGGGCGGCTTTGTGCTTATAGTGTGGGCACATGTTAGTTAGGGGCAGAGTATCCCATCTGTCAGATGTGACCCACAGGGAGGTGGGTTGGTATGTAAGGGCCATCAGGAAAGCTGATACTGGCAAGGAGGAGTGAACCACGGGAGCTGGTAGACCACAGGGATTTGCTGCAGAGCCTAGGATGAAAGGCAAGACTTATGCCTGACCCAAACATGGCAGACAGGGCACCAAAGGTGAGAACATACAGCGAGCAGGTGTGTGGCCTATCAGTGAAGCCAAAGAGCACAATAACATAACTGACCAATACCATGCCAGAAAACATAGGCAGCATGAGCACAAGGCCTTTAAATGGCCTAGGGAAATTAGCTTCTGCCACTACTTACTCAAGGCAGATGGGTGGAACACGACTAGCAGCAAAAGAGTCAGGAGATCACATCAAGTGACCGGGGGAGGGAAACCTGGGGCAACTACGCCAGTTGACTTAACTGTGGGAGCTGATAGTCTTGAATAGAAAACCAGGACCAGAGAAGCAAGTGAGTCCCGAAACTGCCATTGAGTGTGTTGGCTACTCTAGCCCTAACGAAGTGAGCTGGTCCCAATAAACTTAAAGAAGCCAAGCTGGGCACTATATCCCTGAGACTGTGAGTTATAGTCAAGGAAGTGAGCCCCTCACTATACCCCTGGGAGTGGCGAAAAGTGAGCCAGGGAGTATACCCGAGAAAGATTACAGGTAGGAGCTCAGCGGTGTATCCCTGACGCTGTCTTTGTGTCAAGGTGCGTGCTGTCCGCTGCATCTCCGTTATTTGAGAGCCTAGGAGCATGAGGGCGCTATATCCCTGTACCTGAACTAAAGACCCACAGGGAGACCTTATCCATTTTAGACAGAATTCCTGAATGTACTATAGCTGATCCCCTTTCTTCATCTTTTGTTTACATTGTTCCAAAGTGGGAGCATTTCTTTATTTGATATCAACCCCTAGTGCTGATACACGTTTATGCTCTTTCCATCTTCCCAACTAGAACAATACTTTTATTTTAAAAAGAAACCGTTCCGGAATGGTTTTGTTTTAAGATAAAAGCGTAGGAAGCAGTTGAAACTTGCAGTTCCGTGCACTGCACTCCTTAAACAGCAGGTTCATGTTTTTGGGTGTTTGTATTGTGCGCGACCGGGGGTGGGGTGATGGGGGTTGTAGGGAGCAGGGGCAGCCCAGCACGGAACATCGTTCCACTACTTCTTTTCATACACTTCGACCACTGCGGAACCCCCATATTATAATGTACCGCGTAAGCCGTGGGAGTCACCACTCTGCAGTCAGCACCTGTGGAAGCTTTGCTTATGGCACCCAGGATGACCATTGTTATCCGGTGGCACTTATCAGGCTCAGGGTGGTCTTCAGAGAAACAAAAGCCGGACTCAGGCCCTTAGTGTCCACAGCCAGAGTAGAGCAGATACCGGCTGCTGACATCATAAGCTAGAAGATTGGATCGGCGAAGGACCACTTTCCGTGCTAACAGTGGACGTGTGTGTGTCTTTAAGAAGACATGCGCCGAGAGATCTCCTGCTGGTGTTAAGGCATCAGATATGGCTGAGGCTGGGACATCTGGCCCACTGACCAAGCAGCAAATGAATGGCTTCTTGCATTGCCTATCTCCCTAGGTAGGTGACCTGTTGATGAATAGCTGGGCACTGGCATAGAAAAAGGCGAATAATTGACTGCGAATGTTTAAATGTTGAATGTTGTCCCCCCACCCTTTTCACCCCATATATATGTGCAGCTACCCCGCAGCTCCTCCACATGAATCATTTACCTTGTCCCACCCACCACATATATACGGGGACATGTTTGCATTTGCCGTGAATGTATGCCGACGGCGCCGTTAAACCCTTAACGCCTGAGTTGTAATGAGGGTCATGGACTGATACCAAAAAAGGCCGCAAACTGTCGGTTAAGCTGCCTAAGGACTTTCCACTTTTGAGGACTTCTGGGGCACATTTTCTTGCCCCCTATTTGCAGAAGAAGGCAGGGGAGGGAATCGCTGATGTAGACCAGGGACTCGACGGTGCCTAGAAAAGTCACATTTTTACGAACCCACAAATGCAGCCTCAGAAGGGAGCACATTTGCGCGAGCTCCCCCACGACCCAGTCTGAGTCCTATGTTCCGCTCTCTAGCTTGCATCCCCAGCCTGTAGCCCTCTGCATCGCCCCTCTCCAGGTCCCAACAAGAAATCCTTTAATAGCATATCATTCTAATTCTGGTTTCTGCAATCTTTGCTCTGCAGGTGTTTTAGACTACAGCTCCCATGAGTCCTGGCCAGCATAGCTATTGTAAAGGCATCATGGGAGTCTTAGTCCAAAACATACGGAGAGCCACAGGTTGCAGACCCCTGTTTAGATATGTTCCTATTATTATACCATCTTACTGTATCCCACAGCGCTTCTTTGCTTCCCAGCTGGAACCACGAAATGTAAAACCCAATACATAACTTTACATGCATTTGGAGAGGAAATGGCCCGTTGAAAATGTCCATCAGCTCAGTGAAGGGGAAGCAGGGCTGATGGAGGTGGCAACAGTCCAGCCTACACTGCCGGGTGAGGAAATTAGGCCATCCAAGGTGGGTTCCTCGGACACACCTATATGAGCAGGCATGTGCCCATCTTGGTAAATTTCCCTCCACCTGACATACTGCACATTGTCTCCACCACGTCCAGCCAGTAGACGGCAGCATGTTGGATACCACACATGCATGAAAGCATTGGAAGGTCCACAGGCACTGCTCGGCCATGTAGAAGAGGCCGCAATGCAGAATGATAGCTCCAAGGAGAAGCGATAGTACAGAGTTATCCCAGACTCTGTGTTAGAAGCCATGCTGCATGGGAAAGATGCAACTAGGTTCTCTCTCAGTAGGACCGGCTGCAGATATGAATGGGAAAGTTATCAAGCAGCTGGTATCTTTCCAATCATAGAAATGCAGCTGCTAGAAGCTTTCAGAAGACAGTCTTGCTGCATTATTTAAAGATGGTACCTCCAAGTGTGCGGTGCCCTGCAAGAACCGCTGGCAAGCACGGGCAGATTCACTCTTCCTAATTTTTGATCATCTTATCTTCTAAGCTTAGACTAGCATTCTTATGACAAAACCTGCTGATATAATCTCACACGCAGATGAGAGCAACAGCAAAGAACTTTGCTGCCAGGAACGTTCTGCTGAAAAGTAGCACAAGCAGAATCTTATAAAGAGAAACAACGTCCTACATGATGCAATACATAGGGTAAAACCCAGCGCGGCTGGTTGGTGCTCACCTATACAGGATATGCCTGCCCCAAAGGGATGCCAGGCCATTGGTTCCAGCCCAAAATCTGTCCATCTTCCATCACGTGGGTGCTGCAGTGATCATTTCTTTCTCACTTCTCACGTCGAAGGTCAGAAAACAAATTAATTATTCTCCTACCATACAACTACTTTATCACTCATACTGTGCACATGGAAGGCCCTAAAACGGGCACAAAGGAGATTCTGGGGCACTCTAACCTTCACACACACATTTCATTTACTCCCCTCCGTGCCATCCGGCTCCAAGGTTTCCACCCTCGTTTTGAATTATAATGTATCCCTCCTAGCACCTCGCAATACAAATCACGATTGTCTCTTCAGTAATGTGCCCTGTCCGTCCTCTTTGAACTTCTCAGGACTTGTTACTTTTGGGTTGGCGGTCAAAGGGCACCTGGTGCCATGGAATTCAGGGGTCTTAGGTTTCAGTCAGTTATAAGGGCTATAATTCGTGGTCGCATGAGGATGGGCCGGGTCATGCTTTGGGCAGTTTGAGATAACATGCATATCAGGCACCGATCTGAGATCGCTCGAACATCTTTGCAACACTGTTAGAACAATGAATAGCCGTTGTGGTGATTGGGGGTATGGGCTATCCTCATGGGAGCTCGGGCATGGCTGGGGATTGGTCTTGTCTAGTGATTTGTGCCTAGTGCACGCATTGCCGCATTTACTGCACAGGCCTTCCCTGCTACATATGGTTATTAATATCTACACAAGAATAGTGACGCTGCTCGCGCCATACGCTACACTATGTGGGTTAATTATATTGAAGTGGGGTCATTTTATATTGTGAGGTGGTCCTCTCACCATCCCCCGCGGCCTATCATAGTGCTTCAAATGCATCTCGCTTCACTCTAAAGCTCCTATGGGGTAGGGCAAGGCTGCCCCCTTCTCAACAGCTGTCCCTTATGAAATAAATTCAATCTTCACAGTTTCCCCTTTACTCACCCTATGTAGTCTGTGCATGCCCAGCAAACCTTAGAATGGAAGTCTGTGAATATGGCCATCACTCCTGTATCGGCGGGTCCGGGGTGAGATTGGTTTGATTTTTTTTTCTCCAGGAGATGATCTGCGTGTCTATCCCAAAAAACTAAAAAAACAAGATGGCTGCTATCATAGGGAAAGTGAAATAGTCCCTTTACCATTTCTATTGAGGCGGAAACAGCTGGGATGAGCCCCGGGACTGGAGCACAAAGCTCTGGGCCAGCAGGTAAGTGGGGGTTGCTTTGTTTTTGAGGGTGCAGGGCGAGGCAGGGATGTCATTTGGAGGTCGCCCTAAGGTCTCCCTTGCCACCCGTGTGGTCTTCCTTGCCACCCCTAAAATGAAAAAGAAGAAAAAATGCTTTTCTTTTTAAAACGGAAGCTCCTGGGCTGTTTGTGGCTCTTTGTTTCCAAAGTGGCTGGATTTCTTGTTCAGGCCTCTTGAAAAAACAAGGGGTTCCATAAGTGTAGCACTTTGAGCAATGACCCTAGATAAGAACGAATAGGAATAACTAATAGTCTTTCTGGAATTTTATATAATAATTGCTAGACTCATTAAAGGTTTATTTTAGGCACACTTCAGGGGCTGAGTCACTGATTTACTCTGATTTAGTCTGTTCCTAAACACCTCAGATTCACAATGCAGACAAAAACTATATGTATTTTGCTTTCCGCAAGTTGCAGTTATAGAGTGTTTTTTTCTGCCGTTGTTTCTGTTACGATCATCTCAAGACATTTCATCTCGGGGTCCTCGGTCACTTGATAATATCCTTGTGCCTAATAGCTTATCTACAGTGTAGAAATGTTTGACCATAGCACATCAAGTGGCCCTTGATTTAATTGTGCCACAATGCTTTGTTGGAATGTGCCTTTCTTTCCTATCTCCCTGGCATGCTGTACATTTGCATATATGAGGTAACGTGTGCCCAGAGTACAGGATGCCGTGTGAGTGCGATGCACCCTTCACTACACTAACTTCTTTATTAAACAGTTATGAACCCTCCCAATGGTATGTATTTTGCCAACCTGTGAAGCCTGAAAAGTTGATCCACGCAGGTTTGAGATGTGGCCAACTTTGCACCAGACCTGCAGATGAACTGGCCTGCTGTTTAATCTCAGTTACCAGTTTAATTGTATCTACTCACTCAGAGATGCTTAATCATACGGAGCAGTCTGGTGTCCAGTGGTTGTGAAACGGGACGACCCGTTGCTAGGAGACAGAGAAGGGACAACAGACAGGAGCAATGACAGTGCCGACAGTCTGGACGGGAGAGCGCACAGTTATTGAATGGCGAGAGAAGGGGACTGAAGATTGAGGAGGGAAGACTTCCACCACAAGTGGGAGAGAGCCTTTTCAAAATACTAGTAAAAGAACAGTCCGTTATGGACTTGGTTTTGAAGGCCTGTGGACAAGGATTGTGACTTCACTCCATCCTAGAGCAGTCCTCAGGAAGAAGCATCAGTCTCCAAGCTTCACTTCTGAGCCAAAACCTGTGAGCAACTTGGTGGGGTTTCCACGTATAGTCAACGTCTAGGGAGTACTTTTCATGTTTGGTCAAGCATCTTGAGGGCCCATTCTGATTAATTTCTCGCTAGGGAAAATAGAAGGGGGATTTGGGACTGCTGAGCTTTAGAAGCTTCCGGGCTTCGCGGCTAGCAGCTTCTGTGGGACTTCATGGTATGCAGACCTGACACTTGTACCACCATTTTCCCTTCTTTGAGCATCCTCCAATACATTTGCATCCTGCTGGCACCCATTTCCCCAAATCCATAGATATGGCAGGGGTGGATGTGGCAATAGCTTCGGCCACTGCTTGGGAGCAGTTTATAAAACTGGCACAGTTATTTCTCCAGGACACATGCTCCTCCCCATCTAGTTGTATGGTTCTACTCACTCCCCTGTGCGGCCCCAGACACGTCTCAGGCATGGCTTCTGCAAACTGAGCTACCTTATGCTTAGAAAAGTGCAAGACCTGTGAGTCTCATGATTACAGCCCTAATGTGAGGTCCTTTTCTCTAATAACATGCAGGAGAGAAGACCCCGTCCCAGAGAGAATGATCCACACTAGTCGGCGCTGAAACGACATCTTCAGAAGACAAGAAACTGACACTGGTGATTCTGCTGCACACGGGACCCCCCCCCCCCCCAAGGGCAGAACGCCAACAGTAAAATGCCCCTAAGCAACTGGACAGAGTACTGATTATTGCAACATTACCTTCCCATTGACCCGCCACATGTGAAGCATATCCAGGTCAAATAGTCAAGCAAATGCAAGTAAAAGAAAGGGACCTTATCTGAAGCTGGGAGCAGTGAAAAAATAGGACGTTAGGGGGCGCAAAGGTGGAGCAACTACAAAAGAATAATGGTCTATCGGAAAAAAATTGAGCCACACGTGCTTGGTGTTAGAGTTTTCCTGAAATGTCTTGCTGTAAAAGAAAAGAAAAAGAAAGAATAATGCATAAGAGGAAGCCTCTGTGCCATATCACAAAATTAAACATATTATAATGCACTTTTATATAATTGTACATACTTTTAAGCTATTTAGGAAATAATGGTAATGTTGATGTGTTATTTATATAGCGCTTTACAAAGAACATATGTACATATAATATTACCCAACTGAAGTTGGTACCCATTTATTGACATGAGAAGGATAAAAGGCGCAGTGGGCCTTGCTGGGATTTGAACCTATGATCTGCAGATCACACACAAATCACAGCAACGAGTGCACAACCCACTGAGCTATCTTACCGGGAGCAATGCAAATATTACCCATCTAAAATAATGATGATGACCACACTTGATGGTCAAGCTTAACACAATCTCAAAAAATCAAATATAATGTGTATGTATACTGTTAGAATATAGAAAAATTAAAATGTAAGGCGGGATAGCGATATTTATATGTTGATTTTATTTAAATAAATTAATTCTGTTTGCCTGAGTCTGTCGTTGCTGCTGACTGCCTGGAGGCGGACCTGGCATTGAAAACCTTACAATCTGCTGAGCGGAGCGAAGCAGAGGGTAGCGAGAGTAGCAGTCCGTGCAGTCCGTGCAGGGCTTCACGGCTCAGGGTCTACCGCTACAGTTTATCGCTGCCTTAATAGTTCTCTGTCAAGGTGATTGACTTTTGCCAAAAAGACACCTTTTGAAGTGTGCTGCACCTGCAACAACTGTAGGAGGGGAAAATAGCCGAAGGAGGAACGGAGGAACGCGGGGAGAGAGACAACGTCCATCTCCCATTGCCCCCCCATTGCTATCAGCTGGGACTTGGCTGAGATTCAGTCGCGACTCGGCTTGCCGGCTGTCCCTCAAGGTAGGAACTGACTGTCTGCTCCTTCAGTGCTAGCATCCGCTTAAATGTTTCCCTTCACTAACCCCCTCACCAACCATCTAACTATTACTTCTGGGGATTTAAGCTCATGTAAGAAATCCAATTAATATGTTGCAAACGGCCAACCCCGCACTATATGCCCCACAAAGCATCAGGAGGAATGGAACGTACACAACCCGAATCAAACCTGCGAGGTCTGGAGCCCGGCGGAGCCTCTTCAACCAGATTTGTCCTCGCCTGTCCAACCACACTTACCCTCGTTGGACAGCCCCAAAGTGGCTGTAATGCATATTAAAGGAGGAACAAACCCACCGCCGGGCCTTAACGTACCCATGGATGTTGAAGGTGAAGATAGAGGTCCTGATGTAGCTTCATTCGGGGCACAGTTTGTGAGTGTTCCACTGGAGCAGCAACACCACTTTGATGCACGCCAATTTACAGCTAACCCGGATAAGGGGGTTGAAGCAAAGGGAATTTGTACTGCAAAGGGGTAACTCCACCGATTACGGTACCCCTTTTTAGAGCTACCTGCAAGGCCTTGGCCAATGGAACATGAGTCAGTGAATAGATGGCCTAAGAAATGCAAGGCGAAGCGGGGCACCACTTCAATGATGGACTCACTTCATGAGGAGGATTATTCGTACCGGGAGGATATCTTCAACAGGCCTGACTCTCCTGAATATGCCATCATGTCCACCTTGGAGGCAATACCAATGACTGTGCCATTACATCCACCCTTGTCTCCGGGGTCGATTTTAGAGCAACAGCACACTGTGCTGGTGACGAGTTTAGCGCAGGATTCAGAAGTACTTAATACAACGCGCTCCCACTAGAGAAGAATCAGTGAGTTTACTGGAATTGCTACTTCATCACCTGCCCTGTCTAGGGAACAATTGGGGTCTCCCTCTTTGACGGGCATTGTTCTAAGCCTGAGGGGAGGGTCTAGGTTCACTTTCCATGAAGCAAATGAAGAACTGGGGAAATGTCCTATCATCTGGCCCGCCAGTTCCTGAATATGCCTGTGAGGGCATATGTGGGCTACCTCTGGACCTTCAAGGATCCCCTACCTACACCCCATGGGGCTCGATATCAGAATTTCAAGTGACTCCCAGTCCAACCAGTTGCCCTCCAGACGAGGAGTGTCAGAGATAAATCCACCTCTTATCACTGGAGGGATGGAGCAGGTTCAACTCCAGAACTTGGTCATGGCGGCCTTGGAGGTGGCTGTGAACCCTTTTGTGAAATGAGATGAGACCCTGCCAGAAACTATCAAAGATCAATCCACTCTATTAGTGATGTCTCACACCAAATTCATATTCTTTGAATCATTTGTTGGAGCAGTTCAGGCTAGGCTCCACAAAGAGGCGGAGCTTCCACACTCATGACCTTGATCCTGGAGAAAATGAAATGATTGAGGCACCAGAATAGTACACAGAATCGAACACCATGGACTGATAATCTGCTACTGGAGCAAATTTATATGAAACCTTGTCCAGAACCCCCAGAGGTAGCGGGGGGCGGGCTGCAGATGAAGGGGAACCCAACAGCTTCTTTATGAACTCAAAAATACCCACACAAATAAATATGAAGACCAGGACTGTCCCCACGGCCTACAAGAGAAATAAAAAAAATTACCACCAACCAAAGGGCCAATTCAGAGTGTAGACACAGATTCCTGTGAGGAAACGCCTCACACTGACAATCCAGAGGAACTAGAGTTAGCCTTCCGGACCGACATTATGACTACTGATAAGCACAAACTATTTGTTGTGTTTGAAAAACCATCACAGGGAGCTCAAGGGAAACAAAAAGTGTCGTCTCATCAACAGAAAAAGCCCAAACACCAGCATCCCCTAAAATAAAGGCCCTCCTTGTGGCTCCAGAGATTTTCTGAGTAACCTTCCACTCTCCTATACACAAAGATTGGTGAAAAATCCAACGGGACTTCATCAGGCTCTGGTTATTAGAAGAGGAATGGAATCAGACTTTAAGACACATCAAGACGTACCGGAAGAAGACATACTTCTGCTACTGAAACTTCGATCTACTCTGACGAGACTCCTATGGAGGGGGGTGACCAACCCAATGCAACGTTTAACGTGGGAGAGCCTGAATAAAGCCCAACCCTTTCACAATCAAGGAAAGGGGAGAAGAAATGATGTTCACCCAACCCCCCGACTCGATGCACGAATGGGCATATGCAAAAGGACCCCCTCCCCTTTTTGCACTATGGAGCGAGAATAAGATATCTGGTAAGAGCCCTCATCAAAGAGCCTTGATTCGTAAAGAACTCACAAATGCTCAGGGAAGGAACAATTTTAATGTTCAACGGGATGCCAAGAACTTGCATGTTACACTTGAACGAGTGATACGAGTGATACCTGAAAGAGATGGCCTGATAATGAACAAAAAAAATGTTCTAAAACTTCTCCATTGCTCGCCTAGATTTAGTTAATTGGCCCGGAAGACATTAGGATTGTAGAGTTTGTGGAAGAGGGCCGCCTGGACTGGGTAGCCCTCTACCTGCACTCAGTACTGGTAGGGCTGTCTAATGGAAGCAGCTATGGACCTTCTGCACTTGGGTTTTGAGTTAATAGACGGAAGATGTTACCAACCCCAAGGTAGGAGCAAACAAACCCCAAGAGGGAAATCAAACAACCAAGCTCTTCCAAGGGGCCGATCTAATTCACTATTGGGGATGGTCATCTATACTAACGAGACAAGAGTACTTGTGGGAGGGGGGCCTCGGTTGAAAGTTACATTTGGATGTCAGAGGGGTGAGGAGAGGAAGGTGAAGATCCCCCTAATCAATGTGAAAACAGTAGAGTCTAAGGCTGATTGGGGATGGCTGGCAGCAGCATTACCTCAGGGGTCTGACTTATAACACAAGCACCCTCGAAGAGCTCTTCTGCATATGACCTCATGGAATACCAGGGGCTTGATGCACTTGTTTAGTGATGAGGGCTTGGATTTAGCGCCGTTTGATATATTTTGTACACAGGAAACATGGATCGTGTCCAAGCCTATCTGTGAGTGATTTGATATCTGTTTCATCCTGGCACTGGCAAGAAAGCTGGGGAGACCTTCAGCGGGCCTTATGACACTAGTGAAGCAGGGAGGTCCTTGTGAGATCCTAGACTTTAAAAGCCTGAATCCCTTTATCCACCTATTGACGCTACCCTGGCTAAGTGAGGAGGGTCGGGCTCCATTGGCATTATCTGTTTTTGATTTGTACTGGAATCCGGCAGGAATCATGGAAGGAGAGTTTGTGGAGACTGTAATTAAAGCAATTTGATGAAGTAAATCTAGAAAGGCACGCCCCTGATATACTGATATGTGGAGACCTGAACATCAAGTGCATAGATGAAAAGGGAATACAATTACCAAAGACCAAGCTATCCAAGAAAGCAGCTCTATGGGTATCAGAGATAAAAGAGTGGGATATTAGCATACTGAATGGTAATATAAGAGGTGACATCCCTGGTAAAGCGACTTGGTCAAGGGCTCCACAAACCGCATATTTAGATTATGTTTTTGGCCCTCATTCCAAGGTTGGCGGTACGGTATACTGGGCACCGGTAAGGAGACCAGTGCCGGTAATCCCTTACCGCCCTACTACAAGGTCCCTTAGCGGGTCCCTCCAGTAACGGCTGGTCTGACCAGCCATTGTGGACGGGACCCGTTAAGGGACCAGGGCGCAAATAACAGGCTTGACATTCGCGAGCCCGTTATTTGCGCCCTCCCCATTCCCATTGAGCCCTACGGGGGCTCAAATGGGAATGGGGAATGGCTTTTTCAATGGGGACATACCCAAAGGTCCCGCAAAGGTCGGACTAATGGGTAAGTCCCCATTGAACTATACCATGCCGGACCTGTTATTGGTGGCAGTCATGGCGCAAATAGCGCCATGACTACCACAAATCTCGGAATGAGGCGCTTTGTCTCTAAGGATTTGTATGAATGGCTACATTCTTTGGAAGTTACCCCTGTGGATAATAGTGATCATTGCATCCTGACCCTGACCTTTTTGGGACCTAGGGAGCCACTACAGGTTAACGAGGGAGGGAACTGACTAAGAATCCTGCCAAGGGACGTGAGGGATGCTCCCTCTAAATTTCAAAGGATCCTGGCGGGTGATACCAGGGTGGTTGACTACTCTGGTGTATTACTGGATTTCCAGCCGAAACCAAACTCGGGGCGGGTAAATCAAGAATTCAAGAGACTACATTTTACAAATCGAGTAACGAGAGAGATGAAAAAAATATTAAGATCAGACCTGCGATGTATAGATTGCCAGCAAAATAGCGACAGATCAATCTTAAAAAAGAAAAGGAAACGATGCTACAGAAACTGGCTCTTAGCCTCTAAAGCTCAACGTTTTCAAGAGGACGCTGGAACTATAATGAAAGCTCTTGCAAATAAGAATACTCACGATCTGTGGAAACAACCATGCCACATTCCAACTGGCTTCCCTTTGATCGGCTGTCCCCGAGAAGGTCTGGATCTGATATTTCACCGATCTCTTTGCCGGATCGGACCAGATAGCCTCTATGAATTCAGGAAGAGACCCTATCTCGTAGTCAGTTGAATTTAACAGAGAGGACATAGTGAAACTAACAACGAAACTGAACCCTTCTAGAGCGGCAGGCATAGATGGTGTAAATAATGTCCTCAAACAAAACCCAGAAGACTGCGCTGATTTCTGCATCATTTTATTCAGGCAAGTTCTCTCAGTCAGACATACCCTCCCTCATGGAGGACAGCCCTGATTGTCCCTATATATAAAAAAGGCAAAAGGGACAATCCGAGAAACTATACGCCCATAGCCCTGCTAGACACCCGAGGAAAATCTTTGCTTTGATTTTATTAAAACACCTGAATACATGGGTGCATGAATTGGGACATAGGGACATATGACAAGCAGCATTTGTCACATGTGTGGGAACTAGTTTGAATCTTTTCCTGCTAAATGTCCTTAAAATAAGAGCACTCAAGAGCAAGCAGAAGGTTCATTTGGTGTTTATAGATCTGGCGCAAGCCTTCGATAGTATCAATAGAGAGATACTATGGGGAAAGCTGTCAGCATGGGCATGTCCTCTGGATCTTTTGGATGCCATTAGGAGCCTCTATTTGGGTACTTCCATTCAAGTAAGAATGACTGCTAAAAGTCCTCTTTCAGGTGCAATTCCAACATATAGGGGATTGAAACAGGATGTCCTCTGGCACCTATAGTTTTCAACTGGTTTCTCTGAGACATGGCAACCAGCCAAAAAGGGGTTATAGCGTTCCCTCCTCAACTATATAAATAAAACATCCCAGGGGTCATTTATGCAGCTGATTTGATCGTAATAGTTCAAACGCCAACAGGCCTACAAAGGAGGCTTGCAAATTTGAACAGCTACTTTGAGACAAATGGGTTGAGAATAAATATACCTAAAACCAAGATCTTGCTACTTACGACCGCGAGGGGAAAACTAAACCGAAAATTAACCTGGTTTATAGGCACTCAGAAGATCGAATGCCTAGAGTCAATAACTTATCTCGGAGTTTTAATCAACAATAATGTAAATGAAAAGTTATGGATTAATGAGTTCAGGCGGAAGTGCATCAGATTGGCAACCCAGAGAAAGATGATGCAGAAAAGATTTGGAAAATTCATGCTCGTGTCTAGAATAATCTTTTATAAGCAAGTTTACTCCAATTTATTATATGGAGCCGAAACAGCCTTAAACGTCCCAGTAAATTTCTGGGATATGCTGGAGGGCCTTTTTTGGAGGTGAGTTTTAGATCTCCCAAATTGTCTTTCGTTGCGTTGATCAGGTATGAAATGGGACGCCAATCCCTTCATTCTATGGTTAGATGGAAGTCCATGAGTTTGTACAGGAAATGTACAAAGGTGGACAATCCGCCACCTTTGGACATACTAAGGAGTGAAAAGATCGGGACCAGAGAGCTACAGGATGAGACGGTAGATTCCTGGTAAAGCGGGTGCAGGGAGGATCTCGAAGCACTGGATCTAAAAGCAGAAGTTCTGTTAAATAACCCAGACAAGGTTAAGACCCATTTGCGGAGACTTGATTGGATTCATACCATTGAGAAAAGATCAACGTATAAACTGCCTCTTATTCTGAGTTGTGAGCAGAGGTTGATTAATCAGTTGCCAAAGTAATCTCATGAAATGTCCTAGTTGTAGACACAGGAACGTATTCATGAGACTGCGACTAAATATTCTCCCCGGGAAACAGGCCCTTTGGACAAGGAAGGAGATTGAGGCATTAACCCCTTTTTGCAGATTTTGCAAGACACAGGATTCTGTGGAAACAGCAAAACATCTTCTGCTGAAATGTGCAGCTCGAGCTTAGATCAGAATGAAGTACATGAGTGAGACGGCGTCTCAATGCAGGACGCTAACTGAGGAGGAAATGGTGGGAAATGCTTATTTTAGGGGGAAATGTAGCACCGGTTTTAGTGGAAACAACATTTTTAATGGCAGTTCTGGAGTTGTAATGGGACTCTAGGGTTCCTGTGCAGATGTACTATGATACATTTAATGACAGAATGAATGGAGAGGACGTTGTGACAATATAGAAAGGTTTTAGGGGACTAAGGATGAATTGTGTGGGGATTGATATTTATGTGAAATGTTTCCTTTAATTCCTTTTAACGGGGAAGGAATGTTTTCTTTATTTCCTTTTAACGGGGAGGGATATTTGTGAAAGAAAGTGTTATGAAAGGTTTGTAATAAACCACAACATTTGTAAATAAAAAATAAATAAAGGGTTTAAACAATATTTACACATTATATTTAACATGTTTTAATTGTCTACATTTCATAATACATGTTTTGAATTTTAATAAGCTTGTACTTGAATTTCAGGTCTACTTTTTTTTTTTTACAAATGATTTATATTTTTTTTAAATAGTTAAAAAGTGCCAAAATATCCTGAAAGGTATTTATACTTTTTTATCATAGTTTTACATTTCATAATGTTTTGTAGTTTATATGAGCTTGTATTTCATGTCAACTTTTTCTTAATTAATGATTTACAGTTTCATTTTTTTAATACATTGAAAGCTCAATTATCCAGCCCCATTGGTGACCTAATGCTGCTGGATAATCAAACATTTTATATAAAGCACATGTCTTTTGTTAGATCCGGATATCAAAACTAACAGGATGGATAACAAAGCTTCCTGGCCTTTGTTCTGTTACCCAGCCGGCCCCAACACTGTTATCTCACATTTTCCTAACTGGAACCGTACATATTCCTGGGAATGGAGGTGTCGGTTAATAGAACATTGCAGTTAATACGGTGAGAATAACAACGCTTTTAATGGAGTTTCTAAAAATTAGAAAACATCATATTTCAGCATGTTTAATTTTCTAAACAAACGAATCAATTCTTATTTTTTTAGTTTTAGATTTGTTTCACTTCATTAGTGGAGTACGTGCAAAATATATCCAAACCTTTGCACATTTATGAAGCAGGAACATTAGATTTGTTCCCAGTTCTGCTGGCGGAATGAGCTTTTGCACACTCATGAAGATGCCTCATTTCACTACCGCAATACACTGCTGTGCCACGCAACAGCTCCTCCCTGTGCCGTCACAAACCATAAGCACCGCCTGCCTGTTTGCTGCCCCAGCATTTCAACGATGGTTGCTTCACTGCCCTGCATGCTCATCCAGTCTTGGTGCCAGGGGCGCAGAGTATGCGGGTGCTCCGGGACCTAGGCATCTGTGCTAAAAGTCCCTATACTTTCAAAGGAACTTCCTAAAAATCTGTCCACCGGCACCTCCCGGGAAAGTCAACAGTCAGCACCCTTGCTTGGAACAGTACAAACCCAGCTTGCTCTCTGAACCGGAAGTGCTGGAAGGGCTAGTGACGGCCCCATTGGCTAACTACTGTTTTAAGGGTTATCATGGAGTGAGCTGTTGAGAGGAAGGCAGTTTGTTGGCAGAATGCATGAGTGAGATGCGACTCTACTACAAATGCTAATGTTGCCAGTGGAACGGGTCTGTGGCTCAGTGGACTAATGCATCCCCTACAGTTACCTGTGTTTAACCTCATGGTCACAGGTTCGAATCCCGGCAGGTGCACAAACCCAGCTTGCTCTCTGAACCGGAACTGCTGGAAGGGCTAGTGACGGCCCCATTGGCTAACTACTGTTTTAAGGGTTATCATGGAGTGAGCTGTTGAGAGGAAGGCAGTTTGTTCATCCTTCTGAGGTTGATAAAAGGAGTACCCTTACATTGGGTAACAATAAGCATCTGTTATCTGTCGATAGCGCCAAGATGCACCCCAGGGGTGAATGTGCGCTTTACAAATACACCTGTTATGTTTTTTATTCCCGTGTCTTATTGTAGGTTTTATAGAGTGGACTTGTTTTATGTGGACTTGTTCTGTTAATGAAAGCTTGTATAATATTTAACCTAATACTCTTTTCAGTTATTGAGAGTAGATCTATGTGCAGTGCTGTAAACTGAGATAGCACATCCTCCAGCATCTGCACAGTACAGACTGGACGGTCAGCGTCTCACCCAAAAGGTGACCCAGATATTCCTGTGACCTTAGAGCGAGTGTCGTGTATGCCTGGGCACTGGCAATCTACAGAGCGCCACATTTGGGCCAGATTCCTCGCCCATTTTTCTGTGCTTTGTTACCCTTTCTCTTTTTTTCTTCTATTCTTTCTCACCACTCTTTTCCTTTTCTTTTCACACCCACTCTCACCTGCTATTTTATCCTTTTTCACTCATTCTTCCATCCTTTATCGACCACTCTTTTCTCCTTTCTTGCCTGTTCCTCTTTCCTTTCTCACTCATTCTTCTAGGCTTTGACACCCTCTCCTCTGCCCTTGCTTGTCTGCTCTTCTGTCCTTTCTCACTCATCCGCTTATCTTTATATTCTCGCCCACTCTTTTCTCATCCCCTGTTTAATCCATTCGTACCTGCTCTTTTCTCCTTTCTGAACCATTCTTCTCATCTTTCTCAACCGCTCTACTCTGCTTTCTGGCACACTCTTCTGTAATTTTCTCCCCATCATTTCATCTTTACTCATCCTGACTTTTATCCTTTTTCACTCATTCTTCTCACCTTTCTCACCCACTTTTCTATCCTCTCGTACAATATCTTCTGTCCTTTCTCACTCAGTCTTCTTCACTTTCTTGCCCACTCATCTTTCACTTCTAACCCGCTCTGTTCTCCTTTGCCATCTCCTCTTTTATCTCCATTCTCACCTGCTCTTTTCTCACATCCCCGTCTCTCCTTTCTCACCCATTCTTCTAAGCTTTGTCATCCTCTCTTCTGCTCTTTTTTGTCTGTTTTTCTGTCCTGTCCCTCAGTCAGCTTCCCTTTCTTGCTCGCTTATCTTTTCCTTCTGACCCACTTTTATCCTTTCTCATCCCCTCTTTTATCCATTTGTGCCTCCTCGCCTCTCCTTACTCGCCCATTCTTCTGATCTTTCTCGACCGCTCTACTTTCCTTTCTAGCCCACTCTTCTATCCTTTTGCAACAATATTTTTAATAGTTTTTCATCCCCTCTTTTATCCTTTGTCCCACATTCTTCCCTCCTTTCTCACCCACTATTCTATCCTCTCATAACCTATCTTCTGTTTTTTCTCAATCCTTTCTCGCTCTTGCTAGAGTCCCATTTTCCCTCTTCCTGTTTTGTTCAATCACTGATGTCTCTTTTTTTAGCCATTCGTATGTGCTTTGTCACCTTCTCGTCTTCCCTTTCTTGCCCACTCACCTTTCTTTTTACACCTGCCCATGTATCCTGTGATGAATCGAGGGTATTTGTCCCTTCTCCCCAAGGGAGAGCCTCCCTTTGAGGCTAGGGAGCTGAGCCCGCTCTGCAATACCCTCCCTAGGGGCCTGGGCATGTGGGACCTCACTGAGAAAGACCCCCCTCACCCCCTTAGGGGACAGGACTCCCATTCCTGTGAGGAAACTCCCTGGACCATCCACCATAGCAGAATACATGGCACTATCTGTTGTGTAGAGCACTGTAATATTTTGATGTTTGGTTGAAAACAAAACCAAAATAGACTGCTATGCACAAGGAAAAGAAGCTGTCTCTTTAAGGAGAGACACCCATTTAACTGAGACGAGTAGACTGGAGAGAAAAAGAGAGAAATGTAATCAAGGGAAGCCTCTTGACATCACCACGCCTTGGAGAGGCAGAGCAAAGCAGAGTCACAGAGCCTGCGACTTTCGGAGAAGTCCTGAGTGTCAGAGGAAAACACTGGAGGCCTGCCATTTATGAGGATGGAGAAACCGCAGAGAAGGGAATCATAATCCCAGTGGTGGCGTGACTATGACAACTTCATGGTGAGCCATACACCTGTCAAACTATGCCAACACCATCCAGGTGAGGAGTGGACAAGAGTCCTTTGTGCCCGCAACCCTAATCAGTTGCACAGAGACAGAAGACCGAGGGGGGGATGACAGCAATATCGAGAAGCGCGACATCCTGAGTGGAGGAAGAGAACCCGAGCGAGCACCGAGCTTGACAGCTTTCTCCTGCAGACACAGAGGCAACGGGGAGAACGGGAGAACAGGGAGGCCTCTGGGGCATCATTAGGAAGTGGGGAAAACTTGTCTCAGTGAAATGGACGAGATACTGAAGATAGCACCATTTAAGTGGAACTGTAAATAAGCGATAAAGAGAATAACGAATATGCCTGAAAGACCGGTCATTAAGGACGGGGCATAAATGGGCATCAATGCTCTGGGAAGGGGGAGAAGTACCCCATGGTTTAAGGAGTGGAACAAACCAGAGCGAGAATACTATATGTATGAATGGGAGTGAATTCAAGTGAACCAGAGAAGAGATAATCAAGGTGGGAAACTCCAGGAGAGGGGGAAGGTCAATTACAACAAAGTACACCAAAACTAAGACGGTCTGGGATACAACAAAAGTCAGACAGACACACAAGTCTAGAAAAGACAATAAGAAAGGGCGGCAAGGAGAACTCTCCAAAGTCAGGCCCTAAAGTGGAGTTAAAACCTAAATGTATTGTGAAAGAGTTGCAAGAACTTATCCAGAAGGTGGCAAGAGACTATCTAAAGATATTATGCTAAAAGAAACGTTTGAGTAAAGAAGAGACATTTCACTAAGAGACTACCTGAAAAAGGGAGACATTGTCCTGATCTACTTTAAGTTTGTTAAAATAGAGATAGGGTCCGTTAGAACTTGTTTGGACCATGGGCATATTCATTTGGGACTTCCTGACGACGGAAAAGCACCTTTAGTTTATTTATATAGGCAGGGACAGCCCTCTTGGAAGAGGGAAAGATAGACCTCATACACATTATTTTAATAAACATCAGTAAAAATATCCCTCAAGGATCCATCTCCTTCTAACCCGCGTCAGCCACTCTTTTCTTTTTTCTCATCTCTTTTATTCTTTTGCACCCACTATTTTATACTTTCACATGCCCCCTTTTGTCCTCTCACACTAATTTTCCTATTGGCTATCGCCTGCTCTTCTTTCCTTTCTTAACCATTCCTCTCTTCTTTCTCACCCACTGTTCTGTTCTCTTTTACCCAATGTTCTGTCATTTCTTACCTGCTCTTTTTTCCATCTCTCTCATTCTTCTGTCCTTCAACACCTGCCGTTCTGTCCTTTCTTACGCAGTCTGCTACCTTTTCACACCCACTGTTCTACCCGCTCTTACCTACTCTTCTTTCCTTCCCCCTCACTTTACAGGGTTTCCCACACACTTTTCAGCCCTCTCAAACCTGCTCTTGTATCCTTTCTTGCCCATTCTTCTATGCATTCCCAGCCGCTTTCTTTTGCAGTCCTTTATACATTTCCCTAAGCCCTCTCTTATGCCGTTTTACCTGTTCTTCTGTCTTTCCCCAACCACTCAGTCTTTTCTTTCCCATTCATCTGTCTTTGTTTACCCTTTCCTCTATGCTTTTTTCATGTTTTCGCGCCCGCTGTTCTGCATTTTCTCACCCACTCTCCTACACTTTCTCGCACACTCTAATCCTTTCTAAGTAGCTCTTCTATCAGTTAAGGCACACTTTTCTAGCCCTCCCCTCCCAGTCTTCTGACTTCCCCAATCTGCAAAGGTAGCTCAGCCTTCTTGAGCTTAGTGAGGAAATCATCGCCAGTTTTCTCTGTCTTGGATTTGTGTAGAACTTATTAGCTCCAAACTTTAGAACCCTGTACAGGAGAAGCCTGCAAAAGCCATAACTGCCGCCAAGGGCATGTTTCTGCTATTAGCCCACTTATATCTTTCACAGGGATTGTTTTAAAGTTTTCCACTCTTTTAGGAAATAAGTTTTGGTTTGGAACATGAAGCAATACATTTATAACCTGGTCATACTAAATCCCCATTGACAGGCGCATGTAAATATGTCAGCACTCCCGCACGGGGAACTCATCTGCATGTTTGCTGATGGGTCAACAGTGGAAAGAGGCTCTGATTGTGAAGACCAGAATCTGTCAGCCGGGACTGAGACAAACAAGCGGAAGTATATATATATTTATATCATTTTTAGGACATGTTATGTTGGTTGTAAGATTGTTTAGCACTTGCACTTTAAAATAGGTTGGATCACGGGTACAATTATTTGCATTTGTATTTTTGCACATTGACAATAATTCGTTTTTATGTACCAACATTTGTATAGTGTTAGTATTAGATGGTGTGTTTAGATTACTTTGGTAAGCATTTTTTGTAAAGAATTTTGATTTAAATTCTACAGGCACTTGCCAATGATATCAATAATAGAATCAGATGGTGTGTAGAACACAGAGCAGCTGCCATGCATAACTGCTTCTGTGCTCACCTGTAGATGTTGGAAAATGTAGCTGGGAATACCAATATTAACATGTTCATTTGCATATCCAGCTTGAATTTTAATTGCATTTACATCTTAGCTTCAAAGTTTGTATTACTTTGATTCTGAATGGACACCCAATTTTCACATTTAGCATTAGAATGTGTCAAGACACTTATCTTTGAGCCATCAAGCCATGGAATAGCAATTGTCTTTCTAAATATGGACACTGGTCCAAGATGGAGGCTCTTAAGCACGCATATGGGCTTGGTGACACAGGCAGTGCCATGATTTGATTGTGAACAGGAAGTGACTTTATTCAAAACTTTATTTAGTGAAGCATAGCATGTTTGCATTGTTAAACTAGCCTGATGAAGTCCTAGCCATGGACGGAACATGTGGCGATTCAACCATGCAGGTGTTCAATGGTCATCTGCCACGATTTTATGATTGTGACATGATGGAGATTGTATCATTGTCTTGAAAATGTTTTCATTAAAAAAGCACAGCAATTTGCGCACTTACATAATTAACCCCACGTGGGCCTGGGTTTGTGTTTTTGCGTCTTGCAGTATTTGGCTTGTCGTCTACCTGAACACCTATACATATATATTTATATATTGAAAAACAACATTGTACCGAGGTACAAGAGAGCGCAAAGCACTCCAGTGAGCAGCAGACCACCTAAATGGGCAGGCTGCAAAGAAAGGCACTGTCGAGCCACACCAATCGAAAAAATATATCCTTTATTTGTGCAGTGGAACAAATGGAGAGTGCCAGCAGTTGACACGTTTCACGGCTATCTAGCCGCTTGATCACAATGAGGATTATGTAAAACGCCTCGGTATTTGAAACTGACGGTCTAACTCTATGGTTATAGAAAATAGTAAACATAGAAAATGTACATGAGGGATTGGCATTTGTTAGTCAGTAGTCGTGGCAGACATCTTGGGATGGGTCAATCACAAACATATTCAATACACGGAAAGCATGAATGTATAAGTAAAACTGAATGTCACATATGTCTAATACATGATGTTAAATACAAGCAAACAAGGATCATAGCTTAAAATAATTAAAAGCGTTATCCTTGATAAAATGTCGAACGTTCGCTAAAATGCAGTCCGCACAATGTCTCATCCCTGATTACCATCAAAGCTTAATGCTATATAAAACAATAAAGATTTAGGATCATGTCTGGTTAACTTTATTGCTGTATGGTTTACATAAGTGCCATGTAGCCCATCTCGTAATGCAGTTTTACTGAAAGACATAATAGGTGCAAATACGCAAATAAAGTGCTTAGTGCCAAATTACACTGCAGTGTCATCCATAATGAAAAAGATGGCCTCTAATGGCGGAATCTGTTTAACAATTAAGAAAACAACTTGTGTGAAGTGGCTCAATGTATCTGAACAAAAGTAATCAAAACCGAGTCGTAAATACCATAGTGCTAAACTAATGATTTATGTATTCTGTAATTAATTTATATATCTGTATATAAAAAAACAAAGTTGGGTTTGTTTGTGGGTTTTTATGTGGCATTGATCTTGGGGACGTAACTCCTAATGAACGGTGCGGTCTGGCGTCATGAATTTTGCATGGGATATTCTTTATTTCTTTGCCAAATTAATGCAACAATTTCTAGGTCGATAGGTCATTCCGTTCCCAAGATAATTAACTTTATTTTTATTTTTCGGCATTACGTTTTGTGGTGTTCTGTGTGCCATCTACAAGTCATTTGTAGAAAAAGCTCATCATCGCGCTGTCTGTGCTGAACTGGTCTTGCATTTTTTTGCTTTCTAATTTTATTTAGAAGAGAGTGAGTTTGTCTTTCTTTTCAGTGATTTCTTTTGCAATAAACTCGATACAGGTCAATTTCCCTAATTAATTGAACACCAAATTATCTTTACATCCGAATTCATTTGTCACGTGAATATCATATTTGTATCCTTACTCTGATTATTTGCAGCGTGTGTTTAGCAGCGGCCATGGCCACCACTGATAACAACACTGCAAATAATCAGAATAGGCATACAAATATGATATTCATGGAAGAATTTAAATCTGAGATCCATTTTTGGTCTTGGGTTGATTAAGCTATGTATGCAATAACACTGCCCTCTAAGACAAAGACAATTTTCGGGAGAGAAGGAGAGGGAGTTGTGTATTCTGGAGTTGCCATAATTCATCAGCATGATGCCTTTACCTTGCATTTCTGAATTGCAACTAATAGAAAAATCCAAAACATGAAATATGAACAATATACAAGGGGCAACCGTGCGTTATGTGTCTATAATGCTACGTGGTATTTCTAGTGACAAGAACCAACCAATAGGCCTCTGACCTTGTGGTTTATTAGATTACCATATCCCATCTATGTCATCCAAGATATGGTGACCCATTATCTAGTGTCTCTCTTTCTTTCTTTCTTTCTCTCTCTCTCTCTCTCTCTCTCTCTCTCACTCCCATATTATACAACCTACGGGTGAATGCTACATCAATTAGTTCTTCGCTGCTCTAAGCCAGCTGGCATATATAGTCAAATTAATGTAAAAGGAAATTGACCAACAATATGTTTTTGTGCTATAATATATATATATATTTTTAATGTGTTTGTGTTAATCAATAAGATTTTTACAAAGTAAATCAGCAGTTGTGTCCATTGAAGTCAAAACAAAAAAGACTCTCTATCGGGCTTAGTCTTAGGCCTGAAAGGCTCGCCTCACTGTGCGTGTGTTGGTGACTTGGTTGAAAGAAGGGTGGGATTCCCAAATTGAAGAATTTTAAAGGTCGCCAGTAACCAAGATGGTCTATCGCCCGTCATCATTTTACACCAACAGGAGTCTTTGTCGCTAAGTGAGTGAGTATAATATTGCTACAAACAGAAGCAACATGCTGATTTGCCATTTATAATGTAAATGGTGAGGGCACTACGCAGCCTCAACAAACTGTCAGCAGTCTGAATGTGCTCTTGCTTTGGAGTCCTGTTTTTGATCTTTTTCAGAGACGGCATCAGGGGCTTTCAACTTTTTTCAGTTAAAAGGGGCACTGGGCCTCAGGAGGGCCCCCAACACCGCCTCCATGTTGTTAGTCAACATTCTTATGACACACCAATATATGGTTTACATTCAGGACTTTAGATGTGTGCTTTGCAGCACGCATGTTAAAAGCAGCTTTTGCTGGAGTCCTTCAGGGTGTCCCCTCCCTTGGCCTCTTCGGTACCTCTTTACTTCCATTTATCTACATTAGCATGGCTAACAAAGAGGAATTCATAGCTTTTCAGTGAACATTTAATGTTTTAGCTCCCTGTTGGCCATAATCTGTGGCTAGTAATCCCCCGGCTCTATTTCTTTGCTTCCATGATAAAGTCTGAATCCAGGGTGCCCCAGGCTGTTGCACTGCCCTCCAAGCAAGCCCCCCGCCAACCATCATGTTCAAATGGGCACCCAGGGGCCAAGACACATTTTTAGATGGCCCTGTCCTTTTACACAGACTGTAAGTGTTTACAGGAAAGCTGCCAGTAGCGACTTTTCCCTGTGCTTCAGCACACCTGTGGAGGCAGTTTTTATTTCAGTGGCAGGACCAATTGTTTTTTCTATGCCTGAGCACACCTGAGACTTGCCAGTCTCTGTGGTGTTTTGACTGGAGAGACGTGCGCTGGGCGAAGGCTTACCGGTAAAGACAGTGGAGTGACCCCTCTCCCAATAGTGCTGCTGGCAGGGGTCAAGTCCTAAAAAAAGTGGGGGGAGGGGCACATTAACATACCATTTGAATGTGATGTCACCAGAAATTAGCCTATCAAGGTGCCCTTTGAAGAAATTGGGGGGACTGGTGAAAAATGTGGGGGGACCCCGTCCACCAGTGTGTACCCTCGACATGAGCCCTGGCTGCTGGTGAGACCCAATTGAACGCAACACCCCCAGGAGATCCAAGCCGCACAAAGGGACCATTTCGGAGGACACCAGGGTCGCCTTAGGAGACACTAAGGAGGTGTATGCTGGGCTTAGTGAGGGATCGATGCCCCGGCGTGTTTCCATACCCGTCAGGCTTCGGAAAAGACGTGCCTTATGGCCCTAATGAAATGCAACCCCCCATCACCCCAGTTCCATTGCTGATATCGTTAAATGACGAGCAGTAGAGGCATGCATCGCGGTGAGGCTTTTGCTGTGGTAAGGCCAGCAGTAAATATAATGGCTTTACTCGCAAAATAACTTTTATATACTGCTCAGATTACTATGAAATACTCCAGCTGAGACTGGTTTGGGCTACTTTTGGATACAAAAAAACCTTCATTTACAGGTGGCATTATAACAAACTCATATCCTTAGTTCAAATACTGACAAATCCTCTACCTGGGCTTGTGCTGGGAAGAACAAGGCTATTTCGCTTACTGCCTATTCTCCAGCTTTGTAGAGGCTGAGCGTGAGATAACAGATTATTACATATGTAACACTGTACCTTTTATTTAATTTTACTTATTCAAGGCCACCATTGGCTGTTGGGTCCAACTTCCTGTCTGTGTTTTAGAAATTCTGCTGCACACACCTGTGTCGGATTCGTGTAATGTAACCATGGGAAGTGTGTCGGTGACTGTTTCTGCACCACATAGATTCACCAGATGCCAAGCTACAACTGATCAAGGAACACAGCTACAGCGAATACTTAATTAAGTGTAAATTGTGAACCAATGTAGGCAAGGCCATGGTACAAGGCATCATAAAAGAAATTAAAGGATAAATGGATGCACGAATCAGCAATCCAACCCTATTCCTGCCGATCAAAGACACATAAGTGGCAACGAGGAGGACTATGACCTGTAAGCAACTGAACTGGACATGGCTATAAAGGAGAGTCAGCGTCCGAATGCGAGAGCCGAAGACCTGGAAAATCGATCAAGGAGAAACAATATGCACATGGGGGGAGTGCCCGAAAATATGGAGGAGCTGGGCTTAGACTGATTCCTGGAAAAGATACTTCATAATAAGTTACAGATATCAAATGCAAGATCATTATTGAGAAAACGTACTGTGCCCCAATATCAAAACCAGCGAAAGAGAAAACCTTAAGCATTAAATTACCATTATCAAAGCTTTTCACTTGAAAACATATGCAGGGAACAATTGTGTATTGATCTGCTTTTTGACTGATTTCTCATCTCAAGTATCGAGGTAACGGAGATAGTTCAATCCAATATTTGAACCACGGAAGGCTCTGATCACTGAATTCTCTGATTTCCCATCAATTTTCATTTCTACTACCCAAATAAATGGGATGTCTTTGACACTCCTGAAAAGGTCTGGTCTTATCCCTGTCAGAGCAAATTAGTATCATCCAATAACTTACCAAGGTAAAACATGAACACTCAAACCTACGCTTCTGTAACACTGTAATGCTTTCTTTAGAAAGTCAAGAAAATACTTCCACGTACCCTCCTCGGAAGAAGACAATCTACAAATCAAACCGTAAAACACAATGGAGAGGGAAGAGATTTAAATATGACATGGAGACACACAAACCGTCTACATGAAATCTTGTGCCTGACAGTTGAATGGGCCGAGCATAGAAGTTGATCTACTGAACCAAGCATCTGTATTGTCTTTATTTGTGTTCCTGCGTTACAATAAGCTTATCAATTAATGTAAACATATGAACTCTGATGATGCCCCATGTTCTAAAGCTTCAGAGAAGACAAAAGAGGGGGTGTATATGGTTTTAGTAGCCCCCCCACCTGAAGGTCGTTTCAGAAACCTTTGCCGTAGTGTGAGTGAATTTCCTCAGTATTCAGCTGTACCCCGGGATCTCCACTTACACGCTTGCTTCCTTTTCTGCCCTAACTAGAAAGTTGCAATGTTTATTGTTCATCTTAGCTGTTTGTTTTTACTTTTGATTCAAGAACTTGATTGCTTTATTATTTCCTTTGACTGCTTGGTAAGCAGGATAATTCAAGATGTTATATATAACATGTACAAATGGCATCCCCTCTGTTCTGTGTCAATGGAAATGCTGATCAGTGAATGGGGCAATACGTGGGATAACATGGACTGCTCATTAGAAGTATGGAACGCTTGCAATATCCATTAACTTTATTATCCTCCTAGGGCCAGTGGTGGGAAACCCGATCAAGTCAGGCAGATTACAGAATTGTCTACCAGACTGTCAGGCTATTGGTGTATATTCACCAGGGCGCATTTGGATGGCATAGAATTGGCTAAGCTGTGTAAGGGGTGGTAAGGCTTATGATTTCATTCTTGATTTCCTAGAAAGAGGGTTGAATCAATTATTATAACTAAGTGTTATAATGTAAGCTTGGCTTGGGGGTGACATCACTGGCTCTCTGAATGTGGTGATTTCAGTATGGAGTGCTCGTGTGCTGTGAGGTCACTGTGGAGTGTCAGTGTTGTTATCTGAACCAGCGTTCCAGGTGGGACAGTTGGAAGGTGCTTGCTAGGCTGAAGGGATGTGCCAGTGTTTCCTATGAACTACCTTGCCAATAAACCCATATAATCTTACCTGCTGGTTCAGGTGTGTTGTGTACTTTGCCACATTGTTACACTAAGCATCTACCCTTCACTTTCATTGATAAATGTACGGATGCAGAGAGATGATACTTGGTGGTACAGGGGACTATGTTCCAGTGGCCAATCACATTAGTGTTTATATTTGTTTTTATTTTTACAGCACTTAACACCTGAGTGCATGACAAAGGTCAAAAACGGTAAAAGAAGAGGATATGGCAGTGAATAATTTAGCAAGCAAATGCTCTTTTAAGCAAGTTTGCAAACACAGAGAGAGAAGTCAGAGTTCAAACAGAGAGAGGGAGGGCATTCCAGTACTGACAAAAAGGGACAAAGAGTGAACATGAGAAGGGGCACAGGGAGGATGAGGAACAACCAGACGAAAAAGAGACTGGGAGCGAAGGGAACGAGAAGATGCGACTTTGCAACTGACCTGTAATAAGAAAATGGCATCATAACTGCTTTGTAATCAGTTATTACGCTTTATTGTGATGTCACAACGCCTTCTGCTTGAGCCAGCACAGAGCAGAACTCCAGCTGTCACTGCACTTAAAGCCGTGACAAGCTTGTCAACTATCGTGCTTGTAAAATAGATTTCTGTGACACTTTACAGACAGTAATTGACAAGGAACTGTTTATGGTAGATTTTTCAATTTCTGCACTTCTTGAGTTTAACACGTGACCAAGAACCAGCATGTTTTTACTTATTTTAAAGCACAAACTGAAAACTTGTTTTCTTTTTAACGGTTCAAACTATTTTTCTGCAACATTTCACAAGCTGGATGTTAGCTTTTTTTTTTTAATCAGCATCTTGTACATGAATTATATGGAACAGAATATCCTTTACATTAGATTAAGCAAGAGACCCGATAGTAAAGAAGATGACAGTGTGTGGCTATGCATGATAAGGAATAAAATAGCCCGTACCTTAGGTAAAAAGGATTTGCAAGTCACCTCTGAGTTCCATAACATTACAAAGGAGCTCGGTCTTCGGCCTCCTTCCTCTCTTGGGTCACAGAACTCCTGTAGGGGGTCATTTATCCTGTATGATATGCATCCCTTGCTACCTGTAGACTGAAGTGTTGAACATTTGTTTTAAATAACTCCTAGCCCATATGACTTAAAGAAAACCACGCTTTTCACATTGAATTTGGCAAGCAGCTTTATCTCCCGTGTGCTTTTGAATGTGATGATGCGGTGTTATTTCTAAGCATAATCCTCACTTTATATATGGAAAGGGTGCACACGGTGAGTTTCCGTTAGAAGTATTATTTTGATACTTCCTTGTGTGGTTGTAAATACACAACTTGATCACAAACTGAGATGCAGTGATCTAAACATTGATCTTATGTGAAAAAAATAAATGTGTACAGCTCGGATCACCACCACAGTGGTTTTAGGGCACAACACCTGTCCGGAAAGTTGGTATATTGTGCCCTCGCCCAGGGTGAATCTGAGGAGCCTCCCTGGAATGCATGCAAAGGAAATGACATTGTATTCATATCATCTGCGCCTTACCCCACTACAGTCTCGTCGTTGCGCCGGGAGGAGTGGGCTGGAGCCCCCTCCCTTCATCCTCAGGACCTCAGGAGACCGCCAGAAGTCGTCGCGAGCCCCACGGCCCCTCCACGCTCGGAACGAGCAAAGCGGGCTAATTTTAAATTTTGCCTGCTTCTTGCATCATTATTCCTGGAAGCGGTTCCCGACCCCCCGAAAATGCCTAAATAACTTATTTGGGCCCGAACACCACTGATTTGCACAGTGGCTTCACTGGCCGCCATTGGCCACAACGTGTTCAATGGCCGCTGGCCAGGACATCCAGCAGCGTTGCCAGGAGCCCAGCAGCGCCCGCAGCCTGTGATTGGCTGCTTACACCAATCTCCCGCCCTCCAGCTCACAGAGAGGCGGCAGCCGAAGGGCAAGCTTAAGGGCCTGTCTGCGCCTGTCCGCGACCATACGCGCCGTCGGCCAGACTCCCTGCCCGATTGAAGTCCATGTAAGTACATTGCCCCCTTACTATACAGTAATTCGTTACAGATAGTGATTCAATCTCACCACCACTTCATGGAAGTAGACTTCTAACAATTGCTCTCCCCTATAACCCATATATTCCCACTCTATCACCCTCTGTGCCTTAGGGATCGAGCATCCACAGGATCAGGTGCTTTCTCCTGGCTAACCGGACCCATCCACAGCCAACGGCCACGCATCCCACTCCCACAGGTGTGCGAGAGATCTTTCACCACTACACACGAGGGTGGCCCCCCTCACCCTGGCATGGCTCCACTCTTCAAGCCCACGCTATCCGCACTCTTTGCCCAATTGGGTAAATTCGATCTTAGATGCTGATACTACTGCCACTAATTGCCCCAGAACTGTCATCAGAAGCCTAACGGTGTTACCTCAGATCCTAATGTTAATGTTGGGCCTCTGGTCATACAGGCTACACCTGATTATTGTGCTGTGCCTTATGGTCGCCTCAGACCACATTTGTTTGATTTATGTTGTGCCACATGGTCGCCTACTTACAACACCTCATGGTTTATGCCTCATGGTTGCCTATAGTTTACATCTGATTGACTTGTCTTGTGCCTCATGGTCTACAGACCACTTCTGATTGATCCGTGATGTGCCTTATGGTCGCCTACAGACCACATCTGAATGCTTTGTGTTCTGCCTACGATCGCTATTAGACCACATATGATTGCATCTTGCCACATGGTCGTCTACAGACCACACTTGATGGTATTATGCCACCTGGTCGCCTACTGACCACATTTGATTGATTTGTGTCGTGCCTTATGGTCAACTACAGACCACATTTGAGTACATTGCCACCTGGTCGCCTACTGACCACATCGGACTAATTTGTGTTCTGTTTTACGGTCGCTATTAGACCACATTTGATTGTATTTTGCCATATGGTCGCCTACAGACTACATCTGTCTGATTTGTGTTCTACCTTGCGGTCGCTTTTAGACCCACTTGCAACCCCTGCCTTCTAGCAACACCACCCTCATCATGTATTGGTGCCTATCTATTCTTATACACCTATTGTATATCTACACTAGACGCTGGACTAGTCAACCTAACCCAGATCCTAATCAAGACACTTTCACCTGCACACGTATGATAACTACCACCCTTACCTCATGGCCTAGCACCATGACACTTGCTAACCCGTATTTGGATGATCCAGCACTCTGGATACGCCACTTCGCCACTAGACCAATACCGAACCAACCTTGTACTATTGCTATTAGAAATACCAGATTGAATTCTAGAACCACCCTACCCACCTTTCCACACTCTCACTATCCAAGCATTTCTAATAGAAACACTAGATTGAACTCTAGAACCAGCCTACCTACCTTTCCATGCTCTTTCCACCCTAGCATCTTAACCAGCAATACTAGATTAAGAGCCTGCAGCATGAAACCCTTGCATATTGACCACAACCTTGCTAAACTAACCACTGACTCAGACAAGTTAGCCCATACCCATTCACATGACCTGCCTACACCACCGGAAAAATCTCCCCAAAAAGACAAACCTATCAAAGCAGCCTTGGTGAATGCCAGGTCTCTTCCTGCCCATGCTCTCGACATCGCTGACTTTATATCTCACGAAAAGCTTGATCTCCTTGCAGTCACGGAAACCTGGCTTAATGCTGCTTCCGGTCCATCGCTGGCCCTTGCTATACCTAAGGATTATGCTATTATCAGATGCGACAGAAATACCTCTCAAACGAAGGGAGGAGGACTTGCCCTCATATTCAGAAATACATTTGATATTAAAGTCATCCAGGACTCTCAAATCCCTTCTGCTGAATCCTTGTCTATCAAGCTACACTTATCACCTAACCACACGGCAACTATGCACCTCATTTACCATCCACCAGGACCCATCTCCTCTTTCATTGAGGATATCGCATCACTCATAACCACAGATACCAAACCCAACTCGCAAACCATCTTACTTGGGGACTTTAATCTTGGTTTTAACGACCCTATGGACACTAACGCCCATGACCTAGCCAACACCTTATCTGACTTGGGTCACACGCACATTATTCACGAGCCCACTCATCTCAAAGGATGAACCCTGGACTGGCTCACTCACTTCAATTGTCCTATTGACCTTCTATCCAATGACCCATGTATTTGGTCGGATCATCACAAATTGACCTTTTCTATCAAAGCCAACACACCTCACCTGGCGCCTATCATCGCCCCAGCCACCAGCACAAGAAATAAGAAAGATATTACACCTGACAAACTCTTACCCATACTACTCCCCATCCTGAACAATATCGACTCTGATGCTGACCCCACAGTCTCAGTGGATATCTACAACCAGGCTATACTCCAAGCACTGAACACCATTGCCCCACTCAAATTGAGGAAACCCAAACCACAGCGTCACCTTAACACCTGGTTCATGCCGCAGTTAAGAGAATTACACAAAAGAGAATCGCAGAAGCACACTGGAAAAAACATCCCACAGCATCCAATACAACGGAGCTAACCCTAGCCTCCTCCAGCTACAAAGAAGCCATCTTTCTTGCTAAAAAAGACACCTATAACAAAAGGATTACACAAGCGGAATCCAACACAAAGGAACTCTTTAAGATTCTGAAAGAACTAGAATCCCCCATTGCCCCATAGACAAATGTATTACAGATGCACTATGGTGTAGTAATATTCAGACAGCTCTACTAGATAAAATAGCTTGCCTACAATCTAAAATCAATGCAAAAAAATCCCTACTACTAGCTGACCCTGACTACAAACAATTACCTAACAAATCACCTACCTTTAAGTCAACCTTTAAACCTTTTAGTTTCCCTCCCCTCTCAAACTGGGAAGTAGAAAACATCATTAAGAAACTTAAACCTTCAAATTGCCAAGGTGATGCCTGCCCTGCCCCGATCATCAAAGCTGCTGCGCATGAATTGGCACCATTCATAACCAACCTCATCAATGCCTCCTTTAAAACTGGAGTAGTACCTGATAACCTAAAAGATGCGTGGGTCATCCCACTGCTTAAAAAACCTACTCTCGATCCAGTCAACCCGGCTAACTACAGGCCAATAACAACTGTTCCTTTCTTATTAAAAATACTGGACAGAGCAGCCTATTTACAAATTCAGGTTTACTTAGAATCAAACAACCTTCTAGGACTTAGACAATCAGGTTTTAGACCGAGACACGGCACAGAAACTGCATTAATAGATCTCACTATCCAGATCCAAATCCTGAAAGACAACAGCAAACTTGCACTCCTATTATTGCTTGACTTGTCAGCAGCGTTTGACCTGGTCAACCACCAAACACTCTGTCACCACTTGAAAACTGCGGCACACTTTTCAGACGCAGCCACGGACTGGATTAGCTCCTTCCTGGCGAACAGAAATATGAGGGTCTTCTCTCCCACTGATTCTGCTGAACCCTCACCAGTACCCTGTGGAGTCCCGCAAGGCTGTGCGTGTCGCCAACACTTTATAATGTATTTACAAAGCCCCTCTTTGATATCCTTGACTATCTGGGTATCACGTATACCAATTACGCGGATGACACCCAGATACTCATTCCTATCTCGGGCACCTATGAATCAGACAGCAAAACCCTTAATGAAATGTATTCAGTAATCCAAGCATGGATGGCACATCATGGACTTTGTCTCAATGACGAAAAAACTGAGTTGATCATCCTTGGCACTCACGCCAAACTCAAAAATCTTAATCCCGCATTCAATTCCTTCACCATAGATGGCAACATTATCCCTGTGTCAAATAACACAAAAACCCTTGGTATCTACATCGATGCCACCTTATCCTTCTCAAAACAAACTAATGCAGTAGCATCATCAGCCGCTTACACCTGTAAGCTGATCACTGCATGTAGGCCGTTCATCTCCTCACCCAATTGCATTACTCTTGCCAGAGCACTAGTCCTATCCAAGATAGACTATTGTAACGCCCTGTATTTAGGCACCAGCCACAAAAACATCAACAAACTGCAAGTCATTCAAAATAATGCTATCAGGGCTGCCCTCAACATCCCCAAAAGGGTGCACATTTCTGAGACCAGACGCAAACTACGCTGGCTCCCAGTCAAGCATAGAATATCTCTTAAAACTTTGGCCCTTACACACAAAGCCAGGGCCAACCTTGCACCAGCCTACCTCACCAACCAACTTACACCGCACACTTCTTCAAGACCACTTAGAGCAGCACAAGCTAACACTATGTCCATACCGAGATTTAAACTTCATAACTTGGGTGGTGCTAGCTGTCCTGTACAAGCCTCTAAATTATGGAACACTATCCCTGCGCCTCTGCGAGCAGAACCGTCATTTAACTTATTTAAACACAACACGAAGTGTTGGCTTCACAATATGGACTCCATGACAGCCTAACTGCCTGACCTCAGTATGATTGACTGCCACTAGCACAATTTTGTAATTAATGTATTTATACTAGACCATGTATGTATGCACTCCCATTACCAAGTTTGTACTTACCTGTAACTGTATTGTAACGTAACCTTTTTTGACTGCTTTCAATTGTAACTGTAACCAGATCTAATTTATGCGCCCGTATGCCCCTGGGCCGGGCTGCGCTTTACAAATAAAATAAATACAAATACAAATCAACATGATGAATTCAAAATATAAAACATAACAAGCTTAGAGTGTATGTGCTCCTAAGGTTCTACGTTTCTTAATATCTGCTTTAAGGAGCTGGTAAAATGGCTCAGTGAGTTAATCTCTTTGCTCATAACTCGAAGCACAATGAACGACTTAGCCCTCCATCCTGCTGAGCGCTATAAAATGAGTAGCTTTAATAGCATCCGCTGTTACAGCTCTTAGAAGTGGAGGACTACCTAAGCGCTATATCAAAACGCGATTTCTTTCAAAACAGATGATTGCATGGTGGATACAGAAATACGTTTCCCTTTTGTATATCCTGTGGATTAAATGTTCACACATGCATATGTTCCTCTTACATGCCTGGGGATAGCTCACAAGTTAAGCGCTCACCTCTCGCATGGGTCTAACCTGCACGTTGCAAGTCCTTTATCCTTTCCGAAACGTATGAACTTTGCACCATCAAATTGGGTAGCAATAACATTTAGTTTTGCAGTGCTTAGAACTGGACTGGATCTGCCACGAAGCGCTATATGTGACACATAATACTGTTATTATACAGCTGCATACGGATATTTGTCTCAGACATTCAGCCCGTGGCAGGCGGGCAGAGCAGTAAGTAGGCAGACTGATGTCTGCACAATGTTTACGTGCATTGTGTATACTGACACAAAAACAAACACCCAATTTTACATTTACGTGTTGTATACTACATACATTTGTCAAACTAAGACTGTAAGTGTGATCCAATACAACTACAAAGCACATGTGAGATCATGTAAACGTACATTTAAAAACTAAAGAGGCAACATTGAAAACTCAAACATTCCCACTGGTGTGAAACACTTGGCATATTTCATTGTGATATATTAGCGATGAGTCCACTAGCACAACATTACGTGTGATGAGTGTGCATCACAGCTTTCTGATAATATATAATGGGGCAGTATTTGATGTATGTTCCATTACCTTTACATATCACTTAGAACACCACAATCAGTAAAATGAGAGAACATGCACCATGCTGGTCTTGGAAAGAAGACCACGCAGAGCAACAGAGGTTCGAACAGATCCGCGCTTAGAAACCAAACTCGGGTATTACGAGTGTTATTAAAAAAAACAAATAAATAAATGAGTATTGATATACAACAAAAGAGCCAAAGACTGGCTGAAGCCATTATATTTCAGGGAGAGGACGGATCATCTCCCGGGTGTGTTCTCCTGTTCATACACCCCTGATAGACTTATGCATGGAGTTAATTCAGGTATATGGTTTCATGGACACACATGAAAAGCGTCCTGCAAAATGATATTGAAAGGTTGGTCACCCCGGTGATGTCTCTGTGGTACGCACCCTCGCCCCCCAAAAAATGGAAAAGGGTTCTTTTTTGAAGTGTAAACAAGGAGGTCTGGCTCCCTGAACACCTAAGAAAAGGGTTTATTATTTTGCATACTGCAGGTTGGCACTAACCAGGGCTTTGAAGTACAGTGATGGTAAAAGCCATGGCTGGGGATACATAGGCCCCCAGACCATTCCCCAAGTCTTTTTCTTTGATGTCTTATTTTTGATTATTGGGTTGGGTTAGACACAAGTGTGAAATGGAGAGTGCTAATGGCCCCAGCTCACTGGGAAAGAGCCACCAGCAGCATTCCAAAGCCCCTCATTCTGTGTAATCCGCACAGCAAATGCCCGCATCACACACGCCTGAAAAGGTGTAATGCATGCATACTTTCAAATTCTATTTAGAAGATATTTGTGTGAAACAATTCTGTGATGTGAAGACAAGTAGGGTAATACACAGAGATGTCTGGCTGTCTTGTGTAGGGAACTACACGGGTGCTAATGGCGATATGAATCTTCGTGGTGGGCCGACCCTGTTGGTAATAGCACCGCTGCTGCGTTAAGGGACCCGAGCAACGATCGGGTCCTTAACTTGTGCAGCAGGCTATTACCGACAGGGTCGGCCCGCTGCCTCAGTTAATATCGCCTCAATATAACCCAACCGAAGTTGGTACTCATTTATTGACCTCAGAAGGATGAAAGGCTGAGTTGGCCTGGCCGGATTTGGAGCACTAGTGAACTATGTAGCCAGTTTCCCCTTGCCCAGTTAGTGGCATGGCCTGTTGACATCATGCCCAGAATCAGATATTAACATGTATTGCATGGTCAGTTACAGGGATGGCCAGCTTCCACAATAGCAACTATGGTCAACTCGGGAGGATAGCTCATCAGCAACGTGCTCGCCTTGGAAACACAATGATAGGGAGCAGCACAGGTTCGATCCCCGGGTCCGCGCTTAGAAACCTCTGGGTATTAAGCGTGTTATAAATAACCCATCATATCATCACTCCCACATGCAGCCCCCAGGAGCACGCATGGCCAATTCTCATGTCCCAGCAGCATCTTTGGAGACGTTTCACAAGCACATTAACCGACATGAAAAGCGATCATGGATAGACTGTCATGCCAAGCAACAGACGTGGACATTATGTGTTCTCCTTAGCTGCTGGCATGTTCAGTCTCTACAATCCCAGTGGCAGACACGATCGATGATGCCATCAGCAGCAATGGGTATTCGCTGCTCCCAGCTGCCTGGTAACAGGAGCGGCTAGTGTCAACATGCTCGGTGACAGAGATGGCCTCATCCACATGCCCAGTACCAGGCAGTGTCAGCTTCCACATGCCCAGCCCTACCCTGAGGCCTAGCAACCCTTACCAGCCACTGCAAGTGGCACCGCCAGGATGGCTGTGCTGTGTTTTCGATCCGTCTGCATTGGAGCAGCTCCAGCCCCTGGTATGAGCTACTGTTCACAGCCTGGCTGCTTGCTGGTCTGCAGATTGTGCTGGAGAAGAGTTCAGTCCTTTGCTGCCTGGGAAGATTCTTCAGGCATCTGCAGGCCCCACGGGTGGCTGAAGAAGCACGTGTGTATAGGCGCGTTATAAATGCCATATCATATCACAGATCATGCGTGCCTCACTGTAACGAGATGCTTGTCAAAAGTGATGTTTCCGGGCCCTGCCAGGCCATATAGATGGCGAAGTGAGACAGCCCTTGTGTTATATTATGAAGCTTTTAAACTATGGCATTAAGCAGCTGTTGCAAAGGCTGGAATGGGTGGTAACGTCCCAGTGGTCTGAGTTAAAGGCCTGAGGAAAGCGGGAGTGTTTAATGAGGGCCCCGGGACGTTACCACCCGTTCCAGCATTTGGAATGGGTGCTCAATGCCATTAGCACCCATCCCATGGGCTCGGGCGTGGCTAATTTAAAGCATTTTTGTCGCAGCGTCCCGTTCACAGAACGAAAAGAAAGGGAAGACGGGCTCCTTACTGAGTCCTTCTTCTCTTTCCATGGTGGGCTCACAAAGAGGAAGTGGCAGCAGTGCCACTGCTGCAATGAGGTAAGTGGGGAGGGGGATTATTTAAAAAAGGGGTCCAGGTGTGGGGGGCTGATGGTGGGAGGGGGAAGCGGCCATCAGGTGTCTTGGAATGCGGGACAAGATCGGGAGATTCAGTCCGTGTTCCTAGCCCCCCAATTATCTGGCTCCCCTACCAAGGGTGCTAATGTGCCAAACCACCATCATAGTTGTCTCATAGCACCTCTGCTTGTCCAGAGGATGCTGCACTCCGCTCCCACCAGCCCGTAGTCTGAGGAAGAAAAGGACGAGTAGGGAAAGGATAAGAGTGTGGGAAAGAACAATAGCTGCCACAGATGACAAGAGGGAAGGCTGAAGCGGGGAAAGAATGTTTTGTGATTTCATGGGAACAGGTTAGACAATGGTTCAAGAAATTAACCCTACATCTGACAAGTCGGAGCTGCAGCACAGGTGCTCCTAAGCAGTGAAGAAGCTGCGTGGCCAGGCATTATAGCATAGAAAGGGGGCCCCAGGCAGGGCAAGACTTCCTGCACTGCCTCTACTGTGGGCCTGGGGTGCCTATCACATTCCTGGAGACCAGTCTCCGGGGGGGGGGGGCGCCCAACCCGCTGGTGGCACTCTCAGTTTAAAGTTGGACCCATGCTCATCCCCATTTTTATAAAAACACCCCTTTTCCTCGTTTTCAACATTTATTTAAAACACCCCTTATTGCCAAAATCAATGAGTCCGTAAACAATTACAACACCCAGATGCTTGAAAACTTCTTACCTGCACAAGACAGCCAGACATTACACGGGTGCTAATGGTTTTAAAAATAAATCTCTTTGCAGCATGGTCCGACGTTGCGCAGTGCTGTCCTCCCTGAAGTCCGTTTTCAATGTTGATGACTGACATCATCATCATTGAAAAATGCACTTTGTGGATGACAGCACAGCGTGGCACCGCGCCGCGCAGCAAAGGTGTTAGGCAGAAACCTGTGCAGTTCCCTCTGGGACCACTGCAAAAGGTTTAAGACTGCAGGTGTTTGGCAGTAAACCCACTTGGTAGCAGTCTGTACCACACAGATTCACTTGGTAGCTGTGGCTGAGCAGTCAGACTTCCCTCAAGAAGAGTTAGGCAGTATACAGAGTATTCACAATAGGTCACAAGAACAAGTAAACACTGACCAGAGCTTGGTGTAAAAGAGATATCATTATTTATTTAAAACCACATCTAGAAAAACACACAGGCACTAATAGTAAGCAATTCAAAAACACGGTCACTAAAAGATATACACTCCCTTAAAAGAATATTAGACAAGTCTTAAGTAAAGCCCCACTTATTTTCAGACAGCGGTGAGCGCTTAACGCAGATGGCACTCTAATAATTCGTTTAAAAAGGGAGAGAAAAGCAGAGTATAAATTGAAACAGATCCCAACACTTTTTTTAAGAACACAACAAGAGAGGAAGGCAAAGTAAAACCGTGAGTTTAGAGTTCAGTAGGCCGGATCCACTTTAAGAGGATCAGAACGAAATGTGTCCAAGGTCACACGGTTGAAGTGCACAAGAGTCTTGCAAAGGTTCAAAAAGAGTTGGACCAAAAGAAAGGGACCAGTTAGAGGGTCAAGGCGGCTAGCCCAGTCCAGAAGGTTAAGGGGTTATTATTACCTTGTAGCAATCTTTAGAAAGGGAGGCCTGGTGGACACAGTACCTTAAAGTGGTGAGAATACTCCAGCGGGGGCAGTTGTTCCTGGCAGCAGATGCAAGTTGGTGCCTCGTCCGGGGGAAGAGAGGATCTCGTCGGGGAGGAAGACAGGAGTCCGTTGCACTTCCAGGGAAGAAACCAGCCGCAGAGTTCTCAGGTAAAAGGAGCGGTCCTTTTATTCGCGGTCCAGTGGTAAGTGGCTATCCGGTTGCCGGGGTGCTTGGCACGGGCAATTCGACCACAAGACGTTCTGGGGTGCGAAAAGAAGAAGGTAAACTGGTTGTGCCCACTAGTCAGGGGAAGAAGCCTCTCCAGTCGGGAGATCTTCTCTGTCGTCGGGAAGTGGTGAGTCGGTTCCGCAGGGCTCCACCAGTGGTGTCGTCGTGGTAGGTCGGCTCAGCTTCTCCCCCGTCGGATTCTCAGGTCCTGTGGTGACTTCTGAAGTTCCAGTCCCCAAAGCCCTGCTTTTATGCAGCTCACCCCCATTCACTCAGCCTAGCTGTCAATCAAACATGCTAAGTGGTGAGCCGGCCGGCTCACCACTTGGGCCAATCACACAAGAGTGCGACTTGAGTTACCAAGGTAACTCAGTCCAGGGTGCCTAAACCCCCTCCCACACCCCCTGTGGTACCCAGACAGAGTGGCACCACTTTTGGAGGCTTCTGTGGAGAAGCCCGCCAAAAAGTGGAACAAAGGGCTCGACTTGGGTTGGAGTCACAGAAGAGAACACAAACGCCATTTTAGAATCGAGTCCTGGCAAAAAATACCAACCGGCGAATTAATATTAAATAAATAAACCAGCGGTATGTTCGAGGCTATGAGAATTAAATAATTAAAGTTGGTAGCCTCGAACAATGGGAAAATCCCATAGGGATATATTCGCGGTCGAATATAAAAAGTAGTTTCCACTGCCACCAGCCAAAACTCGATCAGGGGGGACCGAGACATGCCCCCTCGACTAACAGAGCCCTGGGCAATCAAATTGCTCTGACCAGTACGTCCACAATATGATGGTTTGTACTGGTTTCTGTTCATAATTTGGGACTAGCAAAGTCAATGGTGACTTTACATGCCCTGAAAGACAGTAGTCAGTCCCAGGGTATGGAGTCTATGGTGGGGTGTCACTATGGCACCCCTGAGTTACTGCACGGGTGGTGCTGTGTAACACACATAGTAAAAACACATGAGACCCTATGGAGTAAAGGACCCCATAGCCCACAAAAAACACATTACCAGTCAAAGGAACACCATAAATCATGTCCAAGAGTGGGAGAAAAAGAGTCTCACTCTTGGCAGGAGTAAAAAACAAACTCCAGAAATCCAGCAACGCTGCTGGGGGACTCACTAGGTTAGGAAATTCAGCCTAAAGAGAGAATTCTCCCTAACAGTAGGTAAGTTTCGTTTTTGAACAAACACACTCTTAGCACCCGCGTAGCAAACTAAACGGGTGCTAAGAGGTGAGGAGGTTGTGGAAGCGGGGAAGGGAAGGGAAATGGGTGCTGGCTAGCCATGCTGCTTGGAAGGATAGCTTGTACCATACAGTACACCCCCTGTTCCGAGCATCCTGATTGGCCAGCGCCCCCTCCTAGGCTGCTAATGTACGTTGGCGAAAGCACTATACAAATAACTCATTTACCCAGCATATGAGAATGACCACTGACCACACGTTGCTGACCACGCAGGAACTGGGCATTTCCGTTACGCGTGTGTGGCCTGAGGCTTTTGGTGGAGGCAGCATAACTGTTCACCATTTAGGCAGCTATTAATGACCCATCTCTAAATATGCCCAGTGATTGATGCACGGAAATGCACAGAGCACTGTTTGCTTGACTGATGGCCAGTGCATTGGTCCAAGTGCTGCAGTGATGTGGTCAAGTCAGAAACATCACAGGTGTCACCCACCCCTTTGTGTATTAGTTGTAAAGGTGTTTTTTGTCAGGGAATTAAGGGGCACCACACAAGTTGCACCAAAGATGTAGTGAGTGGTCATATCTTCCAGTTGGAAGTGTGTTAGAACACTGGTACTGTCTGTTAAGCGACACGTGTTTCGGCCTTTGGCCTTCTTCAAAGCCGGACAAATACCAATCACTAAGTAATGAAAATTCTCTTCACAATTTATTCAGACTTCAATAGTTGGGTATAATCCCTGTGCCCATTTCCTGTTCTCAGGCCCGCACAAAGACTGTTGCAATAGTGTAGCTGTGTAACTACTGGGGCGCTCATCATGTCCACCTTATGTGAGAGATCTAGTGGGAATACCAGATGTGTGTGGGGGCGGGGTGCTCCCACCTGCAACAAAGAGTTTGGGAAGTGGCCATACATCTACTGCGCAACTGCGAATATATGTCATTTGGCATGATGGCAACTGGGAATATGAATACATGGGCAAGATGGCAACTGATCATTTATAACCGGGCATGATGTTAATTGACCATTACAATTGGTAAGTGAGTAAACATTTTTCCAACCTAGCATTGAATACATGTTGCCTGGTCATACATGTGGCAACTGGCCACGCATGCCACTGAGCATGAGGAGCTGAGAATATATATAACTGAACATGTGGGAACTGGCTTTGATTGCAATGTGGTAGTAGCTGCCAATTATTATGTAAAACCCACAAGGCCTTTGCTTGCCATGTGGACATTGGCAATATGTCCCTCACACTGCATTGTGCATTTGGGCGGCCACACTGTGGAAAGTGGAGCACTCTGTGCACGATGCAAATTTATGGAATGTTGACACATCTACGCATGACCCCAACATGGTGGAAATGGGGACGATACTGTGAGTAATGGCGAACGTGCATTCCTAGGCATTGTGGGAAATGGGGACAGGTGCACATTTCTTTAGCATTGTGTGAAGGGGGCAAATATATGTTTTACTGTAGCATTGTTCCAGATTGACCAATGCACCTCTGCATTTGGCAATATGGAAGCCAGGCAAGTATTGTAATGACTATGACACTATGGAGGGGGAGGGAGCATGCATCATGTGTTGGGGATTGGGGCTGGAAGGTGCAGTAGGTTTCTGCTGCCTGAGGTCATTAATATCATGGGATTGGTAATGATGGGCTGCCATGTGGGCCGGTTACATTGTACTGATGTTCCGGGGCTACTGTCTGTTGATGTGTGTGCTTTGTAGTTCTGATGGGTGCACGGCGTAGGTCTGGGTGTTTTATGAACTATGTGTAGGCACTGCTGGGCGTCGGCCCTGTTTTCCGGGGTCACGTGATCACTAACACTGACTAGGCAGCAGCAGATACTGATGGGCATCAGTGTCTGATAGAAGCAGTGGCTAGACGCCCCACTGTAGACAACTGTTTCTGCAATGCACCAATTACACACATATCTTTTTTATCATTAAACTCCTTCAAATTATCTTAAAAACCCCACCTAGATTTCTTTCATGTTTCTGGTCCAATGTTCTCACAAATTCCCAGCATATGCCAGAGGGGCAAGTGATCTTTTGAAACCAGTTTTACTAATTTTCTAATGTATGTTACTGTCAAAATGTGTGTTTACAATTTGACATTTGGCACTAGGTTCCCCAGGAAGTGCGGGGGGGTAAAGATCCCACTACACAGTAAAGTTCTATTTAAATTCTACTGATCGAGTTACTGCCACAAAGCAGTGGCGGCTGGTGAGGTTTTGAATTGGCGGGGTCTAAATGTTGGCGCCGAATATGCGCGAACAGCCGAGCACAGTGAGGGGGCCCGAACCAATCAAGTGGGGTTCAGTGCGGGGGGCAAGGGGATCGTACCCTGAGAACATTTTTAAAATAATGTGTTAAAATGGTGCATTTTACAGCACTTTCTGTGAAAAACAGGGTAAAAAACCCACACTGTTTGCAATTGGTTTTGTATCGTAGCACATGAACAAACCCAATATATGCAAGTCACCAACCATGCACAGGACAATTTTCCAGCACATTTTTATGATGCATTTGCCCACAACATATGCCAGAATATAAAGCCTTGTCATGCTGGATGTTCCCATACATGTCCCTGCAAGCTGCACCAATATATACCAGTGTTACCATTTAGGGACTCCCAGCCAGCGGAAAACGCCACACCACAGAAAGCATATCCAGACTGGCAACACCAACAAAGGCCAGTGCACCACATAATCACATTTATTTATTTGCATTTTTAAAATGCTCACTCAGCCCGCGGGCATTGAGGCGCTGTTACAGGAATATGTCTTAGTTGCATATTTATAATGCACTTAATACCCAGAAGTTTACTAAGCGCGTAACCGGGGATCAAACCTGTGTTGCTTCGTGTTGTCTTGTATCCAAGGTGAGCACGTTGCCGCTGAGCTGTCCTCCTGGGACTTATGCTTGCTTTTACCCTTTATACGCAGTTTAAAAATGCCATAACACATTAAGAACATATGGCCAGACTGGAGCCACACAGTTAAACCAGCTTAGCCAAGTAATAACATCCATCGTGTTTGCTTTAACCCTAATGGCCCGTAATAAATTTCATGCCACAGTAAGAACGCAAATGCAGACTGGCACCACTAATGTAGGTCCGTCTAGCCATGTAATAAAATGCATCATGTTTTACAACTGATGCCAAGAAAAAGTGCAAGGTCACAGAAAGAAAGTATATGGGGACTAACACCACTAATGTAAGCCAGTCTAACCAAATAATACCACCTTTCCCGTTTGCTTTATCCTTGATGCAAAGTACATTTTACTGTGCATCAAGGTTAATGAAAACATGATAAGGGTTTTTATGTAGCTTAACTGGCCTACATTCAAAGTATCTTTACTGTGCATTACGGGTAAAGGAAAAAGAATGCCATGCCTCTGGGCTGCTGCACGGCAGGGCCCACCCCTAAATTAAGCACATATACAACACAGCCAACAGGGCATTCATACATCATTCAAACACAAACAACCCCTTGCATGCAAGCATGCATACAGACACACCAACATACAAGCATACTGTGTGCCCTTAGTACTGCTGTTAGGTCTGTAAGTTGAAAGTTAGTTGTGTTTTAAATCTCGCTACTGTTCTGTGCCACTACCCTGTATCTTATCTCAGGGAGAGTGCTTTAGATGTGTACTTCTGAATTTGGCCGTGCTTTGAATTGAGCTACTGTTCTGTGACACTACCCTGCATCTCTTCCCACCGGATACTGCTGTAGGTGTGTACTTTGGAATTTAACTGTGTTTTAAATCTAGCTACTGTTCTGTGCCACTACCCTGCATCTTTTCCCATCGGGATAGTGCTGTAGGTGGGTACTTTCGAATTTAGATATATGTTTTAGTCTAGCTACTGTTCTGGAGTTCGGTGCCACTACTGTGTAATCTCGAATCTACCTAGTAGGTGTGTAACTTTGAATCAAATGACTGCTTGATGCCAACACCTTGCTTTTTCTCCCCAGAAACTTGGCGCTGATCCTCTCAGATAGGTATTCTGCATCCCATGTGATACTACACAGTACACCTCATAAAAGATCCTCCTGTACTCTCACACAGCTAGCACAGACATCGCATTTGACTATGGCCGCCTATGGGCCCCTTGCTAACCCTGCGCCCCCCACCCTCAAAGCTGGTGCACCAGAAACCAGCCACCTCCTCTCCCAGCCCCCACCCCTCCTCTCCTCACCTCCGCTCCGCCCTCTTTCAGGCACCTCACAGAAAACACATCCCCCCAGTCTTCCCAGGCCAACCGTGCCCCACCTCCAACACAGGCCTCCCTCCAGACCCTGCCAGTCCACCCACATCCCACATGCCCCCCAGTCCCTTCCCCCAGACCTACTTTCCCCCCCTTAGACCTCCTCCCCAGCAATGTCCCACCCTTTGCATCCCTAAACATGGCCCGGGCTACCCTAGCAATAACCCCTCAATCCTCTACCCGCCAACCCGCTCACGTACACAACACTGGCATCCCAGAATCCCTTAAAACACAGACACTGCATTACCCGGGCCCTTTCATCTCTACACACCTCACCCTATCTCCTCCCCAGACCCATGACATCACCCCTCACTAACACCCTTACGGGGCTCCTCCATTACACTCAACCCAGTGAAATGTCTCTTCAGCCTATCTTATAACACTCTGGGCACTGGCACCAGACACTCCATGCCCTACCCCCGCCCCCGGAAGTGAGCACCCTGATCCTGTATCTGACCATAGAAGATTCCCCCTCTAACCTCTCCCTTACTACACTTATCCCTCTCAACCACCCCATTCCCTGCCATTTCCCCTTCCCTTCCACCTCCCCATCCCAGCTTCCACACCCCGTTTCACACCTCAAAACAGTGACTCCTACCCTCAAACCCCTCAAAACCCTAACCCGCATACTGGTATGCAGATGGGGGACTGACCCTTCACCTCAGAATAGAACTGTGCATGCCTTGAGCAGATCAAAGCATACAGGGCAGAAATGTAAAAAATCCTTCTACTGGAACAGAATCTCCAACCCCCGTAACATCAAAGGGGAACTCCACGTGATCATCTCAGAGTTCAAGGCCCTTCTTTACACATCCTCCCCCCACCTCCACACCCAAGCACCCTGCGACGCTTTCTCTGACCACTTTCACAACATAGCCATGGAACGAAAGCATACCATCGGCTCTAAACTAGCAGCGCTCGCGCACGTCTCCCTTGCACCCACGTCCGGGCTCACAGACCCACCCACAACCCCCCTGCTCTTCTCTACCTTCTCTCCCATCTCCCATCCCAAATTCCTTAACCTACTGACCAGCAGCCGTCCCTCATGATCTCCTAGCGATCCCTGCCCTCATCATTAACACATCCCTCACTTTTTGCATGTTCCCATTAGTTTTCAAGATATCAAACCCCTGCTAAAAATAAACATCCCTTGACCCCTTTCTGCAGGCCAACTACAGACCTATCTCTAACAATCATTTCATAGCCTAACTAATTGACTGAATAGCCTACTCCCAGCTATGCCTTTTCTCTGAATCCAACCTCCTCCTCGACCACACCCAGTCCGGCTTCAGACTCTGACGAAGAACTCAATCATGCCTAGTCTCCATCTGGGATGATCTTGAAAGAGCCTCAGACTCGGAAGGCTGTGCCGCACTTATCCTTCTTGATATCTCCGTGGCCTTTGACATGATTGACCATTGCACCCTCACGGATAGACTCCACTCACTCGGCATCTCAACTAAGAAAACTGTAACAAGTCCAAAACACTGCAGCCAGGCTCCTCCTGGCCCTAAGCCCTAGAGAGCACATCAAACTTACCCTGTGTGTCCTGCACTGGCTCCCTGTCCGGTGACGTTTCACCTTCAAGGCTATTTGCATCACCCACAACATAGGCACAGAATATCTACAACACAAGTTCACCCCTACAGACCCAATGGAAACCTAAGATCAGGCACAGCTCTCCTCCTTTTCATCCCTTCTGCCAAATCGACCACAATTGGGGGATCCATCTTTTCTGTCCAATCACCCACAATATGGAACTTTGTCCTTTTTAGCATCCGCTGCATCGAGGATCCCCTCACCTTCCTGAAGGCACTCAAGACCTGACTCTTCCCCCTCCATCTTCACTGAGGTAATCCGCCTCTCAGGAAAATGCATCCCCAGGCAGGTAGGCGGGGGCATCAAGGAGTTATGTTATGTTATCAAAACTTCTAGAGCGCACTATCACCCAAGGGTATTTTGGCGCAAGGACAACCCAAGCAAGGTGCATAGTTGTGGCCTAAATTAGAAAAGACTTCAGGGAGCGTCTAAACACTAGAGGTTGTGGACAAACCTCAATGGGAGGGGCAAGGCATTCCAGGGTTTGGCCGCCGCCACAGAAAACGCCTGACCACCAACCCTAGCTAGCCTAGTGATGGGGACTAACAGAATACCAGCAGAACATGAACTGAGTTCACGACGAGAGAAATAGCATTCACATTTCTCCTGAAGATAACTGGCTCCTTGGCCATGAAGAGCACGGTGGACCAAGCAAAGAGACTTAAAGTCAATTCATCTGGCCACTGGTAGCCAATGTAGAGTGCAGAGAATTGGAGTGGTATGCGCTCCAAAGGGATCGCTCACAGCTACTCGAGATTCTGCAACAGCTGCAATCGATATACCAAGGTCTTAGGTTGGGCTAAATATAGTGCATTGCAGTAGTCAATCCTACTCTGAATGAATGCAGCCACAACCGTTGAGCGAAGATGAGGAGGTATCAGGGGAAGCATCTCCCGCAGAACCCTCGGCTGAAAGTGTCCTACCCTACAAACCTCCGTAACCTGAGCAGCCATTGTAAGAGTGGAGGATAATGCCAATCCAAGATTTTTAACCACCATCACTGGGACAGGAAGACACCCAAGTGTAGGTGGCCAGAAGGAAGTAACCCATAAAGAAGCAATGGGAGGAGCACCCACCACCAACACCTCCATCTTGTCTCTGTTAAGCTTCAGCCAGTTGTGGCTCATCCAAACCCCAACAGCCGCCCGGCATTGGCACAGGCATGCTGACACCTCAACCTGGTCATGATCGAGATGGACCAAGATCTGGGTGTTGTCAGAAAACGAGTAGCACCGGAGGCCGAAGGAGCAGATGAGACACACAAGAGGCTGAATATAGATATTAAACAGCAGAGTGGACAACACAAGGCCCTGGGAAAAACCACAAGAAAGTGAACAGGAACCCGAGGAAAACTTAGGAACGGAAAGTGTTTGGGCCATGTCAGCCAGAAAAGAAGTGAACCCGGCCAGTACAGGGCTGGAGAGATCGGCATCGACCAGGCAGGACACCAGGGTGGGGTGGTCGACGGTGTCAAATGCCGCTGAAAGATTTAATCAAATCAGGATGCCAAGCCCACCCCTGTCAACCATACTGGCCATGTCGTCCATAACTGACACTAGCACACTCTCGGTGCCCCTGCCAGGACAGAATCCTGACTGACAGGGATAAATAAAATGGAAGTTTCAAGAAAAGAAGAAAGAAGAGGGGAGACCAGTGAATCTAGCAACTTCACAAAGAAGGGCAGAAGAGAGATAGGTCAGAAACTAGCCAGAGGTGAGGGGTCCACAGAAGATTTTTGTTGTTAAAGAAATGACGGTGGCCTGTTTCAGCTCACTAGGAATGTAGCCAGACTGAAAGGACACATTAATGGCCTGAGTAATCCAAGACATAAAACTGGAGGAGACGTCCTTCAGAGCCGAGAGCGGATCAGGGTCAGAGGAGGCTGCAGACTTAAGGCGACCAACCACGTTACTCAGCTCTTCCTCAGAGAAACACGGAAAAGTGGAACACTTAGAATGAGAATCAGTCCCAACAACAGTGGGAACAGGGGCTGCTAATGCGGTGGACTGAGTGGCCGAACAGATGTCTGACCGAATGCTCTCGATCTTAGTAGCAAAGAACCTGGATTTGGAGTTACAAAGTTCCTGGGCTGCAATAACTGAGGTGGTAATATTAGACCCAGAAGACAGCGGTTTTACCACAGAGAATAATTCTCTAGATTGATTCAGGGCTTTGTCAATTTTCGGGGCTAAGAACGCCCGTTTGGCCTCCACAATAGTAGCATGATAATGACCAGCACACCGTCTATAGGCTGATCTTTCTACAGTCCTATAGGAGTGGCGCCACTTCCGCTCACTCTGTGAGAGATGAGTAGGAGACTCCAAGAAAGTACTGAGCATGCAAGAATTCCCATAGTCCTGAACCTCTCGATGGAAGACAGCCGAATCCCTCCCAGGGCACGGCCACCCACCCGCACACATCTGCAATCATCTGCTACTTAAACTTATATTGAAAATCACCTCTGCCACTCGCTCGAATGCAGATAAGTGCCACAATAGAAATTCGGTCTAGAGGGTCACATAATCAGTCTCCTTGACTTGCGTACTCTCCCGACAGCCTTCACAACACCCATCCACAAACCAGCTCTAAATGGGCCGCTATCAGGGACTTAATGATAATGATTTGTCATTCATATAGCGCCTTAAGCCAAAGCGCTTAGCCACCCCTACCTACCTTCGAATGGGCTAAAATGCAAGCATGCATTCTATATTCCTCTAACCAATCTCTCATACCTCAGACTTTGCTCCTCCATGAGCATTCACCCCCAGCGCTTTGAGGCCATGCCAAGGGCCCTAGGCGCTATACAAATGTAATATTATTTTATTTATTTATTTATTTATTTATTTATATACAGGAGGAACAATGCTCCTTTGATCACAAAAGAACATTGACTAGATAAGAAATCAGATTTGATGAGTAGCAGTGAGCTTCTTACAGTGGGATGAGTTTGAGGGACATTCTGACCAGGTTGTGGGCGGGGAGTAAATGGATCAGTCACTGAGGACAATACATAAGTGGACATACATACATTAAGGACAGCCAGCATTGGATATTTTGAAGTGCAGGTAGGCGGTACAGCCAGCTGTGCTTGGGATGTGACCACGATGGGTGAAGTGCTAGAGTGGAGGCGAAGGAAGTGAGGGAAAGAGGCAGGTTAGAGGCAAGGGAAAAATGTTAGTTAGCAGGCAGATGAGAGGTAGGCTAAGAGGGTAACTCGGAGGCAAGGAGGTAGGCTTTTCGTTTGGTTTTGAACAAATCTGTGTTTACTGTTTCTCAGATGTCCGGGGGAAGAGAATTCCATGCAAGTGGGGGAAGAAGAGAGTAAGAGTGGGAGCGAGAGGAAGCACAGGCAGGGCGAGGATTCATAAAAGTAGTTGAGGAGGCAGAGCAGAGAATACACAAAGGCTTGTAGAGTTGGATAGAGGAGGATAGATACAGAGGTGCCTTACCATGGATAGATTTGTGTACCAGGAGTTGGTACGAGAACGCAAAGGAGGAGATCAGTGCCCCAAGAGCAGAGGTGTAGCGTGTAAGGAGGAGCGGACCCAAGACAGAGCCTTGTGGAACACCAACAGTTAGAGAAGTGAGTTGCAAGGTGTTGTTGCTCCAGGAGACAGAGAATTGTCGAGGTGCCATATAGGATTCAATCCACACAAGGGCCCTATCATGAATCCCAAAAAGAAAGAGGGTGGTAAGGAGATGAGAGCGATCAACAGTGTCAAAGGCAGCAGACAGGTCAAGGAGAACTAGGATATTGGATAGGTTGGAGTGCTTAGCAGAGGCCATGAAGTTGGACGTGTTCATGAGTGCAGTTTCCATGGAGTGACAGGAGCGGAAACCAGGGACGTCATTTGGGGGTTGCCTGGGGTCGCAACTGTGGCCTCTGAGGGCTCCCTTGCTACCCATAGAAAAAAAGGAAGAAAATAATGTTTCTTTTTTGGGTTTTTTCTTTTAAATGGAAGCTCCTGGGTTGTGGCCAGGGCCATGTGGCTTTGTTTCCAGAGTGGCTGGCTTTCTTGTCCAGGCCTCTAAAAAAAACCAGGGGGTTCCACAAGTGTAACACTTTCAGCAGTGACCATAAATAAGAAAGAATAGGAACAAATAGTCTTTCTGGAATTCTATACAATAATTGGTAGACTCATTAAAAGTTTATTTTAGGCACACTTCAGGGGCTGAGTCACTGATTTAGTCTGTTCCTAAACACCTCAAATTCACAATGCAGACAAATACTATATGTATTTTGCTTTTCACAAGTTGCAGTTATAGAGTGTTTTTTTTCTGCCGTTGTCTCTGTTACGATCATCACAAGACATTCCATCTCGGTGTCCTCGGTCACTTGATAATTCCTTGTGCCTAACAGCTTATGTACATTGTAGAAATGTTTGACCATAGCACATCAAGAGGCCCTTGATTTCATTGTGCCACAATTCATTTTTTGTTGTAATGTGTCTATCTTTCCTGTCTCCATTGCATGCTGTTCAGCATGTTTTTTTGTATGTGTGAGGTAACGAGCGCCCAGAGTACGGGATGCCGTATGAGTGTGCTGCTTTCCCTGTGCTACTTTAAATTCTTTAATACACAGTTATGAACTGTCCCAATGGTGTGTATTTTGCCAACCTCTGAAGCCTGAAAAGTAGATCCACGCAGGCTTGACATGTGGCCAACTTTGCACCAGACCTGCAGATGGACTGGCCTGCTGTTGAATCTCATTTACCAGTTCAATGTTATCCACTAAAGTGCAATTTGTTTTCTGACTTTGAGAACATTCAGACATGTAATTGCTAATTTTACTATGGCTGGTAAAATGGCTCGTGGATTGAGCGCTGCTGCGATGTGTGTGTGATTTGCAGGTTCGAATCCCGGCAAGGCCAACTCAGCCTTTCATCCTTTTGAGGTCCTATAAATGAGTACCAACACAGGTTTCATTTCAAAATCCCCTCTAAAAATGTAACAGTTGCAAAAACCAATGAGGTGTTTTCTGCACTTATTAACGTTATCCACCATTCCTCGGGCGGTAAACTGCTAACATCTGTAAGGAACCTTCCAAAATGGCCGTCAAACCGGTGCAAGATCACAACATGTGTTTTGTTGTTTCAATTCCGTTGCTGTTATTGCAATACCTACAGCTACGATCCGGGCCCTGCGCGCGAGACCAAAACAAATGAAGGCGCACTCGCAGGAACTGACTCCTGAAGTAGCTATTATGAAATTTAGAAAGATATGTAGGCAACACGTTGAACGATTTCACCTCATGTTTAAGGTGGCAGTAGAGTTTCTACTCTCTCCTCTTGCCTTTGAATCCAATCTGTCTTCCATAGTTTCAATTGTACCGTATCAGGATGTGTCTCCAGATCCACCTCAGTCACTTCTAATTTAACTAGAAGGCCCCTGCAAGCCTCCTTCCACTCCACCAGAATATATTTTCTGCCGCTGTTCAAGGCTGACTTTTGGGTCTGAAAGAAAGGATGCGTGCTGTCCATTATGCATTTACGGAACAAGGTCAGAGTTTTGTTATGTCATGTTATGTTAAAGGTTCTTATACCGTGCACTGTTGCCGCCTGCGTAGTTTCTTGGTGCTCTTCCAGCACACCAGCTACAACAAACCTAGTTGATGCCTCACAACCTGTATTGTAATCCTCCAAATTAGAGCCAGAACCATCTTCCAGAAGGTTCCTTCTAGTATTGGCCATATCTCGAAAGGTAGAGCAAACAAAGCGGCCGCCCCGGTATTAATGGATCAGGAAATGGCCTAAGTAGAGAGTACTCAAAGGTATCTTAGGAGCCAAAATTAGAGTCAGTGGGCGGAGTGGATGTTCTTTTTTTATCCATAACGAATACTATCACATTAAAATTCATCTGATCCTTGAGCACGCCGTAGAAAGCAAAACAATATATTTTATTCCTGACACCCCTAACCACTGTTCGACATTGGGGCCACAGACGATTTCGCATCATTGCGAGAAAATATTTTCATTCTATGACACACAACATTGCTCACCAGTGCCAGTTAATACTGCCACTCGGTGCAACCACGACATACTTTCAGCCAGTGCCACTTAATATTACCTGTCAATGCCACTTAAAAGGCCGGCTGTAAACATCTCCATATTTTGAAATCCCTATAATAAGCAGTGAGTGATTACTTGCTGACCCCCTTCCCCCCCCAGTCTCAGGAGGATAGCTCAGGGGCAAGTGCTTGACTTGGAACAAGACGGCAACACAGGTTCGATCCCCGGTCCGCGCTTAGAAACCTCTTGGTATTAAGCGTGTTATAAATAACATATCATATCAATAGAACCCGCAATCTGCAACATACAAAGACTGCTGGGACCGCAAACATATCAAAGGGGGGCCCAGTTTAATGGGGTGGGCGTTCTTTGCATTGCCATTTCGCGTGTGTTCCCAGACATTAAGCAAGGGGACAGAATCATTCTCTTTTCTTGCTTGAATAATACTGAATGCCGTGTCTCCTTCGCTATCCTTTCCATCTGTCTACCCCGCCCCCTCTTCGCACCGCAGGCCCCCACCTTGCCCCTTGCTACTCTGTCTAGACCGCACGGGGAAGCTACAGGTTTCCTCTGCTTCCCTCAGGGGGGGTGGATGTTACAATATCAGAACCAGGCTTCTCGCTGGGATTATTTTCACGTTATCCCTCTGCTAACCCGAGGAAGGACTTCCACAACTGGAAAAACACTGCACGCTTCTTATAGCAACTGCAAAACCGCCCATGGGCATTTTTGATCCTTGAGTGACTGTGATGTGTAACTGAGAACATTGGCATGTCGCAAATGGGCATGCACACGTGGGGCACCAACACAGAGCAGGTGAACTCAGACATGAACAACGAATGGTACCTGTGAAAAAAGACAGCGACAGTGCAAGCTTCACTCACACAACCGGTGTAGCCCAGGCAGCAGCCATACACAGAGAAATGGGCAGCAGCAACGCAAGCTTTCTTCACACACAAGAAATTAGAATCACAGAAGACCGCATCACCTTCTGGAAACTGCTCAAACCTTGGCTATTCAGCAGACAATGACAAACCCGAAGGGACATCAACAACAACCACCCCACAGACAAACAACCGGAGAGGAGACTAGATGGGCCAAAGAACACAAACAAGAACGTGGCTAGATACCACCAAGAGGCAACCAAAGAGCCGCGTCAAGAGGTTCCAACAAACTGACCGACTTACTAACCCATTTCTTTCCCCTTCCTGCTCCTCCAACATAACGGACGCCTCTATATCAGACCCTAGACTAGCCACACAACACGTAAACAGAGACTTAATACTATATCCACATCCAGCATCTGTAAATGCTGAAGCACACCTAGGGCCTCATAACGAGTCCGGCGGTAGCCGTGCCGGAAAAACCGGCAGGCTGCTGCTGGACCCGAAATACCATTCCGCCTCCGTGATTGCCGGAATCATCGGGGCATTACAACCCCGGTGACCCGGTAATTCCGGAGGTGGAATTCCGTAAATCCCCATTCCCATGGAGTCCCATAGGACTCCATGGGGATGGGGACAATGGAAACACTGGTTCCGTCTATGACAGAGCCGGTGTTTTCAGTTCCACCTGCAGGCACAGGGCGTTACTCCCACCAGGTCAGACCTGGCGGGAGTGACACCTCCCGCCTGCAGAACTCCCAATCAGCCTTTCTGGAAACAACGGTAGCGGTGGATTTACCACCACCGTTATTTCCGGACTGGCAGGGTCGTAATGAGGCCCCTAGAGTGAACCACCCACATAGTCCATAAAAGCTTCAACAACGCAACTACACACCAAGACACCATATTAACTTATTGCTACGCCCACCCGTGCCTCTGGATCCCTTATGGACACTATCTAACCAACGAGCACAATCTAACCTACCATAAACCACACAACACAATAACAACAACACAAAACACTACCACACACCCAAGGCCCTGAATCTTACCCATACGCTTACAATAAACAAGGTCTCTGGCACAAACTAACACATGCAAAACAACACTCACAAATGCTAGCTCCTCCTGGTTCTGAACCTATCCTCTCACCCTATTCCCACTAACCTCCCCACACTACCCTCTTGCAGAGCCATGCGAGTGCCTGGAGTCTGCCACTGGGTGGTAGTGGTGCACGGTATAAATCAACATAAAATACCATAACATACAGGGAAGGTGTAACCCAGGCAGCAACAACTGACTGTTCGTGCAGAGAGAGAATAAAAACCTGCATGGGCAGCAGCAGTGCAAGCTTCTCTCACACAAAACAGGTGGAGCCCAGGCACCAACACACGGTTTTGGCCCTGAGAGATGGGCAGCAGGTATGCACACTTCCCTCACACAAAGGGAAGGTGTAGCCCGGACAGCACCAACTCACAGTTTGTGCATAGAGAGAATACGAACTGCGTGGGAAGCAGCAGTGCAAGCTTCTCTCACACACAATAGGTGTAGCCCGGGCACCAACGCACGATTTCTGCACTGAGAGATTGGCAGTATCAATGCAAGATTCCCTCACACACAACAGGTGTAGCCCAGGCACCAACGCACGGTTTCTGCAGCACAAGTGCTAGCTTCTCATTAACAAAACAAGTGTATCCCACCAGCACTTGGTTTTTGCACTGAGAGATGGCAGCGACTATGCAGGCTTCTCTCACACACAGGGAAGGTGTGGCCCTGACAGCAATGACTCGCGGTTCGTGCACAAAGAGAATAGAAACTGCATGGGCAGCAGCTGTGCAAGCTTCTCTCACATATAACCGGTGTAGCCCAGGCAGCAGCCATGCACAGTTCCTGCACAGAGAGATGGGCAGCGCCAGTGCAAGCTTCCTTCACACACAACAGGTGTAGCACAGGCACCAACGCACGGTTTATGCACCGAGAAATAGGCAGCACCAGTGCAAGCTTCTCATTAACAAAACAAGTGTTGCCCAGGCACCATCACTTCGTTTTTGCACTAATAGATGGGCAGCAGCCATGAATGCTTCCCTCACACACAGGGAAGGTATAGCCCAGGTAGTAACAACTCACAGTTCGTGCACAAAGAGAATATGAACTACACGGGCAGCAGCAGTGCAATCTCCCCTCGCACACAGAAGCAGTGCTGCACAGGCAGCATCAGAGCAAATCTGCTCCATAATCAGAAGCAGCACTGCAAAGACCGCAGAGCAAGCTTCCCTCACACAGCAAAGCAGCACAGCAGAGGCAGCAGCAGTGCAATGTTCCCTCATACACAGAGGTAGTACTGCACAGGCCGCAGCACAACAAACCTGCACCATACTCAGATGCAGTAGTGCAGTGGCAGCAGAGCAAGCTTCTCTTACACACTGAAGCAGCACAGCAGAGGCATCAGCGGTGCAATCGTACCTCACACCCAGAAGCAGTACAGCACAGGTAGCCGCAGAGCATGCTTGCCTCACACACACAGACGCAGTAGTGAAGTGGCAGTGGCAGAGCAAGCTTGCCTCACACACAGAGGCAGCACAGCAGAGGCAGCAGCAGAGCAATTTTCCCTAACACACAAAAACAATACAGCACAGGCAGAGCAGGCTTGCTTCAAACTCAGAAGCAGTACTACAGAGGCAGCAGAAGTGTAATCTGCCTTCACACACAGAAGCAGCACAGCTGAGGCAGCAGCAGGGCAGGCTTGCTCCAAACTCAGAAGCAGCACAGCAGAGGCAGCAGCAATGTAATCTTCCTTCACACACAGAAGCAGCACAGCAGAGGCAGCAGCAGATCAGGCTTGCTCTAAACTCAGAAGCAGCACAGCAGAGGCGGCAGCAGTGTCATTCTCCTTCACACACAGAAGCAGCACAGCAGAGGCAGCAGCAGATCAGGCTTGCTCCAAACTCAGAAGCAGCACAGCAGAGGCAACAGCAGTGTAATTCTCCTTCACACACAGAAGCAGCACAGCAGAGGCAGCAGCAGATCAGGCTTGCTCCAAACTCAGAAGCAGCACAGCAGAGGCAGCAGCAATGTAATCTTCCTTCACACAGAAGCAGCACAGCAGGGGCAGCAGCAGATCAGGCTTGCTCCAAACTCAGAAGCAGCACAGCAGAGGCAGCAGCAATGTAATCTTCCTTCACACAGAAGCAGCACAGCAGAGGCAGCAGCAGTGTCATTCTCCTTCACACACAGAAGCAGCACAGCAGAGGCATCAGCAGAGTAGGCTTGCTCCAAACTCAGAAGCAGCACAGCAGAGGCAGCAGCAGTGTAATTCTCCTTCACACACAGAAGCAGCACAGCAGAGGCAGCAGCAGATCAGGCTTGCTCCAAACTCAGAAGCAGCACAGCAGAGGCAGCAGCAGTGTCATTCTCCTTCACACACAGAAGCAGCACAGCAGAGGCAGCAGCAGATCAGGCTTGCTCCAAACTCAGAAGCAGCACAGCAGAGGCAGCAGCAGTGTCATTCTCCTTCCCACAGAAGCAGCACAGCAACAGCACAGCAAAGGCAGCAGCAGATCAGGCTTGCTCCAAACTCGGAAGCAGTACTGCAGAGGCAGAAACAGTTTAATCTTCCCTCACACACGGCAGTTCTGCACAGGCAGTAGCCGACCATGTTTCCCTCACGCGTAGAAGCAGCACAGTACAGGCAGCAGAGTGTGTTTCCTTCACACACACAATCAGTACAGCAGAGGCAGAAGTAGTTCAAGATTCTCTCACACATAGAAGCATAGAGCCGTCCCCAGGCATTTGGCCCTTGCTTGTTACTCCCTCGGCCATCTTTCTTTCCTCTGGCATACATGCTCGCTCCTGAACACAGTACCCACATTTCTCTCTCTTTTATGAATTTAGCACCCAAAACTTGTCTTGACACTTTCGATAGGACTTTACTTTTCTACCACTTTTCTGGAACCCAGCTGAAGCCTCCGCAGATGGCCTTCTGCTTTCCGCTTTGCACGGGGGAAGGTGGTTTGGTGGGTACCCCCGCATAAAATAAGTCATTTTGATGAAAACTGTCGAAGTAATTTCCACGAAGTAATTTACCACAAATGTATTTACTTTGTGGAAATGACATGGAACCATTCTTCCAACATTTCACTTAGTTTCATGAGAAGGACAGGTGAGCCCCCTCTCACCTGAAATAAGCAGGCCCGTCAGACCTAAAGTCCTTGTGTTTGACCACCCAGATGGACAGTCCACTCTGAATACTTTCCTGTCCAGAGAGTCACCCACTGTGGGTTTCTTGGTGCCCTTTCGTACTCTTCTCAGACCCAGCTGAGTCCATGTCACCTTGAGCTCAGACCAAAGCCTTCTTTTCGCCCTCAAACAGTTCCTTCTTCATCAGCTTGATCATCTCCAAACCCAGCATTTGTATCAGGTCATTTTGTCACTGTGAACAATTGTCAAAGCCACCCTTTCTGTCTCTTGCCCGTCTAAAACTTCTCATTTCGCCTCTCCTCGGCCATGCCAGCTCCGCTGAAGTAGAAACCCGACTGTCTAGCATGCCTCCGTTTCTCTGCCCGGATCCCTGACCATTTCATAAAAGAGTAACTACAAAACCATATCCACTGGCTTCCTTCGCCTTCTAGAATAAACACATGAATTTGCTCGCTTTCCTCAGTCAATTGCCCTTACCACATGTGGCAAACATACCCCTGGTGCATTGTTGGCTCCCCCACCAGGTCAAGCTCTGTAATATTGTTACGCTAGTGTATAGACCGGTGTGTATGGGCCAAAGTGCAGGTTTTCATTAACACAGTAGGACCACTAAATATCCTAAGCCTACAGCTCCCTCTAGCGGTGACAACAGGCGAAGCTATGAGAATTGGCATTGTCTCTATATATCCTAAGGCAACAGCTCCCTCTAGCGGTGACAACAGGCGAAGCTACAAGATTTGGCATTGCCTCTATATATCCTAAGGCAACAGCTCCCTCTAGCGGTGACAACAAGCGAAGCTACGAGAATTTGCATTGTCTCTAAGTATCCTAAGGCAACAGCTCCCTCTAGCGGTGACAACAGGCAAAGCTATGCGAATTGGCATTGCCTCTATATATCCTAAGGCAACAGCTCCCTCTAGCGGTGACAACAGGCGAAGCTACGAGATTTGGCATTGCCTCTATATATCCTAAGGCAACAGCTCCCTCTAGCGGTGACAACAAGCGAAGCTACGAGAATTTGCATTGTCTCTAAGTATCCTAAGGCAACAGCTCCCTCTAGCGGTGACAACAGGCAAAGCTACGAGAATTGGCATTGTCTGTAAGTATCCTAAGGCAACAGCTCCCTCTAGCCCCTAAGGCAACAGCTCCCTCTAGCCGTGACAACAGGCGAAGCTATGAGAATTGGCATTGCCTCTATATATCCTAAGGCAACAGCTCCCTCTAGCGGTGACAACAGGCGAAACTACGAGAATTGGCATTGTCTCTAAGTATCCTAAGGCAACAGCTCCCTCTAGCCGTGACAACAGGCAAAGCTATGCGAATTGGCATGGTCTCTATGTATCCTAAGGCAACAGCTCCCTCTAGCGGTGACAACAGGCGAAGCTACGAGAATTGGCATTGTCTCTAAGTATCCTAAGGCAACAGCTCCCTCTAGCACCTAAGGCAACAGCTCCCTCTAGCCGTGACAACAGGCGAAGCTACGAGAATTGGCATTGTCTCTATCCTAAGGCAACAGCTCCCTCTAGCTGTGACAACAGGCGAAGCTGCGAGATTTGGCATTGCCTCTATATATCCTAAGGCAACAGCTCCCTCTAGCCGTGACAACAGGCGAAGCTACGAGAATTGGCATTGCCTCTATATATCCTAAGGCAACAGCTCCCTCTAGCCGTGACAACAGGCGAAGCTACGCGAATTGGCATTGCCTCTATGTATCCGAAGACACCAGCTCCCTCTAGCGGTGACAACAGGCGAAGCTAAGCGAATCGGCATTGCCTCTATGTATCCGAAGACAACAGCTCCCTCTAGCGGTGACAACAGGCGAAGATAAGCGAATTGGCATTGCCTCTATATATCCTAAGGCAACAGCTCCCTCTAGCAGTGACAACAGGCGAAGCTACGAGAATTGGCATTGTCTCTATGTATCCGAAGACAACAACTCCCTCTAGCGGTGACAACAGGCAAAGCTAAGCGAATTGGCATTGCCTCTATGTATCCGAAGACAACAGCTCCCTCTAGCGGTGACAACAGGCTAAGCTAAGCGAATTGGCGTTGTCTCTATATGTCCTAAGGCAACAGCTCCCTCTAGCGGTGACAACAGGCACAGCTATGACTGCATCAGACATACAGGGACAAACATACATCTGGCCTTTTATTATACTTAAAGATGAAGTCCAACCTCGCTTCTTATGATGCCACATCTATCTGAAAGAAGTGTGTGCCAAAGGGTTTGGGGTCCCTGTCCACTCCACCTGCACACTTCGCAACACTCCCTAAGCCTGTCTGCCAAATACTTTGGACATATTTTCGAGGCAGGATACTCTCCTGCTGCTCCTAGCCTTCCCATTTGCCAATATATTCAAAGCTGACTGGACAAATCTTCTCGCTTCGGGACACCCCAATGGACAGCACAAAGTCCCCTCCCCTCCCCCGACCTGTCTCGCATTTCTTCATAGCCCACCGTATTCTTTATTCACAATAAACCATGTCTCTCATGCCCAAACAGGGCAGAACCTTTTTTTCCAGCCATTTCTATACGCTGAAAGCCCCCCAAAATGTGTCTGAACACAATCCTAGGAACATGTGTATTTTTTATCCAGAATAACCGCCGCACCCACTGGATCCATCAATTCCCATTAGAATCCCACAAATACTGGCTTGCATGCAGGGACAACGTCAGGGCCTTTCAACTATTTCAGTTAAAATGGGCCCGAGCCTAAGGGTGGCCCCCGAGCAGCAGATCCCATGTTGGCATTTATCACAGGGCAATACATTTCTTGAATTGATGTCATTAAATGTGCGCTTTGCCACACGCACCTTATAGGCTGACTTTGCTGGCTGCTGTCGGCATAATTCAAGACTTTACATGTGCGTTTTGGAGGGTGCACATTACGGGCTGCCTTCACTGGCACCCAGCATCCAGTAGCATTGTTATCACCTCATTACCCTTTACTCCTGTTTCGTCTGCATTACCACCTTGCTGACAAAGAGCACTTATTAACTTTCTAGCATCCATTTAGCGTTTCAGCTCCCCGCTGGCTGCCTGCGCCGTGATAATCTGCAGCGATTAACATCCTCGCTGCATTCTTTTGTATCCATTATTATTTAAGCACCCCACATGTGCCTCAGACTGTTTTCCCGAAATGTAGGCAAGGGGCCCCCCAAACATCATATTGAAACAGGCCACCAGGAGCCCTGATAACTGTTCAGCCAGTCCTGCTTCCGTGAATCACCTATGACATCCCTCTACCAGCCATTCAGTCTGGCTAAGCAGTTGACCACCGGATTGGCTGCAAAGCAGGGCACTTCAGGCTAATCAGAGTTCACAGAAGAATCCAGGGGCCTAATTGGCCCAAACAGTCTGCACGCCCTAATTAGCAGGGACATTCCAGCCTCTGTGATTAAGCGGCGTGTTCGCCATTCCACCCAATCAGAGGTCTTGAGGAGGATTATTTCTGTTGCCACCCAGCTGTGGTAGCATACCACCTGCCTCTAAAGTCCCTTTCTATTTTGTGGGGCACCAGGGGAATCCCCCCTCACCTCTATTGGTGAGACTCTCTTTTCCTTTAATAATTATCCTCCCTGAAGCGAAAGTCAGCAATGCGCGGGCAAGAACGTTTTGGATGGACACTTGCCCCCCCAGACCCCCCCCTCCAGGAAAAGTAGCAACACCTGCTGCGGTGTATTTTTGTTAACTGGCACCTGATCGCAAACTGATGGGGCGCAGGTTCCATGCGAATATTATTACCGTTCGCCACATCGAGTGCGCGGAGCAGCTGGCATTGTTTCTTGGCACGATCGTCACAGCTGTAATTATTACCAGATTCAATGATACTATAAATTCCAGAAGAATTAAAGGCTGAGAAATCCCTACTAGGATCTGAACACGTAGTTTGCAGGTTACGTTATGCACAGACCTCTGCAGGAGGCGCCTAACCCACCGAACTATCTCCTACTAGTTCCTTGACTTTGCAAGGAGCGTATTAGGCGGCACAGGGGGCCCACATATATATGTGCCATGCCTTTGAGTAGTGTTAGGAGGCATATGTAATGAAATTGGCAATTTGTGTAGCACATTTCACCCTGGTATGGTTCCAACGTGCTGTAGGTTGAACGCCCTTGAGGCCCGAAAGCCAGGTATGGGAAATTCGTCAGAGAGTTACAGAATGTGTGTGTGCATTTTAGCCAATGGGAAGGTAGGTAGGGGTGGCCAAGTCCCTGCTAGTCACCCATGTTGAGCAGGCATGTGGGTGGGTGCAGAGAGGTAGTCTGGGGGAATATGCGAGTGTGATAATATGTGTGCAGCTAGACCGAATGTTATCATGGGGGATAGCTGCATTCTAATGGCAGTGGTACTGAGCAGAGTCTGCCCATATGTTGGAGGGGGTATTTTACAGCATACCCCCCAAGCTTTAGGAGCGGGGGAAATGGGTACTGCTGTATAGTGTTGGATATTGTACCACTTTTAGGGGCAAAACTATTGGCATCGGAGTACCGAAAGCAGATGGGATGTGATGAGGGACACACAGCCTGCTGTTCTGTGGATATTTTTAGCAATGTGTGTGACCCAACCTCACGTCTGTTCCTCGCATTGAATTCCTGTTAAAAACAAGCATTGGCAAAGCCAACAGGTTTTTATTTTAGGGATTTACTAGGTACTGACATCCTTTGCCGACTGTTGCTATCTTATGGCAAGTTAGTAACATCATGTCAATGTCTGGCAAATGCCATCCAATGACAATACAAAAGCCAAATGGAAAAGAGGAACGGTGGGCACCGCCCAAATGTTAAAGTTGGTAAATCAAGATTAATTCTCTTATATTGGTTCAAAGACTGAGCGAAGTCCAGAGAAACCTGGACTCAATAAACGTCACAAAGCGAATACTGAGTGGACTGTTTAGCTGGGTGTTCCACTCAGTTTTCTCTTTGTGACAACACAAAAGCCAAAAACATTGGCTTTGCTAATGCTTGTTATCATTGGCGAGACCGGCACCAACTCGTTGGCCGCTGACGCTGGCGTTGAGCACACAAAACACTGCGAGCACCTGGAAATGTCTGAACTTCCTGTGTGCTGATAAAAGCAGCACAAATATTGCTGTTTATGCTTCCTCCCGGGTCACTTGGTGCTATTTCGAGCGGCGAGAGTTCGAAAGTGGCTCACACATACTTTTATCTCTGGAGCTATTGTAACAGTAAACATGCGTTATTTGCCTCACATTTCTCAAAAATCGTGGAACTTTGCAGTTTATATTCTGGCCACCTGCCTTGTCTTTTTAGCTCCAGTGGGCTGATGTTTATCTGCAAATCCCTACTATACGAAACAGCACTAAATACTGGGGTTGAGCCAGCTGCACAGTGCACCAATGTATTGGCAGTAGAAGCTAACCAGTGGAAACAAGGAGGTGGACCAACCCATGCATGAAGAATGGATTGTGCTACTAAAGCAGGGGGTACATCCAATCTAGGTTAAGTAGATCGCTTAAGATTCACACGCAATAGTTTCCAATAGCAATAGTTGCCTCTATTGCTCACTTGAGGAGTTGGGAGGAAGGCTATGCCAGGCTACTGTGAGGATGGTGTGGCGTGGCATGCGCTGAGTGCAGACCCACTCTGGCCATCACTTATGAGTCATTCCGAGCCTTTTGACCTGAGTGATGGGGCTACCTGCATACGGGTGGGTGGTGGAGTGTGCATCCATGGAAGGGTGGTGGTGGGTTTTTGAGAAACAGTAGCTCTGTTTTGGAGGCCATTTAATTTCAAGAAGTGTGTGCAGTCCATGATTAGAATAAGACCGTCATGGTTCATGGACTTTGCATAGGTTTTGCCTTTTGTAGATGTGAAGGGAAAGCTGAGAGTTGTTGGTGTAATGTGTCCTGATGTCCAGTGCAACACCGCACCAAGCTTACAGAACTCCACAGTCTACAAAGTCCTTAGGGAGAAGGCCCTGCAAAACTAAATAGAGTGGCACCTCACTTCCCTCCCACCTGTGTGTTATGAGTTCATTATGCACCCTAACTTCGAAGCGAAGGGAAACAAGCAATGAAGCACAAGCGTAAGAGCTCATGGTGCCCACACCTGTCACTCCCCGGAGGCACAGCTGGTGACTCTGCCAGGTATGATAGCCCTAAAAAAATTCTTCTCTATTCAAAGAAGAGTTTGAGATTTTCCAGGAATGTAATGGGCCTGCACCTCCCAAAAAAAGGGACCAGGCCAACCAGCACTTCCATGAATACATCAAATAATCTCAGTTGAACGGGGCCCTCGGGATCCATCTTCCGCAGTAATTGTAATTGGTTGGTTATTCATGATGCGCTTAATACCCAGAGCTTTCTAAGCGGGACCCAGAGATTGAATCTGTGTTTCTCTGTATCAGCTTGCTTCCAGAGGGAGCACATTGCCCCTGAGCTATCTTCCTGGCCCAAATTTCTCAGTTGCTCAAAACATGTGCATCTCAATTCCCGCAGAAACCCAGTGCCAGACCATACACAGGAGCTGAACAGACCGCAGAAATAAATAAATAAATAAATAAGCAAATAAATGAATGAATAAATAAATAAATAAATAAATCGGGGGGGGGGGGCATAGATGGTTGTGATTGACAACCATCTTCCGGAGTCTTTTTAATCTTGTATTAACGATGTCCAAATAGCACATACCTGGCACAAAGAAGTGGTGTGGTGTGCTACACATAGAACCAGGAAGTGTGCCCGCAGGTGTGCGTACTTCATATGCGTGGGAGGACATTTGCATTCAATGAGAGTGTAGTGGAAGTACAGGATGTGAAGCCAAATTAAACAGCAACTGTGTTTCCAGAGATTTCTTCATGTATGCCTGTAGTTTATGGCGAAATGCTACCTTGCCATTCACAGAAGCTGCATTATTTTTAATAATTCAACTCGATATGAGAACTCAGTTCAAAATGCATCATGTTCTGAGTCTATAACACACTCTTGTTCATTTTCTATTGGCTGCAGGCCAAATTCCAAAAGATCAGATGAACAAGTTACTTACCCCGGGTAGCGTTCTTTCGACTGGATGTTCCTCCCACATATTCCTCATCTTTTGATATTATCTTTTCCAGCTTCAGCTGCTTCTGAATTTAGTTCTGGCAGAGGTTGCTAGGGGTCGAATCCGTCGACTCGATGTCCCGCGATGGCCTCCGTCTTGAGGTCCACATCATCGCCAGTATATAATGCACATGCAGCGCCATTGTCTTCAGTTCTGTTTCTCCCCTGTTTCCTTTGTGCAATTACCCGCTTAGCATCATACCGTATCAGACTCTAAAAGAGCGTAAAGTGAAATGCCTGGAAATTCTACTGCGGGTTAGGTTGGGAGGACCGATGAGGAATACATGGGAGAAACATTCAATCAAAATAAATGTTACCAGGGGTAAGTAACTTGTTGTTCGAATGGATTGTGTCCTCCCGCATATTCGTCATTTTTTGATAGACTCCCAAAGCAGTGTTGGCTTTGGTGGTGGGAGTACGAATTTTCAGAATTAATATTCGTCATGAACCGAACAAAGGACTGCCTTCCTAAATCCTTCTTCCTTAGGTCAAGATGAATCTAGACAGTAGTGTTTTACAAAGGTAGGGATGGTAGACCAAGTGGCTGCCGCACAAATGTCCCTTATCGGCACCCCTCTTTGTAGTGCAGAAGATGTTGCCATGCCCCTCGTAGAATGGGCCGTTAGGCCTTCTGGAGGGTCTTTCCTAGCCAATCTATGGCATTATTTATGTATTGCACTGCCCTCTCCCCTTACCTCCTGCTTTCCTGCACTTGTTCCTCTTCTCCCCTCCCCTGACCTTGCGCAATCTCAATGTCACCTGGCCTTGTAGGATCAATGTCTCTGTCTTCCCTCTGTTTCCCCTCCCTTGCCTCGTCGCGCCTTGAAACACTTGTGTATAGGCGCGTTATAAATGCCTTATAATATCATTATCCAATGCTCAGAATAATCCATCTAGACATGGTTTGTTTCGTTACTGCTAGTCCTAATTTACGGCCCAGGAAGTGTGCCGTAAATTAGGCACACTTATATCCAATGAGAGCTGATCATCTTGGCGAATCTTCACCATTCGTGAAACATAGAAACCCTAAGCTCTTCTTGGGTCAAGTCTGTGTAGCCTCTCCTCTTCCTTTCCAGGATGACGGGGCGGGTACAAAGTTGGTAAAACAATCTTTTGAGATACATGGAATTCAGAGACTATTTTAGGTAGAAACAAAGGTTTTAGCTTAAGAACAACCTTGTCTCTATAGAAAGTAGTAAAAGCGGGTTTGCAAGATGACGCCTACAACTTGCTCACCCTGCGGGTTGATCTTAGAGCTACTAGTAAAATGGTCTTAAATGTCCGAGGTTTAAATGGACACGAATGAAGAGGGTCAAAAGGAAATTCCCAGTCAAGTACGAACATGTCCCCTAGAGCTCCTCTTGGGGGAAATTCCCTGGAGCAGAACAGTTCGCACTTCCGGTAGACACATCACAAACAGATCTACTTGAGGGGTTTCCCAAAGGGAGAAGATCTCTTGAAGGACTTCCTGAGCTAGTTCCCACTCATAGGAGGCTTTGCTCTGCCTAATCAGAGCGCCCGCCACCTTGTTCTCCTCTCTGACTAGGTGAACTGCTGATAGAGAGATTCCTTCTTGAATTGGCCAGAACGGGAACTGTATTGCCTCTCTGCACAGTGGTAGCGACCCTACACCTCCTCTTTTGTTGAGGTAGTACATGGCCACTGTGTTGTCTGTCATTATCAAGATATTCTTTCCCTATACAGAGGGCAGGAAGGCCTTCAGCACTAGTCTGATTGCCCTCAGCTCCAAAAAGTTGATGTGTCATTTGGACTCCGATGGAGACCAATGAACACTGACGTGAGGCGTCCGTCACTAACGTCATTTCGGGCCATGGTTGCCAAAAAGGTTGTTCCCTCAGAACGTTGTCCTCGCAGGCCCACCACAGGAGATTCTGCGTGACTCTGCTCGGAAACTGAAGAAGGTCTGACATCTTGACTGAGAATTGAGACCACTGAGTCCTGAGAGCCCATTGGAGTGATCTCATTCTCAGGCAAGCCTTTGGCACTAGAAAATTTAGGATGCCATTAGGCCGAGCAAACTTAGAAATTCGAAGGCTGGAAGATGGTGGGAACTCTGGAATTTGGTGACCATCTGCAGAATGTGTTGAGCCCTTACCTCGGTGGCGAGGCCTTCCCCAAGGATGTATCCAGGACTGTTCCGATGAACTGCAGTCTTCATGATGGCATCCTGAGGGACTTCTTGAAATTTAGGGAAAAGCCCAGTCTGTGGAGAGAGTGGCAGGTGATGCTGAGATGTTCCAGGGATTGTTCGGATGAATGTGCCCTGATCAGCCAATCGTCCAGATAGTGGTAGACGTGAATCCCCCCTCTCCTGACCCTCGCTGCCACAACCACTGTTAACTTCATGAAAACCCTCAGGCGGAGGTCAATGAGAATTGCCAACCGCGAACCTCAGGTACTTTCTGTGCTTGCGAAAGATAGGCACATGAAAGTAAACATCCTGAAGGTCCAATGACACCATCCAATCTTGAAGCTGGAGGTTCTGAAGGATCTGAGAAAGGGTAGCCATCTTGAACTCATCGTTCCTGAGGAACTTGTTCAAGTATCTCAAGTCCAAGATGGGTCTCAATCCCCCGTCCTTCTTGGGGATTAGAAAGTATGAGGAATACCACCATGTGTTCCATTCCACTACAGGTACTGGTTCTCTAGCACCTTTCCATAGCAGGCTCAACATTTCCTGCACAAGGAATGGATCTGGAGGTTTGAGTGAGTGGTTCCCCGGTGGATGATTCTGAGGTCTTGTTATGAATGGGAGACAGTAACCCTGGACATTCTTGCAGATGCAGAGACAGTCTGTCTCCCACTGGGGTTTTGTGGATTAAGACCTCAGAGAGTTTTGTGGCGGCTGGAACAGTGGCTGATGGTAAAGCAAACCTTGTTTGGGCGGACTTAGTACCTCTCCCTTGTCCACCATGAGTGAATCTTCTTTGGCCTCGATGACTAGCCTGTCCTCTTGCTCTACTAACTGAGGAATAGAAGTGAAAGGACTTACCCCTCCAAGGGGAACCACTGGGGTGAGATTTTTGTGGCTGTCTGATTGTGATGCCGAGTGATTTTGCCGCCGCCTTAGAAGCCTGCAGCTTCTCCAGGCTTTTGTCAGCCTTGCTGCCAAACAGGTGAGAGCTGTCAAAAGGCATACTGAGTAGACTAGACTGCACGTCCGGTGCAAATGCCAACTTTCTCAACCACGCAAATCTGCATAGTACGGTACTTGTCGCTATGGATCTACTGGTGCTGTCAGCAGTATCCAGTCCTGACTGTAGTGACTCACACATAGCCTCTTTTGCGTCACTTTGGATGGACAGGAAGCTGTCCCTTTCTTCCCTGTCTGGAAAATGGTCAGCCGCCATTTCTATACAATCCCACAAGTTGAACGTGAATTTTGCTAAGGTCTCAGATTTGACAGGTTGATCAAGTACAGTGTCTACACAACTAGCACCACTAGCCCACTCCTCACCTGATGAATCTGTTGGAGGCGCAGTAGATTCGTCTGTAGAACTTTCCTTCTTCTTTTCTCTCCAGGTGGTTTCGATCTTGTTCTTGGATTTGAAGACAGAAGGACGGGCTCGCCTAGAGTCCACTTTGCCAAAGAGGCTATGTGCCCGGCAGCGGGGACTCCAGGGAGCCCACCCCACACCAGGGAAAAACCGGATGAAAAAACCCTGGTAGATCTTGATATGGATGGTAGTTGATGTAGTCCGTAGAGAAATCCAGTAAGAGTGAAGGCAAGAGTAGTTTTGCCTGCAGGTACCAGAATGCACTGGTTGTTGTCATAGTTGGCGATTGCCTGTTGTCCGGGTAGAGGTTAAGTTGGCGTGCGGATAACACGCGGACATAGTGGTACACAAGGGAAGAACTCTGTGTCGGGAACACACCGCTCCAACGGTAGACACCGCTCACAGGAAACAATGAAAGCTGGGGAACCACCCATCGCGGCAGAGTACAGTAGCAGCAGGAAGGGCGGAGAGAGATGCAAACAGATTACAGCGACAGACGCCGCACAAGGGGAGAAGAAAGCATTCCAGAACGGAAGGAGGCAAGAAGCTGTTCGAGTGGGAAACAACCCACTAACAAACGACCAACAAGGTAGGCAGAAACCGGGAAGGGAACACAAGAGAGAGCGTAAGCAAACTTACTCGCGGGAACAAAGTAAGGAAGTTGCAACGCACAGGTGCTTCTCATCTCTGGTCTTTAAGGCGGCTAATACTGGAAGACAAGAACACACTGTGCGTTGCATGGAATAATTCAGTCCTTTTTCCATATCGACCATCTCCTCCATACTTTCCATGGGCGATATGTGACAGTATGACCCCTTCTCAGTAGACTTCCTCCTGGCTTTCCCGGGTGCAGTCGATGGAACTTCTGAATGAGACGAGGTGCTGATATATGTCTAATAGGTTCCCAAGAACTCTCAGACATTGGGTACCCCTTCCATAGTACCAGATACTGCAAGGTGACATTCTTGTACCTGGAATCAAGGAGTTTGGAGACTTTGTATTCCTTGGTGTTTTCTTTCTGCTGGAATCCGATTGTTCTTTTTATTTTTCTTTTGTGTAAGTCCTCTGTGTATTCTTTCAGTAATGAGGTGTGAAATACCGGATGGATTCTTTGTAGTTTGACTGGCAGAGCAAAGCGAAAGGCTACCGGATTGATTTTAGCCGTGATCCGGAAGGGTCCAATGTAGCGGAGAGAGAACTTGCCTCTGTGTATCCACCTGGGTAGATATTTGGTTGACAACCATACTTTGGTACCAATTTCCCATTCCGGGTTGGGTTGTCTCTTGAGATCCGCCCACCTTCTGCTCTTATGAAGTGCCATCTCGAGGTTGGCTCTTGTCTTCCTGTGAAGATCTTGCAGAGTATTCATGAGCAGATCAACGGAGGGTACATTAGAAGAATTCTGACCAAACAGAGGTATGTGTCGGGGATGGAATCCATAGGTGCATGAGAAGGGACTCATGCCTGTAGAGGAATGTTTGGTGTTGTTGTATGAAAATTCTGCCATGGGCAGCAGCCGATACCAATCACTCTGTTCTTGATTACAAAAATACCTGATGTACTGTTCTAAAGTGGCATTGAGACGTTCGGTTTGTCCATTGCTTTCTGGATGAAACCCAAATGAAAGGGATCTTTTTATTCCTAGAGATTTGCATAGAACAGTCCAAAATTGTGATGTAACTTGTGAGCCACGATCTGATACTATGGTCTGGGGTAACCCGTGTAATCTGACCACGTCTCTCAAAAACACCTCTGCAGTAATGCCTGCTGTGGGTAACCCTTTTAAGGGTGAGAAATGAGCCAAATTGCTGAATGAATCAACCGTGACCATGATGGCTGAGTACCCGTTGGAAAGGGGTAAGTGTACGATGAAATCAGTGGAGATGTGTTGCCACGGACCTTCTGGAGGGGTTTCCTGCTGCAGAAGACCCAGGGGTTTGCAATATGCGTACTTATTCTGTGCACATACAGGACATGATACGACATAGTTCCTGACATCTTTTGCCATCGTGGGCCACCAGAAGTGTCTAGAAACAAATTCTAAAGTGGCATTTTGTCCCTTGTGTCCTGCTAATGGTACATCATGACACCAGGCCATAGCTTGTTCTTGTAAATCGGTCGTAGGCAGAAACAACGAACCTTCTTTGAATAACAGTTCTCCCCTTTGAGTCATACCCTTGTTTAGAGGGTCCTTTTCCTTGCTCTGGGTGGATTGTACTTGTTGCAAAAAAGTGTTAAGGGTATTAACAAACCACTTCCCTGCTAAAAGGATCTCCTGACCCTGATAACCTCCAAAGTCTCCTTGACTGCGTGAGAGAGCATCAGCAAGGGGGTTTTCCTTTCCAGGTAGGTATGTCAGCACAAAGTCAAACTGAGAGAAAAAATAGGCCCATCTGGCATGTCTGGAATTCCGACATTCCATCTTCTGGAGTACCTTCAGATTTTGGTGGTCAGTACGAACCTGAAAAGGATGAATGGTTCCTTGTAATAGATGTCTCCATTCTTCGCATGCTTGCCTAATATCCAGGAGTTCTCTTTCCAAGACAGAGTAATTTCGTTCACTTGGGCTAAGCGCACGTGAGTAGAAGGCGATGGGGTGTTCCAATCCATCCTCCTTCCTTTGTAGTAGTGCTGCCCCAATTGCACCGCCTGAAGCATCGGTTTCCACAATGAAAGGTAAGGACTGGTCTGGTTTTCTCAATATGGGAGCAGTCACAAAAGCTTTCTTAAGTCTTTGGAAAGCTTGTTCTGTCGTTTGGTCCCAAATAAATTTAACACCCTTCTTTAAGAGATTAGTAATGGGCAAGATGATTTCTGAAAAGTTGGGTATAAATTTACGGTAAAAGTTGGCCAAACCTAAAAATCTCTGTATGTTCTTTACTGATGTGGGTACTGGCCATTGAGTTATTGCTTGTGTCTTGGAGGGGTCCATTTGCACACTGTCTGCTGAGAGTATAAATCCTAAGTAAGGTACGGTTGTAGCTTCAAAGACACACTTCTCGGGTTTTGCCAACAGACTGTTCCTTCTCAACCTGTGTAGTACCTCCTGAACATGTTGGCGGTGTTCTTCCAGAGTGTTGGAAAAACGAGTATATCATCCAAATATACTACAACCGAAGAATATAGGACATCTGCAAATATTTTGTCCATAAACCTTTGGAACTGGGAGGGTGCGTTCACTAAACCAAAGGGCATGACTCTGTACTCGTAATGTCCAAGAGGTGTTCTAAAAGCAGTCTTCCACTCGTCTCCTTCGCGGATTCTCAGAAGATGATACGCTCCCCTAAGATCTAATTTGGTGAAAATTCGAGCTCCTTGGACAGCCTCTATAATGTATTTCATCAATGGCATGGGATACCGGTCTTTTATGGTTAGACTGTTAAGTCCTCGGTAATCGATACATGGTCTTAATTCTGTCGTCCCTTTCTTTGAAATAAAAAAAAGGGATGCCCCTGCCGATGAGGTGGATTCCCGGATTAGTTCATTCTTTAGATTTGTGGCTAAGTATTCCTTGAGGACCTCCTTTTCAGGTAGTGACAAGGGGAACATTCTTCCAAACGGTACTTCCGTGTCTGGAACCAGTTCGATCTTGCAATCCTCCTTTCGGTGAGGTGGAAGATTCCGTGGTTGAGTTTCTAAAAACACATCAGTATATTCTTGGTATTGGTCAGGTATCAAGCTGACACTGTTTATGGATCTGTGTACCATTGTTTGTACTTTCGGCTTTGCAGGTTCTGGAATCAAACAATGTTGACAGCAGTAATGGGATTGAAATTCAACCGAGTTCCGACACCAGTATATGTTTGGGTTGTGTCTTCGAAGCCATGGTATGCCCAAGATAATAGGAAAATGTGCTGCTCTTATCAAATCAAAGGATAGATATTCATGATGATTGGACATCTGGACCTTTAATTCCAGTGTCTCTTGACTGATGGGTCCGGAGGTTAACGGGGTACCATCAACCCCTTCAACTGGGATAGGTCGTATCTTGGAGCGCTTGTTATCTGATGCTCCAGGGCCCACTTATCGTCCACAAAGTTACCAGCTGCCCCACAATCCAACATGGCAAGACATTCAACAGGATTTCCAATGTTCCAGTCAATAAGAATCCTGATCACCATTAGACTGTTGCTGTCAATTACAGCGGGTTGAGCCAATGTACAGGGATTAATTGCACTTACCCCTTCCTTTTCCCTGTTCAAGGTCGGGGTCTTTTGTTTCCCTGTCTTCTGGGAGGTACCTCAGGACAGTCCCGTAACAAATGAGTATTGGATGAGTATTGGAGTATTGGAGCCACAGTACATGCACAGCCTGAGATCTTTGCGTCTCTTTTGTTCGCATGCAGTAAGCGGTCCTCTTCCCGTTCCTCTCATAGGTTCTTCCGTCAGTGTCTTTTCAGGTGTTTGGGGTAGGCTAGGTAAGGCATAAAAAGAACGGGGTCTCTTTTTCTCTGCTCTTCCAAGGCCACTAGTTCCTGGAAAGACACAGGCCTGGCCACTCTTGCCAATTCGTCTTTTAAATTTTCATGCAGACCGCGACGGAAAATGGCCTGTTGAGCCGTCTCCGGCCATCCGGCTTTGGTTGCTACTTTTTGAAAGTTGGTGACATAAGTTTGTAGGTCCAAGGTTCCTTGACGAATGTCTAGTAGATTTTCAAAAGTTGAATAGAAGACTTCGGGTCTTTCGAATCTTGTTTTAAAATGTGTTACAAAGGTGCCATAGTTGTTTAAGGCTGGATCTGAAGCGGTTACCAAGGGAGTTGCCCAGGATAGGGCGTTACCTACCATATTGGAAATCAGAAGTCCCACCTTAGCCCTGTCCAGCTCATATGTTTTAGGGCGAAAGGTAAAATGTATTGTACAAGCATCGAGAAATTCCTTCACCTTTTTTGGGTTGCCATCCAATTTTCCACAGGGTAGGGAAATGGGAGGTAAGTCTCCCTTGGTGTCTTCTCGCTATTTACCTTGCTGTCTCAAAGCATTGTTATCCGCTCTGAGGTTTTGTATTTCCACCGTTAGAGCCTGTATGGCATTGGCCATTTCCTGATATTGCTAGAGGCTAGCTATCTTCTTTTGGTGTTGCAATCTCTCAGGTTTGACAGGTTGATCAAGTACAGTGTCTACACAACTACCCCCACTAGCCCACTCCTCACCTGATTAATCTGTTGGAGATGCAGTAGATTCGTCTGTAGAACTTAACTTCTTCTTTTCTCTCCAGGTGGTTTAGATCTTGTTCTTGGATTTGAAGATAGAAGGACGGGCTCGCCTAGAGTCCACTTTGCCAAAGAGGCTATGTGCCCGGCAGCGGGGACTCCAGGGAGCCCACCCCAAACCAGGGAAAAACCGGATGAAAAAACCCTGGTAGATCTTGATACGGATGGTAGTTGATGTAGTCCGTAGAGAAATCCAGTAAGAGTGAAGGCAAGAGTAGTTTTGCCTGCAAGTACCAGAATGCACTGGTTGTTGTCGTAGTTGGCGATTGCCTGTTGTCCGGGTAGAGGTTCAGTTGGCGTGCGGATAACACGCGGATATAGTGGTACACAAGGGAAGAACTGTGTGTCGGAAACACACCGCTCCAACGGTAGACACCGCTCACAGGAAACAATGAAAGCTGGGGAACCGCCCAGTGCGGCAGAGAGTACAGCAGTAGCAGGAAGGGCGGAGAGAGATGCAAACAGGTTACGGCGACAGACGCCGCACAAGTGGAGAAGAAAGCAGTCCAGAACGGAAGGAGGCAAGGAGCCGTTCGAGTGGGAAACAACCCACTAACAAACGACCAACAAGGTAGGCAGAAACCTGGAAGGGAACACAAGAGAGAGCGTAAGCAAACTTACTTGCCGGAAAAAAGTAAGGAAGTTGCAACGCACAGGTGCTTCTCATCTGCTGGTCTTTAAGGCGGCTAATACTGGACGACTAGAACGCGCTGTGCGTTGCATGGAATAATTCCTTCTTCCATATTGACCATCTCCTCCATACTTTCAATGGGTGATATGTGACATAAAGTGCAATATGAATGCCATGCTTCCAGCAGAAATAATCTTTCTTGAACAAGCATCCACTATCTTATTGTCTCTGTCAGGAGGGATAGTGGGTTATGCTGCCTGTTTGGATGAAGACGTCACTGCCTGAACCACCAGAGTTTCTGGTGTGGGGTGCTTTGCCAAATATTCAGGGTCACTGCTAGATGGCCTATACTTCTTGGTGAGGTTCTTGTTCGCCGCAGCAATTGTCTCCAGTGCCTCCCAATTTCTTTTAATCTTTTTCTGAAGGACAATGCAAAAGGGAAGAATTGGATCCTTTTGTTGACCCTGGATAATTGTTAAATCGTTCTGCTCAAAAGGGGGAGCAGGCCTGCTCCAACCTATAAAGTCAACCACCCTGGTCATGAGTTTCCTATAGGAGGCTTCTGCGTGGTCTGAAGGGTCTGGTTTTGCAAATTCCAATTCAGATAATGTATCCACACCAGTGGCTGTCTGGAGGGTCCCATACAAGTCCTTCAACCTGGACTCTTCTAACACCAGGGCCTCTGGCATGTCAGTGCTACCGAACTCCAGGCCAAAGGGTGGAGTGTCCACATTAGAAGGATCATGATCTTCATAAATTGAAGATAAAGATTTAAAGAAATCTTTTCTCGCCACGGGTTTGTAGGTTTTCTCCACCTGCTTTGCTAAAGGCATCAATGGCTTTGAGGCTGTCATCGACGGTTTCTTCGATATCAATGGAATCAACGTCTTCAACACTGTAGACATCGATGACCTCAACGCCAACAACGTCGATGGCCTTGACACTGATGGTGTTGATTAAGCCTTTTTTGCAGACAAGACCCTTGAAGGGCAAGACCTTTGACTTGAAGAAGTCTTCGATGACATTTCGTCAGGTCGAGGTCTCGACAGCTTTCGATGGGTCAATGGCTTACGTCCTGGGCTCGAGGGCATGCAGGATTTAGCCTTTGTCTTCACCTTATCGCCTTTATGCAGTGCGACCGTAGCATGGCTTCTCTCCTTGTCCTTCGAGGGGGCGGAGACCTCCTGCTCGAATATTTTCAACATTTCTCTCTGGACCTCTTCCCATTGGGCAGGAGTAGCAGATTTGGTCAGACATATAAGTCTCTCAGGATAGAAATCACTAGAGGACGATGGAAACCTTTGATGCCTCTTTTTCGACTTCTTAGTCGAAGACAAAGAATGGTGAGATCCTTTCTTGGAGCGAGATTGCTTTTGAAGCCAACGAGCGCTACACGTGCTATATAAACTGGTGATGATGTCCCTCGAGGGGAATCATGTCATTACATTGGCCCACTGCCACAAATGTTTTCTGGAGCAGCTGAAGCTGGAACAGATAATATCAAAAGATGAGGAATATGTGGGAGGACACAATCCATTTGAAATAATGTTATTGCAAGTAAAAAGTTAAGTCACAACCTTCGACTGCAAATACTTTTGGTAACTAAACAAAGCCTCATTGAAAATGTTGTAAACTACATAATACGCCCCCTCACTTTGAAAAGATTAGGCAGTCTCATTTTCTTCATCATGTAGTGTTTGGAATGTAATGCATTTTACAAAAAGAATATCCCACTACTGACAAATGAAAAAGGGTTTCACAGTGAAAGCAAGAGGGACATTCAGGCCAATGTGGAAAGCTGTTCAGACATCATTAAAGGGTTTTGTGTTCAACTATTGTAGACACAAAAGAGATCTGTTGACACTAGGGTTAGAAATTGTATAGGGGAGTGGGACGTGGCCAGCAGCTGACAAGATGGCCGCTTAATTCCCTTATCTCTGACTGAGACGGTGAATAACTTGTTATGGGCTAATAAATAGTACATTCATGTTTTTCTTTTAGCATGTATCTACTATTTAACTCCTTGGAGATACTAGATATTTTTTCCGGGGAATTTCTCTCACCGCTCTTATCTGAAACAGCTTCTTTCGTTGCGTGAGTTCAGAGAGCCTGTCGGAGCGCTTCGGTACCGAAGCTCATTGGTGATACTTTTCTGTGGCGCTGGTCCCGAGGATTGGTGCTTCCAGGGGGAGGTGGATGGCAGCACCATTTGCCCGAAGCTTTGTTTCTTCTGACTCACGGTTTCTGTCTTGAACTTTCTCTGGCTCAGAGATTCCGCCTTGGGAACATCGCTAGCCACGCTGATAACCAAATACAAACCCATCGCCTGAAGTAATGCGTGGTGCACTGTGATGAAATCCCGCGGATGCTTCCTGGTTTGAAGGCCTTCTTCCCACTGCCATCTAAAGGTCGTTTTCTTTAATACAATTAACATTTGTTGAAATATTTGCTCTTCCGCAGACATTTACCGTGCTGGGACAGCGTTGTTGCCTTTTATTCTCCTTACAATGTCTGAAATTAAGGAAGACCAATTTAAACTCATGTCTAAGGAGATTTCCTCTTAAAATATAGGAATGGGATAGATTTTGAGTGAGCTTTCCAATATTCTTTCCTCCATTTCTTTCCTTCACTCTCACTCCTTGTCCATGTCAGATTACTTTAAATCTTTTAAGGATGAAATAAACATTATCTCTGGTAGATTACGAGATGCTGAAGAGTGCATTTTTGGTATAGAAGATAGAAGGGAGGGAATGGAATGTTTACAGCAGAGATGAATTGAGTTGGAAGCAGACACCACTGAACTTATTTATTTTATTTATTCATTGAACATTTGTATGCCACCTATACTCCAGATGTGCTTCCAGGCGCCACAAGACAAAAAAGAGTGTGGGGGGGCAGAGGAGGAAACAACAACAACGCTCCTACTAGGCCTTGTGACATTCGGATCGTGCAAGTGCAGTATCAAGAAGTGCAGGTTCTATGGATGGGATAGGAAAAGGGTGAAGAGGGAGAAGTGCTGATGGGAGGGGGCCCAAGGGGAGACAGAAATAGAAGGGATAATGAACATTTTTATGGTATTCTGGAAAACTCTAAACAAAATGCTCTGATTAAATTCATTGAAGACTGGTTACCTAAAACGTTCGGCATTTCCTTTGTCCCTCCATTGGAACATCAAAGAGCTCACAGGATTAAACCTCGGTTTACAAACAAGAATTCCTCTGTGCAACCTTTAATTGCCTGCTTTTTAGGGCATTAGCAAGCTCGGGTTGTCTTTGCTACAGCCACAAAGCGTGCTCCGATTCTCTTGGCAGGTCAAACATGTTTCCTCTCTCCAGAGTTCTCAAAAATAGTCCAAAATAAAAGGAAAAGATTTCTTGAAATGAGAACAGCATTAAAGAAGCTTAGTATCCGTTATGGCCTTCTTGACTCGTTAGGATGATCCTCACTATTCCAGATGGTCCTACAAAAGGATTCTTAGATCCAGATGATTTATCCTCCTTCATACAAGAGTTATATTCTTCCTCCATGGAAATATCTTCTCACAATTCTTTTATTTCTCCTAAATCCAGCCACAAAGACACTCACCATTTGCAGATTGCTCATAAGCGTCACAAAGCCAGCTTTGGAAAATTAAATTCTTTACGAACCAGATCTGACAGTAATCCAATGGGCAATTGTCCAGATAATCAGATAGAGCCAGAGGCAAACCTAGATCTCCAATTAAAACAGGGGATGCCTCTCTATCTTCATTGCAAGATTGATCACGGTTCTTCTTCACCATAATACCTCTCCATCTCCTTTTATTGTTACTCAAATTTGCACCATGTAGTCAGTTATGCTCAACATATTTCACTTCATGCCTTATTTTCTATTGATTCTTTTTCTTCTGTCTCCTCTCTCTTTCAGGGCTCCATGGTGTTTCGTGGTTATTTCTTACTCCTGGAAGTACCAATACATGCTTGCTCTAATTCATTTAATTCTTTCATATACTGATCTACTTCTAACTGTTTTCCTTTCTTCTAATATATTTCCCTTTTTTTCATACATATGCTGATCTCTTTTATGTTCGGTCTCTTCTTTTTAACACCTTCTTCAAACATTTCTAAGTACTGCTTTTTATCTCCCATCGCTAATATGTTTCCCTTTTTTGTTATATAGGGTTGTTTATTTTATTCCTCTCGATGGAAATAGTTTTGCACAAAATATTACATCTTATCTGCTTTTTATTCTAGAAGCTATATTAGGCTTTTATCATTGCCTTTTTCATTTTCAGGTTTATCAATTTTTTCCCTTTAACTAAAGATGGGTATCACAGTTTTAACATGGAATGTCAAAGGTCTTGATGATCGTACTAAAAGGCATAAGATTTTGTCTCACTTATCCAAGTTCAAAATGGAACTCACATGTATTCAAGAAACCCATCTACAATCTGAAAAAGAAAACATCCAACACCGAAAACATTGGGTTGGTTATATTCTTTTCTCTCCTGCTATAAAAAAAAAGGTTGAGTTGCTATCCTCATCAACAGAAATAGTAATTGTCTGTTAATTAATAAACAGAAAGACCCAGATGGTCATTGGATTATTATTGATGCTTTCATAAACAACCTATCTGCTACCATTGTTAGCATTTATGGCCCTACTCCTCCAGATCCTGAATTTTGGTATGAAATGAAATTAAGACTTTTCAAAAATAATTCCAAACTGCTTATTATTTGTGGGTACTGCAATCATATTTGTGATTTTGCTTTGGATCGTATGTCCCACGCTAAATTTGTGAATTCTAAATCTCAAAAGAGTTTTCTTAGTTTTAAAAAAGACAAATCAAATCTATGTGGTACGGGGCGATTCTGTCATCCAGGCTCCAAGGAATTTACATTTGTTCTTGCCCCCACACAATTCTTTTTCTAGACTGGATCGCATCTTTGTTAATTCACATTTAGTGTCTGCCTTACAAACTCTGAAATCAGCCCTCCTGATTTATCTGATCATACTCCCGTCCTTACGTCTCAATCTTGGGAGCCCATTTATAACCACATTTCCAGATGGAAATGTAACACTTTTTTGTCTACCCTATTTTTAGTCAAAAAAACAATAACTTTATAACATATTTTTTTTTATCAACACCTCTATTCACAACAATTGGGAAACCCTTTAAGCATCATTATTCAATGTGCTGCCCATAGCAAACTAGCTGAAAAAGTCTCTAATGATTTACTGCAACCTATCGAACTTCTTGAAGCTACTTACTTATTTCACCATTCTGATAATATTTTTAAAGAATTCATATCGAAACTTATTGAATTTAATACAATTTCTACAGGAAAAGCTTCTAGCGTTCTACTTTGAGTTAAATCAAAATACTATGGTGGATCTAATAAAGCAGGTACATTTTTAGCCTCCTATTTAAAACATAAAAAGAGAATCCATTATTCCCTCTATCATTGATTCTTCTGGTAAAAGAATTACAAAAAAAGATGACATTACCTAAGCCTTTGTTGATTTCTACTCCAATCTTTACTCTGAAGATGCTTCTATTAATCCTTCTGAAATCAACCGCTTCCTTGAAAACATTCTAAAATCATTATCCAAGCAGTGGATCTTTACCCTTTAGAAAAGGCCCTTAGTGTACACGAAATTAAAAATGTGGTAAAGGCTCTAAAAATTGGGAAATCTTCTGGCCCTGAAGTTTTTTCTATAGATTATTTGAAGTCATTCTCAAAAACTCTGTCCCCCAACTTCTTGAACTTTATAGTAATTTCTTTACTCAGGGTCAAAGTTATGGTACTTTTGGAGAAGCTACTGCTATTCTTTTCCCCAAACCAGACAAAGATCCCACGTTAATTTAAAATGATCTGACAATTTCACATATTAATTCTGATCCAAATATTTTTGCTAAAATCATTGCCATCAGATTAGAAAATGTCTTACCCCTTCTTATTCATCCTGTTCAAACTTGGTTGTAACCTGTCTTCTAATACCAGAACACTTTTCAATATTTTATTTCAAGTCAAAAAATCACACAATCCCCTGATTCTTCTTACTGTAGATGATGAGAAAGCGTTTGATCGCCTTTCATGGTCTTTTTGTTTAATTCTCGCAATTGACATGGTTTCGCCCAATATTTTCTAGATTCATCAAAATTCTTTACTCCACTGTTACTCCACTCCTAGTACACGCTTTTATATTAATAATGATTTATTACAATCTTTTCCCATATTGAGAGGCACTCGTCAAGGATGTCCATTATCACCTATGCTGTTTATGTTAGCTCTTGGATCACTTTTACAATGCATTAACACAAATGAAAATATTTCAGGTATATCAATCAGTAACAATTCCAATATACGATCAGTGTATGCTGACGATATCCTACTATATTTCTCTAATCCTTCTCATTCTATTCCCAATTTGCTTCCTTTGATTAAGGACTTCTCTTTAGTCACAAATCTGAAATATTGCCTTTAAATAATGGATGCTCACTCCCTAATATAAATTTATCTGGGATGTCTTGGTGCCCTGCTTCCGTCAAATATCTTGGTATTAATATCTCTAGAGATATTGTTTCAACTATTTCTTCTAATGTTTCCTTAGGCCCTATTAAAATTACTATCTGTCCTATTGTCTTGTACTTTTTATCGTCCCTCTTCTTTCTTTCAGAAGCTTGACTCATTGTTATCAAAATTCCTTTGGAACAACAAAACTCCTAGAATTGCTCTAAAGAAACTCAAACTTCCAAAGAATGTAGGGGGTATCAAATTCCAAGACTTTTGAGTGCATCATAGAGCTTTTATTCCTCGGCAAATCATTGTCATCATACATAATGCAAACCAGTTAATTAATGCTCCTGTATTATGTGAGACAGACATGGTATCAAGAGAGACACAGACACAAGAGATAACAGCTTGAAAACCTTTATTCAAAGTATTTGGGGTTGGTGTAAGGCCTAACTTGCCCTTTCTCTAACTTGGGATTTCCCTTAACTGATGCTTCTAAGGATAGTCGATATCCGTAAGTCCCAAAACAAAAACTGTCTGTGCCAAACCTATGCTAGACCTTACTCCAGAAACAAATGTTGTGCACCATTGCTCTAAAAGAAAAATAGAGTTCCAAAGAAATATATCCAAAACTGGATTCAGGTGGGCTTCTTGTCAGGATTGGCGTTGCAGTATGCAATATAGTTCAACTGAAATATGCCCCTGGAATCTCCCTGGCAAAGTTCTTGTAATGTCAAAACAACTCAGTTCACAAAGTCTTCTTAGGTTTGCCTGGGTTCCCTTCCCCAAGCTTCTTAAAGTACACAATTCCTGTAGGCTTCTCAGGGTTCCCTTTCCCAAGCTTAAACCCCTCTTGTTCAAGAAATAAATTTCACAAATTCTTTAGACCTCTCAGGAAGAATCCTTACTTCTAAATACAAAAGAGTGTAGGACAATGATGTATGCGAAAGGAAAGTATTAAAGAAATAATATGTCGGGACGGTTGAGCTGTTGGCTTCCCTTCCCCATGTTTTCAGCACGGGGCAAGGTGGCACAATCGAGCTCTGTACACACTCTGGCTTCATGGCCACCAGGATACAGTTCAAAGCACAGACATCGGGGCCTATTGCTAAAGTCTCTTTGCCAATAACAGTCTCTTACTGCACAGGGTCTGCCATAACAAACAAAGTCTCAAAATTCCATTCCCAGTAGGATTTTCACATGCACAAGTTCTCACTTTCAATGTTCATCATGGGTCTCTCCCTCTTCAGGCTGAGATCCCCTATTTAAAACAATATTCACACTTGGTCTACCTCGTCCGGGTTCAGACCATGGATCTCCCTCGTTCAGGCTCAGATCCCCTTGATATGGATCTCCCTCATTTGTGCTCAAATCCCCTTGATATGGATCTCCCTTGTTCGGATTCAATAGGTTTTTGCATGAACCGTCGCAGGACCACTTCGATTAACTAAGCACAATTATTCTCATCAACATTCTCTTGGCGGGATACCTTACAGAGACTTTCCATTGAGCACATCCACGGTGCCACACCACTCTGTCAATGGTATTGTATCTTTCTTTCTCAAGTTCAAAACACTCATCAGCAGTTTAGCTTTAGTCGCGTCTTTCATCACATGCGCTTTACAATGTTCGTTTCAACGTTCGCCATACAATGTTACCACTTGCAACCTCGAGTTCAACACAGGCTGGTCTTGCATCGGTCTCCCCAACTCACCGGCTGTGTTGCTTTTTCTGGCACTTCATTGTTCTTGGAGCAAAGGACGATACTACGGCGGCTGCCCCTCCCTGCCTTGGTCAGCTACATGGGAGGGCCCCTGGTATCTCCAACACACAATGCAGGATTCTTTAATCTGGTTTCCGGGCCTTACGCTTTCTGCTTCAAAGGTTTCTTGAAAGTAATGGCATCTGCATGAAAAGGTCAAGGGCTTTTTGCTTCTTACGAATCCTTCTGGTTTTGCGTCTTTCACCCCTCGTTCAAATGCCGACCTGAACTGCTGTACCTCTGTGTGCTTTGCTTCGCTCAGAGTATGCTTTCATGCTCCACCTTTTATCTGTGTGGGTAAGTCTAATGGAAGTCAGGTGTGATTGATCATCAGTAATTGCCTGACTTCGCCTGAACACATTAGCAGGATATGTCAGATGCACTGCTCGAGTCTGTTTTCTTCCACAGTGGGCTGTCCGTGTGAAAGTGCTGGAAATTGAAAAGGGTGCGGGTAAGATTCCCATGTATTCTACCTTGTAGTATGGGTAAAGGTGTTGCAGGGGGTTGGATACAACGTCTCATCATCTGGTGTCCCACTCCCACTCCCACTCCCCAAAGACCCCTCACCCAGGTGATCCTTCCTCACTGGTCCACCCCAGGAACTGGACCCAAAAGCGGTGGCTGCATCCTGGCCACCTGGATGACAGATCCCCAGGGACTAGCGGGTGAGACACCTTCTAGTTTCTCGCCACTGGGAGATACGTTGGGAAATCATAGCAAGACACTGGGGCTGATTATACGTTTGACAGTGGTGATAAAACCATTGAGTATTCTAGAATCCTGGATTCTTTACCACTCAGCGGAAACTCTTCTTTAATGCCTGCTTTTGTGTGCAGGTGACTACCACACACAAGTAGGTAGTCCTATGGGACTCCAACATGGGGAATATTTTAAGGGTTTTCATGGCTCAGAATTGGTGGACCCATAAAATGGCAACATATTTTCCACATGCGTTAACAGTATTAATGTTTGGCAATATTTGCATGGGGAAACACCGCCAAACTAGGAATCAGACCCACTATCTTTGTATCCTAAATGTCGTTGTGGTTCCATTTAAATCGATTTCCTGGAGGCAGAGATATTTGGCCCTCATTCCAAGCGTGACAGAATTAGTAAAAACATGGTGGTAACAGCTTTACTGCCGCTTTTACCCTTCTGCCATAGTCGGACTCTGGAGGTAAGCTGGAGGAAATACCCTGGCACTTGACTGGAGCTATTGCCACCAGTACATTTTCACCTGAGGATTTACCACTGGCGGTAATTCCTCTACTCCCCAATAGAATCCACTGGGACTCGATAATGGGGAATAACAAAACCTTGGACTTTTGGGAGATTTACCTCCATATCCACAGGTGGTAACAGTATTAAGGTTTGGCAGAACGACCAGTCATTGCTCTGCAATCCTGAATGTACCACGTGCGTCCCACTCCTAGATATTAACCCTTGCTTTCCTCGCTGTCAAGGAGTGCCTAACTCTTTACCTGTTGTCCCATCAATCGCCTTGTCTCTGTGATGCTATGCCCTCCTTGGGGAGTGGGAAGAGCTTAAAAGGTTTTTCTATGTATTTCAGGATGGAATTGCATGCCCTCAGCACTTAAGAGGTTATGGGATCCAGCCTGTTTACCTCCTACACCGGGCACTAGGATGTCTTAACCTTGAGACAGGCACACTGTCCTGCAGGCATTACCGGGCATCCATCAGCCTGTCCACCCCAAGAGTCAAATAACTTGCTGAAGTGAGAGCCCAGCCCTCTGTTGGCCCTTACACTCCTCTGTACTATGGTCCTCATTGGGAATTCACTGAAAACACTGGAAGTGGGCATCACCCTTGTTTACAAGGTTAATAACTTATCTGCAGTTTAGAATAGCATATGAGGGCCTGTTGCCAAAAATTGCCCCTTTTGCATAAAGGGTCATGGTACACAATGTATAGGTCCCTTGATTTGGTGATCAAGGAGATAGGAAGGTCCTCCTGTGCAAACACACAACAAAGTTCTATGTAAAGACTGTGGTTCTTGAAAAGTTCCTCCAATGGTAGATTCAAATCACAAGTAGAAATCTCACGTAGTCTATTCATGTCTTGTAAAGATTAGTTTGTTTTAGAGCCAAAGGCAAATGTTGAGGTCCGATGCATTTCAGACTTGAGTCCTTCGGGGGCCACAAACTTCCTGTCTTCAGACTTAATGAATCCATAGTAATGCTATGTGCAAGATTTGTTTGATCGATCCCACAAGCATATTGAATATGAACCCAGCATGTGTTCCAATCCTTGTGAAACGCGGTGTCTACTATGGTTCCTGCAACATTTGCCCTTGTCTCTAAAATAAACTATTATTTACAAGACATGAATATAATTGGAGGAACTTTTCTAAAGAATCATAGATTCTACGTAGAACTTTTTTGGGCGTTTGTACAGGAGGTCCTTCCAATCTCCTTGATCACAAAATCAAGGAACCTGTACATTTGCACATCATTGGGAGTTTGCCAGTAATTTAAAACTCGTTTGCCATTACTGCCACTCGTTCTTACAGATTAAGGGGCCCGATTAATGGAATTATCTGGGCGGAAAATAGGGTAACTGTGCCTACATGCAGAAAGAAAAATGTGTGCACCGCGTATTCATGGAATTCACAGTGCAAAGTAACCGTATTCACAAGTCGTGTCCGAAACGCCCCCGACACACACACGCAAAGCATGAACAGCCAGAACAGCTACCTTTGCACATTCCCATGGGCGCAAATACACACACCCTTCAAACAGTGCTTGGGGTCCTCCGTAAGCAGGCTTGCGACTTGGGGACCCTGCGCGGGGTCCCCCGTAACTGTATCTGTCATCCTGACAACATGCGTATAAAAACGTCTAACTCAGCAATAACTCGGGAAAGCTGTGTGCGAACCCCCTTAAAACGTTCCTGCACGCCGCTACACTGCTTGCGTGCACCCCTAAATTACATTGGAACCCCGATTGGGTACACGCACCCCGAAATCAGACATGCCACCCCACCTGCACATGCAAGTGTACTTATGCCTGCATTTGTGTGGCGGATCGTATGAGTGGCCGTTTCCCAGCCGAGACGTTGCACAATTGAATCCATGAATACGTCTCGTGCCACGCAATAGTGGGTGTGCGAGGGACTTCCTGCAGGCCATCCCTCGGAACACCCACTTTTTCGCAAGTTCGTCCCCATTTTTGGTGTTACACACCTTTCGCAGCCCTCTGCGCAAGCCATGCCCATGCTCTGCATGGAATCCCGCGCAAGGCCCTCGATGGCTCGCGTGCTGAGCCAGCATGAACTACACGCAAGTCCAGGATAAGTACCGCGCATTCGATTTGATGAATTGCTGAATTGACAAAGGTGGATTTGCGCGTACTTGCACGCACAAGTACCCTATTTTCAGCGCAGATAATTCCATGAATCAGGCCCTTACTGTGCAATCATTAGTGGGGTAACAGTGATGTGATTCCCCATTTTTAAGTCCATAGGACTCTATGGGGAAATCATCAGAATTACCGCTGGTGGTAATTCTGCCATTGTAAACATTATAATTTTTGGCATTGAAGTGGACGGGTTACCCCCAACATCTTTCTGGAGGTAAACACTTCACTTGAAGACAAAACCTACAATAAAACGGTAAAACGGTGCAGTAAAATGTGTTGCAATTCCTTTACCGCCCCAAAGAGTGGTGGTAGCGGAATATACATAGGCTGAATGAAACACACCCCGAGAAGCATTTATAGCCAATTGCATGAAAGGACTAAGGGCTGAGAAGCTGGTTAAGAAGGGTGGCAAAACATAACCATGATGGACTGGCAGTGTATATGGGAATCCCAGGAGGCTTGCACCCTAATACTGAGCAAGCAATTACGGATTTGAATAAATCACCAATGGAAAATCACGCTGCGTATGGGGTAGGTGTTAGTGTAGATGTGAATTAGGATCAATCCTACTTAGAAAGTAGACGTGCAGCTATTGGTGGAATATATGAAACCATATTCTGATTCATAAGCACAGCCAGTGCTTTAAGTGGGCTAAGAAATTGAGGGGGGGCCCTCATTTGGGGGCGTGGCTTGCTTGATGGGAGTGGCCTAAAACTTGAAGGCGTGGCCTAAAGAAGAGCATGTCAAATTTAACAGGGGTTGTCTCGTCTACATAACTAAGCGCATACTGCAACACTGCTGGTGCAACCAAAACGTGTGCTCCTGGGCAAATCATTTAATTGCACTGTTGAGGGTGAGGCTTTTTGAAAAGAGGGAAAGTTGACTGCTTTTAATATAAAATACAAGCAGTCCTTGCATTCGAGGAGGGGGGCCTACCAACAACTTTTTTCTCAGGGGGCTTGACATAAAAAAGTTTGTATACCACTGCCATTGCCCAATGCGGCCAGGGCATGATTGCAGAGCCCAGCGCCTGAACGTTGGTGTGCTGCCGACAGGGTAAGGTGAGTGTTGGCTAGGAAAATGCACTTCCGGGGGCTCTCATATTCCCCCACCCCAACAAGCAAACAGCAAAGTTTACAAATGGTTCTGTCTTTAAATGCACTGGGGTGTCCTCTGGAGTGAAGGGCGCGGTGCCTGCTAGCAGGGCGCATTGTGTAAGAAATAAGGGACGGTTATGACCTTGTGAGGAAGAGAGGGTGGGAGCAGGGGAGGAGCGGGGCAGAGGTGGTGTGTATATTTGGGTTCCACTGATAGGCCAAAGTTGTTAAACACCTCTGTGTCCATTCTCAGCTCTGTTCTGTTTATGCAAATGCTCCTTCCTTCCTTCCTTCCTTCCTTCCTTCCTTCCTTCCTTCCTTCCTTCCTTCCTTCCTTCCTTCCTTCCTTCCTTCCTTCCTTCCTTCCTTCCTTCCTTCCTTCCTTCCTTCCTTCCTTCCTTCCTTCCTTCCTTCCTTCCTTCCTTCCTTCCTTCCTTCCTTCCTTCCTTCCTTCCTTCCTTCCTTCCTTCCTTCCTTCCTTCCTTCCTTCCTTCCTTCCTTCCTTCCTTCCTTCCTTCCTTCCTTCCTTCCCTCCTTCCTTCCTTCCTTCCTTCCTTCCTTCCCTCTTGTTCTTTCCTCTCTTGCCGCTCCTCCTCTCACTTGGGTGAACTCCTCCTCTGTCCCTTCAGAAGGCCTCCTGCCTCCCCGCATTCCCTCACCTGTACCTCCTGCCTGTACTTATTCTGACATCTGCCCCCCTGGTTGTCCCTCTTCCCCAGGTGTCTGTTGCTCTTTTTTCTTCCAAAACCTTTTGAGTCCTGTCATGGGGTTAATGGGTCAACCATTAAACCCTTTTGTCTCCACTCCTGTTGTGCCTGTTACTCTCATCCCTACACTGTAAATATCACAACAGGGAGTGGAGACAAAAGGGTGTTAATGGTGGGTGGGACGCTGTGCATTTCCTGAGCTGTGACAGTAATAATTGCAGTGCAGCCAGAGCTTCGCGTGAACTAGTTTGAGCAAAGCTGTGACAGCCGTGCACTTCTGTCAGTCACAGCTGCCTGACTTGATGACAGCGGGCTCATCTCCCCTCGCGGCTGAGGCCGTGGCTGGACAATGACCTGCCGTCAAGTGGTGGGATCGGAGGGCCATGGCAGGGCCCCGGCTCAGCCTCAGCCCTGGCCCACTTAAAGCACTGAGCATAGCGAATTAAGAACAGCGCTGTTTTCCATGAGAGACGGAGCATAGACAAAGCTAGAGGAATGGACCTTCCAGTACAAAAAGGTTTAAATGCGGTTACCTTGGATACCACGTGAACGTAAGGAAATCCTCAGACAAGTGGGGTAGGATTGGAGATGGCTTGCGAAACCCTAGTGTGGAAAGGGTTTTATTCAGAGCGGCAGACTGGGCGTCATTAGGATCGTTGAGGCCTAGGTCACCTGTGAGTAGGACTTTGGAGTTTTTTTTTTTAATTGCCTGAAAGAGCGTGGGTGAGGGAGTCGGAATGAGCGTGGAATTCGGTGATCGGACCCGGGGGTCGATAAACAATGTGAAGAGCCAAGGTTAGGTTGGGGGAGAGATTGATTTTGAGAGGAAGGTAGTCACAGCTGTGGCCAAGTTCACCTTCAATCCTCCTGATAACGAGGTTCTCTTTGGAGATGAGGGCTACTCCCCCGCCCCTGAGAAGGGGGCGGTCTTGCCTGTAAATGGTGTATCCGTCCGAATGGCAAGAAAGAGGGCAGGGCCTGAGGTTTCATTCAACCAAGTTTCTGTAATTATAAGGAGGTCGGTGTTGTTTTTGAGAATTAAGTCATGGATGTCCAAGGCGTGTGCTGGAACTGTTTGGGCATTAACCAGGGCACACTTGAGGGTGGCGGTCTGTACAGAGGTGACTTGGGGTAGCACTGGGGCATCATAGGTGACAGGCATAGGCAGGGTAGCTGCGTTAGGGGCAACAGGCACTTGCATATTCAAAACAGTGGGGCAACAGGCATTTACGTATTCAAAACAGTGGGGGAAACAGGCACTTGCATATTCAAAACAGTGGGGGCAACAGGCCCTTGCATATTCAAAACAGTGGGGGCAACAGGCCCTTGCATATTCGAAATAGTGGGGGCAGCAGGCACTTGCATATTCAATACAGTGGGGGCAAAAGGCCCTTGCAGATTAATGTGGTGGTGGGCAGCAAGTAGTGGCATGTGCACAACATTAGGGGCTACTGCCTGTCCCTTGTCTCCTCACTCACGCGTTTTCTTTCTCTCTCGTCCTCTGCCTCTCTCTCTTGCTCTCGCTCCCTCTTTTCTTCTCTCTCTCTCTCCGCTCCATCCTTTCTTTGCTTTCTCTAACTCCCCTCTTCTCCCTCACTTTCTTTCTCCCTCTTCTTTTCTCTCTTCTCCACACTCTTGCTCTCTCTCTCTCTCCCCTCCCTCCTTTCTTTGCTTTCCCTTACTCTCTCTCTCCTCTTCTCTCTCACTTTCTTTCCCCCTCTTCTTGTCTCTCTCTTTCCCTCTCCGTATTTCCTTCTCTCTCGCTCCCTTTCCTCCTCACACACACAACACACATGTTTTCTTCCTCCATCTTTTTTCCCCTTTGATATGTCTAGGCTGCTTTCGAAATCTCCTTGAAGAGAGGATGTTCTACTGATTTCGTTCCTGGAATTCATGTTTCTCTTTGACATTATTCAAACATAAGGAAAAGCTGCACGAATAATGGAAATGCAGCATTTGAACCCGCGAGATGAGAGTCGGGAGAGACGCTGGATCCTCAGCACGAGGCCGAGGCCGGTCCCCTGCGACCTCGGAAGTGCTCTGAAGATGGGGAGCGGCGCCCACCTGCGAACAGGCCCCTCTGTGGGGACAGCAGTGCAGGGGCGCTGCTCTCAAAGAGAATAAGGGAACACAGCCACACGGTCCACAGATGTATGCGTTGGGACCGACCCTTTTGTTTGGGAAAAAACACTCGACAGCAAACATGACGTGACAGCAAGTGAGCCATACACATAGCAGCGCCCCCCGAGAATCAATCAGGACCCGGAAACACTCCATCTTTTACGAAATTCCATTATTTCCCGTTCTCCTCATTCCTACCTGCTTTCAATCATTTCCTTCCTTTATTATTTTCATTCCCCTCCCGCTACTTACCTTGTCTCCTGCTGCCCTCGTTTGCTTTCATTAATCTTTCCCTTTTTTCCACACCTCTATCTTTTCTTTCTTCTTTTTCTTTCTTTCTCTACATTTCTATCTGTTTTCTCTTTCTTTGTTTCCTTCTGTCTTTCTCAGTCTTCCCATCCTTATCTGCGTTATGTATATTCGTCCTTCCTTCTGCCGTTTCTCCCCTCATTCCTTTTGATGTCTGTCAGGCTTTCTTTTCATTCGAGGTTAATTCTGTAACCTACCTTTCTTTCTTTCTTTCTTTCTTTCTTTCTTTCTTTCTTTCTTTCTTTCTTTCTTTCTTTCTTTCTTTCTTTCTTTCTTTCTTTCTTTCTTTCTTTCTTCCCCCCCGTACTTACACACATTTTTCACCCTCCTGCCATTAAGCCCTTCCTCCCTACCATCGTCCATTGCTTCCTTTCCTTTTTCCCTGCCCTCCAGCCTTTACTCCCATCCGTACTCTTCACCCTTCAACACTTCTATACTTCATTATCCCCACCCCCAGTCTCATTCCTTCCTCCCTCAATGGCTGGCTTTTTCTCTCCTTACATCCCTCCCTTTGTTGGTTTTGGAGGGAAATCCCTCTTGGCGCGTAGAACTACCTGACTCTTGGCATTAATTCCTAGAAGTATCTGGTTGTGTTAATATTGTGTATTACTACTGTTGTTGATATTCTCCAATAAACAATATTGTATTGACTCAATGGGCCTCATTATGAGGTTGGCGGTCCAGTAACAATGGTACTGGTATGCCTGCCAGAACCGTTGTTACCGGACCGCCAAACTGCGAGTTGTGCTTGCGGGTGCCTTCCATACCGCCAGGCCAGCTCAGTTCATTACCGTGCCGGTGCTACAGGCATCCCCATTCCCATTTGAGCCCTACCGGCACCCACAAATGGGCAATTACCGGGTCTGCCAAGGTCAGCATGACCCGGTAATTGCCCATTTGCGGGTTCTGAATTTTTATGCTGGTATGGAGGCAGCCATTCTGGTAAAACCAGCAAGGCTACCTCCAACCTTGTAATGAGGCCCAATGCCTTGTTGTAAGTCTCTCTTGTGTCATATCTTTTCATTTCGTTTTGTAAAGTGGGTCTCATGTGTTAAAATTGCGGCACAAATTGCTGTTTACACAAAAAATTGCGTCAAAAAGGCTGTGGTTTTGCCACCGCAATCTATTAAATGGTTTAATGGGGTACACCTTTACCGGGTCAAACCACAGCATTGTTTCCACGATTATTTGTACAGGCAAATTTTTTGCCGCTATTTTATTACTGCATACCGTAAAGTGTTCTTCATTGCTATTGAGTATACTGTCAGGATAAAATGTGACTTTTTAACCTTTTTGACATGTCTTTTAAGGCTATGTGATGGCTTTCATAGCGCGTTGGGCGGAGCATCGCCCTAACAAATGGACAGGCATGGAATGCATTCATGACATATTTCCCAAATGTGCACGTAAATTGACAGTTTTTGCTTGTCATTCACTGAGATGATATTTGCATGTACGTTTGGCAGAGTCCTCAACTGTAGACAGTTGCTTTTGGGATTGATGGACTCTCTTCTACTGGCCTTTGCTACACCTAGGTCTGCTCCCACAGAGGCCCATACAAAATGTGGTCCCGCTGTCATAAAGTCATTGACATAGCAATCCATGCTGCACATGAACACCACTTACTACACTTTATATAATGTCACTAACCTACTCATCTCTGTTCATAACCTGACACTTGCCTGCAATTAAATATCCTATAGTCGCATGCCTTGGAATGCTCTGTTGATTCTCATGTTTCTTCATACTGTGGTCTGCCGGAGGTCCACTCATTTCACAGTGATTTGAAGAGAAAACTATGGCATTAAGGTTCTATACAAATACCAAGTAACATCGCATATGATGGGGCAGAGTCTTGGAAGCAAAACAATGCATAGGAACACAGGTTCAAATCCTGGTCTTGGCCCTGGTCGCGCTTAGAGTCTGGTCTCCGGTATTTAGCACATAATAAAAGATTAATGAATTATGATAACTGTCACAGTGTAAAAAGTGACTTCAGTTATTGTGGCAGAAGCAAATAAAGAGATGAAGGCATCACCTGAGAGTACGATACCTTCAGAGGATACGTCCACAGGGCCCTAGGCAGTGGGGTGGCCCTAAGGCAGCGATACGTAGCAGGTGGCACGCAGGGTACAGTATTCATAGAAGACCAGATAGTTATGCCACATCCCTACAAACACCTTTACATTCCGCCCGCCTCAAAAGGCACCCTTTTCATGGCTGCTAAAGAGCACATACTCCATCCATCCCTCCACTTTCCACTTCCTGTCAGAGTTCCAGTGGCGCAAGAGGATTTCCTTGCCTACCAATAAGGCTTTTCTCAGCCATAGTTCTTCTACCTTCTCAAAGGGGGCAAAGGGGTAATGGGGTCTTTGAGGATGATTGCCTTCACACCCGACTCAAAGGGTGGATTAAAGACTGTTTACAGTTTTGTAAGCCCCTAAAACCCTTGTCTCTCTCCTTGTTAATATCACTGTTTCTTTGCAATCTCTGGATGGGCCTCTGATCTCTATAGACACATAAGCTGCAAGCTGAACGTTTCCGCTCAACATATTAAATAAATAGAAATAGGATTGGGGATGGTCCCAGGGAAGTACGCAGCGCTAGGTAAATTCTGTTGGATATCTGTCCCCATCCCCTATTTACAAAAGAGCACAAAATGAATGTACGCAGCTATGAGCCAGGCTATTTCCCTGCACTTCTACTAGGGTGAGCCTGTGCATCTTTGCAAGGCACCAGTACAGCCTGAAACAGGTCTCCTGCAGGATCAGGTGATCACTTAACTGTATGTGGGTTGTGGGGGATATTTCATAGGATATGCACCCAGGAGTCCTCTGCAATGTCCATACCCATCATGTTGCCTCAGTCTCATCTGTCTCTTTCTTGCTGAATCACTTCTTTAGTTCCTTCAACTTATCAAAAGGCAGACACATGTTTCGCTCTACACATGCATTCTGAAAGCCAGTGTTTGCAGAGCATACTCATATATAAGAGTAGCCAGAATTGCGGTAGATGAGTTGGTGGCTACAATTGTAGGGGTCGACCTTTAATCACCTTAACCCAAAACAGGCCCAACACCTAAGAAGCAAGTACATGGTTGAACATAAAGCAAGTTTATTGTATAAAAGCTCTGAGGTGCAGTTAGATGGTGTTGCAGGACCAAACTAACCCAAGTCTCAATAATACAACATCAGTTGGCAGTTTATATACTTTGTGCACCAATTTAAAACACCCCCAGATACTTTTATTACTCTCCACCCCACAAAAATGATTTACAAAACCACTTCAAAGAAATCCCATCTTTCCCCAATTTTTCCATTTTCATTGGCCAGGCTTACCTTCATTATTATCTTCCGATCATATTCAAAACCCACCTCTTCTTTGCATTCATTGTAGTAGGTCCTGACGTCAGTACATGGTAAACATTGGTATTGAAAACATAACTCATTGTTAGCAATAACAGGCCTAAAACCTTTAACTTGAAATATGATTGCACATGGTCCTGTTGACATATTTTGACAAATAGAGAGAGGTATGTTTAAACAGGATTTGCTTTGAACTGTAGATAGCCACCTCCATGCCACATGCTTCTGGCGCATTAATCTAATTTATGGGACCACATATAACCTCTCATGACCTGGAAGAATACTTAACCGCCAAACCCTGCATTGGGCCTTAGGTTTATTACCACCAAACAAATCACTAATCCCCTCTAAGGATTTTAATACAAAGGGCTAGATAACATCTGTTCCCTTGCAAGGACTGTGAACCTTGCCATGTTTTTATGACCTTATTACTAGGTAACTAATTATCTTTACCGTCAAGAATGTCCATGCTACTTTAGAATGCCTGTATAACAACTAACATTGTAAAAAGCACACAATTGTATGGATTTGTGTTTGTGACGCTGATTAATATTGTATCTTTCTATGTGATTCATATGAATTTGCGACACTATTCCAGTTTTACTGTCATCCCTGCGTCATTAATATGGTGTGCGGAACATGAATCCCTCTTAATAAAGGGGACCCTCCTTTACCACCCTGACATTTCCCCTTTAGTTAATACTTTAACTAACAAATCATAATCATGCTCTTGGGGAACATCTTCTCAACCGTCTCTCACTCTGGTCTCAATATGGGCATACTCCCTGCTGAATCAACCCCACTCGACCCCCCATCATTTCTGCAATCTACTCGCCGCTCCACACAAACATTCCAATTTGGTGGAGGAAACAAAACAGCTTCAGTTCAAGTACTCGTATGGGGTGAAGTAGTGGTGGCACTAGTTTTGGACAGGGTTACGTGCATCATGGCCACACCTGTTGGTACCTGGGCAGAGCAACCACATAGCATGGCAGGAATAAAAAAGAATAAGTAAAAGGACAAAAATAGGGATTATAATCCTCACACCAAGGCTCAGCCAGGGAGGTATGCATGAAAATAAAGAGTCTATCCATGAGTTGCTGATGATCCCAGCCCCTGATCACTTTTAGTTTATGAAGAGCAGCGATAGTTCTGGCGAGCATGCCGTTCTGTGTAATTGGGAGGCATAAATGTACAGCTGGTGCTCCCTATTTTCTGGCATACTTCGCCATCCATTGCTGTCAAGAAGTCGAGTATGTACCGGTTGTGCAAAGTTATGAGCCTCAGTGTCTGTAATTCTTCCTTAATGGCACTAAACGCTGACACAGAAGTGTTCACAAAGAGCAGGAGTTCACACCTGGTCACCTGGAGCCGTTTGGCATTTGCCGCTGCTTGGAAACCAGGTGCCAGGAGGGTGGTAAAATCAGCCTCTGTGTGGCTAAACAGCCAATATTGATTAGGAATGTCTGCTAAGGCCTGTGATGATGCTGCTGAGAGGTATTTCAACATTTTCCTTCATAGTTGTCCCAGATTTTATCACCACCGAACATAGTCTCTGATTTGTCCTTATACAGTGATGAAGGAGAAGCAAGGGGCACAGGGGATAAAGGGGGCACAGATGTAATTTCAGGTATTGGATGGGCCAAAATCAATTGTTCTTCAGGGATTACAAGGATGGGCACATGAAGGGTAGAGAGACTGCACACACCTTGCCAGGCTGGAGGCAGCTGTCTGCATGCACGCTGTGCACACATCCAAAAGTTGTTGAGAAGGGCAGCCATACCTCCAGCCAAATCCACAATGCCTAGAGTGTTAATGCAGTTCCCATTTGTGCCAACGGGCACCATACCATGGCCCTTAAAACAAAGAACGGGTCGGTAGAAAACAAAACACAGAAACACCAACACTTTAAGCACATAGGGAAAACAAATCTTCCCGATCAATGATGGTCACACCCCTTCATTGTGTCAACATTTTTCATTGTAGTTTGGAACAATCACATACAAATCTCTACTAGGAGACACGACACAGGACAGCAGTATCGTATTGATAAGGCAAAGTGAATTACAATGAGTATATCACAAAGATACATTGCTTGGAGTGAAGTACACAAGATCTACATAGTAAATATCCTACTGTCATGGTACATCAAGACAGGGGTCATAACAAATCAACAGGTATAACACAAAATGCAGGTGCAAGTGAACACAGTTACAAGAAAAAACAGTGAGTATTTCGCAGCACTGTGACACAGAAAGTCAAGGCGCTGCAAAATACTCACTGTTTTTTCTTGTAACTGTGTTCACTTGCACCTGCATTTTGTGTTATACCTGTTCATATCGGGGAGATTTGTTTTCCCTATGTGCCGAAAGTGTAGTTGTTTTTGTGTTTTTTTTCTACCGACACGTTCATTTGTGTCTAACAACAATTTAGCCATCCTGGGTAGAATAGGCTCATGACCAGGAGCCCTACTTTTTGATCACCTTAAAACATAGAGAAAAATGGGTAATTGTCTGTATCTTAACAGGTTTTTCTTGTTCTTTGAGTCACAACAGATACTGCAAATGATTTCTCCATACTGTTCCACACTCTTTGTTTATTTGTGCCACCCTTCCTTCCAAGAATCCCCTCATTCCTCCAGCCCTGCAACTCTTCACTCCTTGCTCCCATCTACTTTTAGAAAATGCAGCTCCTTCCAAGATCAATTGAACCTTTTGAGTACACTTAATATTGTTGTGCTTTGCCCTCTCAGCTATTGAACAGTCCTCATTACTTGGTATGAAGGATGCTTTAATTGTCTGCCCTTTAAACTGCCCTCAAACACCACACAGGGCTAAGTGCACTAGACATAACACCTCTGCTACCTCTATCTCCTTTGGGATAAACCACCTAGGGATGACAGAAGCATGGGGGAAGAAAGAGCAGATGTAGCAATATCCCACGGATCTCTCTCCCCCACCTTCCTCATATGACCCTACCATTTGTTGTCAGCTGCAAAACCATGTGCATTAATTATGCGATTTTACCTATCATTATTATTATCAAAACATGTATATCAACATTTCTTTTTCCTCTTAGCATTTCTCCTCAGACTTCATAAGATTAGACCATTTTAATTGGTCTCCATTTATGCTGTATGTCTTCTTCAGACATGATGACCCAAGGACCAAAAAAAACACAAATACATTATTTGTTACACAATTTACAATCTTAAATATCCCTTGTCTTATACAACAATTATTTAAACTCCAGATCTCCACCTGCACCCCCCTTTGCACTGAAACGATCAATGAGTCTCTAGGGTGTACTTAACCTTTATGCCTGCTCCTTCTCCTGTGCAGGTGTAGGACCGTCGGTATCGTTACGAGTATCTTTTAGGTGGATCCAACTCTTATTGACTTTCACCTTCATGGCAGCCAGAGTCCCTGTATATGGTCCATGGAAACACTGCTTATTCCAGCGATGCACGAAGGTGTGGATGTAGACTCTGTCCATGGGGAGAAGTTGTATTTTGTGCTGATCATTGGTTGTCTTGCTGCTTTCTCCTGTTGTCTGTTGATGAGAAGATACAACTTGTGATGATATAATCTTAACACTTTTCGTTAATGTTATAAGATACTCTTTGAACTCCTCCCAATAGACTGCTGCGGTCTTGTGTGCATCTGATGTCGTACTTGTAGGTGACAGAGGTGTATGTAGCTGACACCCAGTCACGATTTCATGAGGGCTTAAATGGTGGTCCTTCTCTGGCTGATTTCGTATGTAAAATAAAGGTAGTAGAGGCAAATAAACCATGACCTGCCTTCATAAAGAAATCATTTCTATTATGGTTCTATCCTTAACGGAAATAATTTCTTTATGAAGTCTGAGTGACTTCAAAAAGAAACTATTTCTTTTTTAAGTAATAGGGCTCGGCTCAACCCCATGACCTGTGCGTGTGTGAGTGTATGGTGAAAGAGTGCACAAGGTATGGGTGGCTGGGTGTGCGTGTTGAGTGTATGGTGAAAGGGTGCACACTTAAATGTATGGGTGGCTGCCTGGATGTGCCTGTATGGTGAAAAGGTGCACACTTAAATGTATGGGTGGCTGCCGTGGTGTGCCTGAATGATAAAAGGGTACACACTTAAATGTATAGGTGGCTCTCTGTGTGAGTGAATGGTGAAAGGGTGCACACTTAAATGTATAGGTGGCTGCCTGTGTGAATGTATGGGGAAAGGGTACACACTTTAATTTATGGGTGGCTGCCTGGGTGCGTGTGCCTGTATGATGAAAGGGTGCACACTTAAATATATGGGTGGCTGGGAGTGCATGCATGTGAATGGTGAATGATGTGTGTGCTTGTGTACAGGGGCACAACAAAACCTACATTTCAGGGGCTTGGGGGGCTACCCCTTCAAATGTTGGACGAGGTGCTAACTTCACAGGTGGTGGGGAAGGGGCAAACGCATTTGTGTGGGGGCATCTAGCTTGTTTATGCATTCTAATGAGACTGTTCTAGTGCAGCTGCAATGGTACAAGCAGTCTGAAATCACCCACTAATGGACTGCTGTGAGAATAGGCGATCTTCTGCCCCCTCTCTACCCTTCCAATCACTTCCCTGGCATGCAAGTACTAAACCCACATCAAGATTTTAATTGCCTAAAAAAATGATGCATTTGAATGCAAGTACTAACAGTGAAATGCTTTACGTTAGTAATTGCCGGGCATTTGTTAACAGTGAAACCCAGGTGCCTTTTAACATCTGTGTCCTGTTCTGTCCTTCAACACCTCTGTAGGTCAGCCAGGTCCTGTCAACATAGCCCAACAATTTAGGAGGGTTTGGAGGGTGGGGGGGCTGAAACCCAGTTAGCTCAATGGTGTTTGCACCACTATGTGTGTTTAATCCCCTGCTTACTTATTGGTAATCTTCATTACTCATAGCCCTATTCTTCCTCATCCCAGTACTTGTGTATGAGGCACCCTGCCTCATACACAAGTACTGGGATGAGGTAGAGGGACAAGGAGATAATGCCTGACTTAGTAACCAGTACTCCTCATTACTCCTAGTCCCACTCTTCCTCATCCCAGTAGTTACCTATGAGGCAAGCTGCTCATACATAAGCACTGGCGCAAGGAATAGGGATGTGGAGGTAATCCTCGGCTGAGAAGCTGATTTTGGGGGTGGAGGCAGGGGGTGGGAGAAGATGGGATGTGTGGGGATGGGTGGGGGATTGTGCGATAAATTGTAACAGTCATCCATGTCCAGGCGAAGCAGGCATGATATGTGATATTAGTGGCTAGAGAGGCATTTTGATGCAGCCAGTCTAGTCATTTCTTCGTTTGGCTTGACTTTTTTTAACTGGGCATCTCTGATAATGCAGTCCTGCTAAGTGTAATTTCCTAGCCAGACTGGCATTTGGGTGCTTCCAGTCTAGCCGTTTCTTACTGCGGCATTGTATATTTTTCGGGCATCTGTGATAAAATAACCATGATAAATGTAATTGCTTTGACTGGCATATTGGTGCAACCAGTCTAGGTATTTCTAAATGTGGGCTGGCATGCTTTCGTAATATGTTATTACGTGTCTAGACTGGTCTACATTGTGCAACAAATTGGACATGTTTTCATTGTGGCATGGCATGTTTAATATCAAAGCATTATATTAAGTAAAGCATTAATGTTCCTGTGCACTGTTGGTGATTTGCATGTATTGGATTTTTGAATTGGTGTTATACTACAAAACAATTGCAAATGCTCTGGCTGTTTAGAGAATTATTCTCAGAAAGTGTGCTGTATAATGCATTAAAACACATATTTATATATTTCTCCTAGTGCAGTGTGCAGCGTACCACTGCAGCAGCACATTGGTGAGTATTGCGCAAGCGTGGTAATCTAGGCCAGCCCAGAGTGTGGCGCGACCCGTGATTTGTTGCCGAGTTGGGGGGGGGCCCTCAGGATGGCTCGCAGGGTGTTCCCCAAATTTTGTATTATGCCACTGGTGAGAGACCAGGGTTGCAGAGCTGAAAGGTGCTGGAAAACAGCTTTGTGTGAAGAAAAAAGAATATCTGTTTGGCTTAGGATCAAGGATGCCACATCAAGAGGCAAACTGCAAGGCACAAAGGGAGTCAAAGAGGATAAGCTATATATGCAAGACATATTTCTCTTAGATTAGGCAAAGGAGTAAACATGTGCAAATGCCAAGTATTGGAAAATTAAAGATACAGAAAGCATTTGCAAGATGGAAAAACCAAGTCTCCACAGGGCAAGAGGACTAATAACACCATTACAATTGAATCAAATAGCATTAAATAAAAGGTCAGAATGGACAAAATCGTGGTCTCCTCACACATGGGGTAAGACTGGAAAACAAGGTCTATTCATTAAGTTCTAGCTGAAGATAGCAATGACCCTCTACTCCCTTATACGTTCCAGAGAAGAGAACAGTCAACAAGGTCAACTATAAAGAAGAAGTCTTGGCTAAGGGCTTAACGGATGAGAGGTGGAAGGTTAATTGGAGCAAGTGGGCAGGGGTCTGATAGTGTTCCTCGCACCTGGGTTTCGTTTTGCTTACATGCTGCTAATGAATCGAATGTCCAAGGTTGGGAGAAAATGCCAACCACCGATGAGGGCCTATGTAGCAGTGCAATATACATTGTTGCAGAAGCCAATCTGATGCTGTTATTCTGCTATTTTTAATCTGTATTATACATAGTTAGAGGTAGTTCAAGGCGTGCCCACCAGAGAAGGAGCAGCCAATTGTGTTACTAACACCTAAACAAGGTATATGTATATATGTTCCCTTAACCAATACCTCAGCCCGATAGGTTTTATGATTTGCCACGTAGGATGACATCATAGTTGATGTACAATGAGGTCAATAAAATTTTGCGGAACGGAAATGTAACAAGAGTGAGCTGTGATTTGTTATGCTTGCTAGATTTCCCTACTTTATTTGAGCCAAAAATAAAGTAGTATTTTGCCATATTTTATAAGTCTGTCCAGTTATTCGGGTCTGTAGAGGAGCAGGTGGACACCTTCTCCCTGGTCTCCACCCCCTTAGCACAATCCCATTGGAATGACAGACAAAGAGCCACAATTGGGAACCCATGTATGAACCCTTGCAATATTCCTGTACTACGTCAAGTATATGAGAGACGATATGCACTGAGGCAACCATTTGGAGTGTACCCACAAGCTGACATAGTGGAGGAAAGTTACCAAGAAGGGTGTCCTTTGCCAAGCTGTTGAAATGCAGCCATGAACAGAATGGATGTACGTTAAAACAAAGTCTGATGACAGCAAAAGAATGTCATAAAAAAGATGTAAGAACCTTTGCTGAAACTATATGAAAATACTTAAGAATGACGAGGGAACTGAAGCACTTAGAGAAACATGTACCCCACAATACAGTAATAATGAACATTAAGAAGAATGAAGTGACTCACTGGTCAATAACTGTAAATATGCCGAAACGCAAGGTAGAAAGAACATATAGAAGCTTGCCTATAAGAGGTATACATTCAGCGTTTAGGACGACCATTAGAAGAAGATGGGCGACATCTTATGTCAATCAACCCAGCTACCTCAGAATACAAGCACAGGTTCTTAAAGTGAAAATATGATGAAGAAGTTATTTTCCCCTTGCAAAATAGAGGAGTACATTGGCCAAAGACCAAGGATGCTATTTCGAGAGATGAAGGCAAAGTACGAAGGGAGTCCAACGAGCAGACCATGTGCGAAGGACATATTTCTCAAGATTAGGAGGAACAAGACCATTTACGGATGGCAAGTATTGGACAATTAAAAGTGCATAAAGCTTATATGGGATAGAGTGAGCAAGTCTCTAAAGGCCAAGAGGAGCAACTGCACCCAGTATAAATGAATCAAATAGTGCTGAATACTCTGTCGAAGTGGACACATTTGTGGTCTCTTAACACAAGACTAAGAGCTCTCAACAAGAGCTATTCATTAGGCTTGAAGATAAGATAATGATGTGCCTACACTCCCTTGAATATTCTGAGACAGTGCAGACTGGTAAAGTGAGCCTTCAAACAGAGGATACTGGCATTAGGCCAACTGATGAAAGAGGGTAGACTAATTGGGAAAACAAGGTGAGAGCTGACATATCTCTAAACAACCGTGTTTCATTTATATGTACGTGCTGCTAGCAAGACGAATGTCCAAGTGGATTTGGGTTGCCAACCAATCAGAAAAGCCTGCCATGCACCTTTACATTCAATATTGCAAATATTATCCTGCTGCCATATTCTTTGCTGTTATCAGAGTGCCATGTGTGTAGAGGTAGCTCAGGGTGTGTCCTATAGACAAGGGACCACCAATGGGAGGCTAACAACTCATACATTCTATATGTAGACATGTTCCCCTAATCCAATCCCACCCCTCGATAGGTTTTTGTAATATGCCACGTCGTATGACGTCATAGATGACACATATGGTATTATATAAACTAAGTATAATCTAATAGACATTGTGATCCTGCATTCATCAATTTGATGCATGACAATTTACCCTGCTTTCCTTCATTGAGATAAAAGCAATATCTTGTCATCTTCTTTGAGTCTGTCTGGTTATCTGGTCTGAGACATTTTATTGTTAATTCCATCCAGCACAAAGACGCTCTAAGGTGCTAGAGCACAGGTCTGAGATAGTTTATTGGTAATTCCATCTGGCACTTGGCATGCTCCAGGTTCTACTGCACAGACCCACTTTCCTGTGGAAATCCTCCTCTGCACCCAGAAACCCTCTCATTGGCCTTGGACCGGAAACATACCTGTCCATCCAACCCTGCGTCATACCCGATTTACTATGTCCCTGTTGTCCCGGTTGCCTCTGCTGTCCCTCCATAGAATTTGTCATTACTGCCCCTTCTAAACAAATCTTTGCCAATTTCTTTTGAACAAGCTTAGCCTCTGCTGTCTGTGCCTGCTCCACATTCTCAGTCTCGTTTCCCTGTCTTCTTTTGCAGAAATGCACAATGTGTGCCTGAATTTCTGGCCAACTCTTGGCCTCCATTCCTACTACTTTATCTAAATCATGCTGGACTTCTTTGGGAAGTCCCTTCTTCAGCATGTGGTAACAAATTGCCACATTCTTCTCCTGTTTCTGCCCTCCACATCTCCTGAATTAACTGGATGTGCGTGGCAGGATCATCATCCAATTTCATTGTCTTAGCTAAAATCGAATTGATATAGGCATATCGGGATACATAATCTGCATGGCCCCCGTAAGATTTTTAAAAGCTGCTCCATCCTGGGAATTTATAGCCAACTGAACTTCTGGATACCATGATCTCTTCCAAAGTTCGTCTGACCACTCCCCCATTTGGGCTGTGAATACGCTCTTCATGTCCCCTATGTCCTACATGACACCGGCAGTATGCTTCTCAATGCATAAATCCACTTCCCCACCCCTGCAGTGGTGAAGGGAAGTGTCGTCATCAAGTTATTACATGTGTGACCACAAGACATAATACGCTCTTCCTAGACCCTTGTCGAGCAACGGAAACTGAGTTATACCTGTTTTTAATGGGGCTTCCCCCATCTCTCCCATACCAATTACTACAGCCATGTTAATACCCTGGTGTGTCCTATGGTTTAATGGTGTGCTTTCTATCACTGCTACTGGAGTGGGAGATAGGGTGTCTATACCCTGCTCTCCTTGCTCGACATCCCATTGTTCTCCTTCTTTATCATATACTCCAGCATCCCCTTCCCCTGCTACAGGCACAGAAGCATAATCAGCACTATCATAAGGTGCCATCTTCCATTCTCCATGCTCAGCCTCTGTACTCATGGAAGCAAACCCTGTTCTCCATGTCAACATCAACCATTCTGATAACCGAGTTTTCCAATCTAACAAGAACCTGCCCATGTCTCCACCGCCCTCCTTCTACATCCCTTAACTGTCTTCTCTCTTCGTCCCGCTCTTCATCTCTCTGCCGCCGTAACATCATTACCTCTTCCTCGCTAACCATAGTGCTTCCTTCATCTTTTCCTGTTCTTGCGAATCTACCACTCTTCGCAATATATCCTCTATCCTCACAGGAAGAGCCCTAATCTCTTCTTTCTCTCTCATTTCCAATCCTTTGTCTGCTCTTTGAACCATCAGTCTTACTCTTTCTTGCTCCTACACCCTTGATCTATCTGCTAACCTAGCAGTTGGGGAGTCATCCCCTTCCCCTCAATTTCAACATTATGGCCCTTACCACATCTTTCACACATCCTCCATAATTGCAAGATGTTTAACCACTTTTCTAACTTCGAGCACTTGGGCTTTGTAGTTAAGAAGGTATGCAGGTACTCCAATATTCCTGTATCATAGGATCCCTCAGCACGTCAAGAATTTATCGTTTTCCCCTTACTCTCCTGCAACCATTCCACATGATATTTTAAAATGTTCGCCTTATAGCCGGGCAACACAAGGAACAAATGATTCAATGGAGTCTCCATAATCCAATCCAAGTTATCAAAAAATAGTTTCACAAAAAAACTGATACTAAGCGAACCTGCGGCATGGAAAAATTCTCACCCAAGAACTCCCTTTTTACCATTACCCAATTCCTTAGTCACACTTCACACTCATTCACCGTACTCGCTTATCCCACAATTACCTCACTTCGCTTTTTCCAACAATTCTGCTTCTCACGCATACACAGAAGACAGCATGTTATCAAAAACGCTTGCCGGCCAATATGTCTGAGATATCTCCACGACGCGAGCATATGAGGGGTGCAATGCTTTCCACTACAGCATCACTGCTCTCGCTCTCTTAACCACTAGTACGGGCTTCTCTACTACAAAACCGTCTTTTCCTGGCTACAGTTTCCCTTTACTACTTTGACTAACCAAGAAAATGTAGGTGAGGGGCTCTGCCCACAAAGCAAATACAAAATAATGTCAAGGCCTAATTTAGAAAGGTATCTACGGTTGGACTTACACTAAGATACTACCCAACATTCAGGGGAGGGCTCCAGCCAACCAGACGAGCAAACTAAAGCATATCAAGGCAAGCTTCACACTGGGTATACAGGGTAAAATACACACCTCACACCTCTAAAATAACAAACTAGGTAAAAAATATATACAAAGGACTTACAACACAGAACAGTTCAACCACTCTCTCAAAAATATCCACTTTTCCAAACCCTGCAACCTCAACTAATCTCACAGCCACACTCCAAGTCTACCCTTACCTGAAGAAATCCAAAAACCACAAAACAAAACCCCTTAAATCAAGAAAACAACCCCTTTTCTCACTCTATTTCCCCCTCTTGCTTTACACCCCCAACCGTGTGCTCACATCAACCCGAGGTGCTCCGATGTAGTGCTTCGTCAAATCATTCCGCACTGCTAGGCCGTGGTGCCACGTCTCCGGGGAGCAGATGGGCCTTTAATCTGCAGACCTCTTTTTCACTGTGCATAGAAGACTGGTCCCTGTCGTGAGGTGCCGCAGCTGAGAGTTGTGGACAGAAGACCCCCAACGTCTCGGAATGCCTGGGCTCATATCCTGGCTCGCCAAATTGCAGGGGTGGACCTTTAATCACCTTAACCCAAAATGGACCCACCACTTGTACACAGTTGTACATAAAGCCAGTTTATTTTACAAAAGTTTCAGGGAGCGGTTAGATGGTATTAGGGGACCAAAACACTCCCAGATATTTTAATTACCCTCCCCCACCCAAATATGATTGGACAAAACCTCTTCAAAGAAATCCTATATTTCCCCAATTCTTCCATTTTCTTTGGTCAGGCTTCTCTTCATCATTATGCATCTTCATTATTTCCATCCTGCATTAAAACTGCCTGTTTGTGTGAAAATCATTTTTTACCTTTGCCTCCAACCTGCATTGAAACTGCCAGTATGTGTGAAAATATTTGTTTTGCTGTGCCTCCATCCTGCATTGGAACTGGCTGTCTGTGTGGAAAGCATTGTTAGCTGTGCCTCCATCCTGCATTGAAACTGCCTGTTTGTGTGAAAAGCATTGTTAGCTGTGCCTCCATCCTGCATTGAAACTGCCTGTCTGTGTGGAAAGCATTGTTAGCTGTACCTCCATCCTGCATTGGAACTGGCTGTCTGTGTGGAAAGCATTGTTAGCTGTGCCTCCATCCTGCATTGAAACTGCCTGTTTGTGTGAAAAGCGTTGTTAGCTGTGCCTTCTTCCTGCATTGAAACTGCCTGTTTGTGTGAACAGCATTGTTAGCTGTGCCTTCATCCTGCATTGAAACTGCCTGTTTGTGTGAAAAGCATTGTTAGCTGTGCCTCCATCCTGCATTGAAACTGCCTGTCTGTGTGGAAAGCATTGTTAGCTGTGCCTCCATCCTGCATTGAAACTGCCTGTTTGTGTGAAAAGCGTTGTTAGCTGTGCCTTCTTCCTGCATTGAAACTGCCTGTTTGTGTGAACAGCATTGTTAGCTGTGCCTTCATCCTGCATTGAAACTGACTGTTTGTGTGAAAATCGTTTCGAATGGATTGTGTCCTCCAACGTATTTCTCATTTTTGACATGTAGTGTCCAGCTTCAGAAATTTTTCAGCAGAGGGCGGCCTGCATCAATGGCGTTGAGTCAATGTCCCTCGAAGGCCTCCATCAAGGGTTATGTCATCGGATGTCATAAGTAGCACGCATGGCGCCCGTTGCCTCAGTTCTGTTTTTTCTAAAAACATGTTTGCTTTGTGAAACTCGGCGCGCCTCGTACTTGTATTAATTATTTGCTGTTAGTTTTGAAGATGTCTTTGTTTGCTACTTAGACGACACCTCGGTCCGGATTCAAGAAATGCCGGAACTGCAGCTCCAAGATGTCCATCACAGACCGGCATCGAGTCTGTCTGTGGTGCCTCGGCGAGGGCCACGACACGGATACGTGCTCCAAGTGCCAGTCAATGACTGGAAAGGCCTTGAGGGAATGAAAAGGGAAGCTCAAGGTAGGCAAGGTGTCCAAGCCCCATAAGTTCCGACCTGTTCAGCCTTCGACTGATGAGTCGAGAGGCGATTCTCCTCAGAGGAAGAAAGCCAAGCGCTCAATTTCTAGGAATGGTTCCCGCCACTCTTTGTCCTCGTTGAAGCATTCGAGCAGAAGGCACCGCCGGTCGCCCTCCTCGTCGTCTTCGTCAGGCGGCACCCTGGAGAGGGTGTCATGCCCATCCAAAAAATCGACGCTGGCAGAATGGGAAGCTTTCTGTGCAGAGATGTTTAAAACTTTTGATAAACAGGGCAAAGCTCCGTCCGCGTCTTCTGTGGAAGCCGGCAGGGAGTGGTCTCGGCCAGACACTTGTGCTCCCTCGAGCCCAAGTAAACAGGAGCCCTCGCGGCCTCGTTCAGACAAGGTATCGAAGGATCACTCGAGACGTGGAGAGAGGTCAAGGTCTTCGACTCCTTCAAAATCTTCAAAGCCCTTGAAACCATCGACGTCATCAGCACCACGCCAGTCGATAGTGCCCGTTGGTTCCTCCACCCCAGTCAGGCCTTCGATGCCTTTGACGCCGTTGTCGACGCCGACATAAGGCAGTTGCAAAGTCTAAGTCGATGCCTTCGGCGACTTTCAAGCCAGAAAAAAGCTATACCCCTCTAACGAAAAAGGATTTTTTAAAGTCCCTCACCTCCATTTTTGAGGAGGAGGAGTGTCAGATTGGGATGATGCCCAATTTTGGTCTCCAGTTTGGGACCCCCAATGTGCCAGAATGCCTCATTTCAGATGAGAGTAGGATGCAGGATCACTGTGATTCTTTGCATAATGCAAGTGGTATAGACACTTCTCCTGAGCTGGAGTTTGGCAAGCCAGACCCAGGGGAGTATGCCGACTCCTTGCACAGGCAATTTATGTCGAGAGTTGTGGAATATTTGGGCTGGTCTAGACCTCCTATGCATTAGGATCAGGATGATCTAACAGATATTTTGGACAAGGGTCCACCTACATATCCAGTGTTACCATTCCATGTGGCTCTGCAAAAAAGGGTGGCCAGGAATTGGGAAACCCCAGAGACTAATCTGGTGGTGAACAAGTCTCTTACAATAAAATACAACCCCTCCAGTAGCGAACCTGGCTACCTGTCAACTCACCTCACTCCTTAGAGTCTGGTGGTCCAGGCAGCCACGGCTACCTCGAAACAGGCAGAGTGCCCTACCATCTCTCCTGATATGGACGAGAAGGGCATGGATGGATGGGCACATAAGGTATTTTTTGCAGGGAGTATGGCCAGCTCCACTTGTGCCCTGCCAACATTTTCGTACACTCTGTGGGAGTGCATCTCTATGGCAGCAGAGCATATTCCCGAAGGGGAAGAAAGGGGCAGCTTCCTGGCTATTGTTAAGGACGGCAAGGAAGCCATGTGTGAGTCCCTTCAGTCTGGTTTGGATTCTGCAGATAGCATCAGCAGGTCAATGGCTACAAGCACCGTGGTACGCAGGTTTGTGTGGTTGCGGAAGTCGGGTTTTGCACCTGATGTGCAGGCCAGTCTTCTCAACATGCCATTTGACGGGTCTCATCATTTTGGCAGCAGGGCTGATGAGAGACTTGAGAAGTTGCAGACCTCTAAGGCAGCCGTCAAATCTTTAGGCGCAGCTGTTCGGCAACCTAAGCCTTTGTGTCCTAGCGGACAGCAGTGGAGGGGTAGATCTTTTCGCTACTACGGTGAGAGGAGTGGCCAGTAAAAGAGGCCAACGAAAGTTTCCTCGTGGTGGACTAGGTAGAGGTGCCAAGCCAACTCAAGCAGCATCATCTTTGCCATCGGCCTCTGCAAGAGCCACTTCAAAACCGATCTGAGGCCTTGAGTCACAGCTCACCAGTGGGGGGCAGGCTGTCTCAGCATCTAGAAGAATGCTGAGACATTACTTCAGATGCTTGGGCTCTGGAAACAAAAGCGCACGGTCACTGCCTTCCTTTTATAAAGAAGCCTCAGACCAATCCACCAGGGAATCACCCTTTGAGGATTCCAGATCCACTCCTTGTGCAGGAAATATTGACCCTGCTAGAGAAAGGCGCTATAAAACCAGCGCCTGTGGCAGATATGTTTTGATTCCCAAGAAGGACGAGGGACCGAGACCCATCTTTGACTTGAGATACTTGAACAAGTTCCTCAGGAAAGACAAATTCAAGATGGTCAGTCTTTCTCAGATCCTTCAGGCCCTCCACTTACAGGATTGGTTGGTGTCATTGGACCTGCAGGATGCTTATTTTCATGTGCCGATCCATCTCAAGCACAGGAAATACCTGAGGTTCGCCATTGGCGGCTCGCACTATCAGTTTCGAGTCCTCCCATTCGGATTGACCTCTGCCCAAGGGTCTTCACCAAACTAATGGTGGTGGTGGAAGTGCATCTCAGGAGAGGGGGGATTCACGTCCACCCCTCTCTGGATAATTGTCTGATCAGGGCGCATTCTCCCGAGCAAGCCTTGGAACATCTTAATGTTACTTGCCACTCCCTTCACAGACTGGGCTTCTCCCTCAATTTCAAGAAGTCCCATATGCCACCTTCCCAACAGCTCCAGTACATCAGGGCTGTATTAGACACATCCTTGGGCAAGTGCTCGCTACCCAGGGTGTGGGCATAACACATTCTCCAGATGGTAACCACATTCCAGAATGCCCAGAGTCTTCCAGCCTTTAAATTCTTGAGGTTGCTCAGCCTCACGGCATCCTGCATTTTCCTGGTGCCAGAGACCTGCCTGAGAATGAGATCCCTTCAGTGGGCTCTCCAATCACAATGGTCCCAGTTCTCAGGGCGGATGTCGGACCACCTTCAAATTCCGGTCAGAGTCTCGCAGGATCTTCTGTGGTGGGCTTGCAAGGAAAATCTTATGAAGGGAAAACACTTTTGGCAACCATGGCTGGAGATAACTGTGGTGACGGATGCCTCACTCACAGGGTGGAGAGCTCACACCAAAAATCTGACAGTCAGTGGTCGGTGATCTCCATCGGAGTCCAGACTACACATCAATCCTTTCAGAGCTCAGAGCAATCAGGCTAGCGCTGAAGGCTTTTCTGCCATATCTACGGGGAAGGAATGTCCTGATAATGATGGACAACACAGTGGCCATGTACTACCTCAACAAGAGAGGAGGCGTCGGGTCACTACCACTGTGCAGAGAGGCAATGCTGCTCTGGTTCTGAGCAATTCAAGAAGGAATCTCCCTATGAGCAGTTCACCGAGCCGGAGAAGATAACATGACAGCGGACGCTCTGAGCAGGCAGAGCACAGTCTCCCACGAGTGCGAACTGGCACAGGAAGTCCTTCAAGATATCTTTACTCTTTGGGAAACCCCTCAAGTGGATCTGTTCATGACCGGTGCCAACCGGAAGTGCGAGCGGTACTGCTCAAGGGAATTTCCTCCAAGTGGAGCTCTAGGAGACATGTTTGTGGTGGATTGGGATTTCCCGATACATTTCCTCCAGTCCCCGTCATTCCTCAAATTCTCATGCGGTTGAGAAGGTTCAGAAACCGCATGATCCTCACTGCTCTGGATTGGGCCAGGAGACTGTGGTACCCGGACCTTCTGGACATGTCCATCTGTCCTCCGATACATCTTCCACAAAGAGAGGATCTTCTCTCACACGAGGAAGGTCGGGTTCTCCATCCAGTAGTCAAGACTCTCAACCTTCACGCGTGGTTTCTGAAAGGCTGAGATATAGTCATTGGGACCTCCCGGATGATGTGATGGAGGTGTTGCTTTTGGCCAGAAGACCAGCAACAAAGTCTCTGTTCCGTTGCCATTGGAATACGTTTTGTGACTGGTGCAGAGAAAAGAATGTTGATCCTTTTCAGTGAAAACTCCGGATGTTCTATCCTTTTTGCTTTCATTAGCACACAAAGGTCTTCAGGCTGGAACCGTTAAGGGTTAACTAGCAGCGCTTTCAATCCTTAAGCGCTCATCCGAGGACTGTTCCTATTTCAAGATCCCACTGGTTAATCAGTTTCTTAAAGGGCTCACGAATGTGTTCCCGCCATCAACTTTCCAGGTTCCGGTTTGGGACCTTAGCTTGGTTTTAAAGTTTCTAATGTGTGCGCCATTTGAACCCTTGCACACATGTTCGTTGAGGTTGTTGACCTTTAGGACAATACTATTGGTTGCTATAACATGTGCACGTAGAGTGAGCAAGTTGCGGGCACTTTCTTCCAAGCCACCATTTACTATATTCCACAAGGACAGGGTTGTGTTGAGAGTGAAACCCTCTTTCCTACCTAAGGTGGCTTCAGACTTTCACTTAAGTCCGGAAATTGTGCTGCCAGCCTTTTATCCTCCTCCGCATCCTAGTAAGGAAGAGATAAGGGTCCATAGGTTGGATCCTAGGAGAGCATTAAGCTTTTATGTTTCCAGAATGTCCAAAGCGAGAGTGGAGGACCAGCTCTTTGTGGAGTATGCAGAAAACAAACTAGGCCAGGCTGTTTCTAAACAGACCTCGTATAGGTGGATCATCCTCACTATTTCTGAATGGTATAGGATTGGCAGGCAAGGACCCCCTTGAGGGCTTGCGGGCTCATTCCACCAGGGGCATGGCCACTTCGACAGCCCTACAAATGGGTGTCCCTATTAAAAAAAACATCTGTGATGCTGTGACATGGTCATCAATACACACATTTACTATGCATTATTCTCTGGATACTTCCCATGCTCAGGATGTTGCTTTTGGTAAGGCAGTACTTTAATCTGCCCTTTAAAATAAAATGTCTAAATTCTTAACCCTCCTCCAAACAAGGATACTGCTTTGGGAGTCTGTTAAAGATGAGGAATATTTGGAGGACACAATCCATTCGAAAAACAATTTACTTACCCCTGGTAATGTTCTTCCGACTGGATGTTCCTCCAACGTATTCCTTGTCGCCCTCCCATCCTACCTCTCTGTAGAATTTCCCATGCTATTACAGCTTTCGTTCCAACAAGGCTGAGTACTGTCAGGCCCACATTATGGGCATCTCTGCTACACGAGGAGGGGAAAAACAGAACTGAGGCAATGGGCAGCATGCGTGCTACTTATAACATCCGATGACGTCACCCTTGACGCAGGCCTTCGATGGACATCGACTCAATGACATCGACGCAGGGCGCCCACTGCCAAAAACTTTGCCAAGCAGCCGAAGCTGGACACTACATGTCAAAGATGAAGAAGACGTTGGAGGAAAATCCAGTCTAAGAGCGTTGCAAGGGGTAAGTAACTTGTTCTTTTAACTGTGCCTCCATCCTGCATTGAAACTGCCTGTTTGTTGTATGAAAATCGTTTTTAGCTGTGCCTCCATCCTACTTGTTTGTCTTACACCTAAAGCTTGTTTGGCCTCCTGTGCCAAGTGGTTCAGGGTCAGAACTGTGCTTTGCAGCATACTCACCCCCACCTCACCTCTCACTTTCTCTTTACCTCTTTCTTCCGCCCTCGTTTCCGAGATGGCACTCTCTGTCGACCCTATCTACTCCAACTGCTACACAATCACCAATTCTCCCTCTCTCACTAAACCTGGACTGAAAAAGCATTAAAAAGACATCCTTGCTGCTAACCCAGGCCCCCCAATTGCAGACACCTATATCAGTGCATCCGCAAGAGAAATCTTCACTGAAATCCTCTTTTCCATCCCATCTCCCGACCTATGGACCTCTCACTTCACTGCCACTCTCACACCTTACTCTTCAACTACCATTAATGGCAGCACCAAGTGGCAAGTCCTCCTTATGGGCTTCTACTCTTCTCACTGCTGTATCGATGTTTACATCATAGGCACAGTCCTGGTTCAAGGCACTCAGGCCAACCTCCTCCTATTTGACCAGCTCCTGCCTTCTCTCATCAACGTCCTTCCTTACCCTGCCTCTCCTCCTGCTACTCCCTCTACTCCACCCCTCCAGGTGGATGCCCCATGTCCCGTGCTGGCGATGGAGTTGCCTTAATCTTCCCACAGTGGATTCCTTCTGCCATCCTACCCACTCAGCACTATTCATCCTTTGAGAGCCTAGTGTGCAAATTGGTCATCTCTCTTTCCTCCACCTTGATCATTGCTATCATCTACCTGCCCCCTGGCATTTCTTCTCTTTTCCTATGTGAGTGGGCAGCCTTCTGTTCCTCCCTATTCTCTACCACCTCCAACCTGCTGCTACTAGGTGACTTCAACAGCCACCTAGACTCCCTTTGCACAGCAACCACCCTCTTCACTGACCTCTGCTTTTATCCCTCTCCATTCTTCCCTCTGGCCCTACCCATTCTGCTGGACACATGCTAGATGCCATCATCCACTCCAACATCACTCTCTCTACTCCACTTATCACCCCTCTCTCCTGGTCTGACCACTCTCCCTTCACCTCCCACTTGGGTCCCTATGGCCCTGTGACAACTCCTCATAAAGCTCTGCCAACCTCGTTCTCGAAAATCTGTCCGATGAAACGAGTGTCAGCTGCCGCCTTCTCTTCCACCTTCATTCCCCCTTGCCCACCCAACACAGATGTTTCTGCTGATTCTGTCGTCAGTAGCCTCTATCTATCCATTACCAACACCCTTGACATCCTTGCCCCAGTCATGAGGATCCGCCTGAAACCTGCCTCCAAACATAACACCTGGTAGGACTCTGATCTTGCAGACCAAAAACGTAAGTGCAGAGCTGCTGAACGAAAGTGGCATACTTCAGACTCACCCTCTGACAAAATGGCCTGCCGCCTGATCCAGGGACACTACAGACTCTTAATCCGTGCCAAAAAAGAGCCCACATTCAGGCACGAGTGTCCAATTCATCCAACAACACAGCTGAACTCTTCAAAATTTGCAGGAAACTTGCCAACCCATCCACAGCATCTTCATCCCCTACTCCTTCCCAGGCCCTCTGCAATGCACTCGCCTCTCACTTAATTTCCAAAACCCTGGACATACTGAACAGCCTTGTCACGCACTCTCCCAACCCAACTCTCCCCCCTCTCCCCCCTTAACATTGACGCTCCTGCTTCCTCCGTCCCCTCCTTTACTCCTGTCTCCCCTGAAGAAGTCACCAGAGTTGTCAACTCCATGAAGGTCTCCATTGTGTGCTACCCTCCTTAAAAAATCCTCTGCAGACCCTTCCTGCCCAGCCAACAACCGCCCCATTTCTATCACCCCTTTCCTGGGAAAACTGCTCGAGAAACGGGCTCTCCCCAACTCAACTCTCATACCGAACTTGTTGGCAGCCTACATGAGCACCAGTCTCGATTCCGAGCATCCAGAGGCACGGAAACTGCTCTTCTGATCACCAGTGAAGAACTGCTTGCATCTCTTGACTCCAACTCCCCTGCTGTCCTCATCCTTCTTGATTTCTCTTGTGCGTTTGACACAGTGAACCATTACATCCTCATAAAAAGGCTTCATGCGACCCTTGGCATCTCAGAGCGGACACTGGACTGGCATATCTCCTTCCTAACTGACCACTCCTCCAAAACCATACTGGGCCCTTTCTCCTCACCTTCTTCCTCCGCCACCGGTGGCAACCCCCAGGGCTACATTCTTTCGTACTGGCTCTTTAATATATACCTTTCTCTGATGACACAACTCCTTTCCTCCTTCTCCCCCAACTTCCAGTGCTACACTGACGATACACAACTTTTCTTCAAACTTCTCACTGACCCCCTTGCACCCTCCTTCATCCCTGACTGCCTCTCTGCCATCCAGGCCTGGTGCACTGCTAATTTCCTCTGCCTCAATGCCAGCAAAACAGAGATTCTCCCTTTTGGGTCCCCTGCACACTATTTCTTCTCTGCATTCTGCCCTCCCTCTTGTGTAGCCAGGAATTTTGAAGTCATCTTCGACTCCTCCCTTTCATTCATCCCTCATATTCAAGACATTGCCAAGAAGTCCCACTTTCAGCTCTTCCTTCTCAGAGGGATGCTACCCTTCCTCACCTTCCCCCAGAGACTCACAGGGTAATTCATAGAATCCAGTGCACAAGTGACGCACGCGGCTGGCGCACAGTGTGCGCGTGCGGCAGTCTGCGCCAGCCGCATGCGCAAAAATCCATTTCCGCGCACAGCGTATTCATGGATTTCAACATCCAAAACCAGCCGTGGCGCAGAGTGGCGCAGCGACCCTGCAGCAGTGCCAGTTACGCCCCTAACCCCTCCCCGTGCGCCATGCACAGTGCAAAAATCCTGTACATGGCGCACAGGCCATTGGACCAGCATACCACCCCCCAACCACATAAACGCCTGCAAAACTCCCTGCGCACCCCTCCGAATACATGTACACCCCGGCGCGGGGAGTATCACACGCGATTGGCCGTGTGCGAGCGGTGTACGTGTATTACTGGGGTGCGCTGGGAGTTTCACACGCTATTGGGCCTGTGCGAGTGGTGTATGTGTATTACTGGGGTTTGCAGGAAGTTTAACATGCGATTTTGCTGTCAGAGCGGGGTACGTGTATTTCGGGGGTTCGCGGGGAAGTTTCACACGCGATTGGCCCTGTGCGAGCGGGGTACGTGTATTACTGGGGTGCGCGGGGAGTTTTACACGTGAATTGGCAGTGTGGGTCCTCCCAGGTGTCCCCTCTACCCCCTCCACGGCCCCTGCAGGCAGCCCACACCACAGGGGACTACACTGCCCCCCTGGTCATGTCCCTCAGACAGCCCATCCACCATGGGTATGCCCCCCAGCCAAGCCACATGTCACCTTGCAATATGATCACCAACTCATGTCCCGCAGAACCCCCACCCCCCAGCAGTGAGGGGCACCTGGCAGCAGGCCCCCACTCATGTCCCCCCTGCATCCCTACCCCAAGCAGTGAGGGTCACCTGCCAGCAGGCCCCCACTCATGTCCCCCAGCACCCCCACCCCCCAGCAGTGAGGGGCACCTGCCAGCAGGCCCCCACTCATGTCCCACTCATGTCCCCCAGAACCCCCACGCCCCAACAGTGAGGGTCACCTGCCAGCAGGCCCCCACTCATGTTCCACTCATGTCCCTCAGCACCCCCACCCCCCAGCAGTGAGGGGCACCTGCCAGCAGGCCCCCACTCATGTTCCACTCATGTCCCCCAGCACCCCCACCCCCCAGCAGTAAGGGGCACTTGCCAGCAGGCCCCCACTCATGTCCCCCAGCACCCCCACCCCCTAGCAGTGAGGGGCACCTGCCAGCAGGCCCCCACTCATGTCCCATTCATGTCCCCCAGCACCCCCACCCCCCAGCAGTGAGGGGCACCTGCCAGCAGGCCCCCACTCATGTCCCCTGCACCCCCACCCCCAGCAGTGAGGATCACCTGCCAGCAGGCCCCACTCATGTCCCACTCATGTCCCCCAGCACCCCCACCCCCCAGCAGTGAGGGGTACCTGCCAGCAGGCCCCCACGCATGTCCCACTCATGTCCCCCAGCACCCCCACCCCCCAGCAGTGAGGGTTACCTGCCAGCAGGCCCCCACTCATGTCCCCCTGCACCCCCACCCCCCAGCAGTGAGGGTCACCTGCTAGCAGGCCCCCACTCATGACCCCTGCACCCCCACCACCAGCAGTGAGGGTCACCTGCCAGTAGGCCCCCACTCATGTCCCACTCATGTCCCTCTGCACCCCCACCCCCCAGCAGTGAGGGTCACCTGCCAGCAGGCCCCCACTCATGTTCCCCAGCACCCCCACCCCCCAGCAGTGAGGGGTACCTGCCAGCAGGCCCCACTCATGTCCCACACATGTCCCCCAGCACCCCCACCCCCCAGCAGTGAGGGGCACCTGCCAGCAGACCCCCACTCATGTCCCCCAGCACCCCCAGCAGTGAGGGGCACCTGCCAGCAGGCCCCCACTCATGTCCCCCTGCACCCCCCACCCCCCAGCAGTGAGGGTCACTTGCCAGGAGGCCCCCACTCATATCCCATTCATGTCCCCCAGCACCCCCAGACCCCAGCAGTGAAGGTCACCTGCCAGCAGGCCCCCACTCATGTCCCACACATGTCCCCCAGCAACCCCACCCCCCAGCAGTGAGGGGCACCTGCCAGCAGACCCCCACTCATATCCCCCCACCCACTCACCCACCAAGTGACATGCCTATCTCATGACACAAACCAAAAGTCAACTATGTACATCAACACATGTCCATCACACACACACACACACACACACACACACACACACACACACTGGTTGCCATTGATTGAGTAAACCCACATGTTGACATGCATGAACCCAATGAGCGAATCCCACACATTGAAGTAAAACATCCAAATGTATTAATATGAAAATCAATGTAAAGAAATTAAAGCATAAATAATGTTAAATGTTAAATGTTAAAGGTATTTGTACCGCGCACCGTCACCAACGGAATTGGTCCCCAGGCGCTCCGGACGGATCTGCAAATGATAAGGTGGGATGGGTTAGTAAGGTGAAGAGGGATTAGGATAGTGAGAGGAGTGGTGTTCTGTTGGCAGCTTCAGCTCGGTATACACCAGATACTGAGCTTTGGTGCGGATATTGGATCGGTGTCAGTCCGCGTGTGCTGTTGCTCCAGTTTATGTGTTGTTGCAGTGTTGTGAAGTGCGTGCGGCTTGCTGTGCGAGAGATGGGTGTGAGTTTTTTGAGTGAGATAAGTATGCAGAGTTTGAGCTTATATTGGTTAGTGGGTTACCTGACCTTTAGCATGCTAACATTCACAGTTCTATCCAGGTGCGGCACCTGTCAACCCTCACACCTCTATCTGGATGCGGCGCAGGCCAATGCCTAGGATTCCATCTAGGTGTGAGCATGTCAACATTCACAGTCCTATCTAGATGCAACGCAGGCCAATATTCACAATTCTGTCTGAGTGTGGACATGCTAATATTCACAATTCTGTCTGAGTGTGGACATGCTAATATTCACAATTCTGTCTGAGTGTCCAAAAGAAAAATGGCCAAAACTCTCTGTTCACCAAACCAAATCCAAATGAAACGCAAAAAGGTAAATCCATTGAGCCATGTTGAAATGAAACAAAAAAGTCCAAATAAATCCAACGTCCAACTATGTACAATCCAATTTTCAAGGGTCCATGAGCCCAACAAAATAAATTAAACCTATCTAATAACCTACCTAACAAAAAAACTACATACAAAAGTGTGGGGCATAGTCCAAAAGCTGATACTCATCTACAAGGGTAACCCCACACTCTGGTGATGATCCCTCCTACTAAGTGAGGATATATAACATATATTTCAACAAAAGGAAGGAATGTACAACAAACTATATAAAACAGTGAACTTATCCCCTCAGAAAGCAGAAATACATAACAGCCGCTAAATCAATATGGGCTGCATTATGTATTCTCAATACACATAGAACAGTGTTGTTAGAAAATATAATTTTTAATATATTAATCTCTAATTCAGCACAGGTAATACAAAAATAGTTACAACAACATATACACATAACACTGTCATATACATGTTAAAAACATTCCACCTCGCAATATAGAAACATTTACGCCGACAATTAGATCAGCATAGCACCAAGAAGGCAACTTAATTGATTTCATTTCCCATTGTGTGTTACAGCCCAACTTATATAAGTTTCTGTCCTCTGTGTTCTCAATAACCGGACATTCATCAGGGGCAGAGGTAATCCTGTGCTTCAGGTAGATTCTTCCTATTCGACCAACAACTTGCTATTTCTAAGGAGAAAAGAGAGAAACATGTGTCACTGACACCGGCATAATTGGTTTAATTTACTCATCACTGCCACGCCCTAATCACCAATAGGGTACCAAGTATAAAATGAATCATATACCTGCTCTAAGGTCTCAAGAAATATATAACTTGGACCTCAAAAGCCAACCCATTTATGGCTCTTCACTGCAGAAGCAGAAGGGATTCAGCATCAAGTCCTACGAAATACCTCCCCCAACGCTAAAATGTAGAACTCTCTCAGTCATAATAGCTGTTCTTTAACCCTGAGTAGAAGAAAATCTAGACATCTCAATCATCAGTTGGATCCTGGTACAACCCCAAATTTCGAAGATCTAATATATGGATTGCTCACCATGGGATGTGGAAGCTTAATTTTACCTAGATCCAACCAAGTCTCAATAATGGTCACCACCCGTGGATCCTTTCCAATTCCTCTAGACCTCCAAGTGTCTGAAAAACAGGTGGAGGAAGATAGATTACATTCGCCCTCCAAATATCCATTATTCCTCACCTCCAATTTAACAAAGTAATCTTACCTATCTAAGGTTCTTGTGAGCCAACAAATATATGTTTTAATCGGAGTACCATCTGGATACGGCCTCTTCCTCTTCACGGATGTGAACCTCTCGGTCTGTAATATTACAATGCTGAGTGAGCACAATGTCAAGGAGTAGCCCCATGTAAGACTTAAGTAATTAGACAACACTCCTAACTCTTACCCACAATTAGGTGGGTTGGAGTTTGGTAGGCGGAACTCCCTCACTCCTGCGCACTCCTATTTTTAGTTTGGTACTTTATTACGACCTGCAGCCTAGTTCTTGTTTGTCAGGGAACCAACTCCAGGGTTCCTGTTTGTAAAAACAATTCGTGGGGTTTTGGACAAACTATGGAACTTATAGGCGCTGGTAGGGTATCGTAGTCCTATATCCGTTGGTTAAGTAGAAATTAGTGGTGAAGGATGAGACAGATTAGTTTTGAATTTCGCACGTAATGTTTTTTATTTCTATTCGTTGAACAGCACTAATACAATTCTTAGTCAGTTTCAACACATGGATAGCTTTACACAGCCACAGCCGACGCGCGTTTCAACCTTAGTCTTTATCAAGGCCTTTGAGTTGTATTGTATGCTTCAAGAGAGTGGTGTGCTGGTCCTACCCATGCTGGGGTGCCAGAGGACTGGATAGTCGAGCTGTGCCGGCTGGCATGAATCAGTTATCTCGTCACGTTCGCTAACCTGAATCAACGAATAGAAATAAAAAACATTACGTGCGAAATTCAAAACTAATCTGTCTCATCCTTCACCACTAATTTCTACTTAACCAACGGATATAGGACTACGATACCCTACCAGCGCCTATAAGTTCCATAGTTTGTCCAAAACCCCACAATTAGGTGGATCCGCTCCTAGTAGGCAGTCACGTATAGAAGTTTGAGAACAGGGGCCGGCGGCCACGTCCACCGTCAGTTCTACCACCAACTGTCCACAAATCCTCATAACAAGTAAGTGGCGTACCGTGCTGACGTCACCACGCTGGTCATCGCGCAGCGACGCAAAACGTCATCACGTACCCTTCATGTAAAAAAGGGGGCCGGGCTCCAAAAATCCCTAATGATAGCGAGGTTGCTGCGCAACCATTGTTATGGGGAAAACAAAAGGAGATCTCACACAACCCAAGGGCCCACAGTGTCCCTACCATAACAACATAACAGGTATATACGGGGCTCAGAACTAGTAACACCCAATGAAAAATGGGGTAATTAACCGAAGTTTTTATACCCAAAGACCACCATCTGACTGAAATTAGTCACTCTTACAGCGGGAAAAACCCTTGACCCGATCATGTCCAATGGTCATAGAGAAACCACAGAGTCATCTCTCTCAATAAGGATTTGCCACAATGGAAGCAATTACCGATAAATTACACCATCAGGAGATTTATGCAGATATTAGTTCACCAACAGATATATAGTTATTTGTTTCTGCATATAGAGGTTGGTATTCTCCTACAGTTGAAAACCCCCAGAAAGTGCAACATTCCAATGATTTCGTGAGTCCCATCACACTCTCATATCTAATGTTATGCCACTCTATATTTTCATTTAATCCTGTAATGTGACTATTGGTAAGAAAAATCAGCTTTTGTTCCAGATTGATCAATTTTCTATTGATTTCGTCTTGGGTTCTACCTTTAATCTTTTTAAGGATACACCATTCGAAGTCCGAGAATGTGTGTCTTTTCTCATTGAAATGTTTTACTAAAGGAGCTTTCTCGATATGATTTTTCAAACAGCTCCTGTGTTCGATCATACGAGTCTTGCACTTTCTGTTGGTTTTGCCTATATAAATTAGGGCACATGGGCATTTAATCAAATAAATTACATTCTCCGTGTTACAATTAGTATGTTCTTTCAAAGACCATTCTGTGGTTAACCCCAAATCAACAGAAGTCATTTTCTTCGTAAAAGGGCACATAACACATTCTCCGTACGGATGATGTCCCATCACACGGGGCAGACCCCACAATGTACTTTGGGCACTCTCATGATTGACCACCTTGTGTATGTCGTTTTTCATTACAAGATTGCGGATGTTAGTGCTCTTTTTAAAGGCTATCAAAGGTACTGGGCTATTCATAGTCTTTTTCCAATTTTTGCATATAATGTTCTTAACTTTATAGGACATGTTACTAAAGGTATTAACAAACACCAATGGGGTGTCGCGATTGGCAGTGTTTTTCTTTTTCCTTTCAAGAAGGGCTTCCCGATTGTTGTTAAAAGCTCGTTTGGCAGATTGTCTCACGACTTTGGTAGGGTAACCCCTTTCAATCAGTTTGTCCATTAGTATATTAGCGCCTATTTCATAATCATGATTGGTGCTACTGTTACGCTTTAGCCGTAAAAACTGTCCAAAGGGCAGATTGTCCCGGACATGTTTCGCGTGATGACTCCTGTAATGCAGTAACGCATTTTTATCGGTGCTCTTGACAAACGGTTTCACCCATAGTTGGTTATTCTGTTGGTAAATTGTTAAATCTAGGTAATTTACCTCTGTGGAGTTCATGGTAGCTGTGAATTTCAGGTATCTATTCTGGTTATTCAGCCAAATAAGGAAATTATTAGCTTCATCTATTGAGCCATGTCATAACATGAACACATCATCGATGTATCTTAACCATTGAGTTATTTGTTGCTTGAAAGGATTAATTTCCGAATAAATCACTGTTTGTTCTACCATGTCTACATACAAATTAGCCAAATTAGGAGCCATGGCAGCACCCATGGCTGTGCCCTCTACCTGCAGATAGAATTGACCCATGAATTGAAAAAAGTTATTAGTCAGAGCTGTTTCCGCACACCATAAGATGAAGGCATTACTCACAGGATGATTGTCCTCACGTTGGAGCAAAGTCTCTTCTACCACTTCAAGAGTGGCTCTTTGTGGGATGTTTGTATAGAGAGATTGAATATCCAGGCAGATCAGTATGTCTTTGGTCTGGTCAAACGGCAGTCCTTCAATTTTCCCAATGGCATCTCTGGTATCTTGAACATAGCTTTTCATTTTCATTACAAAGGGACGTAAATAAAAATCTACAAATTTCGATAAGGGTTCCAAAATTGAATTAACTCCTGACACACCAGATCTTTGTGGATTTTGGGCAAGATGTAAAAAACAGGAGTTCTTGCTGTCTCTCTTGTTAAGTATTCTCCTTCCTGTTTGTTAATCTGTTTCAAATCGACTGCTTTATCCACTTTCTCCTTTATCATTTTAATGATAATAGGACTAGGATCTTGGTCAATTTTGCAGTAGCTGATGTTATCTGACAATAGTCTATGACATTCTTCAATATAGTCTTCCTTATTCAAAAGGACTATCGCCCCTCCTTTGTCGGCCTGGCGAATAACGATTTTTTCATTTTTTCCCAGACTTCGTAATATGGCGATTTCTTGTTGACTTAAATTGGAGTTCTTGGGAATGCCTTTATTTTCAAGTTTCTTTAGGTCATGTAGGACCTTCTTTTCAAAAACCACTGATTCTGGGGAATGTGTATGATGCGGTGGACACCAAGTCGAGGGATTCCTTAACCCGCTGTAATTAATCTGTAGACTCGCTGGTTGATTTTCAAAGAATTCTCTTAGATGTACCTTGCGCATAAATGTACTAAACTCCATCCTAAATTCAAAAGGGTTGTGATATTTAGATATCACAAAATTCAGGCCCTTGTTGAGACATCGTTCTTCATCCTTGGTTAAGGTTACGCTGGACAAATTCACTACCAACCCCGGTGGCTGCCTGTCTGCATGCGGTCCGTTTGCCATTCCTGCCAACTGTTCCCTCTGCCTAAAAAAGGTGGGCGTCTTGACCCATTTCTTGCTCCTGTATTTCGACCTCTTTGCATAGAGGTATTCTTCTTTCTTCCTCTTTGTCCAGTGTTGTTGGTTTCTTCATCTTCACCTGGTGTGCCTTCTTCTTCACTTGTGCTGTACGATGTGTTTCTGAACCTTACCCGACGGTTTGGTCTCTGACCTCCTGTAGGTGCTCCAAAGTTATAGTCTTTAGTGACATATTGGAAGGCCTTCTCATGCGTAAAGTTCGTTAAATCTTTTTTCAATCTTTTGATTCTTTCTGAGCTAGATTCGGCTTTAAATGTCTGCATTTCTTTCATGTGGGCTTCTAGCTTGGTTTTGAATGCTTCAATATCAAAATTCTTTTTCATTTCTTCTTCTAACGTTTTCAAATCCACCAGGATCTTCTTGGTGGTTTCCTGGGCTGTCTCAATAATTAGAACCAGCCAGTCCCTCCCACATTTATTAGCTATGTAGCTCCATTTGAGTTTGAATTCTGCGTTATCTAGGAAGAGCCTAGGCTCATTGCGTACTATGAGACCCTGAGGTAAAGCCTGATTTTTCAAATACTCCAGCATGATTATGCCATGCAACTCTGTTCGAACCAGTCTTTTTCGAGTTTGGGTAAGTTCATCCCATTTATCATCTTTTCCTATGTCTCCCAACTCATTGTCTAGCCCCAACTCTGGTATGGAATTCAAGAGTTGAAGAATGTAATCTTCAGTATAAGCAAGGCTTTTGTCTGAGGTTGTCGTCATGATGCTAGCTATAGCCTCAGATATTTCATACAGTACTTGAAACCGTGACTTCCCTCACCTGCTGGTGCAGTGGAACCCTGCGAGACAAACGTTGCCTCATAAACAGATACTCATCTACAAGGGTAACCCCACACTCTGGTGATGATCCCTCCTACTAAGTGAGGATATAAACATACATATACCGATTAAAACATATATTTGTTGGCTCACAAGAACCTTAGATAGGTAAGATTACTTTGTTAAATTGGAGGTGAGGAATAATGGATATTTGGAGGGCGAATGTAATCTATCTTCCTCCACCTGTTTTTCAGACACTTGGAGGTCTAGAGGAATTGGAAAGGATCTACGGGTGGTGACCATTATTGAGACTTGGTTGGATCTAGGTAAAATTCAGCTTCCACATCCCATGGTGAGCAATCCATATATTAGATCTTCGAAATTTGGGGTTGTACCAGGATCCAACTGATGATTGAGATGTCTAGATTTTCTTCTACTCAGGGTTAAAGAACAGCTATTATGACTGAGAGAGTTCTACATTTTAGCGTTGGGGGAGGTATTTCGTAGGACTTGATGCTGAATCCCTTCTGCTTCTGCAGTGAAGAGCCATAAATGGGTTGGCTTTTGAGGTCCAAGTTATATATTTCTTGAGACCTTAGACCAGGTATATGATTCATTTTATTCTTGGTACCCTATTGGTGATTAGGGCGTGGCAGTGATGAGTAAATTAAACCAATTATGCCGGTGTCAGTGACACATGTTTCTCTCTTTTCTCCTTAGCAATAGCAAGTTGTTGGTCGAATAGGAAGAATCTACCTGAAGCACAGGATTACCTCTGCCCCTGATGAATGTACGGTTATTGAGAACACAGAGGACAGAAACTTATATAAGTTGGGCTGTAACACACAATGGGAAATGAAATCAATTAAGTTGCCTTCTTGGTGCTATGCTGATCTAATTGTCGGCGTAAATGTTTCTATATTGCGAGGTGGAATGTTTTTAACATGTATATGACTGTGTTATGTGTATATGTTGTTGTAACTATTTTTGTATTACCTGTGCTGAATTAGAGATTAATATATTAAAAATTATATTTTCTAACAACACTGTTCTATGTGTATTGAGAATACATAATGCAGCCCATATTGATTTAGCGGCTGTTATGTATTTCTGCTTTCTGAGGGGATAAGTTCACTGTTTTATATAGTTTGTTGCATAGTCCAAAAGCCCCATAAGAAAAAAAAAGAAAAGGAAACCTAACAATATAAACTATTTACAATGGCGGCGGGCAAGTCCTGCAGCTCACTCAGTGATGTTTTCCGCCAGGGCATCATCGAACTCCATGTCTATTTGCTGGATGCGGGCCTCTGTCCTGGCCTCGAGGACTCGCAGGGAGGCACTCATGGCCTGTTCCAACTCCCTGCCAGTCGCCTCGAGGCACTCTGCCCGCCTCAATGCTCGACGCATGGAGAACTCCACCCTGACCATGGTGAGCCGCGCCTCTTCCGCCCGCCGCCACTCCGCACCTATACGCTGGCCCAACCGCAGCCACACGGAAGACACACCCATTCCAGGGTCCTCCTACCCTCTGGTCGATGCCTGCCCCCCTGATATCGATGGCCCCGAGCCATCATTGCTCCCACCTAGAGCCTGCTCCTGCTGCTGCTGATGTCCATGTGACCTGTCCAATGATGCCTGCACATCCTCCATCAGCTGGTCTCCAGTTGTGCGGTCCGCCCCTGCTGGACTGCAGACTCCCGACTGTGGCAGGGATGGGATCTCCACCAAACTGGCTGTGTTGGTCAGGCCAGGTCCACAGGGGGCCCTGGTGGAATGTGGGCCAGAAGACGGCAGGGAGAACGACTGGCGCATAGTCTCCACAGAGGAGGAGAGGTCCGCCAGAGTGCGTGTCACATGTAGGAACCCACCGACCAGGGCCCCTCCCAACAGTGGCACGTCGCGACGCTGCTGTTCATGATGGCGTGCATTCTCCGCCCAGGAAGAACGCACGTCATCACGAATGTCACGCGTGCGCAATGCAACACCATTCAGGACAGAGCCCATACGGTCATGGGACCCCTCGTCCGCAGGTAGTGGAGAGGCAGATGGCATGGCACTCTCCCCTACCTGCGGACGGGCCTGGACGGGGCATCCCTGTTGGTGCATGGTGGTGCAGTCACATGGTCAAGGACAGCGACATGCTCAGGCCCCTCTGCGGTGACGTGTGCTGCCTCCTGACCCTGGACTGCACCACTTGCACCAGTGGTACTACCCCCACCAGGTCCCATGTGCGGCTCAGTAGCGGGCTCCTCCTCCTCTGTGGAGACCACCAACCTGGATGTCTCCACACAGTCTTCCACCATTGCAAGCCCCTGTGGGGGCTCACCCGGCCCTTCCGCCACAGCCGTAGTGGCAGACACGGCACCAGCCACCTCGCTCCCGGATGATGGCAAGTCCTGGGAGGGTGGCTGGGCCTTGCGTCGCCGCCCGGTGGAGGCATCCCCGCCGCTTGGCTCCACAGCGCCGTCTCCGCCCTCTTCTTCACTTGACGCTGAGTAGAGGGAGACATAGAACACAAGCATCAGGGTACAGTACAATATTCCCCTAGACAGGAAGCAATAACACATGAGTGGCACTGTCAAACGTCACTTCCATCCTGTCCCTCCACAACACATGGGTGAATGCACGCAACACACATGCAGAAACAGGCATGGCGCCTTCAATCAACATCAGCATCCATGTACAAGGGCCTCTATTAACCAAAATGTTGCCTTCAAACTCACATGCATCATGGCTCACACTGATCCCATGCACACACATCACCGGAGGGTCATGCATCATGGCTTGTACACCACAGACACAGTGGATAGACACAGTGGATACAACGGAGACCGCACTGCATGAGTGAATCTACACATCATCACGGACATGTGTCATGCATCCATGGCGTTTCAAAGTCACACACACTTCTCAGACACACACACATGTGCACCATACATGTACATGACAGCAGCACCCATCCCTCACACCCCCTCCATGTCCAAGAACAGAGACTGGCATGCTTTCATGTGTGCATTCCGCATACAGCTCCCCATTTTGCATTGTAACACATGCACCAACCATGTGGTTCACACATTACTGGTCTCACATGCATGACCATGATGTCCCTGCACACACACATCCATAGATGGCCTATGTCACACATACAGGCAAGTATCAGACTACCATCACACTGCAACATGCCCTGTCTCACACAGCAATGCTTGGCCACTTACTGCTCAACTCCAGACGGGTCTTCCGAAGGATCTGTGCGTGGAGCGCTGGGCATACGCATTCCAGGACCCTCATCTGGATGTCACTCATGCTGACCCGGCCCCCTCCACGAGGCGCTGGGCCTTATAGAGGGTCCTGGACCTGAAGTCCTCCCAGCGCTTCTTGACGTGCTTGATGTCGCGGGTTGCCACCCCCTCCTCGTTGATGGCAACCACTACGTCGCCCCAGATCCTAGCCCGTCCTTCCTTGTTGACGCGTGATGTTCCGAAGAGGGCATCAAAATTCCCCAGGAAATGCTCCACCAGGACACCAACTTCCTTCTCACTGAAGCTGGTGGCCCTCTGCCTCTCTGGCTGGGGGTCGCCAGTGGTCTCAGATGGTGTTTGCCCCGACATGGTGACCCCCGAGGCAGGTGTGGGTGAGCAACTGGGTCCTGGGGCTGGGCTGTGGAGCGATGGTATCCCAGTCGGGAGTCTTCTGTTCCAGCAGGGGTGGACACAGCAACTGGAACCCTGGCTGACGTGAAGGCATCAAATAGCGGGGCACTTGGGCAGCAGGCAGGCAGGCAGCAGCAGATGGCAGGTGGGAGTGTGCTCGGGGCTCTGGGGGCAGTAATTCGGCCTTCTGGGCAGGAGCGCGGTCTTCCGTGTGTTGTTGTGTGGCCCGCTTGATACGGAGTGATTTGGCACGTGAAAACATTGCACGTCAGCGTGTAATTCGAGCAAAGGTCCTTAGCGTGTAAGCGCGTCTGTGACGTTACGCGCGCAGGTGTTTCCCTCGTGACGGGTGCATAGTGAATCAGCACGTGAAGACACAGCACGTATGTGAATTCATTGGACCAAAGGCCCTTAGCACGTAAGTGCGTCTGTGACGTGACGCGCAAGGGCGTTTACCTCAACACGGTTGCATGTTCATTGTACACGTGCAAAAACTGCACGTCTGAGGCGCATACACGCGTAAGTGCCATTGTACGTGTGGGCCGGTTTAAAAGGTACGTGTAGGACGCCATTTTCTTGTACGTGCTTTTCGTGGAGAGCGAGTGGGTGAATTTTGTACTTCTTGTCGGTTCACACGTGATTACTTCACAGCGTTTCAAGTTCGTACTCCCTGTTACCTCTGACAGCGTTCTATTTTTTTGTTGGGCCTGTTTCCTCAAACAGCGTTCACTTCTTCTTTTGTCCTGTTTCCTCAGACAGCGTACAATTCTTCTTTTGGCGGGGGTGTTGCCAACGCACACACGCGCGTCTTTTTCCCGTTCTTTTTCCAGGCATACGGTGAGTCGCGCACAAATTTACCAACTGTGCTTGCCCCGTGTGTCGCATACCCCTTCAGAGGTCATTGTAGGCTGTGTGTATTACGCGTACGCTTATTTTTGTGTTTCTGGGTGCCACAGCGTAGTGCGGGTTCATTTTTCCACGCACGTGTTCTACGAGGCGTTGCGTGCACGTTCATTTTTGTTTTCAGTGTGCATGTGTGTTGCGTGACCTGTCATCTTCCCCCAGGGGTCACAGACAGCCTTGCTAGAGCACTAGGGTACGAATTCCATCTAGTACCCTACTCCTTTCACCCCCAATTGCCCAGGACAATAGTTTACTGCTACTCCCATACGCACAACAACATCAGTGCCATGGTTGGGAGGCGACCAAGCGGTAAGGAAGGCAAAGGTGGCCGACCTTCAAAAGGTGGGCGTGGTGGGTGCGGTAGGGGACGTGGCCAGGATTTGCAGGGTGCCCCTAGACCCCCATGTGTGGAGGACCAATCAGGGACACCCATGCCCCAACCCCCCATGGTTGTGGGAAACATAGCTGTCACCATCCCAGCTCAGCCCTTGTTGGACCGGCCCACTGTGGCACCTGAACCGGCACAGGATGACTCCCAGGCTGACTTCCAGGTCAGCAAGTCTAAGCCACGTGTGGCGGTGCAAGTTGTTGTCACCAGGCCACATGGATCTGGGGCAGCAATGTCATCTGCTGCCCCAAGTAGGCAGGGTGGGGAGGCTGCAGGGGCAGCTGCAGCTCTATCCACCCCAGCTCTGAGTCTGCCAGCCGGGACAGTGTCAGTCCAGGTCCATCAAACCGACGTTGCCCCTGCCAACAACACCCTGCAGCCAATGCCTGCACCAAGACCTATGGTCATTGTGCCTTCGCACACTCCTAGTACACAGTCCATCGGCGCTCTGCCCGTATTGACCAGAGAGGCGTAAGCCACTCAGGATCTGCACCAACTTTTAAAAAGAGGAAGAAGGGTGCTCTGGCACTACAGGCTGAGACCCCACGTCAAGGAAGCCTAGCTTAAATTATGCCGAACTTGATGCATTTTGGGCCTTTGTGTCGGCACATAGCCGCGAAATGGTGGTGACTGCAGGGTGCAAGACCACATCTGGTCAACGTAGGGCACACTGGCAGACCATCACGGACCACATAAGTGCCCTTGGATTTGTGAGGCGCACAGCTGAGGATTGCTACAAGCGGTGGAATGACCTGAAACGCAGAGCAAAGAACAAGCTGGCCTCAAATCATGCCTCTACTCTGGTGACTGGCGGTGGGTCTCCACCAGAGGACAACCAACCCACTGAACATGAGTCTGTTGCTGGAACCTTCATCACAGAGGAACAGATCCAAGGAGTGGGAGACCTACCAGATTATGACGCATTGTCCGGTGAGTGCCCATGCATGTGTGTGTAATCCATGTGTATGTTGTTTGTATGACGGGTTCTGATTGAGTGCCAGGTGAGCGTGTGTACTCCTGAGTGGTATGGGTCACCCATGTGCTTCCTCCAATACATTCACGTGCTTTGGTTTTGGGTATGACAGTATCCCTTCTGCCCACAGTAGCCAATTATCCCCACATTACTGCAGTTGCCCTTGAACTGTCATCTTGAAACAACATTGTTCTGATTTTTTCAGTGTTCATTCAGGCTGATTGTTTCAATTCTCCCACTTTTACAACACATTTCTCAGCCCTATTGTCACATATGTGACATGCTTCTGTCATTGATTACACCCCACATTGGCCCACATTTGTTATCTTGTTATGTGAATGATTAGACCATTCAGGGCGATAGAGTATTGGCCTGCTCACATTTATTTTTTAGGCCTGTTTGCATGTGGAACATGATAGTTGTTTCCTGTCATGTTAAAGTGACCAACCATTGATGTGTACATCGGCCTACAATCACTGTATTATTGTACACTGGATGTGTTGCAGTGTGTGGCACATGCATATTTTGTCACACTATTTGGCATTTTTCATCTCATCATGTCCATCTCACATGGATGGGTGACAGTACTCATTCACTGACATATCACTGTACTTGTCTAATTTACCATGGCTATGCTACATGCCATCCATGTGCTGGCATGTGTCAAGTATGTGTATTGGACATGCCACTCACAGGCTAATGTGTGATGCCAGTGCTACCCACCATGCAGCAAATGTGTTGCTTTTCCATCTTGTTGTCCTCAGTGTCTGCCTTTTTGACTCCCCTTCCAACTCATTGACAGTGCATGCATGCCAGGGTTATAGTCATGTGGGACATGTGTAAACCATGTACAGAATCTCTGTCTTGCCAGGCCTATGTGTGTGCTATGGTGCTCATGCCTCTTTCCATTTGTTGTATTTCATGTTTTTGCAGGTGATGACGCACTTGATGCTGGTGAGGTTGAGGAGATGGTGCAGACCCAGGAGGAATCTCAGCCACGACCAGGCACCAGTGGAGGACGTGGTGTGGTGGTAGGTGAAAACCCTTTGTTACTGCAGACCATATTGTCCAGGGGTGTCTCTGGGTGCACCTCCCCAGACCTCTATTCAGGTGCTGAGTCTGAAGATGAGACTAATGTGCTGTCGCAGGTGAGTGCTTCTGGCAGGGATTCTGTTCTGTCCAACCCACCCGCACCAGGGGTAGAACCCTCTATGGGGATGTCAGTGTTGGTAGGTCTGCCTTTGGCGGTTATGGATGCAGGGTCACACTCCACAACATCTGATCCTGTTCCTGGGACAGCAGATCAGAGGGGGAATGCAGTCCTGCAGCCTCAGGCAGTGCCAGCACAGCAAGGTGCAGATCGCCTTGCCCCAAACAGGTGTGGTGCCCACCGACGCGGTGGCCGTGCGCCACCAGGCAATACTGTATGGGAAAACTCCATGTACGGTATGGCAACCCAACAGGCAGCATGAGTTGAAATGCTGGCTCAGGCAATGGAGAGGGTGGCCACTTCCATTATCTCCCATGAAAGGAAGATGGAGCAACAACAGCAGGCAACAGACTCCATTTCCCAATCACACAGGGAAGACATGTTGGCGTCCAACAGGGACCAACGGGCGGCACTGGAGACTCTGCGCGAAGCCATATCAATAGAGTCACAGGACCACAGGGAAGCCCTGAGGGTAGAACTCCATAAGCTCAGGGAGAGTCTGCTTGAACTTGAGGCTTCCCAAAATTTTAGGGCAGAACAGCAGCTGGAGCAGCTCACACGTTTGATCTCAGCTGAGCTGCAGGCAACCCGTGAGGAGATCCGGGCATCACGCGAGGCCATGCGTGCAGAAATGCAGGCAACCCGTGAGGTGCTGCATGGGGATCTCCGCACTATAATCCTCCAGAATCAGACCTTCCAGACCCGCATGCTTGCTGCCATGGAGGACCATACCAGGGCTTTGCGTGGGCTGCCTCCCATGGTGCCGCCACCTCCTGATGCAGCAGCAGAGGGTGAAGAGACCGACAGCAGTTCCCCCACAATGGCATAGCCGTGCAGGCCATGAGCCCATGGAGGTATTTTTTTTCTGCAACATCCACGCAGGTGGGTGTTGGTGTGCACCCTGTCCTCGAACCTCCTGGGTGGCCCCCCCATTTGCCCCCACATGGCCATTTTACAGTGTGTTGCCTTGTGTGGCTCCCGTGGGCATCCACTATGTATTCCGGCTGGGCACATGCAGGCTTGTCCTGAGTTTGGGTTAGATGCTTGGGTTCCTGACACACACACCCCTCCTGCTTCCCGTTTCCATGGGCTTGCAAAGGGTGTGATCAAGTGACAGTGACTTACACAGTGACATTGGGCTCCCATGAGCTGTGTGGGCAGTCTGTAGTCAATACTGTGTGCACATCCCTAGTGGGTATTGTTGTTGTATTGAACACTGCATGGTGTATTCATTTGTGCTTGTGCATCCATGTCTTCCTCCTTATTCGCAGGTACCTTCTTCATGTCTTCACAAGGCCGTCTCCTTTGCAGATGCAGTTCATGTTGTATGCAGTACACTGACACATTTGAGTGGCAGCAACACTATGCAGTTTGAAGGGGTCGATGTGCTGGCTTATTCAAGTTGTATGACTACCACTACTTTGACTTTGTACTGTCATGTTTTTGCAATGTTTCATGCTGTGTTGCTGTATTGTGTTGCTGGTGAGAATTTGTACATGTGTGCTGTTAGTTATTGATTACTGGGAGCATATTGTCTGTGGCCAGTTTCCATTTGGGACAGTGCACTTTGTGACACTTGTGTCAGGTGTTGTGCATTCCTTTGTTTGCTTTCACATTGCATGACATGCCATGGTGTGTTGGGTGGTGGAGATGGGGAGGGGTTGGGTGACATAGCGCTATTTTAATGTTGTATTTTGCAAGGGGGTGATCATTCATGCAGCATTGATATATGTCTTAAAGTGACACAGCATTGGTTGTCTTTCGGTAGGTAGGGATGCACACAATGTTACACTTCCAGATGACCAATCTCAGGCTGGTATGGTTGTGACAGTACACTGTCCCTTATGTTATCATCATTGATTGTCAGCCAGTATGTGTCAGGGCTGTGTGCACTCCACAGGGGTGTGATATTAGGTGAAGTAATTAGCCACCAGCTGCGTACGGACTGCCTCACCACGTGCCCTTTCACCTCCCATGCGCAGCGGCCGTGCATGTGGTTGGGGATGTGGGGGAACCACCATGTCCACCGGCAGGCCCTGATGTGTTGCAACGTTGTGCGGTACACATGCTGCCACTATGATCCTGCACACTACTGGGGGAGCGTATAGCAGCTGCCCACCAGAGCGGTCTAGGGAGCGAAAGCGTGACTTGAGCACTCCGAATGTGCGCTCCACTATCCCCCTGGTTGCAATATGGGCTGTGTTGTATCTTACCTCGGGTGGTGTGGTGGGGTTCCGAATTGGCATCGTCATGTGGGTGCTCAGAGGATAGGCACTGTCACATGGGGAGGTGATGATGGGTATCATTAGTGGGGTTGTGACATTAATCAGTATCTGACATGCATGCATATCCAGTGACATTTATACTCACCAAGCAGCCATGTATCGCCATGCCGCCCAGCTTCATTGTCCCGGTTTAGGGTTGACATTCAGTAAATTAAACTGTCATGGGTGGACCCTGGATAGTTGGCATATACTGAGGTGATGATTCCCTTGGCATCACATACTACCTGCACGTTGATGGAATGCCAGTGCTTGTGGTTTCTATAGATGTGCTCAGATGTCATTGGGGGACGAAGAGCCACATGGGTGCAATCAATGTCACCTAGCACTTTGGGGAAGTGTGCCACCACGTAAAAATCCTGGACAGCAGCCTGCCTTTCTGCAGGTGTTCTCGGCAGGTATATGTGCCTGCGGACTGATGGGCGTGCAGTCATAATGGCCAACACCTGGTATAGGCAGCATGACTGCGTGGCCTGTGACACCCCCCCCCCCACTATGGCACTTGTCAGCTGAAATGATCCAGTGGCCAAGAAGTGCAGTACATTAAGCACCTTTTCCAGGGGGCTCAGTGCTTGGGAACACAGGGTGGGTGATGTGAGGTCATCCTCCTACTCACTCACCAGGTCGAGTATTATGTGAGGTAGAAACCTGTACCTCCCATATACCTGGTCATCAGGCATCCCAAAAAGGCTGGTTCTGGGTGTAAAAATTCTGGCCCTGACTATCCTCCTGCTCCTCCTGTGGTATCTCACGACCACTGCTGCGAGGAACGGTATATTCATCGTAGTGTCTGAGCTTGTTTGTTGTTTGCATGCACTTTTATGCTGCGCGGGTCCGCGTTCGCCTGCTTCCTGCTGGCGTATGTGTTTCCGGATTAGCGCGCCTTTTTTGACGCACACGTTAGCCCTGTTTGATTCCATGAATACGTGTTGTAGGCGCGCGTGTGGGTGTTCCGCGCATTTGCCTCCTGTACTTCCCTCGTTATGCCCACATTTTCACGTGTTGTTCCCCATTCCGTGTGTTACGCCCCGTGTTTCGCCTACTTTTGTTGTGTGCGCCGCGCTATGTGCGCGCAGCGCACGCTGTTTGGTGAAGTGTGCGCCCGCACGCGCCATGCAGGATTTCAGTGCACATCCATGGATTTACACGTGGACGGACTTCCATGAATTGATGTGCGTGGGTTTCGCTGCGATTTTCGCACTTGCGCTGCGATTCGCATGCTTTTGCACGCTTTCGCAGAAATTTTCAGCGCACATTAATTCCATGAATCGGCCTGTCAATGTTACCCATGCTCTGGTTCTCTCCACACTAGACTACTGCAATAGCCTCCTCCATCTTCCTTCCTCCTCCGTGTGACCCCCCCAGCTAATCCAGAATAGGCAGCAAGATGTATCATTGTCCTCAAGCCCAGTGACCGCATCTCTCTGGCCCTACAAAGCCTTCACTGGCTCCTGGTCTCAGCACGGATTAAATCCAAATCCCTCTGTATCATCTACAAGGCTATCTGGGGCCATGGACCACGCAATCATGAACACTTCCTGACCAAATACTCCCCTTCTAGACTCCTCCATTCCTCTGGCATCAACTCCTTGTGTGTTAAGCGCTTTGGTAAACAGAGAGCTGCTGGTCGATCACTTTTCTCAGCTGTCTCCCTCATGTGGAACAGCCTCCCTCTCCCTCTGTGTCTTGATCATGACCTCCTTAAGTTCCAAGAAAGCCTCAAGACCTTTCTCTTTACCTCTTTCTTCTCCTCCTCCCTTCCCTGCTAATCTTACATTAGTGTGACCTATGTGCAGGGCCCTTATGTGTCTTCGGGGTCTTGACCCCCCACATCTCTCATCCCAGCCGCTGCCCTCTTCTGCTATTACGTAGGCTCATCCTACCCATGGGTGGTTGCACTTACGCTCTTCTCCTCTTAGCACTTACCCTGAGCACTTCTCCATGAGCATCAAAGCACTTATCCATCCCCCCTACCCCTCTGCACTTGCACGTTCCGAACACTCACAAGGCATAGTAGGTTTGTCTCCCCTTCCCTTTTTTCTCATTATTTGTTTGTACTATTAATTCAATGATTTATCCTTGCTGTAATTCATTGTCTACCTTCCCCTGTCCCCACCCTGTTTGCCCTGTGGGCGCTTTCAAACAGTTTTACTAATTGTATAAGCACCTAACAAATGACCTATAAATAAATTATACACAATATTATCTTCAAATCCTATTAAAATCCCACCTCTTCTTCGGATTCGTGGCAGTAGGTCCTGACATCAGTACATGGTTAAACATTGGTACTGAAAACATAATTAATTGCTAGCAATAACTGGCCTAAGACTTTTAACTGCAAGTATGATTGCACATGGCCCTGCTGAAATATTTTGACAAATAGAGAGATGTCTGGTTAAGCAGCATTTTCTTTGAACTAATGATAGCCACCTCCTTTGCCTAGACTCCTGGCACCTTAATCTAATTTATGCGGCCACATAAACCTCTGATGACTGGGAAAAATACTTAACCGTTGGACCCTGGCCTCTGTTTTATATTTATTACCACCAAACAAATGACTAATCCCCTCTAAAGATTTTAATACAAAGGAGTACATAACATCTGTTGCTTGCAAGGACTCTGAAGCATGCCCTGTTTGTACAACCTTATTACTAAGTAACTAATTCTCTTTCCCGTCAAGAATGTCCCTGCTAGTTTAGAATGCATGTTTATCAACTAACCATGGAGAAAAGTACCCCATTGAATGGATTTGTGTTAGTGTTGCATTCACAGTTTTAATATTGTATCTTTCTACGTGATTCAGATGGATTTACGACACTATACCAGTTTTGCTGTCATCCCACAATCATCAATATGGTGTTTGCAGCATGGATCCCCCATATCAAAGGAGACCTTCCCTGACCACCCGACATTAACTCACTGTGCTTACATTTCTAATTCATTATTACACAGCCACGCTAGTGGCTGTGTAGTTATGGTTAAGTTGCTGTTTCCATAGGAAGAGCACTTTTTGGGCGGCTTATATCTTCACTCACCCTGGACGAATCCTCACCAAACTTTTAAAAAAAAAGTATATAGCCCACGCTGATTTTGTTTACAAAGTTTGGTGAGGTTTGGTCCAGGGGGGGGCAAAGTTATAGGGGGGTCCCAAAATGTCTTTTTTTCCCATAGATTGAATGGGCAAAAAACTTGGCTTACACCTACAGCCCAAACCGCTTGGACCAGGAGAAGCGGCTTGGTCCCGAAAGCGTACTTTTGTAAATTTGGTGAAAATCCATCCAGTAGTTTTTTTTTAAATGACCAAAAAGTGGGTCACAAAAAATTAGTGATATCTATGTCCGGTCCGCGGACACACTTCCCTGTTTGGTCCGCGGACAGTGTCCTGATTGGCTAATCGGCTTGCGTCATGTCCGCGGACATGCAACGTGTTCGCTGATTGGATGGTGAGGAACGTGAAGTGTGTCAGATTTTTGGAAATGCCCGCCATCTTGGATTCGTGGACTTTGCCGCTGTCCGCGGACATCGCGGTAAAAACATATTAAAAAACACAACATTGCAGTTGTCAAACTTATGAAATAATCTCTGGGGAGGTGAGGGGTGATGAGGATGGGATGGGATATGGCTGCAAGAAGCAAAATAATTGGTGTTTTTAGTCTGAGAGAGTATGCCAAGTTTGGTGGGATTCTGTCATGAAGGGGCATAATTAGAGGGGGGGTCCCAAAATAATTATAAATGATGTGCCATTTGACGAATCTACACTTAATTTGGGAAATTGATAATATATTTAGATATAATTGTTTTTGCTAAGTTTGGTGGGATTTTGTGAAGAGGGGGCAAAATTAGAGGCGGGGTCCCAAAATAATGTAAAGGCTTATAAATGAGGTGCCATTTGATAAATCTACACCACATTTGGCAAACTGATAATAGCTCTAGGTATGCATGTTTTTGCAAAGTTTAGTGGGATTCTGTCAAGAGGGAGCAAAATTAGAGGGGGGGTCCCAAAATATTGTAAAGGCTTATAAATGTGGTGTCATTTGACAAATCTACACAACGGTTTGCAAAACGATTATAGATCTAGATATAGATGTTTTCGTAAAGTCTGAATGGATTTTGTCAAGTGGGGGCTAGGTTATATGACGATTGTATGTGCATACATTTGACACTTTTGAAAAAATAAAACATGGTTGGATTTTCAGCAAACCTGCGTAAGGAGCATTGGCAAGGACCTACAAGTATGGTTTTGTAAATGTGCCAGTGTTTTATTATTTGACAAGTGTCATAATGTAGCTACAAAAAATAGCGGTATAACTTTAGTGACTGAGGGGTAGCCTGTGGCCATGGGCAGTGACCAGATTGTCCGGTTCATGGAATAAGGTCATGATCCAGAAAATCTAGATACTGGCCATGACCACAAGGGACAAAGCATAGGATTCAAGTGGCCATGTCCACCTGGGACTGGCTTTGTGTTAAAGTTATTCAAAATTAGGATAGATCTGAAAGGGAAGAAAAATGTGCTTGTGGTACTATGGTCATAGGGTTCTCTTTTTGCCTTCTGCAGGCTGCATTGGAAAGTGAAGAGGGCCATGTATGAAACCCTCGCCTTCCCTTTCCATGGTGGCCATCTTGGAAAAGGATTTTCCTTCCTACGCCGCCTCTTTGTTAGCACCCCGGGTTCCCGCTTCGGGAACCTGGGGTGCTAATGGCCTTCATCCCCCATTTCAGGGGCTGGAATGGGGGGATAATGGTCCAGAGACCTCGTTATCCACCCTCGCTTCGCTTGGGCTGATAACTTGGGCTGCTGGGCCGGTATCCACCAATCCAGTCTCTGGAACGGAGGATGAACGCCACAATATTCCCATTAGCATAACACAAAATGCACATGGAAATGTTGGAAAATCTTATTGAGTCTATGTACTTTACTGAGAAATATAAAGTAGATGGAGTCTATACATGTTTTTTTAGTTCTATTTTTTAACTCTGAAAGGTGGTTCCTATAGGAATATGTCCTTTGTTGTTTTTGGATGTATTTTATTTGGCAGGAGAGCTGAGAACGAACGTTGGGGAGGGAAATGAGGGAGGTGGAACCAAACACTAATATGGAGGGGTAGTTGGACAAGGGAAAATGTTGCGCATGTGTTATTTCTAAGGTAGGGGGCAGTGTTTCTCATGCTCCTTGATTACAGCAGTAGTGGTGGCTCTTGGGGAGGAGGGATGGCATTAGCTGATGCCATTTTAAGATAAATAGCAGTTTTGCTAAAAGTATGTACTATGTTCTAGATTGTTAGTGGATAATGAGTAGGAATAGGTGTTGGAGCTGTGCAAGGGAAATTTTGAAGTTGAAAGTTCCTAGATCAGTAGAAAATGCAGTTCTGAACTGTCCGCGAAGCAGAGATCTTATCGTGAAGCGCGGACTGGTTCACGGACACGTCATCATGCCGCGCGCCAGCGTATGGTCATGTGGCACTGTCCGGAAGGTCCGCTATGAAGTCAGATGTTCGTAGACTTTTATGGATGCAAAACTAGTTGAGTTAGTTGCAAAAAGTGTATAGAAGTGTTAAAAATGATTCCGGAAGGTGGGAAATGACAGAGTTTTAAGGTGACACTTTGTAAATGGGAGACAAATATTGCTATATTGGTAAGTATGATTTTACTAAATTGTAGGAAAATAGCATGCACTGGTAAAAACCCATGAAATTCACTGAAAAAAACTTTGTTGAAGGGACGTTATGGTTAAGTTGCACTAATAAAAACCTATGAAATTCAATGAAAAAACTTTGTTAAGGGTACGTTATGATTAAGTTGCACTAATAAAAACCTATGAAATTCAATAAAAACTTTGCTAAGGGGACGTTATGGTTAAGTTGCGCTACTAAAAACCTATGAAATTCAGTGAAAAAATGTTGTTAAGGGATGTTATGGTCCAAGTAAAACCGAAAAACCCCTGAAATTCGCCAGTTATGGTAAGCTAAGCAACCATAACTCGCGCCACCATGGTGCACTGCTAAGACTAACACCCAGGACATCAAAGGTGACATCACAAATGTCATTGATGACATCACTGATGACATCACATGTCTTATACTTCATATATGTTCTTACAGTAATTCACTCAGGGTCCACTCACAGCATATGAAACATATACATAGGGGAAAAGACAGACTTGGAATAAAGCAATGCTTTCTATGTATGAAGATGATTAGTAAGGTTATCAACACTGTCTTATAGTTCTGTTGTTCTTTTATTACTGTATTTTCCCTGGATATGCTCATATTTGTACACATTGCACTTACACTGCTTTCCTTAGGGTCTAGTCACAATATGTGATAGTTATACATAGGGAAGTAGTAGAGCAATCATTTCTGTGCATGAAGATAATCAGTTAGGTTACTTCACTTTCCCTGTACATGCTCATATTTGTATGTGTAGTTGTCTGTTTGTGTTTTGTGTGCAGTAATGCAATAATGCAGTAAGTGGGTTTTATTAGGTACTTATTAAATGTTTCACAGTATGCAAAACTCTAATAAGAAAGCATTTATAATTTTAGTGTTTAACATGGCAAGATTATTAATATTGCATCTCCATCATGTCTCCTGCAAACTATGCCTCTGTTAATACATGTGTACCTTAGTTTAACAAAGGTAGCGGGCGCCCCTCTCTCGCAAGAACAGACATGATAACCTGTTCAGTGGTTATTAACCACTTGAGAGTTCGCAGCCACTACTTTTACCCACTGTGCCTTTCACAGATGGGAAATATCCATTTGCATATCAGTCCTTGTCCTGCCCAGGGGCAGTCCAGCACCGAAATACAATGGCAATTCCAATCTGAGCGAGAGTACCACCAGCAACCCCATACACGTGTTTCACCCTTGTTGGGGATCATCAGTGAGGTGAAGCTGATGCCTCTCTAAGCACAGTGAGAGGGAGACCACGTCTGGTTGCCCCCAGGAGACCTAGGGTTATCAATCCCAGGTTCCTTAAAAAATAGTTTAACAAAGGTAGCGGGCGCCCCTCTCTCGCAAGAACAGACATGATAACCTGTTCAGTGGTTATTAACCACTTGAGAGTTCGCAGCCACTGCTTTTACCCACTGTGCCTTTCACAGATGGGAAATATCCATTTGCATATCAGTCCTTGTCCTGCCCAGGGGCAGTCCAGCACCGAAATACAATGGCAATTCCAATCTGAACGAGAGTACCACCAGCAACCCCATACACGTGTTTCACCCTTGTTGGGGATCATCAGTGAGGTGAAGCTGATGCCTCTCTAAGCACAGTGAGAGGGAGACCACGTCTGGTTGCCCCCAGGAGACCTAGGGTTATCAATCCCAGGTTCCTTAAAAAATAGTTTAACAAAGGTAGCGGGCGCCCCTCTCTCGCAAGAACAGACATGATAACCTGTTCAGTGGTTATTAACCACTTGAGAGTTCGCAGCCACTGCTTTTACCCACTGTGCCTTTCACAGATGGGAAATATCCATTTGCATATCAGTCCTTGTCCTGCCCAGGGGCAGTCCAGCACCGAAATACAATGGCAATTCCAATCTGAACGAGAGTACCACCAGCAACCCCATACACGTGTTTCACCCTTGTTGGGGATCATCAGTGAGGTGAAGCTGATGCCTCTCTAAGCACAGTGAGAGGGAGACCACGTCTGGTTGCCCCCAGGAGACCTAGGGTTATCAATCCCAGGTTCCTTAAAAAATAGTTTAACAAAGGTAGCGGGCGCCCCTCTCTCGCAAGAACAGACATGATAACCTGTTCAGTGGTTATTAACCACTTGAGAGTTCGCAGCCACTGCTTTTACCCACTGTGCCTTTCACAGATGGGAAATATCCATTTGCATATCAGTCCTTGTCCTGCCCAGGGGCAGTCCAGCACCGAAATACAATGGCAATTCCAATCTGAACGAGAGTACCACCAGCAACCCCATACACGTGTTTCACCCTTGTTGGGGATCATCAGTGAGGTGAAGCTGATGCCTCTCTAAGCACAGTGAGAGGGAGACCACGTCTGGTTGCCCCCAGGAGACCTAGGGTTATCAATCCCAGGTTCCTTAAAAAATAGTTTAACAAAGGTAGCGGGCGCCCCTCTCTCGCAAGAACAGACATGATAACCTGTTCAGTGGTTATTAACCACTTGAGAGTTCGCAGCCACTGCTTTTACCCACTGTGCCTTTCACAGATGGGAAATATCCATTTGCATATCAGTCCTTGTCCTGCCCAGGGGCAGTCCAGCACCGAAATACAATGGCAATTCCAATCTGAACGAGAGTACCACCAGCAACCCCATACACGTGTTTCACCCTTGTTGGGGATCATCAGTGAGGTGAAGCTGATGCCTCTCTAAGCACAGTGAGAGGGAGACCACGTCTGGTTGCCCCCAGGAGACCTAGGGTTATCAATCCCAGGTTCCTTAAAAAATAGTTTAACAAAGGTAGCGGGCGCCCCTCTCTCGCAAGAACAGACATGATAACCTGTTCAGTGGTTATTAACCACTTGAGAGTTCGCAGCCACTGCTTTTACCCACTGTGCCTTTCACAGATGGGAAATATCCATTTGCATATCAGTCCTTGTCCTGCCCAGGGGCAGTCCAGCACCGAAATACAATGGCAATTCCAATCTGAACGAGAGTACCACCAGCAACCCCATACACATGTTTCACCCGTGTTGGGGATCATCAGTGAGGTGAAGCTGATGCCTCTCTAAGCACAGTGAGAGGGAGACCACGTCTGGTTGCCCCCAGGAGACCTAGGGTTATCAATCCCAGGTTCCTTAAAAAATAGTTTAACAAAGGTAGCGGGCGCCCCTCTCTCGCAAGAACAGACATGATAACCTGTTCAGTGGTTATTAACCACTTGAGAGTTCGCAGCCACTGCTTTTACCCACTGTGCCTTTCACAGATGGGAAATATCCATTTGCATATCAGTCCTTGTCCTGCCCAGGGGCAGTCCAGCACCGAAATACAATGGCAATTCCAATCTGAACGAGAGTACCACCAGCAACCCCATACACGTGTTTCACCCTTGTTGGGGATCATCAGTGAGGTGAAGCTGATGCCTCTCTAAGCACAGTGAAAGGGAGACCACGTCTGGTTGCCCCCAGGAGACCTAGGGTTATCAATCCCAGGTTCCTTAAAAAATAGTTTAACAAAGGTAGCGGGCGCCCCTCTCTCGCAAGAACAGACATGATAACCTGTTCAGTGGTTATTAACCACTTGAGAGTTCGCAGCCACTGCTTTTACCCACTGTGCCTTTCACAGATGGGAAATATCCATTTGCATATCAGTCCTTGTCCTGCCCAGGGGCAATCCAGCACCGAAATACAATGGCAATTCCAATCTGAACGAGAGTACCACCAGCAACCCCATACACGTGTTTCACCCTTGTTGGGGATCAGGACAAAGACTGATATGCAAATGGATATTTCCCATCTGTGAAAGGCACAGTGAGTAAAAGCAGTGGCTGCGAACTCTCAAGTGGTTAATAACCACTGAACAGGTTATCATGTCTGTTCTTGCGAGAGAGGGGCGCCCGCTACCTTTGTAAAATGTGTACCTTAGTATATTGGAAAAAAATCATAATACAATGCTATTTGGATGAATTCATTGCTTAATGCACTATGTACCTCATGATATTTATTCCAATGATCATTGACACTACTTTTATTAACATTACAATAAGAATCCCATGTACAGACTTTTCATGAAAGGTAAATGCACATGTGATGTCATCAATGACATTTGTGATGTCATCTTTGATGTCCTGGGTGTTAGTCTTAGCAGTGCACCGTGGTGGCGCGAGTTATGGTTGCTTAGCTTACCATAACTGGCGAATTTCAGGGTTTTTTTGGTTTTACTTAGAACCATAACGTCCCTTTAACAAAGTTTTTTGACTGATTTCATAGGTTTTTAGTAGCACAACTTAACCATAACGTCCCTTTAACAACGTTTTTTCATTGAATATACTTGATATTCTGCTTTGTGTTGACTTTTTTCACTACTTGGAGAAGTTCCCCCCATATTTGCACATTGACTTTGTTGGTCTGTGGTTGGTTGAAATATCTGACTTCCTGCCTCACCATATTTTTCAACACGCCCCACTCACTTGGCTTGTCCTGCACCTCCCTTTATCTCGAGCTCCTTCCCTCCATTCTTTTCAGTAGCAGACCTCGATCAGGGATGTAAAGGGGACACATGTGGAGCAGAGGGAGGTTCTACATTCAAGGTTGGTCCAGATTGATTATGAACCTATGTTACTCTCTGGGTGGTGGCGCTCTCGGGGCCCTTAACCACACTTTATGGATAAGCCTCCTCATTTTTTGTGACCCCTGTGAGGTTGGCATGGTGACAAGAGAGACACAGGGACTCATTACGAGTCTGGCGGTAGCCGGGCCGGTAAAACTGGCAGGCTGCCACCAGACCCGTGGGGATTTACCAGCTCCAGACTTGCCAGAATTACTAGGGCATTACAGCCCCAGTGATCTGGTAATTCCGGAGCCTGCATTCTGTAAATCCCCATTCCTGTGGAGTCCTATAGGAGTATAGGACTCCACGGGAATGGGGAAGTGGAAACACTGGCACCATGTGGTAATGGTGCCGGTCTTTCTGAGTCCGTCTGTGGCCGGTGGCGATACGCCCGCCCGGTCAGAACTGGTGGGTGTAACACCACATGGCCACAGAACTCGTAGTTAGCCGGTCCGCAAAACGGTGCCGGTACGGTTTTACCGGCACTGTTAAATCCGGACCGGCTGACTTGTAATGAGGGCCACAGACACAAAAGAAATCAGTTTTGAAAACCTTTATTCAAGATAGTGGGTTGGGATGAATGCTTAACGGGCCCTAACTCCAAGGTAGGAGTAATCTCAGCCATAAAGAAAGTAAAAGGAAGTCCAAGTCTGCCAGTCAAATAAAAAAAAGTGGCTATGTGAAACCTATACTTGCCTCCACTTCTCTAGAATGACAATGTGTACGGGGTGGATAAACTTAAATAGTGTTCAAAGTAATACAGGATGGCACTGGAGCTTCTCCACATCTCCCTTTCCCAAGTTCAAGATACTTGGGTTCACCACAGTTCGGTAAAGTTTTCACAGTTTCAAATAAAGTTCACACTTCTTCTTACAACGTAGGCAGGCTTCTCCGGGCTCCTTTGCTCAGAATCAAGCCTTCTTTTACTTTCACACACTTCAATAGGCTTCTCAGGGCTCCCTTTTCCCAAGCTCATGCCTCTTAGATTCATATACATTCAATGGGTCTCTCAAGCGTCCCTCGTCCAAGCTTAAACCCTCTTGGTTTCACAAAGTTCAGTTCAAAGTATTCAAGTCATCAGACTTAAAGTTCACCCTTACAAAGTACCCATTCTTTAGGTGTTCCCTTCCCCATATTTCACAAAGTTCTCTTGACTTGACTTTATAATTCACACATTCAGTGTGGTCTCCCTGGGTTGTGGCGCAGTTGTCAGAATGCATGGTCCACCCACTAAAGGTCGCGCAACCCGGGCCCCTGGGGCTTACTTTCCCCCCTTCTTTATCAATCTTAACTTTATCTTATTGATCAACTTCCAACTTGACACTTGTATGGTTTATTTTCCCTTCAAATATTTCTTCTTGGGGATTTTGCTCACTTTTCCCTTCTCCTGAAGCTCCCCTGTAGAAGCTCTCTATTTTGCTTGCTTTTCAGTTTGCACACAGCTTCCCTTCACTTACATAGCTTCCTTCCTTCACTTTCCTTTACTTCAACAGAGGCTTTCGAGAACGTGTAAACTTACATGTGACCATTCTGTTACTTAGAATCTGATGTTTTCTTTCCTTGTCAGTTTCACGATTGCCTTTCACACAGTTTAATGGGCACGTTCCTTTTCCTACGCGCTGGCTTGCAACTTTGTGTACTCGCGCATTCACAAACCGTCCTTTACCTTTGCATACAAACTCACCGGCTGTGATTTTGCTTTTGTGGTTCCTCGCGCTGAGCTCAGGGTCTCAATGTCTGCCCCTCAGGCACTCCTGTGCTCCCTCGTTAGTCCAGGGAAACTAGCAGTTTCTAAACACCACTTTCCAAGGGATCAGCACTCTTCCCAGCTCCCTTTCTCAGACTTTTCTGGCTCCTTGGAGACACGATTCCCTCGCCACACTTTCTCCGGTCGTTTCCTCTCGCAGACCTTCAGCACCTCAGCGTCCCGTATTCCTCCAACAAGTCCTGGGCAGCTCTTGTGCTCCTGCTCCTTCTCCTACTCGCTCTCTGGCAAAACTTCTCCTAGGAATGAGAAGGGATCCCCTGCTGGACTCAGCCACGCATCATCCCTTCTGCTCTCCTAACTGCTTTCCTTTGCACTGCTGAGAGATCCACCTTTTATACACCTGAGCCCGGTCAAAGGGTTTCAGGTGTGAGTTCTTGACTTCCCTTGCCTGACTCCAATTAAACCAATTAATGAGACATGCCTGACTCCTAGCTCTCTTGTTCGTCATTCCAGTAATAAACTTGTAGGCAATAGCATGCAGGTGTGTATGGGTGTTGTCAAATGCCTGACTCTGCCTGACCTCGTTAGAGGGAAATGTTGGCTTCCTCCTCACAGTACTATAGGGACTGTTCCCATAGGTAATCTTTCCTACTCTTAGTTGCCTCTTCTTCATCTCAGTATGTGTTGTAATTGGGGAGGGGAAACAGAGTAAGATTTACAGTATCCCATGAAGTCTGGGAGAGAGTAGGGTGATTGATAATTGGGCAAAGAGGAATTCCGTGTCTCAGTACCAGTAAATGTTACAGGTGGGAAAATGAGGGGAGAGGTTTTAGCGCAGCCTAAAGAGACAGTGGGAGGGCTAAGGCTAGATTTACTGTTCCTAGGAAAAGGGGGATACCGCATCTCACCCATGGGTACCCCACTCCTAATCCCCAAGGACCCTCCACCCAAGTGATACTCCCTCGATTGTCCACCCCCAGGTTCTGGAGCCAATAGTGATGGCCGTCCCTTGGCCGCCTGAGCTGCTATGTTAAAATGACGACCAGCTAGGTGCAGGCTTCGAACTGAGCTGTCTGGTTGTAGCCTGAAATAGGGGATATTGGGTGATGACACCAGAACTGGAAATGGGAAGAAAAATGTGTGGGAGCCCACACACTGTGCAATCGTGTTGTGGATGATAGCAGTGGGGCTAATGGTGGAGTCATGGCAGTCTAGTTATTAGCTTATTGGCAACTATGCCCCACACTTCCTCCAACCTCACAATATTTGTTTTAAAAAACACCCATAGGAACATGTTAAGCAAAAACGCAAGAATTACAGTACCTTTATAAAGCACATTTGAATGGACGACCATAAGAATTAAAATGCAATTTGAAGTGAGCCTTGAAAATCTCCTGTCGATTTACAATTGTACTTGACTAATAGAGATACAATAAAATAAACGTTTTCTATGGTCAGATGCTGGTAGTCATTGACACAGAAATGAATAGTATTCATGATGCACATTACATTCTAAGATCTGCAATGCAATGTCCCACCAGTAGCGCTGGAAATAGACATTCTTAACTGTGGGATTCCACCAGGGAAGGTGAGGGGGGGGGGAGTGGGCAAACGCGGGACATTATTTTAAGCCCCTCCCCCCATAAATAAACTTTTACATTTCAGGAGATTGATTAACACCTGAAAAATGACCCAGGAGGGGAGTATTTCCTATGCTGTTGCAAGCATAGCATAAAAGGTGCACACCTTTAAAACATACAAAGCCTGCTTTAATATGTTCTGCAGAATGCAATCCTAACAGGAATTTCACATTGACCATGGCAAGACGTTCAAGTGATCTAGTGGGACCTGAGTTTGAATCCCGGTTTCGGCAACAAAAACAAATTAAAACCCATGAAGGGCAGTAAATTGTTTTCTGAGATCGGGGCAGACCTATTTTTCTGGATCTTGCATCCTGGAGAATCTGGTCCAATGGCTATTGCTGCCCACCAGGATAGACCCAGAACACTAAAACCCTGTTACTTAATTAGCACCCTGTGGTGGGGGGCGCAGCCAATCAGGTTTCGCGGATCGCAAGCTAAAACCGACGATCTTAGTCCATGTTCCACAGAACCCGCAGGCTGCCTCACCCGCCCCACAGTGCCATCTTTCCCCACCCTCCCATTTCTTTTTTTAAAAGTCTATTCCCAGCCCCCCTTCCCTGACCTACTTACCTGATTGTTGCTGCGGCAGCGCCCGCCGCCGTTGCCGCAATTTCAGTTCATCTCACTCGTCTGGCTGCCATGGTAATGGAAGAGGGGCTCTGTACAGAGCCCCACTTTCTAAATCCATGGCAGCCATCTTGGAAAAGTATTTTCATTCATTGATCGGGATGCGCGCGGCGTCCCGTTCAACGAAAATACTTATTTTTTTTGTAACACCCTGGTTACCACTTTGGTAAACCGGGTTTCTAATAACGTTAGCACCCCGTTCCAAGGGCTTTGCACGGGCCTATAGCTCGGGCTGCTGGGCTGTTACCCCGGTCCAGCCTTTGGAACGTGGTCTAACGCATTCATCTGACAGGAGCAACCCTTGACTGGCCATGGCATCGTTGGGTTGGCTTTCCCCAGAATGGTGCTCCGGAAAGGCATTTTCCCCAGAGCGCCATTCTGGGGAATTCCATCCCTATCCCTGTTGTGGATGGAGGGAAAAAAACAGATGACAGGGGAGAAGAGACAGGTGGGAGAGGTATTGGAAGAGGATTCAACTGAAAACATTAGACGTAGCTTCCAAAAAGTGTAGATTGCACGCAGGACACCACCTACATTTACACACTGTGCACTTTCATCCAGGGACGACATTTCACCAAAATGCCAATGGTGGTGGAAGTGACATCGCATGACCCTTGACCCCTGATGACATCACGGGAAGGGATGTCATTTGACCCCACCCCGAAGTGACATCACAGAAAGCGATGGAACACGGCCATTTACCCCTTGACAAAACCGGAAGTGGCATTGCATAGCATTGTTTCTAAGTACACTATGACAAATATGGTTACAATATCACTGTAACGTGATATACATTTCATACAAGAATGGATAACCATCGAAAGAAAAGAACATGCTATAACTGCAACTTGCGAAAAGCACAATATAGTATCTGAAATGGATGCTTATTCTACTCTAAATGCTTTTTGGAGGATTTTGTCTGCATGGTGAATATGAGGTGTATAAGAACAGGCTAAATCAGTGACTCACCCCCTGAAGTGTGCCTGAAATAAATCTTTAATGAGTCTAGCAATTATTGTATAGAATTCCAGAAAGACGCATTATTTGTTCCTATTCTTTCTTATTTAGGGTCACTGCTGAAAGTGTTACACGTGTGGAACCCCGTTTATTTTTTAAAGAAGCCTGAACAAGAAATCCAGCCACTCTAGAAACAAAGAGTCACGTGACATTGGCCACAGCCCAAGAGCTTCACTTTGTAAATTTGCCACTTAGGGGTAGCAATGGAGACCCCAGGGGTCGCAATTGTGACCACTGGCATCTCCTAAATGACATCCCTGCTTTCATCAGCTACATGTGATTTTCATCATTTGTAATGCAAAGTGCAAAAAAGAAAATGTTTATCCTGTAGAAAATGGGTTAATACGATTGTTTTGCTCTTCGAAGTGCAGAGTGTACAAGCTTTGCACAAAAGACGCTTGCAGGGGGCATTTACAATGGATTTCTATGGTATCCAATCAGTGGTTTAAGTGCATGAAAAGAAGTCGTGGAACTATGTTCCCTGCTGGCCTGTCCCTGCTTCCCACAAACCCCATTACCACACCCCCCCCCATGTGCAATCCAAACCCCCAAACAAATGCATCTGCTTTTTAAGGGAACGTTCAGTGCAGTGCACTGAAGTGCAAGTTTCAACTTCTTCCTACACTTTTTTTTAAAACTAAACCATTCCGGAACGGTTTATTGTTAAAATAAAAGTATAAGAACAGTAAAACTTAAATATTAAAAGTATAGGAGCACCGCTCACGACCGCTCCCACCCACTTCAACCACTGTATCCAATGACTTCCAACCAGCATTAAAGGCGCAGCGAGACAGGGAGGAGGGAATGGCGATCCAGTTCCCAACCCCCACTCCATCTGCAAAAACGAAGAAATGCCCCTGAGCGCCCAAAAGGTGGCACGGCAGGCATGTTTCCCTCCTTGTTTTTAGCACCTACTTTTGGACACCAGAAGCATAGAAAATGGACGCCCTTATGAAATTTCTGCATTTTTACTGTAGGAGGGAAGCACCATTCAAGAAGGGAACGCAGCCTGGGGATGCCAGGTGTCTGCGCGCACCCTAACAACCCACACCCAACTTGCCTAGTTGCTTTGCAAACAGTTCCACCGCTCCTCTAGGGGCCTCTTATTTATTTATTTATTTATGTTTGCATTGATTTCAGCGCACAAAGCCCTCGGGCACATAGACACTAGTTACAGAAAGTGCATGGTACTTAATGCGCGGTGTTACGAAGTGCATGAGAGAGCAAATGGTTACCGACATAAATGGTAAGGTTACACAGACTGGCAAATCTTCACCTCAAATTGCAGGTGGCCACATCAGGCAGCACACGAGTCAAGCAGGAAGACTCAGGTAGTGAGTCTTCCCCTCACTAAAAGAAGGTGCATTCGGCAGAGCAAACACCTGGGAACGTAGGGCAGGGGCCAACCCGACGGCCAGTCATTCCCATAATTAGGGGCATTATGTTTTGCCCTGATGAAGGACCCGACTGGCCCAAAATGCATTGGCCGTTGGCATCTGCTACCAGCTCTTACTGAACTTATGTCACATAATTCTTAAGAAGGAGCACTCCTTTTGAATGTGCTTTTACCTTTGCACTCATATTTAATCAGGTGTGCAGTCCTCACGGATGTATGCATGGATGTATACTTATATGGCGCCGGCTGCCCACAGGCATCAGGGCGCTTAGCGACGAGAAGCACATTTACCAAATGCGCTATTTTACTGGGGTTGGAACTTGCTACCTACACGTTCACAGAGATCTCTCCCAGTAGTTTCTTACCCACTGAGCTACGTTGGGCAGCACTTTGGTAAATGCCAATTTTCCAGTGCTACCCTAGTTTCCAAGAACAGGCTGCGCGCACACACACACGAGCGCGCGCGCGAGAAGAGGCCAGGCTCCCTAGAAGCGGAGGGACACGCAGAGCTCATAATGTCCCCACTTCGTTTTCCAAAATATAAATCCACTGTGGTTAATCGAAAGGTCATCGCTGATGCAGGCCTGATGTTCTCGCGCAGAAGAAAACATCCACAGTCCTACTACCGCTGCTGCGCATGGCCCACGTCTACAAAGGCCGCACCCAGTGTGACAGCTCAGTGGGTTGGGCAGCTGCAGAAAACTGTGTATCTACAGCAGGCCACGTTTAAATCTCGCGAGGTTGATAGCATTCCTGACATTGAGTTCAGTAACAATACCACTTGTTTTTAAAGCCCGAGTTCAGCTTGTGGGGGGTTGGGGGGGAGGGTGTGGGGGTATACGGTGGAGGCCCCATGAGTTGCATTTGCTATTCAAACTCCCAAAGGGAATGTGTGCTCCTGTGAATAGACAGGCCAGTCTATTTGACCTTGTTTTTATTCTTTTTCTCACCTGCTGGTTTTCTTTTTTGTAATAATGTAACAAGCAACACGCATGTGCAACCCAGCCACTAGCAGGGCTCGTGTAGTATACATCCCTGATAGAATATGGACATGTCAAGCGTTGGAAAAAATCTTCCTGTGTGCACTGCGCCACCTTCCCATGCCCGAATTGAGTTGGTGCAGCTGTGCTGTTTGCTGTCAGAAAACTGCAGCCAACATCACCAATGTTTGCCTAGTTTCTTCCACTCAGCAAATGCGGCTTAAAAACAGATATGGCCCCAGTGGCCCCAGTGACACGTGTGGAAGAAGATACTTGAGGTCTAATCCCGGCTTCCAAACTCGATCTAGGAAGCCAAGGTCAGATTTTTAAGGAGTATTGTACTCCCTATTTTTGAATTTGGCCGTAAAATGATTTTACGGTAGTAAAAAGTAATTGTTAGTCCCAATGGGGTTATTATTTGCGCAAGAAAAATATATATTTTAACTGAAAAGCTGGTATTTTCTTACAATTCAAACTTCTTGACACCAATGCATTCATGGAAATTAAAATATGAGGGGAGTAATTGTGATTTGGGTGGATTTTTTTGTGCAGAATTACAGCTGATGGCAAATACTATCTCTGCAGGTTGTATTTCTGCAACTTTGACTCATTCAGAGTTTACCACTATTTCTCAGATACTTCCGGGTGAATTCCAGAAATATCCCCTCTGCCAGGGGTAACCTCTGAAATCATTTTGAAACCTCTTTTGATATATATATCACTTTGCCCCTTAAATGTGAGGGTGGACATGGATGGTGTACAGCACTGGTTCATACCGCTACTGTACAATTGTTAATGCTGAAAAAGGGCAGTACTGACCCATAAATATTTATTTATTCATTAGAATCTTTGTTTAGTGCTGGCCCTACCCAGAGGGTCTCGGAGCATCTTACATGGTTCAAATATTGAAAAGGTGGGAGTTGAAAAAAGAAGTCACAAAAACTTTGTCTGCATTACATAGGCAAGGTGGTAAGAAGGGGGAACAGCGATGGCCACTTTTTCACCCCTCTAGCCTGGCCTATTATAAAAAAGTTGTTGTGCTTTATTAAAAGGAAGCAACTCTGCTTCCCTTCTGTACAGTAAAAGGAAAAAAGACAGACATTATTTTGGAGCCAATTTTGAATGTTTACCTCCCTCTATTAGGTGGTAGTCAAAATAGAAATACCTTTTGTAAACTCTGCTAGTGGATTTCCCCTCTGGTGGTATTTTGTCGGAATACCATCAGAAGTAATCCCGTCAACCCTGAATCCAACAGCTGGTAATTCTAGCAGTATTTTGCCAATATCAATGGAATACCCATTACCCCCAAACTCGTAATGATCCCCACATTTTTACCTTAAAGTTCCTCTTCAGATCAGGCAGTAATATTATTAGATCTCCTCCCTGTTTCGCGGCTCTGCTGTTCTGGAACCCGGACCGGAAACATAGCCGTGAAGCTGTGCGGGCAGAGGCAGGTTTTATATTGTTTTGCAGGGAGTATTTTTACTCCCTATTTTCTTTTCGTATCTGTGATGAGGGAGTTAAAGTGGCTGGTGACCAGTCCTCGTGGGGGGCTGATAACGAGATAATGAATGTCAGAGACAGAGTGACTGCAACCAATGCATCTAATGAGCAGCACCGAGGGCCACTTCCTGAGCTAGCCACAGGAAATGAGATCAGCACGGGCTACAGCCAATCCCCAGGGGGACTCAAGGAAACCTGATACATAACAAATCAGTGGCCATTTTAGAAAGTACTCCAGGGACCCCTGTGCTTAGAAGGGTCTGGGTCGAATCACTTGGTCTTGGTCTCGGAGGGAGCAGGTGTGCCTCCTGAAGGTCCCTTGCTGCACGGGGACACTGCTGGAGAGAGGAAAGCTGATATTGCTGCTTGGAGGAAACTGGGAAAGCGTGTGGAGCTGCAGAGCCCTGGAGAGAAGGAGGCTAAAAGAAATGCTGCCTGGGGGACCACTGGGCAGGCCTGGAGAGGTGGAGAGCTCTGGAGCCCTGGAAGCCGGGGGTGGGTGGGCTGAAATAACTGTTGCTTTGGGGACCACTAGGCAGGCCTGGAGAGGTGGAGAGCTTCTGAGCCCTGGAGAAAAGGAGGCTAAAATAAATGCTGCCTGGAGGGACCACTGGACAGGCCTGGAGAGGTGGAGAGCTGCAGAGGCCTGGAGAGAAGGAGGCTGAAAGAACTGCTGCTTTGGGGTCCACTCGGCAGGCCTGCAGAGGTGAGGAGTTGCAGAGCCCTGGAGAGAAGGAGGCTGAAAGAAATGCTGCCTGGGGACCACTGGACAGGATTGGAGAGGTGGAGAGCCCTTGAAGCCCTGGAGAGAAGGATGCTGAAAGAACTGCTGCCTGGGGAACCACTGTGCAGGCCTGCAGCGGTGGAGAGCTTCTCAACCCTGCAAGTCGCAGAGAGAAGGAGGCTGACAGAACTGCTGCCTGGGGACCACTGGGCAGGCCTGCAGCGGCAGAGAGCTTCTGAGCCCTGCAAGCCACAGAGAGAAGGAGGCTGAAAGAACTGCTGCCTGGGGACCACTGGGCAGGCCTGGAGAGGTGGAAAGCTATGGAGTCCTGAAAGCCCTGGAGAAAAGGAGGCTGGAGAAACTGCTGCCTGGGGGACCACTAGCCAGGCCTGCATAGGTGGAGAGTTGTGGAGCCCTGGAAGCCCTGCATGTAGAAGACTGAGAAGGAGGGCACAACATCTCACTTCTCTTGAGAGAATCGGAAGCCAGAGACAATGCTTTTCCACCAGCAAACCTAGGGAAGCACTAAAGCCAGTGGCAGGAGGGCCAGAGAATATCAGCTGCATCAAATGACACTTGTTGGAGAGGACATGGTATGCCAGAGGTCTGGGGGTTACTACGAGCTCACCCCTTCAGCTCCCAAGGGCGCCGAGGAAGCCTTCTCCCAGAAAAAATGCAGGACTCAGTGAAGGGCAAGTTAGAACCGTCGTTTATTACAAAACTGACAGGGATCATACAGGACATTCGCAAATCTCCAGAGTCACAATTCCAACAAACATGTCACCCCTTTTTGATGCAGGATGGCGTCAGCACCTAGGCCCTTCCCCAAAAATCAATTGCATGGTCCATTGCACATATACATCCTACTCAGTTGGTCCTTCCATATCAGGTGGGTGGCCTGCCCTTTCCCCATGAAACCATCTATTACATTGTTGCAGGGTTGCAGGATTACCATTGGCCCTTGAACCCTGCCATCCACCCCTGGATTTCTGTCCCCTGATTGACTGGGACTCAGTTCGGTTCTCAGCCCTCTGTGCACCTTTTCAAGGTGATGTGAAATGACTATGTGTTCCCAATGTATCTATTATCAACACCACTTTTGCCTATAGGAGTGCTCTCCACATTGAAACATTGTTAACTTGTTCATGTTTCACTTCTCGTCTGGTTTGCAGAGAACTTTTTGTCTTCTCACTGCGGGGGAATACCCATTGTCTAGCTAGGCTGCATCACGTGGTTGTGGACCACAAAATCAAGCTATTCTGGTCTGCAATTATGAGGATTTATTCTCTTTTTCTGCAGGTGGCTCCTTGTCATCTTAAGTTTGAAATGTGCTGCTTGTCTCTGACCTTGGCTGTGAGCCCTGGTCTTCGCACTTTGTGCAGCTGGTTCTGCTTTTCTTTTCGTTTCTCGTCCTGCGGTTGAGGCCTTATATGTTTTCCATTACTCTAATAGTATGATTTCTGCACACTTTTCTAGTGATATAGTGCCTATAGTTTAGTACTATTAGGTCCTGCCAGGCTCCTTATATGATCCTGTATTTCCATAGGGTTAGTTGCCATAAGCATCTGCAAGCTTGCTCTGCATCTCTTTGTTGCCTTGCATTCAGTGTTTGTGCACTTAGCTAATGAGAAAAATAATAAAAGCTCTGAGTGTATGTATATGTATCTGTCCTCTATCTACAGAATTGTGTAAGCATGATCTTCGTGTATATGAGTGTGTCTTAGTGTAAAACTGCACGGTGCAAGCCTATTTCATGACTACGCGGCTACGTCGTGGTCTCACTAATGACATCAGCACAGTGGTTTCTTGGCATTTACTCAACGTCATTCATCATGGCATTTGGGTCCATGACCATTGTTGAAGCACCTGTATCCATAAAGACATTCATTGGATAAGGTTGGAATAGCTGTCTGAGGGAATATATCTTTGCACACTTGTCAGTCACTGGTGCTCTTTGGGGTTGTCGGAATAATGAGTGGGTTTGTGCGTTCTTGACTCTTCAGGCCGTCATGTTCATGGAGATGAGGGGGGCATGGGACCCTATCTTCAGTCCCCCGTCTCGTCGACATGGTGGCCAATCCTCCAAACTTTGTCACTCTTGCTCTTAGTAGCCATATCTTTGGTTCTCTCCCAAGATGTCCATAGTAATTTACATGATCATCGAAACTCCAGGTAATATAGCTACAATCTCCTTCTGGGTTGCACCATACCCATTTCCCCCTGTACCAGTAATTGTCGAGTGGATTGTCGAATATTATCATCTCAGTCGGGAACAGTGGACATTCTTTTATCCTTATCCTCGGGTTATCTCTTTCTTCTACTACCTTGTCCTTTTCTTTCCCCATATTCATATCCGCCATCACCTTATTCCCTATTGGCTTCTCAGTAGTTTTGCAGCATTGTGTAAGGCAAATCTTCACCACCCACAGTCCCACCAGTACTAATATTAGTGCACCTTGAAATACTTCCAGTCCGTCTGCTAGCCATGATGTCATCCAGGACCATATCTTTGACAACCAGCTCTGGTCTTTTCCTGTCCCTTTGGCTTCCTCCTCCATCTTGGCATGCATCTTCGATAATCTTGTCACTGCTTCTTCACTGTGCCAATCTCTCTGTCATTGGCAGGCACGAATGTCCAACAGGAACTCCCAATCTTGGCGCAAACTCCTCCTTCCACGGCTATGAGAAGCTCTAAAACATATCTGTTTTGGAGTGCCATTAACCTTACTGCTCGGAGTTCTTCTTTTATTGCATGGAAGCCATTCACCGTAGAGTTTATTGTCTGCATCAGCGCCCATCTGGTTATCTGCAACCATTTTGTGTTTGCGTATGTCAGGACAGATGGAACGACTGATGCAAAAACATCTCTGTCCTTCTGAATAACCAATGTTCAGGTGGTACATCGTCTAGTGATGCTTCTGATTCAGATGAAAAATAGTTCTCTCTTCACTCTACTCACTACCACTGACAGCTTCTTTCTTCCCTTTTCTTCCCCTTCTATCGATCTCTTCTTTCTCTTGTTAGTATCCATTTTAGGAAAGTCATCTATCTTCATGTCCTTCTGTGCACTACCAGTGCTGGTATATTGATGTGAACCAATGAGCAAACTCCTCCCCAGTTGGGTGGCAGCTTCTTGTATGCCTTGAATCCACACACCCAATAGTGGTCCATTAATGCTGCTGTGCAGACCTTCATTTCTGGATGCTTGTCTGTGTACCTGCACTCTGTGTTATCACCAACCTTTACTGCACCTTCCTTTGGGTAACATAATGATGGTTTCTTCAGTGGAATAATGGGAATTGGTCTAGCTTCATTGTCTACTCAGGTAAGCAATTTAGTGCTTGCATCCCATTCTTCAGACACTTGTCGTTTTCTCCTTGCACTGTGATCACTTGTGCTTGTACTAGGGTGTCTGCTTTGCTTCCTCCTACTCACTCTTTCCATCCTTCTGCTATGTAAATGTGGCCATACACGAGCATCTGTGGTCTTTCCCAGCATCCTGGTTCCCCTCCTATTTCCGTGACCCCTCTATTCAGGCAGGGTAGTTTCTTAAGTGTTATTGTTTTTGTCTCCCCTTTCTGTGGGACATCAGCTATGTATTGTATAGCTTGGTAATTGTTCATCATGTCAAGAGTCTTTATGTAACTGTCTTCATAGGGGAATGTTGTCTGAGACATCCATCTCAATGTTGCTGTTTGCATTTGGAATCTTCCTCAGGTTGTAACCATGGATAGGTACATAAGTCATTCTGCTCTTGCTGCTGGTATTTCCATTGCTATAAATGTTCTGGAAGCACTCATGGCATAGGGGATTACTGAGCAGACATAGCAGCTCTCTCAGTGGTTTCTTTACCTACTTTGGCCATGTGTTTGTACCACAAAGTGTTAGACACTCAAGCAGTGTCAGTGAGATGAAGATCCACCCCTCCCATGTTTGTGTCAGCACTGCGCTAACCTCTCCTTACCGTACTTACACTGCTCCCTTGTCCACCTGACATGGTCATTCCACCTGTTGGAGTTGGGGTAATGTTAGTAGAGGATACATCAGTTTCACTAGATACAAGAGATATTTGGCAAAACAGTAATGTGAAACTCCACTTGAAAATAAGAGACAAGACAAGGTGAGCATGTTTTTACTAGTCCCTTCTGTTGTGAAGAGGAAAACGGACACCACCGCTTTAAGATGAGAGACTCTGGGAAGGGAGGGCATGTGGGAGGGGGGAAGAAGGGGCGTAAGTGAGAGGGAAGTTCAGTTACATGTAAGGCACGAATAAAGCAAGTTAACCTGACACTGGCTCTGTGTCATTATGGCGGGTGCATGAGAGTCGACAAAACACCTTCCATTACCTGTGCAACTTGAAGATATCAGTTGCCCACCTGAAATGTGCAAAAATTAGCATAAATATGTTAGTGATGTAGTAGTTCAAGCCCAGTTATTCATGTAATCTGTCATGGCAAAAATGCATAGCTGTGATCCCACAGTCTTAATTCTATGATCTCTGAGGACTGCAAGGATAGATGGGTTTCCTTGTTCGTATTGTGGATAAGCTTGGGCCAAATATGATATCAAGATGTGATAATGCACATTAGGCAGACGTGCTCGGAATCTGTTGGCCCTTCTAATAAACTGGCTTTGGAAGGTATCAGATTGATGATAAATAGGCAGCATGGAAGAAATGCAGTAAAAACAGTCGCACTTTCACGATGAATGTGTGCAGAAAGCAAAATAACAAACAGACAGTGTGCCCTCACTCTGGATGTGTAGGAAGTCCTTCGCCTAACTCTGCTGCCCATAAGCGAGTAACCATTGGGTGTCCTCTGCTCGGCAGTGCTGATTCCAAATGGTCTCTTTGCTCTTGTTGTTGAGGATCATTGGCCCTGCCAATGTCATTGCCAGGTGAGGCCACAGCTTTGGAGGACTTGATGTCGCCGACATGATTCCAGATGCTATTTCCAACTAGCTTGACAGCTCTTTCAGTCACTGCTTCCACTGTATGGGGACCCGTGAACCTGGGTGCATCCCACCATCTAGTGAAGCTCCTAAGGAGAACCTGGTCTCCTAGGTATACAGGTAGTGGCTTAAGTAAGTCCTCTTTGCTGTTAATGCTGTCGCTTTCCTTGCTGAATTCAGGCCCCTCCTGGTGGTGTTGTATCTGGCGATAGATAAAAGAGGCACTAGCAGTCAAGGAAGTCATATATTCATACATTTCCTGACCCAATCATTTTGCTGCACTTTCAGCATCTTTGAATACTCTAGTGGGAGGAGCCTGGGGAAGTGGCATGCGCCGTCCTGTTAGCACCTTGTGCAGGGTTAATGCTGGTTAAAGGGTGGTCGGACCCGGGCATATTGCGAAATGCAAACAAAACTAAGGGTAGACAATGCAACCAATTTTGTTGAGACTCTTTTTAATGTTGGCTATGGCTTCATTAAGCAGGCCATTGAGGCATTCACACATCCCGTTTGCTTGTGGGTGATAAGCACAGGAGAATTTGTATTGGATGCCCAGTAAGATTGTAATGTGCTGAAACGTCTCATTGGCGAAGTGAAGCCCATTGTCAGACTGCAGGACCTCACACATGCCCCATCTTGGGAAAACTTCCCAGATAAGGAATTGTGCTGCTCTAAGAGCATCAAGATGAGACTAGGGACCAAGATGAGAATCGGGAAAATGGACAAACGACCACTATCATATAGCGGTACCCTTGGCTGACTTGTATCATGTCAACATAGTCGAGGTGGAGATGTTGGAATGGACCAACTGGTTGAGGTATTGCTCCTCTACCCTCAATGTGTGACCTGCAGTAAACTGATTACACGTCCACCAATTACTCATGAATTTGGCCATGTGTTCCACCAAGTTAGGACAGAGCCATGTTTCTCCAATATGGGTGGCAAGCACCTCCTTCCCTGTATGGGTTGGATAATGTAATTGTGACAGTGGTGTGTGAAGCAATGCAGGTGGCATTAAAACTTTCCCTGTGTTATTTTGTAGCCATACAGCATCTGTTGGAGATACTGTACATCCCCTCCTGAGCCACAGTTCCTTTTCCTCCCTGGGTCCAGCTCCCTGCAGCTCCATAATTTGTATTGCTGGTAATATGTTATACACCTCTTTGAGTATCATTGTTCTTGCATAATCGCATGCATGTGATGAAGCCTCCATTTCTAAAATGTCCCTAAAATATGCAGCACATTTTGCTTCCATGTCTGCCGCTTCATTTCCTCTTGAGATAGGATCCTCCCCTTTTTTGTGTGCTTGGCATTTCACAATTGCAAGTTGCTCTGGGAGATGTATGACGTCTACCAATCAGCCCAATAGGAGTGTGTGCTGTAGGCCTGAGCAGGGGCATTGTGTATATAACGGTTTTGAGTGCGTGATGTGCGAGAGTGGGTGTGTGTGAAGGGGAGGTGAAGGCAATGTGGGCTGATGGGGAGGAGGGAACAACAAATTGATTTTCTGGTTGTGATTTTTGCAGCATGCGCAACATGCGATTAGAAGCATAGGGACACCTTACAGAGCATATATCGCTGCAATGGGAGAGGAGACACCTTTAAAGTACATGTACAGGGCCTTGCCCTTGTACTGAGAGAAGATACAGATGTATCACAAACAGGGGGTGACAGAAACACAAGGGGAATGCCACGCTCCTTGCCAGAGCAAGGACCATAATAAGGGAATCCTGGAACACATGACTACATTTCTAGCAGCGAGTATAAAGTTGCAGAGCAGAAAAAAAATCTAGACCTATGCAAGATGATTGAGGACGTGGAGGACACCAATTAGGGAGGGGCACCGAACACCCATGAAGGGGGAAAGCAAGCAGAAGTGGGTGCGACACGGACAGAATACACAGGGGTATATCTATTGGCAGCGCTCCCAGCAGTGGGGTACAGTAACCCGACCTATGTGTCCACCCGGGCAACGGTCATGCCGCCCTCATATACACCCAGTCCAACAACCGATGTGCTGCAAGAGTGCGCAGGACAGGGGGAATTGGATGAGGCACTAGATTTGTCATGAACAGAGCAAGAGCAGCTGCGAACAGCACAGAGCGAGGCAAAAGGAAGCAACCTAGACGAGTGGAGAGCGGGGGACATTTTGTTCAGATTAGACAGCACAGCAATAAAGGATGTGCATATGGAGAAGAAAGAGGATGAACGAGCATGTAGCACAGTGTACGAACTGTAAGGTCCGACAGAGGCTTAGGTGGAGATCGGGGAGAGAATCGGTGGAGCACAGTAGATGAGTTTGAGGATGATGGTGTGAAGGAAGTGCAACAGGCACCACAAATAACACCTCAATTGGAAAGATTGTGGGATGAGTGGGAGGTTTGGCCAAATGACAGTAGCGTTGGAGGAAAGAAGGGAAAAAGTGGGCTTTCAGATGCCTTTGATACACAAGGGCATGGTTAGAGCACCGTTTTTACCCTGGGCGCTGATGGACAAGAACAATTTGATTAAAGCGCTCCTGCTGTTAACAGCGAGGGCAGGAAGTGGATATACGCATTTGAAAAGCAGACTGCGGTGTACCCTTTGCCGTGGGTGACATGAAAAGCTTATTAGTGGCTATACTGGGAGAGCAGACTGGGGATGTGTGGATTAAAGCAGGATACCCCAGAGTAAAGTTGGACGACGATGCACATGACGACACTCTGTTCAACAACGTAAGGGCACAGTGTGGGGCGTACTTTTGGTGAGGATGAAGACCCCGCACAGTACATTATTACGGTTCAGGTGATTTGTAGAGCAGAGACAGGGGACCAGTGGGACCAATCAGTTCCTCTTTTCTATTTTGTTATCAAAAGGGGTTTACCAAAGGAGGTGCAGAAGCCACTAGACAAAATTGTGGGAATTGAAGCGAAAGGTTGGGTTGAAATTCAGAGTATAATAATACACCACTGAAAACAAATAAAAGAATGTGAGAGAGAAACAAGACAGCAGTGGCAGGCAAATGAGGGAAAATTGGTGCAGAGGAAGCTAGCTAAAATAGCTGTAGAAGGGGCGGTTTCAACGCCCGCACAGACAGAGGTGACGCGGAGGGTGCTGGGGACTTCGGATGTCCAAAGAGCAGTGTTTGGCCAGGAAGACATGGGCAGTGGGGAGGCGGACAACAGTACCCTAACGAGGAATGGCAACAAGGAGGTCAGCAGCACGGGAGGGGTGGATTTAGGGGGGAAGAAAGGGCTTTGGGGGTATGGGACTGAGAGGGGCAGTTATGGGTTCCTCACAGGTTTGGTACTACAGGAAGTGGGGACATTTTTCAAGACAATGTAGATGCAAGCCAAGGCTCGGATACAACATGTACAATAATTGTCACTCACCACCGCAGAATACACAAAAAAATGCAGACACCAATAAGGACCTCCATACCCTATGAAATATAGCATGCACATACACAGCTCCCACCCGAGCCCCCGGGGGCTCATCCCCAGCAGCAACACTCACAAAAACAGTACACACAGCAGCAGCACCCGCAACAGCAATATGCACAACAAACGATGCCCCAAACCAGAAACAACAACATGCACACACACAACGAAGTACCAAATGGCACCATAGTGCCATACAGAGGGGTGAGCGTGATAGGAAACAACCCTTTCACGTTCCCCAGATCAAACACATACCCAGATTAGAATGGCCCACAGAGAGCGCTTGCATGCCCAGACCTGTCTATGACAGTCCACCCTGATGAGGAACCCTTGGTGGGTGCAGAGATAGGGAATAAACATTTCATTTTTAAGATCATGCATCAGTGAGGGAGATTTCCCACTATCGAGCCACACTCTTAACACGCCAGACTTCTCTGGGTCTGTCTCCATGGTTACACACACTAAAGAGGTTGACAACAAAATAGGGGGGAAGGTGGTATGTGCCCCCTTACTGTATTCTGAGACTTTGCCAGTGAACTTGCTGGGCAGGGATATGTTCAGCAAGCTCAACATGACAGTATCATTCACAGACTATGGCATAGTTTGTGGAACGCCAGGGATGTGCACCTTAAGAGCAATGTTGATAATTCATGCAATGGGAGGAGAGGTAGAATTCTCATAGATCCGGACATGTTTGTGTATGGAATCAGAGAGCTTGCGGAGCGGTGCCCCAGATTGGCAAAGGGTGTTGGCAAGTGCCCACAGATTTCCTTGTTCACCCTGTTGTGTCCCCTGAATTGGCAGCAGGTACAATACAGTCCCTAGATTTACACGGATTGGTGGTTTCAGCTAAGAGGATTGTTGTGATAAGGACTGACCAAGATAGGTGCGAGTGGTGCACAGTACTTTGCATTGGCCCCACTGTACCTCTGAAAGAGGTGACTGATGCAGAATTGTATGAAGACAGGCCAGATGATGGAGAAATTGTGCTAGCTATATGTACACCCAGCAAAGTAATGGTGCAGTACAGAAAAGTTCAGTGTCCATGATGGCCCTTAGGGCCCCACCCCAGTTCGTTGAGGCAGATTTGGAGAAAGTGCTCGAGAGACTATGGATTACAAACCCCCATGACGTAGGGCTCCTACAGAGAGTGACCCCAGTATAATTACACTGAAATCAGGAGCAGTACTACCCCAATGAAACAATAGCCACTTCCTAGGGAGACAGAGGAGGGAATTAAGGACACCATCAGTGCACTACTCAGCCAAGGGATATTTGTATCATCTACCTCTGCATGCAACATGGCTATCTATCCTGTGAAAAAGGCAATTGGGCAATTGGAGAATGATTCAGGATTCCCCCCCAAATGATGTACAGCAAGAATTTCCTGTAGTCCCCAACCCTGTCACAATTTTGTGCAGTATTCTCAAGGAGGCAACACATTTTTCAGTGATTGACCTCAAGAATGCATTCTTCTCCATATCATTTCACCCAGACTCCCAGTACCTCACCACCTTCAATAATAGGGGGGTTGAGGTTAACGTACAAGATTACAGCAGGGGTACTGTGAGATCCCCCAGCATCTTCAACAGGATACTCTGCTAAGATTTAGGCAACATCCAAGTGTCCAGCATGATCATCCAGTACCTGGACGATCTGCTGGTGTGCAGCGACACTGAGCAACACTGCAGACAAGAATCCAATCACACTCCTACAACTTATGGCTCGCAGTGGGTACAAAGTCGACAAGGCAAAAATGCAATACTGTCTACAAGAGGTTTTATATCTAGGGCAGTTGATATCAACATATGGCAAATGTATAATACCTGACCGCGCTGCCTCTGTGCGTGCCACTCCCCAGCCCACGACAGGGAAAGATATGCCAACGTTCCTAGGGTTGTGCAATTATTGCAATGTATGGATTTTTGATTACGCAGTATACACATGACCACTCGTACAGGTCCTCATAGAAGCACAAATAACTAATAACAAAATTGCATGTACTGAGGAGATGTTACAGAATTCTGAGGAACTAAAAAAAAAAGATCTTGACTGCCCCTGTGTTAGCAACCCCTGATTATACACAGGAATTCTACTTGTTCTCACACTCTAACAGCTAGCTCATGACTGCTGTGCTGACACAGAAAAGCATGATGGGCCACAAGCCATTGGCCTATTACAGAGGCATGTGAGACTCAGTGATGCAGGGGCAGTTTGCTTGCAAACAGGCTCTTGCAGCTGGAGCATTTGCTATTGAGAAAAGTTCCACGATTTTAATGGGCTGTTCAATTACGCTCTACGTAGAACATGCCGTCTTTGTCATCCTAGAAAGGTCGAAATCTACCCTGACTACTCAAAGAGCATCTGCATACAAGATCATTCTTTTCAGCCCAAATATACACATTGTACGATGAAAGACAGTAAACCCTGTGACATTCATAACAGAAATGTGCACTGATGAGGATTTGGCCAGACACGACTGTGTAACATACAAGGGGGAGGAGGATGACATTCTCAAAGCAAAGGACAGACCACTCGAGGGGGGGGTCCTCTTCATTGATGGGTCAGCAACAATTGACCAGGACACAGGTCTCAGGTATACTGGTGCAGCAGTGGTGCGCCTAGTTGACAGTGAATATGAAACATTAATCTTAAAAAGACTACCTATGCATTATTCGGCGCAAGCAGCAGAACTCATTGCACTCATGAAGCTGTGCAATAGTCACTGGGGTGCGACGTGACCATTAATTCAGACTCGGCATACGTCACTGCAACAGTGCATGCTGGTCTATCGCCATGGAAAAGGAGGGGCTCCAGGAGGGCAGATAGGTCCCCAGTATAGCATGAAACGTAATTATACAAGCTTATTTTTGCACTTTCACAGTCTTCTGTAGTGACGTTTGTTAAATGTGCTGTGTATACTAACAACACTGACGGAGTGTCACTCAGAAACAACGCCGCAGACACATCAGCCAAAATGTCAGCATATCTCCCAGTGCCAACCGTGGGGGAATTTATTGTCACAACCCCGCTGCTGACCAACTGTCCCATTTGGTTCTCTTCCCAGAGCACAAATAATTGAGTTACAGGGAAGGGTTCCAGAAGAAGAGAAACAGCGGTGGGTAAATAGAGGATGCACGCAGTATCTTGCGGATGTATTGGTGAGGCAGGAATGTACAGGAAAAACCATAATGCCATACAAATTGTTGATAATGGCGTTCAATCAGCTCCATCACCCCTCCCACATCGCCAAACAACACATTGCTGCCGACATACAAGAGGACTGGTTCATTCCTAACATTCAGGAACATTTAACAAACATGGTTATTAGATGTACCACGTGTCAGAGCTTCAGCACAGGCATGACATTGAGAACACCGAGGGGCACTTTGCCCCACCCTACTGGACCAATCCGTGAGTTGCATTCCGACTACATGGATATGGGTGAGAGGTGCAGTTGGTCCCGGTATCTGAACGTTGTTGTCTGCCCCTTCTTACGATGGTTGGATGCTGGTCCTTGTGCACATGCGGATGCCAAATCCATGGCCACATTTCTGGTCTTTGAAGCGTTCCACCGATGGGACGTGTGTGATGTGTTAAGGTCAGATAATGGCACACACTTTCTCAATGAGTTGTTTAATGAGATTACTGCACTGCTTGGCATTAAACATTGGATGTGTACAATTTATCACCCTAGGCCAACGGAATTGTAGAGAGGATCAATGGACTGATTAAAAGTAAACTGTCAAAGCTTTGCACCATATTCAAGAAAAACTGGGTGCATTGCTTGTCATTGGCATTGGCACTGTCTAGTTTGTGAACGCAGTCCAGCAAGGGCAACCACTTGTCTCCCCATCAGGTGGTGGCTGGTCATCACATTCACAAACCAATATCACCCATTTAGAGAGCATCAGATGCACATAGGGCAACAACTGACTCCATGACTGATTCCTCACCCACCCAACCGCTGCTGCCAGGAGAATGTGTCTACGTTCAGTCCTTTGTCCACAGGTAAAATAGCCCCAGATTGAATGGACCTTTTGAAGTAATTTTCTGCACACCCCTAGCTATAAAAGTTAAGGGTCTCCGTTATTGGATTCACCTATCCGACATTTAGAAAGCCCCTTTGGACGCTGCACCTGCAATTTAAAATGCTGGTAGTGTGCATCTACCTCATTTCCCTTCTCACTGCCAGCATTCACATCTGAACTGCTCAACACCTTCATACCAGACCAGTGCACAAGCACAGCTGCTAAAAACTGTACATACACACTGGGTGGTGCTCCCTTGCGCTCTCTCTCTCTGCAATTATTCTATTATGCCTAAGTTTTCATACTCATATATGAGTGCAATGCATTTTCTAGCAGTATATTTGCTATTTCAATGTTTGGTCTGGGGATATATTTAGGGGTGTCTTTTATATTAAATGGACACATAAAAGAGGGTGTGTGGGGGTAGAGAAGAACATTTTAATTTCACTATAAATAATAGATCACATGTCCACTTAAACAGAACTGAACACCACTTAAATGGAACTGAATATGTATTGTCCACAAGGCCCAACCTTATGCATCAACAGGTCAACAAGTCTGAACACCATGAGAATCCGCCCCTCACACTGGATTGTTAGAATATATTGCTAGGTCCCTACTTTTTCCCAGATTTCACACTTCTTTTTATAACACAACCCTTACTGATGTAAATCATAATACTAATGTTATCCATGGGTATATAGGTGTCCCCCAACGTACATGGGAGACAAGCATGAAGGGAGAAGTATGATGCCTATCACAGCCTTGGCATTGACGCCATAGAAGATGTTCATCACCCAGAAATGTCTAACAGTTGGTATACGGACATGAACTTGGTGGGAAGGAATAAAGTGAATGGCAGATGTTAAGTGTGTTTGTTGATACCGCATGCGTCAGGGGCAACCAAGGTCCTAGGGCCACAGGAAGTACCAATTATAGAGGCGCAATGCCTAATATATCTTGTGCCGTGTAGGCTCAAGGGCACTTTCCAGGCACACAACGTGAGACTCGAACTTGTCGATCCAGATCTCCTGCAATGTGATAAAAATCCAAAGTGAAACAAATGCCCAAGAAGACCCGACCTGGTGATACAACGACTGAAATACACAAATAACAAATGGTAACAAGCAATAGTTAGTAGCATGGCAGCGGGGATAGTGGGATACAAAGAAGGGGTCATGGCAAGAGTGGAGGTAGTATGTGCACTGTTCTGGACTGAACATATCCCGAAAATAACCTGTATTGAGTCTATGGAGAAACCAGAGAAAGTGCACAGAGAAGCATCATATAAACTTTGCTTTTACACAGGGATGTCTTTTGGGGGTCGCCAGGGATCACAACTGCGACCCCTGGGAGCCACAGTTGCAACCCCTAGGGACTACCTTGCAACCCCAACTTTCAAAATAAAATGTGCAAAAAAGGGTGCTGCTGGTGTAGCGGGCCCTCCCGCGGCATGGGGGCCCCACCACACCAAGTCTGGTTGGTCCTCGACCCAGTCCTCACCCATCAGGGTGAAGGCTGGGCCAGGGAGGTACTCAATAGGGGTTGGAGCTGACCGTGACTTGTGGCACATGTCACATGCCACATTCAACTCCAAACTCCTCTCCCTTGGCTTCCTTGCAGCTCACATGCAGGAACCAGGAAGCTCTTGTAGCTTCCTGGTTCCCGTTTGTGAGCAGCGCAGAGGATCCGAGGGGGCCTGGAAGGATGGACAGAAGCTGCAAGAAAAAGGTAAGAAGGCTTTTTTTTGGTAATGTAATGTGAGTTTTGCAAGTGTGAAGTGCGTGTCAGATGTATTTATGTGAATGGTGGGTGAATGAGAAGTGCTGGGGTGTGATGTGTGCTTTTGAATGATCGGGTGGGTGGGTGTGTGCCTGTGTAGAGAATCCAATAAGTGAATGTAAGAGAAGGTGTGAGTGACTGGTGGGTGAATGAGAAGAGATGTGATGTGAGTTTTTTTAATGTTCTGGATGGGTGGGTGTGTGCCTGTGCGCAGAGAATGTAATGAGTTGATGTAAGAGAAAGTGTGAGTGACTGGTGGGTGAATGAGAAGTGATGTGATGTATGTTTCTGAAGGTTCTGGGTGGGTGGATGGGTGTGTGCCTGTGTAGAGAATGCAATGAGTGATGTAATAAAAGGTGTGAGTGACTGGTGGATGAATAAGAAGTGATGTGACATGATGTGTGTTTTTGAATGTTCTGTGTGGGTGGGTGTGTGCCTGTGTAGAGAATGCAATGAGTGGATGTAAGAGAATGTGTGCGTGAGTGATTTGTGGGTGAATGAGTATGAATGTGATGGTGTGTTTTTGAATGTTCTGGGTGGGTGGGTGTGTGCCTGTGTAGAAAATGCAATGGGTGGAGGTCAGAAAAGGTGTATGATTGAGAGACTGGTGGATGAATGAGTATGAATGTGATGGTGTGTTTTTTTAATGTTCTGGGTGGGTGGGTGTGTGCCTGTGTAGAGAATGCAATGAGTGCATGTAAGAGAAGGTGTGAGTGACTGGTGGGTGAATGAGAATACATGTCGTAATGTGTGTTTGAATGTTCTGGGTGGGTTTTTGTGTGTGCCTGTGTGGTGAATCCAGTCTGAGTGAGTGTGAGAGGAAATGCATGGGCGAGTGACCGGTGGGTGAAAGGGGATGCATGTGTGTGTAAGATCCTAGGAGATGGGATTACTGGAGTATTTTTGCCACATCCTTTATTGACTTTACATGTCTTACTGGTATTTTTGGGCAAAGGCAAGTTCATGTATGTGTGCCATTCCCTGGATAGACTGGCATTGTGGTGCAGTCAGTCTTGCCATTGCTTACTGTGCCATGATATTTATTACTCGGCATCTTTAAAAAAGCAAGCATGATAGTAGTAGTGTTACCTTGCTAGACAGATGTTTTGGTATAGCAGCCTGAATAATCTTCACTGTAGCATGACTTTTCATTAACGCAGCATCTATGATGAATCAAGCAAGATAAGTGTTCTTATGGGTCCAGATTGGCTTACATTGGAACCAGTTTGGACAGTTTTTCCTATTGTAACATATCACTTTTAATGGCCAAACCAACAGGAGTATGTACTTACATAGGAGTACTAGCAAATATTGGCAGGGCCAGTTTTGTGCGCAGTGCCGGTAATGATACTATAGAAAAACATCTTAAATCGAACATAAGTATGGTTTTATATGGGAATTCTAGCATATATTGGTGGAGCCAGCATGCAAATGTATGGGCACAGCCAGCATACAAATGTTTTTATACTGGCATATATTGCAGGGGCCGGCATGATAATGCATGGGAAATGCCCTGTACACTTTTGGTTTGATTTACCCTACACCCTACAAAACCGATTGTTGGCCTTTTACCCACATTGTTGACCTTTTATCCAAGAAAGTGTGCAGTGTAATGCACAATTTTAACACATTATTCAAAACATTTGGGGAGGGAGAAGAATTCCCCCGGGGACCCCAACCCATTTTCGTTAGTTCGGGCGCCCTCGCTATGCTCAGTCGCAATCACATACATATGTCAAAAAACTCACCAGCCACCACCCCCTTCTCTCTATGTTACGTTAAAGATTTAAGCTTTGATTGAAAAACATATTTACTTCTTTCACTTGTAGTAGTGCATGCCCCTGCAGCGGCATAATCATCATGGACATTGCGCACACATGGTGGTCTGGAACGGCCCGGGTGTGGCGTGCCCTGTGCTTTGTTAAGGAGTTTAGAGGTAGGGGGGGCAAAGAATGGCTTGCAAGGGAGCTGCCAAATTTTGTGCTACACCATTGGGCATCACTGGCTCTGACAAAGGGGTAGTGTGCAGTGCTCGCTTTGAAGCCTGCCAGTGTATCCCTGGGTGAGAAGCAACTCATGGGTGTTATCAATTTTAAATAACTTTGTAGCGCTATGAATTTATGTGTGCAGCAATGATGTTACATCAAATGGTGTTTTTTTTAAAGTCCTCTGGCACCCAGCATTATGCTTAGATAATAAAAACTATAGGGGGTCTTGTGTATATTGAAAGAACCTTTACCAGGTATTATACTCCAGCAAAGATAACATTATCAGGTGCACTCCCCTCTGTGCACGCAGATCAGTCTAATAGGTTTCTTCTATCGTAGTGGTAGCTGAAACATATATACATTTATAACCAGGGCATTTTGTTTATACTAAAGTCTGGTCAATTATTTAATTTTCAGGCCTTGCAAGTGCAATATTTTTCTCCTGGTTAAACAGCAGCGCACGCCTCTCCAGGTCAGTGCTTTTTTGGCTTGTTTAACAAAGCAACGCCACAGATGACACGCACTTCTGTGTCCATTGATCTATAGATGTTTCATACACTAGTTGTAGTCTGCGTTACAGATTTCGGTTACCCTGTTACAAATACTGCATTATGTATGTTTTACATATAGACCCCTCGTCGAATCTGGAAAATGGCATTCCCCAAATGTGTAATCATGGACAAACCATGCCTCCCTATGTGCCTCGGTTCTTATATCTGGCTGAAATGAGAGCACCTGGAAACACAGGTGCTAGATGCATCTAATAAATCTGAAGGTCATTTGCCATCACTGCCTGTGATGTCACTTGGGGGTGGTGTTAAATTACATCACTTCCTGTGATGTCAGCCGGGGGTCAAGGGTCATGTGATGTCACTTCCGCTACCCATGGCATTTTGATGAAATGACGTCCCTGCTTTTACAGTCCCGGAACAGTATCTGTAGGGGCCAACGAACATTGTAACAAGAATATGCTCATTCCTGATCTAAAGAAAGGCACGGCAGTAGTGATGGATTACTACAGGGTTTGCAGCCAACAAGCGAACCTGCACCTCCCACCATCACGGAGGGGCTATTGTTTGCTGGCCACGTAGCACTCAGCCCTACTTGTAATCCCAGAAGTACATTTGGAAGGGCGGTCAACAGAAACATTTGCCCCTACCACCTTTCTGACCTCCGAGAAAGAAACAAGAAACCCATTGGCAGCACCACACACTCCTCGGAGAGAAAATGCTATAACCCTGCGGAGAAGAAAAAGATAGAACTATCTGTCCAAGGACACATCAAGCTTGTTTGAGGAAATACCAGACGAATACTGACTCTTCACCAAAGCAGAGACTTTCTTTGCCTCGTTGCTACTAACTGATGTGCTAGATGCGGTCAACGCTAAATTTACTTTCCGATCCTTACTAAAATAAAAAACCCTCACTTTAAAGCGATGGGTTCAGAAAACACTATCCATTTGGGAGAAATGTTTTGGACTAGTCTAATGTGGGGGGGGGCAGAGTCACCTTAATCACAGCTTTTCCTCTTAGAAACATGTACGATACTTGGTGAAGGCGTCTAAGAAATGTAAAACTGGTTACACTATTAAAGGTGGAAGTATTCGACATGGTTCTTAATTCAACCCAATTTGATATTACTTAACAGAGTTGCAAATATATAGGCGTTCATAATTGTGTTTTCTTTTGATTTCTGTGACTAGTTTGTTTATTTTCTCTATTACTTCACCTATGAAAATTGATTTATTATTTTATCTTTTGATACATGTTTGCTTTTCTTATATTTATATTAGAACATTTGATAAAAATGCTTGTGTAAGGTTTAAATGTTTTAAAATGAAACTACAATAAAAAGAAATATAAAATATTTCTCCCTGCATCACTCAATCCCTCCCTCCGTATATATCCCCATCCATCAATTAATACCTCCATGCCTCCCTCTCGTCCTCTTTCCCTCCATCCCTCCATCCACCCCTTCATGGTTTCATCCACACCTTCATTCCCCCATCCATGCCTCTATTCCCCCCTCCTCCTTCCTATCCTCCTTCTGTTCTTATGTCTGTCATTCCTTCCAGCGTTGTTTCAATGCTTACTTTTTCAATGCTACATGTGTTTCAATGCTACATTTGATCCAATGGTACATGCCATGCGATGCAACATATCTTTCAAGACTCAGGGCCTCATCACAAGTTGGGCGGTAATCCAGCGTAATTTCCGGCAAGTGGAAATAGCGTTAGCGTCAAATCCTGCAGTGGTATTAGCGCCGCATCACAACCTGGCGTGAATGTGCCCCCGACTCTGGCAGTAAAGCTATTAGCGCCTGGCAGAAACTGCGCAGAAAGAAGGGTTACCGCTGAGAAACCAGCCATAATAGCACTAACGCCGGCTATACCGGTGCTATTAATGCTGGCGGAAATTGCATCATCGCCGGAACGGGAAGCATTCCGCTGGCCATTTTGAAAAACACAGTCCATTAAATATCTCCACTTCCTGCAGCCATCCGGTCCAGGAAAGAAGCAAGAATGACCCAGGAGAGGATAAGAGGCAAGGTGGCAGAACATCCCCTGTGCAAACCGAAATTCAAGAAGCTGGTGGTCCTCACAGATGAAGCCATTACCGACAATGAGGAACTTTATGGCAGTCAGCAGCAGAAGGCCACTGGACAGCGCCATTTGCCAGACGGTGTCAGCAGTGGCAAGAGTACCCTGTGATGGAGAGGACTGCTGCAAGAGGTGGAACGACCTGAGGGTCAGGGTGCAGGTACTGCTGTCCCAACACCGCCAGGAGTTCCTTGCGACTGGTGGAGGCACTGTGGAGCCAGTGGTCCTCACCGCCAGGTAGGAGAAATGCAGTACGGTGCTGGCATCAAAGGGATAAAGGGAGTCGGCAGTGCAGAGGTGGGTGCCAGAAGCCAGTAGGCAGGAGGTGCGTCAACCCCCCCAACACAAATCACACACAAATGATAGCCCAGCATGAGTTGCCTCAGTGGACAGGGACAAATGTCAGCAGACCCAGAAGCTGGGCATGCCAACAGGGCACAGTGAGATGGTGGCACATCAGCCACCCTCCACAGTAGCCATGTGGCAGGGCACCCCATGGGCGCCACAGCAGCGGGAAGGAGTGGCAAGTGACCCAAACAAATTCCATGCACACCACACCCCTACTGGTGCACCCTTTGCCAGCGGGATTGAGGTGCGTGAGAGACCACAACACCATGCAGCAGTCACACCTGCATGTATCGGGCCCAGTTGGCCTGCCCCGTGTTGGCATGGCAGACAAGCCACAGTGATGTACACGTCCCCCACACCGACATGGGCCCACCCTGCCAATCACTGTAAACCATGGGGGTGCCACACAGGGAGGGGATGTGGGGCCATGAAGGACCACAAGCATGCATGTCAGACGTAAGCTGTCCCAGTATGGGCAGTATGGGCACCCTCCCTCCCCACACACAGGCCAAAGAACAACTGGCTAGGGGTCACACACCCAATGCTACAAGCAACCCCATAACGCTGAGCCCACATGCAATCTCCCCTGACCAACCATGCCCATATGTGTGAGGTCGCACTCTGTACCATAGCAAATGTGTCTTGCATGCCAACACACATGCGGAAACCATACCTGCCTACATATCCTATGTCCCCTACAAGCACTCAAGCATTGCCAGAGGCAGCAGATGAGGACGAGGTTGCAGTTCCATCAGGGGGCGGTGCATCCAGACCCTCAAGGTCTGCCACCACCACCCTGAACAAGGCTACAGAGGCCACACTGAGGCAGATGTCCAGCCGCGTAACGCTGCAACAGAGTAGGGCCACACCAAAACCCACACCACAGGCCACCAGGAGCAGTGCAAGGCACACTTCACCCACACCTGCAGACGGAGGCACAGACACTGAGGCCGCACCTGCAGACAGGGCGACTGAGGAGCCACAGGCGGACCCCAGCCTGTTGTCACTGCTCGACGAAGGGCCGCAGACCCCAGAGAGCGCTCCACACCACCAGCATGCACAGACACCTGAGCTGTACGTTGATATACCCTCATATGTCCCGGGAGGATAGCTCAGCAGCAACGTGCTCGCCTTGGAAATAAGACGACACAAAGCAACACAGATTCGATCCCCGGGTCCGTGCTTAGAAACACAGTATTAATCGCGTTATAAATACACAACTAAGAGACATATTCCTGTAACAGGGCCTCGGTGCCCCCGGGCTGTGTGAGCTCCTTAAAAATGCAAATAAATAAATAAAATAAATATGGCTCCCCTGAATTCAGACCAGGGCCAGTGCAGAGCCCCTCACGCACACAGCACATGTCAAAACACAGCATGCTGTTGCAGAGGCTAGAGGACATGGAGCACAGACAGCGTGAGATGGAGGAGATTGGCCACACGCACCCTGGACGCCTGCAGGCCAATATAAATGACTTATCATATCATTAGGGACAGCATCTGTGGGGTGTGAGAAACCTGAAGGTGTCTCCCTGGCTACTCCCCGGGTATCTGTCATCTAGGTGGGCAGGACACGCCCATTGCTATTGGATCCAGTGCCTGAGGGTGGACAAGTGAGGGAGGATCACAAGGGTGAGCGGTCCTTGGGGAGTGAGAGTGGGACACTGATGGGTGAGATGCGGTATCCCCCTTCTTTCAATACCTTTTCCTCATCCTAACCCCCCCTTTTCCTCCAAAAAACACTTTCTCACAACACGAAAGACAATGGACTAACACCAGAGCCGTTTACCTGACGTGTCCTCACAAAAGGGTCAGGCAAAGTCAGGCAATTGACCAGAATCACACACACCTGATGGCCCTTTCCCTTCCCCAAAGGGATAAAAGGTGGAGCACGAGAGCACCATAGAAGCAAGGAAGATTGCACGACAAGACAGCTATCCAGGCACGGCAGTCCAAGAGGAGGAGAATGACGGCGCAAACAGAGAGGGTCACAGGGAGAGAAGCAACCTTGCCCTTTCCGACCAAGGCATGTGAGACCTCCGTGGAAGGAATTGTTAGACCGCAAACAATAGCCCAAGTGTGTTGCAGCAGAAGTCAACGGTACACATAGCGTGCCTACGCTGATAAGCAGGACAGAGGGAGATGCCTGCTACCGTGGTACCAGCCTTGACTTCCGATACGAAGAAAGCCAAGCGGTTCATCACAGCGGGTGAGTCGAGGGGAGAACCGATCAAGAAACCAAGCTATGTTGAACAAAAGTAGTAAACAGTTGCTTGCAAAACATACAAAGAGCTGTTCTTGTAAAAGAGGAAAGCCAGCTGCAGAAGAGCCAGGCACCACGTGGGTGCTCACTCACAATTACCTGATTGTTGAAACTACTATTACCAGAAGGCCTTGGGAAAGGCGAAGAAGATGGTCAAAGTGGTCATACGGGGGTCTAGTCAAATCCTCTGTACAGTTGAAGTCTTTGAACGGCAGATGATTGTGAATAAGGGAAGTGAATCCCACATCGTAAAAAAGTAGAAGGAACTGTGAGATTGGCAAGAGTGAACCCAAAGGAGGTGAACTGGATATCCGAGGTCCTTCGATGAGTAGTAATTACCCTGGAGATGGATGGGGATGCAGACTTTATTCATACATCAATAATAGAGACGACTCGGGTAATTGGCAAAAGGAAGACTGTTTTAATGTCAATTATCTAAAATGGGGAGCATAACGAACATCAACGAAATCGCTCGATCCTCTTACTCAAACATTCTTAGGAAAAACTGAGATTTTATAAGCAAAACGAGTCACCAATGATGTTTAACCTACGTATGAACTAACGTCATGCTATGTGGCAAACTACAAAAACCTATGCGAATGGGTGATTGGTTCTGAGTGAACATCTAAGTATACGATCCATACTAGTCTAAAAAAGTATGACTATCTGATTGGTTAATTAACATCAGGTGGGGCAACTAAGCCCTCCCCTAAAAATGACCACTACGAATGTCACTAAATACACAACATCCCATTGGTTTACACAACCATAGGACCCCTAAATACACAGTCCTCCACAATTGGTTGGTACTCTAACCTCTGTCAGTACTTTTCCACCTACGTCTAGCAGCCTGCATGCTGGCCTACCAGGTGCTGGTGAGCTCACCTTAACCATTGCTTCCCACCAATTAGCATATCAATCCATCATCACCTCAGTGGTCTACTGTCAATTAGGCTTTAAAGCTCGTCCTTGAGTGTTCTTATCTCTGAGAAATTTAGGGAATGAAAAGCATGGTCTGCCCTCGTGCGGAGGTGTGACCATCCTGTTTGTCCAACTTCATGCTTCAATGTGACTGGAGACCATGGAATCGAGCCTTTTCGTGCATTTAATACTATTTTTTAATAAACTTCTGACGTCTTCCTTGTTATGACCATGCCTTCTGAACAGGATTTTTTTTCTTCCACACAATTATCAGGGTAATTCATGGAATAAATGTGCGCCAGAAACAGGCGCTTGCGTGCGAAAATGCGCGCAAGTGCCCGTTTTCACACGCATACGTATTCATGGAACACATTGGGCGTGGCTTACCTGACACCTGTGCTGAATACGTGCGGGTCCCACACGTCACTCCGACATCACGAACGCCTTGCATGATACAGCCAGTGAAGGCACACACCGTCCAGCGCACACACCTAAAAAGGGGGTGGAACATGTGAAATGGGGAACAACACGTGAAAATGTGGGAATTACGGGGGAAGCACTGCAGTAAAATCCTCGCAACGCCCACACGTGTGCTAACAACACGTATTCATGGATTTGAACAGGGCGCGGGAAAAGACGCACAAACCCAGAAACACATACGCCAGGCGAAAGCAGGCGGAAGCGCCCTAGCGCAGCAAAGCCAATGCATAAAAGTGCGCAAAAACAACAAACGCACGTATACAGCTACGATGAATGTACCATTCCTCGCAGCAGTGATCATGGGACACCGCAGGAGGAGGAGGATAGCCAAGCCCCGCATTTTTTTACCCAGGACCAGCCTTTTTGGATTGCCTGATGACCAGGTCTATGGCATGTATAGGTTTCCATCTCATTTCATCCTAGACCTGGTCATTGAGTGGGAAGATGACCTCACATCACCCACCCTGTGCTCCCAAGCAATGAGCCCCTTGGAAAAGGTGTTCAATGTCCTGCATTTTTGGCCACTGGGTCATTTCAACGGTCAACTGCCATAGCTGGGGGTGTCTCACAGCCCACGCAGTCACGCTGCCTACGCCAGGTGTTGGCAATCATGACTGCACGCTCGCAGTCCGCAGGCACATATACATGCCCCGAACACCCACAGAAAGGCAGGCCGTGGTCCAGGACTTTTACGGGGTGGCACACTTCCCCAAAGTGCTTGGTGCCATTGATTGCACCCATGTGGCCCTATGTCCCCCTAGGGCCACTGAGCACATCTATCACAACTACAAGCACTGGCATTCCATCAACGTGCAGGTTGTATGCAATGCCAAGGGAATCATCACCTATGTCTATGCAAACTACCCAGGGTCCACCCATGACAGTTTGATATTCAGAATGTCAACCCTAAACCGGGACCTGGAAGCTGGGAGGCATGGCAACACATGGCTCATTGGTGAGTACAAATGCCTGTGCACATGCATGCATGTCACACACAGACAAATAGACAAACCCAACTAATGGCAACCATTATCAACTCCCCAGGGGATAGTGGCTACCCTCTGAGCACCTACATGATGACGCCAATACGGAACCCCACCACACCACCCCAGGTAAGATACAACGCAGCCCATATTGCAAACAGGGCCATAGTGGCGCGCACATTCGGAGTGCTCAAGTCACGTTTCCGCTCCCTTGACCGCTCTGGTGGATAGCTATTACATGCACCCCCAGTAGTGTGCAGGATCATTGTGGCAGCATGTGTCCTGCACAACGTTACAACACAGAGGGTCGTACCGGTGGACATGGTGGTGCCCCCACATCCCCAACCACATGCACGCCTGATGCGCATGGGAGGGGAAAGGGCACGTGGCAAGGAAGCCCGTACCCAGCTTGTGGCTCAATTTTGCACCTAAAATCTCACCCATGCGGAGTGCACACAGGCCTGGCACATTCCACGTGACAATCGATGATGACAAAGGTATAGTCAACTGTCACAACCTTACCACCCTGAGAATGTGTCCTTGGAAGTGCTACATTGTGTGCATCCCTAGCTACTTAAACAACCCCAATCCCGTGTGACCAAAAGGCACACATTCAAGGTGCATAATCCACTACCCCTTTGCAAAACAGCAAATCCAAATACTGGTATTTTATTTATGTTTATTTATTTGCATTAATAAAGCGCACATCGGCCCTGGGGCATCATGGCGCTGTTACAGAGTAGTCACTTGGAAACAGGCAATAGCAATGAACAGGGATTACAATATATAGACCAAGCAACAGTAGTACAGAGCATGGCAGCAAGCGTATGTATGTCACCTAAACCCTCCCAAACCCCATGTCACCCACCCGACACACCATACCAAATTAAATGCACAACACATGACACAGCTGTCATAAAGTGCACCGTGACAAATGGAAACAGACCAGAGACCGTTCCCTCTGACACATCAAAATCAAACCGTACACATGAACATATATTTACCAGCATAATATAGCATGAACCCAGGACCCAACAGTGACAACGTCACACAGTGACCAATTACAGTAGCACAAGTGTGTCAATGTAACAAAGCCACCACATGGACCCCTCCCATCCTGAGTGTGTCGCTGCTAGCTAAATGTGGCAGGGTACCGCATACAACATGAAGTGCATCAACAATGGAGACAGGCAAGGTAATACATGGAGATGTAACATGTAAATATGCACAATTAGCAATACACAAATGAAAATGCATGTCAACCATGCACTGGAGAAACCATCATGAATCCCCACTAGGGGTGTATACACAGTTTGGACTTCAGACTGCCACACAACTGATGGAAGCCCAATGCCTCTGTGTAAGTTACTGTCACACGGTGCCCTCCTTGCAAGCCCATGGAAAGGGGGACATATGTGTCTGGACCCCAAGCCTCAAACACAAACACGAGACAAGCCTGTATGGGCCCAAGCAACACACTCAATAGACAAAAAATAAAAAATAATGTAAAAAAAAATGTTAATAAATTAAATGCTCATGGGGTGGGGGGACCACCTAACAGGGAGGAGGTGCAGGGTGCTCCTCAACACCCACATGCATGGATGTTGAGAATTAAAAAAAAACCTCCATGGGCTCATGGCGCGCATGGCTAGCCTATAGTGGGAGTACTGTCATCGCTGTCGTCTCCCTCTGGTGCAATATGAGAAGGTGTGCATGGTAAGGGAGGCTGACCATGCATAGCTCTGGCATGCTCCTCCATGGAAGCAAGCATGCCGTTCTGAAAGGTCTGGTTCTGCAGGATGATCGTCCAGAGGTCCCCATGCAGCACCTCATGTGTAGCACGGAGTTCTGCCTGCAAGGCATCACGTGTTGCACAGACTTCTGCCTGAAAGCCATCACGTGACACACGGGTCTCCTCACGGCTTGCCTGGAGCTCAGCCTAGATGTTGTGTGTCAGCTGCTCCATCTGATGTTCCACCCGTCTACATTGGGCCATCTCAAGTGCACCCAGAGTAGCTCTGAGGGTGTTCTCTTCCCTTAGGGCATCCCTGTGGGCCTGTGCCTCTGCAGCCTTGGCTGTACGCAGAGCCCCCAGTTCAGCCCATTGATCCCTGTTGGTGGCTAACATGTTCTGCCTGTGTGAGCGGCACGTGGACCACGTTGCCTGCTGCTGCAGCTCCACCTGCCTTTCGGAGGGGGAGAATGGAATTGGCCACCCTTTCCACGCCCTGACCCATCATCTCACATGATGCCCCCTTTTGCTGTGCAATGGCATACATGGAATTCTCCCACACAGTATTACCCAGTGGCATATGGCCACTGCGTTTACGGACACCACACCTGTCGGGCCTAAGGAGACCTGTGGCTGCAGGACTGCATTCCTTCTTTCATCTGCTGCGCCAAGAACAGGAGCAAATAGTGTGGAGCGTGACCCTGCATCCGTAACCGCCACAGTCGGACATACCAACACTGAATGGCTCCTTGAGGGGTCTACCCCCACTGCAGGTGTGTCGGACAGAACAGCATCCATGCCAGAATCACTCACCTGCAATGGCACATATGGTTCAATATCCGATTCAGCACCAGAGGCATACAGATCCTCAGAGGTGTACTCAGAGACACCTGTGGCCAGGATGGTCTGTAGAGCCAATGGATTTTCGTGCACTACAATCCCACGGCCTCCACTGGTGCCTGGTTGGGGCTTTGAATACTGCACCCCCTCCGCCATCTCCTCCTCCTCCTCCACTGCTTCCAGTGCCTCATCACCTGCACAAAATGAGAAAGAAGACATGGCCACGCATGTTCACAGTATAGGCCACACACATAGGTATTGCAATGTTGACAGCCAGCACATGAAGCAGCCACGTGACACATGACACAAACTCAGGCATGCACGCAGTGCCAATGTAATGGAACGGGACCCTGAAAGCAAACATGGATGCCTGTCAAATGGCAAAATAAGACATGTACTGCATGGTGCATAGCACCTGCATCAAACACAAGCTTGTGACTGGCATAGCCCTTCCACAAACATGACAGATGTCAACACACAGATGGCACGTAGCATAGCCATGGCAGAACTGTCAACCAGCCCCAGATGGAAGTCAAATACTACTGTCCGTGATCCATGTAAAATGCATGTCATCAGACAGTACATGAAAATCAGTACGACAAAAAACACATGTGTCACAGGATGCAACAACGCTAGGGTGTTGAAATACAGAGAAGGGAGGCACATGGGTACATTAATGCTTGGTCACTTTTTATTTTATTTTTATTTTATTCAGATTTGTAGAGCGCACGTCAACGTGGGGGCATCATGGCGCTTGTTACAGACAATATCTTAGTTACATAGGATAGAATATTTACATACACATCAAATATTTACAGTAGACAAGGACATATATACAAGTTAGAAATGCAGTATATTTACATGGATTCTTGAGGGTTGCCTATTATTTTGCCAGGAAAGAGGTTTTCAGTTTCCTGCGAAATATCGGGAGTGAGTTTTCCGCTCTAATGTCTGCAGGAAGGGCGTTCCAGGTCTTGGCTGCAATGTAGGGGAAACTAAGACCTCCGGCTTTGGCTTTTGTGATGCGTGGGATGTAGAGGAGGTTGGAGTATGGCGTCCTGGTGGGACGGGATGAGGATGGTTTGAGGATGGTCTCTGATAGATAGGGCAGGGCAGAGAGAGAGAGGCATTTGTGTGTGAGGGTGAGTATTTTGGGAGTGATCCGTTCCTTGACCGGGAGCCATTGGGCTGAGTGTCTGGCAAGGGAGATATGCTCTCTTCTTGGGATGCTGAGAGCGGCCCAGAGCACATTGTTCTGCGTGACTTGAAGTCTGTATAGGTTTTTGGCTGATGTGCCTGCTAGGAGGGCATTGCAGTAGTCCAATTTGGCTCCAATGGTTACTCTAGCTATAGAGATGCAGTTGGGTTTAGAGAGGTAGGGCTTGATGGCGTTTATGAGTTTGGTGGTATGCGCAGATGAGGAGGTGATTGCGCTGACTTGTCTAGTCATAGATAGTGAGGAGTCTAGGTATACTCCCAGTGTCTTTACAGCTGCGGACACGGGAATGATGGAGTTGTCAATGGAGAAGTTAGCGTACAGTTTGTCAAGTTTGTCTAGGGTGTTCTGTTGACCTAGTATCATGATTTCCATCTTGTCTCCATTGAGGCAAAGGCCATTAACTGCCATCCATGCCTTGATGATGGAGTAAATTGTGTGGAGTGCCTTGGCTTCTTCATTGTATGATTCTGAGAGGGGTAGAAGTACTTGTGTGTCGTCCGTGTAGTTCGTGTATGTGATACCGTGTGAGTCTAGTTTGTCAAAGAGGGGCTTAGTGAACAGGTTGTAAAGTGTGGGTGCAGTGCATGATCCTTGAGGGACCCCGCAGTGGATTGTCGTGGGAGTGGCATTGGCGATGTCCGAGAAGACTTTCATGGCTCCTCCCTCTAGGAAGGAAGTGACCCAGAGAGCTGATTCTTTAGAGAAATTGGCTGAGTGTGCGAGGTGTGCTGTGAGAGTCTTGTGGTCAACGAGATCGAAAGCGGCTGAGAGATCTAGAAGGAGCAGAAGAGCAGGCTTGCCTTTGTCCATGATTTGGGTGATCTGGCTCTTCAGATCCACCATGGCTGTTTCTGTGCCATGCCCTTTCTGGAAGCCTGATTGCCTAGTCCCGAGGATGGAGTAGGTTTCCAGAAGGTGTTGGATTTGGCAGTGTGCGGCTTTGTCCAATAGTTTCAGGAGGAATGGCATTGTGGTTATTGGTTTGTAGTTGTTGGGTTGTGAGGGGTCGAGAGTAGGTTTTTTTAGGAGAGGCCGGACCCAGGCCTCTTTGAGGTTGGCTGGGATGATGCCTGTTTTAAAAGAGGCATTGATGAATGCCGTAAAGAGCGGCGCAAAGCAAGTTGATCACCTCTGATTCAATGACGTCCCTGAAGGAGAAGTCAGGTATGGCGGGCTTGGACGAGGTGGGTGGGGCGTTGGTAGGCTTGGTTTCTGTCTGTTGAGGAAGTGTTTTGCAGTGGTCTTTGATTTTCTTTTGGAGAAGGTCAATTTTATGTAGCATGGCAGCTTGAATGCTGGTACACCAAGCTTCATCTTTGATTATTTCATCCGGTGTATTGGGGGGGGAGATGAGCTCATTGAATATGGCAAAGATCTCTTTAGAGTGTGATTTGGCATTAGAGATTCGTGTGTTGAAAGCGTTGGCTTTGGCATCAGTGATGGCTATTTTGTATTGGTGGGAGATTTAATTGAATTTGCTTTTGGTGCTGGTGCAGGGGTTGGATTGCCAGTTTTTTAGAGCTGCTCTTTTGTGGGATCGCATTGAGTGCAGTTCTTCAGTGAACCAGGAGTTGGTGTGTAGGGATTTCTTTTCTTTTTTCCATTCAAGTGGTGCTATTTCATTGATGGCTTTGGTGATGACATCTTTGTAGATGTCTGCTAGGATATTGGGGTCATTAGCGAATGGGGGAGCTATCTCAGGGGTATTGAGGTATGGGCGCAGGTTATCCTCTGTGAGTTATTTTGAGCTTCTGACTTGTGCAGCGATAGCAGGGGTCAGGGTTTTGTGGTTTTTGGTGATAGGAATAGAGAACTCAATGCAGTTGTGGTCATTCCAAGGCAGTGTGGAGTTAGAGGTGATAGTGGAGAAGCAATTATGGTCCGCAATCCAATCAAGAATGCGGCCTTTGGCGTGAGTAGGGTTTTCTACTTTTTGGGTGAAGCCCAGGTCTTTAAGTTCCTTAGTGAGGGTGACTGCAGATTTATCCTTAGTATCATTGAATCCGAGATTGAGGTCTCCTAGTAGCAGGGTTTTGGTGGAGCTTTTGATATTATTGCCGAGGATGTGAATGATGTTTTCCTGGGAGTCTGTGGTGATGCCTGGGGGGCGGTATAGAAGGTGTATGTTAATGGTGCTGTTGGGTGATAGTGTGAGTTTGGCCGAAAGGAGGTCAGAGTTGTTTGTTGGGGGCTGATTGATGGGTTGGAGCTGGAGGTTCTCCTTGTAGATGATGGCTACTCCGCCTCCTATTCGTTCAGGTCTGTCTTGTCTGAGTATGGTGAAGCCAGGTGGTAGTGCAAGTGCAATGGCGGGGCCTGATGCTTCATGTAGCCAAGTTTCAGTGATGGCCAATAGGTCAATATCATTGCAGGTTATAAGGTCATGAATATCAGATGCATGAGCTGGGAGTGATCTGACGTTGAGGAGGGCACATTTGATGTGGGGTGTGTGTGGTTTATTAGAGTTGGTGCGAGTGGTGGTCGTGACAGATATTTTATGTGAGGTAGTATTGTGGACTGTGATTTGGTTAGCGGGTGGAAGTCTGTGGAAGAGTGGGTGACCCATGCGGGGGCTGTGTTTGGGGGTGGTGCAGGAACTCAGTCTATAGTTTCTGTGTTCAGTGGGAGGGGGTTTAGTGCAGAGTTCTATGGTCTGAGTGCGAGCTGTAAGTCTTTCTCGTCTAAGCATAATTACGACGCAGGGTGTGTGAGGTGGCTGAGTATGTGGGGTATTCGGGGTAGCTACGTGCTTGGTGGTGGGGCGTGTGTTGGATGGTGTGGGAGTGAGGGGATGGATATGTGTATAGAGTTGGAGAGCAGTGAGTGTTGTGAGGAGAGTGAGCAGCGTGGTGGTGGTGGCGGCGAGCTTGCAGGACGCTATGTGCATGATTGTATGCTGGGATGGGCTGTGTGTGGAGGAGGGCACAGTAGGTGGGGTGGACCTAGCCTAGGGTAGGCGGGAGTGGATGGTTCAGAGTGGGCTGAAAAGCATCCTAGATACTAGGTACAGTTGAGCGACTATAAGGCACAATACGAGTCAAGTGTGGTCTGGTAGCGACCATAAGGCACAACACACTTCAAAATGTGGCCTGTTAGTGACCATAAGGCACAACACAATTCACAAGGTGGTCTGTTAGCGACCATAAGGCACAACACAATTCAGATGTGGTCTGTTAGCGACCATAAGGCACAACACAATTCACAAGGTGGTCTGTTAGCGACCATAAGGCATAACACAATTCACAAGGTGGCCTGTTAGCAACCATAAGGCACAACACAATTCAGATGTGGTCTGTTAGCGACCATAAGGCACAACACAATTCAGATGTGGTCTGTTAGCGACCATAAGGCACAACACAATTCAAAAATGGTCTGTTAGCGACCATAAGGCACAACACAATTCACAAAGTGGTCTGTTAGCGACCATGAGGCACAACAAAATTCACAAGGTGGTCTGTTAGCGACCATAAGGCACAACACAATTCAGATGTGGTCTGTTAGTGACTTTGACATCACACAAGTGAATAGGCATGTTGAAGGGTGAAACAGGGCTCAGGAGTGTGTGGGTGAAGTGCAGTGCATGTGTACGGCCTCAACTATCAACAAAAAGACAAAAGCAGTAATTGCAATGTCGTGTCATGATGGCAGTGTAAGGGCAAGGTGAGCGTTCAGCTTACTTACATTGAGAATAGGGTGATAAATTAACATATATAGACATGTGATATCCCCCTTCTCTCTCCTCCCCCCCTCCCTTCTCTCCCCCCTCCCCCCCCCCCCCCACCGCTTAGAAGAAGTCTTTCAACAAATATGTGTTGGAAAGAGACGGTCAGCCCAAGGAAATCAAGTTTCAAAGGGTAAAATGCACTGTTGCAGACACATTAAATGAAGAGATTAAATCATGTTGAATATGAGATGAAGTGTGGTAGTGGACAATAATCTAGACCACTTAAGCAATTATGTATCCCTGCTGTCTATAATGCCAAAAGAGTTGAAACCGTAACAGATGTATTTCGTTTTTTGCATAAACATTTTTCATTTTAACCATATTTTAAAATGCAACTGTTTTATTTGTCTTTTAGAAAGATTGCAAATTACGACAAACCATTAAGTGGGTGAAAACCACTATATGAACTAAGCCTATGTGCCCTGAAGACAGTACCAGCAGGATTCGCCATAGGGATTACTGACCTAGCTAATTCTTAAAGATATATTTCCATGCTGGTCCTAGAAACACATTTCTATAAAAGTGTTGGCACAGTCCGCTTTGCCCAGAGAAATTAGGAAGGGCAGAAATAAGAGTGGGGTTCGTTCTATAAAAGAGAACACACCCCCAGTAAGGCATACAAAAGGTTTGTCTAAGCAGATATGTCTATGCCTTCATTTGTAATGAAGAAAGATGTACATACAATGACTCATTGTTGAATATGTGTTTGGAATATTTTTAATTGTGTATATTAGAATTGTCAATATGGTGTGATAAACAATAAAATATGTGTATTTTTCGATAATTAAGAGGTGAAGTGCCCTTTTGTTTAGGTTTAAGTATGCAAAAATTAAGTACACATACATCTAAGTTGGTTCACTCAGTACGGTAAGGGAAGGAAGCTGTTTAGTGGGATTTTTTGTAATTAGTGTAAGGGCAAGTGCAGTCATCATGTGCAAAGTGTTGGCAGTGGGTTGTAGGGATAAAGTGAACCCCAAGGGCGAGGGATGGCTTGGAGGCAGTGCATGAGTCAAAATGGTTACTCAGAGTACCCTGTTGTAGCAGACTGCGTGGGGAGGTGTCAATTGCATTGTCACAGTCATCTGGGAATACAGCAGGGGAGAGGAGGATAGAAAGCACAACACATGAGGAAGCATCAGAAGTGCCCCCAGACCCGGAGAACCCACAACAGCAGTTGCATAGAGGCAGGGAGGCTGTACCAGAGGGAGGCATCTGCTCGACACAGACGAGAACCACAAACTAATGGCCATGTGGAGCAACTGACCCTTAGGGAGCAGGAAAGGGATGATCAAATACCATGAGAAGGAGGAAATACCGGAGATGGAGTCGGATGAGGGGCTTGCCCGGACCCATAGGGGCTTGCTTGGAATGCACATGGTCCATGAATGAACACTCATGGCCACTGTGAGCCTGTGCCATCAGCACAGTTCGAGTGACATACCCTGAATCAAAGCCAAAGGATGTTGCACACAGTACAGCTCTGGCAGAGTTGCAGAGGGAAGAGTGTATATTCAGAGAAAATCGGGAACAGCCCGTTGCAGTAGTCCGCCATGGGAATTACCAGTCCCATGGAGACAGTGAGATGAGGAGGATCAGCTTGCAGGGTGGCCTCACAGAGACGTCAGTCATGTGTCAACAGAGGACGAGTCTTGAGTGGAAGATCATCACAGGATATCCGCAAACATATTTTGGAGCAAAAATATGGACAAGAGAGGCTGGCGAGTGATTGACATGGAAGGAGGGGGTGGGTGTGTTGATGAGGATTGCCTCTGTGTGCAGTACATGCCTGTATGCAGCCTTCATCACAACACGCACGTATCAGTCAAGCATCGCATGGGTCACACATGGCAGTCATGACTACATAGCCTGCACTAGCAGTGATTCACAACACATCACCCAATCAACATACACATGGCCTGGACACACACGCATGAACACTCACCGGACATTGTCTGATAATCTGGGAGGTCTCCCACACCTTGGATCTGACCCTCTGCGATTAACCCTCCAGTTATCCCTTCATGTTCCGGGAGTTCATTGTCCTCTGGTGGTGACCCACTGCCAGTCACCAGAGTAGAGGCGTAATTAGAAGCCTGCTTGTTTTTTGCTCTGCATTTGAGGTAATTCCAACTCTTCGAGCAATCATCAGCTGTGCTCTTCTCACATCCCTAGGCACTAATACGGTCTGCGATGCACTGCCAGTGGGCCCTACGCTGAGCAGGCGTAGTTTTGCACCCTGCCGTCACCAGCATGTCACGGACGTTATCCGACAAGTAGCACACAAGTGCGTCCAGTTCCACTTCACTGAAACTCTGCTTACTTGATGTGTTGGAGACCCGAGCTGTGTCTGGGTTCCGAGCCTGTTCCGCAAGAGCAGACTTCTTTCTCTTGGGAGGTGGTGCGGACCCTGGGTGGCTTCTGCTCCTCTGGTCAGTAGTGGCTGAAGCACAGGTGGACTGGACACTGGAATCAGGCAAAGGCATGACGACCGAAGGTCTGACTGCAGGTAATGGCTGCTGAGTGCTGTCGCCAGGACCCAGCGCCACAACTGCCTTGGTGTGAAGGGCCAGAAACAACACAGTCCCAGCTGGGTGACTCAGAGCCAGGGTGGTGTCAGCTGCAGCTGCCCCTGCAGCTTCCATGCCCTGGCTGCTCGGGGCAGCAGATGACATTGCTGCTCCTGATCCACGTGGCCTGCTGACAGGAACTTTCACCACCACACGTGGTTTGGACTTCCTGACACAGAAGTCGGCCTGTGAGTCATCCCGTGCCTGTTCCATGACCAATCCGGGCCGGGCTAGCAGGCCCTGAGCTGGGGTGGTGCCAGCTGCAGCTGCATCTCCCTGACCCACTGGGGTGGGGGGCATAGCTGTCCCTGAATGGGCCTGGACACACCGCCTCGTGGCCCACCCTGCCCACATTGCCCACCGTGGCCACCTTGGCCACCCTGGCCACGTCCACTACCGCGGCCACCTCAGGGAGGGCGCCCAGCTTTGCCTCTCTTACCACTTGTTGGCCTACCAGGTATGACACTGATGTACTAGTGCGAATGGGAGGTGCAGACAACAATTGTCCTGGGCAATTGAGGTTAAGGGGGCAGGGTACCTGATGGAAAACGTACCCCAGTGCTCCTGCAAGGCTGTCTGTGACCCCTGGGAATAAATGATGGGTCACGCAACGCTCAGGCACCCCAAAAACAAAAGAAAACATGCATGCAACTCTTTGGTAGCCATGTGCGTGGAATTAACGTCCTGCAGTACACTGTGGCAACCAGAAACACAACCTTGAATATGGGGTACGCGACACACAGGGGCAACCACAGTGGGAAAAAATATGTGCGCGACTCACCGTCTGCCTGGAAAAATGAAGAAAAAAATACACACGTGTGCGTGTCGGCAACTCCCCCGCCAAAAGAAGTAAGAACTGCTCAGTAAACAAGAGTACGCATTGCGACAGTAGTGAGCAAATGGCGTGTGAACCCACAAAAAGAATTATTCACGCGTCGGTCCCCACAAAAAGCACATACCGGGCACTGGCGTCCTACGCAGACTATTAATCTGTACTGAACGGCAATGCCCAACGTCCTGCGTGCGTCACATAATTTACGCACTTAGGGCCTGTCCTCTGATTACACGCTAACACGCTGTTTCTGCACGTGCAGAGTCACTTTGCATCCGGCTGGCCACACTAAAGCACACGGAAGACCCACGCTCCTGCCCACAAGGCCATTTACCTGCCTCAGACGCCCCCGAGCTGCCTCCTACGAGCCATCTGCTGCTACCAGCCCACTATGTGTGCCTGTTGCCCAGGTGCCCTGCAATTTGGTGCCTGCACATCAGCCATTGCCAGAAATCCTGTTGCTGAGGCCACCTCTGCTGACCCAGATGACTCCCGACTGCCTTTCCATCGCTCCACAGCCCAGCCCCAGGACCCAGTTGCCCACCCACACCTGCCTCGGGGGTTTCCCCGTCAGACCAGGCAACATCTGGGGCAAGTGCCAACCCCCCGGCAGAGAGGCAGAGGGCTGCCAGCTTCTCTTGCAAAGAAGTTGGCATCCTGGTGGAGCAAGTCCTGGGGCATTATGATGTCCTCTTCCCTGGACCATCGCGACTCGACAAGGAAGGACGGAGTAAGATCTGGGCGGACATTGTGGGTGCCATCAATGCAGAGGGGTGGTACCCCGCGACTACAAACATGTCCTGAACCGCTGGAAAGACTTCAGGACCAGGACCCTCAACAAGGCCCGGCGCCTCGTCACATCTGGTGATGGAGTGGGGCGCTGGGGCCGGTTGACCTACAATCAGATGAGGGTCCTGGAGTGCATCAACCCAGCGCTGCACACCCAGGCCTAAGAGTTGCAGCTCCGTCTGGAGTCCAGTGGTAAGTGTCCATGTGTTCTTGTCCAGCGTAGTGCATGTTGAGGTGTGGATGGAGTGTGCACCTTGGCCTTATGTGTGGCATGCCTCATGTACAGATGTCTGTGTGCATGTCCATGACAGTGCTGCATGTGAGTCCAATTAAGCTTGTTCCACGCCAATGGTGTCTGTGTTGCAATGCATGATGTGCACCAGCATGTGACAACGCACATATGTTTGCATGCCTGTGTCTGGACTTGGCCATGCGAGAGGTGTGAGACATGGATGCTTATGTCACCTTCATGGAAATGCATGTGGTACATGTGCGTGTGTATGAGTGGTGAGTGTGTGACTGGCCAACCCCATGGATGCATGACACATGTGCATCTCAATGCGTGATTGACTCATGCGCCCCAGTTGTCCACAAGTGCGCTGTGACGGGAGGTCTACATGGCCTGATGCATGACTGTCAGGTAATGTGTGTGCATGTGATGTGCATGTTGCATGATACATGTGAGGTTCAGCCCCTCTTCTTGTGTGCCCGCAGTGCCTTGTACATGGATACTAATGTTTGTTGCATGTGGCATGCATGTTTGTGCATGTGTGTTGCTTGCACTGACCTGTGTGTTGTGGAGGGTGATGACAGTTGTGACGTTTGACAGTGCCACTCATGTGCATTTGATTTGTGTCAAGAACACATTTGTTCGGTACACTGATGCCTGTGTTCAATGTCTCCCTATCCACAGCGGCGATGGAGTCATCCTCCCAGGTTACAACATCTTCCAGGAGCAAGTGGACTGGTGCCTCGTCCGCAACAACGGCCGCAGCTGCCGAAGGGAGGCCCAAGAAGGTGAGGTTTGACGTGGGCTCCTCGGCATTTTGAGAGGAGCATGACAGATTCCCTGCTAGCCCTTGAAGATAGAGCAGTGGCCTGCCTGTGGGAAATTGACGCAGAGTTTGATGATGCCCTGGCTGAACCTTTTGCGGGAAATGGTGAGTCGTAAGACTAGCCCGCTGCCTTTGTAAATAGTTAGTTAGTTGTAGGTTCCCTTTCTTTTTTTTATTATTTGGAGTCCACAGACTTTGCTCCGCATTTTGTAAATATTTTTTTTCTATAGGGTTTTTAAGGATTCATATTTGTACTTTTGGGATCATGTAGCCTTCAGCTTTGCATATAGTTGGACATCTTTGCATTTTTTGGGATTTTATTTCACCATGGGGTAATGGTCTTTTAATGATTTGGATTTTGGAGTGAGGAACAAACATTGGGCATGTGCGACGTTTTGGAGTTTCTGTTTTTCCTATGTCACATACATTTTTGTTTTGCATTTCATTTTCATTGACATTCCTTTCATTTTCATTTTCATGGTTATCTTTCAGTTGGCGTGATTTTACATTATTAATACATTTTATAATGTATAAAAGCCCCCCAACACACGTGACCATACCCCACAGGCAGCCCACACCACAAGGGAGCCCCACAACACCCGTGACCATATCCTGCAGGCAGCTCACACCACAAGGGAGCCCCCATCACCCGTGACCATACCCTGCAGGCAGCTCACACAACAAGGGAGCCCCCATCACCCGTGACCATACCCTGCAGGCAGCTCACATGGGACCATACTCCGCAGGCAGCCCACACCACAAGGGACACCCCCAACACCCGTGACCATACCCTGCAGGCAGCCCACACCACAAGGGACACCCCCAACACCCGTGACCATGCCCCACAGGCAGCCCACACCACAATGGAGGCCCTCATCACCCATGTCCATACCCCGCAGGCAGCCCACATGGGACCATACCCAGCAGGCAGACCACACCACAAGGGAGCCCCCATCACCCGTGGCCATACCCTGCAGGCAGCCCACATGGACCATACCCCACAGCCAGCCCACACCACAAGGGAGCACCCCAACACCTGTGACCATACCCCGCAGGTATCCCACACCACAAGGGAGCCCCCCATCACCCGTGACCATACCCCGCAGGCAGCCCACACCACAAGGGAGCCCCCATCACCCGTGACCATACCCGCAGACAGCCCACATGAGACCATTCCCACAGCCAGCCCACACCACAAGGGAGCACCCCAACACCTGTGACCATACCCCGCAGGCAGTCCACACCACAAGGGAGGCCGCCATCATCCGTGACCGTACCCCGCAGGCAGCCCACATGGGACCATACCTCACAGCCAGCCCACACCACAGGGGAGCACCCCAACACCTGTGACCATACCCCGCAGGCAACCCACACCACAAGGGAGCCCCCCCATCACCCGTGACTATACCCAACAGGCAGCCCACATTGGACCATACTCCTCAGGCAGCCCACACCACAAGGGAGCCCCCCAACACCCGTGACCATACCCTGCAGGCAGCCCATACCACAAGGGAGCCCCCCATATGGCCATACCCCGCAGGCAGCCCACACCACAAGGGAGCCCCCCATATGGCCATACCCCGCAGGCAGCCCACATGGGACCATACCATGCAGGCAGCCCACAGCAAAAGGGAGGCCCCATCACCCATGACCATACCCCGCAGGCAGCCCACATGAGGCAATACCCCACAGCCAGCCCGCACCACAAGGCAGCACCCCAACACCCATGACCATAGCCCGCAGGCAGCCCACAGCACAAGGGACCCCCCCAACACCCGTGACCATGCCCCACAGGCAGCCCACACCACAAGTGAGCCCCCAACACCTGTGACCATACCCCGCAGACAGCCCACATGGGACCATACTCCGCAGGCAGCCCACACCACAAGGGACACCCCCAACACCCGTGACCATACCCTGCAGGCAGCCCACACCACAAGGGACACCCCCAACACCCGTGACCATGCCCCACAGGCAGCCCACACCACAATGGAGCCCCTCATCACCCATGTCCATACCCCGCAGGCAGCCCACATGGGACCATACCCAGCAGGCAGACCACACCACAAGGGAGCCCCCATCACCCGTGGCCATACCCTGCAGGCAGCCCACATGGACCATACCCCACAGCCAGCCCACACCACAAGGGAGCACCCCAACACCTGTGACCATACCCCGCAGGTATCCCACACCACAAGGGAGCCCCCCATCACCCGTGACCATACCCCGCAGGCAGCCCACACCACAAGGGAGCCCCCATCACCCGTGACCATACCCCGCAGACAGCCCACATGAGACCATTCCCACAGCCAGCCCACACCACAAGGGAGCACCCCAACACCTGTGACCATACCCCGCAGGCAGTCCACACCACAAGGGAGGCCGCCATCATCCGTGACCGTACCCCGCAGGCAGCCCACATGGGACCATACCTCACAGCCAGCCCACACCACAAGGGAGCACCCCAACACCTGTGACCATACCCCGCAGGCAACCCACACCACAAGGGAGCCCCCCCATCACCCGTGACTATACCCAACAGGCAGCCCACATTGGACCATACTCCTCAGGCAGCCCACACCACAAGGGAGCCCCCCAACACCCGTGACCATACCCTGCAGGCAGCCCACACCACAAGGGAGCCCCCCATATGGCCATACCCCGCAGGCAGCCCACATGGGACCATACCATGCAGGCAGCCCACAGCAAAAGGGAGGCCCCATCACCCATGACCATACCCCGCAGGCAGCCCACATGAGGCAATACCCCACAGCCAGCCCGCACCACAAGGCAGCACCCCAACACCCATGACCATAGCCCGCAGGCAGCCCACAGCACAAGGGACCCCCCCAACACCCGTGACCATGCCCCACAGGCAGCCCACACCACAAGTGAGCCCCCAACACCTGTGACCATACCCCGCAGACAGCCCACATGGGACCATACCCCGCAGGCAGGCCACACCACATGCGACCCCCCCCAACACTCGTCACCACACGCGCGGCCCTTTCCACGCGATTTGGCTGGCGCGAGTGGGGTATGCGATTTCGCGGGGGTACGCAAAGCCCTTTTCACGCGATTTGACTAGCGCAAGCAGGATATGCAATTTCGCGGGGGTACGCAAGGGCCTTTTCACGCAATTTGATTGGCACGAGCAAGGTACGCGATTTTGCAGGGGTACGCAAGGTCCTTTTCACGTGATTTGACTAGCGCGAGTCGGGTATGCGATTTCACAGGATTTCATTAGGCACTATTCACATGATTTGGATGGCACGAGCGGGGTACAGGATTTTGTGGGGGTACGCAAGGCCCTTTTCACGCGATTTGACTGGCGCGAGCGAGGTGCGCGATTTCGCGGGGTTTCAATAGGCACCTTTCATGTGATTTGGATGGGGCGAGCGAGGTACAGGATTTCGCGGGGGTACGCAAGGCCATTTCCACGCGATTTGACTGCCGGAAGCGGGGCATGCTCCGATTTTTCACACGATTACGGGGGCTGTGTACTAGGCCAAGGATCGCGTGGGGCCTTGCGCTGTATTGGACATTTTGCTGGCTTTCTACTGTGCAAGGGGTGGTGTTGGGGGCGTTACTGGCACAGTTCGATGTTTACTGCACCAAGGCTAGCTATGGCCCAGGAAATCCATGAATATGCGTTGCGCGCAATTGTTGCTTTGCGCCGCGGCTGGCGCACGCTTGGAGCACGCGCCTTCTCTGCGCTTGCATTTGCGCTGCTTCTGCACTGGATGCTATGAATCGGGCCCTTTGTATCCAATGTCAGTTTACTCCAGTTTGATAAGACATTGGCTTTTTGGCTGGTCCATCCTCGTCTGCTGAGATTCACTTTGTAAATCAATTTGCTTTTTAACTGCAACACACTAGAAATGAGACCTTCTTGTTACCGTCCAGCACTGCTATAATGCATAGTGGAATCATCCATACTTTACTAGTTCATAGATATATAGATATATATTGGCGCTTGCCGCAATCTATTCACTATAAACTAGTCTTAAGATTACTTTGCTTGCGTTTCTTTTGCATCTGTACACGTGTAAAATTAATTGATATCTTCATCGGTTTCTGTGGCATAAGCTTCTTCACCTTGATCCCAAGATGTCACTTATACTTGATACTTTCTTGATGCCCTATAGACTATCTGCATTCTCTAGTCTCTGCATCTCTTCTGGGTACGTCATCTCAGCTCTGTGGGACGTGTACTGGCGATGGTTAGTGACGTTATCATTCGTCCTTGCCGTTTATTGGCTCTGCTTCTTCAGTGATTTCATTCAAATGGCCATCATATTTTCTTGTATGCAGGTGTGGTTTTATCAATGGGTACCTTGCCTCCCAGATTCTCTTAGGTATTGGTACTTTCACTGGTACTGGGCAGAGTCCATACTCTGCTCTTTGTTGGTTCAACTGTTCTGCGTATGTCACATGCTCATGTTTCCAACATACAGGTAAAAGGGGGGGAATGGTTGAGGTGGGGGTACGTGGCTCATCCTCTACAGAGGGATACAGATAAAAGGGGGTGATGTCTAAAGTCCCGAAATACAGTGCATTGACAAGAGTGAACTGTTTAGTAAAGGTTTGCAAGAGTGAACCTGGCAGAGGGATGCTAACAAAAGGAGGTGAAGCCTGAAGTCCCTATGAACAGTGTATTGACAAGAGTGAACCCAACCGAGGGATGTCCACAGTGAACTGTTTTGCAAAAGTTGGCAAGAGTGAACCTGGCAGAGGGAGGCTGACAAAAAGGGGCGAAGCCTGAGGAGCTGTTTAAAAGGATATTAAGATTTGTGAGTTCAAGAAGTATTGTAAGACCGGCGAAGTGGATTGTCCCCCTTGGCGTTTGGGTCTGAGCCTGACCGAGGGAGATCCAGGGGTGAAAAATCATCACTCAAAGTACATTTGGAAAGGAACTATTTGTTTGTCTCTTTTGTTGAATACATCAGGCCATCGAAGGCAAAAGACTTTTTATTAAAAAGAGACTTAACCATCGAAGAACGTGATAGCTGATACAGAACTGTTGGCTCGTGCTGGGAAAGCTCGAGTGTGTGCCTTGCTCAGGAGATCCGCCTTGTCCCGTGCTCAAAATGTGGCCCTAGCAAGCACATCCTGACTTGTTATTTGTGAACACTTCTTTATTTTTTAGGCGCCCTATCCCACACTCTTTTGTAATTAGCGTAAGGATTGGCAATGGGGTTTATCTTAGTTTAGGCCTTTTATTTCAGAAGACGCCACTAGGACTGCCTTATTTTGATTTAATGGTCGTAGCTGGCTCCCATCTTAGATTTAGGTTTAGATTAGGCATTTTCCACCCTGCCTATACAGTTTAATAAACACCCTTGAACGGTGATCACTTGTGTCTGTCTATTCTTGATACCATGCCTTCCTTACAGGGGCTACCCGCTGGATTGTGTGTGCCATTGCGTTAAACAAGGCCGAGACAACAGCCAACATGGCTGCCCCGACACTGTAGCGTGCCAGGGAGATGACAGAGGCATCTCTATACTGGAAGAGACCATCCGGCAGAGCACAGAGGTGCAGTGCCAGCAAAACCTGGGGACAGGCTCTGTCCCTTCCACCTCACCACACCCACAGAGGGGTCACAACCGGGCATGCTGAAGTGTCAGTGACAGCGCCTGCTGCACCCAAAATCACCAGTGGCCGGCAAGGGAGGTGGGGGAAGGCCATGGTTGTGAAGGACTCTGGGACACTGATTTCCATGAGTGGCCATGCTGGGGAGATGGTGGTCGGAGGGGGTAGGGTGTATAGTGTGATGGAGATTTGGTGGTGGGAGGGAGGAGGGGGGATGGTTTGATCGAGAGTTTGTGGTGGGAGGGGTTTGGGGAGATAGTGGGATGAGGAGTTGGTGATGAGAGAGGGAGGTGGAATAGTGTGATGGGGAGTTGTGGTGGGAGGGGAGATAGTTGGCGCACTTCATTCCATTAAAACCGTTGAACTTTATCAATCCGAGGACATTCCTGATTGTGCCATTGTCGTGTTTATTGATTAAGGTGGTGTCACACAGTCTTGCATGGCTTTTGCCATGTGAAAGTGTCCGAAGAAATTGTCTATCAGTCCCTGGCAGGCCAAACTCCCATCACTCACGTCATCACTATCAATCCATTTAATTGCCTCTGCCATAGGCACTGCATTCTCATCCTTTGATGGTGGCATGTCCACATCAGGGGGTAGCGGAACATTACTCTTCAGGCATATATTGTACAGCATGGCACACACATGCACAATGTTACCTACTTTCTCTGGAGCGTACATCAGGGATCCACCGGTACCGTTGAGGCAGCGGAAATGGGCCTTCAGGAGGCCAAAGGTACGCTCGATGCACACACGGGTCTTGCTGTGAGCATGGTTGTAGGCATTATCCCGGGGTGTTTGTGGATCATGCACAGGGTCATTAGCCAGGGCAGCTGTGGGTATCTGGAGTCACCTGCATGGGGAGGCACAGGCATTAGTCATGGTGTAAGGTGTGGGGGTGGGCTTACACAATAACATGACAATGGACAACTTGTGCATGCAAATGGGCTTTCATTTCAAGGCATGTATCGATTCTATGTCTGTGCATGCTGTGTCACTCGTGTCATGCATTGTTGCTGCTTCACATGCACCCTGTTCCCTTGAAGCATGTGTTACGTAAGGTGTATGTCAGTGACATGTGAAGCTGATACGGTGGCTGTCATATGGCAATGTAGTTACGCTATGCATGTGGCATGCTGGGTTTCCCCTGGGCCCTCTTTGAGCATCTGGTGCTGCTGTGTCGCCATTTTGGGCTCTTCGTACATGGGTGCTGTTGTGTGAGGAGATGTGGCCATTTGTCAGAATTGCTGTGGTAAGTGCATGTTGCATTGTGGTACCTGTAGTCATGTTGGGGTTTATAGTTGCTACTGTATGTTTACATCAGCTTCTCCATGCAGGTAAGTCTGACCTGTGCATGCTCACTGCCCTGTACTGTGATGTTGGTGCGAGAGGTGGTCAAGTACAGATTTTGCATTTGCTTGTCCGGCCATCCTTTGTGTAGTTATTCGCATCCCCCCATTCAGACATGTGCTTCACAGTGCATGTATGCTGGCTTTTTAACTCGCCCACTATCCAGGTCTTTTGTCCTCTGTGCCTCTCCATGTATCCTGGCAGTGTGATGTTCCGTAGGACCATGGCATTGTGGGTGGAACCAGGGTAGTGGGCACAGCAGTGTGTGATATAGAGGTTGGGGTTGCAGGTCACCTGCACATTCACGGAGTGGCACTGCTTGTGGCTACTGTGTACCGCTTTATGGGCCTGGGGGCCCACCAGTGCAACATGGGTACAGTCCAGGGCAGCAATCACATTTGGCATTTGGGCAACGGCTTAGAACTGTGCCTTCATGGCATTGACCTGGGCAGGAGTGGTAGGCAGTGAGATATGGTGTTGCACTTGCCGCAGGAGGGCTTCAAGCACCTGACCCAACCCTGCACCAAATGCGGGCTGTGTGATACCGTGCATCATGGCCACTGAGTGCTGGAAGGAGCCAGTTCCAAGGAATTGTAGGGCAGACACTAGCTTCAGCAGTGGGGGCACAACTGTCCGGATTTGATTCTGCTCCCTATGTCGTCCTGTATTTTGGTGAGCAGTTCTGTTATGGTCTCCCTGTTGAGGCGGTACAGGGTGACCAACTGGCTGTCGGTGAGGGTCCAGGGTGAGGTACTAACCCTGGGGATCGGTGCACACCTTGCCTGGGCTCTCCTCCTTCTCACCCCGAACCCCCCGTACTCTCTCTGGCCTGGCCTCTTTGTCCTGCCTCTCGACTTCCAGGCGCAGCATGAACAACTAACTGCCTGTGCCAGCTCACAGTGGCTAGGGCAGCATGGTGTTGGAAACAGTGTTTGGGGTAGGAGTGTGCTGTGTGTGGCCCTCTGCAGTGGATTGGGTTCACCTGTGGCTTCATTTTTTACACCTGTGTTCATTTACCTCCAGCTGGAAGCCGGTTTTCGGAGCTAATACCGTGTACATGGACATTGTGATGGGGCTGTGTTTGCGCTTCGTGTGGCCGGCGCAGTTACCACTGTAATAGCACCGGCTTTAATAGTGCCAGCTCTAATGGTGCCAGCTGATTTTACTGTCAGCAGTATTTGCGACAAATGGGCTTCCTGCATCTCTTTGACCAAAGCATAACCTTGGTTTTGGATCGATTAATTTCAAGGCTCAGCCTTCCTAATATTAGTTCAAACAGGTTAAACGCCTTGTGGATGCCCACTCTAGTTTTACTAATCAAGACTGTGTCATCAGCAAACAAAAGAATTCCCATTTTCTTTCCACCTAACATAGGGGCATCCATTTCACACCTTTCGATCTCTTAAGCAATTTGTTGATGTATAAGCTCTAGGGCAGAGGTGATTTGCTTACCTGCAAGATATGTGGATTAGGGGGTGACAATCTTACGCATTTTTTGTTTATATGCCCCTTGCATAGGAACCTGCGTTACAAGTGGATTGTGCCTATTTATTAAAAACATAGTTTAAGAGGCACTACAGAAGCCCTGGTATATTTTTAAGCACCCAAAATAATATTGAGCTTCAATCTCAATCGCACCTTCTGAAAAATACCTGCCACTTGAAAAAGAAGCATATTTTGTAAGCGATTTGCTATGTGAGAGTTGTTTTATACTTGCGTCTTAATTGATTTTATTTTTGAATTGTTTTTTAATCATCATTGCATATTGTATTAATTCTGTGTATTTTTGTAATGTGGTTTATGAATATTTTCTTTTTCCGAATAAACTAACTTGATGATAATGATGATGATTTTATTTTTGTATTTTTATCATTAATTGTTGTATTGGATTATGATATTTGTGCTTTTATGGCTTTAAGCCGAAATAAATATTTACTACTGGTGAGGTTTGCTTCAAACTTTAAAAAAAGTCTTTAACTTTCACCAACATTGAAAATCGCAACTTCTTTCACAACTTCCTTCTCTGACAGAATCAAATTTAAAATTCTTATGCTCACACAGAAATGTATCTCTAACAAAGCGCCCACTTACCTAAGTAACTTGATCTGTAAAACTCAATCCATTAGACCCACCTGGTCTTTCTACACTAACCTGCTCACCATACCTAAATAAAGAAAACAGAATGTAGTAGGTACAAGCTTTCCAGTGATTGCACCTAAAATGTGGAACACACTCCCTACACAACTTAGAAATGACACTTCCTATTGCTCCTTCAGAAAAAACCTAAAAACCCTACTATTTAGGTCAGACCTCCCTGCGCAGTCAACCCACCACGTAGCCCTTAGCGCCAACACTGACCACCCACTTCTACCTTGACAAACATGAAGCATACTCAACCAAGGCTTCAATAGTTTTCTCTTGAACGTATGCCTTTGAATGAGCAATTTATGACCTCACCACCATGTAAATGTAATTCTGTCTTTCAGAACCATAATCAGGTGTAACCAACTTTTTAAGTTCCAGCGCCTAGTTGCCTTTGGGCTTTGTGTGCTTTACAAAAGTACAAATAAATTAAATAAATAAATAAGGAGACAGTACACATTGATGCTGTTTGTTCTACTAATATGTTTTCCAATTTCACAACAGGTTAAGTTGCTCTACCCCTGGAGGCTTTCTACGCCCTTGCCACCTTTGTTTTTCTACTATGAGACCCTGTAACCGCTGATAATGTCTCTTATTCGCATTTCTTTCCCTGAGAAAACGATTTCCCCTTTTTCTTATCATTGCCTTCTTTTGGCTTAGGCAATGCTGGTTGTTATTGTGTTCTAATATTACTGCCTCTTTACTTTGGCAATGATGGTTGTAATCTGGGTTTAATATTGCCCCTTCTTTACTTGATGGTTGTTACAATTCTTCTCTCGCTTTCCTTCACCATGTACCTTAGGCCACACATGCTTAAATTCATTAGATCGGTATTCAAAACTCTCATTAGCCACCATGGGTCTAGTGTGGAGTGCCCTGGGGTCATCTAAAGAAGGTCAATTCACCAGTTTTCCCTTGTGCGTTTGCTCAAACCACTGCCACTTCAGTTTTCTCTTCTCACGTCGGGTCTGGGGTGTTTGACAGCTCTGGTCATACTCACGCAGCCGTGCTTACTGCAACATGAGCTTGTCACTTTTCTCACGTGCTCCGGTGAACGCCAATCACCGTAATAAGACGCTGGGCAGGGAGAGCTCCTCTCTCCCACGGGACAGCTAGCAACTGCACCACTTCCCACAGCATGTCCTTTGCAAGGCAAACTCCCAGCTTCTACGACTCTCTCAGCACTGCAGTCTGCTGAAATCACAGCAGCAGTCAGTTTTCTTTCTGCTTTTCCCACTGCTGCTGTTCACTTCTAATGCTTCTAATGGCCTGGACCTGAAGTGGTCTTAAATATTCAAAAGTCCTGCTGAGGTATGGTTCATTAGAACCACTCGTCTGCATTACTCTTCCTCATCCCAATAACTGGAGCATTATGGGACTTGAAGTCTCTAATGTTAATGTTAATGTTAAAGGTTACTTGTACCATGCACTATCACCACCGGAGTGGTCCCCTGGGACGCTGGTGGATTTGAAAAAGGACGGTGTAAAACAGAGAGGCTGTGGGAGAGGTTAGTGCAGTGGGAAAAGGAAAGTGAGCTATGATGTTCTGTTGGGAGCTTTAGTTCAGTTTGGACCGTTCGCTGAGCATAGGTGCGATTTCCGAGTCTGAGTGATTCCCATATGCTGTTGTGCATGGTCATGTGTTGTTTGTATGTTGTTGTGGCAAAGTATGTGCCGTTCGCTGTGCAGAGATTTAGTCATCTGAGTTTCTGTCGGAGAAAAGTTTGCAGAAAAAGGAGGTTTTAGCATTGGGTTAGCTGTTTCTTTTTTCCTTTTGTTCTAGTTCCTTTTTCTGCTAAAGGGTTCAATTTCACAATAGGCCATTAAGACCATGGGATCACTAGGGAAGTTAGTTAGAGGGTTTTCCCAATTCTCCTGACCTGAGTCTCTACCCCCACGTGATCCTCCCGCAGAACACCACCTCCAGGGTCAGGATCAGGAAGTGTCGGCCTTTCCCTGGCTAGATGAGAAGGGTCCTTGGCCAGGGTTTTTCGGATGATCTGCTCTGATTCAACACACATAAACTATAATGTACAAGTCAAGCAATCAATAAAACATATACAAAAATCACATATTACAGAACAATTCCAATAAATTACAAAATTCAATCAATATGATAGCTTTCTTTCCCCATAACATTTTCCAAAATACTCAACCAGTTTCAGCTGATTTGGCTGTTTTCATTAATGATACCCAGCCTTCTTCAGGGCAAATGTGCTTACTTGGGAGGTGCTGCACAATCATGTCCATCTACATACATTTCCAAAAAGCTAAAAGCTAAAATCAACCCAAAATTATAGCAAATGTGTGATTCTATCTATACATTAGTCTCACGGGGCCACATATAGATGATATATCCTTGGAGTTCTTAACAGACTAATTACATTGTTCACCTTATGTCCCAATCAATTGTATCTACAACCGAGGCTGTGTGAATGTATTGATCCACAATCTCTACAAAAACTGCACAAAATGTTGCTTATATTAATTTTGTCTATGGAAAATCTTGCCTTAAATTGGTCCACAAGCGAGCTGCCAATGCTGGCCCAGACCGCCTGGATACCAGGAGAGAGAAAGACCCCCTATACTAACAGGGAAGGAATTCATTGAATCTGTAGAATTTCCCGCAACAGCATCAGGGTAATTCCACTTTACAGACTTCCGAGTAGAGAACAAATTTACCGAGTGCAAGCGCAGCAGGCACATGAAGTCATAGAATTCCCAAATTTCAGATTTCCCAGTTATTATATAGTTAGGTCACTGGCTTCGGGAAAATGCGGAAAGAATGCGCAAATAAATGTTGCAATTGTTTCATTGCCATTGTTATTAAGAAAGGGCTTGATGTTCCGGTATATCTAATTTGGCGCACTCCTTTAGGTTCTTCCCACTTAATAATTCTCTCACCACTCCACACTAGGGCGACTAATACCGGCGATGATGGGAGGTTATAAATTACTGGCCATAGAGATTGAAAAAATATTAATATCACTGAACTCGTACAAAGGCAAAGCTCGTGCTGTGGCCAAAAAGAAAAACAGATGAAGTTTTGGGGGATTTCTTACTCTGGCTTAGATTTCCCTTTAAGGGATGAAAACAATAGCAGAAATCTCACTTTATCTCGAGGGTAAAACCCGCGACTCATTTTCGAATTAACGCACCAGCCATGCACTTACTTGCAGTATCTTCTAGTAAACAAAAACTGCAAACAGCACCGCCTTAAAGGGCGCTGATTTTCAAACAATGTTTACATTAATTTTAATGTAATGGGATAACGTCAAGATTCCCTAATCTTGACGTTATCCCTAATAAGCACCACGTTTACTGCGTCGCCAAATTCAGCCTGTGGCGGTAATGTTGAGGAAAAACCTCCAGTTCTTGGCTGGAGATTGTCCTTCCAATAAATAGAGGATTCCCCACTGGAACAATTACCACCCACGGTGAATTCTCCAAATCCACATGAACTGGGACTAACACTGCATTACCCCAACTCGGATATAGCACCAAAACTAGCTGAAATAATGATAAACAAGTGCCAGCCAAACACATACAAAGACCCTATTTGTTTTTCTGTGTTAAATATAATGTTCGTCTCAATGTTACTTTGTTTCACTGCAAGGTTTGTTTCAGTGCTACTTTGTTTCACTGCATGGTGTGTTTCAATACTACTCTGTTTCACAGCAAGGTGTGTTTCAATGCTACTTTGTTTCACTGCAAGGTGTGTTTCAATACTACTCTGTTTCACAGCAAGGTGTGTTTCAATGCTACTTTGTTTCACTGCAAGGTGTGTTTCAATACTACTCTGTTTCACAGCAAGGTGTGTTTCAATGCTACTTTGTTTCACTGCAAGGTTTGTTTCAATGCTACTTTGTTTCATTGCAAAGCTTGCTTCAATGCTACTTTGTTTAACTGCAAGGTTTGTTTCAATGCAACGTTTGTTTCAATGCTACTTTGTTTCAATGCAATGTGTGCTTCGATACTATCTTTGTTACCTGCAGTGCTGAGCATCTTCCCTGTGCTGTTACATTTTTATTTCTAGGGATTCCAGGCAGTGATATTTTATTTCCCTGCTTCCCTTTGATGTGTCATACTCTGGGTGTATCACATTCTATCACACCCTCAGTCTGCAAGTATGAGCACATGTATTTCTTTCTAGAAAAAAGTTAATATCTTGAGTTTGGCTGATCTGAGTTTCAAACTTTCTCGGTGTGCATAATTTCAGGACAAGGGCTAGCTGTGAGTCATTTATCTCAAGATATGCATCCCGAGTCCATGTTCTTTGAGGATTGTCACAAAGTCCTCTGCTTGTCTCTGCAGGTCACTGGGGGAGTGGCTCAGCAGGCTGGGTGTCATCACGAGCCAATGGATAATGGGCCTGGGGGTGGATTGGGATGGATCCCTGGGTCACTGTCTCTGGGTCTTCTTCGCTTAGCAAGGACCATTCACCATGACAGCATCTGACACCTCCCAAAAGACAGACAAGCCCCACTCAGCCCCGGGCCCCAAGGCTGGGAGCCTAATACTGCCTCTTATACCCCTAACTACTGCCAAAATTCATTTGGAGTGGTTCCTGTGATCCCAGAAAGGCAACCATCCTCTTTTCGTAAGTTGCCCAGGGTTCGGCGACCTGCTTGTGAAGTCTGCGAACCCGTAAACTTGATAAAATACTGTGAACAGCAAAGTGAACTGTGATGAATCAGAGGTATTCACCCCTTCTGCCCAAGGGGGAGACCTCCACTGTGAGGCTAGAGAGGTGAGCCCGCTCTGCAAAAGCCTCCCCAGGGGTAGAGGTAAGTGGTACCTCACCGGGAGAGACTCCCCCTTTGGGGACAAGGACTCCCGTTCCTTTGAGGAGCTCCCTACACCAAAAAATGTAATGGGTCCAATGGGACTACCTAATAACCCTAAGAATGTGATATCCTTGTCTTTGACTGAAGGCAATGCAAGAGTAAACCCAAAGTCATGAGAAAAAGAGGATGTCTCCTTAATGCAAGACACATATTTAACTGTGCCGAGGAGGAAGAAGAGAAAGGAACCTGATGCGCAGGGAAATCCCCCTGACATCATCACGCCAGCAGGAGGTGGAGCACAAGCTAGTCATGGAACCCATGCATTGTGGAGAGGGAGAGAAAGCGAGGACGAGAAGAGTTTCAGGTTGACTGAGAGAGCAGCAAGCAACCCGGTGGTGACGTGACCATGAGCTGGACGTGGTTGGTAGGATGTCCCAAGAACAATGCTGATACCGCATATGAAGGAAGCGAAGTGCGCTTCCAATGAGCAGCACCAGTGCAAAGCAGGAGTCCGACGCAGACCCGAGAACATGAAGGCGAGAAACCGATAGAGAGAGAGAACAGTCCTGAGCAAGAGCAGAGCCCAACCACTGGGGCCTACCAAGAAAGAAGTACCTGGGAGACCGGGAGAAATGGGAGACCTGTGGGATATTGCTATCACTCAGAGAATACTTGTCCCAGTCACATGAGCGAAAAAGCAGGGCTAAAGTAATGTGATGGGAGTTGGAGATAAATAATGAGTGGCCGTGAGAGGGAAGAGAGTTATTACATGAAGCTGTCACCTCGTCTCAGTACAAAGGATGACCTACCAAATACTCAACAAAGCCAAGTAAGAAGTGAAAAGCCTAGAAGAGAAAGGCTGAGTCCTCACAGGTGTTTTATAACCAATAAGTGTGGGATATATTGACCCACTCAACAGTATTTCCCTACATCACCAAGCTGCATGTGCGCAGAAACAGCAAAATGGCTGTGCTGGCTCCTGTGAGCGCTATGAACTCAAAATTGCATTTTTGAGCAACAAAAAGATGGCTGCACCATCTTGCCAAGCACAGAGGGGCAGGATGGAACAAGGGGACACACTAAGGGAGCGTGCCAGTGTGTTTTTACATGTACAAAAGAAATGGGGTGAAAAGGCAGCACTGCTTTGCTGAAAGCCCAAGATATCCATTATAAAGGAAACTTTTCACCTTTAAAATAATGCTGCTGATGCTATTTCCATCTGTTCGTCCTTAAATCACTGTGATTAATAAGGCCCTGCCATGCCCAGTATCTCATTGTGCCTCACCAAAACCAGGCATGATTTCTGAATGACAGGCCCTGTCAAACCAACTCTGAGGGAAATCAACAAGGAACTTCACTTTTACTCGCTCGGGAAAACGTGTTCATGTCTCTACAAATGTATCAAAGCTTAGTAGTTCAAAAGGGACTCCAGCTATCTGAGCCATGTCCGTTTCAATGCATCTGTGCTTCAAATAAACTACTGCCTAGAAGAAAATAACTATGGCTGTGAGGTAATATTGGGAAGTCAGATGGCAAAATCGAATTTGAAAGGAAATGCTAGCAGTTTTCAACACATGTGTAAAAATTGGCTTTTGCAAAACTAAACCACAGGTTTGTTTTAATTCAGGGCCAAATATCAGAAAATAAAGGTTTTAAGCCACCTTGGCTGGGTTTGCAAACTGTCAAAAATAGGTTATTCCGGTTGGCAGAGTTAAAGCTTCCCCCTAGGAAGGGAGTCACACCATAAACATCCAGGACACGAAAGTGATAATTGTTAGCTTGAAAAAACTTTGAATGGACCATGACAAGGAAAGTTCACACGCTCGTCAGACATTCGTCTGTGCTCCAGGCTGGGACAATATAAATCCTGGGAAACTAACCTGTGAAGTGGAGGGGGCCATAAAACCTTCAATCAAACTGGGAACCCCCGCCCCGCACAGGGCTGAAGTGACAGTTGGTGACAGACAAAGGACTGCCATTTGCTTCCAAAGACTATTTTATAAATAAACTTTAAAGATTTTTTATGTCTGCAGCAAGAATTTTTCAAAATCTGAAAATGTTATAGTTTAAATATAATTTTATGGGCTTTCATTGAAGATATGGTAGAATTCACTGACACTTTGGGGACAGAAATGGCAAAGTATTGTGGATTACAAGAAAAGCATCCATGTTGCAAATACAACGTTTTATATATATATCCCTTATGATCAATCACACCCATGTGTAAAGTTATGGAATTTTAGGCTGAACATTTCACACTGAAAATGACCAAAAAACATATAAAAGGACAAAACAATGGCTCACAGATTGCAAGATTGGATGGATGTGCTCTACATAAAATATGTAACCTGCTTACGTCATTTATTAAGGTGCCACAACTGTACAAATGTGTAATTTCTGGTATGATAGATTTTTGGCAAAAATGTCTGTGGGAAGTCTTTTTACATCATAAAATGCAACCTCCTGAACTGAGTCACATCCCAAGGGAGACAACCAACATTGATTGTCTAATCCAGTTGTTTAGAGGCGTGCTTCGCTAAGCCAGCCCAGCAATATAGTATATGATGTCACTATGCATTATAAATAAGAGTCCCAGACAAGACTATAGACATACACTCTTCCTGACATTCCTGCGCTGCGTTCCTGTTCCATCCATCCAGATTCCAGATCCCACTACAAGGCCAAATCATTGCTGACCCTACTCCAGGGCCCACTGGAAAACCCAAGCAGTGCTGATCCTCTTCACAGCAAGGTCTCAATTCTGGAAACCCACTAATCTCCCATTAAAAAGGGGAAATCTGTGGTATTCTTTTGGGAAGCATGCTGAACCAGCCTGGCTTGCTGCCCCCTAACTGCATGCCCTCCTGCCATCCTGCCATCCAGCTGACCTTTAGTAACCAGTGACCAGAATTGCCAGTCCAGAAGTGCCATCCGGTGACCATCACTGCCCAGCTGTTTGCCAGGCATGCTGCCATGTAGTGACCAGAACTGTTGACGGTCCAAAAATCCCAAAACTAAAAAGTGGACTGTGAGTATAAATCACCACCCCATAGAAATCCATAGTATACCTTGCCTTGCCTTGGTCCTTATCCCATTCTCTAAGTCATCCTATGCTTATCCTGATAACTTGTTAAAACTGTCAGAATCATCCGTGCAACATGCTCTTGATTTCTAGTGCTAGCACCATCTCTTTAGTAATGTTGTCTTGTGTAATCCTAAACCATTAGTCCCATTTCGAGTGATCGGACTGATTTCCGCCAGGGTTGGGCGCTGGGGTGACGGGGTTGAAGTCGCGATTCAACCCTGGCTCTTACTGTGTCCATCTTTGGTGGCCTAGCCTGAATACTCTAGTGTAAAGTAAAACTGTTCTATTCACAACTGATTTCCTTTCCTATTTCACAGCTCCATTTTACTCAAAGCGCACCTTTTTATATCTTGCATAACTCTCCCAGTTTCATAGCTACAGACCTATTTTCACTTCTAGAGTATCCCTGGGATATACCTCTATACTCCAACCAAAAGACCGCACTCCACATCAGTGTATTTCACCCGTTTTTATTCAAAACCGTTGGGTAATTTCAGGCGGGAATTGAAAAATGTGCGAAGTTTCCAACGTGTCATTTTGCTGCAATCTGTTTTAAACTTTCCACTCATTTTTGAACTATATGCTTTTGGTAATCCATTCTTTGTTATTGTTATGGGGTAATTCATGGAATAAATGTGCGCCGAAAAGGGGAACGCATGCGTGCAAAAGCCGCGCACGCGTGCAAAAGCCGCGCACGCGTGCAAAAGCCGCGCACACAGCCGCCGTTCGTCGATCCATGGAATGCGCTGCGCGTGTAAACTCTGGGATGTGGCCAAATCTGTGAGTGGCGCACGCGGGCGCACACGTCACCAAACGCTGTGCGCAAAGCGCACAGGGAAAGCACACAACGTGTAGCGCACACAAGAAAAGTGGGCGTAACACGGGGCGTAACACACGGAATGGGGAACAACACATGAAAATGCGGGTGTAACGGGGGAAGTACGGGAGGTAAATGCTTGCAACGCTCAAACACACGCTAACAACACGTATTCATTGAATCAAACAGGGGAAATCTGTGTGCAAAAAAATACCCGCAAGGCCTAAACACGTCCGCCACACGAAGGCAGGCGGTAGTGTCCTGGCGCATAACAAAAGTGTGCGCAAACAACAAACACGTACATACAGCTACGATGAATGTCCCATTCTGTGGCCCCCTAGGAGAAATGACGTGTCACGCAACACAGGCATCCCATAAAAGCAAGAAAAAGAGATAAGCAACCCCTGTAGCCAACGTACGTGTCAAAAAACACACAGAGTACGCTGTGGCAGCCAGGAACCCCAAAAATATGTATGTGGTCAACACGCAGGCTAGTATGGGCAGAAAAAAAGGGGCACGTGACAAACAGGGACACCCGCAGTGGGAAAAATAGCATGTGCGACTCACTGTCTGCCTTGCGTGTAGAAGAAGAACACGTAGCCAACACCCATCCGCTGTGAAGTAATTGCGTGTGAACCCCAACGCCTGGAAAAAACACGCACCACTTTCCACGAAAAGCACGTACAGAGCGATGGAAACCCACGTGGGGCCGTCAACCCATTGCAGGGAAACGCCCCCACGTGTTACGTCACATACGTGCTTACGTGCTAAGGACCGTTCCTCAAATTACACGCTGACGTGCAGTTTTTTCACGTGCCAAATCACTCCGTATCAAGCTGGCCATGCAACAACACACAAAAGACCACGCTCCTGCTCAGAAAGCCGATTTACTGCCCCCAGAGCCCCGAGCAGCCTCCCACGACCCAACTGCTGCTGCCTGCCTGCTGCCACCGTGCCCTGCCATTTGGTACCTGCACATCTGCCATCTGCAGGGGTCCAGTTGCTGTGACCACCCCTGCTGGAACAGAAGACTCCCGACTGGTGTTCCATCACTCCACAGCCCAGCCCCAGGACCCAAGTTGCCCACCCACACCTGCCTCAGGGGTCGCCATGTCGGGGCAAACACCATCAGAGACCACTGGTGACCCCCAGCCAGAGAGGCAGAGGGCTACCAGCTTCAGTGACAAGGAAGTTGGTATCCTGGTGGAGTAAGTTCTGGGGCATTATGATGCCCTCTTCACACCATCGCGCGCCGACAAGGAAGGTCGGGAGAGGATCTGGGAGGACATAGTGGGTGCCATCAACGCGGAGGGGGTTGCACCCCGCAACATCAAACACGCCCGGAAGCGCTGGGAGGGCTACAAATCCAGGACGCTCAAGAAGGCCTGGTGTCTCTTGGACCTTTATGCATCCTCGGGGCCTCTTACCTCTCATATCCAATCTACCCAGCTTCTGCCTACCTTCAGGACTTGCCCCTGCACACCCTTTGCACTGGAGAATCACACTTTTCCAACCAAAGTGGCTTCTGGTCCCATAGCACTTACCATACCTTGCACTTAATCTGTGGTTCATCCTCGAGCACGGACACCCTAGCACCTACACCACTGCCCTCTTCCTTGCTGCACTTGCACGTTCTGAATACTCAAATGGCATAGTAGGTTCGGCCATCCGTACCCCCACTGTATTTTTTGTATATTTTAATTGTTCTGCAAGCCCATGCACCCTCCCTGTTGCCCTGTGGGCGCTTTGAAACAGAATTAATTTGCTGTATAAGCACCTAACAAGCAAACAAAAAACTGAAGTGAACTTCGCCCGCCTTGTCAACAATCTCATATATCTTTTCACTGTCGAACACTTTTGAGACAGCAAGGAATTTGCATAGACCTCTGCATGACCACTTTGACCTCTCTTTCAACAATCCTTCAATTCACAATCAATAACATCTTATGGCACCATTACGTCTTGGTACTTATGATTCTCACTCCCTTTTAGTCTGTTTCAAAGTTCATATTCTACACCAATTGCCTCTTGGTACTTGTAGTTCTTATTCTGTTTCACTTGCCTTCTTGGCCTTTTTCCAAAGTTCTTATATTTTACTTTTTTATTACACCTCCCAAATGCTGTTCCAATGGCAGTGATTAGGCACTTTAGTATGGAAATCTGTACTCCTCTTTAGCAAATTGCAAACATCTGACTGTCCACCCCAATTCAGAATTCGACTATCAAATCAAGCTCCAGTGCCAGACTGGTCATTGAATGTGTGGCTAGAAAGATGTCATGCGATCTTGTCAAATTTGGGTTAATCGGTTGACATGCTATGCCGAAACCCAACGTAAGTAAAAAGAATACTGCGGGCTGACGATTGGAGGATCACTGAAACAAAAAGAGCTAATTCAAAGATATACACACTTTCAAAAAATCTTTCAGAGTCCCCTAATGTGGTACCGTTATATCTTAAAAGGTTCTCGAGTGCAAGACACAACTATACATACTACATAAAAAGACCACATTAGGTAGATATGGAGTCGGCGACGAAAATAACAAATGTAGACTCAGCAATGCCCAAGTGGAATCCTTACAACATTTAACCCTGTTTTGCCCGGAGTGGAGATCGTACAGGACCTTGTACCTTTATAAATGTTTTTCCAAGAATCTCGGGGTTGAGGCCAAAGCATGGTGGGAGGCCTTGTACTGTGGGGAAAATGGTGGGTTGACCTGCGTTTTGGTAAAATTCTTAAAGATTATCTTTTTTAAAAAAATGTAAGGAATTGTAATTAACAGAAGATGTGGAACTCGTGTGATGATCATGACCTCGATTGGCAAAAGTTTGTAATTAACTAAGCGCCTAAATACAAAAAAGTTTACTTTTGCTCTCTTGGCATATTTCACAGTTCACAAATGTTACTTTCCTCTTATTCAACTCTCTTTCCTTATCATGGTTCCCTTTGATCTCTGCTTGTAATATCCTTCAAAATTCATGACATTTCACAGAGACTTTCGAATGTGCGACTTCATCTTGGGAGGATAGCTCAGGGGCAACGTGCTCACCTTGAAAGTAAGATGACACAGAGCACCACAGGTTCGATCCCCGGGTCCGCGCTTAGAAATCTCTGGGTATCGAGCGCGTTATAAATAAGATATCATATCTCGCAGGACCACTCTACTACTTTGTATCCTTGTATCCTTGTCTTTCAACAATTGTTCACTTCATCCATGTTTTATCGGCACACGCACAACTTTCAACTTTCAAATTACAGTCACTTTCCCTTTAACATCAACCAGACTTTTGTTTCCCTCTATAACTCACTGGCTATGTTAATTGGATTTCTTTCATCTCTTTCCTGCAGCTCAAGGACGTTACCAGCACCTCTTCTGCTCCTCCCCAACTCCGCCATTCACCCGGGAGGGTTGCAGGCCGCTTTCTGGCAGCTTGAAGGTTTATTTTCTCCACTCGCTCGGCTTTGCTCTTTGAATGCTGACGGCCTGCCGAAAGCATGGACATCTTGTCTGCCTTTCTCTTGATCCTCTCAACTGTCGATCAGCCTGTTGGCCTTCCACCTTCCACAGCCTGGTTTGCATCAGCCTTGGAAGAGCTGTTCCTTCTTGTACCCAGCCTCACTCAGCTTCTCAAAAAAATGTCTCTCATTTTCAGTTTTCCCAAATGTCGAACTCCAAGTCCCACAATGCATTATTCCCAATTTGCTGCCACTTCGCTAGCTCCCAGCAGCAGCATTTTGGCAAACTTGGGAACATAACGTTTTTCAAGGGGATGTTACTGAGATCAGGGTCTCAGCTCCTGCCCCTAAGACACCTGAGCTTCACTAACTCACCCAGGGAACGAGCACTAGGTTGGACACTGCCAGAAAATGCCAGCTGTCCCTGGTTTGGCTCCTTGGAGACACATCTCCTTCGCCACACTACAGCCTCCCTTTTACCTACAGGCTCAGCGTCTTGGCAGTCCGTCCTCCTCCATGCTCTCCAGGGTTCTCCAATCTGCTGACTTCTCCTCCTGGTCTTCATGGTCCTTCCAGCATCCCCAGATCGTTCAGAGTGTGTCTTCTTGGTGGGAAAGTCAATTGGAGCCAGGTGGGAGTAGGTACCTGCCCTGCCTGACTCCGCCTGACTCCATTAGTGGGACATTGCTGTTCTTTAAAGTCAGTTGCCCTTATTTTCCCCATGTTATCTATAGAGTAATCTGTATGCCTCTCGGTTGTCTCTTTTTTGTCTCAGTGCATGGGTAGTTCAGTGGTGAAAGGGAATTATGGCAATTGTATTGTTCCCTGGGGATTGTGGATAATTCAGGTAACTGACTGTCAGAAAAAGGGGGATAATCATATTGCTGTAAATAATGGGGCAATATGTTTAATTCCCTTAATAGCCTATGAAGGTGGAGGAAATGTTGGGTAGGGGGGTGTTAGAAAAGGGGGGATACCATGTGTCGCCTTCGGGCTCTTCCTCTCCAATCGCAGAGGACTCTCTACCCAGGTGATCCTCCCTCGCTTATCCACCCCCAGGGTCTGGATCCAACAGCGACAGCCGTAGCCTGGCCACCTAAGAAGATGATCCCCAAGGAATAGGTAGGGAAAAGCCCTTAGGTTTCTGACAGAAGTATATAAACTTTGTACAAACAAAATTAAGTGTGAACTGTGAACATCTATTTTGATAGCTGTCATATCACCTTGCTTCCTTTCACTAAGGTTAAAGCAGTATTTTACCATCTTCCTTTGGTCTGTCCGGTTATTTGGTCTGAGATGATTACTGATAATTGCACCTGGCACATAGAAGACGCTTCAAGGTGCAAGCACACATTTGGTAGCGGTGCGGAAGGTTCTGGTCTAATGACTTAGATCCAGGCCCAGATCCAGACCCCAGACAATTGCCAGCTCCTACCATTAGCCAGACAATAGTGGAATTTCCTGCAGAGAGCAGAGCGTAAAAGACCACTTGTTCAAGATCCAGTTTGACAGGTCCCCCTTTGATGAAATTCATGTCTGGTCTCTGCAGGCCCCCCGTGGACTGAAGGCGAACTGGTTGATTGTGGGAGAGTCGATGCAGAGGGACTCGAGCTGAATAGCGCATGTGAGTAGACCATCGAATATGGTAAAAGATAAAGGGGGTAAGGATTGTATTATAGTGTGTTGAATATATATACAGAAAGAGTAATAGGATTTGTAGGGATTATAAAGAAGAGAAGGGATACCTCGATTTCACAGGCCCATGAGGGACGGAAAGAATACAAACCATAACTCCATATAGGAGTGTCAACGGATTACTGAGGCATAAAGCCAATAAATAGGGTGTGTCCTAAACTTCGAGACGTAGTCAATAAGATACATTTACTGAGAATAGTAATGAAAGCATACATAGGGGAACAAATTGAAAGTGCACGTGTGTAGGGGCATGATATTTCTGTTTAAGGTTTTCTACATGTTTACACTGATAGTTATAAAACAGCAGTACAAATAAATAAAAATTATTTTTTGGTACATTTTTTAAACAAAGGATTGAAGTCAATCAAAAGGTTAAAATTACATTAAATTGATATACAAATAAAGAAAAGAACCTTAAGATACTAAAAAAACAAGAACGATATAAAAATAATTGATAGAAAGTGTAAACAAAGGAGTAAGAAGAACAGTGGTGCAAAAGGTTTTCAAAATATTTTGATTCCCAGATTATGAGCAGCGATTGATGGTGCTTGTGTCAAACTAGAAATTATATCGTGCCTCCTATTGCTATGAATATATGTATATTGGCCTACGCCAAGCTGCTAACAAGCTGCTTATAAACTACATGCGAATAAACTCGCATTGCAAGGTCCTGACCTTAGAAACCATGTAAACTGTCATTTTGGGTCAAGCCGCCATTTTAGGTTTTCTTGCTCTATAAAGTCACCATGTGAGCTAAAATGGTAGCCTATGTTATTCAGAACAGAACTTGATTGTCATGACCTCTGTACAGCTAATGTATAACTTGCCTGCAGGCCACTTGTTAGGGTCATGAGCTGAGACCTTGTCCTTCTGCTGACCTGTGTGCAATGGATTACCTGTATCACCGAAACTGATCTATAATTGAATGAGAACACCTGCTTAACTACATTGTATAAATTAAGTCCTGCATTGTAATGTTAGGCCTAGAGCATACATTATTACCATTTCTTCTTGTTAATGTATAAACCTAAGATGAACTAGATTTGACCTGGCAAGGGACCCTAGAGCAGTAACTTATTTATGGAATGGTTAACCTGCAGAAAGGCTGGACAACAGGCTGGACAAATGTATAAAAGCCTGACTGTTTCAATGAATTTTTGCACTCACTGAGCACACCGAACCACGCCGGAGTTCGCTGTGTTGTACTGAGGGTCGATAGCTATCTGAATTTTGTTCTGTTCTTTTGTAACTGGATTCAGTATAAAATAAAGTGATTTGTATGTTCCTTTGTAACCTGTGTTTGGTGTGTTTCCTTTTTGGTTACCCTGCCTCATATTATTTCCTTGTTTTCACAGTTGGCGCCCGGAATAGGGACCCTCAAGATTGATGCCGGATTATTGAAGGTTGACGCACGCTATCGGACCGGGATCGGACGGTGTGACATAACGGGCCCGCCTGAACGAGACGCGACACCTCAACAGCGCTGCACGATCCGTTCCCTGGACGATAGCCGTGTGGTCTGAGACGGCATCTTGACGAGGGTCAATTTTTTGAGGCGGGCAGATTTGCCGAAATCACCACACACAAGGTAAAATTCATTAGGTAAGTCCTTTGTAAACCGATCAGTCCTCCTTAGGTTTGGTCAGGTGAGTCGTTACCCGACTCTTAATTCAACCCTGACAATTTGAATTTGGCGCATTGTATCTGCAGACACAATTATTGACCAGGTAACGCCGAGTATTTGAGAAATGCCTGGGAAATTGTCTAGCTGCTTTAGGGCATTATTCCGCAGCGATAGACAATCTTTGGAATTTAGCCGTCCGGCACCACAGGAGGGGTCACCGGCATGTACTATGTACTGTAAGCATGGCATTGGAAGTGTAGTATTTCATAAAATTTGGCACAGACAAACCAGACATGCCTCCGAACTTCAGTGGCCAGTCAATGGTAGTTTTGAGATCCCTCGTATTGAATATTTAGAGTTAGTCTTGTTAAAAAAGAAGGCCAGACCTGCAGCATTTGATGTTTTGCAAAATTGGAAAAGAGAAGCGTTGCAGCAGCTTAAAATTAGGGAAAAACATGTGCGCCGTCATAAAACAAATGCTGAAAAGGCGTTGTTATATGATCAGAACAAACAGTCTGAGTCGGTTAGGAATATGGAAAGGGCTTTCTCACTCGGTATTCAGAAAATCTATCCTTCTAAAGATCTTCATGTTTCTGGTGAGTTTATCGACAAATTGTTAAATGAACGAAGGCCTGGTGCCTCTGCACCACCTCCGTATGTTCCTCTTCCTCCTGCTGTACCTCTTCCTGCTGTTATTCCTGCTCTTCCTGCTCAACCTGTTGTTCCTATTCCTCCGGTTGTTGTTCCTCCACCTGCTCCTCTGCCTCTTCCCATTGCACCAGTAATAGTACCTCCATTGAATTTGCCTGCACCCTCACTCCCAAGTAGTTCTGTACCGCTTGTAGTTGATCAGGGTGCGGGGTCGAGGATTGTTACTCGTAATACTGTTCCTACAGAAAAGAAACAGGATTTGTTTGCATGGGCTAAGCATTGTATGTAGAGAGATGATCGAGCTAATGTTCTTGCCACACTTTCTAATATGGATAATTTTCCTGAGAAAAATGTTTTCATTGAAGGTTTAGGGATTCATTTATGTGTAATGTGGGGTAAATTAAATAATGCAGACCTCCCACAAGGGTTGAGGGACCTGAATACTTTAGCGTTTTCAAGAGACACTGTAGAGAAGGTACATGAGCATGTTGAGAGGATATTTGAGTATAGAAAGGAGTTGGAAAGGTTACGGAATGAGGATGACGAAGAAGAAAGTATGTATGTACAGAAACGATTTCTTCCGTGTCGTAAATCGACATCTGAGGAGGCGCGAATTTGTACAAAAGATGTGATTAGATGGATTTCAGACATATCGATAACTCCATTTGAGGTATATAACACATACAGTCAATGGGCCTCATCACGACCCAGGCGGTAAGTTACCGCCTGGGCCGTGACTTTACCACCATGGCGTAAACTATGTTTACGCCATGGTGGTTGGCGGACTTACCGCCCCATTCGGACCTTGGCGGGGCGGTAAGCCCCCAATCCCCATTTACCCTTCCCCATTCCCATTTTTGCCCGATAGGGCATAATGGGAGTGGGGAAGGCGTTAATTACGCCACCGTAAATTACGGTGGCGTAATTAACTCCATGGTCCCTTAGCGCCATGGATTTTAACACCTGCTAAAAGCAGGTGTTAAATTCGCCATGGCGCTAAGGGACCTCGTACTCAGGCGGTAAGGGTCGGCGCTGTTTACGGCGCCGTAAACCCCTTACCGCCTGGGTCGTAATGAGGCCCAATATACGCTACAAATGCAGAGGAAAGTGATACAGGTAATGGTAGAGTACCTGCAGGATGAATGTTTAAAGAGAAAGGTTAGTTGTCCCACAGAGTTATTGAGCATTTATAAGAGAGCTTTTTCACTTGACACTTCTTCAACTGCTTTAGCGCTCGACTTAGCTCTGTTGCTTAGTAAGCGTTCGGAGTTGCCTACATCTCAGTTGCCTATGAGAGCGGTTCCTCCGACATTTGTCCCAAAGGTTGAGATTCCTGCTAATGCTGCAGCAGGTACACCTGCTGTGGACATTCCTGCACATTATGTATCGCAGTTTGTTCACGTCCCGTTTTCACGACAGGAAGTGAATACTATTAGACAAACTATTCCTGACATTAGGAAAAATCCGACAGGGTTCTATAAAGAGATAGAGTCTGTTTTGCAGTCCTCAGTGTTTACCCTAGGCGACATTGATTTGCTATTCCCTGTACTCCTGCCTGTAGATTTGTGGAAACAAGTTAGAACTATAGACGATGTACCAGGGTTGGGAGATACATGGGCTACCATAGTTAGGCTTGATGGGGAAAGGCCAGCTGGTGAGAGACCACCTCAGGTGATACTAACTTTGCCTGACAGAATCATTGCAAAACTGAAAACTATAATCCCCGAAAAGAGAATTATTTGGGACAAGCTTACGGCCTGTGTCCAAGGAAAATCTGAGGGTGCTACCGAGTTCTTTAATCGGTTCGAACAGGTATTCTCGGATTTCAGTGGACAAGACTTAGGCACAGAGTCTGGGAAAAGATTATTTGTGGACAAATTTGTACGTGGATTGCTGCATGACATCCAGTCACAAATGATGTCTTTTGAGAACGCTTGGCAGGTGAAATCCCAATCAGAAGTACTGCACATGGCTCAGTACTACGAGAACCGTGTCAATAATGAAAAAGATAGAGTCGAGAAGAGAAAAGGTGATTTGAAGACTAAAGTATTGTTACAGCAAATTGTTAGAGGCCCCAGAGGGGGTAGTTCGCAGATTAGAGGTCAGTATGTTCCACAAGGGAATGTGCCCTTGGGTCCTGTGAATATTAACCAGTGTGCCTATTGTCGCCAGGAGGGTCATTGGCGTGCACAATGCCCCGTCCTTCGACAGAGGTCGAATAACACATTTGGAAATATGGGTAGAGGATCCAGAGGCCGCCCGGGTGTAGGGGGCCCTGGTAGAGACCAGTTTTCGCAGGATCCCCAACAACCTTTTTCACAGGATAATCAGACTTTGAGTGTGGATACTGGAAACATATTTGATCATCCTTCTGCTGCATATCTATCTGAAGAGCTTCCTTTTGATGATATTTTGTTTCGTTAGGATTGCCCGAAGCAGGGTTTGGAACCTACACCTATTCCCGTTAATCAGAAAGGTCCCTACGTTGAAATGGTAGTGGGAAATAGGAAACATCAATTTTTGATAGGCACTGGAGCACAGAAGTGCTCCATTGATCATTCTCGGGTTCCAAACATTCCACTGTCAGGGCAAACCAATGTTTCTGTAGGGTTTTCTGGCACACCAGTTGTTTGTCCGGTTTCTTCACCGGTACCTATTTCTTTGGGTCCCTTTACGGACCACTGTCCATTTCTCTTGACTTTGAATTGTGGAGAGAATTTGCTGGGGTTGAATTTGTTGAAGGAATTAAATGCGGTAATTCATTGTTCTTCTGATGGAGTGCGTTTGACGATTTCACCACAGCAATGTTCTGTTTCGCAATTCTTGACTAGACCTTTGCCGCCAGAATTCAGTAATGTACCAGTGTGTTTGTGGGCAGTTGATGACAATGATGTCGGTATTTTGCAGATTGAGCCTGTTAAAATAGTTTTGAAACATGGAATTAAGCTGCCCCGTATTCCACAGTATAAGATCTCAGTTGAAGGCGAGCGAGCTTTGAAGAGCATTGTTTCCGATTTTGTGCATTATGGGGTGATTGAGGAGATTGCAGGAAGTTTGTGCAATAGTCCGATTTTACCTGTGTACAAAAAAGGTGATAATGCAATTCCATTTCGTTTTAGAATTGATTTACGTGCCATTAATAAAGTCGTCGCTCCGCAATTTCCAATTGTGCCTGATGTGACGACAATATTAACCATGATTCCAGCTACGGCTACTCACTTCAGTGTTGTGGACCTAAAGAATGCTTTCTTCAGTATTCCTATACATGAGGATAGTAGATACTTGTTCGCGTTCACCTTAGAGGGACGCTCATTCACATTTACTTGTGCACCTCAAGGTTATACTGAGAGTCCTAGTATTTACAGTAGGGCTTTGAAAGAGCAGCTTGATACCCTTGGATTGCCCCCTACTTGTACGTTACTTCAATATGTTGATGATTTGCTTTTAGCCGCTGACTGAGAGCTCTTGTAAAGAGGGCACTGTGTTGTTGCTCATCCATCTAGCTGAGCATGGTCACAAAGCTTTGCTTAAAAAGTTTCAATATTGTTGCCAGGAGGTCGCCTATTTAGGCTATCTCCTGTCAAAGGAGGGAAGAAGATTGACACCTGAAAGAATAAAACACATTTCTGGCATGTCTGTCCCAAATACACAAAAGGAAGTTAGAGCCTTGATAGGTATGGCTTCTTACTGTAGGTTATGGATCCCAAACTTCTCACTAGTGATAAAACCGATGTTGGCCTTGACGAAGAAGGGTATTTCTTCACCATTGCCATGGAATACGGAGCATCAACATTCATTCGAGTTGCTCAAGACTGCATTATGTTCGGCGCCAGTTTTGGGCACACCGAACTATGAGAAGGACTTTGTGTTGTTTGTGCATGAATGTGATGGATGTGCTTTGGCTGTATTAACACAGGAACATGGAGGGAAGAATAGGCCATGCGGTTACTACTCTTCCGCCCTTGATCCTGTTGCATGCGCTTTGCCAAGATGTTTGCGCGCTGTCGCTGCTGCGTATGTAAAACAGAGAGAGGGAATGGTCCTAGGCCATGATTTAACCCTGATGGTGCCTCACTCTGTAGATATTCTATTGAACAAAACCCAAACGCAACACCTCACTTCCGCACGACTGACAAGATATGAATTAATCTTGTTTGCTCCCCACATTCAAATTAGGAGGTGCTGCATTCTTAATCCGGCTGAACTCCTACCTTTCCCGCAAAATATTGTTTGCGGTGACGAAGAGTCACATGACTGCCTGTATACTACTGAACAAGATACAAAAGGCAGAGTTGATTTGAGGGACACTCCTTTGGATAACCCACAAGGGGAGCTGTTTTGTGATGGCTCCTGCTTCAAACTACTGGATGGTACATCCACAGCTGCTTATGCAGTCACTACATTGAGTACGGTTGTGGAGACCAAGAGAGTTACGCATAACTCTGCGCAGGCCGCAGAGATTATAGCATTGACTCGAGCTTGTGAGCTTTCCGAAGGGCTAACAGTAAACATATATACTGATAGCCAGTATGCCTTTGGGGTGGCTCACAACTTTGGGAGACTTTGGTCAGAGAGAGGGTTTTTAACTTCGCATGGCACCAAGATCCAACATGGCTCCCTGATAGTACAATTGCTTTCAGCGCTTGCGCTCCCTAGTCAGTTAGCAATCATTAAGTGCGCAGCACATGGCAAGATTATAGATGATGTAGGGAAAGGGAATGCTTTCGCTGATCAAATAGCTAGACAAACAGCCTCTGATCTCTTCACGGAGATGTATGTTTCAAGGGAGACTGTAGATGCCGATGCAATGGATGAGGGTGTTGGGTCTGTACGGGATATCCAAGCCGATGCCACATTAGAAGAATCCAAGAGGTGGGCTGAGGGCTTGGGGAAACTCGATGATGATGGGTGTTGGGTGGACATGGTTGAAGGGAAATGGTTGCTTCCTAATGCCTATATAGTAATGATGGTTACCATGGCACATGGTCCCACACATGTGTGCGCTCAACAGATCACGAGAATGTTAGAGAAAGTCTGGGTAAATGATAAGATTTCAAAAATTGCCCAGCATTATGTCCAGAATTGCATGATTTGCCTACAACACAATGTGGGAAAGGGGACAGCAACTCCAAGAGGTAGCTTTGGGCCTCCTTCTGTCCCATTTGAAGTGATTCACTTTGACTTTATTGAAATGGAGCGATGTAACAATCTAAAATATGTCATTGTGGTAATTTGCACCTTTAGTAAGTGGGTCGAGGCTTTCCCTGTTAAAGACGCTACAGCCATGACCACTGCAAAGACCATGTTAAAGGAATTCTTCCCACGGTTCGGTTTGCCGAGAGTTATCTGGTCGGATAATGGTCCGCATTTTATCGCTGCTGTAATTCTACAGATATGTACGGCATTGCAAATTGACAAACGATTCCATTCGGCCAGACATGCTCAGAGCGCCGGATTAGTGGAAAGACACAATGGTATCATAAAAAACAAGCTCGCTAAGACGTGTGCCGGCACCAAACTAAAATGGCCGGACGCCTTACCGATCGTGTTACTAGCCATGCGTACAACCCCTCATACTAAGACTGGGCTCTCTCCATTTGAGGTGGTAATGGGGAGACCTGCCAATATCTGGGGTCTTCCGAAGCCTAGGGCATTGAGGAATGTAGAAAATGTATTGCTTTCAGACTATTGTAGCCAGTTGACTAAAAACCTGTATTTCATTTATCACCAGGTACGAGACGCTTCACCCGCGCGATATGAGGGCCCAGGCCACAGTATACAACCTGGAAGTTGGGTTTTGGTCATATCCTTTGACCAATCTTCCTGCCTTGCACCTCGGTGGCGGGGCCCGTTCCAGGTCCTGCTGGTCACCCAAACAGCGGTGCGTGTCGCAGGCCGGAAGCATTGGATCCACGCGACGCATGTCAAGAAACTTCCTCACCCAGTGCCACATGTTACAGAAGAAACATAACCCCTCGCTAACGCTGCAACCAATGATCCCAAAGCAGTGAGTAGCACTGAGAGTGCGTCAGAGAATCTTTCTGAGCCCGTGAGGCTTGGGGAAGCTGCCATTTTGTCTCCGCACTCTCCGAGAATTTTGCTCCCGGAAATTGCTGTTCCAACTTCACTTGCCTCTGATACGTTGCTTCCAACGGGAAGTGACGACATCTTGTTCTCGGATCAAACAATACCAGGCACAACAAGATCCAACTTCCGGCCACGAAGATAGACATACGGCATGGTTTTGCTGTGCATCTGATAGACATACGGCACGGTTCGGCTGTGCATTCAAGGAAGGAAAGGATCTTCAAGGGCTTGCTTTTGCCCAAAAAGTTGAGGAAGGGGATTCTGTTGGCTAGGGGTTGTGGAAGGACTAAGAAGCCGCACGACCGTTGTGTCGCCAGCAACGAACATTGGGGTCGTCAATTGAAAATCTACAATGCCTGCTACCGCCACCTCTGCTGCTCGTATTGGACTTATAAATAAGGGGGTGACCAACTCGGACAATGAACAATGTGCCTGGGCCCCGAAAACGTATTGCTGTGTTTTTATGATAATATTTGGTTTTATAATAGTCACTGTCTTAGGCCTTTGGTATTTCGAAGAAACTCATCCTTTAGAGTATTTGCTGCCGACTGAAATTGTACCCACTGTTCCTACAGCTTTTGTACATTTGCCTACTCTGTCACCTAGGGACTCACAGCATAGATGAAAGTATCACAATAATACCTTGTTGCTTATAATGAATGCAACACATGCCATTTTTAATAAAACTAATTGTTGGATCTGCTCGCATTTACCGCAACATGGGGATAAGGGGCTAGGTTGGTATAGTCACCCTTTACCTTTGACAACTGCTTGTTATGCTTCACTTAGAGCACTGTTCTTTGGCCGATGGAACGATAGCATCTCAGGGAACTTTGATGGCACTAATTTGAATAGTTTTGAGAAACGTGTTCTGACTCCCCTTGGATGCTCGCTTTTCGCAAATAGGAGTAAGCTCAATATTGCTCTATTAGGCCTTCTGATAGACTGTCTCGTCCTTTCCAATCTTTGATTTCCTTTAAAATGGCTCTGATAGGCAATAAGGATGCCGTGCCTCCTTCTTATACTGTTAACCATAGCCCCGATTCAGTTTCTTTCTGCATACAGAGGAATGGCACCCGGTCAATGGGAGATTTTAAAGGTTGTGCCAACGTTGCAAATTTGACTGGGGAAGACAGACCTTTGTATGTAGGCGAACCTATCTATTTTGTTTGCAGTAATGTAGCATTTCCATGGTTGCCCAGGGATTGGCAGGGAACTTGTTATCTAGGAATCTTGTTACCTGGGGTGTTTATAGCAAGTACTGTAGAGGTTTCGAAGGCTCGTCCACGGCGGGACGAGAATGGCGACACTCCAGCACAGGTTTTAGGAGATGTAGCGAAATCATTCCTTCGATTCTTTGGGCAGATAGCGAATTCCGAGGATATCAAGAAACTAGCGAGAGTACTGGAGAGAACCATCAACCGGACCACAGATATACTCTATAATATGACTTTAGGGCAGAAAGCGATCAGATTGGTAGCGCTTCAGAACCGGATGGCATTAGATGTCATTCTGGCTGAACGTGGTGGAGTATGTAAACTAGTGGGGTCCGCTTGCTGTGTTTTTGTACCGGATTCCTCCCCAACTATTTTTAAGGCAATACAGAATCTGCACATTCTTAGTTCAGAAGTGCATGTTCCCGAGGGAAATTGGGATCTTAGCGCTTGGTTCTGGGACTTCTTGCGGTCTTGGGGTTGGAAAGTGCTTTCAGTCTTGCTGATTATTTTGGGAATTCTGCTATTTCTTTGTTGTTGTATCCAATGTCTACCAAGTATATGTTCAATGCTAGGGGGATGTTGCGCTCAGGCGATAGGTACAATAGGACATAAAGTGTATGCCCCGGATAAAACCTCAAGGAGTATGTACTGAAAGAGATCTTAGTAAAAGATCTAATGGCGATAGATATTTCTGACAGCTATTCAGGGTGTATGGACGATGACACATGGAGTTATTTGCAGGGAGATCAGAAGTAGTTTAGCACTTGGCATAGGCCAAAAGGAGGGTTTGTCAAACTAGAAATTATATTGTGCCTCCTATTGCTATGAATATATGTATATTGGCCTACGCCAAGCTGCTAACAAGCTGCTTATAAACTACATGTGAATAAACTCGCATTGCAAGGTCCTGACCTTAGAAACCATGTAAACTGTCATTTCGGGTCAAGCCGCCATTTTAGGTTTTCTTGCTCTATAAAGTCACCATGTGAGCTAAAATGGTAGCCTATGTTATTCAGAACAGAACTTGATTGTCATGACCTCTGTACAGCTAATGTATAACTTGCCTGCAGGCCACTTGTTAGGGTCATGAGCTGAGACCTTGTCCTTCTGCTGACCTGTGTGCAATGGATTACCTGTATCACCGAAACTGATCTATATTTGAATGAGAACACATGCTTAACTACATTGTATAAATTAAGTCTCGCATTGTAATGTTAGGCCTAGAGCATACATTATTACCATTTCTTCTTGTTAATGTATAAACCTAAGATTAACTAGATTTGACCTGGCAAGGGACCCTAGAGCAGTAACTTATTTATGGAATGGTTAACCTGCAGAAAGGCTGGACAACAGGCTGGAGAAATGTATGATAATGTGAGTTCGCTGTGTTGTACTGAGAGTCGATAGCTATCTGAATTTTGTTCTGTTCTTTTGTAACTGGATTCAGTATAAAATAAAGTGCTTTGTATGTTCCTTTGTAACATGTGTTTGGTGTGTTTCCTTTTTGGTTACCCTGCCTCATATTATTTCCTTGTTTTCACACTTGCTCTAAAAGATTAAAATGATATTTATAATAAATGTAGAAAGAAGAATAACAGATCAGGTAACTATTGACAGTCTGAATTGACTTGTCACCATGGAAGACACACCGCATTTACACCTATGCAGAACATTGCCGGGATATACAGCCAAAATTAGTAAATATTCTCAATGCTTCAAGGGCACGACTAATAACACACGTATTTGGCCTCAAAACCATTGGAGAGAAAAATGCTTGGAAATACTGGCTAAACTGGGCTTGTCAGTCGACATGCTATGCAGAAACCCCTCACTGGTAAAGAGAGCACTGTGGGCGGCCGACTGGTACGAAACCGAAGCAAAGAGATCAAAGTCTCAGATCCATACTCTTTCAAGTACACTTAGTGGGCAACTAAATACTACCCCCAAACTATTTGAAAATATTCCTGAATGCCAAGTAGAGAGCTGTTCCTGAGATTCTGGTTGAATATTCTCCACACTAAAGTTAGATATGGGATGGCTGTAGATGAAAGATGCTGTCTATGCAAGGAACACCCGGAATCACTAAAACATCTGATCCTCTTCTGTCTGGAATTAAGAACTCAGAGAACACTTTACCTATACGATTGCATGAAGAACACCTCTGGGAGAGATGCTGATGACTGGTGGGAGACCCTCTATGGAGGGCCCAACGTATGCCTAAAGAGATCGCGAATATCATTCTTGGATCTGATATTTCTGAGAAAATTCTGTGAAACTGTTTAACCATCAAAAGAATGGGGCTTGTCTCGTAAGCCTATTTTGAATCAAAATACCATACTACTCTAGTAATTTAATCGCAACTAGATATGAACTGAGCGATGCATTTCATACTCCTTTGATGTTTCTTTGACATTACTTAGTGTTCCCCGTTTCTTCTTCATCTTTCTTTTCTTCTCCTCCTTTTTAATCGATGGATTTGATTCACAAAGGTTTGTAATTAACAAAATGCTAATACATTTTTTTTTTTAAGCACTTATGTCATGGCCTCAAGAGGGCTCATTATCAAAACCGGTATTACGTCACATGACGGCATATTTACATGCCACTCATAAAGGAAAGCAGTTAGAGAAAAGCTTGGCAGTTTTAGAACTCTGGAAAATGTATCAGAGTGAGAAAGAAGATCCAGTTGCGAGAGAGTGGATGCTTAATCCGAATAAAGAAAAGATGTAACACCTTCAGCTCCTATTTTAACCTCCTGAAAAACAAGATGTAAAAGTTGAGGAAAAGGGATTTTATCCTTTAAAGGAATTAAAGGCAAAGCCCAGTATGTTAATCCAAAGTATGAGCTCCCTACTTATAACAGTGAAGACACCTCAGAAGAGAGCGGGAATCGAGAAAGCAAAAATATATCAACACATGATGAAGATAAACAGCGTGATGAGAGAAAAGAAAGACAGGATAAACAGACAGAGATAGAGGAAAAAGCAGAAATACGTAACGGAACACAGGATGTAGCTAAGGGCATGACAATAGTACAGATTGAATGGATGGGAGGACAAATATTGCTAAAACTAGACGATGAGGGCATTGATGGAGTACAGGAAAGAGAGGAAAGGGAAGAGCGAGAAAAAGAGAGAAAGAGAATATATAAAGAAGAAAGGGGAAAAGAATGTAAGCAAAGGGAGGAACTAAAATGGTGTGAGATGAGAAAAGAAAAGGAGAGATTGTAAGAGGAGAAACAAAAAGATGTAGAAGCCCAAATATTTAAAGTATGTAGGTTGCAATGAAGGTGAGAGGAAGTGGAAGTAAGGGAATTAGGGAGAGGAGGGGAAGGCATGAACAGGGGTAGGGTATTAAAAGATCATGAAATAGAATATTTATGCCACAGAAGCATAGTGCCTATAGAAGCACAAGAACGATTGGAAAAAGAAAGAGGGTCACAACAACCCCGAAGGGAGCTGCAAGGAATGCCGTGGTCAGCATGGCCTGGTGGGCAGGATACAGAAGACATAGAGCAAAGGCTTGGGAAATTATATAGGCAAATGAGGGACATAGAAAGGTATGGAACTCCAGAGAATACTGAAAGTTCCCGAATAAAGGGAACTAAAGGCAAATCAAGTGACGTCATAACAGACGGCCATAGAACGTCTTTAAGCAGGCTAGATCTTGATGATGTAGAAGGAGATAACAGACACACGCGCTGGGGCATAATGATGTGGATAGCTCAGCGGCAGCGTGCGCATCTTGGAAGCAAGACGACACGAAGCAACACAGGTTCGATCCCCGGGTCCGCGCTTAGAAACCTCTTGGTGTTTAAGCGCGTTATAAATACGTAACCAAGACAAAAAAATAAAACATAATTAGCAACTAAGAAAAACAAACAATTCTTGTAACAGCGCCTCGATGCCTGCGGGCTGTGTGAGCGCTTTATAAATGTAAAAATAAAATAAATAAAAGATGTCAGATGAAGAAAGAGAGGAGAATGAGAGCGTGCAGAGAGAGGGTGCATGCAGATTTTCAAGGGAATCAAGCGTAGATAATGGGATAAAATGATCAGATTTAGAAGACCCCATACAAAAAAACACCAGAATCAACACCATATATTGAATGCCCGCAAGCACGATTGCGTAGTACAGAGGATATATCCCCACTTTATATAAGCAGATTAAGGGCATTACCAGGACAGAAACAAACATGCGAGAACAACACTGCTTAGAAAACAAGGAGTGTGGGTGGGTATGATTATGAATCAGGATTGTCACAATTACCCATATTAGAGAAAGAGGGGTCGACCATAACATATACCATGGCCCCAGATGGATAAGGAGAATCTAAAGTGCACAATACAAAGTTTAACTTCGGGTGCAGAAAAATTGATTTCTGAACTAAAGAGAAGACCGTCAGGAGCGACTTTAGCTATAGGTGACATTAAAAGCCTATTATCAACAATCCTAGGGGAGAGAGCTGATGACGTTTGGAAAAGAGCAGAATACTCGAAGTTTACTGCACAAAACATTTAATAATTGTGGAGCAGATGTATGGTGATCACTTGGAGTAGAATATCCAGATACATCGGATATTGGGGCAATGATTACTAGCAAACTGGGAGAAACTGAAGACCCGATTGCCTTTATTCAGGAGATAAAGGTGTAGAGGAGGTCCCAGACATGGCCTGCACCCCTTCCCCTCATTTTGAGGTACCAGGAGAGCGTACTCGCCAAGGTATGTGACGTATGAGGAGCAAATGAACCAACAAAGAGCTGCACTGGGACTCTGCCCAGTATACATCAGAAGATCCATACCTGTTGAAGTGCCCATAACCAGACAACCCTGGGCAGCACGGTACACTATCAGACAGCCGTACCAGCCACTGATACGAAATGAAGAGTACCTACAGACGGTCCATTAAGAGACCCAAAGAGCCCTAATGAAAGGCCAATGAAAATGACTCAAGGGCCTGAACAGACTCGTGAATGAACAAAAGCAGCTATCGAAGATAGCACGCCAGAGCGAGTAACTATAAAAATAAATGCAATGGACACAGAGAAAAGACGATGTTAAAACGTGAGGAAACGTTGCTACAAGACAACCGACCTGTCAAACGTGTGTAAATAGGCTTGGAACGCAAGAGGCAAAAGAAACGATACTGCTTGCAATGCTTAGTAGAAGATTAGAGCGGCAAGCGCCAACCATATATCTACCTCAATAAGGCAAATTATACAAGTGCGACTCCATTTTGTAAAAGCAGAAATGTACCCAGGCTGCCAGAGGCTTGACAGGCCAAGTTTCGTAACCCAGCCAAAGGCAAGAGAAGGAGTGGAATTGAAACTCAGCAAAGAGCGGCTCATGCCTAGGAAATCGAGGTCAACCAGAGAAAGGGAGGAGAGCGTCAGCTAACAAGATTCAAACTTCAGAGCATACCAGCCTGCCTCATGAAGGTCAAGATAAGGGGGCCCCATGCAGGTGGCGATGCTGTAACAGAATTAAATGCACTAAAAGCTTGAAACTGAAGCAGATTCATGGTGAACTAACACGTGACCAGCCAGGCGCGAAGACGTACCACCGCCTGATGTCATCCAGGACCCGAGGATGCCATAACTTTTTCCGATAAGAGACTACAGTTTTGAGGCCATCCTTAGCCAACTAATTGACACATCGCCCTAAAACACTGATTGATGGAAAGGAGGCAGGGTGAATCCTGGGGCACTAGACACCTGGGTGTCTGAAAAGTACACCATAGATGGAGCGGTAATGAAAAACAATGAGGGAGCAGTGGCACAAACTGTAAGAATATCACAGCAGAATTATGCGGCATATGCCATGGATCACAATATGTATAATTATATGCTGAGAGGCATAGGAAATGGGCCTCGAACAAGAGGAGGATTTCAAACCTCTCAAAGAAGGGTAGGGTTTAATGGCAGAGAGCCACACAATGTTGGAATTGCAGAAAATTAAGACATTTAGCTAGAGTATGCAGAAGTAGGGAAGACCTGCAGCAACATAATTGGCATTCTCCAAGAGGGTGGATGGGATATGCTCCACAGTATAATACAGATTCACAAGGAAATTATGACCAAGATGACACACAAATTCAGACATGTGCACTGTAAGCACAGCAAATACAACAAGTCCCAAAGCAGCTGCAGTCACCACAAGGACAACAAAGCTGCTGCAAGTCACCACAAGGGCAACAACAGCAATTGCAAGTCAACACACGGGCAACAACAGCAGGTACCTATCCAGATGCAAAAGGCTCTGATACAACAAGTACAATATATTCCAATGCAACAGGCAGGTTCATCAAAAACGGCACGTGGATATATGAGCCACGCAAGTAGCCACACCCAAACTGGGGAGTATGACTGTGGTGGAACGAAATCCTTTCACAGGTAGGAGGATGGCTTTATATCCACAAGAGGACAGCCCAGAGAAGGACCTGATGTGTTCAGTGCTATCTGTATCACTGGACCCCAGAGAGGAACCAAGGGTCAAGGTGATGATAGGAGGCAAGACATTTTCATTTCTTGTGGATACTGGAGCAACTTTGTCTGTGAGGGAAAATATTCAATGTCAGGTATTGAGGGTTTCTGGGGCAATGAATTTAGTTCAATATACAGAGGAAATACCAATAACTATAGGTGAACACGACATGTGTATGCCATTATTATACTCTAGACAAATGCCGGTAAACATACTACCGTCTGATTTGATGATGAAACTTAACATGAAGATATCTTTTACTGATGAAGGGATAGGGTATTTTACTCCAGGAATACATTAGGTAAATGTGAGGCAGCGCATGCTAGCATTAACAGGAAAGAAAGCTCTACATGCAGTACCTCTAAACGAGGACGTGTTTTTGTATGGAGCAACTATCTTATTATCATGGTTGCTTATATTGATCAGCAATCTACCGAGGAGTTTTTGTTTAGGCAAGAGATTCTTATGGATGATGGGGAAGGGTGAATTATCCCATTGGAACTAGAAGCAGCAGTAGTAAGAGAAGAACGGGTGATGCTTTATGGGATAGATGTTGAAGGAAGGGGATGGATAACGGTGATAGCCCTCAATGAAGGATACAGGTTGACAGATTTGACGGACAAAGAGCTATTCAGGGACAACTATTTGAATGAGGAGGTTGTATTTTTCATACATTTTACTTATTGGATTAAAGTAGAGAGTGTAGAAAAACAGCAGAGAACGGGATTGGTAAAAAAGAAACCGCCATTTTTTACGGTAGACTTGGAAAAAGTACCAAGTATCTTATGGACTACAGGTCCATATGATGTGGGTTTACTGAAAGGAGTGGGTGCAGTAAAGATAAAGCTCAAACCAGGAGCAATTCTGCCACATGCAAAACAGTATAACATGTCAAGAGAAGCGGATGAAGGTATATTCAAAACCATATCCGCTTTAATGAAACAAGGCATTTTGGTACCATCTGATTCCCTGTGTAACACTGCCCTGTACCCCTTCAAAAAGTCAATGGGGGGGGGTCGTGGAGATTCACCCAGGACTTGAGACCCCTAAACAATGTAGTCGAAGCAGAATTTCCTCTAGTTCCAAATCCTGCAACAATATTGTATAATATCCCATTGAAAGCAAAATATTTTACTGTTGTAGATTTAAAAAATGCATTTTTCACAATTCCCCTTCATGAAGACTCCCAAGACTTGACTTCCTTTTCATATAGAATGATTCACCTGAAACATACTCGTTTGCCTCAGGGGTACTGTGAGTCCCCATCAATTATTAATAGAGTCCTTCAGATGGACCTGGGTAATACTCAACTTGAAAGTACCATAATTCAATATGTTCATGACATTTTAGTGTGCAGTGAGAAAGAAGAAAGATGCAGAAAAGACTGTCACACGTATGACTATTCTGGCAGAGAAGGGGTACTAAGTGGATAAGGAGAAATTACAATATTTCCAAGAAGAAGTACTGTATGTAGGGCAGTTGATCTCACACGGAGGGAGAAAAGTGACACTTGAAAGGGCAGAGGCTATTATGAGGACTGAACAGGCAAAAGCAATGAGACAAATGCAACAGTTTTTAGGCCTATGCAATTATTTCAGGGTGTGGGTCTTTGATTACAGTACATTTATTTAACAATTTGTAAAAGGCCTAAAAGAGGTGCAGATGACGAAAAATGAATTAATATGGACAGAAGAGATGAATAAAGGATTTCATGGATTAAAAAGGTGATCAGCATAGCTGGTGTCTTAGGGATTCCAAATAACATTGAAGAAATTTACTTATTCTCTCATTCACATGGATATGTCATGGCAGCAGTGCTCGGACATAGAACAAAATTAGGACATGTTCAAACACCATTGGCTTATTATAGTGGGATTTTAGATCCAGTCATGAAAGGACATTATCCATGTGAGCAATCTTTGACGGCAGCTGCCTTTTCAATCGAAAAAGCCTCAAACATAACCATGGGGTATTCAGTTACATTGTTCTTAGAACCGGCATTATTTGCAATTTTGTAAAGCTCCAAAAGCACATTGACCAAACAAAGAGCGTCAGGATATGAGTTAATGATCTCAAACCCTGTAATTAAAATTATCAGGTGTGGTGTAGTGAATCCAGCAATGTTTAGCTGACCCAGTGGGAGAAGATGGTGATATGCATGATTGTACAATGTATGCTGAGTGTTATGATGATGTTCCCCAAGTTAGAGAAAATGATCTAGGGAGGGGGGAAGTGGTCTTCATTGATGTGTCATTAGGAATTGACCAAAAGAGTGATGTGAGACATTCAGGATCGGCAGTGGCAAAGATGAACCAAGAGAGGGAAATTTGAGATGTATTTATTTTATTTATTTATTTGAATTTGTATAGCGCACATCGGCCTGGGGGCATCGTGGCGCTGTTACAGTATGCTTACTTGGTACAGCGTTACATTACAGCATGTAGGTACGTTCATTGCGTTACATACAGTCCACATATATAAGAGAATGGTAAGAAGACGGGTTAGTTGAACAGAGTGGTTTTCAGCAGTTTGCGGAATGCCGTGCAGGATTTTTTCATTTCTTAGTGCAGTGGGTAGTGTGTTCCAGCTTTTAGGTGCTAAGTGTTGAAAGCTGGACCCGCCGGCTTTGCTTCTTTTAAAGGAGGGTATGATAATGATTAGTATGAGATTGTCCCCAAATTATTCAGTAAAGGCTCCAGAATTAGTCATGCTTATTGACGTGCTGCGAAGCTTTGAGGATGAGGAAATGATGGTGTACTCTAACTCTGCATATGTAACGTCAACTGTACATGCAGGCTTGTCGCGTTGGAAAAGGAGGGGTTTCCTCCACGCAGACAGTACTCCAGTGCAACATGCAGGATTATTAGAAATATTTATTGAAGCTTTGAGATTACCAGAGACCATAGTAATTGTGAAATGTGCAGCCCATTAAAAGATAACAGATTTAATCTCTCGCAGAAACAAAGCCACAGATTTAGATGCCAAAAAAGCTTCCCATTACCCAACCACATTTGAGAGTGAAGTAAAGAATATAAAGCAGGGAACTGGGTGATGCATGTTGATTAAGGAAGGATTTAATATGATGTCCATTGTGCAGTTAATTGAAATACAAGGAGGAGCATCGCAGGAAGAAAAATGGTTATGGAAAAAACAGGGATGTTCTCTATCCCCTACTCAATTTGGAGACAGGACAGCACTGGAAAGCCAGTTATGCCTCTAGTACTATTGAGGGTAGCATTGGAACAGCTTCACTATCCAGCGCATGTGACTTGAGAAAGTCTAGCTGCTACTATTGCAAAAGAATGGTTTGTACTGAACCTATATGAACATGTGCCACAGTTCATTATAAACTGTATTGTGTGCCAGAAATGTACTGCACGACACACTTTACGAACAGTGAGAGGAGTAATTCCCAGATCAAATGGACCATTCCAGCACCTACACTATCGATTATGTAGACATGCTGCAGACTTTCAATGGTTATATGTATATGATAGTTATCGTATGTCCCTTTTCAAGATGGATCGAGGCAGGTCCAGGCATGCACCCTGATGCTGCATGTGCCACCAAGTTCCTTGTGCATGAAGTATTTCCAAGATGGAGTGTGTGTGAGGTTTTGCGATCCGATAATGGACCGCACTTTGCAAATGAGCTATTTGAAAATATAGTTCTGCTATTAGGAACTAAACACAGGTTTGCATCCGCTTATCATCTGCAAGCAAATGAAATTTGTGAGAGATTAAATGGCTTTTTGAAAGAAAGGATATAAAAACTAAAAGCCACTTTAAAAACGGGGTGGCTTCATATGCGCTGCAGAACCAGCCATGCTCAGATCATCAGCTGATGACCAATAAGTTGTTGGCTGGACACTGCATTAGAACTCCTCTCACTCCCCCAACAAGGGCAAATACAGAGGCCCATAGTGTAGCAAGGGCTTTAGGTGATGAGATTTATGGTTATTTCAAAATGATGACTGAAAGAGTTTGTTTTATGTCCCAACAGCTCCAGAACCGAGGGAAGTGGTCAAGAGAAAATGGAAAAAAAACAATCAGCCCATTCATTTGGAAGAGATGCACAAGCCCCTTAGTTTATACCCTGGGACCAGGTGCCGGTACGTAAATGTGTGCAGACCTGGAATACCCCTCATTTTGAAGATCCTCACAAAGTAGTGGAAGTAAGCCCTACAACTGTAAAGTTAAAAGGGAGAAGAGCGTGGATACATTTACATGCCATCAAACCATACAAAGGAGAAAACTTGACCTCTCCTGTAGCTACACCTACTGAAGTAAGTGAAGATATTCAGCAAATGCAGACAAGATCTAGGACCAAAGGTCAAGACAAGATAAAGGAAGAAGAGGCAAAACATTTAGATTAGGGTTTCATAAGCACTGATGGACTTGCAGTGATCTTAGAACACCTTTCCTAGACTAGGAAAAAAGAGACAATGGTACAGAAGAGTAGAAGCCAGAAGAAAGGGGGAATACTTTATTTTCTTATTCTACCCATTGCACACATGCTCTTACTTGCAATGTTTTCATACATATTACAGTCTTATCCAGCTTTGATAATAAGACATACAGATATAGTGACGGCTCTTGGAAATCCTAAAATTAACACTATTGTTTTGACAATTATACTAGCGATTATTTTGGTGTTTTGCTATAAATTCTTAAATCATCAATAGTTTACACATTTAATATATGTCAAACATAATCAGAGAAATGGAAATGTTCCAAGAGGTAAGAAATGTTGCTCCATGCAAAAGATGTACTATAAGTAGAATAATTAATGGAGCTTTTTGTGGTATATTGAGTTTAACTGCTATCCTTATTACGCTGGCATTCACACACTTTATCATCAGTGATGAGAAAGAAAACAAGGCATCTCCCATTGTTCCTGTTATCCCCATTGTCCCTATTAAGAGTCCAAAAACCTCACTGATTCCTGATATTAAAAGACATTTTGCTCAAATAAAGAGAGATGCTGAGGAAGACAATGGGCCTCATCATGAGTTGGTCCTTAGCCCTTAATTGAGGCAGTAGCACTATTACCGCCAAATGTAAGGGTTGGCCCAATCATGAGCCAGGTGGTAAGTGGGAGTTTTACCTCCAGATTTTTGTTGGAGGTAAAAATGTCCCGTTACGTCCTGGTTTTGGCCATTCTTGGCACTATTAATGCCGGCGCAATTACCACTGGCAGCAATAGTGCCTCCATTTCAATGAACAATGGGAACTTACCGCTGTACCACAAGTGGTAATGCTATTTGTGCTGGTGGTATCCCTGCGATACCGCTAGACTCCTGATGAGGCTCAATGAAAGTATAATTAGATAAATCGCCTCATCTAGCCAATAATCTATGGTCCCAGCACATGAAAGAGGTGGCAGAAAGAACCTCGGAAGAGAGTTGTTAGGTCTGCACATTAATAACGTATGGTTTGAATTCTGCAAGAACATTTATTGCAAGAGAAATGTGTTCACACAATGTAAAGTGTCTCAATCATCTGGCAGCATGTACCACTAGAGGACAATTCAAAGGTAAATGGGCAACTCTGAGATGGTGATCCTGCAGACTTTTCCATACAAAGATACATATGTGAAGACAAAAAGAATGGAGACTTGAGTAGGATGGACAAACAAAAAAACGTATATATCCATCCCAGTGTGGAGAGAATATACAAACTATCAAAATGAAAAGAATGAACTGCTCAGATATGACCAAAGGATCAGGAGAACCAGGATGCTGGGAGACAGCACAGCTGCTGGTGTATAGACATGTAGCAGCCAGTAGTGGATGGGAAGATGAATGAATAGCATGCCCTGCACATTTACTGAAGAAAGAAACAGTCCACAAGTTGCAAAAGGTGAACGATGAATGCCTGGAATTATGGGCCAAGTATGCAAAACTATTAAACTGGGTTGATAACGAAGCAGGACTAGTGCATATATTACAATTGAAGAATGCAGCAACATGCTTCAAGAATGATGGCAAGGTCTATGTTGGAAGGAATAAAGATTGTGGTGAAATAATTGAAGTGCCAGGAATGAATGGAGGAGCTGCAAATCTAATGAATCGATATTGGGCCTGTTCATCCAGAGTCTACATGCAGTTGCCTAAAGATTGGGGAGGAGTGTACTCCATTGCAAATGTACACATCCCAGCATTGGTGATTCCCCAAAGTGGCCTCCATATTGAGGAGGGAATTATTTCTCATCAAAATCAATAAAGGCTTATGAAGACATTCCTGATTAACACAAAATATTCAGTAAGACTGCCATGATAATGACATCTATATTTACACTGGGACTTCAAGCTGCAGTAAATGTCAATTGGTTGCAGATTAGGAGGCGGGAATTGCTGCAGACAATTAATGCAATGATAAAATGATTCAATGCAATCAAAAAAGAATTGAGAGCCATCAGTCTGATGACCCTTCAGAATAGGTATGTTCTGGATCTAAGAACAGCAATGGAAGGAGGTGTCTTTGCCAAGGTCGGGCCTTCTTGCTGTACATTTTCACCATCCCATAATGGAGAAAATGGAATCCTGACAGAAGCAATAATGATGTTGACAACTTTGCACACATAAATGAAAGATGAAGCTGATGAGACGGCAGAAGATGATAGGCTCTCACCCCTGTTTTCATGGATTCCATCTTGGTTGGCAAATGCTTTCAAATTACTTGGAGCAATATGCCTAGAGACATAATTTTAGCAATACTAACACTAGTTAGTGTTGCTAGGATTCTGTCTCTTAGGGATCACCTGGGGACAATGCCAGAAAACAGCCAAGAAAGCTATTGGAATGAAGATAATGATTGACATTAACAGTGGCACTGGAGACAAAATGCAGACAGACGAGAGTACTCAAAAACATCAAGAAGAGTTCTCTTGCAACTCCAGGAACAAGGTTTTACTATCCCCAAGATCGGAAGAGATATGGGGGGCGATGGATATTCTGTTCACCACTAGGGGATTGTCGATATATAACTGGGAGTGTGGATGAACACATAAAGAATGTGGGTTACCTGAGGGGGGTGATGAAGATACGGGTCCCAAAGAAAAGAAAATATGATAAGTTGATAGAAGAAGATGAAGCAGGAATTGTGGAAGAAGAGGAAAAGAAGGGTATGGTCGAATATTCGCCCGATGGGGGAATGTAGAGGAGCAGGTGGATGCCTCTTCTCTAATTCCCGCCCCTCACCACCATTTTATTGGAGTAGCAGATGACGAGCTACAATTGGGAACCCATGGACGAGTTTATGCAACATGTCCATATCACGACAATTGTATGAAAGATGATATGCACTCAGACAGCCATTCAGAAGAAACCCTCAAATTGAGACAGTGGAAGGAAGTTACCAAGAAGGATGCCCACTGCCAAAGTGCCAGAATGTGGCTATGGGACTTCTGGATAAACACTAAGTAAAAGTCTGACGGCAACAGAATGTTGTCATGAAGAAGATATATAAGCCTGTGTAGAAACAATATGAAAATACTTAAGATGAAGTAACTTGCTGACCAATTACTGTAAATACCCTGTAACGAAAGGTAGAAAAAGCATATAGAAGCTTGCTAAAAAAGGTATATACAAAATGTTTAGGACGGCCATTGGAAGAAAATGGACGACACCCTGTGTTAACGAATCAACCCAGCTACCTCAAAATGCAAGTTTATGATTGCAAATTCAAGAATTAATGTAGAAGCTGTTTCCATGTGCAGAATAAGGAAGTACATTGGCCTGAAGTTAAGGAGGCTATTTCGAGAGATGGGTGCAAGGCGCAAAGGGAGTCGAACGAACAGACCATGTGCGTCAGATATATTTCTACTAAGAATAGGAGGGACAAGGACATTTGCAAATGCCAAGTGTTGGAAAAATGCAAAGGCAAATGCCTATGTGAGGTGGAGTGAGAAAGTCTGTAAAGGCCAGAAGGGGAAATGACACCCTGTTTAATAAAATTAAATGGCAGTAATTGAGAGGCTGAAATTGACAAAATCGTGGTCTCTTAACACGTAATGAAGAACTCAAAACAAACACTATTCATTAGAGCCTGAGGTAAGATAGTGGTGTGCTCACACTCCCTCGAATTTCCAGAAGAGTGAGCAGACCATGAGGTCAACTACAAAAGATAGTCCTTGGCTAAGGATCAGGTCGATGAAATGCAATGGATTAATTGGGAAACCAAGAGAACCGGTTGATACATTTTGAACACCTTGGTTTCATTCTGTTCAGGTGCTGCTAAGGAGCCAAAAGTCCAAGGTTGAATAGAGTTGCCGACCAATCAAAAAGCCTGTCACGCACTTTCATAAACAATAATGCAGTTATTAACCCGCTGTCATATTCTCTGCTATAATCAGTATGTGATGTACGTAGAAATAGCTCAGGGCGTGTCCTACAGACAAGGGGCAGCCAATGAGATATTAAACCATATATAATTCTATAAGTAGATATGTTCCCTTATTCCAATCCATCCCACCAATAGGTTTTATGAAATGCCATGTAGGATGATGTCATAAAGGACGTATGTGAAAGTATACAAACTGTGTACAAAAAATAATTATGTGTGAACATTGATCATCTATTTTGATAGCTGTCATATCATCCTGCTTTCTTTATTGAGATCAAAGCAGTATTTTACCACGTTCCTTTGGTCTGTCCGGTTATTTGATCTGAGATGATTACTGATATTTCCATCTAGCACATAGAAGATGCTTCAAGGTGCAATTGCACACCATCATGGACGATGTCAAAGGTTAGAAAGGAAATGTTTTTCCATTTTCCTACAGAAAGTGTCATATAACCTTAACTGAAGTCTATACACGTTGGTAATGCCAGCATTAAGCTTTAAAGTATAACTAAGCACAAAACATAACACAAAATAAACCAAACATGAATGTTAAACATAAAATTAGTGTAGTTTTATAATGTACTATGTGTTTCTAATTTATGTTGTTTTCTTGTTGGTGTGCATTGTAAATATATACCTATGTGCTAATGTTACATTTTTAATAATCATTTGTGAAAATGATTGAAGGTTCCAACAATGTTTGTTTTAATGTTGATTTTAGGTTATGTTATGTGTTGTGTTAATGTTGTTATAATGGGTTGTTATGTTCACTGTTTTAATTATATATTAAACCTTAAAGTTGGCATGGCCGACATTAATAGACTTAAACTTTTATAGACAGTAACGTTAAATTTAAAGAAGAAATCCCAAACGATTGGTCATAATGTACTATTTTTGCTCAATGTGTTGTGTACAGTTTTTTTTTTTGCATGATCTGAGTTTCAATGTTTTGAGTATTTTTTGTTTGTATGCAGGAAATATTTTGCAAATGATCTCCATACATGCAGATTACAAAATATACTTTGGAAGGCGTTGGACATTTGATGAGTATTGATATAGCATTGGTTAATGCTGTAACCAATAACGATAGTTGGATGTTTCCTATTTTGATAATAATGTTTGCGATTTGATGAGTGTGTGGACTGTTCTGGAAGTATATGTACGTGACAGTGAAGGTAATGTTATGTCACTTATGAGGCTTTGCATCAAAGATTTATAGTAGCAACGACTTTCAACTAATACGTTATTTCTTGTAATTTCTTTATGAAGGGACACGTGGTCTTTTTTATGTGGCTTTGAAAGCAGGCGTATGCTGTGTTGTAATAGCTGACTTTAAAAATATGTGTTTTTTTATTATGATTTATTTGGAACTTGTGTTTGTGAAATTGTATTTTTTCATTTGTAATGTTTCTTTTTTGTTTTTTAGGCTGTGGATATGTTTTGTAAATGAGCTTTGGAATTGATTGGAAAATGTTTCATAATGAAATGGAGACTTTGGGCAGATGAGTAGAGTTGTATGGGTATCATGTTATTGTAAAGGCGCTAAAAGTGTATTGGTTGAGTTATATTGATGACATGAATAATGGTTAGATTATTCATTCAGGCTTGTATTATGTTTTTATTTAATCTTTGATTTAGTTCTGTTCTAGCTGTACCGGGTAGGTATATGCTTTGGCTGTCAGTGTAGCATTCTTTTTCCAGATGTATATCGAGTACCTGGCATCATTTTGTGGTGTAAATTGTCAATGTTTTTTGTCTTGTGATTTATTTATTATGCAATAGTATGTTTCGCTCTGCATTACTTGTTTTTATGTTTCTTTATGTCCCTTTATGTTATTCTGGTATGCAGTGTTTTAGGTGGAATCCATTTTAATAGCCGTATGGTGCTCTCTTGTTTCCAGGTGCATTTTGTAATATGCCATTTAATATAGGTTCACTGTTTCACTGTGTATGTTTGTGTGTTGTAGGGGAACCATCTCTTAATAGATGCAAACATCAGCTTTGGAGGTGCAGTGCATTCTTTTTCATCAGTGGAACATAATGAAACCATTTTGTCCAAAATAGAGTCGGTGTAATGTATAATCTGCCATATGTTTTAAGTGCAAGTTGTTTTTCTCAGGTTACGTAAGGCCGCTGTTGTGCTTTACATTTATGGAACTTGATTTGATTTTAAAGTGCCTTTTCTCCTTTTTTAGCTCATGTTTTCGTAGTTTTTTCATGGATGAAATGATGATCCTAGTATAGCAAGATTATTGATTCTAAACTAGTTTGGATGTATAGTTCATCCATGGATGAAATTATTCTCTGTGTGTAGCGAGGTAACTGTTTCAATTAATGTCATTTGCATTACAAAGAATATTGCACTGTATGCAGCTTCAATAAAGTTCATTGTTTTTGTGTTTGGATGTTAGGTGCTGTGAGCATGTATGAAGCTTCTCTTGTCTTTTGAAAAGGTCATCTTGTCCATAGAGTTGATATTTGTTTGATGATTATTTCATTGGACTTGTTGCAGCATTTTCATGAGTAGTGGGTTTTGGACATTAGAGATGCATTGTCAGTTTACCTTGCCATGGAAAAGTGTTGTCCTTTGACAGCACTGTAGAAAAACTAAAACCTTTTTCTACATTGTATGCTATACTTTTTGATGTTCAATCTTTGATGTTGTGTCTCTTGATGTGATAGTTGTAAATGGGCACCTTAGAGGTCGCCAGGCATTCAATAAAGTTTGAACATTAGTTTTTCTGTAAGTACATGTATGGTAGGTAATACATATGTATGCTGTAACTGATTGGCTAGCTTCTTTCCTTAGAAGCTAAATATGTTTATGAATGAGTAGTGTTGTCAAGTTTATGTGCTATTTGAAGCCGAAAATGCACAATGTTCACCAAAGTTCATATGCCTGCATTGATAAACTTTGCAAATGAAATTGTGCTGTGTGCATTCTTTTTAGTTGGGCCTTAGGTGTTCTTTTGTGTGATGGTGCAGATGAAAGTGTGTTTCATGTGCAGGTTTGGAGGGGCCAATGCAAGCTTTTGTGCATCAGTGATGCATGGCACGTGCAGCTAATCAAAGGTTATTGAGCAATGTTGGGTTCGGTGGTGTGGGAGTGAGTGCGGGGGATAGCTGTGGCAATTCCGTGTCCTTAGTTCATGTGTGTGGTTTGGGCGGCCGTGTATGTTTGTGCCTCACAGTGCAGATGACATGTACTTACATGTGTAGCTTTTGAGGGGTCGGTGGAAACTGTTATGCATCCGAGTGGAATTACACATGTATCAAATAAAAGGTTATTATGGGATGTTCTGTTTTCTTGGGGTGTGAGTGCAGGGGTGGGTAAGGAATTGCCATTTGTTAGGTATGGAGTGTTGGACATTCAGGTATGTGTTGTGATATACGCTTTCAATTTGATATCTTCGTTTTTATATCTCACACTTGTGAATGCCATTTGGTTAAATGGTTTGTTTACGTCAGGCGTGAGTGAGTGATGTGCTTGGTTATGCGTACACCATGTCGTTAGGCAATACACTGGCTTTTTTAATGGCAGACAAATTGTTCAAGAGGTTGTGGCAGTATATTTCGCATGAATGTTGCTATTCTGAGTGGTTTTGTTTGTGATGTGGAGCACGTGTAATTTTTACAATTGAGGGGTAGGATTGCTTTTTATTGATGGTTTTCATGCCCAATGGGGGTCTTCCCCCCTGTTGCTGTGTGATGTTTGACTCATGTCTGTGAGAGACAATGAGGAAACCGTGAGTTATAATCTGAGTTATTATCCTGTTGTATGTAGGAGTGTGAACGGAAAGTAGTTGTTCCAGGGACTGTGACAGCGTGCTGAGTTTTGGGGCACAGGAAGCGTGTGGCTCGATAGGTTGGAGGGTGCAAGCACATACCGAAGAAGACTGTTCTTGAAATTGGCACACATTTACATGCGTTTGGGGCTTTCAAGTGTGAGTGGCTATGCTGGGTGTGTGTCTGAATGGGTGGACAGTTGCTGAGTTTTGCTAGTGTGCCTCAAAGCCTGCATTGTGTTTTTAAGTTGGTAGTACAGTGTTGAGCGTAATAATTGACATTCAGCTAAGGGGACTTTTTATAGGTTGCTGATGTTTGGTGTTTGTGCGTGTTTTTGTGCGTGTCTGTGCAAGTGTGTATGCTCAGACAGCACCTTTTTTAAATTGCTATTGCATTGGTATGGGAATGATTAACATTCTGCTACAGAGGAATGTGTAATCAAGGTGTGTGTGTGGTTGTGTGTGGGTGTGTGTGTGTGTGTGTCTGTGTGTGTGTGTGTGTCGGTGTGCGTGTGTGGTTGTGTGTGTGTGTGTGTGGTTGTGTGTGGGTGTGTGTGTGTGTGTGGTTGTGTGTGGGTGTGTGTGTGTGGTTGTGTGTGTGTGTGTGTGTGTGTGGTTGTGTGTGTGTGTGGGTGTGTGACTTTTGTGGACCTGCAGTATCTAGTTACTTCCGTTTTGAGATATTGGCCTGCTTATGTGGTTTGAAAGGGTGGCCCCATGTAAGTTATAGTGTTGCGTTGTTGTTTTTTAGATTTTTGGAATATCCCAGAATTTGACGATTTTTGGGGACTATTGGATTAACTGGCAACAGTCATTTCTCCTGAATATAAGAAAGGAACAGGGTGAGACCCCGAGTCACAACATCGACTGACATAGGCATTGAGGGGCTAAATCAAATGATATAATGGTCTCTTCTGGGGTCTTGGATTCCAGAAAATGATGTTGTCCCTGGTGGGCTCATCCTCCATGTTTTTCTTTGATTAGACTACACAGGGGGCATGAATCTTCTGCAGCAAAGGAAGTGTTGGCCTGGAGTGTTTTTGTGCAGTTTCTGTTATGTCATGTTGTGGTTTCCTGTATCGCTGCATGCAAATTCTAGATCAGAGGCACCGCGGGACATCATAAGATTGCCAAAGATTGCTGGCAGGTGAACAAATGCATGTGTGATCACGCAGTGTTGCACACCTTCCATTTCAACAGCTGCGTCAATGACCAGAGCCCTCCAGACCTGCTGGGCATTTTTGGAAACATTGCCACCCTGTATGGCCTTATAAAGTGAATATCTTGAGTGTGGCTGTTGAGACTTTTCATATGTTTGCGGTGTGCTCTACTTCAGCCTAAGGCTCAAGTGGATGCCAAAAATCTTCAACATTGAAGTGGACAGTTTTGCGAAATACTGCATTTTTCAGCCTATGCATTATTCCCCATGCACAAAACCGGTAATTTTCCTAAATATTGTTTGCCATGGAAACATTGATGAAACTTCATCAGAGTTGGCAGGAGTGTTCGGATTTGGCCATATCGGTGGCATGCCACATTTGGTGAACTTTTATGCATGCAAAATTCGGGGCAAATTTGTCAAATGGTGCAAAATGTATTAGGTTTAGAATAAAAGCTGTTTGGGGACACAGCCAACTCATTTACCCGTTGTGATGAATTCTATGCAGTCATCACTGACCCCCAGCCTAAAGTCTCCTCCCATGTGGCCAGTGAAAGGCAGCCACTGTCTGATCCTGGCCCTGGGGGTGGATCACATGAGAGGAGATGGCTGTCAGGGGAGAAGTGGTGACTCCATCAGGAGGGACGCAGTATTCTTCTCTATCCTGTGAAGAAGAACCCCTAATTCCAGAGTTTCTGATGACATGTTGTCATCATTCAGAACCCTTTAATTGTAAAACCCTGAAACCCACGTCTACCAAACAGTTAAAACAGAACTCCATTCACTCTTCATATCTGCATAACACCTCTAAAACACATTTAGCATTTCATGTTTATGATGGTTTTTATTAAAACAAAAGTGTCCAACAAAGTAACTTAAAACAGTCTGAACTCCCTTTGGACTTCAAGTGCCGGAATGCCTCAAGTACCAAGACGAAGAAGAGGAGAAGGGAGTCAATATTGAATGAAAGTAAGGCCAAGTACAACGTGCAGTCTAGTTTTCAGGTTCAAAATCAGCTGCGCAGGGCATTTAAACTTGAAAATCCTCTAGAAGCCGAGAAGAAAGGAAAGGATATCTGTGGAGAGTGCCGAGCAGGAGGCGAGCCCAGAGTTCAGAAGAAGATTCACAGATATGAGATGTGCAGTAAGAGGAAAGCACTCTCAGGCAATCGCCAGGAGGCGTATCATACCAGAGGAGAGGAACTCACCTAAAGTCTTAGCGGGTGCCTAGGAGCGACCGCTAGAAGTGAGACATTCCCTGCAAGACCGAAGGAAATGCAGTCTTGTGGAGTGGCAATGGTTCCATTGGCGAAAGAGTGACAATCTGACGCGGTAAGCAAAAAAGACTCTACTTGACTGGGAAAGTTTCTCAACGAAAACCCTTTGCCGCAGCTGCACGTTACACCGGTGAATCAGTCCAGAGGAGTTGGGGGTCCCGGGACATGCCAACAAGTTAATGAACACTTGGGGGATTATTTTGAATACCCACCAAGTACAATTGAAGGACAAGGGCAAAAGGGGTACAAATCTCCCTTTATCAGATGTAAAGTTGGGGAAACTTGGAAACCGCAGTGCCAAAAGCCAAAAGACACTAAGAAAGAAGTTGACAGAACTTGAACAAACCCCCATATGTGGGATGTCAATAAGAGGGAAGTTGGAGCAACTGATACTGGAGTCCGCAAGGTAGAAACAGTGAAGAAGAGTGTGCTCTAGCACATTGAGGCGTCTCGTGTGCTCGATGGTATTACCAATAAGGATCTCATGACTCAAAGAATATGGCAAAGTACTGCTTTATTATCAGCATTAAAAAAGTAGGGCAATCTGGCAAACAAACTGTAGTCCACACACTCACACTCAAATTTGATTACACAAAAGTCTTATACCTCAACGTACGTCAGCTATGACGTCATCTTATGTGGCAAACTATAAAACCTGTTGAAGGGAGGAATTGGTTATGGGAACATATGTGCCTATATATCATATGAGCATTAGTATTTTTACTGGGTGCTTCGTATCTGATAGGCACGCCTTGAACCACCTCTAAATGCGTATGATACAGACTATGGCAGAATAACAGCAGCGGATTGGCCTGTGTAACACTCTATAGCATGTTGCTACATAGACCCTCTGATTGGATAGCATGTGTTCCCAACATTGAATTTTTAGGCTCCTCAGCAGCACGTAAGCAAAATGATTCTCAGGTGCAGAGAGCAACGTCAGACTTGCCCAATTAGTCCATCATCTCTCATCGGGCAGACCATAAGCCAAGGCGTCTTCTTTGTAGTTAACATGGCAGCCTGTTCTCTGTTCTGGAACTTTCAAGGGAGTGTAATTACACAACTATCTTCATCTAGAGCTCAATGAATAGTCCTTGTTTTCAGCTTCTGCATCACGTGTGACGAGACCACGATTGTGTCCATTTCAACCTTTTAATTACTTCAGTTGGTTTAATTAATCTAGGTGCCATTAATCCTCTTGGCCTCTGGCGACTTGCTCACTCCACCTCATATATGCTTTTTGCATCTTTGATTGTCCAATACTTGGCTCTTGCAAATGTTTTCTTCTTTGCTTAATCGAAGAAAAATATGTCTTACGTACATGGCTAATCTGTTTAACTCCCCTTGTGGCTTCCAATATTCCTTGATGTGACATCCTTTATCCTAGGACAATAGACTTCTCTTTATTCCTCACAAAAAGCTGTTCTCTCAGCATCGCCTGACTCTGCAGCCTGGTCTGTCTCTGCGGTAGCTTGATTGGTCTTAATATGAGTCCGACATCCATCTTTCCATCATGGCCGCCTTAGCCACGTTATATTTTCTTCTGCAGCAAGCTTCCATATGCATCATCTACCTTGCGTTTCTGCGTATATACTGTTGCTTCATCTCCACTCACTTTTTTCTTCAGTGCATATCATTTCTTTGTTACATGTTTCTCTTGTTACTCCAGTTAGACTTTGTCCTTTAAGTATTTTAATATGGTTTCAGTGCATCTTTATATGTCTCCTTCATGATGTCACTCTGCCCTTGTCCGATTGCACTTATAGCACCTCAATGTCCAATGGTGTGTGCAGACATCTTTCCACCCTCTCAGTGCGAGTGTAAATTCAATATGGTTGTCTAAGTGCATATCATCTCTCAAACATTCAGTGCTGTATAGGGATTACACCTGGTGGCCCACATGGGGCTCTCCTCCTGCTGTTCCAGTATGACGCAGGTGAGGGGATGGGAGCTAGGGATGACGTGTCCACCTGTGCCTCTACAAGAGCAACTGTGTTATACTGTAAAGGAAAGTGAACATTGCAGAAAAGACCTGGTGAAAGATATGCATCAGGCAGGGAACCCTTTTTAGAAAGAGATACCTGCAGGAGAGTACACCAGGGGATCTGCAAGAACCAGAAGGGGGCAATTCTTGGCAGGGGACTACACCAGGATATCTAGGATCAGGGCCATCTCAAGCACTTTTGGGGCCCTGGGCACGGACATCTTTGGGGCCCCCTCCACCAAACCAAAAGGAATTAAGTGATCAAGAATAACTGCCTGACCACCCCCCACCCCGCCCCTCCACAATCACAACCCATAGGTTGATATCCCGCCTCAGTGCATTAGAAATAGGGATGTTTACTCCCTTTAAGTCCCCTTACCCTCTTCATTCTTGCTCTAATCAGAATGATAAACCAGTACCATTTGAAGACCAACATTATCAGTCTATGAAGAGGTTACTTCTGTTCTAGCATAGATACAGGAGACTTTTTATCAATAGAATACAGGAATGTATGCAGCATGTGCTATTAATGCAGGACTATATGTAAAATGTACATGTAACCCAGAATAGACAGAGAATTCCCATTAGCTGCTTCACAGAACGCAAACGTGCTCAAGCATGGATAGAGGAGATCAGTTGATGGGAATGAGAAAGCTACACGTACCATAGCATGGATAGTGGATGCAGATTAGAAGCTACAAGGAAGGTGTCTGTATCCAGACAGACTGAGATTTTAAGTGGGACATAGTTTTCAAATAGTGTTGCCATTAGAGATAAAAAGAATGAAGGGCCTGTGGTGTGCTCACTATTATAGTGGAAGCAACACAACACTATAGCCAGTGAAACCATGAGTGAGACTGTTTTGAAGATCATATCCTGAGAAGGAAATCCTCTGAAGGGCTGACAATTTTGAAAGGTTTAGGGACTGGCAATTTCGCGGGGTTAGGCAATACAAGATTAAATTAGATGCCCAGCATGACACACACTGGTTAAGGGGTGAATCTGGGATCTGTTCCAACTCTGCAATTTCTGCATTTGAGCACTTTCATTACCAGTACTTTGAACACTTTCATTACCAGTTCTTAGCATTAACTAAAATAATCTCATTTTATAAAACTGACTTGGAAAGTACACCAATCACATTACCAAACATGACCATTTTTAAAAACAAAATATTATAGAGGGGTTTAACACAGAATGATTCTAGCTTCATTCTCTCCATCATCAAGACAAGTATAAAAGTACCTGCATAACATTCAGTGTGATTTAACAGATAGATTTAATCTGGGTTGTTTTTTTGTATTTTAAAGCTTTACATACTTCCAGAATACTGGCTTGTGAAATTGTCATTTATAAACGTGCAGAAAAACCATTGACTTTTACAAAAATGCAAAGCTTTTTTGGGTCAAACAAGCAGACTATAAAATATGCTTGCCCGAGTCCTTCACCATCTGGTCCGCTCCCTTCTGTCTACCACTCCTTCCACTCAAATGGCCTACATAAGAAGAAAGATTGAGTAATGGGCTAAACGATGACACCAGCATGCAAGGAGGCAAACTTCACAGAAGACAGTACATTAATGTACGAGATATAAGATGATTGATAGGATCACTGTACTGTCTGCTGGCAAAAGCCAGGATACAAGCATGAATGCTTTGGTTCCAAATTCGGATACGTATTCATCGCTTGGACTAACAGTGTATGCTCATCGTTGGGGGCGATTGCCTAGGTTTTACAACACCCCATCTGAACAACCAATTTCTAGACCTTCACCATAAGGATGGCATGTTTGTTTTTATAGCAACCCCTATATGGTGCAGCTACATTGCTGATAAAAGCACCCGTTGTGCTGCAAGACCAAGTACATACAAAGGCAGGTTTATAAACTTCAGACATAGGAAAGTCTCAGGCAGCCTTACAGGAATGTGCTATTCTAATCTTGCATAGGAACACATATCTCTGCAGAGTGCTTAACACACTGAGCTAACTTCTGAACCATTGTGGCATTCAATTTACCAATATGCATTTCAAATTTTGCTATTGCACATGATCAACATAATTCCCACAGGAAGGAAAGAATGCTACCAAGTTGTGCAGCAAGGAGCACACAAACTATATATACCACAGTGAACACAGAAAGCATTACATGGTGAATTGATTGAGGCAGAACGTACTTGCATACACCTCTCAAACTCCAACCAAATACAACCACAAGCCTAAAACGCAGCAATCCGCACAAACTTCACTACACTGCAACAACAAAACAAACCGCACATAGGGCCTCATTACGAGGTAGGAGGTAGCCATGGTGCTACTAGCACCATGGCTACCCCCTTACCGCATTCCGGGTCCGTGTTCCCGAAATAGGGACTTACCGGGTCATTCCAACCTTGGAGGGCCCGGTAAGTCGCCATTCCAGGAACCATTCCCCAGTCCCATTCGAGCCCCCATAGGGCTCAATGGGAAGGGGGATGGAGCTAATAACGGTACCGCAATTTGCGGTACAGTTATTAGCTCTGAAGTCCCTTAACGGGTTCCTTCCATAACGCCTGCTAAAACCAGGTGGTAAGGAAGGGACCTGCGAAGGGACCTCGGAATAGGGTGGTAAGGGATTACCGGCACCGGTGTCCTTACCGGTGTCGGTAATCCATTACCACCTACCTCATAATGAGGCCCATAGACTTGCACAACAGCACACTACGACTACTGACTGTAAAACACCCCAAGCCCAGCCAACTGACCCACCGGGCTGAGGCTGCCAACAGCATGTCACTGCTCTCTTGCACTTTTCCAGCTTATTCCCACTAACTCACCCGCCCAACCTCCGTCTCCTTCTTTCAGAGCCGCCGGAGCACCAGGGGACCACTCCGGTGGTGATAGTGCATGGTACAAATATCCTTTAACATTAACATCAACTTGTCAAAACAGACAGGCAATAGGTTTAGAGCCTCAGCACCATGCAATACAATATCCTGATGTGTGCTATTTAAGTCTGGTGAACAAAGGAATCTTTCTTCTTTAGATCAGGCAGCCTTGTGGGGCCCACTCCAAGGTGGGGGCCCTGGGCATGTGCTCTTTTTGCCCTCCCATAAAAACGTCTCTGTCTAGGATTCAGTTGAGAAATTCCTGGCAGGAGAGTATACCAGTAAATCAAATTTTTGAGCAAAGTGTTCTGTGGAAAAGACATTTGTTTTTCCATCCAGAGAAAAGTGTTCTATGGAAGAGACGTTTGCTTTATCAAGCTGAGGAAAGTATTTTGTTAAAGAGACATTTTCATTGACTTTAACAGAACATTGTTTGGAACCAACCACTTTCGTCAGTTTTCCTTAAATAGTTCAGGGGAAGGGAATCGACCCCTGGACACAAGGAGTGGTTTGTTGGAATTACAAATTTGGATTAGTGCACATTTTTGTTGAGTTGGAAACAGAGACATTTACCTTGCACCTTTTGAGTGTGAGGATCTGAGATATTTTGGACACAAGGTCAGCTTGCTTTAGTTTTAGTTTCCGAGGCAGAGGCCTTCTCATTACAATAGGGACATATGAGCCTTTATCCAAACCCATTTTTATTTTAATAAAAATGGCTAATATTGAAAACATTACAACTTTGTGTCCGTCTCTCATTTCTGACTCCTCACACCATAAAAAAAAAGGTGGATCCTTTGAACAGGCACAGGGTTAAAACCACTGGATGGATGGATGCCAAGTAAGAAACAAGTTGCAGACAAAGCTGTGCAGATATTACTTTTTGTGGTTTAGGATAAATATGTCCAGAGGAAGCTTAAAAATGTGATATAGAAAGGAATGCCCGCTGGTCCAAGAAAACGTTTCTCTCTTCCATGCAGCATTGAGACTTTTCAGAAATGAAAAGACACCATTTTCTTTTATTTTACTCATTGTGATCTATTTCCACTATAATCCCACAGAAACAAAAAATAAACAAAATCCCTTTAAATTATATTTGGATATGGCAAAGGGTAGGTCCCATATCTGGGTAGGGGTGGGAAGGGTGAAAGATGACCAGAGGGTGCGTTTGCCAAATTGTGGAGGGCTATAGAGGCCTTTATCTGTCCGATCATTTCCATGTTACCGTAGGAATTTTGCAGGATTCCCACGGATAAGGAACAAAATGTTGGTAAAGGAAGTGTGTCATAGGTAGAAACGAGGGAAAAATATTAGAACAGAGCTGGGGGCAGATTGACTTCGGGGAGGATGTGTGGAGATCTAATAAAAAGAGAGCGTGCAGGTGTGGAGATACAGTGGGGCTTAAAAAGAAGTGTAATTCCAAAGGCCTTTTCGTCTTACCACGACAATCAAAACTCATTGGGGGTCAATTAAAATAAAATTCAAATTCCATGCAGGGGCCCACCAACATTAGCACTTACTCGCTGTGGGGTCCCCTGCGTGCAATTTTAAAAGTTCACAAGATGGAGGGGGAAAGGAAAGGTTATAAGTGAGCCAAACAAACGTTCACTCTTTTATTTTCCTCTCTGTCTTGTGAAAAAATAAACGCCACCAGCAGATTGCGATTTGTGTATTTCTATGGCCTTCAGCAGGTGCTTGGCCAAGGCGATTTCTATAGGAATCCATTCATTTCACATCTGCATGAGAATGTCATGAAGGCGGGAAACAAAACGCACTGACAAGATGGAGGAGGAAGGCACAGGGACACCATTTAGGGTTTGCGAGGGGTCGCAACTGCGACCCCTGAGGTCTCCCTTGCTACCCCTGTGGTCTCACCTGATACCCCTAAAAAATGTAAGCTCCTGGGCTGGCTGGGGCCAGTGCCATGTAGCTCTTTGTTCCTGAGGTGGCTGGCTTTCTTGTTCAGGCCTCTTAAAACAAAAAAACAACAAAAACAGGAAGTTGCACTAGTGTACCACTTTGAGCAGTGACCGAAATAAGAAAGAATAGGAATAACAAATAGGACCTCATTACACGGATGGCGGTAAGGGATTACCGGTACCGGTAATCCCTTACCGCCTTACTACGAGGTCCCTTCGCGGGTCCCTACCTTAAAGGCTGGTTTTATCAGCTGTTAAGGACGGGACCCGCAAAGGGACCTTGGAGGCAATTACAGTACCGCAATTTGCGGTACCGTAATTACCACCTTCCCCATTCCCATTGAGCCCTATTGAGGCAAAAATGGGAATGGGGAAGTGCCATGCTGAATGGGGAATTACCGCCCTGCACACCTTGGAATGGGGTGGTAATTCCGCCATTCACCATGGCGGACTCGGTAAAATGCCGGCGGCAACCATGACGCTAATAGCGCCATGGTTACCGCCTTCCGTGTAATCAGGCCCAATGTGTCTTTTTGGAATTCTATACAATACATGCTGGACTCGTTAAAGGGTGATTTAAGACACACTTCAGGGGCCAATCACTGACTTAGTCTGTTCTTCAACCCCACAACTCACCCTTTCATTCTTCTGAGGTCGATAAATGAGTACCAACACAGGTTGGGGCATAGTGTATGTATATTTATTCTATATAAAGCGCTTAAGCGTAAGTGCTTTATAATAACATATCATTCTCGTTTGGCCTTGGACGTCTGCTTACATTCACAGTAATATGGTAATATGGGCCTATACACACTGATCTTAACGATACATGTGATGATCCATTCTTGTATGAAATGTATATCACATTATAATGATATTGTAACCATATGTGTTACAGTGTACTTAGAAACAATGCTAAGTGATGCCACTTCCTGTTTTGTCAAGGGGCCAAATGTTGTGTTCCTTCCCTTCCTGTGATGTCACTTTGGGGTTGGGTCAAAAGACATCATTTCCTGTGATGGCATCAGAGGTGAGGGGTCGTGTGATGTCACTTCCGCTACCCCTGGCATTTTGGTGAAATGACGTCCCTGGGAAGGCGCCTTGCAGAGCTCATCTATGCTTTGTGCCCCTCCTCCACCTTGTGACATCATCAAAGTGCGGCGGAGAGAAAAGTCCATTTCTGCTTTGCTTTCACCCCTGATGTGGCACTCTGCCTAGTTTCAAGAAGGCTGATTGTGTTCTCGCGAGAATCATTCCTGCGATAATGGACCTCCAGCGCTTGGGTTGACCCCCAGCACCCACCCATGCTGCGCCCTCTCATCACCTGGGCATGTTACCCCTGCACTGCAAATGTCACCTATACCCTTCCACCCAAATGGTAAAGTGCTAAAAAATAAGGCTGTTTTATGGCTTGTTCCCACGTAGCTATCTATAAACCGTAGCGATGTGTCCAGATTCTTTTGGCTGCGGTGGCCCAAGTGGGGCACTGACTTATGCAGGGGTGGCATGAAGTAAGACTGCACACACACATAACCATCATATTTTAGGATGATGGGGTGGCCAATCAGATTCCAGGTGTAGCACGTGCCAGCCCAGGCCACTCCCATTCTCAAAGCTAGGCTCATACTCAATAAATACTTAGAGTCAAATAATCAAAATCAAAAGGCCAGTGATCAGCTTCCTCTGGCCTGGCCTTTTCCCCAGGCCCTGGGCCGCCAAGCAGGCTGAAGTGGGCATGTACCATTGCCACCGGTCACGCAGGCCAGGGTGCGGCCTCCGTGCCCGCTGGTATTGGGCGATGGTCATGTCCAGCGATCACATTGCCTGCTGGGGCATGACATTGGCCATACTGATCCGGCCAGTAGTGGCCACTGACCGTGGCCTGGATCAATGCCCAGTGTGACCTGCCCCAGGGGCATGAGCTTTGGCCATGCCCTCGGTCCGGGCCCCGGCCAGACTCCCCAAGAAGGCCAAGCCCAGTGCCCACTTTCTCCCATTGCGGGTTCATGGAGGAACCGGTCACTGCTGGCCCACAGGACTCACGCCACTGTTGAGGCAACTCGTAGCCTGAAGGCCAGTCCACAGGCCTTGCAGCCAAGACTGCTTTTTTCTGTTTTGGCTGCAACCTGACCATGCCTGCGGGGTCACTATCGCCCACACTGTTACCTGTCCCAGGCGTGTGGCATGGAAGGACCCCAAAGATGTTTAGGGAGCACTGTTATTTGTTGCCTGGCAATGGGTGGGCATGCCCATAGTCGCCCTTACTGCTTGAGACGGCCAGCAATAATTGGAGTATGTCACGTGCAAATGGTGAAAATGTACATGGATGTTCTAGCGCCCCCTGGTTCCGAACTTAACATTGAAATGTTTCCATATAAACCACCCTTCATTACTTTGAATAAAAAGACAAATGGATGAGTCCCAAACAGGACGGCGAGCCTGTGTGTTGAATGTGTGAGGTGGATATTTCATGTAAAGTTCCTGGGAGGTAGCTCAGTTGGTTCAGAGCTTAATGCAGGAGTGAGTGGGCGAGCATGGCTGTGGTCCGTTAAAATGAGCACCATTGGCGGGTGAGAATAACGCATGTGCTGTAGCCATCATTAGTATCGCCATTACTATCCGTATCATAAAAGAAGCCGCATCTTGCGTACACACGCATAGATTCCGTGCTGCAAACACTTGCTTGTGGGCGCCTCTCCCTCAATGCAGCCTTCTTCCCCGCCCACTAGGGGGGGGGGCGGGGGGTCAGGTAGGCTGCAGCATCGCTGGCATGCAGGGCACTCCGCCTTTTGGCGCTTTACGGCACAGCAAGCTCGCCCTAGTGGCGAAATGCACTGGGGCCAATGCAGGAGGTGGATGGTTTAAGAAGGGTTAATCTGGCCCGAGGCGATGCTATTCGCTCAATGCAGCGCCGAGGGCGGAATTGTCGAACGCTCCTGGGGCGGAAAATGTCTCCTGATGGTCACATACTGATGTCAGCAGGCGCTTAACCCACTGAGCTATCGCGTCGACTAAAGTGCTTTTGCATATCAGCTGATGGCATTGTAATCTGTAGTTGTCACCCTGTTGTCTTTTCCTGCTTTCTTTGGGACGTGTATGAAATGACACGCCGGGGACACAGGTTTGTGTGTGCAAAGGTCGCCCACGGTGGCAAGACTCGACGAAGTTCGGATCATAATCACGGCCAATTAGCCATGTGCCTGGCATGTAACGGGCAGGGGCAGAGGACAGGTACGGTGACATGATAGTCCACTGAGGGGACTATTCCCGGGGCCTATTCCCGTGGGTTCTATTCCCGGTTACCCCGGTTGTTCGCCTTGTGTGATCGTGTGCAAATATTGCAACGCCCTGTGTCTCTATTCCAATATCTGCCAAAATGAGCAGCACTTATACATGTTAACCAGAGTAGTAAACGCCACACGTGCACCTTCAGCGAAAACGTGACACCAGTTGCACAAGTTACCGGTGATAGTGCTGGGGGTTGGGTGCCTGTTGCTTGTTTGTATCTAGGAAGGAGCGATTCATCCCTTTGCCCTTCAGAAGTTGCCCAATGGCCCTCAGTGAGGAAAGGCTACCAAGGTGCCAAACATCATCCATTCGCCTTTCATTCGATCGAGTTTGAGGACATTAGTTCCAGTAGGTTGGGCAACAGTAAACCGCAGCAAAGCGCCCAGACACGGTCTAGTTTGTGGTGTGCGCTGTGTAACTGGCCACTATTTGATTCCCGTTACTTTACATGTTGAAATACAGTATCTCAGCTGCCCGAACAGACACCCCCCCCACACCCCCTCGTCCCCCCCCCAACCATTCTCCCATCCAGAGCAGCCCATCCCATCAGAAAGCACTGCTTTCACTCAACCAACAGAAGAAAAATAACAATTTTGAGGCGCCCGAAACCTGTGTTAAAATTTCAGCGCCCGCAATTATTACGTGTGATCCTGGGTAAATCGTTGTATCTATCCTGCCTTAAATCCCTTCTCTATCAACACTGGAGGCAATCAGAAAGGTGACCTCATGCTGTGCTTTAAATAAATAAAGCGGACTTCAAAAACAAAATCGAAAAGCCCGCGGAGAATGTTTAACCCGGTAGCGACCGGGGAAATCTTAAATCGCTCCAGCGATCAATGCACCTGCCAGAATTCCGTTGGTACCCCGGGGTTCCCGATTTCAATCCCAGCCAGGCAGCTCGTCGGAATAATGCACCTGCCGCAAACATCTGTGTGGAACTCCCAGGTCTCAGGTTCATAACACAGTAGATTCCCACACCTGTTGAAAACATCTGAGCGTGACTTCCAGTGTTCAGATCCCAATGCCAGCCATGTAGCTCAGTGGGCTAACCCAACTGCCGCAGACATCCGAATACATCCTGTTGTTGGCAGGTTCCGGTCCCAGGGGTCCACCTGCTGGGAGGTACCTGTGGCTGTGAGGTTGAACATCTGAGTGCTATTGAGTTGGGCAATAATCCTCATTAACGCCTATCATTTGGAGCGCCTAAGGCTGTTCAGTGTGAGGTATGCGCTATATGTATGAATACTAAATTGTGCATTAAAAAGCGAAGGATTTGCCATGGGCTGCCTGGAGGCAGCTGTTCTGTTCCTCGCTGCGATCGCAGCCCTCGGAGTAATCGCAGAAACAGACCCCGGTGGAGGAGAGCAGGTTTTCACATCATGCTTTTGGGGGAAGCTGAGACTTAAATCCCATGGTTTGAGGAGGTAGAGGGGTCGAGCAGGTGTCTCGGGCGAGCAGCGCGGACCATGAACTAACATACAATATTGGCAGGCTGTCTCGTTTAGTCCCCCACCCCCCTTTCCTCACCCGGCACTGGTTTGGTGTTAATTGTCAGTGAAAATAACAGACTTTGCAGAAATGCAATTTGCTGGAAAACTTTTTTTTTTCGTGGAAGTTTTCCCTGTTAAGTGAAACATCAACCCACTGCCCGCCCCCCCCCCACCCCCACAAAGCCAACACCCCCCCCCCCTGACAGAGCCGAAAACTGTTCAGAGCTGGGGGTCGGGGCAAAATGACATGTGTATGTGTGTATTACATGCCCAGGGTAACAAACACCATTTTCTAAACTATTAACCCCCACCTGTTTTCTTATCTGCAATGTTTCCAGTGGGGAGGGAGTGCCTTCTTTTCAGCTTCAGGAGTGGGGGTGAAGAGGGGGCAGGGGTGGGAGGAAGGGATTGTTTGCGGTGACATCACCGGGGTTGGCTTATAAAATGAATGGCAGGGGAGCGTACCGTCAGCACAGCTCTGGATCCAGCAGGGCGAGAGGAACAGAGGAGGAGTGAGGAAGGAAGCAGCTTGTGCAAGAAACGCAGGGCACACGGTGCCTGAACTTTGATTTCTGCCGCCGCCGCCGCCGCGACTGCTGCACTTGTGTTTTTTTTTATTTATTTATACTTTGTACAGTTCATTCCGGTGCGATTTTTTTTTTTGTATCCTTGCTGTATTGTTTTTGGCTGCCTGTCTGCTGCTCTCGGCGGTGCCGGGCGGCTGCAGGCGAGGATGCACGCATCGCACTTTGTCGCTTGGGGACTCTTGCTGGCGGTGCTGCTATGTTTAGCCTCCGAGGGGAAGCCTGTGCCACAGCCTCAGCAGAAGGTAAGCCCGCGCGCGCACGCGCGCGCGCTGGGTGCCTGGTGTGCTCCGCTGTTTGCAATTGTTCTCGTGTTACCGGGCTGCATGTGGGAGTAAGAGAACCGAGCCAATCCCGGCGCCCACGCTACTCTGCATTAAACCGTGTGATCTTGGGCAGGGGAATGTCGCTCATGGATCCTATACTGCTAATATTGATTGCATTTAGAAACACCCCGTATGGAGGGCTGTATGTGAACTTGAACATGTGTGCATGACTGTTTTATGTAGAGGCGTGGATAAATGTGACTTTTGGAACGAGCAGAGCCAGGTTTTAATTCAAGCCCCGCAATGTGAGCCAAAATGCGATTTTGGGCAAACCAGATTGTCTGCTCCTGCGCTCGTTCCCTCATCTTCCACTCTGGTCTGGGCTAACGGCCGGCCCACCCTTCCCCGTCTATACGAATGTATACATCCTTTAAGCAAACTGAACACTTTCATATTGTTTCAAAACAACTTCGTTTGCCGCGCACACGTGTGTTGGGTGTGTAGACTAAACAGTTGCATAAAGCGCTTTACACCTCACTCTGGTTTCCAAGCGCTGGATGATCGAAGGCGCCAGTCGCGTGCTTATAACCGCAACAGGTTATTTTCTGAGCTTCCGCTAGATAATGGGGAGAACTGACTCCCCGTACCCCCATCACATGTTTATTACAAGAAGGGGCATTTTCTGGCAGCTCACTGCCGCTGGGATTGCAGGGAGACAAAGCCCCGTAGAGTCGTATGCGGGGTATTGGTGGCATTTGGGTGGGGGCAGGGGATAACACTCGGAAGCTGCCCAGGGTTCATATGTCGGCACATTTCCGATTTCTGAGGGTCCCGACCCGCTCTCGGGAATATGTGAGGAGTGCCTTGAAGGTGCTTCTAGTCGCGTAATTTGGGAATGGCTCGCACTTGTGTAGGACGTGTGAGCTGGTAGGGGTGTTCCGATCTCGGGTTTTGGGGAGTGGTAAGGCGCCGCTACCCCAGCCCCTCCAGCTCTGACCATGTATTGAGGGAGGTACAGGTATACAACAGCCCCTCTCCCCCACACGTATATACGAGTTGGGCTTTTTGGGGGATGTTCCTCCGATTGTTGGGGGGAGGGCAGCAGGGTTCATACACACCCCCCTCCTGCCAGGAGGTATGATGCGTGTTTAAGGGTTGTGATTGAACTGCAGCAACCCGCGATAGCCAGAGAATTCCCAGCACATGTGTGTCCAGGAGGTTTCTGCAGGGCTCGCGTGTGTGTGGGGGGTGGGGCGGGGGTTTGGATGTCGGATTCGAGCTACGTGCATCGGCTGGAGAGTCTCCTCTACCCCGGGTCTCCTCTGTCCCGAGTCTCCTCTGCCCCGGGTCTCCCCTGCCCTGGGTCTCCTCTGCCCCGGGTCTCCCCTGTCCCGGGTCTCCCCTGTCCCTGGTCTTTCCTGCCCCGGGTCTCCCCTGCCCTGGGTCTCCTCTGCCCCGGGTCTCCCCTGTCCCGGGTCTCCCCTGCCCCGGTTCTCCTCTGCCCCGGGTCTCCCCTGCCCCGGGTCTCCTCTGCCCCGGGTCTCCCCTGTCCCGGGTCTCCCCTGTCCCTGGTCTTTCCTGCCCCGGGTCTCCCCTGCCCTGGGTCTCCTCTGCCCCGGGTCTCCCCTGTCCCTGGTCCTCCTCTGCCCCGGGTCTCCCCTGTCCCTGGTCTCCCGTGCCCCTGGTCTTTCCTGTCCCGGGTCTCCTCTGCCCCGGGTCTCCCCTGTCCCTGGCCTCCCCTGCCCCGGGTCTCCTCTGTCCCATATGAGAGGACTGGCAGTCAGCAGAAGGGTCGCAGGTGGAGGTCTGCGGTGGGAGCAGGGGGGGGGGGTAAGTTGGGTGGGGGGCGTGGGAGAGGGCGGTAACTGGGCATGAGGGGCTTGGAAAGTGAGGGCGCTACCCGGGGAAATCCGGCATCAGGCTGCAGGAGCTGCGCGGGGCGGCAGGAAGAGAACCGACAGGTGTAACCCTCAACCCCACAGGGCCAGCTCTTCCAGTGGAGCTCGGGTGAGGGGTTCTGGCACAGGCGTCAGGCAGGGGAGCTCTCCTCTGGGAGGTCCGGCACAGGAGCTCAGACGGGGGAGCTCTGCCCCAGGAGGACTGGCGCAGGAGCTCAGACGGGGGAGCTCTGCCCTGGGGGGTCTGACACAGGAGCTCAGACGGGGAGCTCTGGCACAGGAGCTCAGACGGGGGAGCTCTGGCACAGGAGCTCACACGGGGGAGCCTTGCCCTGGGAGGTCTGGCACAGGAGCTCCGGTGGAGGAGCTCCGATGGGGGAGCTCTGCTCCGGGAGGTCTGGCGCAGGAGCTCAGACGGGGGAGCTCTGCCCTGGGGGTCTGACACAGGAGCTCAGATGGGGGAGCTCTGCCCCGGGAGGTCTGGCACAGGAGCTTAGACGGGGGAGCTCTGCCCTGGGAGGTCTGGCACAGGAGCTCAGATGGAAGAGCTCTGATGGGGAGCTCTGCCCCGGGAGGTCTGGTGCAGGGCTCAGATGGGGGAACTCTGTCCCGTGAAGTCTGGCGCAGGAGCTCAGACGGGGGAGTTCTGCCCCGGGAGGTCTGACGCAGGAGCTCATACGGGGGAGCTCTGCCCTGGGAGCTCTGACACAGGAGGTCAGACGGGGGAGCTCCAACACCTCAGTTTACGTAACGGAGCTCTACCGCTGAAACTCCGGCGACGGACATGCCCGAGGAGCACAGAATGAGGAACTAGCAGGATTGTATGAGGGCCAATTATGCCAGGTAATTATGGGGTGTAATCTGTCAGGGGAGCTCACGGGTCGGGGCGCTGTGACCGAAGGTTCGGAGTGGGCATATTTACTGTAGCGCATAAGAGAGAGCTCAGCGCAGGAAACTCAGCAGGAGGTCCGGGGGTGGGGGGGCGAGGGGGCAGGGGGTTTAACCGGCACTGGACCTCGTGAGGAGGCGGGAGCGCGCGGGTCCCTGCACTACACACATCACTGGAGCAGGTGCAGCACTCCCTCTACACCAAGCACTGGAGCAGGTGCAGCACTCACTCTACACCAAGCACTGGAGCAGGTGCAGCACTCCCTCTACACCAAGCACTGGAGCAGGTGCAGCACTCACTCTACACCAAGCACTGGAGCAGGTGCAGCACTCCCTCTACATCAAGCACTGGAGCAGGTGCAGCCCTCACTCTAAGCACTGGAGCAGGTGCAGCACTCCCGCTACACCAAGCACTGGAGCAGGTGCAGCACTAACTGTACACCAAACACTGGTGCAGGTGCAGCACTCAGTCTACTCTAAGCATTGGAACAGGTACAGCACTCCCTCTACGCCAATCACTGGAGCAGGTGCAGAACTCACTCTACACCAAGCACTGGAGCAGATGCAGCACTCCCTCTAAACCAAGCACTGGAGCAGGTGCAGCACTCACTCTACACCAAGCACTGGAGCAGGTGCAGCACTCACTCTACACCAAGCACTGGAGTAGGTGCAGCATTCCCTCTACACCAAGCACTGGATCAGGTGCAGCACTCACTGTACACCAAGCACTGGAGCAGGTGCAGCACTCACTCTAAGCTAAGCACTGGAGCAGGTGCAGCACTCACTCGACTCTAAGCATTGGAGCAGGTACAGCACTCCCTCTACACCACGCACTGGAGCAGGGGCAGCACTCCCTCTACGCCAAGCACTGGAGCAGGTGCAGCACTCACTCTACACCAAGCACTGGAGCAGGTTCAGCACTCACTCTAAGCTAAGCACTGGGGCAGGTGCAGCACTAACTCTAAGCTAAGCACTGGAGCAGGTGCAGCACTCTCTCTACTCTATGCACTGGAGCAGGTGCATCACCCCCTCTGCACCAAACACTGGAGCAGGTACAGCTCCATGTACACCCGGCACTGCAACGCGTGCAGCGCCCACGGTACACACAGCACTGCAGCAGGTGCAGTTACCACTAAACACGTAGAACTGAAGTTAGTGCAGCTTGCGCAAGAGTGGGCGTGAGATGGCACCCCCAGGGGACATGCAGCGTTGGAGCACCATTGGTGCAGTGCACACAGCACTGGTGCAGTGGTAGTCCATATGGTGCATACAGAACGGCGGCACGTGCACCTGCTACAGCGCGTGCAGCACTGGGAGAGGTGCTCATTTCTGGCGGCATTGCAAATGGCTGGCACAAAGGATCCAGACTTTAGTGCTGTAGCAGCGTCTCCAGCTTCGGTTCCGGGCCTTCTCAGTTCACACCCGTGCTACACGCGCAGGATCCGGATCTCCAGTGGGTTCGGCGTGGTGCTGTGCACTCTGACAGACCCAATATGCTGTGCTGTTCAGCACGGGATTCCCGGCGTGCTATGGAGCGCTCATCTGCAAAGCAAACTAGACACATGGTGCTGTATAGAGCCTGTCCAGCACCGAGGACCCAGCCTGCCGCAGTGAGCTCGGTTCCCCGGTGTTCGTCCAAGCAGACTCCGGGGGCTGCTGTTGAACATGGCACACCTGGGGTGCTGTATACAGCCCACGGCTCAGCTGTTCAGCGCTGAAGATCCGGCCTGCTGCAGTGAGCGCGGCTTCCCTCTCCTCCTCCAGACAGACTCCAGGTGCTGCTGTGCTGTGAGCGCGGCATCGCGCTGTTCCTCCAGGCAGAGGTGGGGTGCTGGTGCGCTGTTCATCATGACACACCATGAGTGCTGTATAGAGCCCAGTGCTCAGCTGTTCAGCGCTGAAGACCCAGCCTGCTGCAGTGAGCGCGGCTTCCCTCACCTCCTCCAGGCAGAGGTGGGGTGCTGCTGTGCTGTTCATCATGACACACCATGAGTGCTGTATAGAGCCCAGGGCTCAGCTGTTCAGCGCTGAAGACCCGGCCTGCTGCAGTGAGCGCGGCATCGCGCTGTTCCTCCAGGCAGAGGTGGGGTGCTGCTGTGCTGTTCATCATGACACACCATGAGTGCTGTATGGAGCCCAGGGCTCAGCTGTTCAGCGCTGAAGACCCGGCCTGCTGCCGTGAGCGCGGCATCGCGCTGTTCCTCCAGGCAGAGGTGGGGTGCTGCTGTGCTGTTCATCATGACACACCATGAGTGCTGTATAGAGCCCAGGGCTCAGCTGTTCAGCGCTGAAGACCCGGCCTGCTGCCGTGAGCGCGGCTTCCCTCTCCTCCTCCAGGCAGACCCCAGGTGCTGCTGTGCTGTTCATCATGACACACCATGAGTGCTGTATAGAGCCCAGGGCTCAGCTGTTCAGCGCTGAAGACCCGGCCTGCTGCCGTGAGCGCGGCATCGCGCTGTTCCTCCAGGCAGAGGTGGGGTGCTGCTGTGCTGTTCATCATGACACACCATGAGTGCTGTATAGAGCCCAGGGCTCAGCTGTTCAGCGCTGAAGACCCGGCCTGCTGCCGTGAGCGCGGCATCGCGCTGTTCCTCCAGGCAGAGGTGGGGTGCTGCTGTGCTGTTCATCATGACACACCATGAGTGCTGTATAGAGCCCAGGGCTCAGCTGTTCAGCGCTGAAGACCCGGCCTGCTGCCGTGAGCGCGGCTTCCCTCTCCTCCTCCAGGCAGACCCCAGGTGCTGCTGTGCTGTTCATCATGACACACCATGAGTGCTGTATAGAGCCCAGGGCTCAGCTGTTCAGCGCTGAAGACCCGGCCTGCTGCCGTGAGCGCGGCATCGCGTTGTTCCTCCAGGCAGAGGTGGGGTGCTGCTGTGCTGTTCATCATGACACACCATGAGTGCTGTTCCTCCAGGCAGAGGTGGGGTGCTGCTGTGCTGTTCTCGCATTTTTTTTTTTTTTTTTTTTATTATTGAATATAGTTGCATTACAGCAACTTTTTCAGTTTTATACATATTACATAAATCCATTCTTACATAAATAAGAGCAATAGATCAATAAACAACCATTTACAATTACAATTACAACCATCTTCCAAGTCAATATTTCACAATTATGTATATCAGTCAGTCCATGTTTAGGGATTTTAAAAAATTGATGGTGGCAATCCTTATGCCCATACATTCAGTTGCAGCCAGAGCGACCCATCTGTTACTTGGGTCTATTTGAGCAAAATACACAACATATTTGGCAAAGTGAATATTTCTTAAACTCGAAAGTTCCGGGGCTGTGCACTCCAATAATAAATGTTGCAAGGTTTCAACAATTGCTGTTCTCGCATTATCCCCTCGGGATTGGTGTGGTATGGGGGTGTCCTTTCCGCTTTCCCGCCTCCTAGAGCTGGCGGCTTGTTTCAGGTCACACCGCTATGCGCCCTGAAGTCTACAGGGGCCCCCATCTCTGCTTTCTGGGCCCCCTACCTTTCCCAGCTGCCTCACCTCCCACCGTAAGGTGTTCTGTAGCACCGCGCCAGGGCCGGGGCAGCACTCAGCGTCGTTTGAATAAGGCCCATTACGTCGGTGCCCAGGGGTCCAAGCGCCTAGTGTGGGGGCCCGAACCACAGGAAATGTAGGGCTGCGGGAAGGGGGTATCGCCGGCGGAGGGTGGGGGGGCGGGGGGGATTTACACTTCATATGCTTAATAAGCATTGGCAATGCCACGGTTTGGGCTTTTGGCTATGCGCGTGAAAGGTACTTGCCAGGCACAGGTGTAACTGTTCATTGATGGTGGCAGATGCAAAACGGCAGGGGTACCTGGGCATCTAATAGCAGTGCCTGGCAAATGCCTAAAATGTATAGACAAGTGAAAATTGTTGGCTTTGCCAATGCTTGTTTTCAACAGGACTTCAGTGAAGGACACTAGAGCTTATAAATCGAGTGGCTGAAGACAGACCTGGGTAAGACATTTTTATTACACCAGTAGCGGGTTTACAGCCCCCAATTAAGTCTTTAACTCTCAGAAGACGGCTTTGAAAAAAAAATACCCTGGCAGGTGTTTCCAGTGCAAAGTTTGATGGCAAGGCTTGATTGAAGCGAGCTCAAAGAATTCCCACGAGGAGGTGTTTTGTGTGGGCTGGGGCAGGAATGGGTGGGAATGGCCATCGGGTTTAGCATGGTCAGGGGCAGTCAAGGGGTGGGCAAATAACCAAACAGACCAACAAGCTCTGTGTCCCACCTCATTTGCTCTCCTCCCTATCTGTACTATAATGCATTAGTTTCAGCTTAAAGCTGTCACTTGTAGCCCAAACTAAAAACAGACTCTTTATCCACTGATAGAGGCCCAACAAGGCCGAAACACGTGTCTGGGGTTGCTGGTGGTACGCTTGTTCAGATGAGGCTTGCCTGGCATTTCGGAGTAGGACTGCCCTTGTGGGTGGGACCAGACTGATATGCAAATGTATATTTCTCCTCTGTGAAGGGTGCAGTCAGCTGAAACCTGGCTCCCACGCGCCTCTGTATCTTCATTCAGGTGCCATCCGCTCTACGACGTCCTCGGCGTTGGCAACAAAATATCCTGCTATGCCCTGCCCTGTCTGCTGATTGGCCACCTGCTGAAAGAGTCAGCACGAGACCGAGGTAGAGCCACTAGCCAAAGGTTCAGTGGGTGAATGCCCTTGCTGCAGCGCACAGTGCCTAGCCTCTGAGTGGGTGGCCGAAGGCGAAAAGGCCCTACTGTAGTCCACATTTCATCGTCAAGTGATGGATAAAATGAGTACCATTTATTTAAGTCAATTAGACCCCCTGTCGCTGCGCTTTGATCAATAACCGCGTTCAGGTAGAGTTTTGCAGAAGCTCCCAAATGGCTCACTTTGTGCGTTTGAAAAAAAAGGGGGGGGGCTACAGTTTATTCAAAACAGCTGCATAAAAAGTCCAGTCAAACCGATTTCTCTCGCAGTGACCATTAGCCTCCAGGCCACTTGAGACAGAACGGGCTTTCCTTCATCAACCTGATGCATTCTCGGAGTGGTAGGCCTGGTTCACTTCCGTTGCATTGTAGCATTCCATTATCAACCTGATGCATTCTGGGAGTGGTAGGCCTGGTTCCCTTCCGTTGCATTGTAGCATTCCATTATCAACCTGATGCATTATGGGAGTGGTAGGCCTGGTTCACTTCCATTGTATTGTAGCATTCCATTATCAACCTGATGCATTCTGGGAGTGGTAGGCCTGCTTCACTTCCATTGTATTCTAGCACCAGATTACAGTGGTCTGCAAAGGAGAGTGCTGGGATCTGATCACTGTTTTGAAGTCAAATCTGTCTCGGTTCCCACCTCTCCACAAGTTTTGGCCAGGGGCCCCTTTCCGTAACTTGCCGCCGGCTGTTGAATGGCCCTTTAAAGTGGACTCCTGAACTGGCATCCGTTGGTCTGTATGTTGAGCTGTCTCTGGGTACTGGACTCGTATGGTGCGTGTGCGCATGTCTGCCTCAGCTGGTCGTGTGGTGCCCCTTTCTGCCTCCAGCCTGTGTGCCCCTGCCTGTCTCTCTTGATCTGTGTGTCCCTGAACCTCTGATCTGAAATGCGCGCTCTCTCTTTCTCGTTCTCTGTGTCTCTGTCTCTCGCTCTCTCTCTCTGCCTCTCTTCCCCCCCTCGCCTTTTCTCTCTCTCTCTCTTTCCCTCCCTCTCTTCCTCCCCTTCACTCTCCCCTCACTCCTCCCCTCTCTTTCTCTCCTCTCTCTCGCTCTCTATCTCCTCTCTCTCTCCTTCTCCCCTGTCTCCTCTTTCTCACTCCCTCCCCATCCCTCTTTCTCTCTCACTTTAGGCATCTCAGTGCATTCATCCCCGCCCTCTGACTCTCTTTCTCAACCCCTCTCTCCCTGCTCCCCTCTCTCTTTTCTCTCTCGGTTCTCTCTCTCCCTCCCCTCCCATCTTTCTCTCGCGCGCACTCTCTCTCCAAACTCTCCCTCATCCCCTCGCCCTCTTTCACCTCCCTCTCTTTTCCCCGCAGTCCCCTCTCTCTCCCTTTAGGCCTCTCAGTGCATTCTCGCCTCCCTCTCTCTCCCCCTCTGTCCCCCTCACCTTCCCTCTCTTACTTTAGACCTCAGAGCATTAATTCCCCTCTCTCTCGCCCTCCCTCTCTCCCTCCTCTCTCTCTCTCTCTCCCTCCCTCTCCCTCTCTTTTCTCTCTCTCCCTCTCTTTTCTCCCTCCCTCCCCCCTTAGGCCACTCAGTGTATTCACGCCCCCTCTCTTTTTCTCTCCTCTCTCTGCACCCCAGTCCCTGCGGACGCTCCTGGGAGACGAACTGTCCGAGTTCCTGGCCTCCGATGAGAGTGGGGCGGATCGGAGCCCCAAAAATGGCAAGTCCGGGTCACGGCTGCTGCGAGACCTGCGCCTGGACACCCGCTCCCGAGCCGCCTGGACGCGGCTCCTCAACGACTACCCGAACCCCCGCAAGTACAAGGGTATCCACAAGAAAGGACTCTCCAAGGGCTGCTTCGGCCTCAAGCTGGACCGGATAGGGGCCATGAGTGGCCTGGGCTGCTAGGACTCTGGCACCCCTAGTGTGGGTAAGCCCCTCTGCTGCGCAGCGCGCCCTGCGCCTGGGGCCCCGGGGATCCAGGGGCCCAGACCCCGTCCCCTGCCACCTCCACTGCTCTACAGTTATTCGCTCGTGTATTATAGCTCAGCGCGCCCTGCAGCGTGTGTCCAGAAGCCACGTTATGAGGGTGGGGGTGTGGCCTCACATGGAATCTCGGTTGTATCATGAGGGTGGTTGCATCATGAGGGTGGGGGTGTGGCCTCACATGGAATCTCGTGTGCATCATGAGGGTGGCTGCACCATGAGGGTGGGTGCGTGGCCTCGGGGGAAGCTCTTGTGCATCACGAGGGTGGGTGTGTAGCCTGAGATGGAGTCACTTTTACATCATGAGGGTGGGTGCTGTACCCTCAGATAGAATTCCCTTGTACCTCAAGAGGGATGGTGTGTGGCCTCAGATGGAAGCTCTTGTGCATCATGAGGGTGGGTGTGTAGCCTCAGATGGAGTCACTTTTACATCATGAGGGTGGGTGCTGTACCCTCAGATAGAATTCCCTTGTACCTCATGGGGGTTTGTGTGTAGCCTCAGATGGAAGCTCTTGTGCATCCTGGGGGTGGGTGGGTGTGTAGCCTCAGATGGAATAGCGTGTGCATCCTGGGGGTGGGTGGGTGTGCAGCCTCAGATGGAAGCTCTTGTGCATCATGAGGGTGGGTGTGTGGCCGCAGATGGAAGCTCTTGTGCATCCTGGGGGTGGGTGGGTGTGTAGCCTCAGATGGAATAGCGTGTGCATCATGAGGGTGTGTGTGTAGCCTTAGATGGAAGCTCTTGTGCATCCTGAGGGTGGGTGTGTGGCCGCAGATGGAAGCTCTTGTGCATCCTGGGGGTGGGTGGGTGTGTAGCCTCAGATGGAAGCTCTTGTGCATCATGAGGGTGGGTGTGTGGCCGCAGATGGAAGCTCTTGTGCATCCTGGGGGTGGGTGGGTGTGTAGCCTCAGATGGAATAGCGCGTGCATCATGAAGGTGGGTGTGTAGCCTTAGATGGAAGCTCTTGTGCATCATGAGGGTGGGTGTGTAGCCTCAGATGGAAGCTCGTGTGCATGGGGGTGGGTGGGTGTGTAGCCTCAGATGGAATAGCGTGTGCATCCTGGGGGTGGGTGGGTGTGTAGCCTCAGATGGAATAGCGTGTGCATCATGAAGGTGGGTGTGTGTTGTATCCTTCGATTGACTTACTTGTAGTCCGTGAGGGTGGGTGTGCCTGCATGGGTGGTGCAGCCTTTGGGGGGCGTTACTGGGCGGCTCCTAGCCTGCCTCCCGTGCACATGACTGGACGGCTCCCGTGGCCCCGTGTGGGTGCTGGGTTCATGCTCCTGCAATGCCCGTGCTTTATCCTGGTAAACAGACGGTTCACACAGGACTGACTTGTTCCCCGTGTCCGCACGGCACTCTCTCACACATAACATCACAGGCGAGAGGGGTGGCCAATAACAACACCTAATATTAAATACACAAAGTGCAACACACTGTTTGGAGTACAGACAGTAAATAAAGGCGCATGTATTGTCATCATACAAGCACAATGCCATTATAATTTTTGGGGTGAATTAGTCTCTTCATAGGTTTCTAGTTGTAACACCACTGATGACCGACTCAGTCACGCATACATGAACAACTGTATTATAATCCTCTGGTGTGAGGTGAGTGGCAGGAAGACAAGTCTGCAGTCCTTGGCAGCCCCTCCCCCACTCGGAGGAGAAGCCCCCGGCTGCATTCTCTCTCTCGCCGGCAATTTACAAAGGCAGTCTTCCTTAAGCACTGGCACTGCCACCTTTTCCTAACGCCAAGACCCCGATTCGTTACTATGTTTCAGTAATACACCCCCCACCCTCCCCCATCAAACACCTTTGAAGGGTATAGCGATGGCACCTTGGATATCTGCGCCTGTGCAGGGAACAAACTGTCCCCTTGGGCTTTCCGTACATTTATATTTCCTCAACACCCGCCATCTCGCACTGCCCCCTGTGTTACAGCCCTCTTGGGTTCCCAGCCTGGTACGGTGCCAGCCTCCCGTACCAATCCCCACCGTATTAGAGGAGGCTGCGAGGTGATGCCAGCTCTGTAACCCGGCCTTGATTCCTCCACCTCTAAAGCGCTCCCCCCATCCCTGTGAATGGTCTGGAGGGCACCAAAGGTTTGGACCCTAGATACTGGAACTCCGCATTTTCTCTTCCCCTTTGATAGATGTTGCAGACATCCGCCTCGTCCTTGAAATAATAAGAGTCTGACTCGACCCAGAAAAAAACGTACCTGGGACCGTAAAACACATTGGACATAAACTCTGTGTCTAATTGTCTCAAACTCTCCTCCCGTCCCACCCCCCGTTGCACGAGACCCCTTGCCATTTGTCAAACCTGCTCCGACCTTTCTAAACGCCCGCTTCCTTGGCAGTCAAAGGCGCAGGCGTTTCAACCACTCCTCAAGAAGAGACATTTCACGTCGGATGCCTCGAGCTTCCAATCGCAGTAACCATACGCATTGCTACCCAATGTACCTACTCCACCCTGGGAAAATAAAAGGCTGAGCCGGCAGCGAGTCGAACCAGTACCCTGCTGCATACTGAACACGCGTATCAGTGGCAGGCGCTAAACCCAGCGAGCTATGCTACCGACTTCTTCCGAGTCCACCCTGTGCCGACTGTCCACCTGGAAAAAACCACCCGGAAGAGCAAGGGCAGATATGAGATAATATAATGGGCTATTTTATTATTAACAAATGATAGCATACGCATCCTACAATGACTTGTGTTTTGGAGCGTCAGTATTTAGTATGCTGAGCCCTCCAGATAAGCAAAATGCCCGAGTGTTTCACTCATCAAATTAGATAAATATTCCTGACCAAAGCAGCAGGCAGAGTAGCACAGCAGCGGGCCGAGTAACATATCGGCAGGCAGAGTAACACCACATCAGGCAGAGTAACACAGCAGCATGCATAGTAGCACAGTAGCAGGCACAGTAGGACAACAGCAGGCCGAGAAACACAGCAGCAGGCCGAGTAACATATCGAAGGACAGAGTAACACTGCATCTGGCAGAGTAACACAGTGGCAGGCCAAGTAACACAGCAGCAGGTAGAGTAGCACAGCAGCAGGAAGAGTAGCACAGCAGCATGCCGAGTAACACATCGTTAGGCAGAGTAGCACAGTGGCAGGCCGAGTAACACATCAGCAAGCAGAGTAACACAGCAGCAGGCAGGATAGCACAGCAGCAGGCAGAGTTACACAGCAGCAGGCATAGTAGCACAGTAGCAGTCAGAGTAGCACAACAGCAGGCAGAGTAACACAGCATCGGACCGAGTAACACAGCAGCAGGCAGAGTAACACAGCAGCAGACCGAGTAAGAAATCAGCGGGCAGAGTAACACTGCATCTGGCAGAGGCCGAGTAACACAGCAGCAGGCAGAGTAACACAGCAGCAGGCAGAGTAGCACAGCAGCAGGCAGAGTAACACACCAGCAGGCCGAGTGACAAAGCAGCACGCAGGATAGCACAGCAGCAGGCCGAGTAAAACATCAGCAGGCTGAATAACACATCGACAGGCAGAGTAGCACAGTGGCAGGCAGGGTAGCACATCAGCAGGCCGGGTAACACATCAGCAGGCAGAGTAACACAAGAGCGGGCCGAGTAACACATTGGTAGGCAGAATAACACCCCACCCGGCAGAGTAGCACAGCAGCTTGCAGAGTAGCACAACAGCAGGCAGAGTAACACAGCAGCAGGTAGAGTAGCACAGCAGTGCGCTGAATCATCGACAGGCAGAGTAGCACAGCGGCAGGCAGGGTAGCACCTCAGCAGGCCGGGTAACACATCAGCAGGCAGAGTAACACAAGAGCGGGCCGATTAACACATTGGTAGGCAGAATAACACCACAACAGGCAGAGTAGCACAGCAGCTGGCAGAGTAGCACAACAGCAGGCAGAGTAACACAGCAGCAGGCAGGATAGCACAGCAGCAGGCAGAGTAGCACAGCAGCATGTGTCTTGCACGTGTTGCTGCCTGCACTGTGTGTTGATGCGGTCACACCAGAGGCATCACCAGCGCCCAGCACCTTTTGTGTTATCTGAAAACAATATATTTATGGTAACTACAGGGCACACACGGCTGCAAGCACCTATACTTTTGAAGTTCAAATGTATTTTTACTTGCCTAAAAATACCCCACTCAATGGGAATATCGACGTGTTTTTCTCCCTAATTAATCGGGGTACCCAGAACTAGGGACTGAAAGACTCCCACTGCAAAATCCTGGCTGCGGCGCCCCCATATGCTCGAACTAAACGGCACTCACGCTGTCAATTATAAATCGGTGAAAGCCCAAGACAGCTTTGAAAAGGTCTAGCCCCGCAACCTGCCGCGTGATTGTGGATGTCTGCGACAGGCACCTCAACCCGTGGAACTACCTCACTCGTCACCACCGACCCCGGAGGAGCTTTTAGGCTCCTACGCGGTCTGTTTACATCGCGACTGCCCGGGCTGCAGGCCCCGCACCGAGCTTCACGTTGCAATGCTGCCCCCTGCTGCTGGTATTGAGCGCGTGCACTCGCCATGCGGCCCGCTTGCATCTCGATGAAGCACAGGGGGCCGCGTGCACAGCACGAGCTGAATAGCATTCCAGCGCTATGATTGACGGAGCTGGGCAATAAGTGAGGCTAACGGCCCTTGGCTGGTTGTGAATTATTATTTATATAGCGCTGCCTCGTGAGCACCGTTAATAGTATATATTTACATCACCCAACCGAAGTTGGTACTCAAATGTTATCCTCGGAAGGATGAAAGGTTAAGTTGCCCTTGCTGGGATTCGAACCTGCGACCTGATCACACAGATCACACACGGATGCAGCTGCTGGGCTCAACCCACATAGCTCCAGCTTGTGGGGGTGTGGGGCGTTTATGATAGTTATGGACCGCATTCTGGACAACCCTCCTCAACATTCCAGTAAGCCTACTAATAAGCTTTTTTTTAGGGCGTACCTCGCAAGCCCCCTTCTACCAGGGACCTCACGCGCACCCAAGGCCGTACTCTGTCGCCACGCCTCCCCCGCCCTCTAAGGACAAACACAATTAATATAGAGGAAAATGAAAATGCTCCTGGCTGCCGTTTTGGAGACACAGAGATGTCGGGATGTCGCTAAGTGGGAACAGGCCTCGTCTGCCACCAGCCCTGTGCCTTGTGCCTGGTAACCGAGAACAGATGCCCTGATATGATTACGGGAAGGACCCCTGCCAGGAGGAGACCCCAGCGCGCTACAGGAAGAGGGGATCGGCCCCACCCCACCCCGCCCACCTCCCTCCAGGCAGGCCTTGAAGAGCGGCTGCCCCAACTCTGACTCAGCACGTAAGAAGCCATAACTTAAAATGATAGCACTCGTGTTAAGAGCGCTGGAAATAGCAAGGGTACTGCACAGGAGTACATCTCTTTTCGACGTACGAAGGATGGGATTCTGACTCACTCCAGCTATGGCCTAAGACTGGGGCCTGCAGCTACTCACAACAATGTATGAAGTAGGTGCATTGACCCACTGGGCTATTTCCGGTCTCATATCAAGAGCTTAAGGGGTATATTTGGAATAATCATCCCATATATCCCCCAAACATCCAAGAAGCCAAGCATCACCGTTCACGTTTGACGAATCACACCCTAGAGTCAGACATCCACATCACACCCTAGTCACACATCCCTCTTCCCATTGGACCAATCACACCCTAATTAAAAAAAAAAAAATAGCACACCGATGAGCTTCATATGTACCGCTTTCACATAACTATTTTTTACAGTAGACCAACCACGCCCTACTACCAACTGCACATCGGACCAATCGTTTTTTTTAATCCCTGGACCAGTCACACGGCATTCTTAAAATCGGACCAATCAGCACCTGGAAACACACATTAGCCTTCTTTATGGACTAATCAGGGCCTAGATCCACACATCTCTTTTTTTAAACGGAGCAGTTTCGCACCAGAATCCCACACGAATGTCCCACCCCACCAGAAATTCCCTTAGAGCCGCCCCACACACACAGCACTCTTCACACTGAACCCACCACTTCCCAGAGACATACACCAGTCCTCAGAGTAAACCAGACTTTGCCAGTTGGGCTTCACTGGCACACGCAGGTATACCTGGCATACAAAGGACTCTACCCCCAGCCCTCCTGGCCCTTCCGAAGCCCTGATCAACAAGCATGGTCTGTGCCTGACTCTAAGCCTGGGTTGTCCTATAGATCGGTCCTTTTCTGAGTTAGCATTAAGTGACTTTTGGCCTTTGTTTACACCCCTTGCGCCCTCAGAATCATTCGCCCAGTACTCGGTACTTCCCAGCTGTGACAGAGGTGGGCCGGTCCATTGTTCTCTGTTATGGCCCGCTGCTGTCTCCTCATTCCATTCTAAATAGAATTCCCAGAAGATCCCGGGTTCTCGAGAGCAGCCAAGTTCCGTCCTGGCATGGTTCTCGGGAGCTGCTAATACGACGCCCTTTTTATTAAGCTTGACTTTAATAGTGGCTATTATCGAGTTGGCAAAGAGTCCCTTGAATGTATCTTTGTGGAGATATTTTTTTACGATTTCTTTCCGCCATAACCTGCTTCTTCCAAGAAAGGCTGCTTGCACAAGTCCCTGTCCGCTGTATAAACAGTGTGAACTTAGTACTCTGCACATTCCTGGGCTTTTAAGGGTGCCCAGACCCCGGTGTCCTCTTCATGACACGCAGTCCCACAGCTTGGGGGCCAGGCTAGACTTCCAGGAAATGGGGCTTTGACTCACCTGGGTATATGGCAGGATGAACCTACAGCCAGAAAAGCAAACAAGTGCTGGGGGGGGGGGGGGGTTTACAGGATTCTAGCTCAGCACTGTCGTCAGGTTGTGGAGAAGAGGTGGGACCCCAGCTCGAGTATCCTCTGCCAAGTTCACTCACATTGCCATCTCCGGCTTACTTGAACAGCATGTCACCCTACATCAGTGACATTTTCCACCAACATGCCCCCTCTACTCCCTGCACCCTCCCCCCGTTCTGTATGTGCAATTATAAGCACTCCCATCACAGGACCAGTGGCCATGCCTTGTCTAACCTAAAAGGAGAGCGCAAGGGGTGTAGAAAGACGCAGGGGGGCACACACAACATAAAATTACAGAAGGGTAGCATTTAACTACGGGGTGTGTGAAGCGGCATCCCAGTTCGAGCTTCGCTCCAGTCATTCAGCTCTCACTCAGAACCCCTCGGTGGACTCTATAATCTCATTTTTCCCTTATTTCTCCCTATACAGCGACAGCCTTTGTAAATTCTTAAAAATCCCACTAGACTTGCAGGGCGGGTTGCTTAGTTTACATACTCGACCTAAGAGAAATGCACTCACCCCAAGTTGACTGATGGAAAAATATCTACCACTGCTTTTTGTAAAATGGTGCATGTCGCCATAAGCACACTACCTGGTGCAATGCTTTCAAGCATGCACAGTGAAACTTGTATTTGCCTTTAACTGCAAAGTGTGTTTGCAGTAAATGAAAAATAAGTTTCCAACATCTCCATACTCGCCAGCAAAGTCAAGTATCGTGCAAATGGTGCTCGACCTGCATAAAAACTACGAGCCAGTGCTAGTGGCCTAGTAGATTTTGCAAGCCCTGTAGCGCTACAAACCCACAGGTACCTAAGAGCTGAAATAAAAGTTGATATCATTATTCTACAGTGTGGTACTCAATTTATTGTCCTCAGAACGATGAAAGACTGAGTTGGCTCTGCTGGGATTCAAACCTGCGTCGGAACGAGCGCTCAGCTCGCTGTGCTATCTGACTGGCTATAGCCAGTGGTCAAAGTGTACAAAAAGAAGTAGTGGAACTATGTTCCCTACTGGCCTACAAGGCACCCCCTCCCATGCACAATCCAAACCCCCAAAAACATGCGACTGCTGTTTAAGGGAACGTTTGCTGCAGTGCACTGCAAGTGCAAGTTTCAACTTCTTCCTACACTTTTATTCAAAAAATAAAATTATAGGAACAATAAAACGTAATAACAAAAGTAGAGGAGCACTGATCCAAACCGCTCTCACCCACTACGACCATTAGCTATAGCCGATAATTACCCATAGAGAATTCATTGTCCCCGCGTAAAGAAATCGGTGCTTGCCCCATAATGGACCAGGAACACACTGATCGGGCCGCCTGTTATTGGCTAACACGAGGAATATCCAGCTGTAAAAAATTGGGCCTGATTTACAAAGTGTTTTTCAATGGGATTTACCCATTGTAAAACGCATTTGTAAATCATCAGGCCCATAATGCTTAAAGAACATTGCCAGTGGAAACCTAAAAGGAAACACATAGGTGGATGGCATGTGGGTTGCTTGGGGTGGTGCAATTAAAGGGTATCTTAATCACTGCAGAATGCTTTCATATGAATACACCATCATTTCATATACAAAAGTATTACATGTATATATAAAAAAAACAGCTGCAGTGTTTGGTATTGCATCGAAAGACCTGCATGTTTTTTTTTACCTAAATCAGTCAATGCACAAAATACAAATGTAGCTTTTTCATATATTAAAACATCCCGATTGATTATAAAAACATTGCAATACATACAATTAGTTCAATTGGTCCTATAAATTGGGGCTCTGTGACCTTTGCGTCTCTAGATGTTTGAACTACAGCCCCCATCGTATCTAAGCATCATAGTGAATGGCGAGGGGTCATGGGAGCAGAAGTCCAAAAAGTCTGGAGAACCACAGGTTGCAGACCCCCTGATACAAATGATTAAAAAATAGCCTGTCCCAAACCAGAGAGGGCAAGAAGTATAAACTCTGCCAAACAGAAAACTGCGGAGTAATGGCGGCTTCGGTCTGTAGGTTATGATATGATATTTTATTTGTAGCCTGCCCATATACAAGTGTTTCAAGGCACGAAAAGGCAGGGGGGGAAAGTGTCTGGTTTTCAAGGCCTAAATACATTTCAGGATTTTTTTAAGGACATATATAGGTGGAAAAGTGGACAAGAGGACAGTGCAAGGGGGTGATAGAAGAGGAGGCCACCTGCCTCTGACAAAAATAGAAAAACAGAAAAACTCCTGTTCTTGGAAAAAGTAACATTAAACAAATAAAAACTGCTATCCATCCATTAAAAAAATAGTAATTGATATATGTAAATTCGGCTAAAAAATGTTTCCATAATAAAGGCATTCAATTAATTAGGCGTAAAAAAGAGGCGGTACCACTAACTGGTGGATAGCTCAGGGGCAACGTTCCTTGGAAGCAAAGCGACACAGGTTCGACCCCCGGGTCCGTGCTTAGAAACCTCTGGGTATTAAGCGCTATAAATAACCAATTAGAATGATTATTAGGGTATTTATTGAGCACAGGCCTAGTTTCTGGGAGCAATGGGGCGCTTTACAATCGTGACTACGTGATGAGTTTGCGATCACCGTGCTTTGCTCTCCATCCCTCCACATAGAGAAGGTAAAGCTGACCCTTTCGCCTCCCACTTCGAAGCGAGGGATTCAGGCACATGGGGGCCACGTTCATTCAGAAGGGAGCAGGGGGTGGAGGGGAAGGTGTGTGGCCAGGGCCTGAAGGCACATTAGCACGGGGCTGGGATGAGCACAGAGGCCAACACGTAAAAGCATGGCTCGAAGGCGCACAGGAGCAGCCCAAACAAGCATTACAGAAGAGCGGGCACGAGCTGCCACCTCTCCTGTAGCACCCATGCCACAAGCGTCCGCATGGGATTGCGTGCGCAATGCAGTTTTGAGCCCCTTTTACTCCTACTGTAGCCTGCTCCTAGGCCTGCCTTGCGACTCTTTTGCGCCTCTTAAAAAGATTCTCAATTTCGCAACCCACACGCTTTATGGTCTCCCTCGTTCTTCTCCCACTTCTGCCCACCGTCTCCACACAAGATGGCGCTCCCCGCAAAACTGGCCCTGCTTCTTGCATGTTCACCCACCCATGCTCGGCTCCATCGACCCTCAATCCTGGCTCACTCTGTGGACTGTCTACCCCTGCTCTCATCCTCAAGCCCCGCCCAAAGCATCACTTCCCGTTCCGGCCCCGCTTATGCTCCTTCAGTCCTCTTGCTCCATACTACTGGAAAGCCTTGCCCCCAATATTAAAACACACAAGCACTGCAGGCTTGGAAGAAAGCTCGTAAAAAGCACCTCCTATCCAGGGAAGGGGATCCCAACACTGTCAGTGGCATTCACCCCCCACCCCGCCCCCCAATGGCACCTAGGTGAAATAAATAATTAAGCAATGTTCGATCCCCTGGTCTGCCTTAGTAGCCTCTGGGTATTAAGCGCGTTATAAATAACCTATGATATCATATCATTACCACCCTGGAACAAAAGCACTAAAAGTGTTAATGGCCCTAGGCTGAGGGTGGGATGGCTGAATAGATAACGGCCCTCAGCTCTCCCTCTGGCCTAACTTTACTTCAACAGGTGGCCCATAGCCCGCCCCTGTCCAGGGTCACCATCCACCATTGGGGAGCACCCCTGCAAAGGGGACACCCCACGCAAGGGCAGGGTATTGCTGCTTACAAGGTTCTCAGAGAAGTACTCACCTTTCGGTTCAATCAATACAATACAATTGCACAGGCCAGGCTCTTCTATGCATATTAGGAACTAAGCCACTCAGCAAAAGTTTTATGTCTTAGAATAGGTACATTTTTGTATTTTTTTAAATGATTTCACGATTAGGTTTGGATGTGAATTCTAGTCACCCTTTATTTTGACCATTGGCTTAGGAATGCGGCACTGTTGCAAGCCAAATAGTAGGAATGGAACATGTAATGTGAATGTCCGGGATGTGTTATCTAAGCTCCTCCTCTTTTTTGTTTTCAGCTCTATCAACTGACAACGGTTTTCTTAAGACAACCTTGAGTCATCGCCTTCCCCACAAGACATCCAAGCCTCGCGCCCCATCACCATCCAAGAAAATGCCAAGCGGAAACGACGGCGGCCATCTTGTTTTTCTCGTTTTAATTTGTGTTTCTGTTGCCGGTACGAGGAGTCGCATCGCCTGCTGATCTGATAGTACTTCATCTGTTTGCTAACGACGACGACAACGAGGACAAGTTCTATTCACACAAACACACACGATGCCGGGGGACAGTGAGTGTGTCAGAGACTGACGAAGCCAGCTGTATAACAGTGCTGTTGTAAAATCATGTTGTGCGTTCTGTATTTATGTTGTAAAGCTATTTATATTGTTTATAAAGAGATATTTATAAAAATTTTATTTATGTATCTAAAATGAACGGGGTCAAACATTGTAACATTTTTGTCCTAAATAGTTTTAAAATGTTTTAAAAAAAAGTCATTCCATCCGCACTTTGTATTGTCTTCTTTTATTTGGGTCGATGGTGGTTGGGGTCAGCAGGGCACAGTGGCGTAATATGATGGGTACTAAGCGGCCTCCAAAATAAGAGGCATGCATGTCCCATCAAGGGGAGGGTTGGGTGATGGGGCGTGCAGGTAGGAGGAGGCGAAGAGGCGGGAAAAGCAGTAACAGATGGATGGTGAATGTGGGGTTTGGGGCAGATGAAGGCAATTAAAAACAAAGTGGGGGTGATGGGTGAAACAGCGGAAGGGAAACAGAGACACCTCTGCCAGTGGAGCACTACCAGTAGGGTGACCAGAACCCCCCACCTCCCCCATCCTCCCAAAAACGAGATGGGCGATAGACATACAAATAGGAATACAGTTTAAGCAGACATAAACACAAAAGATGGATTAAAACAAAAATAGGACTACTAAAACTGTAGTCCTGCTTCTATGTCAGTGGACTGTTCTGACGCACAGTATAGAGGGGTGTTGCAGGCACAGCACTCTCATTGGGGGAGAGAGGCCAGGGAGGAAGGGGGAGCAAATGGGGCATAAAAAATAAGCAGAGAGAGCGCTGCTGGGCACAATTTCTGTATTTGTATATCGGCTGTTGACAAAAACCGGGACGGTAGCCACCCGAGCCTCAAATACCGGAGCTGAGTTTTAAAACTAAAAGAACTCTCAGGTTGCCGGGACCAAGGTGAAAATGCCAGGACAGTCCCGGCAAAACTGGGACGTCTTCTCACCCTAACTACCAGCCCTGTCCAGTCTGTTTTAAGACCAATTACCACTACTGAGACTGTGGGCCTCATTACACGGATGGCGGTGGACCAAGGTGCTATTAGCGCCTTGGTCCATGCCGGTAAAATACCGGCACCGTCTTGGTGGAAAGGGGAATTACCGCCCTATTCCAAGGTTGGTGGGGCGGTAATTCCCCTTTCCCCATTGCCCTTCCCCATTCCCATTTTTGCCACATAGGGCTCTATGGGAATGGGGAAGGTGCTAATTACGGTGCTGCAAATTGCGGTACCGTAATTAGCTCCCTGGTCCCTTTGCGGGTTGGTTTTTAACGCCTGCAAAAAGCCTGGCGTTACCTCCAAACTCACATCTGGGTCCGGCACCCGCGAATGGGCAATTACCAGGCTTTTCCAGACCAGCCAGACCCGTTAATTGCCCTTTCGCAGCTGCCGGGCCCGGTACATCCCCATTCCCATTTGAGCCCCACAGGGTTCAATGGGAATGGGGAGGGTGGTATCTCCGGTACCGTTTATAATGGTACCGGTGCTACCATCATGTTTTGCTCACGGGTGCCGGTACGGCCACCAGGTCAGCCCTAGTATGGCGGTACCGTAGCAACGGTGCCAGTAGCGATACCGGCGCTGTTGTTGCCTTACTGCCAAACTTGTAACCGTGCAAACAATTCCATGAATCAGGCCTTTAAACATTTAGCCACAAACATATCACACCATATACTTGAGCAAATCTATGGGTCATCAAAGAGTGACTAATGACATTGATGTAAATGTTTTTAAAACAATGGAAAACGTGAGCTAAGATTACACATGCAACACTATCACACACCTTCAATCTGCACACTCTAGGCCATTATGAGTCCCCCACAATGCTCTAGTAAAACTGGAAACTAGGGATCGCTAAAGGCAGGGCATGGTCAGCTGCAATTCGTCCACAGTGGCGCAGCGCAGTCCCCTTGCAAGTGGAGCGGTTGCAGTCCAGGGTCTTCGGGTTTTACACCGACAGTCGTGGTAAAGCCAGACTTTCACTTACGAATGTGATATGATATGGCATTTATAACGCGCCTATACACAAGTGTTTCAAGGCGCGACGAGGCAATGGAGGGGAACAGAGGGAATACAGACAACGATCCTACTAGGCCAAGTTTCATTCAGATCGCGCAAGGGCATGGGAAGGGGAGGGAGGAGAGTGCGGGGGGAAGGGGAGGAGGACAGTGCAGTACATGGGATAAGAAAATAAATAAACAATTAGTAAAAGTACGGCCAGCAGGTGGCAAGTCCAAGGGTAAGTGCAGGCATCAGGTGTCAAGTGCTGGTAGTGGGACTGTAGGGATACAGAAACAGTCCCCAAGTGCAGGGTTGCCAGGAGGGCAGTGCAGGAATGTGACTGGTGGGGGACGGGACCTGGGCCCGGGATCAGAGGGCGGCCAGGCAACCAGCGCAATAACAGTGTCAGCCAGGAAGTCAGCAAGGGAGAGGAGGAGAAAAAGCAGAAGCAAAGAGAAAGGTTTTGAGGTGCTTCCGGAACAGAAGATGATTCTCCTCAAGTTTAAGGGAGACAGGAAGGCTGTTCCAGAGGGATGCCCCAGCCGAAGAAAGAGATCTACCACCATCTCGTTGCTTGGAGAAGCGACTGACCTTAAGGGAGTTTGAGGCAGATGAGCGAAGAGCTCGAGAAGGAAGGTATTTAGGAAGAGAGAGTTGAAGGAATTGGGGCCCCATGCCCCAGAAGGCCTTGTGGACGATGCAGAGGGGTTTGAACTTAATCCTCGCAGCCACTGGGAGCCAGTGCAGAGATTTCAGTCCTGGAGAGATACAATCCCTGGGCTTGAAGCCAAGGACAAATCTTGCAGTCCTGTTCTGGATAAATTGCAGAGGGCAGAGAGTAGAAGCAGGAAGATTTAGAAGGAGGCTGTTGCAATAGTCCAGCCTAGAGAGAACCAGAGCTCTGGAGACAGTGAGCTTCTGGGGGAAGGAGAGGAAAGGAAGAATACCTCTGAGGAGGTGCAGTTGGTAGTGTGACTTCTTAGAGACATCAGAGATGTGAGGAGAGGAGGAGAGTGTAGAGTTGAAGATGACCCTGAGGTTTTTAGCCTCACAGATGGGAGAAGGAAGAGGGCCAAGAGATGCCGGCCAGAGAGCTACAGGAAAGGAGAGAGTTGGTGTGCCGATGAGGAGAATCTCAGTCTTACTGGCATTAAGGCAGAGGTCATTGGCGGCACACCACTCCTGGATAGCAGACAGACAGTCAGAGAGGAGGGAAGGAGAGGAGGAGGCCGAGGGTAGCCTGAAGATGAGCTGGGTGTCATCCGCATAACACTGAAAGTTGGGGCAGAGAGTGGCGATGTAGTGGGCCAGGAGTGCCAGGTATTGGTTGAACAGCCAGTGAGAGAGGTTAGACCCGTGGGGGACACCACAGGTAGAGAAAAAGATAGCAGAGACCCAAGTTGGACCTGAGAGGGTCAGTCGCAGAGGAAATAAGTCAGCCACACCAGAGGCTGACCAGTGATACCCAGGTTATTTTTTGTTGTTGTATGTTTTATTGGTTAAACAGATTAAACCTTTAACATTTCACCATCTTCACTGCTGTCACATCTCAGAGATGTCCATTGTTAATAGGTAAGTGAAAGTCTATTCCTGTGCTGGTTTAAAGCTCGTGGGTATTATATGCCCACAGGGTCTTCATCCTCCTCAAATTCTTCTTCGTCTATTTCCAATTTCAGGGATTCGACAAATTTTAGGGCATCTAATGTTTTGCCAACTTTTTCGACTGTTAGTAATCTCTCCCAATACTCCTCCTCCGTCTCCTCGGAGATGTTAACAGTGTAACTTCCCATATCTGACTGGCGGGTAGATGTTAGGGCCGGACAGGCTAACATCACATGTCTGATGGTTTCCAAATGGTCTTTGTTTTTACAAAACCTACAGTAAGCTTTTGATTTTTCCAAAAGCTTTCTTCTCCATTTCACCTCTCTGGAGTTCCAGATATTAAGTCTACATCTCAACAGGAGGTCTCTATAGTGGCTTGATGGAAATTTTGCCAGGTAAGTGGGGAGCAGATTTAAGCCTTTTCGCTCCCATATAATGTTATGGCACTGATTCTTGGACAGTCTGATTGCCTGGGTTTCCTCCCAATCCTTTTCCTGGATGGTTCTTTTTGCCTTGTCTGGATTGGATTTGAGGGTATCGTCAGGGATTCCGAACTGTTCCAAAATGATCTTACATTTCTTTTTCCAACGTTGGAGTATCGCATCTCCAGTTAAGGGCCCTGTCCATGTTAGGATATCATACGCTTTAGGTGGCTTATCCAGGATGCATTTTCTGTAGAGCGATAGAGTTTTCCACAGCACAGTTGATACCAAGGATTGGAGCCTTAGTTCAGTTCTTATAAGCTCTAATGACAGCGAATTTGGGAGGCGTAGAATTTTCCTCCAAAAGTAAGACTCACGCAAGTTTCAGGCTTCCCACCTTAGGGCTAGCAGGGCCTCGGCCCCATAAGTGATTACGGCCACAACTTTTTGTTTATAGAAGGTTATTAGTTCCTTGCTGAGACATGCGCTTGAAGTTGAATCATATATAGGGCCTCATCACGACTTGGGCGGTAACGGTAACGCTATTAGCGCGGGCGGTATTAGCCCTACCACCGAACTCCCCGGTGCTAATAGTGGCGGATCACGAGTTCGATGGTAATGTAAGTCCCCATTCCCCACTGAGCCCATTCGGGAATGCCCCATTCCCCATTGGGCTCAATGGGGAATCTGTGTGCTAATACCGCCGGCGGATTTCCCGCCGGCGGTAATAGCACACATTTTCGGCAGATTTCCCCCCAGCTCAGAGCTGGGGCGAAATCCGCCAAAGCCCTGATTCGGCAGACCCTTAAATCCGGCGGTAATAGCACTACCGCCGGATTTAAGGGTTACCGCCAAAGTCGTGATGAGGCCCATAGTCTCTAATAATATAGATATCTGTGCTGTCACTGAGACTTGGAACCATCCCGGCTCAGGTCCTACCCTAGCCCTGGCTCTACCTGACGGGTATAGTATTTATTGCCAGGATAGGAAAGAAGGAGTTGGTGGTGGAGTGGCCATTATTTTTAAAGACTGCCTATCAGTGTGGAAAGGTGATATCTCTAATATTGATAAATGCGACTTACTCCATGTTAAAATCAAAATGCATGCTGAAAATACACTCAATATTATTTTGATTTATCGGCCACCGGAACCCATGAAGGATTTTAGCAATCAGCTTTCTGATGTGCTACTGGCTATTTTAAAACCTTTATCCAGTGTCCTTTTAATGGTTGACCTAAATTACTGGTTAGGAGATAGCACTGACTTATGCGCCAAACTCCTGGCTCAATCCTTATCTAATTTAGGTTTCTCTCAATTTATCAATGTGCCTACTCATGTGAAGGGACACTCTCTAGATTGGCTGTGCGGCCTTAATACCACACCTACCAACATAGATGTGAGTCCCTGTCCGTGGTCAGACCACTTTTTTATCTACTTTGAGATGACCTCAGATAAAATAATTGACAATAAGAAACCAGTTTTTAATATCATTCGTAGTAGAAATGTAAAAAAACGTACACCCGAATCCCTTGAACCATGGATTACTACACTCAATCATATGGTTAAAGATGATTCTTCAATAGAAGATATTACTGTAACCTATCAAGTTACCCTCCAAGATGCTGTCAACACACTAGCCCCCATCTCTAGTAAAAAAATGTGTTACTAGAGAACCTAACAGCTGGTTTACTCATGATCTGCAAGATCTTAAAAGTGCCAAAACTAAAGCACTTTATACATGGAAAAAATCTCAGTCGGAAGCTGACAAAGAAACCTATAATAGTCATGTCAGAACTTATAAAAAAGCTGTGATTGCTGCAGAAAGAGCCTATCTGGATGATCACATTACTAAGGCTCAGTCCACACCTAAGGAACTTTTTAAAGTGTTTAAAGAAATGGAATCTAGAAAGAACATCACGCAGGATTCCATTGTTAAAGACGCTGGCTGGTGTAACCTAGTGCAGGAGGCCATGGATAATAAACTTAAGAAAATTAATAAGGGTATCGCTCATGCCAGAGCCTCTCTATCCAACAAAGGTTTAAAGGATACTATCACCCCTGTTAGATGTTGGAAGGAAGATGAACTCTTCTCTTTTAAACCTATAACAGAAGAAAAACTAACAACTATTGTGCAAAACCTCAAACCTTCCAATTGTAAGGGAGATGTCAGTCCTTCCCTAGCTATTAAAGCGTGTGCCACCTCACTTATACCCATACTTTGTAAATTTGTCAATGCATCTTTCAAGGACTGTGAGGTTCCCACATGCATTAAGCACTCTTGGGTGACCCCCTTATTAAAAAAACCTGATCTCTCGCCCGATGACCCACTTAACTATCTCCCTATCTCTAACTCCCCATTTCTTCTTAAGATTCTCGATAAAGTGGCCTATATCCAACTATTGGCTCACTTAAGAAATGGTAACATCCTGCATCCTGAATAAGAGACAGTCTGGCTTTCGTTGGATTTAAAATCTAGGCCCCTTAGACACATGGATCAAGGCGACCCCAGCATGCTGATGTTGTTGGACCTACCCACCGCCTTCGACTTGGTAGACCATACGTTACTGGTCTCCAGGTTGAGGGAGGTGGTGGGTTTTTCATCGGCGGCAGCGGATTGGATCACCTCTTTCTTGAAAAATCGCTACTGGAGAGTGAGAAGCAACCTAGCTGATGCCAATATCAAGGAGCTGACGCAAGGGGTTCCTCAGGGAGCCTGTCTCTCTCGGATTTTCTATAATCTTTTTATGGTTCCGTTTCTTGATTTCTTGGACATTAACAACATTGAGTTTACCAATTACGCCGATGATACTCAGTGTATCATACCCATCTCTGGTGTCTTCTCCGATGACGAACTCAACATCAACAGAATTTATCTGCTTATTCAAAGTTGGATGTGCTCCAATGGCCTAGCCCTTAACACAAGCAAGACAGAGCTTATGCTTGTGGGTACCGCCCCCAAGATCCGTATGCTTGAAGATCAATATTCCAAATTGGTTATTGATGAATGTGTTATAGTGGTCAAGAAAAAAGTCAAGACTCTGGGCATTTATCTTGACTGTAATCTCAATATGAAAGCTCAGGTTGGTAGTCTGGTGGCTTCATCCTCCTACTATATCAAATTGCTCTCACATGCTCGACCATTTCTCTCCCATACTAGCAGGGGAAACCCTTGCCAGGGCATTGATTAGCTCCAGGCTTTATTTCTGTAGCAGCCTGTTAACTGGTCTTTCTAATGGTGAGCTTAACAGACTGCAGGTTGTGCAGAATAATGCTGTTAGGGTTGTCATGGACAAGAAAAGGTCCGATCATATTTCCGAGGCGAGAAGGGAACTTCACTGGCTCCCTATTAGGGAACGTATCCTCTTTCGGCTCTTATCTATCTCTTTTAACTGCTTGAAACATTCAGGCCCTAGTTATCTCAGTGAGGAACTACGACCCAAAGTGAGCAAACATAATCTCAGATCCAACAACCAATATCATCTTATGCTTCCGGTATGTAAACTATCGCAAACCAAGGCTGGTGTCTTTTTCTCTGCAGCTCCTGTGGCCTGGAACAATTTGCCCTTGGAATTGAGATCAGAAAACTCCATTTGTGTATTTAGAAAAGGTCTGATGACACATTTGTTTAAATAATCTACCTCTGGTTTACTTGTTTCTTGATCTCACCCTTCTATTCTGCTTAATCACATCTCCCATCTGTTTGTCAGCGCCCTTAAGCCTTCGGGTCAGTGGTTTCCGTGCTATATAAATGTTAAATAAATAAATAAATAAATGATGGCCATCATGGAAAACTTCCCATACCTTCGGTGTATAACTAGCCCTTGATTGGTCAGAGTCGCTAGCTTTTCCCGGATCAATGCGTAGTGCCCTTCTTCATTGCAGTTTTTATTTATTCTTACCCCAAGGTATAAAGTTGTGTCCACCACCTCCAGGTTTTCCTTCTCCAGCGACCAAGCAAAATGTTTCCCTGCCATATTTTTCCCACGACAGGACTTCATTATTAGGACCATTGACTTCTTGATGTTTATTTTCATGTCGTTTTCGACAAGGTACTTGTTGAAAGCCACTATTCGACGCTGGAGTCCTATGGGCGTTTGGTCAACCAGTACGGCATCATCCGCATACAGCATCCACGGCACTTCAGTCCCGTTTATCTTTGGAGGGAAGGCACGGACTAGATCTTGCAAGGTCTTTGTATCTGCCATATATATGACAAATAGAAAGGGGGCTAAGGCGCATCCCTGTTTGATTCCACGGGAAGTTTCAATCTTTCTTGTCAGCCCTCCATTAGCTGTCGTTTGAATCTGTATAGTAGAGCCGGTGTACAAGGTTTGGATCGCTTCTAGAAGATCTGGCGGGCATCCCCAGTTCGTCATTTTGATCCACAGGCACTCCCAATTTACCCCATCGAAAGCCTGTTTGAGGTCAATAAAAGCTAAATAGGTAGCTTTCTTTCCTTCCAAGGCTTTGGCTTTCAACAGGTTGATCAGGAAGAGGCTTAGACCATTTCCTACTCCACTGATGAAGTCTGTTTGTCGCTCATCCATGATGTTCGCCTGGATCGCCCATTTTTTTAGATCTCTTAGAAGGAGAGAAGCAAATAGCTTGCCAATAGAGTCCAACAGCGCTATCGGCCTATAATTTCTTGGGCTGCTTCGATCTCCTTTTTTGTAGATTGAGACAATGGGCCTCATTACAAATCAGGCGGTCCGGAAAATAACGGTGGCGGTAAACCCACCGCCACCGTTGTTTGCGGACCGCCTGATCCCGACTCCTGCAGGCGGGAGGTGATGTTCCCGCCAGGTCTGACCATTACGAGATGCTGCCGGTGTTTCCATGATCCCCATTCCCATTGAGTCCAATAGGACTCAATGGGAATGGGGATTAACACCATTCCGCCTCCGTGATTCCCGGGAAACCGGGGTTGTAATGCCGCGGTAATTCCGGGAATCACGGAGGCGGAATGGTAATACGAGTTCGGCGGTAACCAGGCAATTTTACCGCCTCGGTTACTGCCGGACTCGTAATGAGGCCCAATATATGCCTCTGTCCAAGAGGAGGGGATTTGCCTATCTTGTTTTATTTGTTGGAACAGCGCATATATTAGATCCGACCAATCTTCACAACTGTCTATCTGTATCTTATTTGAGATGCCATCGGGGCCAGTTGCCCTAGAGGCGCTGAGTTTTTTAAATTAAGATTACGATGTCTTCTCTATCGAATTCAAGGACCCAAGGAGTTTGTTCGTGGATCTTCTCTGTAGGCATTTTCTTGGTTTCTCCTCATACAATCGGGTGTAGTGGTTAAGCCAATTCTCCTCCGAAACTTGATTGACACCTAATGCTGATTGATTGTGATCTCTGTTATTCAATAAGTCCCACAAGCTTCGTGTATTATTTGTTGAGACTGCCGCTAGCATTTTCTCTGCATCCCTTTGTGTTCTTAGGAATCGGGTAGAGCGTAGCCAGTTTTTATATGATTGCTGACACTTCCTCCGGAGATCATACTTCTCGACGCATTTTGCCTTTTGAATCTGTGTCAGTTCCGCTCTGTACTGTTTTCTTCTGGCTACTAGAGCTTCGTCGTAAGCGTGTTTCTTTTCAATTGTTTTCACTCTGTTCGGGTCAGATTTAACTGCAAATGCTTCAAGCAACCATTTATATTCAACCACCTCTTTATCCTTCCCAATGGCCTTATTATAGTCTTGTACCAGGTTTGGTATTGCCTGTTTTTTGAGCTTTAGACGATTTCAAGCCCACGACACCTCAGTTTCCATCAGACCTTTTTTCCTTGGAATTGAACTTATTTTCTAGGCTCGTTCCGTTTCCAACAGGCTATGGTCGCTATTTGTTTGCCTTTTTATTGTGAAAGAATTTACCCATGCAAACGTGTTTCCTCCTACGAAGCAGTAGTCCAGACAGGCTCCCGATTTGCCACTATGCCATGTATTTGCTCCGTTCAGGTCACCTCTCGTCTGGCCATTTAGCAACTTCATGTCTCGGATACGCATTTCCTCCATCCATTTTTGTTCTTTCCCAACTATATGTTCTGTCTTTTTAATTTTACCCTTAATGTCAAGCAACTTGATATTTAGGTCCCCACTGAGAAGGATCAACTGGTCTTTTTCCTCTGTCATTGATTTATCAATGGCATTCATGATGGCTTTTAGATACCCCGCCAGATTCGGCATATTTTCGCTCCAATATGTCTTAATCAGTAGCAGACTTGACGGGCCATTGGTCTTCTTTGATTTGACTGCTATCTTTACTATTTGCAGGTAGGGGTTCGGCCTGGTGTGCTCCAGCACTTGTAGGGGGCTATCTAATTTTTTTAGGATCATGAGGCCCGCAAAGGGTCTCCCTTTCGGCCCCTTTCCGGCTGGATTTATGTATACTTCGTATCCCTCACACACTGGTGGCTCACGCAGCCAAGATTCCTGGATAGAGATGAAGTTGTATTTGCCCAAGAATCTACTGTTTTTAGAGAACAGATGCTTAAAGCCTCTGGTATTCTATGAGGCGCAGTCGACCAATCTTTGGGGCTCCTCGTCAATCTATTGTTTCTTCTTTGTGTTTAGAGTGTTGGCCATCCAAGTCCAGTCATTGGACTTCTTATCCCCTTTATTAGGGTTTATTTTCCCCTTCCTCAGGTTCCCAGAGTTGGTCACAGTAAACCTCAAGGTCCTCAGTTTTTCTATACTGTTCTTCATGATGGGTAGTATTCCCCTTTGTGTTTTCATGTCTTCGTTCATGTTTTGTCTTGAGGTCTTCTTTATTTCATCCACTGGGAGTGATCTGGGTTTTGCACTAGTCTCCTTCTCTGTGTCTTCTCTGTATTGTGGACATTCCTCACCCCCCTATGGTCCTTTTCTTCCTTCTTTGTTTCTTTTATACTGGCAGGCTTGTGATTTTCTTCCAGAGTTTCTAGTCTGAAACCCTTTCTTATGAGGGTGTCACTGGCCTCCAGCAATTTCTGTTTGATCCTATTTGAGGTTAAGTGGAGAATTACTTGGTCCATCCGATTTTCTTTTGGAAATTCAACAATCTTTATATCGTCTGTTGATAGCATACGCAGTGCTGAGATTTCATTGCAGAGAGTCATTACGTAGCTTCTATTTAACACCACCCTTTTAGGGCCTTTGGATGTTGTTTCTAATTTTAAGTAGCATCCTTTTGGGGGTCTTGTATTCTTTGGGCTTCGCGGAGGAGAAACACACCTGGGCGTTTCTTTGGAATGTACCCCTTCTTTTTTATTCCTTTTTGGAGTTGGATGGAACACTTCTTGATGCTTCCTTTCAGACTTATTTTTGATGTCATCCTCCTTCCTTTTTTGTTCCAGTGTTTTGAAATGAATGGCATCACTTTGATCGTCACAGGGGCCTCTATGTGCGTAATCTGCCTTATTCCCAAGAATCTTGGTCATATTTGTCGGTTTCTCTCTTTTGGACTTTGGCGTCTTAACACTTTTTGGTTGCATTCCAGGGTCAACAGTTTCCCAGTTATCCAGGGTTTGCCAGTCAGATAAACTGATGCTCTCCCATTGCTCCTCTTTCGTGTTTTTGTCTATCATTTCAATTAAGTCACTTAGATCCGCGGTTTGCTCCGTCTCGTCCCATTCTTCATCCTCTATTGCCCCCTGTTCTTTGGCTTCCGTTTCCCTGTCGTTCATCAACATCTCCGACACTGTCATAATCAGTTCTCTTCTAGGTTTCTTTGCGCACTGTGAACTTTCTCTTTTGGGTGGCGTTCTTAGATTCCTCAGGAAGGCTCTCAAGCCATTTACTTTCCGTGTTAGGGTTTCATTCTTTGATTTTTTTCCTTTTTCTTGCTTTTTCTTGGGTGTCCCCTTTCCATTCAGCAAGTCCTGGCTGCTTGAATTTCCGCCAGCAAAAATGTCAATGTTTGATTGCTCCAGTTACGATGTGGGAGCACTTCTTTCCTCAATTATCTTTCGAGGGGAGATCAGAATTACCTCTTCCAGTGGGTTATCATTGTGTTTGGGGTGTCTTTTATCCCCTTGAATCAATTTCATTGGCTCAGTTCCTCCATTTACATTCTCTCCTCTGGGGTCCAGGTCGTTTTTCTGTTTATAAACAGACCTCATCCATTTGCAGTCTTCAAGGACTGCCTCCATTAGTAATGATTTATCAGTTGCGTCTCTTCTCGATTTTGCCAGAGTTGCGATTGCTCCGCTTCCTTATTTATTCGGGTGTACACGCTCTGTAAGGAGGTTTCCATTTTCAGATTTGCCACTTTGATTTGTGTATTAGTGCTGGCAACTTCTTGGAGAGAGTCCTTTATCACCTCGTAGAGCTTTAGAAATGGAGCAAGCGTGATGTTCAATGACGCCATAATTACTTTTTGAAGGTGGTCGGTATCCATTTTTCTTTCAGTTTTCCAGACTTCATTGACTATTTCGGTCAATTGCTCTTTAATCAGCTCAGCTTGGGACAGGCTATTATCGTTGCAAGCTAATGTTTGGGTCATTTTAGTTGAGGATTTCTTCCCTTGGGGTTTAATGGGAGTCATGACTGGGTCCTCATTGGAAGATGTCCCTTTCACATGGTCTTTGTTTAGGGAAGCCATTTTTTCATTTATGAATGAGAAGCTTTTCCTTTTCTCTCCTTCAATTTTCCCCGTTAAAATCGTTATGTCTTCCATGATTTTATTCGCCAGACTAGAGTTGCTCTGGCTAGTTCCTAGCGAGTTTGGATATACGTTATTTCGTAAACCTCCTGACAATCTCGTTCGCTCAACGGGCATTCGTACTTGATCATGACTCGAACCAAAATCGGGTATTTCCGTTGTCAATTCCTGGATGGGGCAGAAGCTATGACTTCCCTCCCCGCCTAGATTTTCATTAGTCTTAGGCATTACATCGTGCTGTTTGCTCACTTGATAGCTTCTACCTCTGTTTCCTTGATTTAGGTGGTCTTCCTTGAATGGCAGAAAAATGTCGGACCGTGTTGGATCAGTTCCTGTTGGGGTTGTTTGGTGCGACATTTTCTCCTTGGTGGTCTTAAGGCCCTGGAAGGCTTTGTCCAGGTTTCCAAGCTCGGTCGGGTCCCAAGGGTCGGCATTTTCCCATAAGGCCTCTGCAGATGCAGAAGCCCATGGGATATGATTGGATGGTATCTTTGTTTTATCGGAATCCGGACTGAGTGTTGAAAATTCCGCCCATAACTTACTTCCAATCGTATTGCTCAAAAGACATTCATTTGGTGCCTTAACAGGCGAAGGCGACCCTTCCCGGGTCGGGGGAGTCAAATCAACAACAGATTTCACATTCTGACCTGTCGCTTGACCCCCAAAACTCTTGTTGGGGGATTGGGGGTCTCCCTGGGGGGAATCATTTGGGCGACCAGCCTCGGATGTTCTGGATTTTTCCAAACGGTCCGAGTTCAGATTCTCTTTATCCGGCCTTGACCTGTTTGACAGGTTCTCGGGGGTCTCACAGAGTTCCGGTCTTATTAGACCCAAGCAGGTATCATGCTCAGTAGCGAGAATAATACAATCCGTCTGGCCTTTTTCCCCCACATGACTTGCCTGAAGCTCTCCGATGCTCCCACCGAGTGGGCATGCTTCAGCCGCTTGGATAATGTCAGGGTCCGAGACCGGTAGACTAGTACTCTCCACTGACATTGGAGTAAGGCAGTCATTATGGAGATGAGCGAGTTGAGCGGCAGAGGCTGAGTTGCCCTCCACTTCCAGAGGCACCAATGAGCTCTTTTCAGTTGACAGATCAGCCCCCACTGAGAGGCTCTTTCTCTTCTTTGTACTATAGCGTAAACGTGTCTGTTTAAGCATAGGCAGATCCTTTTGCATCGTTCTAGGAGAAAGAGCAGGGTTGCCCTCACCTTCCAGGAGTGAAGTGAAACGTTGTCTTACCTGAAGACGAGTTCTTAGAGTTGCGATTGAGGCCTCCACGGGCACAGACTTCATTTTGTCGCGCAGCTCCTCTATCAGCTTCCCTCCTGGTAGTGACCAGCTGTTTTAGGATGTGAGGTTAGGTGGCTGGCAAAGCCACAGCAAGCAGCCAAACAGCACAACAGCAGGTACTCCTGAGGACGCCCTTTGCATGCACGGGCTTAGCGCCGCAAGGGTGCCTGGGAAGATCTTTTCTAGGCCCACTTCCTGCCAGGTGGAGCTCGGGGCAAACTGGGAGCGGGACGTAAAGGGGGTGGGGCTTAATAACGCAACAGCGCTTCTTCTTTCATAGTCAATTTCACTTGCTTTCTGAGGAACAGCTGATGTATAGATTCTCCCACGCAGCCACAGCACAAAGCAGGTACTCCTGAGGACGCCCCTTGCACGCACGGTTATCACGGAGACGGTTGAGCAGGATGGCGTGGTTGACAATGTCAAAGGCAGAAGAGAGATCAAGCAGGATGAGGATGCAAGGGGTGTTAGAGTCAAGGTTGGAGAGCAGGTCTTCACGGATGTTCAAGAGAGCAGTTTCCGTGTTTCTGGCATCTCTGAAGCCAGACTGATGGTCATGGAGACAACCAACAGATTCAGTGTGGAGATTAAGCTGGAAGATGGCCAGTTTCTCCAGGAGCTTGCCCAGGAAGGGAGTGATAGAGATTGGGCGATAGCTGGCCGGGCAGCAGGGGTTGGCAGTGGATTTCTTAAGAAGAGGGTGCACAAGGGAGTGCTTCAGGGGGGATGGGAAGACTCCAGTGGCAAAGGAGTGATTGCAGAAATCAGCCAGGGCAGGAGCCAGGGAGTGGATGTGGTCCTTGATAGTTTTGGAGGAACAGGGGTGAACCTGTTTTGACGAGACTTTCATAGATCGGACTTGTCTAGAAACCTTGTCTGCAGAGAACAGGGGAAAGGCAGAGGAGGAGGGAGGAGAGGGGGCTGCGGAATGGCCAGAGGAAGAGCAGAGGGTGGGAGGAGGGAGGGGGTAGGAGGAGAGAGAGGACAGGATGTCCTGAGTTTTAGAGATGAAGTGAGACGCCAGTGCCATACAGAGGGCCTGGGAGGGGACAGGAGAGGTAGAGACTGCAGCAGGGTTGGCCAATTCCTTGCAGATTTTAAAGATTTCAGCCGAGTTATTAGATGCCGCAGAGGCAAAGGCTTGGTTATGCGCTCTCTTCTTCGTTAGGACAGAGAGCCGGTATTGCCTTTGCAGCAGGCGGCAGGCCTGTTTGTCAGAGGATGTACATGAAGCACGCCATTTCCTCACAGCCACCCTACACTTGCGTTTTAGGGTGACAAGGTCTGAGTCATACCAGGATTTTGCACATGGCTTTAGGCTTCAGGCGGATTCTCATGACAGGGGCAAGGATATCAAGAGTATCAAATATAGCAGAGTGGAGTGTGGAGAGGGCTGTGTTAGGATGAGAGTCAGCCAAAGGTGGAGGGGGGGGGGGTGAGAAGGTGGCAGCAAAAGCCTAAGCTGACACGCGCTTCATGGGTCGGATGACCGAGAAGGTGGGTGTCAGTGATGGAAGTGGCTTGGCCTGAGGGGTAGGGAGGGTGAGGTGGGAGGAGAGGAGAAAGTGATCACTCCAGGAGAGAGGAGTGGTGAGAGGGACAGAGAGGGGAAGGTGTGCAATGGCGCAGCCCTTCCAGGTGTGCCAGGACGCAGTTCACGCAACCCTTCCAGGTGTGCCAGGACGCAGCCCTCCCAGGTGTGCCAGCACACAACCCTTCCAGGTGAGGCAGGACGCAGGTCACGCAACCCTTCCAGGCGTGCCAGGACACAGCCCTCCCAGGTTTTCCAGGATGCAGATCTCCCAGGTGTGCCAGGATGCATCCCTTCCAGGTGTGTCAGGAAGCAGCCCTTTCAGGTGTGCCAGGAAGCAGCCCTTTCAGGTGTGCCAGGATGCAGCCCTCCCAGGTGTGCCAGGACGCAGCCCTTCCAGGTGTGCCAGGATTCAGCCCTTTCAGGTGTGCCAGGATGCAGCCCTCCCAGGTGTGCCAGGACGCAGCCCTTCCAGGTGTGCCAGGATGCAGCCCTTTGAAGTGTGCCAGGACGCACCCCTTCCAGGTGTGACAGGAAGCAGCCCTTTCAGGTGTGCCAGGATGCAGTCCTTTCAGGTATGCCAGGATGCAGCCCTTCGAAGTGTGCCAGGACGCACCCCTTCCAGGTGTGTCAGGAAGCAGCCCTTTCAGGTGTGCCAGGATGCAGCCCTCCCAGGTGTGCCAGGACACAGCCCTTCCCGTTGAGGCGTGCCAGGATGCAGGTCATGCAACCCTTCCAGGTGTGCCAAGACGCAGCCCTCCCAGGTGTGCCAGGATGCAGCCCTCCCAGGTATGCCAGGAGGCACCCGTTCCAGGTGTGCCAGGACGCAGCCCTCCCAGGTGTGCCAGGAGGCAGCCGTTCCAGGTGTGCCAGGACGCATCCCTTCCAGGTGTGCCAGGACGCATCCCTCCCAGGTGTGCCAGGACACAGCCTTTCCAGGTGTGCCAGGACGCAGTCCTCCCAGGTGTGCCAGGACGCAGCCCTTCCAGGTGTGCCAGGACACAGCCCTTCCAGGTGTGCCAGGACACAGCCCTCGCAGGTGTGCCAGGACGCAGCCTTTCCAGGTGTGCCAGGACGCAGTCCTCCCAGGTGTGCTAGGATGCAGCCCTCCCAGGTGTGGCAGGATGCAGCTCTTCCAGGTGTGCCAGGACGCAGCCCTCCCAGGTGTGCCAGGAGGCAGCCGTTCCAGGTGTGCCAGGATGCAGCCTTTCATGGTGTGCCAGGACGCAGTCCTCCTAGGTGTGCCAGGGCGCAGTCCTCCCAGGTGTGCTAGGACACAGCCCTCCCAGGTGTACCAGGACGCAGCCCTCCCAGGTGTGCTAGGACGCAGCCCTCCCAGATGTGCCAGGACGCAGCCTTTCCAGGTGTGCCAGGATGCAGTCCTCCCAGGTGTGCTAGGATGCAGCCCTCCCAGATGTGCCAGGACGCAGCCTTTCCAGGTATGCCAGGACGCAGTCCTCCCAGGTGTGCTAGGACGCAGCCCTCCCAGGTGTGCCAGGACGCAGCCCTCCCAGGTGTGCCAGGACGCAGCCCTCCCAGGTGTGCCAGGACGCAGCCCTCCCAGGTGTGCCAGGACGCAGCCCTCCCAGGTGTGCCAGGACGCAGCCTTTCCAGGTGTGCCAGGACTCAGTCCTCCCAGGTGTGCTAGGACGCAGCCCTCCCAGATGTGCCAGGACACAGCCTTTCCAGGTGTGCCAGGACGCAGTCCTCCCAGGTGTGCCAGGATGCAGCACACCCAGGTGTGCCAGGATGCAGCCCTTCCAGATGTGCCAGGGTACAGCTCTTCTAGGTGTGCCAGGGCGCAGCCCTTCCAGGTGTGCCAGGATGCAGCCCTTCCAGGTGTGCCAGGACACAACCCTCCCAGGTGTGCAATGACGCAGCCCTTCCAGGTGTGCCAGGATGCAGTTCACGCAACCCTTCCAGGTGTGCCAGGACGCTGCCCTCCCAGGTGTGCCAGCACACAACCCTTCCAGGTGTGGCAGGACGCAGGTCACGCAACCATTCCAGGCGTGCCAGGACACAGCCCTCCCAGGTTTTCCAGGATGCAGCTCTCCCAGGTGTGCCAGGATGCAGCCCTTCGAAGTGTCCCAGGACGCACCCCTTCCGGGTGTGTCAGGAAGCAGCCCTTTCAGGTGTGCCAGGATGCAGCCCTCGCAGGATGCAGCCCTTCCAGGTGTGCCAGGACGCACCCCTTCCAGGTGTGACAGGAAGCAGCCCTTTCAGGTGTGCCAGGATGCAGTCCTTCCAGGTGTGCCAGGATGCAGCCCTTCGAAGTGTGCCAGGACGCACCCCTTCCAGGTGTGTCAGGAAGCAGCCCTTTCAGGTGTGGCAGGATGCAGCCCTCCGAGGTGTGCCAGGACGCAGCCCTTCCAGGTGTGCCAGGATACAGGTCACGCAACCCTTCCAGGTGTGCCAAGACGCAGCCCTCCCAGGTGTGCCAGGATGCAGCCCTCCCAGGTGTGCCAGGAGGCACCTCTTCCAGGTGTGCCAGGACGCAGTCCTAACAGGTGTGCCAGGATGCAGCCTTTCCAGCTGTGCCAGGACGCAGCCCTTCCAGGTGTGCCAGGACGCAGCCCTTCCCGGTGTGCCAGGACGCAGCCCTCCCAGGTGTGCCAGGACGCAGCCTTTCCAGGTGTGCCAGGACGCATCCCTCCCAGGTGTGCCAGGACGCAGCGTTTCAAGCTGTGCCAGGACGCAGCCCTTCCAGGTGTGCCAGGACGCAGCCCTTCCCGGTGTGCCAGGACGCAGCCCTCCCAGGTGTGCCAGGACGCAGCCTTTCCAGGTGTGCCAGGACGCAGTTCTCCCAGGTGTGCTAGGACGCAGCCCTCCCAGGTGTGGCAGGATGCAGCCCTTCCAGGTGTGCCAGGACGCAGCCCTCCCAGGTGTGCCAGGAGGCAGCCTTTCCAGGTGTGCCAGGACGCATCCTTTCCAGGTGTGCCAGTACGCAGTCCTCCCAGGTGTGCCAGGACGCAGTCCTCCCCGGTGTGCTAGGACGCAGCCCTCCCAGGTGTGCCAGGACGCAGCCCTCCCAGGTGTACCAGGACGCAGCCCTCCCAGGTGTGCTAGGACGCAGCTCTCCCAGATGTGCTAGGACGCAGCCTTTCCAGGTGTGCCAGGACGCAGTTCTCCCAGGTGTGATAGGACGCAGCCCTGCCAGATGTACCAGGACTCAGCCTTTCCAGGTATGCCAGGACGCAGTCCTCCCAGGTGTGCTAGGACGCAGCCCTCCCAGGTGTGCCAGGACGCAGTCCTCCCAGGTGTGCTAGGACGCAGCCCTCCCAGGTGTGCCAGGACGCAGCCTTTCCAGGTGTGCCAGGACGCAGCCCTCCCAGGTGTGCCAGGACGCAGTCCTCCCAGGTGTGCCAGGACGCAGTCCTCCCAGGTGTGCTAGGACGCAGCCCTCCCAGGTGTGGCAGGATGCAGCCCTTCCAGGTGTGCCAGGAGGCAGCCCTCCCAGGTGTGCCAGGAGGCAGCCATTCCAGGTGTGCCAGGACACAGTCCTCCCAGGTGTGCCAGGACGCAGCCCTCCCAGGTGTGCCAGGACGCAGCATTCCCAGGTGTACCAGGACGCAGCCCTCCCAGGTGTGCTAGGACGCATCCCTCCCAGATGTGCCAGGACGCAGCCTTTCCAGGTGTGCCAGGACGCAGTCCTCCCAGGTGTGCTAGGACGCAGCCCTCCCAGATGTGCCAGGATGCAGCCCTCCCAGATGTGCCAGGACACAGCCCTCCCAGGTGTGCCAGGACGCAGCCCTCCCAGGTGTGCCAGGATGCAGCCCTTTCAGGTGTGCCAGGATGCAGCCCTCCCAGGTGTGCCAGGACGCAGCCCTTCCAGGTGTGCCAGGATGCAGCCCTTTGAAGTGTGCCAGGACGCACCCCTTCCAGGTGTGACAGGAAGCAGCCCTTTCAGGTGTGCCAGGATGCAGTCCTTTCAGGTATGCCAGGATGCAGACCTTCGAAGTGTGCCAGGACGCACCCCTTCCAGGTGTGTCAGGAAGCAGCCCTTTCAGGTGTGCCAGGATGCAGCCATCCCAGGTGTGCCAGGACACAGCCCTTCCAGGTGTGCCAGGATGCAGCCCGTTGAGGCGTGCCAGGATGCAGGTCATGCAACCCTTCCAGGTGTGCCAAGACGCAGCCCTCCCAGGTGTGCCAGGATGCAGCCCTCCCAGGTGTGCCAGGAGGCACCCGTTCCAGGTGTGCCAGGACGCAGCCCTCCCAGGTGTGCCAGGAGGCAGCCGTTCCAGGTGTGCCAGGACGCAGCCCTTCCAGGTGTGCCAGGACGCATCCCTCCCAGGTGTGCCAGAACACAGCCTTTCCAGGTGTGCCAGGACGCAGTCCTCCCAGGTGTGCCAGGACGCAGCCCTTCCAGGTGTGCCAGGACGCAGCCCTTCCAGGTGTGCCAGGACACAGCCCTCCCAGGTGTGCCAGGACGCAGCCTTTCCAGGTGTGCCAGGATGCAGTCCTCCCAGGTGTGCTAGGACGCAGCTCTCCCAGATGTGCCAGGACGCAGTCCTCCCAGGTGTGCCAGGACGCAGCCTTTCCAGGTGTGCCAGGACGCACTCCTCCCAGGTGTGCTAGGACGCAGCCCTCCCAGGTGTGGCAGGATGCAACCCTTCCAGGTGTGCCAGGACGCAGCCCTCCCAGGTGTGCCAGGAGGCAGCCTTTCCAGGTGTGCCAGGACGCAGCCTTTCCAGGTGTGCCAGGACGCAGTCCTCCCAGGTGTGCCAGGACGCAGTCCTCCCAGGTGTGCTAGGAGGCAGCCCTCCCAGGTGTGCCAGGACGCAGCACTCCCAGGTGTACCAGGACGCAGCCCTCCCAGGTGTGCTAGGACGCAGCTCTCCCAGATGTGCCAGGACGCAGCCTTTCCAGGTGTGCCAGGATGCAGTTCTCCCAGGTGTGATAGGACGCAGCCCTGCCAGATGTACCAGGACTCAGCCTTTCCAGGTATGCCAGGACGCAGTCCTCCCAGGTGTGCTAGGACGCAGCCCCCCCAGGTGTGCCAGGACGCAGTCCTCCCAGGTGTGCTAGGACGCAGCCCTCCCAGGTGTGCCAGGACGCAGCCTTTCCAGGTGTGCCAGGACGCAGCCCTCCCAGGTGTGCCAGGACGCAGCCCTCCCAGGTGTGCCAGGACGCAGTCCTCCCAGGTGTGCTAGGACGCAGCCCTCCCAGGTGTGGCAGGATGCAGCCCTTCCAGGTGTGCCAGGAGGCAGCCCTCCCAGGTGTGCCAGGAGGCAGCCGTTCCAGGTGTGCCAGGACACAGTCCTCCCAGGTGTGCTAGGACGCAGCCCTCCCAGGTGTGCCAGGACGCAGCCCTCCCAGGTGTACCAGGACGCAGCCCTCCCAGGTGTGCTAGGACGCATCCCTCCCAGATGTGCCAGGACGCAGCCTTTCCAGGTGTGCCAGGACGCAGTCCTCCCAGGTGTGCTAGGACACAGCCCTCCCAGATGTGCCAGGATGCAGCCCTCCCAGGGGTGCCAGGACACAGCCCTCCCAGGTGTGCCAGGACGCAGCCCTCCCAGGTGTGCCAGGATGCAGCCCTTTCAGGTGTGCCAGGATGCAGCCCTCCCAGGTGTGCCAGGACGCAGCCCTTCCAGGTGTGCCAGGATGCAGCCCTTTGAAGTGTGCCAGGACGCACCCCTTCCAGGTGTGACAGGAAGCAGCCCTTTCAGGTGTGCCAGGATGCAGTCCTTTCAGGTATGCCAGGATGCAGCCCTTCGAAGTGTGCCAGGACGCACCCCTTCCAGGTGTGTCAGGAAGCAGCCCTTTCAGGTGTGCCAGGATGCAGCCCTCCCAGGTGTGCCAGGATGCAGCCCTCCCAGGTGTGCCAGGACACAGCCCGTTGAGGCGTGCCAGGATGCAGGGTATGCAACCCTTCCAGGTGTGCCAAGACGCAGCCTTCCCAGTTGTGCCAGGATGCAGCCCTCCCAGGTGTGCCAGGAGGCACCCGTTCCAGGTGTGCCAGGACGCAGCCCTCCCAGGTGTGACAGGAGGCAGCCGTTCCAGGTGTGCCAGGACGCAGCCCTTCCAGGTGTGCCAGGACGCAGCCCTTCCAGGTGTGCCAGGACGCATCCCTCCCAGGTGTGCCAGGACACAGCCTTTCCAGGTGTGCCAGGACGCAGTCCTCCCAGGTGTGCCAGGACGCAGCCCTTCCAGGTGTGCCAGGACACAGCCCTCCCAGGTGTGCCAGGACGCAGACTTTCAGGTGTGCCAGGACGCAGTAATCCCAAGTGTGCTAGGACGCAGCCCTCCCAGGTGTGGCAGGATGCAGCTCTTCCAGGTGTGTCAGGACGCAGCCCTCCCAGGTGTGCCAGGAGGCAGCCGTTCCAGGTGTTCCAGGACGCAGCCTTTCCAGGTGTGCCAGGACGCAGTCCTCCCAGGTGTGCCAGGGCGCAGTCCTCCCAGGTGTGCTAGGACACAGCCCTCCCAGGTGTACCAGGACGCAGCCCTCCCAGGTGTGCTAGGACGCAGCCCTCCCAGATGTGCCAGGACGCAGCCTTTCCAGGTGTGCCAGGACGCAGTCCTCCCAGGTGTGCTAGGATGCAGCCCTCCCAGATGTGCCAGGACGCAGCCTTTCCAGGTATGCCAGGACGCAGTCCTCCCAGGTGTGCTAGGACGCAGCCCTCCCAGGTGTGCCAGGACGCAGCCCTCCCAGGTGTCCCAGGACGCAGCCCTCCCAGGTGTCCCAGGACGCAGCCCTCCCAGGTGTGCCAGGACGCAGCCTTTCCAGGTGTGCCAGGACGCAGTCCTCCCAGGTGTGCTAGGACGCAGCCCTCCCAGATGTGCCAGGACACAGCCTTTCCAGGTGTGCCAGGACGCAGTCCTCCCAGGTGTGCCAGGATGCAGCACACCCAGGTGTGCCAGGATGCAGCCCTTCCATGTGTGCCAGGGTGCAGCCCTTCTAGGTGTGCCAGGGCGCAGCCCTTCCAGGTGTGCCAGGATGCAGCCCTTCCAGGTGTGCCAGGACGCAGCCCTTCCCGGTGTGCAATGACGCAGCCCTTCCCGGTGTGCCAGGATGCAGTTCACGCAACCCTTCCAGGTGTGCCAGGACGCTGCCCTCCCAGGTGTGCCAGCACACAACCCTTCCAGGTGTGGCAGGACGCAGGTCACGCAACCCTTCCAGGCGTGCCAGGACACAGCCCTCCCAGGTTTTCCAGGATGCAGCTCTCCCAGGTGTGCCAGGATGCAGCCCTTCGAAGTGTCCCAGGACGCACCCCTTCCGGGTGTGTCAGGAAGCAGCCCTTTCAGGTGTGCCAGGATGCAGCCCTCCCAGGATGCAGCCCTTCCAGGTGTGCCAGGACGCACCCCTTCCAGGTGTGACAGGAAGCAGCCCTTTCAGGTGTGCCAGGATGCAGTCCTTCCAGGTGTGCCAGGATGCAGCCCTTCGAAGTGTGCCAGGACACACCCCTTCCAGGTGTGTCAGGAAGCAGCCCTTTCAGGTGTGGCAGGATGCAGCCCTCCGAGGTGTGCCAGGACGCAGCCCTTCCAGGTGTGCCAGGTGTGGGTGCGATTTCTCGCCGTCGCCAAAACCAGTACAAAAGGGACCCTATAAAAACTCAAACAGAAAAGAGTTGAGTAAACATTGCTTTATTAACACACAAGCATTCGCGAATGGGCCACAAGTTCAACCGTCTCGCAAAGCAAGTCGTCAAAGTGCCGCGCTTTGCCCTGCACATCGTGGTCCTTTTATACCCATCTGTTTTACATTGTCATACATTGCTGCACATAGATTATGTCCACCACAAGGCGGTTCCTCCCAGTCATGACTTTGCATCAAGGTCAACAGTTCAACATCTGCTATTGTGGTTTCCTGTTATCTGTTATTCGCTCTCTCTCGTGCCCCTCTGTGTATCTCTGTGCACGAGGCTGTGCTTACTCATTCCTTCCCCACCCGTAATCTGCAGATAGTTTTAGCAGGCTCAACATGCTTCGACATACAGTGACCAAACACAATTCTTCTGTTAAAAACAAGTTCTTGCCAGGTCAGCAGGTCTCTTTCTAGTTTGCAATTGCTATTCATATATGGCCATTAAACGCCACCGTATAAAAGAGAAGGCCTCTTCTTTTAGCAAAAAGTACATTCTTTTAACGCATATGATGATTAGTACAAACTCCAAGTGTGAGCACAACATTACATATGTATGCGTACCTTCAATCCACCCTTTGCTCACACTTGAGCATCAATCTAAACAGTCCTAGCATAAGCAGATGGCAGGAAAGCAACATCATCACATACTGTATGTACCATAATCTTCTCCAGGCCTCCCATGTCAAAAAATTCCTGTTGTACATGGCTTTTATCCATTGGATTTAGGCGCGTTATGCTGGAAGAACACATGGAAACACAGCACGACACACATACCGGGAAACATTGGATGCAGAGACAAATACCTACAACTATTGCCGCTAGAACCAGTATAGGCGTAAGAAGTTGCCATCCAATTTCTTTCAGGAGCTTCATCCACCAGCTATCTCCTGACCCTTCCTCCTGGTGGATGCTATCCGCCACTTTATGCAGTTTGTTTACTCCATCCAGGATTCCTGTACTCCCTTCTGGTATGTAAACACAGCATTGGGATCCCACCAAAAAACAGACTCCGCCCCTTTCTGCAGTGAGTATGTCTAAGACATACCTATTTTGGAGAGCCACTAGCCGAATTGCTTTCATTTCATAAGTGATGTTTTCCATTAGGTCTGCAGATTCTTCGATTACGAACTCAAGGGCCCTGCTTAGCTTTTGGATTTCTTGACTGTTCATAAAGATGCCCGCTGGAGGAACCAGGACCCCCATCAGATCTATAAACGTTTCCCATCCTGTAGGTTGATACGTAGGAATTTTTGGGTTTACTGCTCGTTTATTTCTGCTGTGTATTTCTTTATGCAGAGTAGACGGGGCATATACCATCACAGCCGGCATTATTCTGGCTATGTAACATACCCCAACAAAATCTTTGGCTAACCACAAATAAGCCCTCTTGTTACAGACGTAGGCATGTCCTTCAATCTGTAACAATCCCTTTGTGTAGTTATTTAGATTCACCATTTGACTGCACCCCGAGATCATTCTTTGATTACCTCTTGCGCTCCTCTTAAAACATATATTCTTTGGCCTAAACTCTTGTGTGATGGTGATAGGGGGAGGAGGTTCTCTTACTATCTGTACCATAGCAGGTGCAAGCCCGATTCCCTCAGTTTTGATTTTATAGCGTATCTTTTCCTTTAGAAGGGTTTTGTTCTCTCCTCTAACATAACAAGCGGTATTCGGTATCATATATTGCTGTGCTGACACTATTCTCATGTAAATTAATGTACACCCCGCATCCTCAGTAACTGGCGATGCGTACACTGGGATGCCTTCACTGCTATGTCGGGGCATGTGGGTGCAGATCCAGCAATCAGTTTTATTCACTACCCCATATGTTGTGTTTATTATCTTCACGTATTCATTTTTAGCATAGTCTTCCGGGTCGTGTTGGTCATAGGCATCTCGATTCCTGCTCTTGACCCAATCTGTTCTCCCTGTTTCATTTGACTCGGGCAACAGGTTCTTTAATTCATATCTAGATGGATGTTCCAGATACCAGAATATTATGGCAAATGCTATTAGTACTACTATCGTGCATACAGAAAACAAAATTTTGCCTCTTGTGGTACAAACTGGTATTTTCCTCTTACCTTCTGTGTTTGAGGAGCATACACTTATCCGTTCAGGGACTAAACCAGCATACACGGGTGTAGACATAGTTCAGTATATGGCTCAGTATACAGCGTATATCAGTTGCAACCTAGCGATATAGCAATATCCCCTATTTAAAGCACCAGTGTCCTTATTACTCTAGTAGTGGTAGGTCTCACTGAAAACCTTCATCCGATCTGTCCCACGTCTCGTAGTGCCTGTCCCAGGAGGGGAACGCCGAAGGCCCTTCAGGCTACAAGCCCGTCGTCTTCAGTAAGGCACAATTCTGCTAAAACCAACAAGAGAGTCCAAATGTTCATCTCCCTAATGATCAAAGTTCAAAACAGTGTCCTTACACGTTGCTTGGCACATACACGTCACGGGATCGGAGGCGATGGGCACACCTGTCACTGGCATCTGGCAGTACACTTGCAACCTGCGGTTTGTCGGTTCCCTTTTCTGGAGGAATCAATAGTGGCAGCGTCTTCTTGACGTGATTCACGTGGTACCAGTGCGGTTTGCCATCAACTTTTACCGCAGTTTGTGTTGCGAGGAGAACCTGAAACGGGCCCCTCCATCTGGGTTGCAGTCCGCTGGTGCGATCGAAGGCTTTTATAACAACCCAGTCACCGGGCTGCACGTCGTGACCTTCTCCTATCAGAGGAGATGGAGCTACTGCGTTCACCTGTGCATTAATAGAAATCAGTCTATTAGTTAACCCAATACAGTACTGTTGTAATGCAGGCCATGCTTGCTCAGACAATCTCTTAGGTGATATGGGGGTCCCAATACTTGGTGGACGCCCCATAACAATTTCGAAAGGAGATAAACCATGTGTACGCTTAGGCATAGTACGCATACTCAATAATGCAATAGGCAATGCATCCGGCCATTTCAGTCCCGTTTCAGCACAAGCCTTTGCCAGTTTGTTCTTCAATACCTTATTTGTGCCCTCTATAATCCCAGCTGATTGAGGATGAAAAACTGCGTGGAAACGTTGATCAATACCAAGGGCCTTGCAAACTTTGCGTACTACTTCACCAGTAAAATGAGTCCCATTGTCAGACCATAGATATCTGGGGACCGTATACAAGGGCACCCAGTGTTTCAATATGCATTGTGCTGTGGAGGTGGCACTATTGTCCCGCAGGGGATATGCTTCCACCCATCCTGAGAACCCACATTTCATCACCAAACAGTAGGAATGTTTATTTACAGGCTCCAGCTGTATAAAGTCCATATACACCACCTCAAAAGGGCAGGTGGGTAACTTACTGTGGCCCGCCGGGGCCGGTACACCTTTCCCCACATTATATAAAACACATATTTCACATTGTTTTGCCCATTGGCGACAATACATTCCCAATCTTTTGTTGTACCACACAGTACTTAAAACTTCTTCCATAGTTCTTGCGTTAACGTGGGTTGGACCATGAGCCACGCTCACTATCACAGGTAAGTATGCGTCAGGTAGTACCCAGGTGTTCGTTTTGGTATGTGCCCATAGCCCATCTACCGTCTCCTCGTATTGATCATCCTTGTGCCAAGATAGTCTTTCTTCAATGGTTGCATCTGCTTGGATTTCCTTTACGCGCTCCTTCGTCCCTTCCATAGTCACATCCCTCCCCACTATGAGCTGTCGGGCTTCCCACCGAGTGTCCCTTGTGGCAGCTAGTTTAGCCATCTGGTCAGCCAAAGAATTTCCCTGCGTGACATAATCCAGTGTTTTTTTATGCGCTGAGCACTTCACTACGGCCACCATTTTGGGCAGCGTAAGGGCTTGCAATAATTCAGCAATCAATCGGGCATGTTTAATAGTATCACCTTGAGAGGTTAAGAAGCCACGCTCTCCCCAGAGTTTACCAAAACTGGAAACCACCCCGTGCGCGTAGGCTGAATCAGTATAAATTGTCACTTTCATGCCGCTGCTTAACACTAATGCTCTAGTTAGCGCAATCAATTCTGCCGCCTGCGCCGATTTCTCACACACTTTCCCACTCTCAATCAACTGTTCCCCTGTAGTTACTGCATACCCTGCTGTTGTCTCCCCATTTGGCAGTTTGAAACAGGAACCATCACAGAATAATATACCCTCATTATCAACCAGCGGGGTGTCTTGCAGGTCTGCTCTACCCTTAGTGTGTTCTTCCATTTGAATCACACAATCATGCCTAATGTCATCAGGTGAGGTGGGCAAAGGAAGCAGTGTCGCTGGATTCAAAGTGTTACACCGTTCAATTTTTACATTACTGGCAAACAGGATCATCTCATACTGTGTGAGTCTAGCTGTAGTCAAATGCTGTGTATGCACTCTATTCAGAAGAACATCTACCGTATGTGGAACTTTTACTGTTACTTCACTCCCTAGGATGATACCTGCACTTTGTTTTAGGGCTGTCGCTGCTGCAGCTACTGCTCTCATGCATGGGGGTAGGCCTCGAGCTACTGAGTCCAGAGTGCTAGAAAAATATGCACATGGTCTCTGTTTACCCCCTTGTTCCTGTGTCAAGACTGACACAGCGCAACCTTCCTGTTCATCAACAAAAAGGCAAAATCTCTTAGTATAATCAGGTGTGCCTGTTTCCAGCTCCCGTGTCTACCAGACATCTCAAGTTTCGGTGGGGGCCGATCCTAATAGAGGCATAAGGCCCCCTTTGGTCTATAGGAACCTGCACCACTCCCGCTATCTCATTCCGGCATCCTCAGGACATATCGCTTGTGTTATCCTGAAAATCATCGCTATAGTATACCCCTTCTCCACATTCTTCACCCTGGCATACACCTTGTACTTGTGGTGTTTGTTGTGGCTGATACAGTAGATTGGGGGGAGGCGGGGCCGGCCAGGGAACATCCCCTCTTGCTTGTCCGTCAAAGGCATTGGGTTGAGGGGGTTTAAACATTCTATTGTCTTGGTTGCCGTACCCACCAGTCCTATTTCCTGGGGCAAATGTTGTCTGTGAAGGGGGCCGTACGCCCCTTCCTCTCCCACCACTCTGGGGACACTGGGATTTCCAGTGTCCGGGTCTCTTGCAGAAGGCACATACATCTTGGGGTAGCCCATCACTCCTCCCATATAGCGCACCTCCTTGCACTGTACCTCTTCCTGTCCCTTGGCCCCCTATCATGTTGCTGCTATAGCCCTGTGACGGGCCGTTATTATTGTAGTTATACCTGCCTTGGGGCCCTTGATGCAACTGTTGCATCAACACTTTGGTTTTTAAATCCTTCTCTTGTCGTGCCTTTTGTTGTCCCTTTACTCTTTCCCCTCTTTCATAATACCTGGCCATTTCGAGGAGATCCCGGGGGTTTCTAGTCATCCATGTACTTTCTGCCCTCCTAATGTTCTCCTGAATTGGCCCGTGGAGCCCCTCTACAAAGTTTGTGGCAAAGTACCGTTGGCCCATTTCAGACCCTATCTCTAGCCCACTGTGCGCTTTGAATGCTGCTTCATAACGCAGAAAGTACTGTGCTACCTCCTCACTTGCCCCTGTATCACAGCGGACAGTTTCTCCACATTCACATCAAATGGGGGTAACACCTTTTCTAGAGCCCTCAGGACTGCCATGCCATGCCCCCTTAGGGGTTCAGGATATTCCTCATGCAGTTTTCTATTTTTGCTCGCATCCATTACATCTTTCCATTTTATTGTTTCATTGTCTTTGGCACGAAAGGGGGTCCATATTTCTTCTGGGACAATGGCTAACAATATGTTATCTACATCCTCTACGGTAAATAACCCTGGTCTGAATAACTTTCCCACTTCTTTGTAGAATCCTGCCGGGTCTATACGGGGGTCGGGGATGGACTTGGTGATATGCATTAATTCAATTCGGGATAAAGGGACATACACATAGGTGCGCATCATGTTACCAGTGGCTGCCTCTATGGTGGGTTGGCACTCTCTCATTGGCATTAATAGTGACTTTTCTGTATTTGTTTGTTCACTCACAAGGGCCTGCGCTGGTGGCGAAACAGAGGATTGATGACTAAGAGCTTTCTCTTTTATTTTTTTATAATCTTTTAATAGTTTCTCCACCTTAGCCATCCTCCATTCTTCCGCCCCTGAATCATCCACTCTTATATTAGATAGCAGTTTCTTATCCAATTCCGTCCTAATCCTATTCCACTGGGACACATATCTAGGCTCCTTTTCCTCTTCTATATCATCCACCCTAATAAGAAGATATTTAATTACGTTTACTTGTATAGGCCAGCCAAGGCCCTCCATCAGACTCACCAGGGTGGACATGGACTGTGAGTGTATGGATGCTATCATACGATTAGCTACGTTTTGGCCCGCCTGGTCTGCATCTTTGAGTTTAGCCTCTCTTTCCCTCACCTCTCTTTCCCATGCCCTCTTTTCCTTCTCCCATTCAACACCGCCCCTTATGACTTCCGCTATTATGTCGGACATACATCCCCATAACTGAACACTGGACGCAGTCACTGGTAGTAACGCGACAGCGTCCTGATATGCTGAGGGCAGATCCGCAGTACTCTGTCCTCTCAATTTACAGTTACCCTCATGAAAGGTATATAGTTTAGTGGCCACTGTCCTAAATTCCAAAGGTGTCAAACACCCCAATTGGTCCCGTAGGCTGTCATTGAGGGGTGTGCCATACAGCCCGGTCATAAGGATTTGCAAGTCTCCATCTCTATCCTTTTCTACAGTAGTCGTTCTCCTATGGTCTATCAACCTATCTGGGTCCCCATACTTCATTGGGAATTCCACCCTTTCACCCTCACTGTCTGCCGGTGGAGCTGTAGCTCCTGGAAACAATAATTCAGTCGTTGTTTGTTCTGCTTCTAGCCCTATCACATCTTCATATCGAGGCACCGGCACGGCAGGATACATACCCCCACTGTTCTTAATCATCATATGTCTATCCAACTGATCTAGCCTCTCACCCTTCTCTTTTATCTCTAGATCATGTAATTTTTGATTTACCGTTCTCTTCTGCTCCTTTGCTTTTTGTTTATTCTGAGCATTGCGCCTGCGCATTGCTTCTACCCTCCATAGTCGTATAGCCTCAAACTGTGCGGGTCTGACCCGTCTTTTTACTAATTCTATTTCTACTTTGGATATGCGGTCCACATCAAAGGACCCGGTGTCTGGCCATTTATGCTCAATCAAATCTTTTGTGTATTCGGACCATTCTTTTAAGAACAATGTTGAATTCAATCCATGTTTAATCAACATATCAAATGCAGGGGTTCCTTCAAGGGGGGCATAGTGTCTCTTGCCTATACCACTCTTGCTGGAAGCCGCTTGACCCATTTTGTTGGTATACCACAATTGCCTAAAACACTCACCTTTCCCAAATATGCACCTATTGGCTAACAATAATAATACATCCTCCTGGCGTATCTAACATATCATATCATCATTTCAACATTACTTCTTCATAGACGGACTTACCACCGTCCTCTTCACAAACCCTGAATCATTATTTCCTTATTCCATCATGCATCCGTCCATACCACTTATCTTAAGGGTCCCGCCAGAGTGTTCCGGACCCGAAGGGCGACAGCCTGCTGTTCCACCGCCAACGGAGCCGGAAAAACAAGGATGACGCGTTGGTTGCAATCAAAGGTGCGGATTCAGTTGTTGGGGCCCCGTGATCAATTCCTTCTCCGGTTCCGCCGCGGCGTTCCTCACCCAGTGACGGACTGTCGCTCCTTCGCGTCCCACTTCTGACACCAAAATTGTGGGTGCGATTTCTCGCCGTCGCCAAAACCAGTACAAAAGGGACCCTATAAAAACTCAAACAGAAAAGAGTTGAGTAAACATTGCTTTATTAACACACAAGCATTCGCGAATGGGCCACAAGTTCAACCGTCTCGCAAAGCAAGTCGTCAAAGTGCCGCGCTTTGCCCTGCACATCGTGGTCCTTTTATACCCATCTGTTTTACATTGTCATACATTGCTGCACATAGATTATGTCCACCACAAGGCGGTTCCTCCCAGTCATGACTTTGCATCAAGGTCAACAGTTCAACATCTGCTATTGTGGTTTCCTGTTATCTGTTATTCGCTCTCTCTCGTGCCCCTCTGTGTATCTCTGTGCACGAGGCTGTGCTTACTCATTCCTTCCCCACCCGTAATCTGCAGATAGTTTTAGCAGGCTCAACATGCTTCGACATACAGTGACCAAACACAATTCTTCTGTTAAAAACAAGTTCTTGCCAGGTCAGCAGGTCTCTTTCTAGTTTGCAATTGCTATTCATATATGGCCATTAAACGCCACCGTATAAAAGAGAAGGCCTCTTCTTTTAGCAAAAAGTACATTCTTTTAACGCATATGATGATTAGTACAAACTCCAAGTGTGAGCACAACATTACATATGTATGCGTACCTTCACAGGATACAGGTCACGCAACCCTTCCAGGTGTGCCAAGTCGCAGCCCTCCTAGGTGTGCCAGGATGCAGCCCTCCCAGGTGTGCCAGGAGGCACCTCTTCCAGGTGTGCCAGGACGCAGCCCTACCAGGTGTGCCAGGAGGCAGCCGTTCCAGGTGTGCCAGGACGCAGCCCTTCCAGGTGTGCCAGGATGCATCCCTCCCAGGTGTGCCAGGACGCAGCCTTTCCAGGTGTGCCAGGACGCAGTCCTCCCAGGTGTGCCAGGACGCAGCCCTTCCAGGTGTGCCAGGACGCAGCCCTTCCAGGTGTGCCAGGACGCAGCCTTTCCAGGTGTGCCAGGACGCAGTTCTCCCAGGTGTGCTAGGACGCAGCCCTCCCAGGTGTTCCAGGACGCAGCCCTCCCAGGTGTGCCAGGAGGCAGCCTTCCCAGGTGTGCTAGGACGCAGCTCTCCCAGATGTGCCAGGACACAGTCCTCCCAGGTGTGCCAGGACGCAGCCTTTCCAGGTGTGCCAGGACGCACTCCTCCCAGGTGTGCTAGGACGCAGCCCTCCCAGGTGTGGCAGGACGCAGCCCTTCCAGGTGTGCCAGGACGCAGCCCTCCCAGGTGTGCCAGGAGGCAGCCTTTCCAGGTGTGCCAGGACGCAGCCTTTCCAGGTGTGCCAGGACGCAGTCCTCCCAGGTGTGCCAGGACGCAGTCCTCCCAGGTGTGCCAGGACGCAGCCCTCCCAGGTGTGCTAGGACGCAGCCCTCCCAGGTGTGCCAGGACGCAGCCCTCCCAGGTGTACCAGGACGCAGCCCTCCCAGGTGTGCTAGGACGCAGCTCTCCCAGATGTGCCAGGACGCAGCCTTTCCAGGTGTGCCAGGACGCAGTTCTCCCAGGTGTGATAGGACGCAGCCCTGCCAGATGTACCAGGACTCAGCCTTTCCAGGTATGCCAGGACGCAGTCCTCCCAGGTGTGCTAGGACGCAGCCCTCCCAGGTGTGCTAGGACGCAGCCCTCCCAGGTGTGCCAGGACGCAGCCTTTCCAGGTGTGCCAGGACGCAGCCCTCCCAGGTGTGCCAGGATGCAGTCCTCCCAGGTGTGCCAGGACGCAGTCCTCCCAGGTGTGCTAGGACGCAGCCCTCCCAGGTGTGGCAGGATGCAGCCCTTCCAGGTGTGCCAGGAGGCAGCCCTCCCAGGTGTGCCAGGAGGCAGCCGTTCCAGGTGTGCCAGGACACAGTCCTCTCAGGTGTGCCAGGACACAGTCCTCTCAGGTGTGCTAGGACGCAGCCCTCCCAGGTGTGCCAGGACACAGCCCTCCCAGGTGTACCAGGACGCAGCCCTCCCAGGTGTGCTAGGACGCATCCCTCCCAGATGTGCCAGGACGCAGCCCCCCCAGGTGTGCCAGGATGCAGCCCTCCCAGGTGTGCCAGGACACAGCCCTCCCAGGTGTGCCAGGACGCAGCCCTCCCAGGTGTGCCAGGACACAGCCTTTCCAGGTGTGCCAGGACGCAGCCGTCCCAGGTGTCCCAGGACGCATCCCTCCCAGGTGTGCCAGGACGCAGCTTTTCCAGGTGTGCCAGGACGCAGTCCTCCCAGGTGTGCCAGGACGCAGCCTTTCCAGGTGTGCTAGGACGCAGCCCTCCCAGGTGTGCCAGGACACAGCCTTTCCAGGTGTGCCAGGACGCAGTCCTCCCAGTTGTGCTAGGACGCAGCCCTCCCAGGTGTGCCAGGAAGCAACTCTCCCAGGTGTGCCAGGAGGCAGCCTTTCCAGGTGTGCCAGGACGCAGCCTTTCCAGGTGTGCTAGGACGCAGCCCTCCCAGGTGTGCTAGGACGCAGCCCTCCCAGGTGTGCCAGGAAGCAGCCCTCCCAGGTGTGCCAGGACACAGCCTTTCCAGGTGTGCCAGGACGCAGCCCTCCCAGATGTGCCAGGACGCAGCACTTCCTATCCGGAGCAAGCATCAACATCCCAGCATCGAGAAGACTCTTGTAGATCTCATGTGTGAGAGGGATTAGATATTGCTTCCCAGTGACCATTCCATCCTTGCTGCCTCATTGAAGGCTCGTGCAAAGTGTAGAGGGATATCCCCACCCCCATTTCAGGGTGCTGGTGGGTGCTGGTGTTCCGGCACATGAAGAAGTGGGCCCTCGTGGGTCTTTGTTCATGTGGGACACAGCATATTCGATCAATCTCTCCTTGAGGAGTTGGGCCCTCACAGTGGGAAGGTGTGAAATCCCTGCTTGAAGAGAGGGCCCTGGCAGTGGGCAGGCTAGCCAGCCAAACACACACTCCTGTCAGGGTATTGTACAGCACCAAAAGGGATGTCCCTGCTAAGAAGATTCCCTGCACGTGCGCAGCCGCCATTCACACAGTTCTGAAATGTCCCATATGGCAGGAGGCCTCTGGCGTCAGAAACGCCAGTCCTTAGAACCCAGTTCAAGAGTTGCCATAAATTCGCCATTCATAGTTCCAGGTTTCCCCCACAGCGACAAGAGTGACTCATTCCACCTACAAATAGGACTCTTTGCATCTTTTCAAATTTTTATTCCCCAAAATGTAGTAACCTCACGTCCAATTTCTGCACACAGATAATGGGCCCCAGCACCAGGCAGCACGAGGTCACACCCCCTAAAAATGTACAGCAATGCTTCAATTACGGCATAGCCGCTGGTGTCAACCACCGAAAAATGTGGCCCGACAGGTGTCTGGTCACCTCCAAAAAAGCCAAAAAGAAAGGGGACAGTGTCCACAGTCAGGGGGCCATCAACATTAGAAATAGTTTTGCATTTCCTCCCTCCTCCCTCTGCCCCTTCGATTATATGATGCTGGTCGATCACCACCAAAAGCAGATCCTTCACCAGGTGGAGAAGAAGAGGAGACAAAGGGCAGCTCCAATGTGTGTCCAAATTCCTCCCACAATGCCCCATTCATAGTAACAGAGGGGCTTGATAAAAAAGACCCTTGAGGCTGCTGCAAACCTCTGCAAAACAAAGTCCAGATTAGACTATTTAAGACGAAACACCCTGACTCCTGAAGCCTCAAATATAAAGGGCTGGGGTCCTTCCGCAACATTGCGATGCGGCATTCCTTCAGAATTCGGGTTTCCAAATATTAAAATGAATTGTGCAACAATCACCTTTCAGGCCATTCACCACTTTGTGAAGAGTGAGGAGGTAAGGAGGAAACCCCCCAGAATGCGTAAATGTGGAAGAGGCTCACGTATAATCGATCCGCTTAAGGACCTTGCTATCCATGCAAAGGTGGTGTATATCGGCTACTGCACCACCATGGTGGCAACTCTCGCAGTCAGTATGGCAGGATTACTCCACATCTTCAGGTTACATACCACTCCTTCATAGCAAGGGCGTATTTTGGGGTGACCCCGCAATATGAGGCAATAACCACAAACTGTACTGGAGAGGTTGGGTTAATATCACGATTCTTATAATTGGGGGTGTTTGAAAGGAGAACTCTTAGTTGAACTTCGATTCTAGTGCAAGCGGGTTGACCGTGAGGGCACCAGGCACCACTTGCTGAGTACTATTCTTGTATCGATCGTGGATCGGCTGGCGTGGGACGTACTCCGTCGTTAGCGTTAATATGGAGAACGTACCTTTCAATATCTGCCTTCTGGAAAATGTTACTCACTTCAGCCAGTTTACAGGACGCTTGTAAAAGCTACCAGGAGAAATGGGAGCAGCTCCTGTATCCAATAGGGAGTGGGAAGAAATGGGAGCCCCTACAAAGGGGGGTAAATCAGACCCTAGAGACGTGATGCAGAGAGTTCATTTTAGAGTCTACTGGCCTCCCATGAGGCTGCATACATTAGGGTTAGCACGTACAGTTCGTTGCTGGTCTTCTGGGCTTGAGGGGGTCTCTGGTCAACATCTTTTGGTGCTGCACAAGTTTGGAAGACTTTTGGCAGGCGGTCTTTAAATGATCAAATTTAAAATAAGGCATTGCCGCCCGAGTTCTCCGGAGGTGGCCATCTTGAATTGTGTGATAAGATGAAGGCGTCTTAAGGGTGTGCACCCTCCTTGCGTGCATTTGGTGGTTAGTATTGGTTTTTGAACATCCGTTGCCTGGCTGCATAGCTTGGCGATGACTGATACCCACCAGTCAGTCGATCTATGACGTTTTGAAATTGAGTTGCACCCAAGCCCCAACGCGCCAGGTTTAAATTAAAAATTCCAGCCTATATAAGGCTTAGATATTAACAGTCTTGTGTTATTTCATGTAAAAATGTATTCGTTTTTAGATCAGGTTATAAGTACAGTTGTGCCAACATTACTCCCTCTCAGAGGCACGTGCTAGTGCTTCACCCATTCTTGTGCTTTCTCAAGGCACATAGACATTCTGGTTTACTTACATACAGTTGTCAATTTACAAATGTGAGTTTGTCCTTAGTCAGATACAGTGCATATTAGTTATTGCCCATTCTTATACATGTGCGTCAATGTTGCATTACAGTTGTGTTCAATTTATTTATTTTTATTTATTTGTATTTGTAGAGTGCACTAGAGCCCACTGATTAAGGGTTACAGTGAAGCCGCCCAAGTAGATAAACTTAGAGGAAGGTACAATGCATGGTACAAAGTTACACACAGACTTAGAGCATGGTACATTGCATGGCACGCGGTTGCAGAATACAGAAACGGGGGAACAACAAGTTGTTAGGTAACAGGTACAGCAGAGGTATTTAGGACTAGGCTAGTTCATACAAAGAGACTAGTTTTGATGGCCTTGCGGAAGGCCGCATGGGAGTCAATTGTCTTTATATGAGGGGGGAGGGCTTTCCAGTGGGTGGCTGCCAGTGTTGGGAAACTGGCACCGCCGGCGTGGGCTTTGCGTGTCCTGGGAACAGTAATCATGTTGGAGTAGGGAGTTCTGGAAGGCCTGGAGGCAGGGGTTTTGGAGATCCTTTGGACCGGGTGGGGGGGCCTGGCCGTGAAGGCACTTGTGCGTAAGGGCAAGGGTTTTAAAGATGATCCTTTCTTTGACTGGTAGCCAGTGGACCTGTTTCTAAGCTCTGAGATGTGATCCCTGCGCGAGAGTCCAGTGGCGGCCCTGAGCACATTGTTTTGCACAATTTGTAGTTTGGCCAGATTTCTGCCTGAGGTGCCTACTAGGAGGGCGTTACAATAGTCCAATCTGTATCCAATGATAGCCCTGGCAATGATGAGGCAATTTTGTTGGGACAAGAAGGATCTTACTGTAATGAGGTAGACGCAATGGCGTTAACCTGTCTGTTCCAAGTACACACCCAACATTTTAATTGATTGTGAGACAGTGATGGGGATGCCATCAATGGTGAAGGAGGAGTGTTGTTGGTCTAGTTTGCTCAGGGTGGGAGGGGAGTCTATCAGCAGGTGCTTGGTTTTCTCGCTGTTGAGACAAAGCCAGTTTTCTGCCATCCAAGATTGGATTGTGGCATAGATAGAGTTGAGAGTGCTGGAGTCGGACAGGTAATCACTTAATCAATTTAGAATTAATTTACAATTCAGTTCAATAGTTGAGTACACGTCTTCATTCAGAGATAAATTCTAATTGAATGCGTCATTAGTAAAAAATAATGAATACATAATGTATTCGAGTTTCGCAGGTTATAAAGTCAGGAATAAAGATAAAGAAAGGGAAGAATTGGAAGGAATACATTTAACAGGAAAGTACCTAAGTAATTACATTAATGCAAAAATTGGGTTTTTATCATTGGTTAGGTATTTGCTTCGAGTCTTACCTAGTCATTGTTTGGTTTTTCTAGATCAGGTAACCCTTCTTAGTCAGGCATAAATACTTATACTTCCATATTTCAATCTGAGTGTAACCTGTGGCAGGGATGGTGGGTCATATCTTTTTTTAATTTTTACAAGTCTGCATTTGTTCTTTCGTGATCCTAGTTAAAGGCAGTTCTGTAGCTGATCTACTGTTTCGATGAGATCAAATTGTGAGTGTCACAGTATGTCAACCTGTCTTTGAGGAAGCTTTAGGTTTTAGACGTATCCTTTATCACATTAGTTTCGAAGTCTGAGTAGCTAAAGTTGTGCTTTACATCAGACCATGTAAACATTGAGTGTACTTATAGAGAGCATAATGAGTGTGTATAGTCCATTATATTTGATAACGTTAATTAAAGTTTATGCATGGCATGCAAGTTTGAAAACATGGTGACACTTACTTAGGTGGTGGTGGGTCTCTACATTAGCGTAGGCTCTCTAGTGAGGTTGTGACAATTCCCCAGCGTGTTAGGACATCTGTCTATTTCAAAATTTGGCCTGGCTGTATTGTGTCCATTTTAAGCAGCCGCGTTTAATGCGATTTCACTGGGTTCACCTTAGCGCCAAAAACGTTTGTGGAAAGGATACATTGTGCGATGCCTCAAAGCTGCCTGTATAGTTAAGCTTTTAAGTTTAAATCTAAAGTTGAGGCGAGCTGCAGTATATTTACTGACAGGCTTTAGTTACCAGATACCCAATACATGTGGGTCTTAGTTCTGCATTGTGACTTACCTATTTGGTTTTTAACGACTCTTTCAGTGGGTTTCTTTTAATTTCGCAACGGTGCTCCACGTGTTGCTCCATGCGTTGTCAATCCTATACTAGTTATAATTACTGTCATGGCCGCACCACGTTGTACTTGCGTGGTGATGTCATTACATTCCAGAAGTTGCGCCGTTAGTTTATTCTTTGTATATTGGAATCTGAGTTTTTTTAGAAGTCACTTAAACTAACCATTGGGTAGTTTCATAGTTTCATAGTTCTTGCTAGGTATCCATTATGGCTTTGGGATCTGAGATATTAAATTCAAATAAACTAACGTAAGCGTACTTTGTAATTTGTTTTGGGGTCAAGCCTGTTAAGCACCTGATTGATTCGCGGATAGAGTTAATAGTTTTCTATACCGTTTTGTAGTTCGACCTTATGAGTACGTATATTTCAATTTAAGTTAATCAAACATCGTCAAGACATTCATGCCCTAAAACTGTCACATGTAGGTATCTGATGTATGGGTCTCTGTCAGTAAATGTTTGCCAATGGTGGAGGTTAGCTCATACATTAACATTTTTTGTACAAATTGTGGTTCTGTGCCAATTCATTGTCTTTTAGCAGTTAAAACATCATATGCTGACAATATAAAAAATGTAATGTCCTTATTTACATTTAAATTTATATTTGATTCTGTGACATGGTATAAGATTTTCACGTCATTATCTGTCTCAATGTTCCTTCATTGTGTGACTATCTGTGTTAGAAGTGACACATGATACTGGTGACTGTTGCTATGATAATATATATAATTATTTATCTCAATATTCATTGTGTGGCTTTATGTGTTAAGAGTGACTCATGATGCTGGTGACTGCTGCTATTGTAGAGGAACAGCTGAATGCCTCTGCCCCCGCCAACTTCCCATATGTTGGAGACCTGAAATCGTGCCGTGTTTGACACCCGCAGTAGTGCCAATACCGCACTGTGTGTTTGGGAGAAGATACCCATTGAGAAAACCCTACCGAAAGCATCCTGAATGGATGACAACTTGAGGTTGGAACTCTCTAAAGGAATATGAGAAGAAGCAGAGAAAAGAAGCCAGTGACATCACGAAAGAGTATGTACAACGTCCTGAGATACTGGCTGAAGAGAATAATGACTAAGTAAAGAATCAAGTGAACTTTTAAATACGAAAAAGGAGATTACACGTGCACAAAGTGCTGCAGAAAATCAACCGTTCAACAAATGTACAGATCTTGAAACGCAAGTACGGCTAAGTCATCATAGAAGCTGGCTATATGTAGTAAATATGGCACAGGCGAAGCCGCCATTGTATAGAAGCTGGACATCAGTATCATGAATTTTGTAAGCCAGGACCCATGAAGTGGGAAGGGAAAACTGTGTTGCAGCAAAAATAAGCAGAATCGTGGAGCTGCATTGCGAGGTTGTCTGGTCTGGAGTCAAGACTGAAGCAGCCAATGTCAGCTATCTATTCTGGAAAGGATCGAACGTGCAAAGAATGAATCATCCCTTGTTAAAGTGCAAAGAAAGAACACCAAGAGCGCCAAGCTTAATTAATTTCAAGCATTTAAAACCTGCAAAATGGACCAAATTGTGGTCTCCTGTCACGTGAGTCAAGGATGAAAATAGAGTTTGAACTTGGAGTCCCATAACATGATAGTGAGTGCTCTCACTCCCATGTATTCTAAAGACAAGGATACTTTGCAAGGCCAAGTTCAAAGACAATCTTAATGGCAGAAGTCATGGGCGATGAGAGATACTGGTCTAATTCGGTGGGGAGGTAGCGTCATGCCCCATCTCCTTGCACCTGGGTCTGGGCTTACGTGTTGCTAAGTGAACCGAATGTTCCAGACCTGGCACAAGCGTGCCAATCAATTGTAGTGGTCCATATAACAAAGGACCTTATAGTTTGAAAACCAATGAGAAACTTTATATCTAATGTTTTTGAAGATCACATGTTTTAGATGTAGGCATATGTAGTCCACCTGACAGTGGGCAGCCAATCACAATCCTAGTTCCTATAGAAAGTATATTTAGCTGTTCCCCATAAACCAATCCCTACCCTTGGTAGGTTTTTCATTATTACCATGTAGTATGACATCACCTCTGACGTATTTTTGATATAAAAGCTATGATTTGTGTGAAGATCGCTGAGAGAACCTGAGCGCATGTCTGTTGAATGTTTGTTGTAAACACCCAGTTTTAGATCATTGTTAATAAACAGGATTTTGCCACCTTCCTGTCATGGCCACAGGCCCCAGAACACAAAACAAAAACCACACCATCTAGTGATGGGGGGAATGGGTCACTTGACTCAATTATGTCCCTTTGGTACCTATAAGCACAGGGGCCCTGGCTGGACTCACTCCTGGCACCTTTGGCGCCAGGCTCATATAGAGATGTGAGCAGGAACACTTTATTTCAGTGCAGGAGTGCTTTTATTTTATTTCAGTGCAGGAGTGCTTTTATTTTACAAGAACTTTCCAGGAGCTGAAAGCCTTTATTCCAGAGAACATCCTCATGTGCTGACTCATCGGGTGTGGCTCCCTAGGCCTGGTCTTCATGTGCTGACTCATCATGTGTGACAGGGTGTGGCAGGCAGGCTGAACCTGGTGGGCGTGGCTTCAGAAGCTCAACTATATAAACTGCTCCATCCTTAAGGCCGGTGCTTCGCGTTACTGTGCACTCGCGTGCAACGTGATGCTCACCGCCGCTTGGACCAGTTTACTTACCTTTGAAACCAGGCGTTCTCCTGCATACTCACCTCCAGGAAACCAGTGCTTCATCGCTCATCTGCAGACTCATCTCCTGACATCCAGTGATCTTGATCCCGACGCCGCAGCACCGCACTCCGCATCCACGAACTTGGACCCTTTAAACAAGAAGAAAGACAAGGTTAGAACATCCGTCCTAGGGCCGTGCTGCATTTCACCCCACGCGCCCCCTAGTTAACAATTTATCAGCTACTGTACCGCTGCAGCTTTGTTCCTCATTCCCTCCGGCTGTCGCCTCGAGCTCCGCAGCTTTTGCCGGGCCAGCAATAATCACCTGCAAGGGAAGAAAGCAAAAGAGCAAACATCAAAAGTGGAACGGACAGCAATACAAGACAACAAACTTTACAATGCAACAAAAACAGACGAGGAAAGACAAAGGCAAATAGGAACACTTACCTGACGTATAGTGGCTTAGTCGCAGCAGGATTGGACTAGCATGTGCGAGGGACCAGTGAAGGAACTTGGTCCAGATCATACAAGCGCCCCTGCCAGAAGCAGCAGGATGGAGTGCTCGCCAAAACTAATGAACATGTGAGCTTCCCAGGGACAGCACATCCCACGGGTACCACGGTTTGGGAGAAGGGGTCTGGAAGGGGATCAGGTGCACAGCTGGCATACTCACACCCTCTATTCTCCACTCAGGAGCAGCCCCGAGCAGCATCACCTATTACTACCAGTCACCACATAAGTGCAGAGGGCGAAAGCGGACCCGAGCGACCTCACCCCCGGGAGGGCTGCAACCGTGCCCCAATTCCTCCGCAGAGACCAGGTGAGCGTAACACTTCCTGTGTTAGTTTGGTTATTTGGATTTGGAGTTGTTCTGTGTGATCCCATCCCTTACATATGCATGTTCCTAAAGGGCCCTAAACTCACTAAGATAATATATAAATGATCATATTGCTCATTATGTGGCTATTTTGTGTAAAGTGACACATGATGCTGGTGACTGTTGCTGTGAGTGACGTTCATAGGAAGTAATGCATTTCATTGTCTGTGTTTAAACCTACAGAGATTGTTCTCAGTACACATATTGTTTTAGCTTCTTGTTGGCGTATGGTGATTTCTTGGTCTCCTATTCTTGGGTCTGGTCCAAAGTGCTTCAATCCAAAGAATGTGATGTTCTTTGTGTTGTTTCTCACTCCACTGTGCTCTTTTTTGCCAGTGTTCCACCATGGCGCTCTTGCATTCCGGCGATGTCAGGTATCACAGGTGTTCTCTGATTTTGATTCTTAACTCTCTAATCTTACTTCCTACATAAATCTTATTACAAGCACATACTATTACATTTACCACATGTGTTGTTCTGCAGTTGACGAATTCTTGAATTGTTATCGAGCATCCATTGGTTGTGGTGTAGTTGTGAATATTGTTCATGGCGTATTTGCACATACTGCAGTTGCTGCATTTGTAAAAACCTTTTAGTGGCTTGCTTGTTAGTAGGCTTGTTTGTAATTTCTGCCTACTTGTATCCATGAAGCTAGGGCTCAGTCTAATTCTTAGTGTTGGAGCTCTGTTGTAAGTTATAGTCGGTTTAGCTGAGATGTAATCTTTTAGTTCCGGATCCATTTGAAGTATGTGGCAGTTCTTTTGGTAGATTTCGCAGACTATACTGTTGTTTTCTGAACATTGGGTTATCAGTCTTGTTTTATCATCATCAGATTTTTTTTGTTTCACTCTTGGTTTAAGGAATCCTTTGCGATCCTTGGCGTCGATTCTATTTTTGGTATTGGATATGAAATGGGTAGGGTACCCTGGCATTAGAAATCTGTTCTCGATAAGGTTGCATTCTGTATTGTAGGTCAGATCAGTGCTGCAGTTTCTCCAGACTCTAGTGAATTCTCAATTTGGTATATTTTCAAAAGTACTTTTGAGGTGGCAGTTTTTTGCATGGAGTGTAGCGTTGACCTCTGTTTTTTTGCAAAACGTCCTTGTTTGTAAGGGCCGATTTTCGATGTATATGTACAGGCCTAAGAGTGTGACCTCCACGTTACTTGTTTCCATGTTAATTGTAGTCCATACATGTTTTGGTTAAGGTAGTTGCAGAAATTGTCTAACTCTGTTTTTTCTCCCTTCCATATGATAAAAATGTGATCGATATATCTCAGCCATTTGATGATTTTGTCTGAAAGAGTTGGATGTACCTGGACATGCTTCAATTCAAACTCCCAGACAAATAGTTTTACCATAGATGGCGCAAAACGGGTACCCATAGCAATTCCCTTGGTTTGTTTGTAAAGAGTTTTGTTGAACAGAATATGCTATTGTTCAGTATGAATCCCAGCATCGCTTTTATAATTTCTAGAACTGGTAGTATGATGCTGATAAGTTCCTAAATGTGTGGTCAATTGTTTTTAGTGCTAGTCCATGGTCAAGGCACGTGTAGAGAGCCTTCACATCCATAGTTGCCATTGGGTAATTTGCATTCCATTATATCTGGTTGACCTTCTCCAGTTCCTGCATTGTGTCCCATTTGTAAGAGTCCAGTTTGTACACCTCTGGTCGCAGAATGTTGTCAATGTCTCTTGACATGTTTTATGTTGCCCAGCCTATGCCGCTGACAATTGGTCTCATGTTTGGTAAAATTGTATATTCTTTGTGAATCTTAGGTAAAAAATAAATTGGTGGTTTTGGGTTTGATGTTGATCCAGAGGGACCTTTTATCGTTATTGATCATGAGTTTCCTGTGCCATTTGTATACCGAGGTGTTTAGGTTCTGTGTTGTTTCATTTATATGGCTTCTATTGATTATCCTGTAGCCGCCTGGGGTGACGCGATGTTAATTAGCCATTTCAATGTAGTCTTCTATGTTGAGTCATACAATGTTTCCTCCTTTGTCAGCCTCTTTGATCATGATGTTCTTGTTAGAAGTTATGTTTTTGATTGCTGTTTGTTCCATTGGACTTAGATTGCCGTTGATTTTTTTCCTGGATTTCCTTTCATCCTTATCCTTTCTTGTTTTAGTATCCTTGATAACCACCTTACGAAAGGCGTCTATGCAGGTGGCTTCTTGTATGATTGGGATGAACTTAGATCTTGGTTTAAGTCCACTCTCCTTGAGTATGTTACTATGCATTCCCAGATGGGCTATTAGTTCAGTTTCAGGTATATCTATGTTGTCCTCCAATGATAGTAGTACCATGGTGTCCCTAATGTTGGTGATAGTTAAATCACTGTCGGGATGTTTCAAGGTTTCCATGTCTTGCGATTGGTTCTGGTTGAAAGACTTTTTTCCGCTTGAGTTTTCTTACGAATTTGAATGTGTCAATTTGGAGATTAGTATAGGCCATGTTCTTATCTGGTGCAAATGATAGACCCATCTCGCTTAGTATTGTGTTAGAAAGGTTGAGTACCAAGTTTATCTCCTTTCTATTCCTTCCCATCTGTATTCCAAGCGTGTTCTCATTCCCGGTTTGTCTCCTGTTTCTCCTCTTCTTCCTCATGATCCTTCATCTACAGCCTCTGGTCTTGATTCTGCTGTTGAAGTATTGTGCAGGTGGAACTTGAAATCTTACTTGTTTTATGTTGGTAATTCTGTTGCCGCTGTGGCACCTTTTGATTTGTTCTAAAAAAAAAAACACCCTTCATGGGCAAATGGTTGTTACTTCGGTTCTCCCTCAGAGCTTGCTGATGACTTTCTTGGTGTGCTGTTGTGTGAGTGCGGTTTATATCTGTCATCATATTTTTGCTGGAATGTGTAAACTCTATCCCGTCTTGGTGTAATTTCTGAATGGCGTCCATTGTTTTATAATGTATTGTTTTGGTTGCTTCAGGTGCATGTGCTTCCTGTATTTCTTTTTCTATCTTTTCCGTTTCTGTTTCAATTCTGTTGTGTTCCCTGTCAGCGTGTTGCATCAGTAGGGCAACAATCTTCATTGAGCTTCTATGCTTGTTTTGTTTGTTTATATGTATTGCGCCGGTAACTCGTAAGTCTAAGGGCGCAGAAACATGGACACGAGGTACGATAACAATTACCACAAGACAAGACTCGATGTACAATTACAGCGTACAATTACGTACGTCCTATTTAGGTTGGTTTCCCATTCTTCTGCAAGATACAAACAATCTGTATTGCTGAAGTTGGGTTGTATTAGGACATCTTGAATTGTGCCCTGAACTTGGACGGCCTCAACTGCTCACACAAAAGATGGGTATAGAGGGTGCTATTCTGTTGTAAAAGTGACATCTTTAAGTCTGAACCACTAAGGGTAAGCTCATTGTGGGGGGGCGGACAAGGGTTTGGCTCTGTTGTCTTTCTATAAAATAGTAGCATTTGCTAGGAGACAAACATCACTTAGAGGCAGGCTTGGGATGTCCTATAGGGCATTGCCTGAAATCGCCGGCCACCATGCTTGCGTGGGCTCGTTTTTTAGTCATAGTGGGCCAGTTTGAGGAGCTACTTCGCTGTGAATCTAATAGTTTTGAGCAGTGTTACTTAACAAATACTTTTTGAATGCACAATTAGCAACACATTTTACCCCTGGGGTACTACAGTCTGTCTGAAAAGGCACGAATTGCCATTTGCAAATGTGGGCCACTTTTTCACAAGTGCCTGAGCCAATCCTATGGCCCAGTCCGACCCTGGTCAGTGGAGTACCATAGCACGTGATCTGGCTTTGCAGAACTCTACATCTGGTGCAAGTGCAAATGTCACTGTCCCCACTTGCCTTTTCCCCTCAGACATCTGTGTTGTTTAGTGTGTCCCGAGGTCAAAGTGTAATAAAAAAAAAAGTTGTGGAACTATGTTCTGCTGCCCTGCCCCACCCCTTCTACTCCCGCACTAGCTGCCCCCACTCCACAGCTACCCCATACTCAACCCCCCACAATGCAAACACAATACCTTCCTTTTCTCCACTGCACCCCATACTGCTGTTTGCAACAGTACTAATAAGACAGACGAAAACACAATGAAAAAAAAATCCAGCATTTAAATAACCACCATTAGTTGGTCATTGACCCCTACTGCATGCAGCTTTAAGCAGCCTCCCAATCACCCACCTCTTAAGAGACACGCCTAGGGCTATAGCCACGCACCCCTGTACACACACTGTGTCTGCAGCAATCCATGATTCATTGCAGAAGGCACATAGTGCCGAGAACGGGGCCTTGTGACTGCTTGACAATGAGCGTTATGGCCCAGGCAGTCTATACAAAGGAAACACAGAACCCCAGCACCTGCAAGATGGTGTGCCATTGGAATGTTCCCCGGAGAACCCAGGTTCAAATCCACAGTAGGGAAGAAGTTACTAAGTATATAAATAAAGGTGTCCATCACTGCTGTCTGGAAAGTGCTCTCCAGGTTCAACAAAGAAAGGGAACGATCGCTGATTTCCCGAGAAAATAAGGGTACATCGTACCCTTTAGTTCCTGCCCACTTTGACCTCTGAGTGTGTCCCTTTTTAGGAAAGACACTTTTGTATGAATTGTTAAGGATTACTGTGGCAAGAACGGTATCGATTAATGTTCTGTGTGGTGCAGGATTGAGAGGGCATGTCATACCGGGTTGTTTCGCTGTTTTTTGTGTGCAAGTATTGCCTATTGTTACGTCTTTGACTAAAGGCGCGCATGCGCGAGCCTTGTTCTGGGCCGCGCATGCGCGGAACAAATAAAGACGGTCCGTGCAGCAGTTTCTGCCGGGACCCCAGAAGCTACGAACATGTGTATCTTTGTCTCATTGTGTGCATATGTGTATTTGAGAATATGGGGGGCCCAAAGCGGGGGTTTTCACATCACATTGGCGACGAGGACGGATGCGAAGAGGAGGGCATTTTGACACGCGTGAGCGTGTCAATCACGGATTCCTTCCCCTAACGCAGCCTGGACCTGACACGAGTGATGGCGGCCATTTTCATTTTCACGCATGAGGCAGTAGCGGCCCGCGAGGGTGCTCGTGCGCTGCCCACGTGTTGGGAAGACATTATACTTCAATTTTTAGAACCCCTGTGGTCCTCCAATCCGGAAGACTACAGACACAGCTGGTGAGGAGATATTTTCCACGGCAGAGCGCTGGAAAGGCCATCCATACCCTGATCCACAGCCGGTGGCAGGTGTCAGGGCTGATGCCCAACAAAGTGTTGCAGTATACACAGCAAGGTACGTTTGTGTCTGTGTGAAGCCAGGATTGCGGCCTCCAGAATAAAGGGAGGTGCCTGTGTGACCTGTGAAAATGACGAACAGCGACAGCGAAGCACCCACGCTAGCAAGAGCGACACAACGGCAACATGGTTCATTACAGCCAATGCAGGAGTTTGACACCTCACGCCCACCTTCAAAATTGGGCCCCAAATGGCTCCTGTGGATAAAGAAATGAGACATTTTTTCACGGCGACCGGAGAGACCGACAATGATGCGAAAGTAGCCACACTACTCTACTCGGCAGACACGGACGTTCTGCGAATATATGAATCCCTAAACCTGCAGGTAGTGACTTATGCAGCTGTCAAAATGGCGCTTCACAATCATTTTATTCCGTTATCCAACGTCGACTTCGATAGATTTCTCATGTATGGGGAGAAACAGCACGATGATGAATCAACCCACCAATTTTGTGCACGTCTGCGGTAGCTGGCATGCACCTGCAGGTGGGACAATGAAGAGGTCATGATTCGCAGTCAAGTGATCCAGGGTTGTAGTTCCAGCAAGTTGCGTAGACAGATTCTGCGGGAGCCAAGTATGACATTGACACAGATATTGGACAATGGCAGAGTGTATGAGGTGCGAAATGGATGCCGCAGTGCAAAAGTGAAGAGACGTTTGCAGTGGGAAGACAAGCCCTGTCAAAATCACGCTGGAGCCAGAAACGCCAAGAAGCAACACCTACACACGGGACCTCAGCTGTGTGCCAATACTGTGGGTATGATCTGCCACACTCGGAAGACTGTCCGGCGAAGAATAGAGTCTGCGGGAGATGCAACACTCCGGGAGACTATGCCAGGATGTGTCGTGCAGCTGCCCTAGTAACCACGCACAGAGGGCCAGCGAGAGCTAGTGGAGGTGGTTTCAGGAGACAGCGTAGCATCACCACGCTAGAGCAGGACACCCAAAGGCTCAATATCGTGGAAAAAGAAGAAGAGAAGGAAGAAATCTTCTTTATCTCAAATCTCGCTACAGGGGCAAAGAAAAGGAGACAACCCACATGTGTCATGGACATTCAAGGTGCCCTTACTCAGGTACTGATTGACACAGGGGCCTCGGTGTGTGTGCTTGCCACTGAGCACTATGAAGCCAACCCGGGCCCGCCGCTGCTGGACAAATCAAAAGCCAAAATATTCACTTTTGGGGTTGACACACCCCTACCGATTCAGGGGGTGTTCGTGGCACCCATAACCCGGGGTACCAAAACCATCAAAGCAAGATTCTTCGTCACAGACGTCAGCCCGCATTCACTGCTAAACTGCGCCGCGTCGGAGGCTTTGGACATTGTACACTTTGCGCTAGAGGTATACCAGGTGGACGTCGAACAACTCCTAAACAAGTTCTCCAGCATTTTCCAGGGAGTGGGCAAACTGAAGGCACCCCCAGTGCGTTTGCACATCGATGACACAATTCGGCCCACAGCACTAAAACATCGAAGAATACCCTTCCACCTCTGGGCACAGGTCGAGAAGGAACTTCAATCACTCATCGAGATGGACATTATCGAAAGAGTTGAGGGGCCAACTCCTTGGGTCTCGCCTAATGTCGTGGCGGCAAAAACGAAACAGCCAGGTGCCGTGCGCATTTGCGTGGACATGCGACTCCCGAACGCTACCATCAAACGGGAAAGGCACAAAACGCCCACGCTGGATAACATCGTAGGTGAGCTACAGGGGGCCAAGGTGTTCTCCAAGCTGGATCTGAGGTCGGGGTATCATCAGCTAGAGCTCCACCCGGACTCGAGGTATATAACAACCTTTACCACCCACGAGGGCCTCTACCAGTTCAAACGGCTCAGCTTCAGCGTATCCTCCGCTGCAGAAGTTTTTCAAAATGCCATAAGAGGAGCGCTACCTGGCCTGAAGGGGGTACTCAATATGAGCGATGACATTTTATTATTCGCAGCGTCCCAGGCCGAACACATGAAGCGATTGGAGTCCACCTTACAAAGACTGAAAGAGCTGGGCATTACCCTGCATCGAGGGAAGTGTGAATTCTTTAAGGATCGCATCGGATTCTTTTGGTTCATCTTCCACGCAAGTGGGGTATTGCCATATCCAGAGAAAATCAAGGACATCCGTGAGGCCGCGGCGCCCAATCCCCCACGGAGGTGCCTTTTTTTTGTAGGGATGGTCAATTACTGTGGACGATTCATTAAAGGTCTGGCATCCCTGTCCAAACCACTCCGGGCTTTGACAAAAAACTATGCCAAATGGGTGTGGGACAAGAGAGAACAGGAGGCATTTCTGGAAATCAAGAGGGCACTCTCTGATCAAGACACAATGGCATATTATGACCCTACCACTGAGTCGGAGATTGTTGAAGATGCCAGCCAGGTAGGACTGGGAGCTGGTCTCATGCAATCAGACGCCAGAGGTGACATGTGCCCCATTGCCTACACGAGCAAGGCCCTCACAGACACCGAAAGACATTACTCACAGATCGTGAGGTAAGCCTAAGCGATCTTGTGGAGTTGCCAGCATTTTCGCCAGTATGTCCTCGGGAAACCGGTAACAGTCGTGACAGACCACAAGCCACTTCTGCCAATCTTAGCAGGAGTATCGTCGAAGCCCCCACCGCAGATTGAGCTCTCATTGAGTATGGAGTTAAGCTGATGTACAGGCCCGGAACAAACAATCCGACAGACTACCTGTCCTGCCACCCGAACTACGAGAGAGGGCAAGGTCCCAAGGAACTGGTGGAGTGCCAGGAGTTTGTTCACAACATCATTGAGAGTGCAATGCCGGTAGCGCTGTTGAGGGAAGCCGTGGCCGAATAATCGTCGGCGCACAAAGTGGTTAAGATCATACAAGCCGCGATACAGAGTGGGGAGTGGAAAGAAGTACTCCAGAACAACACCAGATTAGAGGACAGGGCCCAGAGAGACCTCCAAGCCCTTTGGAAGGTGAGGAATGAACTTTCAATTTCGGATGATGGGTTACTGCTGCGAGGACGACAGATCGTCATCCCACAAGCACTGAGGACTCGGGTCCTGGAACTGGCCCACAACGGTCACCAGGGGGTTCAAAGACAAAGGCACGACTGAGACCAAAAGTTTGGTTCCCGGACCTAGAAAGCCTAGTGGAAATTCATGTGCGGAGGTGCCTGCCATGTCAAGCGGCGAGCCCGCTGGAAAGAGCTCCACCAATCAACTCCATGGAAAGAAGCAAGAGCCCTTGGGACACAGTCCATGCCGACTTTGGGTCTACCGGGAGGGGCATGTACTTTTTGGCCGTAGTCAACCAGTGGTCGAGATATCCGTAAGTGGAGCTTGTGGACTCAACAGCAAGCGACCACACCATCTTAGCCCTAGACAAGATGTTTGCAACTCATGACTTCCCAGAAATCCTGTGCTCCGACAACGGGCCACCGTTCACGGGGGAACCAGTTTGCGCAGTACATGAAAGAGAAAGGGATCCATCACAGAAAAGTATCACCACTCTGGCCCCGTGCAAACGGAGAAGCCGAAAGACTCCTGAGAACGCTGAACAAAGTATTCTGAATATCAGCAAACGGCGGGGAGAACTGAAGAAGAAACTGATTGAGTTCCTCCGGGAATACCGAACGACACCCCACCAGTCGACAGGAGTCACCCCGGCTGAAGCCTTGTTTGGACGCTGCCCGAGAGGCCTCATCCCGGAAGACGAGGGCCGCGAGCCGGGGGTTATCGACAATGACAAGGTCCGAAAGGAAAGAGCAGACCGCAACGAGAAAGAGAGTGCGAGGAGAGGCCTGCAAGAGAAGGAGGTAGCGCCACAACCGTGGACAGTTACACATGTAAAGGGGACCATGGTAACCGCTGCCAGCGAGAGAGGGACCGTCACCCGTAACAAGTCCTTCTTCAAGAAGGTAGAAGCCCAACACTGAGAGGAAGAGCCGGAAGAGGTCCCTCCACCAGAGGAAAGGGCCGAGATCCCCGCAGCCGACACGTCAATGGACATGCCGTCACGGGACGATAAACCGCTGCCGACCCCACGGAGTAGTAGCCGGTACCCGAAGTGACATGGTCGCAAACTGCCTGTCCTTCTGAAGGACTACGTCCTGGACTCAGGAGACTGAGCCGACGCCCGAGTCAGGTCAGCGACCCACGTTGGGTCTGGTTACAGTTGTTATGTTAATGTTATCTTTCTGTTTAAAGAAAAGGAGGGATGTTACGTCTTTGACTAAAGGCGCGCATGCGCGAGCCTCGTTCTGGGCCGCACATGCACGGAACAAATAAAGACGGTCCTTGCGGCAGTTGCTGCCGGGACCCCAGAAGCTATGGACGTGTGTACCTTTGTCTCATTGTGTGCATGCGTGTATGTGAGAATACGGGGCGGCCCGAGGGACGGGTTTGCACATCACACCTATGTGGCTCTGTTACTGGACTATATTTGCAAATGCAATATTTGGAAATGGAAACATCCTCTGCCAGGTGGGGTGTGTTACAAGGCACTTAGTAACACCTCCCTCCTGGCTCCCCCTTTTAGCTCCTTAGTGAAACACACGAGGAGGGTAACAAGGTGTGAATGTCTCTGTCACGTTGACACTTCTTTTCCGGGTTATGAGGGAGGCGGGAGGCTAGGAGGGAAGTGACGCGGGCGGGAGGGGTTTATCGGTAGACGAGTAGCAGTTAATAAAGGAAGACGTTGAAGCAAGCTCCACGGCTCCGTCATGATTCTGGCCTTGTGTCCAGGGGCGTTGCTAGGGGGGGCCTAAGGGGGCTATAGCCCCTGATCTTTTGGTGGTAGCCCCGAATAGAATCTCAGGAGCTACAGCCAAAAGACTAGCTAGCCCCCAGTCCCAACAGTTCCGACATCAGCTTAGCCCCTGGTCTTTTCCAGACCTAGCAACTCCCCTGCTTCTGTCCCACCCCCAGTAATCCTCACAGCAGCTAGGAATTTCTTATTTGCAAAGTAGGCTTTCAAGCAGTTTACTCATCTTCAGAGAGCAGAGCTGCCTACAGTCACATTAACTTCAAAGCCACTGCGTATCCCGGCTGCTTAAGGCTGGAATCAGTGTATGACAACGCTTTGTTCAAATGGGATCCTCAATTGGGATGTAAGCAGTAATGTCTTCATACAACTTAATATAAAGATTATAAATGAACAATGCCGCCGTTGCCGGAACCAATTAAAATAGATTAAACCCAAAATTCCCAGAACTGTAGATTTTATTATCAAACTAGTCAGCACTAATTCTATCTATAAACATGATTAGCATCCGGAGGAGACATAGATGTGGCTCTCAGCCAATCAGGGAGCAAGGGATGTAGGCCTTACCTCATGGTATCGGCCTTTCTTCCATGATCACGGATCAGCGAGATACCATCATACTGTCCCCAGGGCTCTGGCTTCCGCCTGCCCACTGCGCATCCAGTTTGTTCTCTGTTTCGCTGTTACTATCTAGTGATGGCTCCAGGGCCAACCTTAGGGCGCGTGATTTGCTCTGCCCTGTAACTCTAGCCCTGCATCACAGGGATATCTGCTAACTAAGGCACAAGGAACACTTTGGAAACAGCATTTAATTAAAAGCTGTGAAACAGGGGTCTGCAGCTCTCCAGATTTCTGGACTGCAACGCTGATATTTCTCGCCATTAACCACTCTGCCTAGGGTTGGTGGGAGTTGTAGTTCAAAATATCTGGACACCCTAGGGTTGCACAGCCCTGTTGTAGAACAAAATGTTTTAAAAAAGAGTGGAAACACAGACTTGCATAATAGCCTGGCACTTAAGGGGGTACTTTAGCCTCCCCTAAATCACCCTAATGACAAAGCAAGTCCATTTGGATAGTCCTGTGGTATAAAGGCGCACATTGCTTCCGAACTTGGGTGCTGTGAGCCTGTGTTAGCAGGACCAGAGACTGAGGGGGGAATGGCGAAACACCAGCCTTTCCAAATCCTATCCAACAGTCAACAAGAGCCTCGACCACCAATCACAGGACGATTACAGTGATCAGAGTGTTTAAGGCTCGCAAAGGATATTTGCAGTTTTCCACAGTGGGGGTGGCACCCCCCCTATCAAATCTTTGAGTCAAACTTGAAATCTTGAATGGCAAGACTGCTGGCTTTATTTGAAAAAAAGACAAATGGTTTGAAAAAGAAAGCCTACATCCCTGCTATTAAAAAAGCCTACATCCTACACAATTAAAAAAGAATGCATTCCCGCTGTTCGACACAGAACCATAAAAAGATTGATTTAAAAAACAGGGTTTCAATATTTTTTTTCCCCGGTCAATGTAGGACGCAAAAACTGATACACCGCAGCAAAAGAAACGTATGTTTTAGACAGTATACTTTATGTACCTGCATTTGTTATGTTATTGGGCATTTGTATAGCGCTTTTTTACCATTGGTATGATTCCAAAGTGCTGTAGGGTGAACGATCTCAGGGACCGTCGTCCAGGTCAGAGGAGAAAGTAGAATAGTAAAGTGCTTGGTTGCACTCAGTACGTGTGCAGCCAGGGCAGACCAAGTGTTGTGTAGCTGCATTTTAGTGCTAGGCGTGATGAGGTGGTTGGGTGAGGTCAGTAAAATGTGTGCAACAAGGCCAGTTGGACTTGGGTAGCTGCATTCCGGCAGTGGCAGAGTTTGTGAATGGGATTATGTGTGCAGCTAGGCTGATTAGCGTGGGGTTTATCTGCATTTTAAATGCGTTTGAGGTGATCATGGAGGTGTATCGGTATGGGCTCAGATAGGCCGAATTAATCAAGGGGTAAAGCTGCATTCTATCATTTGCTGGTGCTGAGGGAAGAGTTAGCATATCGTTGTGTTTAACTGTTTGTGTGGTATTAAGGGGGGCCCTGTTCCTGACAAGTTGTCAGTGCCTGTCGAGGGTTGTATCTCCCTTGGGGTTCGGCTATTTAGCTAAAGGTCCTACCTGTGCCTTGTCGGTCTGCAACTGTTTACTAGCATTGTCTGTTGGATGATGACAGCCAGATCTGGCCCGAATCATATTGTTTCAATATAGGTGCTGGAGAGGTCCTCGGTCGGGAGTTCTCCTAGATAGATTCCCAGATAGCAAGGATTAGCAACGATATAAGTGCCAGTAGCCCCCGGTATGATGTTTTGCTCAAAGATTTCCAGATGAGTAAGAACTGCAAGGATGGGTATCTCCTGGACTGATAGAGTGCATATCTGGAAGGAGTTATGTTCAGGCTCAGTCAGTGCATTGGTACACAAGTGTGATTAGTGCTTGGGTTATGAGTCTAGTACAGTCGATCCAGATAATTGGAGATAAATATCTCTTGGCCTCATAGCGTAGTGTATATCTGGTGGAGGAAGGCAATGAATCAACTGCGTCATGGCAAAGGTTAAGTGCTGCTACGATTTCCCAGTGAGTATGATTAGCGAGGATGGGCATCCCTGATAGTATGGGCATATCTGGGGGGGAGTAATGATCAAGGTCAGTCTTGGGGTAGGTACATATGTGCTATTAGTGCTTGGGATTCAAGGCCAGCACAGTTGATCACGATAATTGGAGATAGGTATCCCTTGGCTTCAGAACGTAGTGTATACCTGGTGGAGGGAGGCAATGATTCAACTCTGTCGTGGCATAGGTACATAAGTGTTACTACGATTCGGGTTTCACGTCAAGGGCACTACCTCTGAATAGTAGGAGGTAGGTATCTCCTGGCCTGAGAGCCTATTCAGGGTCTGTATTGAAGAGTTTACCAAGCCATTTCGTGGATGGTGGTAAATCGGGTGGTCAGGGCGATCCCTTATGAGTTTTAGGGGAGGAGCCAGGTTTTCAGTGCCTTCCGGAAACTCATGTAATCTTGGCTGTGTCTAATGCATGGAGGCAGTGAGTTCCACAGATTTGGCGCCACGTTGAGTAGGCGGACTCTCCGATCCTGGCCGAATTTGAAGCGGGGACCAAATGGAAAAGGGCTGTGCTTGACCTTAGGGTGTGAGTTGGGTGGTAAGGCTTAATCTCTTAACAATGCCACCAGAACCCAGACCCCTGCACTCCGAAGTGTACAAAAATTAGCATGGAGGGGAAATATGAACTGTGCACATCAACAAAGGTCATTGTACCTGGAACCACTGTCCATTTTCACTCAGGGAAAGTTGCCAATGTAGACAGATATGCATGGTTTCTGCACCGCATAGTGAACAGGGGGAGCGTCTGCAACCCTAGCTTTGACATCTGTGGAATCAGGCACTGGAGACAGGATAAGTAGGGAGACGGACGCCTGGATGCAATTTCAAAGTCATCTTTAATACAGGTTCAGAAGACAGGCTGGAAGGCACACTGAGCTCCTACAATCAGCTTGCTTATATAGGCCTTTTGAGGGTGATGTAATAATTCATGCAAATTAAGGATACATTTCTAATTGGTTCTTTTAACTAGAATATAAGCCCTCCGTGCCTTTGGTTGGCTGGCTTGCTAGTCAATCACAAAGCCCTCATTAGTCACACTTGACAAGCTCCGGTTGACTGACACATAATCTGATAAGTTTCCCTGAAACCCAGCCGGACCTCATTATAATTCCTTAAATGCCTGCCAAGAAGCAGCCCTTATATGATTCTCGAGACATGCCAAATCTACTTGGCAGCTCATACTGTGAAATCTCCTCATGAGCTCATCTTATTTGTTGTTAGTTAAACAGCGGTTCCCCCTAATTGGTAGCTTTCCCATGCTCCTTATCTGATTTACTATCAATTCTTGTCTGTTTTTTCCTGCCAAGAAATTCTAAATATACAATAACAGACATGCTTGTCTTCGGTGAACTGCTGCCAAAGAATATTCATTATTCTGCATGAGTAAGGGCTTTTGACAGCTGTACCTGCGATGCCATTTTGTCTCTAGCGTCCATTTTAGAAAATATCTGAGCGTGCTCAGCCTAGATGTCCAGCTACCAAACGGTAAACCCATTTACTTTTAAGCATGACTAATTTTCTGTCCAGTTTTCGGACCACAATTTGGATATTCAGTATCTACTTGTAATACCTGAGACACCCTCCCTCAAAAATATCTGTCACCCTATATGTACCCTTTGGGCCTCATTACGAGTCAGGCGGAATGGGTTAACAGGTTCCGCTAATGGATGCGGACCCGTTAAACCCATTCCACCTGATTACCGGGCCGGTCATAATCGGCATGTTGTTAGCTCCCTCTCCCATTCCCATTGAGCCCTATGGGGGCTCAAAAGGGAATGGGGAAGGTCCGGGCCTGGATTCCCTGAGGGAGTAATTACCGGGCCCTCCAAACTCAGAATGGCCCGGTAATTCCCCATTCAGGGAACCCAGACCTGGTTTTGGAGGCAGCCATGCCGCCAATAGCAGCATGGCTACCGCCAAACCCGTAATGAGGCCCCCTGTCTTCAAAAAGCACCATAATTCTGATTTTTGCAATACTGGAACCACTGATCAACCTATCATGTCATCTGTATTCAGTTTGGGGGGGGTGTCTAGGACTTCTAAAAAAGTAGTTTGAGCCCACTGACTGGTTGCTGGATGGGGCTTTTGAATTGTCACCTGCTACGGCAGGTCTTGAGGAAGATGTAGACACAGGTGCTGGGGACTGAGAAACACTGTGTGATGCCTGCTGCTCATCAGGTGGGGCTACTTTTGCTGCCAGAACATCATCATAGAGGTCCACCTGCTCAGCACCAAACGCTGAATCCTGAATGCAAGATGTCGATGAGAAAGAAAGGGGGAAGAAAGGAGACTTTTACCCAGAAGTGAAGGGAAAACAGAAAATAATAGGAACAGGTGCGAAAGGGGTGGGAACATTTTAGGAAAAGAGTGCAAGTGGTTGAGTGGATGGATGTGAAAGGGTAGGGAGGTTTGTCCCCACTCCCAACAATTTAATGAAAAATAATTAAGTCAATTGTATAGAACTGGATTATATTTCGGGCTGAGGTCACATGCACGTAACTCTGGGTGGCGCCCGTATACTGCGGCACTGGGGATGCGCGGGTCAGCCCCTACATTTCCCAGTGGATCCTTTACAGAATTAATGAGATGTGTGAAATGGCTGATCCCTAGGATCTACTTCTAACTATGTATTTAATAAATAAACTTGTTTTCATGCTGTACCGGGTGGCAATGACCCACTATCAAGGAAGGTGGGATTGCAACAATTGTTTATCACAAGCCAATGGATGCAAACAACCTTTTGCACTATTCTAGTTTTCACCCCAGGCCAATGCTTAAAAGCTCACTCTACAGCCAGATGCTGAGACTAAAAAGGATCATCTCTGCTCCGGTTGGTCTTGACTCAGAATGTTCCTTACTAGTGGACAGATTTGAGACAAGGGGATATCCAGGGAATGTACTGGACGTGGCCAGGACTAGAACTAATGACATCCCTAAGGATCAACTTTTAACACCAAAAGTCGAAAGCAAGGAAACACCACTCCTGTTTATCTCCAAGTTCTCACGACAAAGCTTTCAAATAAGCAAAACCATTAGGCAACATTAGGGTATCCTTCACAATGACCCGACCTTACTCAATTTATTCCCAAGAGCACCGATGATGGCATTCAAAAGAGGGCGGAATCTGAGAGATAGGTTGGTGAGAGCTGAAAGACCAGCAAAAGAAAAAACAACTTCTCATTAAGACAAGGAAAAAAGGCACATTCCCCTGCCTAAATTGAACAAACACATTGCAATAATGTGATTAAAGGATACATGCTATCTCATGTGCAAACGGGTAAAAATATCAAGATAAGAGACTGCCAGCTGCCTATCCTCAGGGGACATCTACTCCATCAAATTCCCTTGTGGCATGCTCTATATAGGCCAACCAACAAAGCCAGGCAAAGAAAGGTGGTCTGAACATAAATCCACCATAAGACGCAAAAACGCTAGATCACCTGTGGCAAGACACTTTTTAGAACATCAACACACCATTGCCCAAAAAATATTTCAGCTCGTTGAAGTGGTTAAACGGCCACCAAGGGGTGGACATTACCAATCTCTTCTATCCCAAAGAGAGAAATATTGGATTAATCTTTTAGACACTTTACACCCCAGGGGACTAAATGAGTAATTTTCCCTCAATTGTTTCATTTAGGTGGTCATATGAGATGACAACCCAATATGATATGCCATCTTGAATATCTATTTACATACAACAGCGCCCTTGGGTCAGATTGAAATATTGATATCTGCAACACAGCCCATTGTTAGAGTGAACAATGTCAGAAGAATAGGCGCTACTGTATCACTGTAAATCGATAACTGCTCTTGATATACACATGGAACGATATGTCTAGCAATGTAATATGTTTCTCGACTTTTGAAATCAGATTGTAGCTATACATTGCGGTTGATTTACTGTCAAGAAAATGATGATGTATCCTATCATATGTATATCCATGCGTTGATGTAGGAAATCGGGTTGTTACATTAAGTGCAGTGATCCCTAAGCAACTTCATCATTGACTATTAACCTCTTAAAATACATTTTTCCAACACTTTGTTATGTGTATTCGCTTTCAAGAAAGCGACCCAATGAGATATTCTCCTTAGAGACGCGGTCTTTTTTGCCTTTTGATTGTCTAATCTCTTCTGATTCCATTTGCTACATCAGACTATATATGTATACATCTCACCCTAGCAAGGCGTATATACCATATAGACATACCTATTGCTACTATTGGTGTAATTTCTGCCACTCATAAATTTAATAGGGTTTCTTGGATTTCACTTGCTTGATGCAATCCAACTATATTTTACGTTCTATACACGCTTCCATCCGTCTGAGTAAGTCTCAGTACCATCAACTGTATAAAGCCTGTATCTTTCCTGTGGAATAAGTAAGGGCAGAAAAGAATGTGAATACACTGTTAGGACATTTCTATCAAGACTCGACAGTTAAGCCCAGAATAAGGAGAAGATGCACGTATACGCAAGACATTACATTAAGAGTTCATGCCCTAGGTACACTCCAAGATGGACGTGACATTTTGAGACGACGGGATTTGTCCCTCTTTTCTGTTCACACTTTTCGAAGTCTTTTGGCGGCTTCCCTTAACCCGCACGGACCATGGTCTCCCTGGTTACCGACTACTTTACTAAACTGAACCTCTGTTATGAGCACTCCTCCCACTCTTTAGGTATGCCTCCTTCCTTTTACTATTCCAACTGTACCTAGGATATCTCTAGCCCACACAAGTTAGATCACCCCTATTCATATTGCAATCTTTTCTCTAGTGTTCAGAAGACACAGAGGGCCTCATTACACGGATGGCGGAGAACCATGGCACTATGAGCGCCATGGTTCATGCCGGTAAAATACCAGCACCGCCTTGGCGGAAAGGGGAATTACCGCCCCATTCCAAGTTTGGCGGGGCAGTAATTCCCCCTTCCACCATTGCCCTTCCCCATTCCCATTTATGCCCCATAGGGCTCAATGGGAATGGGGAAGGCGCTAATTACGGTACCGCAAATTGCGGTACCGTAATTAGCTCCCTGGGTCCCTTTGCGGGTTGGTTTTTAACGCCTGCAAAAAGCAGGCGTTAAATCCCCCAACCCGCAAAGGGACCTCGTAGTAAGGCGGCAAGGATTTACCGTTACCAGTATCTTACCGGTACCTGTAAATCCTTACCGCCATCCGTGTAATGAGGCCCAGAGTGTTCTTTTTGCCTTTGTCCTGGATGTACTTTGAATCTTTGGACAGACTAGACACAGCTGTTTGAAAGGAAATGTCCTGCCGTTGGGAACATTGAAGGCGAGTTACACTTTTAGCATATCTCTAGTCTAGATAGTGAATAGAATGACCGTAGGAGCGTACCTTTAACAGATTAAAAAGGACTTGATAATTTCCAACAGTGACCTGGATCCGCCACGCAAACCTTAGCCAGATGTAATGGGCAAGTCTCTAATGTTAACGGAACAGCACACGCACGAGTAGAAGGTGACAATGCACCCATCGATGAGTGTTCTACTGACAACTATTTGATTATATCGCATTTGCTAAAAATTCTTTCGCCCGGACACCTGACTGGAGGGCTCCCTCAAACCTCCATAAATTGCTACCGTCACATACCCCATGGGTAGTATGGGCATCCTTCTCCTATACTAAACGTTTGATAACCATGGAGTACATTTGAAACTCCTATTAACTAATCTGCCCAGCGCGGTGTCATTCATATCTTTGTCTCTTGCAATTCTATTGTAAATGTGGTTCTAATGTCTAACCGGATGTTTCTAGGCATAAGCATTGATCTGTTTGATTCTAACAGGATAATCAATATCTATCGACATGTATTTAGTTACATTCAAACCGGGCCCCTCGGAATGTCCAAATGTGTATACCCTTTCGCGCCATGAAATACCCAACATGTTGACGTCGTATGAACCACAGATTACTTATCTGCTAGACGTTTTCTTCCTCAATGTAGTCTTCAACACATCTATGTTGTATTAATCACAGAGCACTTTTCTGCACGATATTCTATCCTTGTGTGTAAAGATTTAAATGTAATGATAGGGACAACAACATACTGATTGTGTCTTTTTTATGTGATACTTTTCCACAGTCCGATTAGGTTTTTAAAGAAGAGGAATCGCCTCAAAATGCGTCAACCGATTATATTGCACTATTGGATATATTTTGCTTGCATAGTTTTCACAATTAAATTGCGTGATTTGCTTTTCAATCTGTGTCTACATACATTATTAATTAAGCAATATGCCCCAAGCGGCGGGGGCATTATCGACTCAGGTAATTCCCCGAGGCCCATAGTTATAGGCCCGAGCGAAGCAAGGGCCTTAACCAAGGCCCCGGAGCATTACCAGAGTCGGTAATGCCCCTGCCGCGAGGGGTATATAGCTATTAGTACCCCGGCCCGCAAGATCTGCATGACTGGAGATCTAAAAGCATTTTTTCTGTCCTGAAACACAGCAGCGTTTCAGGACAGAAAAAAGAAAAGAAAAAAACTACCAAAAAAATGGCCGTCGGGAAAGGGAAAATGGAGTCCATTTTCCCTTTCGATGGCGGCCATCGGGAGCGTACGCGCTGGAAACAGAAGCATCCCCAGCACGTCAGCTCCCGGAAAAAAAAGAATGAGGTAAGTGGGGTTGGGAGGGCGTAAGGGAGGGAGGGGAGAAAAGAAAAACAAGAAAAAAGAAAAGTGCCTGAATCCCTGGCGGGGGACGATGGAAGCCCCACCGGGGAAAAAGCAAGCTGAAGGTAAGTGGGGTGGGGAGGCCGGGTAGGTGGGAGGGAAGGGAATACAAAAAAAAACGAACCCGATTCGCCGGCTGTGGGTGATGGCAGCTTCTCAGCCATGGAGAGGCTCGGAGCGGGGATGGTCCCGCTTTGAGCCCACTCATTGGCTGAGGGGCTGCCACGCCACCCGCGGTGGAAAAGGCGGCTGGAATCCCGGCCGAGAATCGAGGGATTCTCGACCGGGTAAAGCCCCGGCGAGGCCCAATCAGAATTCTTGTTTCATTCTGATTGCACCCTCGCCGGGTACTAATGAACTTTAAAATTGAAATTGTGCATTGTTGAAATTTCTATTAGCATTGTTTAAACCCAATCACTAACCGCCCGTGAAAGGGTATGATAGAGTGTACAAGGGACGGGAGGATTCCAACCTTGGATCCTCTTCCCTTCTCAGGCAATGACTAGGACCCTAAGTCAAGAGGGTCGGAGTAGAAAATAGGTCGGAACAAGACTTAGCGGAGCTCCGGCAAAGTTTATAGCTCAGCTGCGTCCCAAAGCCGAGCTCTCTGAGCTCTCGCAGCCCACGCTTAAGCAAGAAACTGAATGCACAAACAGTCAAAGCCTCACACACTGTTTAGCAGCGGTGCAAATTAATATACATGTCTTGCAATTTGTTGAAATTCTTTTGGTAGGTGAAGTACTGTGACTAATGGAAAGAGCAGAGTCTAACTTCCATTATTCACTCAAAAGGATTTTTTGCTGAATTACTATCAAACATGTTTCAAATTTGAAATTGTGGGCACTTTTAAGTTCCCCAAATGCTCTTTGCTTTTATGAAAATGGCCAGGATTGGGTTCTATAAATATATTGCATTGCATAATCTGGTCTGGCGACACGGCCCTCCTCCCCACAGCTTTGCCCACCCAAGGAGGAGAGGGTTCCCCCAGTAACTGCTTTCCATTTCCAGCACTGAAGAGGGTCCTGTGCAGAGAGGCCCATCAGCAAGCGTCCCGTACCCATTACAGTAATTAGAACAGGGTGCTAAGAGCCATTTTTTTTGTCGTGTAAAGGGCTGCAGTGAGCATGCAACCCATTGAGTGACACAAAAAACAAAACACCTAAAATGGCCGCCACGGAAATGGAATCTATCCTTTTCAACATAAAGCTGAACACAGAGAAGGTGCCAGTAAATGGGCCTGGGGCTGGGAGGCAGCGGTATGGGGGGCACGTGGCGGAACTTGAGGTGAGGATAAGGAAGGAGGCAGCGAGCAGTGCCACAGGCTTTGGGAGGAGGCGGGGCTGGGTCGGTTGATAGCGGAACTCAGTTTGTCAGAATGTAGGCTTGATTATGTAATTCAGCCCACATTTAGAGTAATCTGATTGGCCGTTACACAGGTTCTGTGTAATAATAAACACCTTCTCTTATCCAATCCTAGATACAGCAAAAGCTTGGTTGGGGGGGGGGGGGTCAGTGGAGGGCTACCACACCGAGTTTCCACACTGAATCCTAGACTGAACAAATGCCCTGAAGTGGGGATTCCCACAAACCCCAAGGAATTTCACGCAGCTTATTCAAAACGAAATGTCTGGAAATAGGAAAAACAACCTTAAAACAAAAATTCAGCGTTGGTTCGTACTTAAAAAAGGAGAGAACATATAGGTGGGGTTAGTAGGATTGAGAAGGTAAAGGTCGAGACAGGTGGTGGGATGGAAACAGAAGTTATGGCTGCCACCTTCCCCCGCCTCCCCGTAAGGGGAAGGAAGGGGCCATTTTGGTCAAAGAAAAGGGAACAAACGAAAAAAATCAAACAAGAGGAATGGATGACAATAAACAAAGCCACAATGTCCAGACTCCATCCAAGTTGGACAAGTGAAAGGGCCGCAATCAAAAAGCATTTGCAGTGGTCACGGATCATTTAGATTACAAAGAGAGAAGTGGAAGCTGTGTGGCTCTAGCAGAGCATTGGGTTATGGGGAAGTTTAAATAAAAACACAACAATTTTCCAGTCACTATTATAGACGGAACTGGTTTAGACTGGAGCCTGAAGACGCGTACCGGTAAATCTGAGACACGCCGGCCTGTCATCATATCTCATTGCAGCCCCATAAACCTATGGGTGGCGGCCAAAATCAATCACTGGGGTGCACCTCCCAGCAATGGGGCAGCGAAGGAGTCAGAACGTGCACCATCTCGAGTGCTTCAAGATTGTCCTAATGGAAGAGGAGAACTAGCTCAGCTCCAGAAAGATGGTTTAAGCCTAAATTAAAAAGCGTGGTCGATATCCTGCACTGAGGCAGGAAGTGAGAGGCAATTCATCTCATGTGTATTATTTATTTCTTATGTAGCACAGTGCCGTCAGCTGCACATTATAAGGATTTGACCAGCCAATGAGGGGGTTTTGTGGCCAGGGCCATTTTAAGCATTTTTCGGGCCTTGGGCACGGACATCTTTAGGCCGCCCCTCCACCAAACCAAAGGAATTAAGTGATCAAGAATATCTGGTGGCAGCCCCACCCACCCCACCACCGTGACCCCAACCTATAGGTTGATATGCTGCCTCGCAGCATTCAAAATAAGCACGTTTACTCCCTTTAAATCCCCTTACCATCTCCATACTTGCTCTAATCATAATTATAAACAAGTAGCATTTGAAGGCCAACATTAGCAATCTATGAAGGGGTTACTACTCCTCTAGTATAGAAACAGGATACTTTATTATCAATAGCATCCGGGAAGGTATGCAGCCTGTAGTATTAATGCAGGACTGTATGTAAAAGGTACATGTTACCCAGAATAGGCAGATAACTCACATTATCTGCCCCAGAGAATGCGAAAGTGCTCAAGCATGGATAGAGGAGACCAATTGGAAGGAAGGCGAAATCTACACATACCATGGCATGGATAGTGAATGCAGATTAGAAGCTACCAGGAAGGTGTCTCTATCCAGACAGACTGAGATTAGAAGTGGGAGATAGTTTTCAAATAGTGTTGCCATTAGAGATCAAGGGAACACGTGCCTGTGGTGTGCAGTATATCAATGCTCACTATTATAGTGGAAGCAACACTATAGCCAGTGAAACCATGAGTGAGGCTTTCATGAAGATCATACCCTGAGAAGGAAATCACGCTGAAGTGCTGACAATTTTGAAAGGATTAGTGACTGGTAATTCTGAGAGGTTAGGCAATACAAGATTACATGAGATGCCCAGGATCACACATTGGGATTTGTGCCAACTCTACAGTTTCTGCATTGTAACACTTTCTTTTCTGACACAATCTAATTTTTATAAAACTGACTTGCAAAGTACAGAAATCACATTTCCAAACCTGACAATTTTTAAAACCAAAATATTACAGAAGGGTGTTACGCAAAATGGGAATGATTCTAGCTTCATTCGCTCCATCATCAAGGGAAGTATATGAGTACCAGCATACCAACCGGTGTGATTTAACAGATTTAATCTAGTCTTTTGTACTTTTAAGATTTAAATCCTCCCAAAACAATGGCTTGTGAAATTGTCATTCATAAACGTGCAGACAAAGCTTTAACTTTATACAAAAAGCAAAACATTTTTGTGTCAAACGAGCAGACCTTAAAGTATGCCTGCTCAAGGCCTACAACATCTGGTCCGCTCTCTCCTGTCTACCACCCCTTCCACTCAAATGGCCTACATAAGAAGAAAGATCAAGTAATCAGCTAAACAATGCCACCAGCATGCAAGAAGGCAAACCTCACAGTACACAGCACAGTAATGCAAGAGATATTGTATGATTTGACCAGGATCACTGTATCGTCTGCTGGCAAAGCCAGGATACAAGCATGAACACTTGGGTTCCACAGTCTTGAATTTGGATACGTATTCACCTCTTGGACTAATAGTTTATGCTCATCTTTGGAGGGGATTGCCTAGGTTTTAGAACGCCCCATCTGAATAAACCAATTTCTACGTCTTCACCATACGAATTACATGTTAGTTTTTATAGCAACCCCTATCTGGTGCAGGAACATTGCTGATAAGAGCACCTCTTATGCTGCAAAACCAAGTACATATGCAGGTTTGTTTACAAACTTCAGACATAGGAAAGGTTCAGCCAGCATTGCTGGAATGTGCTCTTCTAATCTTTCATATGAACACATATCTCTGCAATGAGAGCTTAACACACTGAGCTAACTTCTGAACCATTGTGGCACTCAATTTATCAATATGGATTTCAGCTTTGGCTATTGCACATGATCAACATAATTCCCACAGAAAGGAAAGAATGCTACAGAGGTTGTTCCGTACAGAACACACAAACTATGTACACCACAGTGAACACAGAAAGCATTACATGATTAATTGATCAAGGCAGAAAGTACTTGGCAAAACAGACAGCCAATAGGTTTAGCGCATTAGCAGCATGCCATAAAATCTCCTGGCATGTGCTATTTAAGTCTGGTGAACAATGGAATCTTACTTTAGATCAGGCAGCCTTGTGGGGGTCCCCTCCAAGGTGGGGGCCCTGTGCAAGTGCCCCTTTTGCCCTCCCATAAAAACGTCTCTGTTTGTGGCCACATAGCAACAAGAGGATTAGGGCTGCGTGGCGTATTTAAATAATAGAACTGAGAAGTGATGGGGGTGCAGGCAGGGCCAGCAGGGTCGGTGCCAGGCATATGCAGCATGTGCAGCTGCACTTGGGCCCGCGCTGATGGGGTCCCGCGCAGAGGGTGCCGTTGACTCACTGTTTTTGCAGGCTACTGCATGGGCCGTGTGCTCGGAGTAGCTAAACTTGCTGCAGTGCACACGGGCAGCCCACGCTTCAGCATGCGTGATGATGGGCAAGCTTGCCGGTGTTCTGGAATGTCTTTTCAAATGCGGCTTTTCTACCTCAATGCTGAGCACCCTTTTTGTTTGTCCTGTATGGCAACGTGTTGCATCTCAACCTCCTGCGGCGACTCTGGATAGGCAAATACCCCCCTCCCAGCCGCACCAATAGGCGTTGCTGGCCTCGTAAGCCCCACTGATCACTTTTCTTCTTAAAGCAGAGCGTTTAAAGTGGGTGTGATTTACAAGTGATGGCCTTTTTAAGAGACAATTGTTTTGGAGAACGCGTTCTTAACGTGTTAAGAAGTGCAAAGAGGCATTGTTATTTGGAAAGCACATGCAAAGCACCAGTTAGCTGCCTAAAATCTGTGCCTCCCTCCAGCACATGTTCCTTTCTGAGTTTTATTATCAGAATGCAGACTCCCAAAGGTACGAAATGCTTTAAGAACACCAAATGTCTACAAAATAGGGAATGTAATGTAGTTTTCATTGTTAGCACCTGGATTCATATGCATAAATGTTTAGGCAATTGAACTCTTGATGTGGGGTTAGTACTTGCATGTCAGGGGAGTGATTGGAATGGTAGGTGGGGCAGGAGGCAGCTCATTCTCACAGCAGTCCTTAAGTGTGTGGTTTCAAATGAGAAGAAGAGTTAACTGCTTGTAACATTGAAGCTTCACCATACTATAATTGAATATAAATATACTGTGACAGCACCCCAACTAGCCCAAGCACATGTGGGGGTGATCATCAGCTCCAACCTACAGTGCAGGCCTGTCCCCCTCCCAACCCTTCAGGCAATGTGAGCAACCCAGGTAGGCATTCACCCACCAATCTCGTAATCCCCAACTGGGGAAGGAAAACTAATAGAATTTACTAGCAGCACTGTTTACATGATTGAAACTTGACAATAGGATATATATATATATATATATATATATATATATATATATATATATATATATATATATATATTACATGTAGTTATGGTTAAGTGGCTGTTTCCATAGGAAGAGCACTTTTTGGGTGGCTTATATATATATATATATATATACACACACACACATTTTTTCACTGCTGCCTACATACATAGTGGTCATTATCCTGTGATATCACTCCATGCAAATTAGAGGGCCCGCACTTAATTGGCCACACTTGGCCACACAAATCCTAGGGCCGGCCCTGGCTGCAGGAACCAGTGAGGTAGCAAAATCAATACATTGAGTGAGAATTTTGGGAAAGAAGAGCCAGAAGAAAGAGAAAGAGAAAAGTGTGGAAGGAGAGACGGGATATATAGAAAGAGAAAGGGAAAAGTGTGTAGGGACATAGAAGATATATAGGAAGAGAAAGGGAAAAGTGTGGAGGGAGAGACAAGATATATGAAAAGAGAAAGAGAAAAGTGTGGAGGGAAGGACACGATATATAGAAAGAGAAAAGTGTGGAGGGAGAGACAAGATTCAAGAAAGAGAAAGGGAAAAGTGTGGAGGGAGAGACAAGATATATAGAAAGAGACAGGGAAAGGTGTGGGGGGAGAGACAAGCTATACAGAAAGAGAAAGGGAGAAGTGTGGAGGGAGAGACAAGATATATAGAAAAAGAAAGGGAGAAGTGTGGAGGCAGAGGCAAGATATAGAGAAAGGGAAAAGTGTGGAGGGAGAAACAAGATATATAGAAAGATATAGGGAAAAGGTGTGGAGGGAGAGACAAGATATATAGAAAGAGATAGGGAAAGGGTGTGGAGGGAGAGACAAGATATATAGAAAGAGAAAGGGGAAAGGTGTGGAGGGAGAGACAAGATATATAGAAAAAGAAAGGGAGAAGTGTGGAGGGGGAGGCAAGATATATAGAAAAAGAAAGGAAACAGAGAAGTGTGGAGGGAGAAACAAAATATTTAGTAAGAGAAAGGGAGAAGTGTGGAGGGAGAGACAAGATATATAGAAAGAGATAGGGAAAAGTATGGAGGTAGAGACACATATAGAAAGGGAAAAGTGGGGAGGGAGAAACAAGATATATAGAAAAAGAAAGGGAAGGGAGAAGTGTGTAGGGAGAAACAAGATATATAGTAAGAGAAAGGGAAAAGTGTGGAGGGAGAGACAAGATATACAGAAAGAGGTAAGGAAAATGTGTGGAGGTAGAGACAATATATATAGAAAGAGATAGGGAAAGGGTGTGGAGGGAAGGGTGTGGAGGGAGAGACAGGATATATAGAAAGAGAAAGGGGAAAAGTATGGAGGGAGAGACAGGATTTATAGAAAGAGATAGGGAAAAGGTATGGAGGGAGAGACAAGATATATAGTAAGAGAAAGGTGAAATGTATGGAGGCAGAGAAAATATATATATATATAGAAAGAGATAGGCGAAAAGTATGGAGGGAGAAACAAGATATATAGAAAGAAATAGGGAAACGGTGTGGAGGGAGAGACAAGATAGATAGAAAGAGAAAGGGAGAAGTGTGGGAGAGAAACACGCTATATAGAAAGAGAAAGGGGAAAGTATGGTGGGAGGGACAAGATATATAGAAAGAGATAGGGAAAAGAATTGGAGGGAGAGACAAGATATATAAAAAGAGAAAGGGAGAAGTGTGCAGAAAGAGAGAGAGACACGATTTTGTGCTCCGAGACCCCCAACCAGCCCATAGAGTCAGGGTTTGCTCAGGAGCACTTTAAGACACGATAGCGGCACCCGTGAGATGGATGGGGTGCAGATTTATTACTCCAACACCAATCAATAAGGAAACCTCAACGGTTTGGCAAAGGGAGTCCGTTTAATGATAAGTACAAAAAACAGGGAGTTATGAATATCAGCAATGGCGCGATCTTCCTTCTCGCTTCAACTCCAACGAACTTCATAAAAATCATGACATTTATACTGAAAACTCATCATCATTGACGTGTAACACTCCAAAGTTGACATGCAATTCTATTGGTTTGTGAAGGGTAACTTTAATATAGGTGCTATATCTGTATATGGTAACGGAGTGAGGGGATTGGGTAAACATTGTCAGGTGGGCATCTAAGCCCTTCCTTAAAAAATGACTACTGCAGATGTCACTAAAAGTATGACGTCCCATTGGTTCTACTAACTATAGGACCCTAGATTATTTGGTACATTGTGATTTGGTTGAAACCAACCCCATGCATACTTTTCCACTTTGCTTAGCAGCACACAGAATGGTCGGCCAGGTGTAAGGTGCCCTTAGTTACCCAGCCTTCCTCCAGTCATTGTTATTGTCAATCATCACTTTAGTAGCCATGTGTCAATTATTTTACTGTGGTTGGCCTCGAGACTGCATCTTCTGTCTGGAAAAGTTCTGATATCTCTGCCTGGCCTTGTGCCATGCGTAGGTGTGAGCTCTAGTTTTTGTCCGGCTCGGCTGGTCACATGTTTCAGACACCATGAGTTTGCCTCTGTTCCACCAATTTGTGCATTTGATTCTCGTTTCACTCACCACCTGCCTTCGTATTCTTATCTCGACCTTTCAGAGGTAGGATATTCTGTTCTTAGTTTAAATTAAATGTAGTTACTGTTCGGCTCTTCTATTGGTACGACCTTTGCTTTCCTGGCACAAGTTGCCTCTGCTGAGTTTTGTTTCAGCCGTCTCTTCTTGTTTTTGCCAAATATGAAGCTTTTCTCATGCGGCCTTTAGTAACCTGGGTTGATTCTGCTTCTTGTGCAAAGTAGAAATATACTTATAATAATTTGCTTCGTTTCAGGTAGATTATGTATAGTGGTGCTTGCCACACTATTCTTCTACTAAGCATAGCAAGCCGCACTGTTTTCTTAGCTTTATTGTGGTTCCAAGCATATGTACAGGTGTAAACTGGCCAAATATCTTTGCCATTCTTACAGCTTAAACTGCATACATTTTGACATCGTCCTTTCACTTTAGGTTTGCGATATCCTTGTCCATGGTGTTTTCATCTCTTTGCGTCATTTCTTCTATATGTGAGTCAGTCCGGGTTCTCGTGAGGCCACCATTCATCTTCCATTAAGACCTTTTTGGGTTCTTCAGGAACTGTACTCAGACGATCTTCATTTTGTTTCATTTGTTGATATGGTTTTCTCAATGGACAGCTTACTGTCCATGATTTCCTTGGTATTGTTACTTCAATAGGTGCTGTTCTTCTAATAGGTACTGGGCAGAGCCCTACTGCGGCCCTCTGCTGGTTTATTTGCTCATCATACGTCACATATCTTGGTGTGAACGTTCCTGGTACTTCAAAATGGGCGATTGGAGTGCAGGCTGTATTTGGGACCTCCTCTACACTCCCCCCTCTGGGCGATTCATCAACCACTTTCACTTCCTTCTTTGGATCCATCTTCTTTGATTCCTCTGTATTAATTTTTACTTCATCGTCTGGGTCCATTCTTTCTTCATCTTCTGGGTCTATACATGATGGTCTGAAGAAATGTCTCTTTGGGGTCCACATCTTCCCACATAATTTTGATGCTTCCTGGGATATAGAAACGTTGTTCCTTCAGGTGCATAAATGCTGGCCTTCACAAAGTTTCTTATTTCTTCGTCAGTCAGGTCTTTGGGTTTCCATCCTGGCCTGATATCAATCATGATTTTCATCCCTATGGCTTTCTTCGCAGTTTTCTGGCACTGAGAGATTATTATCTTGATAACACAGAATCCTAGCAATATCATCACTAGAAGGGCTCCCAGGAACTTGAATGCACCTGCTATCCATTTTGTAACCCATGAGAACAGTGATCCAAACCAACTGTCATCATCAACTTTGTCAGTTTCATCAATCATCTGATTCTGTAGTTTTATCAGCATACCTATGGCTTCTGTTAGAGTTCCATTTTCCTCATCATGAGCAGGTATAAATGTGGAGCAGAATTCTCCTTTTTTGCACAAACTCCTCCATCCATGGCTGTGATCATGTCAAGTACATATCTATTTTGGAGGGTCATCAGCCGGACTGCTCTTAACTCCTCCTTGATTCTGTTGAATCCTTTTATGGTTGTGTTGATGGTCTGCAGTAACTCCCATCTGGCTATTTGCAACCATTTAGTATTTGCTCCAACTTGAAATCGGGGCATGAAAATTATTGTGAACACTGATGAAGTGAGGCTAAATAGTCTATGTTCATACGGGATTGCATGAAAAGCTTCTTCATATTTGGCAGAAAAGTAATTTTCCCTTTTCATTCGGGTCAACAGTTCCACAGATCTCTTCTTCCGCAGGTGTGCAACTGCTTTCGGGAAACTGTCAATATTCAAGTCACTTTTCGGGATCACCAACACTGGATTGTGGACATTCACTATTGTACATATACCTCCCCAGTTTCTCAGCAGTCTGATGTATGCTTTGGATCCACATGCCCAGTAATGATCCATAATTACTGCAGTTCCATGCTCCATTCCTGGGGCATCAAAGATGCGTCCACAGTTCTGATTCTCTCCCATCTTCCTTGTGCCATTATTCCTGAAGCACAATATTGAGTTTTCCAGTGGTACTATCTGCAAAGGTCCTCCTCTGTCTTTGGCCCATGCCTGATTCACCATGCCTGCTGCTATTCCTTGGCAGTTTTGCATCATGCCTTGATTTCTGCATGTGCACGCCAAATGCCCTGTCATCCCACACAACCAACATACTGGCGGTGGTCGGATCCCTGGCCCATTTGACACATCTTGATTGCCATTTTGCATATTTTGAAAACCTCCTTGATTATTCTGGAAGCCTCCCTGATTACTCTGCCATCCTCTTCCTCTAAATCCGCTTCCCGTGGGGTAAAACCCAGTACTGCCCTGATTATTCTGCTGTGGAGTATTGGCTTGTTGCATGCTCGAGCTGTCTGTGCTAGTTATCATTCCTCCTTCAAGAGCATATTTTGATAATTTCTTCTGCATTAATTTTGCCTCTTCACCCTTTCGTGCATCTTCTTTTTTGCGATTCTTTTCTTGCAGAAGCCTGCAATAGTGTGCAATGGTCAACTGTATTTCTGACCATGGCTTGGCCTTGATTCCTACCAATTTCTTGAGCTGTTTCTATACCGGCTCTGGCAGCCCTTGGCACAATATATGGTAGAACACAGGTATAGATTTCCCCCAAGATTCACGAGTCTCGAGTACCCATGCGTCTTGAAAATTCTGTATATAAAGTAACGGATCTTCTGACTCCTTCATTTTACGTGTCATGATAGCTCCCATGTCGGAAGTATCTGGGTATAGAACTCATAGTGCTTTCTAAACCGCGGCTCTGAAATTGTTAAATGGAGCTCCGTCATGAGCGGTATTAACTGTGCTCACAACAGGGTAGCCTGCCCGTGTCCACACATCATTTGCTCTCTCACCAAGTATGGCAATTAAGAGACCCTTGATATCCCCTATAGGTAACATGTTCCCTCCTGTAATTTTTTCTAGCTTGTGTATCCATTTTCCGGCTCCCGATGTCAACATTGGAAGCTTGTTTTTCAAGTTTTCTCAATCCATGTGTGGCCATGGAATATACTGTGGTCTCGCCCCTCCTTTCTCGAGCAACGGAAATTGGGATGCATAGCCCCCTCTCTCTTCTCTCATTGTTCTCCTGTCAATCGAAGGGGTAATATTTCTGCATCGCTGCCTGCCTGCCAATGTCCTAAGCCGGCTCACATAGGGTGCTGGAGACACCCTCCTCTGACCATCAGATACTTCTCTGTGTTGGTCTGACGGTGTATCTAAATCTTATGCCCTTGGTGCAGACTCACTAGTGTCTGACCATCTTATCCCTTTTCCCCTTGAGAATTGTCTTTCACATTTTCTCTCTTCCTCCTTTTCCTCGCGCTCCTCTCTTTCAGTGTCAGACATTGTCTGCCCCCAACTCGTGGGATTTCTTGTGTCCTCCTTGTTCTTGCTTATTTCCAGTCTAGCTAGGGACAGTTCTCTATTCCCACTACTTCGGGAGAGATCCTCAGGGTCGTAAAGCTGAGTGCTCTCCAGGCGCTCGTCATCCCCTCCCGTTGGGGTACTTGTTCTAGTCCCATTTCGTCATATTTTCCGTCAATCATTTCTCCGATGCTTCTGGTGTCGAAGTCATCCTCAATATTCACCCCTAGACATACCTGGTACTGAATCGTACTCAGGAAAGATTTCTTCTATATCTTCCCAATCTACTACTGGCTCAGGTTTTTTAACCTCTCTTTCCAGATATTCAAGATCGCCTGCTCTCTGTCTTCGCTTACGTTCTACATCGTCATCAAATTCTCTGCACTTCCTCGCCTCTTCTCTGACCCTATCTTCTTCCTCTTTCTTTGCATCTCTTCGTTCATTTGCCCTTTGGATTTCCTCATCCCTTCGTCTCTGTATTCTTTTCTCTCGTATCCTTTGCTCTTCCTCTAACCTTCGCTGCTCCTGTCTGTCCTGATCATTGGCTGCTCTCTGTTTACGATTGAGATGCTTTTCTTGCTCTTCACGATAGAACTGTTCTCGTCTCTGTCTCTCTTTTTTCCTTATTCTTTCATCTCTTAATCCTTTTTATTTTTCCTTCTCCTTCCTCTGTACATCGTCTAATCTCTCCTTTCGGTTTGCATCATCAATGCCTTTGCCATCGAGTTTCAATAAAATCTGCCCTCCCATACATTCGTCTTATGAGAGTGCTATCTCATCAGTTCTATCCTCGCTACTTTTCCATCTTTTACCCTTCTCTCTCCTTGTTGAGAGATGTACTTGCCTGTGTCTGGTCTCTTCTCTCGTCATCACATCCCTCCTTGTCCATTGGGACTTTGGAGGTGATATTATCTCTATCCTTATCTTGATTTTCATCACTACTTTGCGTAGGTAACTCATATGCTGGGTTGCTATACCCCGTAGCTGCTTTAAGTTCCCTGAGTGGGTATAACCCTTCTTCCTTATTGTTTTCAATTTTCGTTTCAGACAGGGCGGGTGGCGCTGTGGGTGTCTCACCCCCCTCTGTGCATACATTAAGTATCCAGTCTGATGGTGGTTTCTCTTCCTTGTCTTGTTGATACATTTTGCACAATTCTAGACTAGCTAGGCATTTGTCCAACTTTTTTCCCGTGTATGTGGCGTGCAAGTATGTCGTCATATGTTGCAAAACTGCTTTAGATAATGACTCGCCCTGTGGCCAAGACATAAACATTTTGTGGACGATTCCCTTAACCCACTTCGCACTGTATATTTTCAGCTTAGGTGCACGTTTCGGCAACTGTTTGCTCAGGTGTGCTAATGGTGTTATGTCCTCCATGCTCAAATCTGTTCCCTTTCCCCTTATATAACACTTGTCAAAGCTTCACGTGGCTTAAACAATTTCAACAATATGAGCGAGCACCATTCACCGCAAGCTCCAATCCCAATTTTTCCACAAAATATTATCTCTTCTATTTTATTCAATAAACATCAGGTTACCTTCTACAACCTACCAAATATCTAATCGCACAGTTTTTATGCTAGTTCCTCGAAGGAAAACTTTCTGTCCTATGGCATCACAACAATCAACACATAAGACAGACGTTGACAGACTAGACGAACTCCAGCTGGTCACATGTACCTCTGCCTCTAAAATTACCCCGACATGGAGTTTAAACATATTCCTTTCACAGCGTCTTTAATCACTGTGGTGACCTATTTGTTCCCCTTAATTTGGGACTCTGGATACAAGTTTCTTCTAGCTGCTTGTATAAAAAGCGTAGGAAAAAGGCGGATCCTCTCTCTTCTCGGGGGTCCTCCCCACTATCCTCTCTCTTTTCTCGGGTGTCCTCCCCGGTATCTTCCCTTTGTCTGCTTAATTATTCTCGAGTCATCATTCCCTTCCCCATTACACAGCCACGGAAGTGGCTGTGTAGTTATGGTTAAGTTGCTAATCCCATAGGAAGAGCACTTTTTGGGTGGCTTATAACTTTGCTCTCCATGGACGAATCCTCACCAAACTTTGCAAATAAAGTATATGGCCCACTCTGAATTGGTGAGTTTTGGTCAAGGGGGGGGGGGCAAAGTTATAGGGGGGGGGCCAAAATGTCTTTTTTTCCCACCAAACCACTACAGATGACTCTACCCTCTTCCTAGGGGATCCGGACCTGACCACCCTCATGAGGTAACATTTAAACCCTCCTTGCTACCCACATCTTTGCCAGCCACTCCTACGTACCCACGTCGGCCCAACTAGCATTCAGTACGGCTGACCTGCGCTCCCAAGTACTCTCAGCCACTACAGCAGAACTACTCACCCTTATCATGCACTCGCCGTTTGTTCACCCCCTCTAACTCACACGCATGTGGTACGCGATCCCACCCCACCTAATGCATGGTATGTCCATCGCACATGCACTGCCCCAACCACCCGTATTCCATGTCCCTACCATCCGGAAGTAGGCGGCAACCCACACCTGGTCCATGCACTGCCTTAGCCACAAGTAACCTACCTATTGTTGATTTTGCATTGCCCTAGTGGAAATTGAACCTGCCTATTGTTGATTTTCCATTGCCCTAGTGGAAATTGAACCTGCCTATTGTTGATTCTGCATTTCCCGAGTGGAAATTGAACCTGCCTATTGTTGATTTTGCATTGCCATAGTGGAAATTGAACCTACCTATTGTTGATTTTGCATTGCCCGAGTGGAAATTGAACCTGCCTATTGTTGATTCTGCATTTCCTGAGTGGAAATTGAACCTGCCTATTGTTGATTTGAAGAATATCCCCTAAGTGCTCCTCTACCATGCTCCTTAGGGCGCTCCTCCTTATACTGTTCCATTCTCTGCCCTCTGAAATAACAATCTTCACTCAGCCACGTACGCATCCGTCACAGCAGATTCACCCTCAGCCCCCAGACACTATGTCTCGCCCTTGTCTTGTCCCACAGACTCTGCGCATGGCGACCTCCACAATGGACCCTACGACTCCCACCTTAGGCCTCAAACACCTCAATGCCGACATTAATCCCTACCTTAATGACCCAGCCCTCTGGTTAGAACACTTCACTAGGAAACCTACTCCGAACCAACCGTGCCCCTCATCTCTTAGAAATAAAAGATTAGGCACCAGATTCCGCATACGCCCTACCCGCTGTAATCTCCCTAAGCAATCACGACACACACTCCCGTTCCCACCCACTACACTCAACAATAGCAAACCCCCCTCTACAGAGGCGAAACTGCCTGTCATCAAAGGCGCCCTTATCAACGCTAGGTCCCTTCCAGCGCACGCCTTCGACATAGCAGACCTTATAACATCGTCAGATCTTGACTTCATTGCCATAGCTGAAACCTGGCTGCATGCCGCATCTGATCCTTCATTGTCCCTTGCCATACCACCCGGCTTTAGCATAATGAGATGTGACCGCACCTCTGCTTCCCACTCCAGGGGAGGTGGCCTTGCCATCATCCATAAAATCACTCTAGATTTAAGGGTAATGACCAACACCAAACTTGAGTCAGCTGAACTATTATCAGTCAAACTCACACTAACACCCAACCAAACAGCCACCCTCCACCTAATTTACCGGCCCCCAGGCCCTGCACCCTCCTTTGTTGGCGAAATATCCACCCTCCTCCTTGACAACACTAAAACTAACTCACAAATCATCATCCTTGGTGACCTCAACCTGGGACTCGGCGACCCTAAAGATCCTATTGCACTTGATTTGGAAAACTCCCTTTCCAACTCTGGCTTCACCTTGCACATCCAAGAGCCCACGCACTCTAAAGGCAGGACCCTTGACTGGCTAGCCAGCTCTAATTGTAATATCAATGTCCTGGCCATTACCCCCTGCCTCTGGTCAGACCACCACATTATCACCTTTAATATTGAAGCCTCCCCCCGCATCCCGGCCGTGATAGCGCCTGCTCTCCCGACCAGAAACAAAAAGGACATAACCAAAGAGAAACTCCTCCCTCTACTACTACCTACTCTTAAAGCTGCCACTGACTCTTGTAATGACCCGACTACCTTAGCTGACATCTATAACTGCAGCATGCTGACAGCTATAGATTCTATTGCCCCCATCAAATTGAGGAAGGCCAAACCACGAGCACACCTGAACTCTTGGTTTACCCCACAGCTAAGAGTACTCCACAAAACCAAATGCTGCGCTGAAAACCGCTGGAAAAGCCACACTTCTGACACGCATAAAGACAGCTTCTTCCTGGCCTCGCTCACCTACAAATCAGCCATTATAGAGGCAAGAAAAGAATCCTTTAATAATCGCATTCTGCATGCTGACTCCAACTCCAAGGAACTATTTAAGATCTGATCCGTGATGCCCAAGTTCTAACAGAGTCGATTGATCAGGATGGCGACGTTGACCCTGTCGAAAGCAGAGGAAAGAAGAAGGATGAGGACAGAAGGAATGCTGGAATCAAGATCTTCACGGGTGTTCAGGAGAGCAGTTTCCATGCCTCTGGCAGCTATGAAGCCAGACTGATGGTCATGGAGACAACCAACAGTTTCAGTGTCGAGAGTAAGCTGGGAGATGGCAAACTTTTCCAAGAGTTTGCCCAAGAACGGGGTGATGGAGATTGGACAATAGTTTGCCAGGCAAGTAGGATCAGCAGACGGCTTCTTGATGAGTGGGTGCACAAAGGAGTGCTTAAGGGAAGAGGGGGATGTTCCAGTGGCTAAAGAGTGATTACAGAAATCGCTGGAGCAAGGGTGTTAATATGGTCCTTGATGGTACTGGAGGAGCAGGGGAGCACCTGTTTGGACGACACTTTCATAGATTGGACTTGTCTAGAAACTTTGTCAGGTGTTGTCAGAGAGAAAGAGGAAAAAGGAGGAGGAGAGGTAGAGATGGCCAAAGGGGGCCGATAGAGGAAGAGGAGATAGAGGACAGGATGTCCTGAGATTTAACAAAGAAGTGAGAGGCCAGAACTGTACAGCCTGGGAGGGAATAGGAGAGGTATAGACCGCAACAGGATTGACCAGTTCCTTGCAGATTTTAAAGAGTTTGGCCGTGTTGTTAGAGGCCGCGGAGGCGCAGGCTTTAACGTGTGCTCTCTTCTTGATGAGTGTTATTGCTTTGACTGGCATTTTGGTGCAACCAGTATAGGTGTGTGTAAATGTGGCCTGGCATGCTTTACTCTAATGTTATTACGTGTCTACACTGGTCTACATTGTACAGACAGTGGGACATGTTTTCAATGTGGCATTTTTAATAGCAAAGCATTAATGTTCCTGTGCATTGTTGGTGGCTTGCATGTATTGGATTGGTGTTACCCTACAAAACAATTGCAAACAGTGTGGCTTTATAGCCAACTTATCTCAGAAAGTGTGCTGTATATTTCATTAAAACACATATTTGTATCTTTCTCCTAGTGCAGTGTGCAGCATACCCCTTCAACAGCACTTTCATGCGTATTGCGCAAGCGTGACAATCTAGTCTGGCCCATAGTATGGCGCGATCCGTGATTTGTTGCCGAGTTAGGGGGCCCCCTCAGCATGGCTCGCAAGGGGGCCCACACATTTTGTGTTACGCCACTGAGATGAGGCATGTTTGGCTGCATGTGTGCAGTCTGTCACCCTAAGCACATGCTACGGAGTGCAGGGTTTACATACAGTCTGTGTGTGTCTGCACTCATCGCGATACACACCATGCATAGTTTACACAATGTGCGTGTGTGCATCAACTGAACAAAAGGTGCAAAAACAGCATGTTGTACAGCCTGTCCACGTCACCAAGCACACGACACAAGCAGTGGAATGTTTAAAGAGCGTGTACCTGTGCACACTAAACACACGCCCCACACAGCACAGTGTTCAGAGTGCACTTACGGCGTCCCTATCAGGGGTGGACAGGGAACCAAAAGAGGCCCAGGGTGCAGAGGCCAACCGGGAAATCTCCAGAGTACCCTGTAGGCCAGTCCAGCCCTCGTCCCTATCCGCAAGATACAAACACGGCAGTGCCACACTCGGCATGCCTGCCTGCCTGCACTAAGCGCCCACCCCAATATTTGCAAAGGCGCTCTTCCTCTCTCTGCGCGCGTAAATAGTACCAATAGTGCAGTGGTTACCAGTGTGCTTCGCTGCACTAAGCACGCCATACCAATATTTACAGTGTACGTGTGCTTGCACTAGGCACAGGGAGTTCACTTTGGGTCAGTGGGTCTGCACACCACAAGCAAATGATAGAAACACAGCAGAGCGTTTACAGTCTGTCTGTCATACGCACACAAAACACGCTGTGCTCATAAAACAACTATTAAAACAAGGGCTGACCTATTGGGCTTGGCCCTGTTTTGTTTATTTTCTGGAAGGTAATTGAAAAATTCCTGGTCACCAGAAGGAAGTGGCGCAATATTAAGGGGAGCCTGCCCTCTAGTGGCGAAAAATAGATAAGAAGGTTGAAACTCGTCCTTCACTGCATTCTGCTGGCGTCCGATGGAATGTCTAACCAGACTTGTGCAGCGGCGCATCAACCACTCTTTAAACATATGTCAAATAGCCCGCTAGGTTAATGCATCTACTGCAGGAAACGCTGTGCAATGTTCAAGAGTCATACTGCGGATTAACTCGGCTTTTTATCTTTGTGATGGCAATGAACACTGAGTTTGATGGTAGCCACGCCGCTATTTTAGCAGTACAAAATCCACGCGTCTATGGCAGCAAGCGAGGTTTAACCAATCCAGCCCAGGGTTACTGAAAGAGCAGATCCGACAGCAATCGCCCCTTCTCACACAAATTCAATTGTGAACGTTCATGGCAGGTACATTCAAATATTCGATGGGGGAGGGGAGTGTTACAAGCTAAAACCCAATCTCATTTCACGAAAAAACTCACGACAGCCTCAGCCAATCCCGCAGGACAAAATAAACACCCAAACCTCAAAGGAGCCATGAACAGGGGAAAGCAGGCACGAGAGTGTCCTTTATAAAGAGAAGCGTGGAAAGAAGGCAATGCGCTTCTACACCGACCCAGGATATACGGAGACCTCACTACCCGGAAAAGGGCAGTCCAAGGTTAGCACTGGCTGCAGGTGCTGCCCTGGAGAGGGCTGACCCAGAGCACCGACCCGCAGGAGGGGAGACAGCCAGGAGCCAGGCAGACCTAGAGCGGCGACGAGAACCAAGCAGAAGGAGGCCTGAAGGCGAAGCACTTCCTAAAAGAGAGAGGCACCTGTGGCAGGAGGGTGACAGAATATCACCGGCATGTAAAAAAAGCCGGGGGGAGCACCCACCCAAGGGAATGCTGTGCAGCCCCAGGTCTCAAAAGAGACCCCTGAGTCAATGCTGTGCAACCCCAGGTCTCGAGCGAGACCTCAAGTGAATGCTCTGAAATCCAAGGGAGAGGGAGAGAGGGAGAGGGAGAGAGAGGGAGGGAGAGAGAGAGAGAGAGAGAGAGAGAGAGAGAGACAGAAGGAGGGAGAGAGGGAGACAGAGAGAGAGAGAGAGGGGGCAGAGAGAGCCCTCAAATTAATGCTCTGAAATGCAAGGCCTAGAGACACCTCAAGTGAATGTTCTAAAACCCCAGGTCTCGAGCGAGACCTCGAGTGAATGCTCTGAAATCCAAGGGAGAGGGAGAGAGAGAGAGGGAGGGAGGGAGGGAGAGATAGAGAGAGAGGGAGAGAAGGAGAGATAGAGGGAGAAAGAGAGAGAGAGAGGGGGCAGAAAGAGACCTCAAATTAATGCTCTGAAATGCAAGGCCTAGAGAGACCTCAAGTGAATGTTCTAAAACCCCACGTCTCGAGCGAGACCTCAAGTGAATGCTCTAGATCCAAGGGAGGGGGAGAGAGGGAGAGGGAGAGGGAGAGGGAGAGGGAGAGGGAGAGGGAGAGGGAGAGGGAGAGGGAGAGGGAGAGGGAGAGGGAGAGGGAGAGGGAGAGGGAGAGGGAGAGGGAGAGGGAGAGGGAGAGGGAGAGGGAGAGGGAGAGGGAGAGGGAGAGGGAGAGGGAGAGAGAGAGAGAGAGAGAGAGAGAGAGAGAGAGAGAGAGAGAGAGAGAGAGAGAGAGAGAGAGAGAGAGAGACCTCAAATTAATGCTCTGAAATGCAAGGCCTAGAGAGACCTCAAGTGAATGTTCTAAAACCCCAGGTCTCGAGCGAGACCTCAAGTGAATGCTCTGAAATCCAAGGGAGAGAGGGAGAGGGAGAGAGAGGGAGGGAGAGAGAGAGAGAGAGGAAGAGAAGGAGAGAGAGAGGGACACAGAGAGAGAGGGGGGAGAGAGAGACTTCAAATTAATGCTCTGAAATGCAAGGCCTAGAGAGACCTCAAGTGAATGTTCTAAAACCCCAGGTCTCGAGCGAGACCTCAAGTGAATGCTCTGAAATCCAAGGGAGAGGGAGAGAGGGAGAGAGAGAGAGGGGGAGGGAGAGAGAGAGGGGGAGAGAAGGAGAGAGAGAGAGAAGACAGAGAGAGAGAGAGAGGGGGAGAGAAGGAGAGAGAGAGGGAGACAGAGAGAGAGGGGGGGAGAGAGAGACCTCAAGTGAATGTTCTAAAACCCCAGGTCTCGAGCGAGACCTCAAGTGATTGCTCTGAGATCCAAGGGAGAGGGAGAGAGGGAGAGAGAGAGAGGGGGGGGGGAGAGAGAGAGAGAGAGAGAGAGAGAGAGAGAGGGGGGGAGAGAAGGAGAGAGAGGGGGAGACAGAGAGAGAGGGGGGGGGAGAGAGACCTCAAATGAATGCTCTGAAATGCAAGGCCTAGAGAGACCTCAAGTGAATGTTCTAAAACCCCAGGTCTCGAGCGAGACCTCAAGTGAATGCTCTGAAATCCAAGGGAGTGGGATAGAGGGAGAGGGAGAGAAAGGGAGGGAGAGGAAGAGAGAGAGAGAGAGGGAGAGAAGGAGAGAGAGAGAGAGAGAGACAGAGAGAGAGGGAGAGAAGGAGAGAGAGAGGGAGACAGAGAGAGAGGGGGGAGAGAGAGACCTCAAGTGAATGTTCTAAAACCCCAGGTCTCGAGCGAGACCTCAAGTGAATGCTCTGAAATCCAAGGGAGAGGGAGAGAGGGAGAGACAGGGAGGGAGAGAGAGAGAGAGAAGGAGAGAGAGAGGGAGACAGAGAGAGAGGGAGAGGGAGAGAGCGACCTCAAATTAATGCTCTGAAATGCAAGGCCTAGAGAGACCTCAAATGAATGTTCTAAAACCCCAGGTCTCGAGCGAGACCTCAAGCAAATAATGTGGAATCCAAAATCCAGAGAGAGACCTCAAGTGACTGCTGCTCCAGACAGGAAGGTCTCCTCCTTAGAGATCTGGATACAGCTGGTGTCCTTTCTGCACAAGACCACAAAGCCTCTCCATCTCTCTTGAGAATTAAGGGTGTCCCTCCTTTTCCACGTGCTCCAAAAGTCCTCCCAGTTTTTTGGGGCTCTCCTTCTGTCCATTGTCCTCTCTTCTGGGGCCAATGGGCTCTCCAGCCCCTCGTTACATTGCACATCCCCTCTGCCGAGGATCGAAGTCACGGTTCACCGGAACATACCATATTCTGGGCTCGCCGGATGTCCCTCCTCCCCATCACTGGAGCAGACCCCTCCTCTGGGTGTCAAGGGGCTCTCTCTTCTTCTATTACACATCCCCTCATCTTGGGATCAAGGCTCTCTCTCTCTCCGACTACTTTTCACATCCCTTCTCTGGGGTCAGGGGTCTCTTTCTTTTGGTTCCAATAGGCTCTCCTCCCCCTCACTGGAGCACACACCCCTTTCCGGGGTCTCAAGGGCTCGCCTCTTCCTCACAGGAGCAGACCACACTTCTGGGATTCGCGGGCTCTTCTCACCCTCACTGGAGCACCTCCCCTTTTCTGTTTTTTGAGTGGCTCTTCTAACCTTCAGTGGAGCACACCCCCTCTTCTGTGCTCAAGGGGTACTCCTCTGGTGATGAACAGCTTTCTTAGCAAACCCCTCGCCTCAGCTCCCAGTTCAGAGACACGATCTGTGGATCTTAGCACAAGTTCTAAAGCCCTCACCGTCCTCGAGGCAAACTCTCTAATTGATGGGTTAACTGGCTTCCTATTCCAAGCCAGGGGCAGGAAGTTTAAAAAAAGGCTTACTGCCATTGTGGATTTATTTTCGTGTTTCCTGTGCAGGAGTTGGTGTTTGCCTGCTGCTCTGCTCCTGATTTTTCCCCTGATTGCCCTTCACCCCCCTGCCCCCCACACACAGAGGTCCATTTTGTGGGTTTATGGTGTTGAAAAGCCATCATGAGTGACATGGAAACCTCTAGTAAATTCCCACCCATGTAAAATCTGTAAAAGCCTTTCTCTCCTTGAATGCTGCAGGGGAGGGAGAACACAGTTTTTCCCAAACAACTGCGGAAAGGGGTGGTTGGGATAAGATAGGTTTTTTTTCTACAAGGATCCGCACCTGTTGGTTGACTAAAGGGTCTCTCTGGATGCGCTAGCGGTTCCCCAGAGCACATCTTTTTCTGAATCCCTAAAAGACACTCCGGAATCTGCTCTGGGTTTTGGATTCCTAAACCAGATTCAAACACAATCCTGAATACCCTGTTTGTTTTGGACCTGGCAGTGCCTTACTAGTTGCTCTCTCCTGGACCGGGAATAGTTCAGGGCTGGTCGAGCCAGATGCACACACAGTCCTGAATACCCTGTTTGTTTTGGACCTGGCAGTGCCTTACTAGTTGCTCTCTTCTGGACCGGGAATAGTTCAGGGCTGGTCGAGCCAGATGCAGACACAGTCCTGAATACCCTGTTTGTTTTGGACCTGACAGTGCCTTACTAGTTGCTCTCTCCTGGACCAGGAATAGTTCAGGGCTGGTCGAGCCAGATGCAGACGCAGTCCTGAATACCCTGTTTGTTTGGGACCTGGCAGTGCCTTACTAGTTGCTCTCTCCTGGACCGAGAATAGTTCAGGACTGTGTTGTTTTGGACCTGGCAGTGCCTTACTAGTTGCTCTCTCAGGACCGGGAATAGTTCAGGACTGTGTTGTTTTGGACCTGGCAGTGCCTTACTAGTTGCTCTTTCAGGACCGGGAATAGTTCAGGGCTGGTCGAGCCAGATGCAGACGCAGTCCTGAACACCCTGTTTGTTTGGGACCTGGCAGTGCCTTACTAGTTGCTCTCTCCTGGATCGGGAATAGTTCAGGGCTGGTCGAGCCAGATGCAGACGCAGTCCTGAATACCCTGTTTGTTTGGGACCTGGCAGTGCCTTACTAGTTGCTCTCTCCTGGACCGGAATAGTTCTGGGCTGGTCGAGCCAGATGCAGACGCAGTCCTGAATACCCTGTTTGTTTGGGACCTGGCAGTGCCTTACTAGTTGCTCTCTCAGGACCGGGAATAGTTCAGGGCTGGTCGAGCCAGATGCAGACGCAGTCCTGAATACCCTGTTTGTTTGGGACCTGGCAGTGCCTTACTAGTTGCTCTCTCAGGACCGGGAATAGTTCAGGGCTGGTCGAGCCAGATGCAGACGCAGTCCTGAATACCCTGTTTGTTTGGGACCTGGCAGTGCCTTACTAGTTGCTCTCTCAGGACCGGGAATAGTTCAGGGCTGGTCGAGCCAGATGCAGACACAGTCCTGAATACCCTGTTTGTTTGGGACCTGGCAGTGCCTTACTAGTAGCTCTCTCCAGGACTGGGAATAGTTCAGGGCTGGTCGAGTCAGTCCTACTCTCAGGCAGACCGGAGGCTGTACGCAATGTAGACACTGTGACTTTCTCACACCAACAACACCTGGTGGCTAAAGATTTTAGCACATACTGTTGGGCTGCAAAACTCCACAAACTCCCCCCTTCATGAAAAAGACCTGTGCGTCCTCCTCAGAAGGATACTCTGACACGTGTCCCACCTCACCGTCTGAACTTTCCTCCTCATTGTCATTGCTGCATGCCCTTTCCAATTCTCCTCCCTTCTTCCCCCTCCCCTGACTCTCCCTAATTCTCCTCCATTATTGTCTCTCGCCCATTCTCTTTCCCCCTCCTCTTTCCCGATCTTTCCGCTCCCTGCTCCATTCTCACTCCCCTCCCTTCCTTCTTCCACTTCTGTCCCGCTGCCGCCATCTCTACCCGCTCTCTCTCTCTCTCTTCTTTCCCCTTTCACCCCCACTCCTATCTGCCCATCTCCTTGCCCATCCCTTCTTCCATCTTCCTTTACCCTCTTCCTTTTCTTGGTCACGTCCTTGAACAACTTCCCCGTCCCCTCCTCCCTTTTCTCCCCTTTCCACCCCTCCCATCATCTCCATCACAACCTTTCAATGCCTTGCATCCCGCCACTCCATCATCTTCTCCCCCTCCCCACACCCCGTCAAGCCTCCTCTTTCCTCAGGGGGTTCATTTCGTCTGTTAAATGGGAGTGGTAAATTACCAATCATTAAATATTCTATCAATAGTGACCTTTTAGATGGAATCTTAGGACCAAGCTTTTCATGGCTTAGGATGTTCCCCTGCAGGTGCTTGTATGGAAGCATGTGTGTGATTCTGGATAACCAGCTCTTGTAGGGGTTTAGGGAGGGCTCGTGGTGAGGAGCCCTGCTTGAAAGCTACCTCGCCTCGGCGCAGCAGGTGAAACCCACAGGTGCGCGGTCAAACTGCAGTATATGAGGACGCGGTTGGGCAGCAAAAAAAAATGCCTTTCAAAAACACTACATCTCAGAGTGCAGAAAGCGGTTGATGACCCCCGTAGGTCAAGTCAAGCCACAGGGGCCTGCAACCTTTGGCTCTCCAGAGGTTTTGGACTACAACACACACCATCCCTAACCAACCTGGTCAATAGCTAGATATCATGGGGACTATACAGTGCTTTAAGTGGGGTAAGAAATTGAGGGGGTAGGGGGAGCTCATTTGGGGGTGGGGCGTGTCTGACAGGCGTGGCCTAACACTTGAAGGCGTGGCCTAAAGAAGAGCATGTAAAAATGGACAGGGGTGGTCTCGTCTACATACCTAAGCACATACTGCAACACTGCTGATACAATCAAAACGTGTGCTCCTGGGCAAATCATTGCACTGTGTTTTATCTGCAGCACTTAAAGTCCTGGTGTAGTAAATAGTGACAGAGTGCAATATAATGCTACAGTATATAACAGTGTAGCCCCACAGCGTACGCTTGTTTGATACCGCTGTCCTTGTTCAGTGAAATAAGAAAACAAACATTATATTTCAGACCTATGTCCATGTATGCTGCCTGAGCCTCATGGCTCTAAGCTGCACACGAGTTCAGGGGCCCTGCTCTCAGCCAGGATATACATTCATATAAATGTATGTGCGGGCTAGTTTTTCTGTTAGCATGCATTTAATGGATTATCTTCCCAGCTTGCAGCACATTGCTTCATTTAATCGAAAATGAGGGTACTTTGTCAAACTTGGGTGTATTTTGCATTTACCTGGAAAGTCAAACTTGGGTGTATTTTGCATTTAACTGGAAAGTCAAACTTGGGTGTATTTTGCATTTGACTGGAAAGTCAAACTTGGGTGTTTTTTGCATTTAACTGAAAATTCAAACCTGGGTGTATTTTGTATTTAACTGGAAAGTCAAACTTGGGTGTATTTTGCATATCACTTTGCCCGTTGATTGTAACTTGCTAGCCCAGTGACTGTTCCATACCGCTGTACTTGCATACTCCTTCCTCTGCCTCCTCTCTTCCCACCCATGGCACTTTCTGTTACTCCCATCTATTCCAACTGCTTCTCTATCAACTATGCTACCCTTCACACTAAGTCTGGAAAGAAGAAGTTTAAAAAGGATATCTTGGCCTCTAACCCTAGTCTCCCTATCGCTGATACTTATTCCATCGCCTCCTCCAGACAGACCCTCACAGACATCCTCTGTCGTTCCTTCGTCGGATCTATGGATCCCGCATATGATTTCTGTGCTCTGTCCTGTCTCCTCCTCTCACATAAATGGTGGCACTCGCTGGGAAGTCCTCATGGGTTCCTTCGACTCCTCCAAAGTCATCCTTAATGTCTATCTTAATGGCACTGTCATGGTCCAAGGTCCTCAGGCTAATCTCCTCCTCTTCAATAGGTGTTTCCCTCGCATCATCAACTTCCTTTCATCTCCGGCTGTCCCTTTTTCTCATTCCTTGACCACCTCGCCCACTCCTCCCTCTTCTGCCCCACTTCAGGCTACCTCCACTCCTCTGCAGGGCTTACCTCTTATTTGTACCCCTCCCCGGAAGATCTTTAAGGCTGGCAACCTTCTGCATCTTGCCTCTCTGAGCTCTCGCTCTGCTGTCAAACACTCCTCTGACATCTGCCACCTCCTCGAAGAACTTGTCCTTGATGTCCTCAGTCTTACCGAGACATGGTTCACAGCCAGCTCTGTCATGAGCTTTGACACTCTCCTCCCTGATGGCTACAAGATCCCCTCCGCACCCAAATCCACCCAGCCCAGAGGTGGTGTAGCCCTGATCTTTCCTGAGTGGATTTCTGCCACTGTCATTCCTACTAAGATCTACCCCTCCTTCGAATGCCTTATCTGCAGGCTCGCTATCTCTCCTAGCCACTCTCTTGCTGTTGCTACTCTCTATTGGCCCCCTGGACAAATCACCTCTTTTCTCACCGATTGGGTTGACCTCTCCTCCTCCCTCCTGGCCTCAACCACTCAACTCCTCTTCCTTGGTGACCTCAACATCCACCTTGATTCTCCCTGTCCCTCATCTTTGCTCTTTCGCGACCTCTGTGACTCCCTCTCCCTTCCTATCCTCCCCTCTCTATCCCTCTGACTACTCCACTCTCCTGGAGTGACCACTGCCTCCTCTCCTCTCTCACTGTTTTCCCCCCAAGCCAACCCTTCCCCAACACTGCCACCTACCTTCTCAGACATCCATCCCATGAAGCGCGTGTCAGTTGAGGCTTTCACTGCTACCTTCTCCCCCCCCACCATCTACTCTGGATGACTCACACCCAGACACAGCCCTGTCCCTTTTCTACTCTTCTATTTCGGATACCCTTGATGCTCTTGCCCCTGTCAGGAGGATCCGTTTGAAGTCCAAAGCCAAGTGCAATTCCTGGTATGACTCCGACCTAGCTACACTTAAACGTAAGTGTCGGGCGGCTGAGAGGAAATGGAGGACTTCTTGCACATCCTCTGACAAACTGGCCTGTCGCCTGCTCCAAAGGTAATACCGACTCTGTCCTCACCAAGAAGAGAGCCACATTCAAGCCCGTGTCTCGGCAGCATCCAACAACTCGGCCGAACTCTTTAAAATCTGCAAGGAGCTGGCCAACCCTGCTGCAGTCTCTACCCCTCCTGTTGCCTCCCAGGTTCTCTGCAATGCCCTTGCCTCTCACTTTATCTCAAAAACCCAGGACATCCTGTACATCCTCTCCTCTCCTTCCCCTCCGCTCCCCTCTCCATCTGTGCTTGCTGACCATCCTTCAGCCACCCCTCCACCCCCTTCTCGTCCTTTCCTCTTTTCTCCCCCGACGAGGTCGCTAGACAAGTCCGGTCTATGAAAGCCTCGTCAAAACAGGTTCATCCTTGTTCCTCTAAAACCATCCAAGACCACATTGACACCATCGCCCCAGCCCTTGCCAATTTCTGCAACCACTCCTTTGCCTCAGGATCCTTCCCCTCCCCTCTGAAGCACTCCCTTGTGCATTTCTTCTCAAGAAACCCACAGCGGATCCTTCCTGTGTGGCTAACTATCGCCCAATTTCCATTACTCCCTTTCTGGCCAAACTCCTAGAAAAGCTGGCCATCTCCCAGTTTAACCTTCATTCTGATTCTATTAGCTGTCTCCATGACCACCAGTCTGGCTTCAGAGCTGCCACAAGCATGGAAACTGCTCTCCTGAACATCCGTGAAGATCTACTCTCCAACCTCGACTCTAACATTCCCCCTGTCCTCATCCTACTCGATCTCTCTTCTGCCTTTGGCACAGTCAACCATACCATCCTGCTCAACCGTCTCCATGATAACTGGGTATCACTGATCAGGCTCTGGCCTGGCTGACCTCTTTCCTCACTGATCAACCCTCCCAGGTCATACTTGGGTCCTTCCTATCATCTATCTCCATCTCTACCTATGGTGTTCCCCAGGGGTCTAACCTCTCGGCCTGGCTTTTCAACCAATACCTGGCAACTCTCGCCCACTGCATTGCCATTTTCTGCTCAAATTTTCCAGTGCTACGCTGACAACACTCAACTCATTTTCACCTCCTCTCCCTCTCTCATCTCTGATTGCCTTACTGCCATTCAAGATTGGTGTTCCGCCAATGATCTTTGACTGAATGCCAGCAAGACTGAGATCCTCCTCATCGGCACACCTTCTCCATCCTTTCACCTCACTCTCTGGCCGGCCTCCCTTGGCTCCCCTCCTACCCCCACCTTTGAGGCTAAGAACCTCAGGGTCATCTTTGATTCCACACTCTCCTTCTCTGCCCATATCTCTGATATCTGTAAAAAGTCAAACTTCCTACTGCACCTCCTCAGAGGTACTCTGCCTTTCCTCTCCTTCCTCTGGAAGCTCGTGGTCTCCCAGCCCCTGGTTCTCTCTAGGTTGGACTATTTTAACAACCTCTTTCTAAATCTACCTGCCTCTACTCTCCGCCCTCTGCAACTAATCCAGAACAGGACTGTGAGCGTGTCCTTGGCCTCAAGCCTTGGGATCGTATCTCTCAGCGCTCTGAAATCTCTCCATTGGCTCCCAGTGGATGCAACAATTAAATTCAAAACCCTCTGCATTGTCCCCAAGGCTTTCTGGGGTCGGGTCCGAAATGCCTTCAGCTATCCCTCCGCAAATACCTCCTCTCTCAAGCTCTCTGCTCCTCTACCTCTAACTCCCTGAGGGTCAGTTGTTTTTCAAAGAAATGAGCTGGGGGTAGATCTCTGTTTTCGGCTGGGGCCGCCCTCTGGAACAGCCTCCCTGCCACTCTAAAATTTGAGGAGAACCATCTCCGGTTCCGGAAGCACCTCAAGACCTTCCTCTTTGCTTCTGCCTTGCCCCCCCCCTCCCCTGCTGATCTGTTCTTTCTTGGCACCGTGCACCTGGCCACCCTCTGTCCTCCGGGCCCAGGTTCCTGCTCACCTTGCCACCCTCCCGCACTGCCCCTGCCCACCCCTTGCACTGGGGTCTGTATCTGTACCCATACAGCCCCCCCTCTTTCTTCCTGCACTTATCTGACCTACCCTGTCTGCTGCCTTAAACCCAGCACTTGCCACTTGCTGCCTGTGCTACCACTTTTGTTGGTTTTATTATTTAATTTATTATTTATTCTGTTCTCCTTTGCTCTGCACTTTCCACTTCCCACTGGGGTTAATGGGTCAAACATGAACACCCTTTTGTCTCCACTCCTGGTGTGCCTGTTACAGTGCACGGCTGAAACAGAATTCTAACTCTCAGCCTTACACTGTAAAAGGCACAACAGGGAGTGGAGACAAACGGGTGTGAAGGGTGGGGACGCTGTGCTTTTCCTGAGCTGTGACTAACACAAGTGCCAGACAGCCTCAGCTTCGCGCAAACTAGTTTGAGCAAAGCTGTGACTGCCCTGCACTTCTGTCAGTCACAGCTGCCTGACTTGATGACGGAGGGCTCATTCCCGTCGTCGCTGTGGCCGTGGCTGGACAATGACCTGCCGTGAAATGGTGGGACCGGGGGACCCCGGCAGGCACAGGCCACTTAAGGCACTGGGGCTATAGTCCAAAGCATCTGGAGAGCCAAAGGTTGCAGACCCCTGCACTAGAGAATGAGTTGGGAAGAAGTGAATGGATGGCCATGTGGAGTCTCCCCCAACCATCGCTCAAAGAATCATTGAACACGGAGTGATCTGTGATCTTTGTGGTTAACACACACCTTGTGACTTTCATGCTGTAAAACACTCTACCATTGTATCAAGTATTTTTACTTTCGTGGAGGTCTGTTAAGTCATGTTATTCATTTATCAGTTCATTGGTGTGATAATGTAAGATTGGGGTGCCTGACCAGTATAACATAACAAGCCTGAGAGCAGCTGTTATATCAGCAGCGGGAAGTGGATAACTAACAGCCGGGGGTGTGCAGGTACTGAGCTGGGGCCAGATCACCCAACATATAGACCGGTGCCAACATGTGAGCGAGCGCTCTGAGCCCCAGTTTTGTTGCTTGAGTATTCTGTAATGGAGCACCCGCTTTTGCAGCAATCCGTATCTAAAAACGGTTGCCAAGGGGCCACATAAATCAGACGTTTTGGTGCATCATAAAAAGAAATGCATATCGGGGGGATAGCTCAGGGGCAATGAGCTCGCCTTGGCAGCAAGACGACACTGAGCAACACAGGGTCGATCCTCGGGTCCGCGCTTAGAAACCTCTGGGTATTAAGCGAGTTATAAATAACCAATTATACATTATTTAGTTTTTAAAAAAACAGTGCTTCATTCTTTCCCTGATATACATTTTTTTTAGATAATCTGGAGCAGGGGTGGACTGGCCTAATGGGAACTCTGGAGATTTCCTGATAGGCCTCTGCACCCTGGGCCTCTTTGGTGTTTTATTTACAAATGTCCTAATAGGAGAAGGGTTGGGCTTGCTGTAAATGTCTAATATGGGGCCACTTTGAACATTATTTCCAAGGCCTCTTTTGGTTCCCAGTCCACCCCTGATCTGGAGTAGGGCCAGGTCTCTTTGCCACATTCCCTATTATATAAGGAGCAAGATTAGTGCTCCATTCACTTGCTCGACTTTTTTGCACTGGGGTAAATGTAAATTCACCTGCCCCCGGTGGGACATAGGAAGGAATAGGGCAGTCTAGTGGAGCTCTGCCATTATAATATGCTGATATGTTGAAGGTTTCCGGTTCACGAATAAAGCATGAACGCGTAGGACTCATACGCGGAACCAAATCCTGCCTGCATCAAAACAGCGAAGTGATAATTAATAGAGCTAAAAACACACGGAAGAGCCTCCCGGAGCCTCCAGCCGCGAAGCGCAGCGCATTCTCCCCGGTGCGTGGTGAGTCACATGCGCAACTGCTCGCATTTGCATAGTAGCGAGGATATTACTATGCAGTCCAAGGGACTCCGGCGCAACGGGCACGCGTCGCGTCGCCGCAGTCTGATTAGCAGAAGGCTGCCTGCAAGGCGGGCGCTCTGATCTGCGCCGTGGGACGCAAATTGCGCCACGCTGAGAGCGCAATGGCGACAACTACCTCAATAGCCAGCTGTTACTTGCATCTGAATGCTAGGATCTTTACATCCCTGAATATTAACGACTGCAGATTAAGTGTGGGTTGGGGGAGGGGGGGGGGCCCTCCCTCTACGTTGCTCTCCGAGGCAATCTCCAAACTTATTGCGACTCAAAGCCCTACACATGGTCTGCATTCCAACTGCTTCTCTGGGCATTACCCAGCACTGAACGCTCTGAGCTGGCACCTGATACAAGGCAAAGAGCAGGATCCAAAACCCTACAAGCCTGTACACGAAAGGGCTTTCTAACACTGGAATTCACCCCTCTCAACAGCCCCACTCCCCACCTTGCCAAAGGCAAGTGGCTTGGCAGAACACCCACGCAGACCTCCCCCACTGGAGACACCCTTTTCACTGTGAAACCAGGAGGGTGTTGCTAAGTCGGATCTGGGCTTTTGTACTCCTTGTAGTTCTGGATAGGTTTTACTATACAGAGCTCGGATCCACATCAGTGTTAAATGGCCTAGATGTAGTGTGCTTAATAGCTCTTCTGAAGTACTTATTTAGGGTCTCGGCTCCTCTGCTGCCTGCCTGTCCCGTGATAACCTATAGTTATTAGCACCCTGAAAGTAAGGGCTAATAGTATGCAGATATTCCATAGGGAGACGCCAGTCCTACAGATTAAAAGCTGTGTCACTTTAAATGTGCTTATGCTAGCCAAGGTTTATAGTGATTATTTCAAATTACATTATTTCGAATGGCAAAATGTCGAAAAAATGTTACCGACATTTTTTTTCAAATTTCTTTTTTTGGTTTTTTTTTGTTTTAAATGGGGGGGGGGGTTTCCCCCCAACCCTCCCTTTTTTTAACCCTTTTTTACTCGTGAAACCAAAAAAAAAACATGCAAATTAAAAAAAGAATACATTCGAAATCAAGATTTTCTGTAACTTTTTTTCGACATTTTTGTCATTCGAAATTTTCTTTTTCAACATATTAACTGGATACCACTAGCCAAAGCAGACTTCAAGGGGTTAACTTACCCGGACCTCTTCATCCGCCTTGTTTGGATGCAATGCATAGCAGGTTTCTAATTCTCTCAAAAAGGTGCTCGAGTTACTTGTGCTCAATTCAAGTATGCATGGGAAAAGTTTACAACCCCCCCACTACTCTTCGCCCTACCCCCGATAAATGCAAGCTTTTTGGTTCTGTGTTATATTCTCGAACATTAAAGGCCGCACACAAAAAATACCCTTTTTTCGGCAGATTTGATACAGCCTTTCATATTAGAAATGTATCACTACCTTCCCCCCTTCCCTCGGCCGTCTTCCCCTTGAACTCGGGGGAGTTTCACATCCCAAACCCCCCTTTAAATCCAGGCAACCACCCCGCCAGACAAACCCCTAACGGACAGCCTGTCTTCCCCTTCCCATCCCGGCTCGCCTGTCGTGTGCGGCAGGGGAGTGACAGTTAAGATGTAGAAAGGCCGCTCTGAGTGTTCTGAGAGCGGGCTTTCTAAATCAGTCTTTTTAATTTTCAATTAAATTAAAAACACTTCTTCACTCAATACAAGCTTTTTTTGTTTTACCATAATGTGTTGCTTTAGGACTGTGCACTTTCAATACTTACAAATTACAATGTATGAAGAAGGGTCCCTCTACCTAATTATGGTGTCTAGTTCATGTTGCTCAGTGTAGTGACTCTTGCACTTGTCTCCCTAAGCCGACCATTGTCCGTCTTAACCCTGTGTTTGATTAATCCTGCAGCGCCAGTTCTGATTACCAAAAGTGGCCCACTAAAATGCTTCCAGACACCTGCAACATCCACACCATGGCGTGGCAACCAAAACATTGAACATAAAGTCCTTTGGGTAGAGTATCCTGCAGTGGATGGGAAGCAGAGTAACTCGTACACCAAATAACGGAACCAACTCAGGAAGATGGTAAATTGGTCTGTTTTAATATCAATTGTCTAAAACAGGGAGTTACAACGGACATCAACAGACATCACACAGCATTCTCTCTAAGCATTTTATAAAAAATCACATTTATATTGCAAAAACTCATCATACGTGACATCATACTATGTGGCAAATAATAGAAACCTATGGGGGTTGTGCTTAAATTCCAGAGGATCATCTAAGTATACTTTCTATACAGAATTGGGTTGTGATTGTACGTTTACTGTCAGGTGGACAACCTATGCCCGCCCTACTGCAAGTAATTTTCAACAGTTATTAGATACACAGTACATCATTGGCTCTCAAACTATAAGGCCCTTGGTTATATTGCCCTCTACAATTGGTTGGCATGCTCGTGCCAATCTGGAACCTTCAGCTCACTGGCAGCATGTAAGCTCATACCCCAGGTGTCAGGAGGTGGACTGGACTGTACCTCCTCACCCAATTAGCCCAACATCTCTCATAACCCATGTCTTCTGCCATGAAGATTGTCTTTGAACTTGGCCTTGCAATTATCCTTCCTTCTTAGAATATCAGGGAGTACGGGCACGTGGTATCATAGTTCTGGAACTGCATGCCCAATTTCTAGTTCCATCCTTGGCTCACATGACAGAAGACTGCAATTCAGCCCATTTTGCGGCATTTAATTGTCTTAAATGAATAACACTTGGCACTCATGGTGTTCTTTCTTTGCACCTTAAGAAGGGATGATTTAGCGTCTTACGTTCTCTGCCTTCAAGAATAGATAACCAGTCTTGGCTGCCTTCAGCCTTGACACCAGGCCCGACAGCCCTTTGCGATTCTTCCATGATCCCAGCTACTTCAATACCGTGACACAGCCCTCAGCTCCTCTCTCCATGGGTTTGAACGTACTAAATTTGTGACACTGATGTCCAGCTTCTATATAATGCCAACTCCGCCTGCAGTTTATTCCCTACGTACAGCTAGCTTCTATGATCACTAAGTCTACTTGAGTTACTGCATCTGTACAGTTATTGAATGATTTGTATTTTCTGCAGTGCTCTTCACACGTACAATCTTTGTCTCGCATATGAAAGTTTACTCGATTCTTTATTTCGTCATCAGTTTCTATAAGGTCCATACACTCTGTTCTTCAGCCAGCCTTCTCTGTGCGTCACACTCATTTCTTATGACGTCACCAGCACCTTTTCTTGCTCTTTGCATATTTCCTAAGGGACTTCCTCCATGAGATTGTCATTTCTTCTGGAGTACATCTAATAGCGTTTTCTTAATGGATGCTTTCTTTCGAAGATCCGCTGCAGAATGGAAACAACCGCTGGTGTCAAGCATGGCACAATATCAGGTTTCCAGCATATAGGTCTGAGGGGCAGAACTTCCTTAGCTGCTCCTCTACACTCCCCCCTCTGGTTGATTCATCGACCACAACTTCACCAGCCTCCACATTATTGTATCTCCTCTTGAAGTGCTTCTTCAGGGTACAAATCCTCATTACTCCCTTAAGGGATCCTGCTGATTTTACATGTTCATCCACACTCCAGGTCATGTAGCTGCACTGTCCATTTGGATTACAATAGACCCATCATCTCACATATTTCTTATGATTTCTTGGATGCAGGAACTTTGTCCCCTCTGGTGCTAAAATGCTGGCCTCTATGTATTTTCTGATATCTTCCTCTGTCAACTCCTTGGGTCCAAACCCAGATTCAACTTCGATCATGATCTTCATTCCTACTGCCTTCTTTGCTGTCTTCTTGCACTTTGTAAATCTCACCCATGCCCAAACTCTCAATATCCACCTGATCTACCGTCCACCAGGCCCAATAGGCACTTTTGACGAGGACATCAACACCATTTTAGCCAGCAACCTTAAAAGCTCCACCCAAATACTCACCTTGGGGGACTTTAACATGGGCTACAATGGACATGAAGACCAAATTGCCAGCACTATAGTCAATACCCTCTCTGAATTAGGTTTCGCACAAAGAAGCATGGTACCCACACATGCAGAATACTTGACTGGGAGGCCGATTACAACTGTCTAGCGAACATCACCAACATCTTACCATTAGCCTGAACTGACCACCATCTAGTATCGTTCATGATCTCCACCACCCGACCCCCACCCCCGCCAACTATTAGGGCCCCCCCCATACTCACGAGAAACAAGAAGTGCATTACAGTCGAGAGACTCATCCTGAACCTACTCCCTATACTCAATACACTCCCTGAAAACTTGGACCCAGAAACGCTGGTCGAAGAATATAATAAATCAAACTTAGACCAAGCAAACCCAAAACGCATCTAAATAAATGGTACACACCATTCCTCAAAAACTTAAGGCAGCAAAAAAGAAACTGCGAGGCCACCTGGAAAAAACTCCCCCCAGCAGCTAACAAACTCAAACTTTCTAAACTAGCCGCCCTCTACAAAAAAAGAAATCTTCCTGGCGAAACGTACCTCCTTTGACTCCCGCATATCCCAAGCAAAATCAAACATGAAGGAACTATTCGCCATCCTTAAAGAAGTAGAAACCCCTATAGCACCACCAGATACCTGCACCAAAGACAAGAATTGGTGTTCAGAAATCCAAAACGCCCTAGCCAACAAGATTGCTACCTTACACAACAAAATCTCCTGCAAAAAAAGCCTCCTTAAACAACCCTCTCCCTTCTAAACTACCTGAGAAGCCTACTCTAAGAGAAATCACTCGCTTCAATTTCTCCAAAGTCACCACACTTGAAGTGGAAAAATTCATCCTGTCTCTGAAACCCTCCAACTGTCAGGGAGATCTGTGCCCGGCACAGCTCATCAAAGATGCCGCCCGTGACCTCTCCCCTTTCATTACAAAACTAAGTAATGCCTCCTTTTCCACTGGTTCTATCCCCACCAATCTAAAACAATCCTGGGTACTCCCACTTCTAAAAAAACCTACACTTGACCCAGCCACACCTACAAATTACAGACCCATAACCACTGTACCATTGCTCCTAAAAATCTTGGACAAGGTCGCCTATGTACAAATACAGAAGTACTTGGAAGAACGTCACCTTCTAGGAGCTAGACAATCAGGCTTCCGTCCTCAACACGGGACGGAAACTGCTCTCATCGACATAAAAGCACAGATTGATAAAGCTCAGAGACAATGGCCAAGCTGCCTTACTCCTCCTCCTTGACCTCTCTGCTGCTTTTGACCTGGTCGATCACTCGGTCCTATGCTCACACCTCCACACATCAGCCCACTTCTCTGCTGAGGCCATCACTTGGATTAGTTCATTCCTCAACGGCAGAACCATGAGGGTCTTCTCACCTACAGCGGCAGCAGACCCTATACCTATCACCTGTGGCATGCCACAAGGCTCTTGTGTCTCCCCCACACTGTACAATATATTTACTAAGCCCCTTTTCGATGATTTGGATCATCTCGGTATCACCTACACCAACTACGCAGATGATACCCAGATCCTCCTTCCGCTTTCTGGAGATCATGGAACGGATTTGGCTTTGGTGAATAGAGTATACATCATCATCCAGGCATGGATTGCCACACACGGACTATGCCTGAATGATGATAAAACCGAACTAATCATCCTAGGCACTACCACCAGTCTAAAGAAGCTGGGCCCTGCCTACTGCTCCTTCGTGATTGATGGCAACAACATTAAAGTGGGACAAGAGGTCAAAACTCTAGGCTTTTATCTGGACTCCAATTTCTCCTTCAACAAACAGGTGAGCTCCCTAGCATCCTCCACGGCATACACTTGTAAATTGATCCGTGCAGCCAAACCATTCCTATCTGGCACCAGCTGCATTACCCTCGCTAGAGCCCTCATACTGTCCCACCTAGACTACTGCAATGCCTTCTATCTGAGAGCCTCTAAAGCCACCACTAGCAAACTACAAACTCTTCAGAATAATACTCTTAGAGCAGCTCTGGGCATCTCCAGAAGAGAGCATATCACAGGCTTCAGCCGACAGAACAACTGACTCTCCATCAAAGATAAAATTCTCCTAAAAACTGTGTCACTCACTCACAAATCCCTTAATAACGCTGCCCCAACCTATTTAATCGACTGATTTCATAGACAGTCCTCCCTCAGACCCACAAGAACAGCCTACAAAGATTTCCTCTCTGTCCCTAACTTCAAAAGTTCTACTATAAGTGGTAACAGCTTCCCTGTGAAAGCAGCTAAATTATGGAGCTCCTTGACCCCAACTCTCAGAACAGACTTGCCCTACCAATATTTCCGATCCAAGTTAGTTCTATGGCTAAAAACATAGGCCCTTAAATACACTTAGGTGCCAAGCCTGTCTCACTCGTGCCACCTGCACACACAGTAACTACATGTGCCTACTTGTTTATATGTATATAATCTTGTGTATCATCTTTATGTTTATGTATATATTCTGATTGTTGTAACTAAGCTTCGCATATCCTTGTAAAGGCTGCGCCCTGATACCTAACGGTATGCTCGCGCATTACAAATAATAAAACAAACAAACAAACAAGGACATATCTGTTTTGCAGGGTTATCAATCTTATGGGCCGCAATTCTTCTTTGATAGCATTGAATCCCTCTATTGTAGTATTGATTGTCTGCAGAAGTTCCCATCTCGTGATTTGCAACCATTTGGCATTGGCCATTGTCTGGATCCCAGGCATAAAGATAGTCGTAAATATTGCAGCAGTCCGGCTAAACAAACTGTTCATATGAAATAGCATCAAAGGCTTCTATTGAATTAGCTGACAAGTAATTTTCTCTCTTTGTTCGACAGAGAAATTTGAGCAATGTTCTCCTTCTTAAATAGACATCTACTTTCAGAAATTCACCAATGTTCAGGTCACTCTGAGGAATCACTAATGCTGGAAAATGGATGAGCACCAAGGAACATGTCCCTCCCCAGACCTTGGGCAACTTCATGTAGGCCCTGTGTCCACAAGCCCAAGCCCAATAACGATCCATCAGGACGGCTGTCCGTGCTCCCTTTCTGGTAACGTCAACTGTAGTCTTGCAGCCTACGTTATCTCCTACACACTTCTTTCCATGTCTTCTGAATCACAACGTCGCATTTGCCAATGGGATCACAACCATAGGACCTGATTCATCTTTTACCCATGTCAACAGCTTGGCATTTTTGGCCCACGACTTTAAACATCCATCGTTTACTCTTTGAACCTCTTGTATATATTCTGGCTTTAATAGCTGAGCTGCACAGGACATCAGTCCCTCTTCTCATCCCTTCCTGCATTTCACTTGTCCATAGACTTGTGTTCGTTCCCAACATCCAGGCGATCCAACTATTTCTACTTTGTCAAGGCAGTCCATTCTCTTCATCTCCTTAATGACTACCTCTTCCTGTCCTGTCGCCGGATATGTAAGCATCTTGCTTTTCAATCCAGGTTTCTTTTCCATCTGTGTAGTCTTGATATAATCATCCTGGAATGGAAATGACCTTTTTGATTTCCATCACAGAGTGGCCCAACCTCCTTGAAATTGTCCTCTTGTCATGCATGCTGCAAGATGAATGAGGCATCTGGCATCGTGTTCTGGAACCTCTCTCGAAATGAAAGTTTGTACTGTATTCAAGGCATAGGGTATGAGAGCACAGACATAGCAAATCTCCTTAGATGTTCTCCCTCCCACCTTTCTCATGTGCTGATACCACATGTTATTACCCATGTATGCTGTATTGTCTAAATGGGTATTTATCCCCTCACTATATTCTTCTGTATTTATCCTAACTCTCCCATATGCAAGGTTTGTGTACTGACCGCAAAGTGAATCAAAGGTAGTTTTCATAGTGGGGAGAATCAACGGGACATCTGCTTTATTAGGACTAATGTGATAAAGAGTGTGAAACAGGAGAAACAGAAAGTCAAAAAGAGAAATTACACATGCGTACACTATGCACAAGACCATTGACATCCACCTCTCTCGCCATCCTGGTACTGGCTTTCTCATTCATTTCCTAAAGTCGTGTTAGCCTCATCATTCTGCATTTCCAATATGATCATAAGAAAATGCTTGTACTCGTGGAGTTGCACTATATGATCAATGATCGCAATTAACTGCCTCCTAATGACAGGGTCATTTTTAGGATCCTGTAAAAAAAGTGTGCATATCAACACTTCTGACAAGAGCAGGATGAGTTTGAAAGATGTAAACAAAAACAGCAAACACAAGCCTATGCACATCCCTGTCATACATGTCAAATATTCATGTCATACATGTCAAATATTCATGCAATCCATCACCTAACAGTTTAGTTGGGCTCTGAGCATCACTTCTAATCCTCAATGGAGGTGTACGAGGCATTATCATTCGCCGCCCTGTCACTAGTTCATGGGGGGTGAGGTGATGGTATGACCCTGGCTGATTCCGAAGGGCATATAAAGCTAAGGTAGGCAATATAGCGTCCCTTCTTCAAAGTCAATTTGATTTTGGCGATTCTTTCTTTAAGGAGGCCGTTGAGTCTGTCACATATCCCATTAGCTTTCAGGTGATAAGCAGAAGAAAGCGTATGCTTAATATTCAATAGAAGCCCTATGTGCTGAAATAGCTCATTACCAAAATGTGGCCCATTATCGGATCTCAGCACTTCACACACACACCCCATCTCAGGAAAACCTCACATACTGCACAAGTGGCATCAGGGTGCATACACAGACCTGCCTCGATCAACCTAGAGAAGGGACACACCACCACTATCAGATACCTATATCCATTGCATACTTGCAGCATGTCAACATAATCAATATGTAAATGCTGAAAAGTACCATTTGGTCGAGGTATTACTCCTCTAATCATTCTCAGTGTATGCCCAGCAGTAAACATGCGACACACGATGCAGTTCACTATAAAGAATGCAACATGTTCTAACAAACTTGGAATGAACCAGTCTTCCAAAATCAGAGCAGCAAGACTCTCCTTAGTTACATGCGCGGGGTAATGCAGCTGTTCAAGCACTATCTTTAACAATGCTACTGGCATCAGCGGCTTTCCAGTGCCATCCTGTCACCATAATGCTTCTGTGGGGGAGAGTGAGCAACCCCTTAGTTTCCATAATTCCTGCTCTTCCTGCGGTGCACTTCCTTGAATCTCCATTAATTGGGCCAGCAGTAATCTATCAAACCCTTCTTGCATTACCATAATCAGGACTACTTTCTCCCTTAGACTTGGAGTATCAAAATTCGAGATATCTGGAGAATATGCAACCTTTTGGTTTCTATGTCTGCAGCTTTGTTCCCGCAAGAAATAAAATCTGTTTGCTTAGTGTGAGTGGCACATTTAATGACCGCTATGGACACTGGGAGTTGCAGTGCCTTAATAAGCCTGTCCAATAAGGATGCGTGCTGCACTGGAGTGCCGTCCGCACGGAGGTAGCCCCTCCGTTTCCAACGTGCTAACCCTGTATGTACGGTTGACGTCACACCACAGGCGGAGTCACTGTCTCTTGCTGCCCTTTGTGTTTCTCGAGCGCGACAATAAGCGCTACCAATTCTGCTGCTTGTGCTGAAAAGTGACAGTAGCCTTGCACTTGCTACAACTTCAAAGTCCCCATTTAATCTATGCCTCACTACAGCTAAACCAGAATGCCTTTCCCCACTCGTCTCATACATTTTTGTTGAACCATCAATAAAGAGAATTTCCCCCCCTGACAAAGCGTTTTCCTTCACACATATAATTCAACAAAATTAGCATAGTCATTCACTTGATCGCCCTCTGTTATTGGCTCAGCTATAAATGTGGCAGGTATCAACATTTTACATCTGACAATTTTGATTGCTGGATTTAAAATAATTACTTCATAGGCTGAGGCTCTCTGCGACGTCAATGTACCTTTGGGTTTCTCTAAAATGGCAAACAGGGCCTGCTCCATGAAGAGAGTCATAGAGCAGCCCATGACAATACTTGTAGACTTCTTAATTGCGAATGCAATGGCTGCCAATGACTGTTCGCAAGGAAAGTTTCCTCTCATAACTGGGTCTAAAATCCCACTATAATATGCTAAAGGTATGTAACCCAATGTAGTCCTCTGTGTAAGCACCGTCGTCATGACTGTCCCATTTGTGTCTGAGAATAAGTAAAACTCCTCAGCATAATTGGGGATTCCCAAAACGGGGGGCTGTACAAATTCTTTTCTTCAACTCTGCAAACGCTTCCTCCATTTCCTCAGTCCATTCTATTTTTACTTTGTTCACTCTTGCTTTCTTTAAAGCCTGTAAAAGAGATCTTTTACACGTACTGTAGTCAAACATCCAAGCTCTAACATAATTACATAGCCCCAAAATTGGTTGCATCTGTTTTACTGTGTTTGGCTTTGCGGTTTTCATAATTGCCTCAGCCCTTTCAGGTGTCACCTTTTTTCTCTCAAGTGAAATCAACTATCCTATATTTAACACCGCTTCTTGACAATACTGTAGTTTCTCGTTGTCTATCTTATATCCTTTGTCTGCTAAGATAGTCATCAACTGAATCAAGTCTTACTTTCACTCATCTGTGTTGCTACAAATTAAAATGTAATCTATGTACTGTATCACTGCACTTTTAAAGGTCAATATTGCCTAAGTCCATCTAGAGGACTCTGTTAAAGATTGATAGAGACTCACAGTACCCTTGCGGCAACCTGGTGTTTTTCAGTCAAGTTTGGTGGAACGTAAAGGAAGTCAAGTCTTGTGAGTCCTTATGCAGCAGGATTGAGAAAAATGCATTTTTCAAATCAATCACCGTAAAATATCGAGCTTCTACTGGGATTCTACATAGTATCGTCGCCGGGTTAGAAACTAGAGGAAACTCTGCCTCTACAATCTGGTTAATCAGTCTCATGTCTTGTATAATATCCATGACCATCCTTTTGATTTTTTGATAGGATGCACCACAATACTGCACGATGATTCTGATGGCACCAGAATACCTTGTTTCATCAGTGCTGAAATAGTCTTAAAGATACCTTCATCAGCCTCTCGAGGCATGGGGTACTGTCTTGCTCAAGGTAGAATTGTCCTTGGCTTCAGCTTTATTTTGACTTCCCATATTCCCTTCAACAGTCCCACGTCATAAGGGCCTGTGGTCCACAGGACACTTGGCACCTTTTCCAAGTCTCCCTCAAAAAATACTGGACGCTGTCACATTATTGCCATTCACTGTGAGATTTCCCTTTTCACTATTCTAATTCAATATGTGATGCTCATAAAGAACACTCCATCATCTGTTGGGTCTTCTCTAAACATGTCATCAGTAATGTCAGTCAACCTGTACCCTTCTTCAAGAGCTATTACTGTCCTCCATGGTCTACCCTCATCATGCGTTCCTTCGAGCATCACCAGTTCCCTTTGTACTATGGCTACTTCTTATTCTATAGCGATAGTCTGTCCCCCCTCTTCGTCCATAGGTATCTGTGGTCTGAACAAGAAGTCATCAGGTATCCTCACAGTCTTCCCCAATAAGCAAGGTAGCCATGTTAGTGGAATGCTCACCCCATATAGGAAAACCTCTGACTCTACTGGAATGCCTGGCAGAGCCACTTGCCTTGTGAACACCAGCATACATTCGCTCACATTTAAGTAGTGTATTCCTGGAGTGGAACACAAATGTCCCTTTGTCAGTAAATGAAATCGTCATGTTAAGTTTTGTCATCAAATCTATTCCCAAATGTTAACAGGTGTCTGTCGTGAATACAACAATGGAACAGACATGTCACACTCCCCTATAGAGACTGGTAGTTCATCAGTAAAAGGAACTTGACTCGTAGCCCCAGGGAACCCTTGAGCATTCATGGCAATTCCCGATATTGGATATTTTCCCTCTCGTACACATGAACGAGTAGCACCAGTGTCTACTAGAAAAGAGAAAGATTTGCCTCCTATCGTTACATTGACCCTTGGTTCCTCTTAGTGGTCTGGTTTCACAGATAGTACTGAACACATCAAGTCGCCCTGTGAGCTGTTCTATTGTGGGTATAGGTATATCCCTGATCCTGTAAATGGATTTTCTCCTACCACAGTGGCACCTCCTATCCTAGGTATCAGTAATTGTCTTGTGTTTGCGTACTGCTGTCTTTACATACAGGCTTGTTGCGACTGCCCCTTTGGTGGATTCATTTGCACTTGCTGGGTTGCTGTACCTGCTGCACTTGTGGCGCTTGTGTCTGATACACTGTCTGATCTTGGGCAAACCCTTCCTTACATTGTGTGCTATATGTTGGAGGATACGCTGTCCCCCTCTTGAAAATTGGCATTCTGTACATTCCCTTGGCTCTCACATACACGTGCAATGTGCCCCGTCATCCCACAAGTTCACACAGGGGCAGGCCGCCTGACGAAAACCCCTTTGTTAAATCCTCCTTGTGTGTTCAGATTCTCATTCTGTGCATTTTGAAACCCACCTTGATTATTTTGGAATCCACCTCTTCCTCTATAGCCCATACCTCTGCCATGTAGCATGAACCTGTTCCTTTCTTGGTCCATCGGGTGCAGATTATTTGTCTGCGAGGCACCAGCTGCTTACTGCATTCTCAGTCCTTCTCTATCATTACCGCCGCCTCTATGGCAAATCTTAACAGTTTCTTCTGAACTAACTTGGATTCCTCCATTTTTATAGTTTCATCTTTCTTCTTATTTTTCTCTTGCAACAACCGACAGTGATGCACTACTGTCAGCTGTATTTCAGCCCACGGGTTTGCTTCCATTCCCAATTGTTTCTTTATCTGCCTCTGTACTGGCTCGGGCAACCCCTGACATAGAATGTGGTAAAATAATGCCACTGTTTTCCCCCAAAGTTCACATGTTTCAAGCTCCGAATGCTCTTGAATGTCCTGAATGTAAGCAATAGGGTCTTCATCTTCATTCATCTTACATGTCATAATTGTACCCATATCTGATGTATCTTGATACTTCACCCTAAGAGCCCTCCAAACATCTGCTCTGCAATGATTAGATGGCGCTCCGTCGTGCGCTGTGTTTTGTGCTGTCACACTTGAATAGCCTGCTCTCCTCCATATGTCATCAGCTCCATCACCAAGAATAGCTGCCATGAGACCCTTAATGTCTCCTATGGCCCATGTGTTCCCTCCTGTCCTTTTCTCCAACTCGTATATCCATTTCCCAGCGCCCAAAGTCAATCTTGGGAGCTTGCATCTTAAATTATCTTTAGCCATATGCGGCCATATATTGTGGTCTTGCTCCCCCTTTTTCCAATAAGGGAAACTGCGTAAACACTAACCCACAGTCGGCTCCCATCGTCTGCCTATCCATGGCAGGGACAATCGTCCCTGTCCATCTCCTTACTGGTAGCGATCTTAACCTGCTCACATATGGAACAAGTTACTTACCTGTAACGGATGTTCTCCAGCATGGGTCTGGTATGGATTCACATGCTCATAAATATTCCCCGTCGTCAGGCTGGGAACCCTCGGTAAAGAAAAAAATCAGTTTCATTTTCGTTTCTGAACTGTCTTTCTACTAGTAACCAATCACTGCTCTCTGGGTCATACTGCCCCCAGCCAATGACTGCCCTCTAGCTAAGCCCCTCCTCTGGCAGCCATCTTCAGATTTTTATCGCACGTTCAAGTGTTGGGAGTCGTCGTGCTATAGCTCTCGAGCTTTTACTGCATTTTGCGATTTTTTTTTTTTTGTTTTTTTTGTTTTTTTTCTTTTTCGAAAAGTTTACTCTTATTGTTTCGGTCAATCGAGCCTCAAGCTCCACCAATCCTACTTCCGATCAATGGGGACCCGTTTTGGAATTTTCTATGCCCCCTAAGGGTGACATTTCGTCGAGTTCCGCTTCTCGGAGGATTCTGGAAGATCTTTGAGGCCTACCCTGCGTGGAAATGGCCCAGGAAAAAGGAAACATGACACCCGGATCCAAGCTGTTCAGGAGCTGCCTTGGATGCGGATTACAGAATGTCTTCAAGGAAGATGAGCACTCTCGGTGCCTCTACTGCCTTCAGGATGACAAATCGCACGTGGAGAAGGACTGTGCGTTTTGCAAGAATATGTCTGAAAGGACAATGAGGGATCGTCATACTCGACTCACCAACTGGCTGGAGGGGAAGAGCCTAGCAGCAGGTGAGAAGAAGAGGAAGCCGAGTGGTCTTCTAAGACCTTTGAGGGCGCTCCAACGACGTGGGCCCAACAAAAGGCAGAGCACAGCGAGTCCGCGGGCACCGGGAGCGCTGATGGTTCAGGCTCCTTGGCTGCCAGGCAGGGCACGATGTCACCGACGCCATCAACCACGAGCCAACACTCTGGCTCGGTGAAGAGGAAGTCGGAGAACCCGAGTAAGCTTCGGGAGAAGCCCCGGTCGATCACGTTGGTGGCAGCAGAGGGGGAGTGAGGCGACGACCCTCCCCCCAAGGTGAAGGCCTCAGGCACGCACAAAGTCGCAAAGGCCCTGGTTTACCCTGCTAAGGCCTCAATCGGAGTCGTGGCAGCCCTGGCGAAGCCTGTGGCAGCTATCCCAGTGGAGGCGACTTCTGGGCCTAGAGTTTCCCTGCCACCCCAGATGGAATCCTCTTTTCCGCCTATCGATAAGCCCCCCATGAAACCCCAGGTGGAGAAAGAGGGGGGGCCCGGTAGCCATAACGGGCAGAGATACCACCTCTGAAGATGAGCTGGCTGGTGTCGCAAAGATCCTGGACAAGAAGTTCGGAGAAGTCCGTCTCTACGGGAGGGATCCCGATGAGGCAGACGTGGAAAGCGACGGTGTAGCCGACGAGGAGCCGCGGACCATGGAGACGGAGGATCCTACTCCTCAGCAATCACTCCCGTCACAACCCATGCCACAGGACAGCTCAGGAGCAATCTTGACGGCTATCCATGCAATGTGTACGGAGATGAGGACAAGGTTTCCCTTACCCCCAGCACCTGGACCGTCGGGAAGCCTGCCGAACAAACAGAGTTGAATCCATCCTCCCCCCTCCTTTCCAGCCTTCACCTCCTTCCCCTCCACCGAGGGATGAGACAGGAACGGAGACGCCGACGACGGACGACGATGGAGGTGACGACGGGACGGATCTCCCATCACCTCCTGCCCAGGCCCCGCCCCCTGACAAAATTGGCTCGTTCAACGCCATGATCGCCAGGTCTTCGGAGCTCTTCCAACTTTGCCCCGAAGAACAGAAGAAGGAAGGTTTCCTCTACCAACGACGGGAGGCCAAGAGGAAGACCGTCCTCTCAGTGCCGTTGATAGACGACATCTGGGACGAGGGACTGTCAGTACTCAAGAACCCGTCCACGACTCCTGCGAAGAGGGACCGGTATGAGAAGAAATACCGGGTCCCAGATTCCTCCCTGATGTGCCTTTGATGTGCTTCGGACCACGCCATCACGGTGACCACCACATTGCCGACACCGGCTTTCGCCAGATGGGCAACAGCGTTTGCCTTCGCTGGAGCGGTTGGTATAACGCCACCGATTTCCGTCAGGACGTGCAGACCAGGGTACTGGACATGCCCTTCAACGGGAACAACCGGGCCTTGGGTTCTCTCCACCAACGACGGCTGCCCTTTCGGACCTCCGGAGGCAAGTCTCAAGCTGCCTCCAAAGGATTTGGTGGCAGTTCCTCGTCGTCCCGCCAAGTGGCCCGTTCATTGTCGCAGGAGGCCTCAGCATGTCGTCATCGCCAAGGAGGCCAGGGTGCCAAGACCTTGGCAAAGCAAGATTGACCCGGCTGTGGCGTCGGGCCCCCATCGAAGCACCCTGGTGGGTTTTGGCTGGTGAAGTTTGTCAGCGTGTGGGAGTCCACGACCGTTGGGTGCTGGACGCTCTGGCCCACGAGCACACTCTGGAATTCCAAAGAAAGTGTCCCCGACTACCACCTGTGGCCAGGAAGGAAAACCACATCCCACAACTACTTCTGGAGGTACGAGCAATGCTGAAAAAGGGCGCAATAGAACTCGTCCCAAAGAGGCTCTGGGGCTCTAGGGTGTACTTGCGGTACTTCCTCATCCAAAAGAAGGCCGGCGGTTGGCGACCCATCCTGGACCTTCGTCATCTAAACAAATAGATCAAGTCCAAGAAATTCCAGATGGTCACCCTCCAACACGTGCTGGGACAGCTGGAGGAAAGCGACTTCCTATCGTCGCTGGACTTGGAGGATGCCTACTTCCACAACTCTGTACTCAAAGGACATCGAAAGTTCCTACGATTCATGGTCCAAGAGCGACCCTATCAGTTCAAGGCCATTCCCTTCGGATTTAAGTCGGCGCCCAGGGTCTTCACCAAGTGCCTGGCACCAGTGGCGGCGCGGCTGCGCCTACAGGAGATCCACGTTTACCCCTACCTTGACCATTGGCTCATCCGAGCAAAGTCAAGGGAACTTGCCATCGATCACACAGCGAAGACCGTCCAACTGCTCACGGATCTGGGATTCTCAATCAACTTTGCGAAATCCCACTTGGTACCATCGCAAGTCGCCCTGTTCTTGGGAGCCAGACTTGACACAGTGGCGTGATTGGCTTTGCCGTTGGAGGAAAGGACAAAGGCTATCCTGGGCAAGGTACAACGGCTGTTGACCATGGAGGTAGCCAGGGTGAGGTCCATCAAGTCCCTACTCGGCATGATGTCCTTGTGCATCTACCTTGTGCGCCTATGCAGGTTGCGGATGCGACCACTACAGGAGTTGCACTGCATGTACAGTGGGTGATGGCTTTTTCACCCCTGGATCTCGCTCTTCTGGGTTCAGATTCCTCTCGGATAGCAGTTTCCCTTTGTCTGGTTCAACTCGGCTTTTTCAAATGATTTCACCTGTTGCACTCACAGGTCTTAATGTCTAAAAAAAACATTCCAATGTGGACATCCCTCAGTCTGGTTCACTCTCTGTCGTCACAATGCTCGTGAGGTTATTTTTCACCTCATTCTTCAGGAATCCCTCAATCGCGTTCACAATTGCTTTGTCTCACAAGACTTCATTACTTAAGGGTTTTTACATTTGACTCCCCCTCTTCCAGCCTCAGACCCCTCCCGACAGGGAGAGAAGCCGAGGCCTGAGGCGCAGGCTGGCCCGCGCATGCGCAGCAGTCCCGGCTGGGAGTGGAAATGAGGCTTGACACGCAAGCCGCCGGCCTCCGTGTACTGCGGCGCATGCGCGCGCCCGGAAACAAACTACGCGGCGAGTTCGGATGTCGGGAGACTCTTCACCCGGCTAGCCGAAACCTCGGATAGACCCAAGACTGGCAGCGTCTCGCCATTCCCCAGGTAGGTGGTCTAACACCATGACCCCCCCGTAGAAAGACCAGGAGCACCGGGTTTCCAAGGATGACTGAGATAGAACTCCCAAACCAAACGAGGTGCATGGACATTGGTAACTGGCTTCCAGGTGCGATCACAGGGGGGATAGCCCTTCCAATCCACCAAAAATTGTAATTTCCCCCTATGAAAACGGGAATAACAAATCTCTTGGACTTCAAATTCTGGCGTACCCTGAACATCAATGGCAGCAGGTCGGGGATGGGAACGACCATAGGGGTCGGGACGATAGAATTTTCAGCAGGGAAACATGAAAGACTGGATGGACACGCCAAGAGGTACGTAAGGCCAGTCTAAAAGCTACCGGAGACACCTGCTTCGTTATGCGGAAAGGACCGTAGAATGGGGGCCAATTTCTGTGGAAGGTTTCGGGCTGGAAGATAACCAGACCAGGTCTCCCACCTGAAACACAGGACCAAGACTCCGACGCTTGTCAGCAGTCTTCTTCATGCTAGCCTGTGCCAGAGTCAGAGGACCTGTCGCCTGATGGTGGCAGCCTTGTACATCAGCTATCAACTGATCAGCCGAAGGGACTGGACTGGGTTGTATATGAGGGAGAGGTAGTAGCTTGGGGTGTAGACCAGAGGAACAGTAGAAAGGACTAAACCCGGTTGCCGAGTGCACTGAGTTATTGTAAGCTACTTCAGCCAGGGCTAGATGTGACATCCAATTGGACTGAGAAGCGTTGGTGAAACAGCGTAGATACTGTTCCAAAGTCTGATTGGTCCTCTCTGTCTGCCCATTGGTCTGTGGATGATGACCAGAGCTAAGGGCTCTATGTATACCCAAATGTTAGCAGAGTTGACTCCAAAAGGCAGAAACAAATTGAGAGCCCCTATCTGATATCATCTTTTCCGGTAAACCATGTAAACGGTAAATGTTCTGTAAAAAAGACCGTGTCATCTGAGTTGCTGTGGGTATCTTCTGGAAAGGAATGAAGTGGGCCATGTTAGTAAAGCAGTCCACTACCACCATGATACAAGTATGGCCCTCGGATCATGGGAGATCCACAATAAAGTCAGTGGCTAGTGTGTGCCAAGGGTATGGTGGTATTTCAGTAGGATGCAACAAGCTCACAGGTCTCCGTCGCAGAGTCTTAACCTGGGCACAAATCGGACTGGACTCCATCTAATGCCTTACTTGAGTAGCCCAGCCAGGCCACCAGAACTCAAGGCCGATCACCTCCTGTGTTGATCGAATCCCACAAGGTCCTCCTATCTTGGAATCATGTAGACCCTGCAATACTGCTCTACGGAGATCTTCAGTAGGTAAGTATAGAGTTTTCCGAAAGAGCAGAAGGCCATCTCTTTTGCTTATTTGTGGAAGTTTTAATAAGGTGGCACGTCTAGGATCCACTGTCGTTTCCTGGGCTACTCTCTGTAGATAGGGTAATAAGGCTATGAGAAAATGTTTCCGGCTAACACTGGTTGCCCTTTGTTTTCCTGTATAAAATCGTCCTCCAGAGAGCGAGACAGGGCATCGGCTTTCACATTCCTGGTGTTAGATATGTAGGTGATATTGAAGTCGTAGTGTGAAAAGAAAAAGGCCCACCGAGCCTGTCGTGAAGTTCTGCACTGTAAAGACTGTATAAACTGTAGGTTTTGGTGATCCGTGCGTACTTCTACTGGGAATCACCCTCCCAATAGATGGTGACGCCATTCTTCAAAAGCAGTTTTTATGGCCAGGAGCTCCTCCTCAATGATAGGATAGTTCCGTTCAGTGGCAGTACGTTTTCTGGAATAATATGCAAGGGGGAATTCTGTCTTCGAATCAGGATCAAGTTGTAGCAGAACTGCCCCCACAGCGTAGTCTGATGCATCGGCTTCCACAATAAAGGGCCTGTCCTCCCAAGGATGTTGAAGGATAGGAGAGGTGCTGAAGGCTTCTTTTAATCGCAGAAAGGAGACGGCGGCCTCCGGTCCCCACTCAAAGGTCTTCTTGACACTGGTCAGACTAGAAAGGAGAGCAGCCCATTTGGAAAATAATGGTATAAATCGGCGGTAGAAATTTACGAATCCAAGGAAACGTTGAAGCGATCGCCGATCTCTTGGAGGCTTCTAATCCAAAATGGCACGGACTTTTACAGGTTCCATATGAATACCTGTAGAACTGATGACGTATCCCAGGAACTCAATACGATCTTGATGAAAATGACACTTTTCTGGCTTGACATATAGATGATTTTGCTGTAACCTCCTTAGAACCTCTTTAACCTGGGCTATGCGTTCCTTGTGGCCTTTTGTATATACAAGGATATCATCCAAGTAAACCCAAACAGATACTCCAATTAAATCAGCAAATACATGATCCATAAGACGTTGAAAAACTGAAGGAGCATTTCACAAGCCAAAGGGCATCACGCGATACTCGTAATGCCCCAACGGTGTCTTAAATGCAGTCTTCCACTCATCACCAGATCTTATGCGCACCAGGTGATAAGCTCCTCGGAGGTCTAGTTTGGTGAACACCCGGGCTTCATGCAGTGATTCCATAATGGTTCGTATTAAGGGGAGTGGATACCGGTCTTTCCTAGTGATGTCATTTAACTGCCGGTAGTCGATGCACGGTCGAAGGGTGCCCTCTTTCTTTTTGACAAAAAATAAGGGAAATCCCGCAGGAGAGGTTGAGGGTACGATGTATCCCTTTTGCAGGCAGTCCTGTAGATATTCCCATAGTACCTCCCTTTCCTGTGCGGTTAGGGAGTACACCTTGCCATGTGGTATTATCGTGTCTGGTAAGAGATCTATGGAGCAATCAAAGGTTCTGTGCGGAGGTAACAGAATATCCTTGGGTTCAGAAAAAACCTCTTGACATTCAGTATATTCTGACGTTATCGTAGCAACTGAGTAAAGGCTTGTTCTGCTACTCCTGTCGGTCTGAGTAGAGGTCGTAGTCTTCGTAGCCGGGTGGTAGCTTCCTAAGCATTCTTGCGTGCAATGGTCTGAACAGAACTCTAGCGTACTTGTCTCCCAATTGATGTTAGGATTGTGATGCAACAACCAAGGTAACCCCAGGATAATGGGATACGTAGGTGTCTTGATGACATCAAAAGAGATCAGTTCCTGATGCCCCTCAATTTGCAATTGAAGGGTTCCTGTATGCTGATGGTCTGGTCCAGAAGACAGAGGAGTCCCATCAATAACTTCTACCACAGAAGCACATCTCTTCTCCAACAAAGCAATCCCGTTCCTTGCTACGAAATCAGCATCAATATAGTTGCCGGAAGCTCCACAATCCAACAGGCCCAGGACCTCAACAGGTTCGTTTCTTGCCCAGGTTACCTTGATTCTTAAGGCCATGAGTACCACTGGCTGCATTGGTTGTTTTTCCAGGTGATCATCCGGAAGGACTGAAGTTAAGGAAGAGGGGCCTGTCGTTGCCTTCCCTACATACGACAGGCCGTTTAGTTTTCCGACTTACGGAGGGGTCGTAGAGGGCACGTAGAGAGGTAATGTCCGGAGGCCCCGCAGTACAGGCACAATCTGAGATCTCTACTTCTCTTCCTCTCGGCATCCGACAGGGGGCCTCTTAGGGTTCCCAATTGCATGGGTTAGGTGTAGCTTCTAGAGAGCTTGAGGCCTTAGAGGGTACAGGCAAGAATCATGGAAGTGTCTTTTCAGATCTACGCCTCTCGTTCCGTCTCTCAGTCAATCTATGGTCGATACGTAGGACTTGTTCTTGTAGGGCCTGCAAGGTCTCAGGTTCAGGTATATGTAATAACTCATCCTTGTATTCTTCCCTCAGTCCTCTACGAAAAAGTGTTTTCTGAGTAACTTCAGGCCATTGAGAATCTGTGGCCAACTGGCGAAAATGACTGATATAAGAAATAACGTCACTGGTCCCTTGCTTTAAATCCATTAGTTGGTTCTGAGCTGTTGCTGCAAGATTAGGTGACTGGAACACCTCCAAAAAGGCCTTTTCAAAAGCCACAAAGTCCTCCAGAATTGGGCTCTTTGCTACCACCAGGGGTGTGGCCCAGGCCAATGCATTACCAACCAGATTGCCCAAAATATATCCAATCTTGGCCTTATCCTGGTTCAAATGCGTTGGGCGACACAAAAAATGGATCCTGCAATGATTGCAAAATTCAGCCACTTGTCTGGGATCACCGTCAAATTTCACTGGACTGGTCTGTGCCATCACAGTTTCAGGCGAAATATTAGCACTGGCCCCTTGAGCCACCATTTGTCTTAATGACAGATTCTCCTGGTGGAATGCCGACATCTCCGCACGTAAGGCCCTGATCTCACTCCTTAAATACTCCATGTCACCCATCTCTGGATCAGTACTGGTAGGTAGGCGTCTTAATCTGTTGAGGTGTGTGTCCCAGGATCAGGTAGCACCTGTAGAAGCTGGATTTCTGGGAGGCGTCTGAGCTGGACAGGCGAGGCTGGTAGTCAAGTGACACCGGCTGATGGAATGACGCAAGAAGCAACTCCAACCCCGCCCAGGTAGGACAGGGGTGTAGTGAGACACCCCCTGTAGTCACAAACACTTCTCCCTGCGGGTCTGTGACGTAGAAATGTGGCTGCTCTGACAGGGATGGAGGTGCAGCAGACTAATAGTCCCAAGAGTCTCAGAGTTCAATAGTAGGGAGGATGCACTTGCAAAGTATTGGCACAAACAGCCCAATGACCAAAAGCAGAGCCTGACGAAAATGGGTTTCAGGAGTTAGGAGAAGTAGAAGAGAGCTGGCAACCAATGGGATCCAAAGAAAACTGGAGAGGTGAACCCAAATGGTGAGGCAAGGCAGAAGTCTGTGGGTACCAACCAAGGAGGCTTTCAGGCAGAGTTGAACCCCAGGGCCGGCAGCACAGGCGAAATAACCCCAAAAGGGGCTCACAGGGAAAAACCAAGGGGAGACTGGGGAAACCAAGGTTGGGAGGCAACAGGAAACCCCCAATGCAGGCAAGAACCAAGGAAGCAAGCTGGAGAAAGCAGGAATCCAGAAGGTTGCAGGAAAAGCAGGAAACGAGCGCAACTACGGCGAGTCAGGGACGAACCGCGTTAAGACGCGATTCGTTCCCAGACTTGACCGCTATTTACGGCCCTCGGCATGAAGCCGAGGCCTGAGGCGGAGGCTGGCCCGCGCATGCACAGCAGTCCCGGCCGGGAGTGGAAAGTAGGCTTGACACGCAAGCCGCCGGCCTCCGTGTACTGCGGTGCATGCGCGCGCCCGTAAACAAACAATGCGGCGAGTTCGGATGTCAGGAGACTCTTCTGCTGGCTAGCCGAAACCTCGGATAGACCCACCAAGACTGGCAGCGTCTCGCCGCCCCCCAGGTAGGTGGTCTAACAAACTCTAAGCCTAGACAAACCAATGCATTCTATACAACAATCTATAAGATTATAATACACCATGTGAATTAAGCATGCAAGAACACATTAGCACAACAGCTCAACTAATATTGTAAACATATCACAAGACGGCCCGTCGTAGTGCCTCAATGCCCCGAATAGAATGAATGGCCATACCAGCACGAAAACACTAATGGCCAATAGAGAGTGATCCTTGAAGTCACCAAGTGCATCCAAACTATATGTCATCAAGCATGTGTTCTCCGCATGCAATCATGAGGTCAGGAGAGCCTGGGTGTAAGTAACACATCTTGATGGTAGTAGTCTAGGAGTAGAACCAGACCGTCTGGGCAAGAACCGACAGAGGCCATCAACCTTGCCCACAACTCAAATGTCAAATGTCTATTTACTCTCCTGCCTTGCACATTGTCAACTGCAATAACCACTTGTGATTGGAAAGCCACTTGAAAACGTGCGCTTCAGTTGGTAATCGACACTTGTTCACATTGAATGCAATGTATGCGGTGCGCGGTTCAGCAAACTATAAGAAACATACTATCCATGAAGGGATGTCAGAAATGGCAAAAAGAAAAGCCATTACCAGACTTCCCGATTGAGGAGAGGAATTTGTATTTATCAACACAGAAATCCAGGAGCACTAAAATTACAGCATCCCTCGAATCCATGACTAAAGACTCAGGTAAAAGTGGGAGTGTGACCTACTCACAGTATCCCCGGGAAATGGTGTCTTGCTCTATAAGTGGCGCAGCCACTTTTCCTATGCCGGAAGAAGTGGGGGAGACGGTCTCATTAAGAGGGAATTAGTCTGCATCCTTTTACTCTGATGGGGTGCGGGACACTCAGGTGGAGGATTTGAGTATTTCTCAAGTTTCAACTCCCTCATCGATCTCCAGCAAACGTTATGTTTCTCCATCGGAAACCCTGACGTCTGATTCAAAGAAAAATGCTCGGACCGCCCTGATGGCATTATATCAGGTAATCTCTACCTTTGCAGCCTTGTACAGAGTTATAAAAAGACTATATTGACTTGCGCCAGATCCAGGCTGCAGAGCCTCGCCACAGACCAACAAATATTTCCATTCACCATTGCAACTCATGACCGCACGATCGCATCGTAAATCATCCGGGTTTCCTAACTGACCTTAACCGTCATTTTTCCTTGGAGACCTCCTCCTCTGGCGAGCGCTGCCAGGCTCTTCCTCACGCATTAACTTTCCTTTTAATCGATTCATCTGTCCACCCGCAGCAATACGCAGCTGTCCAAAGGAATACTGAAAGCAATGGCGCCGCCCGTATTCCGAAATCGAAACGCATCAATGCATGACGCGCAGCGCATCGTCACGTTGCACCATGAGACTTCCCCACAAGGGCAGGTCCTTTCCTCATATGGTTCCCGGTACGCATCCACGGGACATAAAGAAGCACGAGCAGAGTGAGTGAGTGTATTTTCAAAAAAGATCGATTGTTAAACTGTGGCAAGCCTGCAGCGCCATTTTAATGTATCAAACCATAACAGTGATGTAAAAAATGAAAAATACACAAATTAAAAATTAAGCCATCTAGTGTGGGGAGTAAGCCAACAGTACCTTCAAATATCTCTGTTAAGTAGTGGCTCCAGCCAGCTCACAGCTTCTTTTGGATCCAAAGTATTGTTATCCCCACCAGGGAGGGCAAGAGTCGGAACATTATTTCTATTCAGGAAAGCCCTCACCCCAGCAAGTTTAGCCAGGTTTTTAGCCTCTTTAAACGACTTCCTGATAATTAGAGATTCCTTGGAATAATCAGGGTAAACAAAGACCTGCTTCCCCTTGTAGAAGACTTTGCCTTGCTTCCTTGCATTCCTGAGGAATCCTAAGAGATGATAATTTGTCTTGCTTTAGGGCTACCCTTTCTGCCAACTCTATAAACATTGTCAAGGTCACCATGAGTAATCCAATCACAATTAAAGGAAGTTTTTAAGATGTCCAACACCAGCTGCAGCAAATCCTCAGTATTATCCTCAAACACCAACCAGTCTCAGGTTCTTGCCGCTGATCTTCAAATCCAACTCCAAATGTTTATCTCCCCCTTTCTGTACTTCTTCTTTCAAACTTTCATAAGCTCTGAAACTACCAGCAATTTCTGTAGATATTGAAGTTGATCCATTTTTTAAGGCAGAAACCCAGCAGTTCAGTTGGGATACCTTCAGGGAAATATCCTCCATAGTAGACTTAACATCCCCTACATCCTGTGCAACTTTTCCAAGATCGTGAACCATCTTCAGTAACAAAGAATATATATCCTGAGTACTTGGTGTCTCCCCCATCTCTGAAGCAGGCTTTGATTTCTTGGGGATAGGATTTTCCGCAGTTTCAATTTTCTTTTTTGAGTTCATAATCTAATATTATCATAAAAGGGAGAGGGCCAGGAGCTACAGGATTATGCTGCTACCTCTGCTGCCTGCATTCTGGAATCTCCAGGATTCTTCATTCTTAATGTTAGTCAGGAGAGCATTCCAGTGTCTAGGGGCTAGGACTTTGAAGCTGCTGCTCCTCGTTTGCTCTTTTGTATCCTGGGATTTCGAGGAGTGAGCTGTTGCTGGATCTAAGGCATCTGGTGGAGGATTTCTTCGTGACTGTTGAGGTATTTAGGGGCTTTGTTGGCAATGCATTTCTGAGTAATGCATAGGGTTTTGAATAAAATCCTCGCCATAATGGGTAACCAGTGATTATCTCTCCTTATGTTGGAGATGTGCTTAGTCTTTTTTATACCTAATGCTGCTTGCAGGGCTTTGTTCTGCATAAGTTGGAGTTTGGTCAGGTTGGTATTGGATGTGCCTAAGAGGAGAACATTGCAGTAGTCAAGCTTTCAGAGTATTAATGCTCTCGCTAAGGTGATGCAATTGTTGGGCGTGAGGAATTTGTCACTTAGGGAGATGAGTTTGGAGGTGTAGGAGGTGGCTGAGGCGAGGGCGTTTACTTGTTTTGTCATGGTTAGGGTGGCATCCAAGCAGACACTGAGGGTTTTGACTTGTTTGAGTACTGGGATCGTGGTGCCGTCAATGATGAAAGATGCATAGGCGGGTTGTAGGGAGTTAATTATGGAAGATGACGCGACTATGAGTAGCTCTGTTTTATCATCATTGAGGCAGAGGCTGTTGTGTGCCATCGAATTTTGGATTAGTGCGTAGATTTGGTTAATGAGCAGTGAAGCCTGCTTGTGGTTGCCAGATAGGGGAATGAGGATCTGGGTGTCATCTGCAAAATTGGTGTAATGACACCCATGGCATCCAGGGCTGCGAAAAGCAACTTGGTATAGGCATGATCCTTGCGGGACGCCTATGGGGTCAGCTGACTTTTTTTTTTTTTTTTTTTTTTAAAAGAGATACTTTTAATATTTCTTTTGATGTAGTCCACTGCCTCATCCTGGGGCCCAACAACTGTTTAATGGGGCTGGGTGCCACCCAAAGCCAGTGGATGTGGTTCCCTCCGCACCAGTCAATTAGGGTAGGCCAGTTCCTAAAGCCTTGACACTGCCCAACTCTGTAATGGGACCATCTAGGGCAATAGAAATGCACTGCCTCTGTAACTGAGAAAACATTAATGTTTCTGAGCAGACCTAAAGCTCCAGCATAGGAAAAAGACATTTACCTAGAAGGGGAAACTACTTCCACTCACTCAACATACGTTTAGATACGTTGTGAAATGTTTTTTTTTTTTAAATGGGTGCAGCTAATTAAGCCAGCAACCTTAAATATGAATCCTTTCGGTCTGGTGTCACGTTCGTGTGCAGGTTTAGGGAAGGACCAATCCCCTCCCTCCCTTGGTCTGAATATAGAAAGATTGGTACACACTTGGACTGCGCCACCCTCTTGAATGGATGAAACTTGCTCACACTTGATTTTTCAAAACAGTGACTAAAGGTCTGGGCAAAAATCGGCCGACGCGAGGGACTGAAACACTAAGAAAACAAAGGGATTAACTCATCATTACGTGAACATGAATTTTGGTTACACCAAATCATTGGAATACTAATTTATTTTGAAGTGTTTACCAAAAAGGATTTTTGCCCAGACCTTTAGTCACTGTTTTGAAAAAGGCCCTTGAGAGGCTGAAACACGTGTTAAAGAAAACAGGCAACGGAGTTAATTAACAAGTGAAAATACAAACTTGTTTTGACAATAGCAAATCAAGTGTGAGCAAGTTTCATCCATTCAAGGGGGTGGCGCAGTCCAAGTGTGTACCAATCTTTTTATATCACGTTTAGATACGGTTACAACCTCACATGCAGCATCAAAGAAGCAATTGCATGGATTTTGGGAGAACTGTAGTGAACTGAGGAGTTTGGTAGATACAGTGTCACAATTTAACAGAACGCCAACAAAGAAACCTACAAAAGCACTATTCCCCAACAGAATATTCTATCAGAGATACAGTGGTATTGTCACGACCCTCGTCCAAAACCCCCTCTGGCAAACCCATTGGCCAGGTGGAGTCAGGACTCAGGCCTCTAGAGCCTGGTATCCTCTTCAAAAGCCCTCATGGGGCCAGTCCTGGCGCCTATGGTGCCAGGCTCATACACCATGAACAACAGTGTGCTTGGGATCTACTTTATTATATTGTCAGCCAACATGGAGGCATTCACATAGCTTGGTTCCCTAAGAACGAAGCTATGCGGTCTAGTGTTTTGGATGTGGCAGGCCTGGAACTACATTCCCTGGTACTACTTTACCTGGGCTATATAAACCACACCCTGACTGCAGAACATGCTTCGTGTTACTTTGCAGCTTGCAAAGTGACGCTCACCGTGTCCAGCTATTCCCTTGAACCTCGGAGAAGCAGAACCTGCACGGAGACAAAAGGAACATCATTAGCAGTAGCATCTTACCTGCAGTCTTCATCTTTAAACACTCGCAGCTACTGAGAAAAGCTTCCTCGAATCTGCACGTCTCCCGGACAGAACGACCTGAAAGAGGAAGATAGAGGCAACATTAAAGAAAGCTGTAGAGACATTTACAAATTATGAACTGCTCAAAAGGCTGACCTGGCTGGTCGCCTCTCGGCTGGCACCACTTCGGACATTCCACTCGCGCTGAAGAACACCGCGACCTACAAGGAAGGAAAACACAGGTTAGCAAAGGCAAGACTTTGCAGTGCCGCGCTTACTTACCGCATCATAGCACTCATCATTTACCAGCGGGGTTCAACCAACCAAGTTCGCCGCGCCGAAGCTCTGCATACCTAAGGGAGAAAAAAGACATTTTAAACAAAGAAGGGCATGCAGGATAGCAACAAAACTAAAGAACAGCAATAAGACCTACCTGAACAATATCAAACAGGCCGGTGTCAGTGAAGTAACTAGACCGCACTCGCCCATGAGAGACAACGCGCCCCTGCAAAGAAGGCAGGATGGAGAGCATGCCTAATTCTAACACAAGACAGAACCTTCCCCACAGACCACATCAGGGCAAAGCTGAGAAGCATATCAGTGAGTAACCCGGCTGGGTGGTGACCCTGTGGATACCAGGTGAGCGTAACAGGTATAGGTTCACAACACACATCGTATTGTAAAGGACAGGTTGCCTAGTGTGATTCCAGAATTGTATTTTCACACTTGAAGCACAAGAGGCTTCCGCTCCACACAGGCAGCACCAGAGGGGGTAACGTACTCCCTAGATGGCAGGGCCAGTTATAGGCTTGGTCTGCCACCAGGTGAACTTACAAAATAGCATCCAATCACAGTCCTCATCCAATTATAAGCTACAGGTGGAAACTCTTCCCCAACACCACAAATAAGGAGGAGCCGCACACACACTTGACAGATTGCGCCAAATTTGCAAAAATCACACTTTGGGCCCAGGCTTTCACCTAAAGGAAAATGTACATTTTGGGGCACCACTATAAACTCTTTGATTCACCCTTGACATAAGCTCACCACATTTTCCAAAACACTTCTGAGTCAGGTCTAGTTTTCTTTAGTTATTTCTTGAGAACATTTAATTACAGTGTCTTTTAAAAGCTTCTCCAAAAGTTATCTACCTCCTCTCTAATACAGGGCCTCTAATGCGAAAAATGTACTTTAGATCTACAGCATAAGTCAGGCCAAAGGAACAGCAAAATGGCCATAAATAGAACATAAGTATGGTTAACAAGTAATCAAAGTAATGAAATGAGTTAAGGAATATGTATTATGAAAATCATATCTAGCAGACACAATATTACAGAAGGGAACCCATTTCTTCTTCCAATGGATAACCTTAACCAACAGATTTCTTACCATAAATCAGGATGGTTGGCCACAGATGAGGATCCGCCACACTAATTGAGCAACTGAAGCAAGATGGAAATGAAAAGGATTGTATGCATCAGCAGTTGAGTCATTGGATCAGTAAGACAAATGTATCTTAAAACCTTTTGTAATCAAGAAACAGTAAAAGTAACGTAGGTGGAAAAACTGGAAGCCAGAAAGAAAGTTTATTTGTTTAATCATTTGTAAGGCACTCCAGGCCCGAGGGTATCAGGGTGCACAAGTTACAGGAAGGTTGAACTTTGCTACTGCCAAAGTGTTTTTATCTTAACATTCTACTTTGAGGAACTTACTGGTGCTCATCTCGTAAAGGCTGCACTGCGAGCATACGCTCTTGCCGCCACAGACTGCTTCCAGAGAGGGGAGGAGCTACTCAAGGTCATGTGACAGATCACGTGACTAGGAAGGAAGCATATCTTCTGAGCACGAACGCCCGTGTGGTGTTGAACTTTGCTACTGCCAAAGTATTTTTATCTTAACCTTCTACTTTGAGGAACTTACCGGTACTCATCTCATAAAGGCTGTACTGCGAGCATACGCTCTTGCTGCCATAGACCGCTTCCAGAGAAGGGATGAGCTACTTAAGGTCACGTGACTAGGAAGGAAGCATATCTTCTGAGCACGAACACCTATGCGGCATAAGCCCTGGCGGATTAAGGGCTGGTGCTGCTGGTCTGTTTCGGGGTGGACGGCTGCCAGAACACAGTAAGCTTTACTTTCTACACTCTGAGTAACCTGTTTATTGCTGCCCACATATGTAAACATTCTGAACTGGATTTTAATACTTAGTCTGAATATCCTGCCACTCTATTGACGTTGACCTCCCACACGCTGTGTGCTCCTGCTCCCGATAAGCACTTTGGCCTGTCCTCATCTCTTCATACCAGAGACTGCGGGGTCTGCATAGATGCCATCATCACTGCAAACTCTTTGATCTGGTAACGGTTATTCTACTCCTAGCTATTCCTACACCTAATGAACTAATCTTGACCTTGTTCACAGTCATACTCAAACCTACTCCAGAGACTGTGGGGCCAATATTTTATCTTTGTCTCATTGCGTGCCCTTTGATCTGGTGGGTTTGTTCTACGCTTGTTTCTATTGACAGCTACAAGGTTTACTTAATACTTTTATTAACATGAGGGCCGGCTTACGAAGCCAAAAAGGTTCTTCAGTGTTTGCAGATGCCATTCTGTCGGATCCAGCCGGTTGTAGCCAGCCACTCCCAGCAAGGGTTAAGTGCTGGTCACCTTTCATCGGCCAATTAACATCTTCAACTCCCCTTTGTGCTCCGCCACTGCCTGTCCTAACTTCTTTGATTTAAAAAGAGGGGTTGTCATCTACCTTTTCTACGGCCAAGCATAAAGCACAGATCCACAACTTTGAGACTGTAGGTGCATTTGCTATTTCTGCTACACCCAATGGGAAACTGCACCAAAAAACCCTGAAACAACTAAAATCAATCCAGCCCATCTCAGGACAAACATTTATGGATAACTATATTTTGAAAGCGACCTCTACAAGTACTGAAATTAAGCTACCCAAAGCGTTTAGAGGTAATGCTATGCTAGATTATTCAGCTGTGACCGCTGTATGGGAGGATAGGTCTGTAGGACCCCCCTCCCCTACAGTGCCCCCCTATGTGAGGCTCATGACTTGTCGGCAGCCCCCCCCATGCACCTGGGCCCGGGAGGCAGGGTGGCTGCGGATCGACACGCAAGGCTGCACGGCCAGTAGCCTGGCATAACATAGACACCATTTTGTAATATGCAAGACTCCATTTTAAGTGTGCTGAACCCAGGGCCATGCAGAATAGCTGGTGTACAAAGCTGCCGCTCGGCCCCCACTTGACCGCACACGGAGAGGCCTGCATTTCCCCCAGCCTCCACCCAATGGCAGATCCGCTGAAAGCCCGTTCTCACAAGCATCTAGACACGAACAAGTAACAAAACAAAAACTGTATCATTTACCTTCCGCAATACATCATTGCTCTAGGAATGACCGGACTTGTAGTTGGAGTCTGGAAAAGAACATGAACCATCCCTCTCAAACACACCCCGACCCTGTGCCTAACCCCTTCCCAGTTCCCCAGATGAAGTATTAACCATACATGCTAAACCCTCAAGTCTCTCAGCCTTATTCCTGTTGCTAAAGAAGGTGTAGTAATAAATGGTAAATGGGTAATACAAACTAATTCTATTAAAGCAAAGTGACCCCGTACATCCTCAAGATGCCTCCATGTTTCAAGGCCCAGTGTATAGCTACTCGATATATTCACACTGTGCCAACCACTGTTTGCTGCTATTGTAAAAAGGATGATTGAAAGAGCAACATATAAAATGCTTGTGTATGACATAATGAAATATGACGTATTACGTGTAGGCCACATAGGGTCTCGATTCAGTTTGTAGTATAATTGAAACGTTAGGTTAATATGCTGCTTTCATGCTCCTGAGTGTATGACCCAACCTGATACTACCTCATGTTTTGTTATTCGTTCGCCTTTCTCATGAATTACAAGTATTATGACCGCCTAATGTTATGTACTGCATGTGATATCGGAAAATCTCTATTGTCATGAACTTAGTAATGTAACCATATGTAAACGGCAGAAATGTGTAATTTCCCTAATGTGACCAGCTCTAGCATTTGTCCCCTCCAATGCGATATTGTGTAGCCCCGTGAATAGAGAGTGCTCAGAGTTACAAGGCCATCTCCCCCTCCTCCCCACATTCCTGCTGGACCCGCTTCAAGCATTTACCTCCCCCATGGCAGAGACCGCCATGGCTAGGCCAAATGAATTATGAGCTACCTGGTCCTAAATCCCACCGCCTTTGAGGTGCCGGATAGGTGCCCCCTCTGACCCAATGGTATCCCAGTTCACCCCAAATCCAACAGAGCACAAAGGCAGTTATCCGTCCTTGTGCAGACATCCCCCAGAGTCATCATCATTTACTGCATCAAACAGGGTAAAATGATGAAGATAGTCTGACCCAGGCCCCCTGAAAAGACACTTGGACCCACAAGACTGGACCCCTCGCTACCGACAACTTTATGATGATGTATGGAAACAAGCCTAGTATTGCATATTGTTTTCCCGTGTCCCCACCCAGGTATTAGATGAACGTGTTAGATGTTTTAAATAACAACTTGGTATAGAGGAGTGTGATGAATTGGTATGACAGGCCACAAGGGTAAGTTTCTAGAATTATTGTGGTGAATCTCCAGTGACAGCCAGCACCCAAGAGCTCCACCCCGATGAGCCCAGCTGACCCAAGCACGTTGTGATGCCACCACGTGGCTCTCCGCCAATCATGGAGCACCGAATTTATAGTCTACATAGTAGCTAGACATCGCCATCCAATCCCCAAGACTGTGTGGCCCCTATAGCTTACCCATGCATGACATGTACTTGTAATATAACTGACTGTCTTTGCTATTGTCAGACAGAGCGCTCTCAGAGTTTGCAGTGTCCTTTGCATGCCCAATTTGATTTAGATAAAAACCTTTTAACTTCACCCGCACTTGGTCAAGGTCTCATTCCCTCCTGGCTTGTGTCCTTCATTGCCTCTCAGTAAGGGGGGGGTTTCTACCTTATTGGGGGGCGCTTACTTTCACCACCTAGGCTTTTTTTGGCATTAACAATAATATTACTGATATTAGTATTATTGAATGCGCAGACACCATGGACTTGCCCTTTGCTGGTGAAATCCTTGTAAACTCTAAGTGATATCAATCCGGCACACACCCGAGTCATGCCCAGCATGTAGTGTGCAAATGAAACCCTTATTTATTTTATCTATAAATTCAATATTCTGAACGATATACCACTCATCTCACACCCTTCTCCCCCCGGTCACACTGAACCAGGAATCAGGCTGGTTTGCAAAGGTAAATATTTATTTATGTATTTCGAATTTAGATCACAATATATTTTAATAAGTAAACAACAATCACCAACGGGGCAACAAAACACTGAATAATGTCTCTAATGCACTAGGAGTCAAACAATGAACACAAAACAATGCAGCACAGAAAAGAATACTGTTGTGTTGGTTTGGAACAGATAGCACTATGGTTAGAGGTTCCCCCTACAACACCCCTCAGCCCCCCAATAGGCAAATTAATTAGATGCGAGGAGAGAGCAATTATTCAGGAATAACACAAATCAAACAATGTCACTCTCACCTTCCCCCTTCGAAAACATTTGAAATCTCAAAGTCAAAGTAGGAAATAATTTAAAGCTAATTCACATGTGTAACATTTTTCAGAATGTCAAATTGCGGCAAACTTTTCCCTGTATGATTTTTGCTATAACGGGCTAATCACACTGCGGTTTAGGATAGCTAAGGATGTTAGGTACAAGTAGGAGTTGAAAGTTCGCTTCTATCATAAAAGCTGAGGGAGTTATAGAGGTTCTAGTAAGAGGCGTTTTTGCAAATTAGGCGCAAGAATGAAAACAGCAATGCGCTTTTGAAAATGACAGATGGGTTTGATTACACTATATTATGACTATGAAAAAGAATGCCACAGATGGATTTTACAGTCACGTGATCAGCGTAACCCGCCTGTTGTGGATACTCTACTTCTTCCTGGGATTTACTTTAGTTATTCAAAATCACTAGGAAGTTAACACAGGGGAGACAATCAGTGCAAGAAAGATTCTAACAATACTATGGTTCTGAATTAAAGATGGGATGGGTTTGAGATTGGGATCTTACAAAGCAGATATGTGATGGGTCACTGTTCTTCCTATTAATACTTACAGCATAAGTTATTAAATTGGACCGTCAGTTCTGGTCATGGATTGGATCTGTCAAGGAAGGACAGCACATCAGGCACGGGACTGGATCAGCTAGGCCGGTCACCGGATTTGCACAGGATCTGCCCTTCTTGTTTGTGGGTATTTCAAATCAGCTGGAAAGTGAGTTCCTCAGGCCAGCCTCGTGGTAGCAAGTCAGATAGTTTCAGGATACTAGGTCAAAAGGCTTTCCCACACCACATCGCTTCACTGGATTGAAAGAATAAGTTTGAGGATTTAGGCCTTGATGAAAGTCAACAGTTCTCTCCTGCTTTGCAAGAGTCTTAGCATCTGGATCTGGAAGGATGTTAAAGCTGGATGTAGAATGCTGGATCAGAGTGCTTCTCCGGAATCAGGAAAGTGAGTGAATCAGTGCGTCCCTATGTGTTGTCAGCTGTCTCTATTTATCCTTCCAAATGACATCACAAAATGGGTGTATGGGTCAGCTTAACTAAGCTTGCCCCTTTGAGCTGGGATTGAATCAAGACCTCATCTCCGCCTTGCATTTGAGCGATTGGATGAAGGCCAGATGATGTCACATTTATGGTTTAGCTTTACAATCCTTAAAAACCTCCCCTTAGCCACTAGTAACAAAATCAGATTTTATCCTAAATACATATTTCTACATTGGTCACCTCTACACAAAGCACACACAAAGATTCAATTTTTTATGTAGCACCTGTTCATCAAAATCCCGCAGCTGTGGCATCTTGTTTCACCTTCCTACAGAATTTTGTCCTTTTCGCCATGAACACATTTTCCAAACTTTCTGCAACTTTCCACAAATATGTGTGTTTACCATAGGAATGGGTGTGTAAAGTTGTACAATTCTAGCATTAACACAGTTCCCATAAAACCACATATATTGCCATTCTTGTCCTGAATATGTTACACAGCTCTACCGCCTCTTAAACCTTGCAGCCAAAAAATTAGACCAACAGATCTGTCCTTTGTATATTTTTCACCACTTTGAATCACAAGTTATGAGTCTCTAAACATTGTTCATTCTTAACAGCAAATGGTCAGCCTTTTGTCTGTCTCTGGAGTCCAGGAACAGCCCCCTCCTTTGGGATTTCCTTCCAGGAGCAGTTTACGACCCTTTCACACCTCGGTTTCCTGGGCTGAAGGATCTGCCATTGTTCATTCTCTTTCTGTAGACAAGTCTGTCCCAACCCACAATTATCATCTACCAGTGAGTTTCTGCTGAGAGAATTTCCCTCCCCTTTGGAGAAACCTGTTTTTCTACTCTTGCAGCTCAACCAGGCTAATGTATTCTCAATTCCTTAAAGTCCAGCTGAAACCAAAATTGTTGCATCAAACATAAATACATTACTTTCTTAGCTTTAAATCTGTGGGATCAAAAACAGAACTGAGATCTGTATCCCTTTTGGCAACAATCCTTTTGTTTGCTAATCTGGCAGACTTTTAGTTTAGATACTTTGAAGTTTCATCTGAGCTCATCTGACAGCTGTCATCCACAGGTAGCCCAGTGTACTGCACACAGATTTTGACAGGAGCTGTCAGTTTACAGACAATCCAGTTTGTCTGGGGAAATGTTTTGCTCTTTACACTTTAGGACTTTGTATATTCGCCATACTTCATTAGATGACATCAATTTTAGCACCAAGCAAGATTTTGAATGTTGAGAAGTGTTGTGTATAGGCATTTTGGAGTTTTTAGCAACAAAGCAAATGTCATTTATAGGCACATTTTGGGGATTTATTTGCAAAACGCTGCTTCTCTATCTGCACTCTGGTTGCTGGTCATGGAGCCCACTGGCACATTTTCTGCAGTGTGTGCTCTATCCCACCACATATGCACCATGGGTGGCAGGTTGTGCATCCATCTTTTTGTGCGTTTAACCACGCAGTTTTGGAGATTTTTGGCACACACAAGAGTTTGGCCGCCATTGTTGCTGTTTCTTGCGCCATCAGAGTGATGCTGCATAAGATAGCGGAGTGGGTCAATACATCCCACAACTCGATACCGCAGGCTAGGGGTGGCTCGTCCCAAAATACTCCAACTGCTTTAACGGACATCATTGAAGGAATAGATGCAAATAAAGTAAATTCTACAGGGGAAGCAAGTTCATGGGATGAAAATCAGAGGCACACATATTCTCCAAGATTACATCATACTTTAAAAGATCTAGACAAACGTATTCTCCTCACCCAACCAACAGTTTTGGCCCCGAATGTGGTGCTTAGCTCTTTTGTTGACTTGTACGACACTACCTGGGCAGAACTCAAGAATTCTCCAAGGATAATTATGGAACTCAACTCAAAAATCGATTGCATCGGTACCAAAATCCTTGTAGGTCTAACAAAGTGGATTGGATTGGGACCGAATTATCCCAAACTGACTGTGCAGGGCCAGCTATCAGCACCACAGGGCTATGTAACTCCACCCATAGCCGCGCAATCACTTCCAGCAATATCCGAGATAAAAGAAATCTCGGACAACCTACCCACTCTGGAAGTTCCTACTACTGTCTTAATACAAGCATTACCCAATGCTGCACCCCCAGATTGCTCTATCATCAGGGCTACTCCCCCTCCTTCCGCAGTTAACTCTTTACAGAATACCCCCAATTTGCACTCTACAGCTAGCCAACCTTTAATTGTTGTGACTGTCTCTACTCAGGAAGGCATCTATAAGATCAGTGCCCCTAAAAAGATCCTTGTATCACGCAAACCGATCAATTAAGCAGAAAATAGCTACAAAATGCCCTAACTTATTGTTCTCTAAAACTCCAGTACTCTCCCTATCGGAATCAAACCTAGGGCTTATCCCAGAAGGGCAGGGGATTTCTGTAGCCAGCTCATCTAAACCTATGTTGATTCTAATGTCCAAACTGACATACCTTCTTCTATCGATGTACTTATGCCTGACTCGGCGCAAAGGTGCTATTTACAGAACCTTTTGGATCCTCTAAAATGTTTTGCCCCAGATGCTCTATCAGCCCCCCAATTGCAGCGCTGTCATCCAACTCGGCCCTGCACCAGGGATGGGGCCCCGGCAAATCCAGGACCTTTGAAGAACTCCCTGTTCCACCTATTGTGATCCAGGCTAAAAACTCTATAAATGTCAAACGATTTGCTGATGCAAAGCCTGGTCAATTATTTTCAATCTGGCCCACCCATCCCACTCCCCCCCCAATAAACATCCTACTCACTCCCAGATCCCTGTACTCCCTTTGGACTCAGGAACAACGTGGGGGAAATTCCAGGCAGAAAATATTCCATCAATCTCAGCAGGCATACGAAACTTGGTAGAACGATTGCATAAACCAACTTCCAGGCCCCTGCAAACAGATATTGCTAAATTACAAGGTGTAAATCTAAAAGGATCTCAAAGCCAACCCTTAGGCACTCTACAGGGACAAGAACGCAACAATGCCTCCAACAAGAAACTGTTGCACTTGATCAAACTACAGGGTTTGCTGGAGCTGGAAGTACCGATCTGTCTGAATAGATGCAATGTTCTGACCGCTTCTCAGAAATACCTGCCCTCTCCTTAATATCCTCTAAAGACATTGCCAGGGTGGCCTTCCCGGAGAGTGCCGAGACACTAGCCTGATCATTCTTTCTTCTCCTCTAGTTAAGGAATTGATTCTTACTCAAATGGAGCCCCTGCGGGAATTGGGCTTCAAGGTGGAATCCAGACTGTCTTGGGAAACAGTGTCTCAGGGGCCTTTTATTGCACAGTTACCCTCTAAATCATCTGTGGACCATCTTTATGGCCCTCAAGACACGACAGGTTTAAAGAATTCATCTAATCAGCAGGATTTGGATGTTGACTGGGCTACCATCATCTCAACACTGTGGCAAAAACTTGAGCCCTACGCTCCCTATCCCCAGGACAGAGTCAGCTGGTTTCTCAGATTTTTGTCTCAAATCGTGGAACTCGAGAGGCAACTCGCACTTATTCTCAAATCTGGAATGCTTGCTGTTGCTGAGGGATGCTAACATTGTTGGTTTACAAGAGACTTGGATGACCTCAGCCCCATATCTAGATGGTTATCAAATCTTTGACCAGCATGCCAGACAGAACTCAGGGCGTAGACCATCAGGAGGGCTAATTGTTGCGGTTGACAACTGCATAGGTCTAAAGGGCATTGCACTTTTGGGCCTACCATTTGGGGCACTGGGTGTCGACTTTACATCTAGCAGTGGAGAATTGAAATTATTAATTGTTAACATCTACTGGCACAGTGGTATGGGTGCGGTTTGTGACTGCTGTCTCTCAGATTATCCTTGATTGGGTCTCTGCTAATGATTCCGGACATGTCTGATTGGCAGGTCACTTAAACTGTGAGTGCGTATTTGAGAAATCCCCATTGGAAATTTGTGAGATGAATAAGGTGAATCTATGCTGCTCGAAGAAAAAGCAAGTAGCCTATATATGGTATGCCAGGCTGGGTAATATAGGCCTACAACCCTTGGTAGGCTAGCCACAATCTCAAACTGACAATACCACCTGGCGGCGTGGACGTTCTACTTCTGTGCTTCATTACATTTTTGTCGATTACCTATGGCAAAGATGCTCATTGTTTGAAAGTCATATGAATAACTGGAGCGATCATGGTATCCCAACGGCGATCTTTAGGATAAGCCATCTTCAGGGCACCCAACAGTCCCAGCTACACGTTATCCCTAACTCATCTAGTTCTGCTGGACACCAAAAAATATTGGCACTCTGAACCTCATTCTGAGGGCTAGACTTAACCACAGTACATATGACTGGAAAATGGCAACTTTTAATAATGCAACTGTCAAGACCCTTATAAGGGGAGCGGTGGATGAATGGGGGAAACGTTTTGAAAGCTCAGCCCATGTCAATAGGCATATACATTGCTATAACCCAGATCTAGCATTGGCAAAACTTACTAGTAATAAAGCCCTAAGGAGACTTAGACTATCAAACAATCCGGCCTCATTAGAAAGATCAAACAAGTGTATAAAAACTTTTGCAAATCAATTAAGCATCAGATCTTGCAACATGATTCCAAATGAATGCTTCAGGTCCTTATGAAGGATCATTTTGGAGCATTGTCAACGGACAAGATACTAACCCAGCTATTGCCTTACTAAATTTGATTTTGGAACAAGGTTGGCTGGATTTTTATGCCAATAGATTTGCCCTAAAACCACCACAGGGAGATAAATTTGTGAATTGTACACCCACCATAGGCCCCTTCCTTAAATGAGAACCTCCCATTGAGTGACACTGTCTTGGATTTAATTAAAAAGTGCAAAAGATCAAAAGCTCCAGGCCCGAATGGCTTAACCAACAACACATTCAAGGCTGATCCTAATCTATGGGCCAATCTGTTATGCCTTGAGTTTAGAGACATTCTTCAATCTGGAGTCTGCCCAAACTCATGCTCATTAGCGAATGTCACCCCGATCTTCAAATGTGGTAGGAGGTCCGATCCAAAAAATTACCGGCATATTGTGCTGCTAGACGCAGATTGTAAAATCTTCTCTGCCCTACTCCTTTTACACCTCCAGGACTGGGAAACAAACCTGCCACCCCTTGAGTCCGCTCCAAACTGGATTCCATTCTACAAACATTAACGGAATTGTGGTCAAGTTTCATGGCCTCTGTGGACTTCTCGGCAGCCTTTGACTGCGTTGACTGAGATGGTGTTGTGGCGTAAGCTAGCATTTTGGGGCTTACCAAGGGGATAACGGAGTCTTTTGGAGGGGGTCTACAATAACTCTGGTGTTAGAATACGCTTAAACCAAAAGGGGGATATGTCCGCTGTTGTTCGCACATTCTGTGGGGTCAGACAAGGGTGCGTCCTAGCCCCATGGGTGTTCAATCAATATGTCTCTGATGCAGCTGAACACCTATATAAGGAGGGCCTACTAGCACCAAGACTTGATTCTGTGAAGATTATATGGTTGGCCTACACGGACGATTTCATATTTCTTGATTCAACCAAGGTGGGGCTCCAGGCCTTTTAGATGTCTTCGCCAACTATGCCAAGATAAATGGTTTGACCATCAACCCCGCCAAAACTAAAATCCTTGCTCTATCTAAAGGACTTCATAGGAAAAAAAACAATTCCTGGAATTTGGGGGGGGTAAGGGTAACTACTTCTAACAGCTTTACCTATCTTGGCCATTATGTTGAGGCTAGCAGGGGCTCGAGAGGGCAGATAAATATGCTTCTGAATAAAGCTAAGGCGCTGGGAAACCAGATCCTTAAATAGGGTCAATTCTCTATCAAACCAACCGTCCTATTCTTGGAAGGGAAAATAGCCTCTAAATTAACATATGGCTTGGAACTATGTACGGGGTTATCCATCTCTAAACTTGATGTGATTGAAGGCATCATTTGGAGACCGATTCGTTTACCAAATGCGGTCCTTTTGGCTGTAATTCAATACGAATTAGGATATGTCTCCTTAAAATCTCAGGTTTATTGGAAGATGCTTACGCTTTATGCCAAACTTAAGGTTCCACTATCCAATACCCTATACGAAATTGTTGGAAGCAATATTGAATGTTCTGGTTTTCTAACTAATTTCTGTAATTTGTGTGAAACAATTCTTTGCAACATTGATTCTGACCTAGAACAGCTAACAACTAACCCAACAAAAACCAAAAAGAAACTGTAGGATTATGACTGGTGCCTTACAACTGACTGCTTTCATTCATATACATGTATGCTCCTTTTAGCACACGAACACAAGAAAAGAGGGACTCTCTCCCCAATACTTACAATTTTTCCGAATCAAAATCATAGACATGCACTACTAAGATTGCGTTGGAATATTCTCCCAACATTGAACACTAAATTGCCGTGGAAACAAACTGTGGTGGAAGATGGCCTTTGTAGATTCTGTCATTTAGTCCCTGAAACGGCTAAACACCTGATTCTGTTTTGTACGCAACTTAACACTCTTAGAGACTCTTGTTTGAATGCACTGAAGGTTCTGTATTTGGGTCTACCTACTGGGCTGGTATGGCAACGTTGCCTACGCATTCAAAGTACGCGAGAGGGATTGGCATTGTCTGGCTTCATATGAAACCTTCAATTGGATAATTCCAGATGAATTGCTTGATGATGTAGATACATAGGCCATTCTTGTTATTTGTTGCCTCTACCCTAACCCTGTATGACGATTGCTATATGGCTGATACTTTTATCCCTTTGCTGTATATTTTACTGTGTATGAAATACCTGTATGTATCCTAAAAATTCTTACTATTCTTTATACTTTTTGCAAAGGTTTAATAAAACCATATACAAATACATTTTTTTAAAAAACAGGAACTTTCACAGCTTAGTTACACAGAGATAAATTAACAATACATATAGATAAGTACACATGGAAAATCATAGCTTAGAGTTAGCGGAAAAGTTACACAATAGTCGGTTGTAATTTACCACAAGTGTACACAGGCAGGGTTAGATGTCGGAAGATTTGAGCCAGGTGGTACATTTGGATCTGAAGAAATGATAAGGCTGATCTTCTCAGATTGCAGGAGGCATGGATTTCCAGAGCAGGGCGGCTTTTATGGGGAAACTATTGCCTCCTACTTTTGAGAGTTTAAATTCAGGGACAAGGAGGGAGTTGCTATAGGCTGCTCTGGTGGGTCTGGAAGAGGTCCTTTTGTGGAATCTCTCTGTGAGACATATGGGGGCAGCATTATTCAGTGATTTATGTGTGAGGGACGCAGTTTTCAGTTTGATTTTGTCGTTGGTGGAGAGCCAATTGTTCTTCCGCCTAATTTCCAAAATGTGGTCTCTTCTGGATATTCCGAGGGCCGCTCTGAGGGCGTTGTTTTGTAGTGGTTTGATTTTCCTGATGGTTGCTTTGCTAGAGCCAATATAAATATAGAGGGTGTTGCAGTAGTCGAGCCGGGAAAGGATAAGGGCCCTGGTCAGGATGATGCAACTGTTAGAGAGGAAGGGTTTACCTGTTCTAATGAGTTTGCATGTGTAGCTGGTGGTAGAGGCCAGCATGTTGCCTTGTTTGAAGGAGGAGAGGGTTGAGTCGAGATAGAATCCAAGGGTTTTCACTTCGCTGGCCACTTTGATAAGGTTGTCATCAATCAGGAGGAGGAGTATTCGGTCCCTAGTTTGTTGAGGTTAGTCGGGGTGCCCAGGATGATGAGCTCAGTTTTGTCATCATTCAGGCATAGACCATGATTAGCCATCCATGCCTGGATGATGAGATACACCTTATTTACCAAGGCCAAATCCTTACCATAATCCCCTGAAAGTGGTAGGAGAATCTGAGTATCATCTCCATAATTAGTGTAGGTGATACCAAGATTGTCCAGATTATCGAAAAGGGGCTTAATGAAAACATTGTATAACGTGGGAGATACACAGGATCCTTGTGGGACGCTGCAAGTGATGGGGATAGGGATAGGGTCTATAGCTGCTGAAGGTGAGAACACCTTCATAGAGGGTGGAGATCTTAGTGAGTTTAGTTTTATTGGTTTCTGAAGGGTGTAGGCATCAGGTGGCCTCGCAGGTTCTTTTTATTTGTCTCAACTCTGAGGTGGGGAGTGAACCATTTATTCAGGTGAGTTTTAGGTTTGCTGGGTCTAGGTTTGAGTGGGGCAATGCTATCAAGTGAGGTTACTTAGATTTTATTGAATCCGTTGACCAGTGTAGCTGGGTCGGTGTTGTCCGGAAGTGAGTTTTGGTGGGAAGGATGGCTGGGAGGAGCCTATCGTGCTCATGTTTTTTTTTTCTTCTAGTTAGGGTGGGGGGGGGCTGAGAGGATGGTGGTAGGGAGGCGTCTGGTGGTGGAGAGTGCAAAGGACACGAGGGAATGATCTGACCAGGTTAAGGGGGAGATGGAGGTGATGTTAGCATGACAATTATGGTCAGCTACCCAGTCTAATACTCTACCTTTAGAGTGGGTGCGTAGGGAGACTCTTTGGCGTAGGCCATGTTCAGTGAGGATGGTGGTGGTGTTCAAGGCGGGTTTATCAAGGGAAGTATTGCAAACAACAATTATCCCAGGGCTAAAAAGTAGGTTTGATACAGGTGGATGCACATCTTTGCCAAGGACATCAATCACGACAGGAATCGCGACTGGGCAACAGTGGCCAATGATACCAGATGTAGGGAAGAGGGGGATAGTGGGCTAGTACCTTGGTTCACTTTCGTTTTTTACATCTGCAAAGTTCAGCTAGAAGGTTCGAGTCCTTAGTGCCAAAGGCAGACTTGACGCACAGCGTAGAAGGAAAAAACGACGTAGAAGAGCATTTTGAATAAGCAACTTCTTCCACAAGTGCCAACTGAATTTACAGGTACCTTTTATAAACCACAGGAATTTTGGAAAGTGCAGATGTTCGATTTTTACACTAAGAACTCCGGGTTTTTAACATTTACAATATGCTCCAAACAAACCTTCTATATAATAGTAAAATGGTTAGAAACAATTGAACACAAACATTTGATGAAACGTTATAGGGCATTTTCTTATACAATCGATAGAAATAGTTAACTAGACATATTTATTTATTTTATTTATTGCATTTATTGTACACCCAAACCCAAGGGTATCACAGCGTAATTTACACGTATACTTGGTCTTAATTTTTGCATGTACAGAGGATTACAGTGGTACAGTGAATTACAAAAAGGAAATATACAAATATATTAGTTATCTAGTGGCTAAATTTACAAGCTTGCATTCAGATTACATACAGTTCTAATGTGCATAACAAGTTTTTTTTTTACAATGGATGTCCGAGCTGAGCAGTGTTCGGCAGTTGTATTGCTATGTACCTGTCGTAAAGTTAGTATTTGTTAAAAAGCGAGGTTTTGAGGAGTTTTTTAAATTTGTTCAGGAAAGGCTCATTAGTAATGCAAGCTGGGAGTGAGTTCCAGATTCTGGGGGCTGCTACAGGGAAACTGGAGTTACCTGTTCTTACATTCTTGAAGCGAGGGATGTGTAGATGTGTGTTCGCATTGAATCTACGAGCTTTGGTTGTGTTTTTACGGCTTAGGCTTTTGTTGAGATAAGTGGGGGCATTGCTGAGACATATTTATGGGTCAGGGTGAGCGTTTTATGGAGTATCCTGGCTTGGATGGGTAGCCAATGAACCTCTCTCCTATGTTGAGAGATGTGATCCCTGTTTCTAATGCCCTGAGCTGCTCTTAAAGCTTTATTCTAGAGAAGTTGCATTTTGTTTATATATATATATATATATATATATATATATTTTTTTTTTTTTTTTTTTTTTTTTTTGGTGCCTAGACGAGTATGTTACAATAGTCGATCTTGGCTAGAATCTCATAAGTGAGATTGTATAAAATCCTAATATTAACAGTTAATAAGAAGAATTCTGTGTCCATTTTCTTTTTAAGCAATAGGCCTGGAGCAGGGGGGAGCATTACCACTTCAGGTAATGCCCCAGGGCCCACAGTTACAGGCCGAGATAAGTGAGGGCCTTAACGAAGACCCAGGGTCATTATCTGAAGTGGTAATGCCCCCCCTATTATAACTGAGGTCCGTAAGACCGGGTTACAAAAAGCATTTTTTTCTGTTCCGAAAAGCTCCAGTGTTTCTGAACAGGAAAAAATGGCCCCCAGGGGAAGGGAAAACCAAGTCTGTTTTCCCTTTCCATGGCAACCAGTGAAAATAAGTGTGAAAAAGAAAATAAACAAAATGGCTGCCATGGAAACGAGAGAAGGGACTACACGTAGTCCCTTCTTGCTCTCCATGACGGCCTGTCGCGGATCAGGAGCGGGCGCAATGGGGACAAAAGTGTTCCCAGCGTGTCCGCTCCTGAAATGGACAGCAAATTAGGTAAGTGGGGTTGGGAGGGCAGGGAGGAAATTCTGTGGAATGGGTGTGTGGGTGGGAACAACATTTACCTCGATCCCCGGCGGGGGAATATGGCAGCCTACAGCCATGTGGTGGCTCAAAGCGGGGTATTACCCCGTTCCGAGCCTCCTCATTTGCAGAGTGGCGGCTACACCACCCTGCCAGGGACAGAAGGGAAGGAACGTTGTGGGGGTGAGGGATTCCCGGTCGGGTAACGCCCGCACCACAGCCAATCAAATGCCGTGACCCTGCGCCGGGTACTAATTCTTGAATAAACGTTTCAGACACTCCATGGGATTATAGATTATAGAAGCAATGTGCGCTCCAGCAGAACGCATTACCAGGAGAGCCTAAGCACCTGCACTCCCACCACTCCTTGTACTTTTGGCAGGAGCATCAATGAGAAGAAAGTCGGGGGTCGGGAGGACAATGACCTGATTTAGGAAGGGGCAAGACCCCGTGCTACAGTACTGGCAGTGGGCTGGCAGCATGATTTCTTACTGAAAGAGCTACTCAACTAAACTTAAATATGTTTGTAGCCAACAAGATTGCACCCCTCCCTACAGCCACAGCAGTACTTTCTTGGCATATGTTCACTATGGTGACACAGGGAAGCAATCCCAGGCTAAAAAGGGAGCTAATCTTTCAAGAAGAATGCACACCAGAGAGCCTTAACTGCATCCCAGGCCCATAGTGGCCACATGGAACGTGGAATGAAGCTCAGTACTGGAAGGGAACGAGTGAACAGGCGGGAAGAAGGGAGCGTGGGGGGGCAGGGGGGAAATCAGGCTAACACAAAAAGGAGGCCAATAAAACGGGGCGTTGGTAAAGCCTTTCACGCAATTATGGGGATTGGGGGATAGAAGAAGAAATGGAATGCCTTCAAATGCATTTCATACTGATTTGGGAGGGACTGTTTCAATCACATTTTGAAGAATAATCCATTGAGATTTTGAAGCTATGGGTCATCACCTTTTCCGGCTGCAGGGACAATACCTGCCAGCGGGTTTTCCGGCAACCACGTAATGAAGCCCAATATCTTTTGGTAAAGCTACCAATGTGAGCTTTCATGTTATATTAATGCGCAATTGCTTTAAGAAATGCAGAAGTTGGTGAATACATCACAGACATGTGCCAATTAAAACACACATGACACACATTTAGAACAAAATGTATTATTTTAATGTTTTAAAATATGCTTTAGAACAGTTACATTGTCCGATCAATTACCAAAAATAGGAAGATGCTCCAAAAATTCCTAAACAGTTTGGAAGTGGACAGCAGGAATGCCTGCAAAGTTAGGATATTACATAGGGTGGCCGGAGAGGCCGGGCGAAAATTGCCAATGAGAACAAACTGCTCCAGACAAGGGCCTTCACATCTCTGCTCAGTGAATTCACTCATAGTTACTGCTAGGACACCTAAATGCATTTTTCTGTGCAAGCCATACAGACCATGTCCACAGTGTAACCACTCATTTTTCAAACCGGAAAGGTGGGCTGCTTAGAAGTCGAGTCAGTCTTTACCAGATTAACTAACACACTATGCAGCCTCACAAGTGCTACCTGATGTGCCAGCCAGTTTACAGCTGCGAGGGTTGTGTGGCTAAACAATGTGGGGGCCAGGAAGCAAAGTGCAGGGGGCTAACATCTGGAGTAAATGCAATGTAAAAGTTAAGGCCTTGTTTGGCAACTGTTGGGTGGAGCTTCTCAACTGTGGAGGGAATGAGTTAGCAGAAGATAACCCTGATGGAATGGTGCATTCAGTGGAATGTTATTTACCCTAAAATGAGAGTCCGAACTCTCAAGTGTTGCGAGAATGAAACTTACCAGAAAAGCAATACCTGGAGCACGAAACACTTTCAATCAGAGCTTTCCAGATCTGGGAAATACATCTGCTGTGAAGCTCAAAGGGAACACGAGTAAAGGTTGAACGTGCCAGCATATAATTAGCCTGCGCTTCAGACGTTACAATGCAAGGGGAACCGCAATTCTATTATAATGTAACCACTGCGTTATAGTGCATGGAGGAGCAGCAGGGCTGCTGCTACAGGCAAATGTCAATGGAGATATAATCTTCCCTGAGTGAATATTCGTCCTGGAAGACCTGGTACAACATTAAACATCCAGCATTAAATCTTGCACTCCAACCTTAAATCAAAAATGATACTAAAGGAACATTATATATAAACATCAAAGGCCATAAACCGACAATCCTCCCAGCACTAAGCAGCATCTGTGAACAACCTGCAATGTTACTTAATACCTTAAGTAAACCGAAAAGGCATTTTAAGGATATAGATAACCTACAAAATATCCTCTTTAAGACATTGGCTTGCAGCAGTGTCCTGGCACTACAGGCTCAAATCCTGCTCAGAGTGGCTTTTCATTTTCCACCTAATGCCATCAATGGGCATTTCGCACTAGTGGAAGAAAAATAATCCCTTGCAACGAATAGGTTAGTGTCAGCCTTGTGTCTGATATTTCCTTTACTGGGCTATGGCCAAATAAGCTCAGTCTAACGCCAAATGTCAACATTAGGTCTTCAAAAACTTGCAGTTTGGACTAGTGAATAGGAATGTTTCCAAGCCGACAGAAGTCTGCAAAACAGTGAAAATGTGATATCTAAACGGCTAGTGGACGGATACGTTTGACATTACCCACTTCTGAGCATGCCAAGGTTTAGTTTTAAGGCAGAACATAACAGCTACTCGTTTATACATCCGATAAACCACACCAGATGCCATACATGCAACAAATCTAGTGCATGACTGGAATCGCCCAGTTTGCTATCCTTTCCTCCTACCCATGTGCTCGGGAGCAAGAGCTGACGGTCAAGCCACTCAGGTGGCTAAGAACTTCCTGAACCAAACAAGCCATGAACAGTGAAACTGCTTCATTCCCCTTTAAAACCAACATAAGGTCTATTGGTTGCTTTACAAGTAGGCCAAAGTCGAGAATCATCTTGCTTTGGCTCCGACCAGATACCTGTAAACAGCATCTTAAATCCTCTGCCTGAAACCAGTGAGCTTGTTAACAAGTGCTTTATTTGGAAACTGCTAACGCATGGGTTCTAATGGCGACTGGCCCCAAGCCCCTTGACCTTTGACATCTTCTTGGTTGGTTGTCTTTGCTCGTTGAGGGATGGTCCATCCCGATCTGCGAGGTGTTGATCCAAATCTTGAGCAGTAGCAGAGGTTGTGGCTTTCAAGGTCTTCCTTATGTTTGTGATCTACATAAAGAAAAGACACAGCTTTAATCACACACCGGTCATCGTCAAAAGAGAGCACATGGAGGATATAGTCCCAAAATTGACAGTACAATGCCCAATTGGGTTTTATACATGCTACCTTCCACAGGGGTTTATGGTCCGGGCCATAGTTCAGAAAGCGGACAATTACTTATATAAAAATGTATACAGTGCAATAATACCTGGGGTGGCAGACCAACCCTGCCAGTAACACCACACCACTCAAGTTAAGAGCAGGTGTGACGCAAGGTTCCCTTAATGCAGGCGGCCTTCCCAGGTATTATCACCATGAGTACCCACAATTAGCAGAAGCAGGTGCTAAGGCGCTTTTCCAATTAACAATGTGAAATAAATGTTACCAGATGCATCTTCGACGTCGTTCCACTCTACTGAAGTCTGCTTTCTGTGAGAAACCGGAGGGTATTGTCACCCCTATTCCCCCTGGATCATCTTCTCAGGTGGCTAGGGGGAACCCATCGCTGTTGGATCCAGAACCTGGGAGTGGGCAAGCGAGGGAGGATCACCTGGGTGGAGTATTCTTGGGTATTAGGAATGAGGTACCCATGGGTGAGATGCGGTATGCCCCTTTCCTACTGATGGCCAATCTAGCCTTACCCCTCCCACAACCTCTTTAGGTTGCAGTAAAATATCTTCACTCATTTTCCCACATGTCACATCTACTGGTACAGAGACATAGTATTCCTTGCTTCCCAGTTACACATCACACTCCCCCTCAGCCTTTATGGAGTATTTACAATCTCATCCATCCCCTTCCCATTTGCAATAAGTACTGGGACGAGGAAGAGGTGACCAAGAGCAATGAAGATTACTCATAGGAACAACATCGAGAGGCAAAAAGAGGCCTACTACATACTAACCTTAGGCTGTCCCATTAATAGAATCAGGCATGGTCAGCCACAGGACTACAACAGTGCACACCTGTCCACTTGACTCTCCCTACAGACTTTCAGAAAGAAAGAACAGGGAAGGAAAAGGTACACTCCACCTTTAAGAACTCACTCAGTGCTGAGGGGCAGGCATGTCCTGTTAATTGGAGGTCAGGCAAACCCAGCCCCGACCACACCTGCAGCCCATTGATACAACAGAGGTGTATAAAGAGACTGCTGAGAGAGCAGAGGAAGCAGTCGCTGGGAGAGCAGAAGGCAGGAGTCCAGCAGGAGATCCCTGCTCAGTCCCAGTCCAATTTTTGTCAGAAGCAGAGAGCGAGCTGGGGATGCTGTCTGGACCAAAGAAGCCAAGGAGCAGAGTGTGGCAGGAGCTGAAGGCGCGAGGAGAAAGGCGTGCTGGTGTCAGGGCTGCAGCATGGCGAGGCAGCTGTGTCTCCAAGGAGTCAGGGCAAGGCACCTGAAACCTGCTGGCAGGGTTCAGTGGAATGCTCGTTCCCTTGGGACCTGTGCCAGCCCTAGGGTTGCTTGGGAGGCAGGTGGTCAGACCCGGACCTCAACCCCGTTTATCCAAGGAAGGGAAGAGGGGGTCCCTGAAATAGCCCACATGTCCCGCATGTGAATGTCAACTAGCAGAATGAAGAACAAAAAGATGTAACTTGTGTTCGGCCAGCCACGAGGCACACCAATGTATCCTATATATGTAAAGAGATATTCTCCCAGGCGACCTTTCAAGCCATATCCCATTGACAGCTTTGAAGAGACAGATGCCCCATCAACGAACCAAGTTGACTGACAGCAAAGTCCAACCGTGATGACCTCACTAGTGACAACACGATATAGCAGCGTTAGTCATGAAGCAAATTTGCATTCCTCCATGAAGATAAGCAGACACACACAAGCATACATGAAGAACATGCGTATACCTTCTGTAGATGGAGGACAGATACATTTACATACTACCAAAAGCTTTTCTTTTCTTTAGCCAATTGCAGAAACGCAAGAAAGCCAAATATACGTGGACCAAGCTTGTAGCCGCTTTATGGAAACTAATCATAAGGAGGCTAAGGGGACATGTAAGGAACCTTTAGGGATCTATAACCCCTAAGAAAATATTAGAACACATAGGGAAACCACAGAATGACTATAGTGAATACACACGAGACCACAAACCTCAAATACACGGAGGGAGAGATACAGGCTCTGCAGCACAATGCACAGAGATGGTGTTCGCAGTCAAGGACAAGGGGGAGGGGGTGAAAAAAAAAAACAGATTCGCGAGGCGGTGAGCCACCTGCAATAATTCAGAATAAAATCCTCATAATTGCAGGCAAAAAGATTTTGTTTTGCGGTCTTCGCACACGCGACCCTGCAGAGCTGAACAATGGCTCTTTATTCATGGCGAGAAGAGAAGCAGTTCCCAGCAAAGTAGTGAAGACTGATAAATGCGTTGCCCACCAAAACTTGCAACCTGAAGGCACTCTCTCTCAGGCCAGGTGATCAGACCACTGGCAACAATGGGGACACATAGGCCTGCCCACTACCTTGAAAAGTTACACCGAGCGCTTGGAACAGAACAGGGTCCTAGGGCCGGGAGGACCCACTTTAGCAAATCCAAACGCTCTGATCATGAAATGGTGTAGAATGTTGCACAGGCCAATGGTTTTCGGGCGACTCAGCAACAATGTAATAGATAGCTTTTGGGTAAGGCTCAGGCGAAGCCAACCGATATGCTAGACCAATGAGGATTCTAATGTATACTGGCTCTTTAGGTACTAGACTCGAGCTACCCAATTGGGATACCTCTTAGGTTTTTTGGGGTGGAGTTGATTTTTGTGACGTCACTGGGTATAAAACCAGGTGACACTAGCTCAGGAGCTATGATTGCTGGAGATTTGTGTTTTCCTGTATGATCCCTGTCTATTGGAGAATAAATACTGTAAAACGTTGCCCCATGGCTGAGTCTTCCATTATTGCAGGGGGAGGTTTTGATGGGCCTTAGATACTCTGCTGACTTGTGATATCATTGATGTGAACCGCCCCATCCTCTGGCCTATTACAAAGTGATAGCAGAGGACGGTTGGCTGCGATCGATCGGACCGAGGCCATCTCTTCCTGTCGCCAACACTTGGAGGGATGTGAAGTGACCCACACAGGAAATGCACACCGTGAAGAAGTCCTCAGGAACTGCCCTGGAGACTTTTCTGCCGGCTTTCCGTGGAACGCTCAGCAGACTGGAAGTACAGAGTGGAATGTTGAGGGAGAGTCGGTGGCCGAGGGACATCAGCTGATCACAGAGTGTAAGTATAGACTCAGCCATACAGCAAACGGGGGAAGGCGTGGACAGATGTTGGTTGCTGGGTGGTAATTGGGCGATGGGTAGTAGATGTTATATGTTTGAGGTTAGGGAACATTCGATCTTGGGGTGACCAGTTTTGGCAGGTGGCCTAGATGATTGGCCCAAGGGTATGGATGACAGAGGTTATGTAAATAACAGATTTCCAGTGGGTTGGGAGTTGTAGCTCGAGTCATAGATGATGGTATCCCTGTGTATAAGGCTTAGTAGGTGAAGGTAGCTTGTATCGCGGAAGGTGTTCTTCTGGATAAGTCTTGCAAAGGTGTTTCATCTACAAAGCAATGCTGTAGGTACAGATTGAACACGTGGAATATTGGTGTCCCATGTTAGGAGGCAGGAAGGTGTCCGTTTATATGTTGTTTGTCTTTGTTGGGGTGTTAGAGCGGTTGGGAAATATTTTGGTAGACCTATTGGAGGGGCAGGTATCAGTGATATCTCTTTTTCTCCTGTGTTGTAGAGGGGACGTCACCAACCAGGTTATTGTATAGGTTTTCGAGTGCAAGATGGGTGCAGAACATTTTGGGTGGATGTGAACAGTGATCAAGGTTAGAAAAAGCTGTCGTGCTTTGGGCCGTGTTTGGAAGGCGCAAGCGCAGAACTGATGGTTGCGCCTTTGAGGCAGAGAATTGCAGAAGGGCGGTGCACAGAGCACTCCCGGGATGGTTGGTTGAGAGCCGGAGAGGCTGGTGATTTTTTGTGGCTTCAAGAGCTATTTTAACATTTGGTGTTAAGGTGAAATAAAGCGGGCGTATTTTGTGAAGGTGGAAGTGCCGAAAACCCCAACTTGGAGTCAAGTAAGTATTGAGGTAATGTATTTGAGTAAACGTATGAGGAGATACAACACCTGTGTAGGTCCCTCCCGCGTTGTAAGGACACGATTTGTAAGTATAGCGCGGAATGGACACGAGGTGCAGAGGGCAAACTGCCGAAGCCATTGCCAAAAGAAGGGAGCTTCTCCAAATGTGTGCAGCAACCATTACATGCGCATATACACAAGGCTTACAAGGGGAAGAAGTTAAGCAAGCGAATGGCTATATTTGAATTATGGAAAATGTTTCAGGACGACAGGGGGAACTTGGCGCGGCAGCACTGGATGCTGAGCCAACAAGAGGCCTGTAGTGAAAAACCCTTGCCCCCTCCTTCGCCTCCTCCTCCTGACTGCGAAAACAAGAGCCCAGCAGCGGAGGCTCAGGGGTTCTACCCAGCGAGGGAATTAAGGGCAGCGGCAGTTTATACCAATCCCATATTTGCACCTCCAGCGTATAGCAAAAGGGAGGGGCAAGACAAGATCGAACAAGCGATTAAGGGAGCGCAAAGCGCAAGCGGCGAGAGCAAGGAGCGCAGCAAGATTCAGGCACAAGTGAAAGAAAATGACACGGGGGAAAGAGGGAAGTATGGAAGGACAGGAACCCATAGTTCCAAATGAGTGGGCAGGCAGACAGATAATGCTTAGACTAGATGGGACGGTAGCAGGAGAGACGGGAGGCACTAACAAAGAAGCTGTGGGCTGTAAGGACATAGATGAAGCCAAAGAATGGCCAGCGGTAATGGAAGAAGTAGAGAGACGGGAGAGAGAGGAGAAAGAAGAGAACGAGAGAGTGTGCAAAGAGAAGAAGAAGCGAGAGAGCTTGAAGAGCGGGAAGCAAGGAGACAAGAGAGCTTGCGGACATGGCCCGGTGAAGGGCAGAAGAAGAGGGGGAAAGGCAAGTGCAAACAAAGAAGAAGAGAAAGTTGGATCTAGAGGGGCTCCTTCGAGAGCGACAGTGCAGAGAAGAGGTCAGGCACGCTGTAAGAGAAGTGCAAGTAAAGATAGGTATAGCACATTTTAGTGACGAGGAGACGCAAGGGAGGAAAGAGTGAGACAGAGGTGGGAAACGCAGCAGGGCTACCCCACGGATGGACAAAGACAAGATTGTGTCCTCCATGAGGGGGGTCTGGGTGGGGAGTGCAGAAGGAGGGGCCACTTAGAAGAGAGGCAGCAGGAAGACACAGTGTTGAGAAGGCTTAGCTTTCAGGAGAACTTTGACAGCACTGATGAGGACACAGGATTAGATAATTACTTAGTGGGGAGTGAGTACAAGGGGGAAAGTAGACCCTTCCACCGTTCCCGAGGAAAGAGCCCAGACAGAAGCACAATGTCGGGAGATGACAAAAGCATGGACCGACTAAGGGAGGACAGAGGGGAAAGACCGCAGCGTCCTAGGGAAAATGGGACAGCGTTACCCCATACACACCAAATGCTCAGAGATCTTCCAGCACAAAGGAGGGGAGAATCAACTAGGGTGTTTACTGCCACCAAAGACACGGGGGGACAAAGTGGAGGAGTAGGACTGACACAGTGCCCACTATTACAGAAGTAAGGGGGGGGGGGGCAACCTCAATATATACCATGGCAACAGATCGACAAGGATCATTTTAAGTGTAAGTTACCTTTGTTGACCACGGGAGCTGGGAAGTGGATATATGAGGTAGAAAGGCTGACGCAATGGACATTAGCAGTGGGTGACATGAAGATCTTACTTTCAGCCATTCTTGGGGAGGTTGCAGACGATGTGTGGAAAAGAGCCTTCTACCCAGGAGTAACCGCACAGAACGCAGCACACGATCATTTGCCATTCAACAATTGCCAAGCGGCCGTGTGGCACGCTCTAAGTATATAATACCCAGACATGTCAGACATTAGTGCGATTATGGTACGCAAAATGAGGGAAGACAAAGACGCCCTTCAATATATTCAGGCTATTCAAGAGAAGTGGAGACTTGAGACACAGGAACCGTGGGATAAAACAGTGGGATTATTCCATCATATTATGTCAGGGGTTACCTGAACACGTGCAAAGACAGCTCAAGAAGTTATTGGGGTTCGAGGGCAAACCTTGGTCCGAAATTCAGCTCACTATTTTACACTATTGTAGACTAATGCAAGAGAACGTGAGAAAGAAGCGCAAGGAAAGAAAGCAGGAAGAGGCAGTGCAGAAGAAATTGTCCAAATATACTATGGAAGGGGCGATGTTAACAAGCGCAGGAGGGACAGGTTCACCGCATGCACAGTAAAGACTGCCACCCGCAGGAAAGGGTTTCATGGGGCGGGGCGACATGCACCACGGGTTCAGAGGGGGAGGAGCACATAGAGAGGAGCACATAGGGGAAGAGGGTACGGACATCAGTTGCAACAGGGCCAAGAGGAGGTTTCAGGGGGCTATCAGAGACCAATGGGAGGACTATGCCAGTGTTGGGTGTGTGGACAGATAGGGCACCTCGAGTGTGCAGAAGCAGAGAGGGATGCAACAGAATGGGGGAATGCAATACCAGCCCACATATCAGGGAGAGCAGACCGACTATTATGCCGAAGAACAAACACAGCGGCAGGTACAAACTCAAGATGTGCATACACAAGCGTACTAGCCTATGGCACAGACACCCCAGATGCAAGGGCCCGCACAGCCATACCTACTGGCACCACCTGCACCGCAGATGCCGGGTCACATGCAGTCGCCACAACAGAATGACAGAACACTGACACACAGATTCGATGGGAGTAGTTGCCATTCGGAAATTGGGTGGGGGCAACCCATTCACGGGGAATGGGATGTCATACCCACAATAGGACAGCCCACAGACAGACCTGATGTGTTCTATCCTATCGATTACACCCAACCCAGCAGAGGAACCACGTATAAGTATAATGAAAGGCAACAAGACTTTTCCTTTCTCGTGGACACAGGGCGACTGGATCCTGTATCAGGGAAAGTAAAATACCCAATGTCAGGCAATGCCATGAATGCACAGGGATTCTCTGGGGCGAGGGATTTTGTTCCTTTTACAGATGACCTTACACTTTCTATAGGGGAGCACAACCTAGCTCTACCATAATTGTATTCCTGACAGACACCAGCAAACATAATGGGAAGAGACATCAGCAAACTTAAGACCATCTCATTTACAGACCAAAGGATAGTGTGTTCCATACCTGGGTTTCACTTTTTGAACGTAATGGAGATTATTCAGGCTTATTGCAGGAACAAGGTACAAGGGGTGCGGGGGGGGGGGGCCGCCAGTAGATTTAGAGCTATTTCAATATGGAGTGGAAGTAATAATAGCATGGCTCCCGGGGATTCAGGGAAAACTAGGGCATCTTCCCAACAAGTACATATTCAGACCAGAACTACCATTAGATGAACTAGAGGCAAAGTGATCTCACTAAAACTCGAGGCAGTGATAGTGGGAGATAACAGAATAGCATTGCATGGGACAGATGACACTGGACGAGCTTGGAGGTTAGTGATTGCAGTGGGGGAAGGGGTACAGGTTAACGTGACCGATGCGGGACTGTTCCAGGACAATCCTTCTGATCACGAAATGGGATTTGACGTTAGCATCATATACTGGGTGAGAATACACTACAGGGAATACCTCCGAGAATGGCGATGATGCTGCAAGCACTGACACCATTTCTCGAGGAAGATTTGGGAAAAGTACCCAGTGTCTTATGGACCACGAGCCCCTATGGTGTGGGGCTCCTGAAAGGGATAGGGGCAGTGAAGATAAAGCGGAAACCAGGAGCAATTTTACAGAGAGCAAGGCAATATCCCTTGTCGAGAGAAGCAGATGAGGGCATTTATGAGACAATTGTGACATTAGTTAAAACAAGGCATTCTGATACCATCAGACTCACAATGCAATGGTGCAGTGTACCCTGTGAAGACGGCAACAGGGGGATCGTGGCATTTTATACAGGATTTATGCCCTTTGAACCAGATTGTAGAGACAGAATGATAAGGAAACTACCCACTTCACGGTTATAGATTTTAAGAATGCCTCTTTTCTATACCACTTCACCCAGAGTCACAGGACTTGACTTTGTTTCTATATAGAAATAAAAATCGAAACATACTCTGCTTCCACAAGGATACTGTGTGTCCCCTTACATATTCAATAGGGTCCTTCAAATGGACTTAGGTAATCTCCAATTAAAAAACACCATTATACAGTATGTGGACGACATTTTGATCTTCAGCAAATCAGAAATGCAGTGTATAAATGACTCATGTTGCATGTTGATTGTTTTAGCAGAAAAGGGATACAAGGTAGACAAAGCCAAATTACAATATTGCCAGAAAGAGGTGCTATATATTCGAAAGTTGATATGGCAAGAAGGACGAAAAGGGACACCAGAAAGGACAGAGCCAATCCGCAAGACACCAAACCTCATGACAATGAGACAAATGCAGCAGTTTCTAGGTCTCTTCAATTATTGCATAGCGTGGGTATTCGATTACAGCATATACATAAGGCCTTTTTAAAGCGCACTGAAGGAAGCACAAAGAGGGGAGGGCACACTACAATGGACAGACGAAATGCCCAGCACGTTTGAGGATGCACAGCTCCAGATTTAGGGATCCCAGACCATCAAGACAACATTCGTTTTCGCACTCCATAGGAGTGGTAATGACTGCAGTGCTCACACAGAAAACAATGATGGGTCACAAACCATTAGCTTACTATAGCGGAAAATTAGATCCAGTATCTCTTGTGAACAGGCACTGGCTGCTGCTGCATTTGCGGTAGAGAAGTCAGCCAGCATTGCCATGCGGTACTCTCTTTGTGGAGCATGCTCTCTTCACAATATTGGAATGACCCAAGAGCACACTGACCACACAAACGGCTTTGGGGTATGAGGTAATATTATCAAATCCAGCTATAAAGGTAGTGAGATGCAGGACATTCGCTGCCAAGCCCATAGAGGAAGGAGACTATGAACACGACTGCACCACAAACGTAGAATATTCTGACATCCCGAGCGTGAGGGAGAAGCCACTTGAGGGGCGGGGAAGAGGTACTGAATATTGACTGTTCATCAATGATAGACCAGACCACAGGAAAAAGACATACTGGGACAGGCAGTAATAAGGCTAAGAGCGGATGGAACCAGTGAAGGGGTAGTAAGTGCATGATTACGGTCACATTTCTCAGCACACAGAGCAGAGTTAGTGCTCTCATATTGGCATTGGAGCACAGTAAAAACCAGAAAGTGACAGTGTATTCAGATTCAGCCTAAGTGACATCTACAGTCCACTCTGGGCTGTCATGCTGGCTGAGGAGGGGCTTCTGATGTGCTGATGGCACACCGATGAAACACACACTCTTATTTGGTAGACTGATAGAGGTGCTCTGATTCCAAATAGGCATAGCGGTCGCAAAGTGCCAGGCCAACACGACAGGGAAGGATCCAATCTCCAGTGGCAAAGAAACAGCAGGCGAAGCACGCGGCAAATTTCGGAGATATCCTAGACATGAATACTCTATCTAGAGTGCATACCTATGCATAGACTACGGTACTAAAGGAAGGGTACAATGCGTTACCAGGGACGCAAATAATGGAGCTGCAAGGGAAAGTGCCAAGGAAAGAAAAGGAGTTATGGATGAAGAGGGAGTGTCCTATATCCCCCTCGGATGCCCTGTGGCGACAAAGCACCGGCAAACTAGTGGCGACATTGTCCTTATTGCACACTGCACTGACACAACTACACCAAACTACCAACATGGGGAAGGATGCACTTGCTGCTTACATTGGAGAAAACTGGTTTGTCCCAATTTAGCAGAACACATGGCAGAATATATGAACAGTTGCATTGTCTGTAAGAGTTTCACAGCAGGCCATACATTAAGGGTTGTGAGAGGAGCCATACCACACCCATTGGGTTCATTCCAACACCTTCATGTTGACTATGCTGATATGCCCCAAGTATGCCAAGGCTACATGATAGTGGTTGTGTGCCCATTTTCCCGATGGATGGAAGCTGGTCCCTGTTCCTATACTAATGGCCTCAGAGCGACAAAATTCCTGGTTAGCGAAACGTCCCCTAGATGGGTTGTGTGTGTGTGGTCCTGCGGTCTGATAACAGCCCTCACTTTGCAAATGATATGTTCCAACATATTGCAAAGGGATTCAACACAAGTTCTTGTGTGCGTTTCACCAGCAAGCGAACAGGGTGTGCAAGCACCTCAACGGGCTCCTTAAGGAGATGATCGGCAAAATAGAAGCAACCTTGAACAAAAGTTGGCTCCACTGTTTGCCTTTAGCTATGTTCGCATTGCGCAATAAACCAGGGTCTGACCATCACTTAACCCCACACGAGGTGGTAACCAGACGGCGCAAGCGACTTCTACTGGCTCCTCCCACTAGGGCATTAACTGATGCAGAATCTGTATCTAATATATTGGGGACAGAAAGGTATGATTTCACTGCTGCCTTGATGGCTAGTGCGTCTTTTATTTATCACCAACTGCAGGCACAACGGGAGAGGTCCAAGAAGGGCAAAGAAGATAAGCGTACAGAGATCAGCGAGAATCACCTGAAGCCGTCACAGCTCTACCCAGGAGATACGGAACGTGGTACAAGCCCAGGTTTACGGGGCACCACACTGTAGAGGAAGTGACTGACAGAGCAGTGAAAATCTGTGGAAAGAAAGCTTGTAATTTCCTCTGTGATGTGAAGCCCTGTCGAGCAGAGGCATCCCCTGGCAGTGAGGAGAAGGGGGCCAACATCATGCAAGAAGAACAACAAAACATTCAGCCAAGACAGCCACGGCCTGATGAATTTCAACCAAGGTACACCTGCTGTAGAGCAAGAGAGATAGGGAAAGGGCCTCTGACACATCCAGAATAAGGACACACTGGGCCTCATTACAAGTTAGCCGGTCTGGATTGAACAGTGCCGGTAAAACCGTACCAGCTCCGTTTCCAGACCGGCTAAGTACGAGTTCTGCAGCCGGTGGTGTTACGCCCGCCAGGTCTGACCTGGCGGGCGTAACGCCACCGGCTGCAGACGGACGTGGAAAGACTGGCACCATTACCGCATGGTGCCAGTGTTTCCACGGCCCCCATTCCCCTGGAGTCCTATTGGACTCCATGAGAATGGGGGGGTAACGGAATGCCGGCTCTGGAATTACCGGATCAGCCCCGGTAATTCCGGCAAGTCCGGAGCCGGTAATTCATTCCGGGTCCGGAGGCAACCTGCAGGTTTTTCCGGCACAGTTACCACCGGACTTGGAATGAAGCCCACTGTCTTTTTTACATAAAGCTATTAATCGTGAAAGCGGCGATTGTTAATATTTGTGGTCCAAGATTCCCCAGGATCCCGAGCCCACGACCTATCGGGGTCAATTTGTCCATTTTGTTAGAAGTTCCAAACATATCCACGACTTCGCTGAGGAAGTCCTTCAGTAATTGAAATCCTTTGTGACTCTAGAAGAACAAGTTACTTACCCCTGGTAACGTTCTTTCGATTGGATCTTCTTCCCACGTATTCCTCATCTTATGATAATTATATAATTATCCTTCCAGCTTTAGCTGCTTCAGAATAGTTTTTTCGACAGGGTGTGTTGGTGTGTTGTGTGCCGTCTCATCGAGTGGAGATCCCTCAAGGGCCTCAGTTCGACTGTCGACACCACCATCAGTATAAGTAGTGCATGCAGCGCCCGTTGGCTTCAGTTTTGTTTTTCCCCCTCGAAGAGGAATTACCAGGCTTACGATAGACCGCAGGCTTCAATAAAGCTTATCCGATGAATCGTAAAGTGTAAAAACACAAATTCTACGGCGGGGTACGCTGGGAGGGGCGATGAGGAATACGTACGAGGAACATCAAATCGAAAGAATGTTCCCAGGGGTAAGTAACTTTGTCTTCAAATGGATTGTTTCCTCCCACGTATTCCTCATTTTATGATATCCAAAGCAGTAATAATTTGGTGGTGGGAGTACGAATTATATTTTGTTTTAACTGTTGTCATGGACTGAATGAAGGATTGCTTTTGCAAATTGTCTTTCCTGACTGGAAGATGAATTCAGGAATTAATGTTTCCCCTTCATGTGAATGGACGACCAAGTGGGCGCTGAACAAATGTCTGATTGGGACACCTCTCTGAAGAGCAGCAGAGGTTGCCGTGCCCCTTGTGGAATGTGCTCTCAAGCCTTCCGGCTGGCCTTTGCCCACTAATCTGTAACATTCACCAATAGCCCGGATGATCCATCTGGATAGGGGCTGTTTTGTAACAGCTAAATCCAATTTTGGGCATTGATAGCCAATGACTAGTTGGTCATTTTGATGAAATTTAGCTATTCTTGATATATAAAAACTGAGAGCCCTTTTTAGGTCCAGCCTATGTAATCTTTCCTCCAGGTGGAAAGAAAGTTGTCAAAATAATCTTTTGCGACAGGTGGAAGTCGGAGACTACTTTTGGTAGAAAAGAAGGTTTCACTCGAGAAAAACCTGGTCTTTATAGAAAACCTTATGTGGAGGTTTACAGGAAAGTGCCTGTAACTCGCTTACCCTGCGGGCTGACGTTATTGCGATTAGCAAAACAGTTTAAGGTTAAAAGTCTTAATGGACATGAGTGTATAGGGTCAAAGGGAATGCATGTTAGAAATGTTCAGGTTAAGATCTCATACAGGGACTTTGAATGGAACTGGTGGAAATACATTAGTAAGACACTTTAGAGGGATTTTAAAATATGAATCCTCGTCTGAGCCCTTGAAAATAGATTGCGCAGCCAGGTAACCTTTAAATGTTCCAATGTGAAACCCCAGATTGGCCAAATTTAACAAAAACGAAAGCACCATAGGTGTATCACATATAAAGGGATCCACATTCTTATCCCTGCATCAGCTGCTGAACTTGTTCCAACGGCAGCAGTACAAAGATTTTGTTGCTGGCCTTATGGCCGAAAGCAAGATCTCCATTACATCATCCAGGAGGTCCCAACGCTTGTATTGCAACCTCTCCAACCATGCATGAAGGTTAAGAGTCTTGACCTCTGGATGGAGAATCCGACCCTCCTCTCGCGAGAGAAGGTCCTCTCTTTGTGGAAGACGCATTGGAGGGCAGAGGGACAGATCCAGAAGGTCCGGGTACCACATCCTCCTGGCCCAATCCGGGGCAATTAGGATCATGGACTGGAGGAAACGCGTACAGGAGTGGACATGCCCAGTCCAACATGAACGCGTCCCCTAGGGCTCCTCTTAGGGGAAATTCCCTGGAGCGGAACAGTTCGCACTTCCGGTTCACACTGGTCGCAAACAGATCCCTCTGGGGGAACCCCTCAAGTGGTAAAGATCTCTTGAAGGATGTCCTGAGCTAGTTCCACTCGTGGGAGACTGTGCTCTGCCTGCTCAGAGCATCCGTAGCCGTGTTCTGTGAACTGCAAGTGAATTGCCAATAGGGAGATTCCTTCTCAATTTGCCCAGTACCAGTGTTGCATTGCCTCTCTGCACAGTGGTAGTGACCCTACGCCTCCTCTCTTGTTGAGGTAGCACATGGCCACTGTGTTGTCCGTCATTATCAGGACATTTTTTCTCTGTACAAAGGGCAGGAAGGCCTTTAGCGCTAGTGTGATTGACTGCAGCTCCAAAAGTTTGATGTGTATTTTGGACTCCGATGGAGACCAACAACCGCTGATTGTCAAGTCGTTGGCGTGGGCTCCCCTCGTCCGTCACTATAGTTATCTCCGGCCATGGCTGTCAAAAAGATTAATTCTCCCTTGAGAATGTCCTTGCAAGCCCACCACAGAAAGTCCCGAGAGACTCTGCTTGGAACGTTTGGTCTGACATTCTGCCTGAGAATTGGAACCATTGAGCCCTGAAAGCCCATTGGAGGGATCTCATTCTGAGGGGAGCCTTTGACACCAGTAAAATGCAGGATGCCATGAAACCAAGCAACCTAAAAAAAAATGAAGGCCGGAAGATGCTGGGCACTCTGGAATTTGATGACCATCTGCAGAATATGTTGAGCTCTCACCTCGGGTGGAAGCATCCAGGACTGCTCTAATAAATTGGAGTCTTTGAGATGGTATCATGTGGGACTTCTTGTAATTGAGGAAGAAGCCCAGTCTGTGGAGAGTGGCAGGTTACGCTGAGATGTTCCTGGGCTTGTTCGGGTGAACGTTCCCCGATCAGCCAATCGTCTAGGTAGGGGTAGACATGAATCCCCCCTCTCCTGAGACTCTCTGCCACGACCGCCATCAACTTCGTGAAAACACTCGGGAGGCCAGCCCGAATGCCATAACTCAAAACTGATAATTAGAACCGCCAACCGCGAACCTCAGGTACTTTGAGCTTGTGATGGTTGGGCATATGAAAGTAAGCATCCTGAAGGTCCAATGACACCATCCAGTCATGGAGTTGGAGAGTCTGAAGGATTTGGAAAGGGTAACCATCTTGAACTTGTCCTTCCTGAGGACCTTGTTTAAGTCCAAGATGGGTCTCAATCCTCCGTCCTTTTTGGGAATTAGAAAGAATGGGGAGTACCAACCCTTGTTCCTTTCCGTTACAGTTCTGTAGCACCTTTCTCTAGCAGTGTCAAAATGTCCTGCACAAGGAGCGGTTCCTGAACATTGAAAGAGTTGTTCCCCAGTGTATGATCCGGAGGCCTTTTTTGAAATGGAAAGCAGTAACCTTGGGCTACAGTTTCCAGTGCCCAAGCATCTAAAGTAATGCCCTGCAATTCTTTCAGATGCTGAGTAAGTCTGCCTTGCACCAGAGTCTTGCAAGTCAAGGCCTCAGAGTGGTTTTGAAGCAGCGGCTGAGGGTAAAACTGCTGCTGCTTGGGTTGGCTTAGTACCTCTCCCTCGTCCACCACGAGGGAATCTTCTTTGACCAGATTGTTCTCTTCCAATTGAGGAGTAGAATCGAAATGACTTCCCCCTCCAAGAATATGAACTGCAAGAGGGGTGTTGAGGCTGTCTAATGGTGGCGCGAAGGGATTTAGCCGCCGCTTCCTTGGGCTGAAACTTTTACAGACTCATCAGCCTTGCTGCCAAACAGCCTTGAGCTGTCAAAAGGCATATTGAGAAGTCTAGACTGCACATCTGGTTCCATCCAGACTTCCTCAACCACGCAAATCTGCATAGCACTGTGCTAGTTGCCATGGTCCAGACCTGACTGGAGACATTCACCCTTGCCTTCTCACCATCCGCGATGATTGCCAGTAAGCCGTCTCTTTCTTCAACTTCCAGGATGTGGTCAGCCACCATAGCTACGCAGTCCCACAGGCTACACGTAAACCTTGACAAGGTACACATTGCGTTACTTGACTTTAATGCCATACTGCCAGCATTAAATATTTTTCTCGCCCAGGCATCTCTCATCATCCCTATCGGGGGGGAAGAGAGGGGTATGTTGACTGCTTAGTAGATGTTGCAGCCTGAACCACAAAACATTCTGGTGTCGGGTGTTTTGTAAAATACTCTGGGTCGCTGCTGGATGGCCTATGTTTTTTTGCAACGTTTTTAGTCTCTGGTGTTTCCCAATTTACTGAGACCCTTTTTTTGTAGCGCAACGTGAAAGGGCAAAATTTGATCTTTTTGGGGACCTTGATCCAAAATATCTGTCAGGTCATCCTGCTCAAAAGAAGGAGTAGGCCTGCTCCATCCTAAAATTGATCACCTTGCTCATCAGCTTACAATATGAGGAGTCAGCGTGGTAGGCGGATCTGGTTTACCAAATTCTAGTTTGGGAGAGGTATCTAACCCACTGGCTGATAGAAGGTTATCATACAAGTCTTTTAACCTCTCTTCTGAGATGAATTCCTCAGGCACATTAGAGGTGCCATATTGTAACCCAAATTGAGGTGTGTTATCATCTGAAGGTTCTTTATCTTCATAGATAGATAAACACTTCAAAGTCTTTCTTTGGCAAAGGTTTGAAATCTATTCCTGGGTTGCTGTTGGCTTCGACAACTTCGACGTAATCATCAACAACGACTTTGAAGTCAATTTTGTCGGAGTTGACTTCGACACTGGCGTTGATGGCTCCGACGTGGACGGTGTTAGCAAAGGCGTCAGCGTGGTCTACTTCTTATACTTTTTCGAAGGAACCCTCTATGGAATAGATTACTGACTTGTCGAAGCCCTCAACGATTTCTTGTCGGATTGAGATTATTCTCGATGCTGTACAGGTTTATGGTTCGGTTTCGAAGACTTTGTCTTCGACTTCCCTTGGTCGGCTTGATGCAGATCGACAGGGGCATGGGCTTTCTGCTTGTCCTTCAAGGGGGTCGGGCCGCATTCTGGAAGATGTTAAACATTTCATTACAAAATGCATCCCATTTTCCTGGGGAGTCTGACTTAGTTGGAAATTTCATTACCTCGGCCGAGGAATCGCTAGAGGTCGAAGGTGACTTATGATGCCATGTGTTGGCCTTCTTCGAAGAAGACTAAGAATGGTGCGATCGATTCCTAGATCAAGATCTTTTACATCTTTTCCATAGAGGAGAATCACTTGACTCGTTGGACTTCCTTTTTGAGCTCTTCGAATGAGATTTCAAAGGCAACATCCCCACCGCCAATTTACCTTTATGCTCCCTCTGAGCCTTTTCGTTTATTGCCTGACAGGAGTTACAGTCTGAGGTACGCTGACCGGTACCAAGACACCAGGGACATATGCGGTGGGGGTGGGTGAAACCCATCTTCGAGTCACAGTCTTGGCACTTCTGGAAGCCCGTCTTAGGCGTTGATGGAGCCGACCTGGAAGACATTTTTGATGTTGGAAAATAGCTGATGAAGTTCAGTGAAGAACCAAAGTGCGCCGTAATTCATTGAAGCAATAGCTTGCAAAAACGTAACTGAAGCCAACGGGTGCTGCATGCGCTTCTTATACTGATGATGACATTGACAGTCGAACAGAGGCCCTCGAGGGACATTGACTCAATGACACGGAATATGTTGGAGGACAGAATCCATTTGAATATGCATTGTGAGGGAACGATTTGTTTTTATCGCACTAGCACAATACTAAAACCGCAGAGCTTGAACTAATATATACCAACAGCGTAATAACGCTCTTTGGGTGAATTTCAAGCGGGTTCATCATCACACTTGGAACTCCACAACAGTCAGAAGCGGAGTAAGTTATGGGCACCATTATTAGAAGTTTAATAGTGATGGTGTGTATTTTCGTTTCTCTTTGTATCTTTACCATAATTTTTTGTCAAAGAATACTTTCTTTAGAAGGGCAAGCTGTGACAAGGGGAAAGAGCAACCTTGCGGTGGATGTGTAAAACAACCTTCCCATATGAAGACACCTACATAAAGGCGCTAGACATAAGATTACTGAAAAAAAAGACCAGGCCATAGAATACATAACTGAAGGTCTACAAAAGGGAGAGACAAGAGCCATAACATTAAAAGAGTTACCCTGTCCCAAAAGTGAACTAGCAGAAATAGGGGGAGAACCAGGTTGCTGGGAAAGATCGCAGATGCCAGTGTATGGTAAAGTATACACAGCTGATGGATGGAAAGAAGGGGTGGTGGGGAGTAAAGTACATATGCTCCTAATAGTTCCAATTAGTCTAGTACAAGAAGAAAATGACAAATGCTTAAAAGAATGGGAAGCAAGTGTGGAGATACTAACATTGATAGACACTGAAGCTGGGACAATCCCCATAGTACCAATCAAAGGAGCAGCATTATGCTTCCAGAAAGATGGTCCCCAGTGAAAGTTGGAGAAAACAAAGAATGCAAGCATACAATAAAAGTTCCAGGCATGAAAGTTGGAACAGCAGTATTAATGGATTATTATTAGGCCTACAGATCGAAGGCGTATGAGAATTTACCATCCAACTAGGGAGGAGTGTGCTCACTAGCGCACACCAGCACTGGTAGTACCACAAAAGGACATCAAGATGGATGTGTTTCCTAAAATGGACCCTACAGACGAAAGAAGAGATCTGTATAGCTAACCAGAGCGAAAAGAGGAAACTATATATCATCGAAAATTGAGTCGTCTCTGGATGCGATACCAGGCGAGCATAGACTATTCAGCAGAATGCAAATATTTTTCGCATCCATTGTTCCCACAGTGCAGACCAGCACAAACGCAAAATGGCTGCAGATCACGAGGTGGGAGCTGATGCCGACAAATACAACCGCCAAGGGGTGCAATGCAATCAAGGAAGAGCTCCGAGCAGTAAAGTTGATGGCACTCCAGAATAGATATGTTCTGGACCTCCCGACAGCCATGGAAGGAGGAATTTGCGGCAAGATCAGGTATTCTTGCTGTACATTCCTTCCAGCAAATGACAAAGACAAAGGGACACTCACTGAGGCAGTTACCAGATTATGACAAATGCATGCCAAAATGGAAGCAGAAACGGATTCTGCAGGAAAGGTGAATGCTGGCTATCATACACCTTCTCATGGATACCAACATGGATGATATATGATATGGCATTTATAACGCGGCTATTCACAAGTGTTTTAAGGCACGACACGGCAAGGGATGGGGAAAAGAGGGAAGATCTTACAAGGCCAGGTGACATTGAGATTGCGCAAGTGCAGAGAAGGGGGGAAAAGGGAAAGGGCGGAGGGTGGAGTGGGCAGTGCAATATATAGGATCAACAGTAAAGAATAAATAAAATAAAAACAATAGGTAGAAATGTGGCCAGCATGTGGCAAGTGCAGGGGTAAGTGCAACATCAAGTGTTAAGAGCTGGGGGACTGCAAGGGATAGAGAAACAGCCCCCAAGTGCAGGGGTTGCCCAGTAGGCAGTGCAGGTGTGCAGCTGGCAGGGGAGGGGACCTGGGCCCGAGATCGGAGGGTAGCCAGGTGACCAGTGCAGTTTCAGTCAGGAGTTCAGCAGGGGAGAGGAGGAGAGAGAGCAGAAGCAAAGAGGAAGGGTCTTGAGGTGCTTTCGGTACCCGAGATGGTTCTCCTCAAGTTTCAGGGAGGCTGTTCCAGAGGGAGGCCCCAGCCGAAGAAAGAGACCATCAACTCATTGCTTGGAAAAGTGACTGACCCTGAGGGAGTTGGGGGCAGATGAGCGAAGAGCTCGAGAATGAAGATATTTAGGAAGAGAGAGTTGAAGGTATTGAGGCCCCAGAAGGCCTTGTGGACAATGCAGAGGGTTTTTAACGTAATCCTCACAGCCACTGGGAGCCAGTGCAGAGACTTCAGTGCTGTAGAGACATGATCCCTGGGCTTGACGCCAAGGACACGTCTTGCAGTCCTGTTCTGGATGAGTTGCAGATGGCGGAGAGTAGAAGCAGGAAGATTTAGAAAGAGGCTGTCGCAGTAGTCCAGCCGAGAGAGAATTCGAGCTCTGGAGACAGAACTTCTGGGGGAAGAAGAGGAAAGGAAGAATACCTCTAATGAGGTGCGGCTGGTAGTTTGACTTCTTAGAGATGTCAGAGGTGTGAGGAGAGAAGGAGAGTGGAGTTGAAGATGAGCTTGATGTTTTAAGCCTCACCGGTGGGAGTCGCCAATGGCTGAAGGTATCAGTTGCAGCATTAGTACTAGTATTTCTGTCTTTTTGAGTCATCAGAATAAGCATCACAAAATGTCAGAAAACAGGAAAGTACTGGTAGATATAAGTTCTGAAGATGACAAGATAATAGTAGCTTGAGATGCCCCGAGAGTGCAGATAACTGATTGTCCTCTGTTCCCGACTGGTGTAATGTTCGAGGACCCGAATGACACCAGAGACTATTGGGGAAAATGGGTTTGGTACAACCCTGGAGGAGATTGCAGTTACGTGACATGGAGTTTGGATGATCATGCAAGATAGACACCTAAGGGGAGTGACAAAAATGTGGCTCCCGAAGTTGAAGGTGAATAGGTTTGGAGGAATGGTCGACAGGTCGACCAGAGGGGGGGCTGAAGAGGGGTCCCTGGACTAGCCCTCATGTCCCCTATGCAAATGTCAACCACAAAATGAAGAACAAAAGATGTAACTCGCTGTTTGGCCAGCCTCCAGGCTCACCAATGTATCCTACATATGCAAAGAGATATTCTCTCAGACGACCTTTCCAGCCACATCCCATTTAGGCTTTGAAGAGACAAATGTTCCATCAACGGACCAAGTTGACTGACCGCAAGGTCCAACCAGGATGACGTCACTAGTGACAACACATCATAGCAGCGTTAGTTATGAAGCCAATTTGCATTCCTGCATGAAGATATGCTGATACACACAAGCATACATGAAGAACATGCTTGAACCCAAAAGCTTTTCTTTAGCCAAATGCAGAAACTTAAGAAAGCAAAACATATGTGGACCAACTTGCAGCCGCTTTATTGCAACTAATCATAAGGAGCTACAGGAACATGCAAGGAACCTATAGGGCTCTATCGCGACTAACTCCTAAGAAGATATTAGAAATTATAAGTTACTCACCATAGTGACTAAGTAGTCCTTAGTCCTCTTTCCTCCATACTGCATGGGCGTCCGTTCCTCTTCCTAAGAACAGGAGACAGAAGCTTTTTCACCAGAAAAAACCTTCTTCCCCTTTAAATTTAGAGGCGCGTGGGGTGCGGCCCTGGGAGCATGCGCTGCCCTGAGTCCGCCCTGCGGCCTCACACCCCAGTCCCCATAGACACTGTCAGGGGCATCAGGGATCAGGCGGATATGGTTAGGCCCAGAACAAGGATTCATAGTGCTGGTAGTACACAAGTATGTGGGTGGCGACTTTGGGTGCAAAGGTAAATGGCTGTCTGTTCTCCTTAATGTTTCCTCTCAGAGATCTACTGAGTTGAGTGTTCAAAATGGAGGATTGGGCTTGAAACCAGGCCACGATGGTAGATCTTCGCAGCAGGGTTCCAATTTATAATGTTAAGGGAAAATAGCCTTGACTGTCAATTCTAAACTGTCTTTCATCATTTCCCCTTTGAATGAGTAGTCAAGTTTGAATTAGCTCCCTTAAGACCCATCTCTTTGAACATTTCAACCTTCAAGATTCTGGCAAGCAGTTTTCTAATCTTCAATCAACAAAATGTGGTGGGAGCGCAGCATTTTGACAAGCGTTGCAAAGTTTTTAGCATAGCAAAACCTTGAACTGAACCTAGGGTAGAGTTCATTTCGCATCAGGATGTGAGGAACGGTCTATGAAAGAGAATATCAAATGATTTGAGTTTAAAACCTGAAACTGCTCAGAATTGGGTAGAAAAGCAAGTGGGTTAAACGCAACATTTTGAAAACTGTAATTTCAACTGTGCAGCACAGTTTAGGCTTTGCATGAGGCAGCATGCCCATTTGGGTGAAAGCAGAGACATTAACGTGATATGAACTACTCCGCAGCTCAGAAGGAGTTGATTGATTTTGGGAAGGCTGCAGTAATTTTGGAAGTGATTCGAGCATTAATTCGTTTACCATTTGCACTCACGTTAGTCATTCGTAGGTGCGAATAAGAGAACGAACGTTCAGCTGCGTTACGCAGCATTTCAGTAAGGCGGCAAGCGCATGTGGAAAGGAAGACCTCATGCGCAGACAATTGTTTCGAGTACAGAGAAAGGTTTAAAGTTACCCGAAACGCAGTGCAGAGGAAGCTCATTTGTAAATGTAAACAGCAACAGGATTTCTGGTATTTGCACAGTTTTTCACGTTGGGATGCGCGCGTATGCGTTCTACTACGGGCGACGGCCCACTCACTCAGAAGCTTGGGAAATGTAGTCTGAAGAAGTGCATTTAGGTATTTAGGCTCTGTGTTATGAATTGAGACGTTATGGTGATAAAAACAAACAATTGCTTTAAACATTTTTTGACCCAAAGTGGATATTAGAACAGGAGAAGGTTTCAGAAGCTACCAAGAGCAACTTAAAAGGCACAATTAAGAAATCTGAACCTTGCAATTGAGAGTTAGAAGGTGTTTGGTTAAGAAAACAACTTTTAAGAAGAAATGAGTGGAAAAAGATTGTTAACTAGAAGTTCTGGAAAGTAAAAAAACTGCAAAGCAGCAAAAGTATAAAGGTTTACAATTCCTCCAGGGTAATAGTGGAGGAGTCACAGGTACACAGAGTTTTTTTATTAAGTGAGAAAGTTCAGTAGTAATTCAAATGTTATGGTGTATTAACCCCTTTCACTCCTATGCAGGGCGCAAGTGAGAAGCAAGAAGAGCTCCTGTATTTGTTGTTTTATCCCATTTCCCCTTTCCCCTCTAACTGAACTGATCTCCCCTGCAGTTCTGAAGGGGGGGAAAGAATAGCTGGTGAGGGACTGTGGGGTCTAGCAGCTCCTACGGAAGGCAAGATGAGAACCTAAGAGACGCGTCGACAATACATTAACATTGCCTAATGACACCAGTTTTATAAGGGAGGCGGATGGTGAGACAAATGGAGGAAAGGGGACTAAGAGTACGTTAGTCACTAAGGTGAGTAACTTCCAATTACTCTTACGTCCCGTCCCCTTTCCTCCATAGTGCATGGGCAATTACAACTGAGTGTAGCCCGCAGGGTGGAGAGAAGACCCTCCTTAAGCAAACAGGTTCCTGAGAACCACCTGTCCGAAAGCCACGCCTTAGCTAGAGCCGGCATCCAAGCAGTAGTGCTTGCAGAAAGCCGAAGGGGTGGCCCCGCCAGGGGACATGCCGTTGGAATGCGATGGCCGTTGCCTTGGCTCTGACCGCGTGGGCGTGCACGTTGGCCGGAGGTGGCTTATGCTGTCCCTTGTACGCTTCCTTGATGACCGAGACCATCCATCAGGCTATGGAGGCCATGGATGCCTGATACCCCGGTCTTGAACCGCCGAAGGTGATGAGCAGTGCGTCCGACTTCTGGAAGCCCTTGGTCCTGTCCAAGTAGAACTTCAATGCACGCCTGACATCAATGCAGTGCAGAACTCTCTGTGCCTCATCTTTAGGCTCAGCAAAAAACATAGGCAGTACCATTTCTTTGCTCAGATGGAATGCGGAAGGCACCTTAGGTAGGAATGCTGGGTGCGTCTGCAGAACTACCTTATCCTTGTGAAACGTAGTATAGGGTTCTGAGGCGACCAGGACCTGTATTTCGCTGACTCTGCAAGCCAAGGTGAGGCCGACTAACAAGGCCGTCTTGATGGTGACCAGCCTGATGTCCGCGGATGCCATTGGCTCAAATGGTTTGTGCGCCAATGTTCCAAAAACTATGTTGAGGTCCCACACAGGGTGTGGCCTCTTTATGGGCGGGTAGAGTCTGGCGAGTCCCGTCAAATGCTTCCTGTCAATGTGGTTGGAAGAGGAAAATACTCGCTCTTCTGAGTTTCTTTAGGCCCCAATGGCTGCCAAGTAAGTGTGGCACGTGTCTACCTGCACACCCGAATGGGCAAGGTGCGCCGAGAAGGAGAGCACTTCATACAAAGTACATGCCAGGGGATTGATGTTCTTAGAGTCTGCCCAGTGGCAGAACCTGGTCCACTTGCTTTTATACTGGGCCCTGGTACCCTTGCTCCTGGCGCCCTGTATGATCTATAGATTAGCCTGGGAAAGGCTGAGGTGACCTAGCGTGACCTGCTCAAGAACCACGCTGTGAGGGCTAGTTTCTGTGGCACAGGGTGGATGACCCTGCCCCCCTGCTGCCCCAGAAGATGTGCTAGGCCCGTCGGAAGGCAAATGGATGGTCTCTCCAAAAGGCTGAACAGCTCTGGGAACCATCGCCTGGCTGGCCACCACGGGGCTATTAGAATGACGCTTAAGTGGCGAGACTCCTTGATCTTGCATATCACCCTGTGTATCAATGGTGTGGGCGGGAAGGCGTATGCGGTCATTCCGTCCCACTGAAATTGAAATGTATCGGCCAGGGAGCCGGGGCCCTGTCCCTGCCAGGAGGCGAACAGTTGGCACTTCCTGTTGTCCCAGGAGGCAAGGAGGTCCACCTGGGGGTGTCCCCAGTTGCTGAAGATCTCCTGCAGAACAAGGTCGTTCAACTGTCACTTGTAGTTGTCCGCTCCCAGTCTGCTGAGCCTGTCCACCTCCAGGTTGGCTTCCCCCGGAAGGTAGACAGCCGTCAGGTAGATGTTTTCCAGGGCCCATTCCCACATGCTGACTGCCATTCTGCACAGTGGAGGGGATCTGGTACCTCCCTGCTTGTTGACAGAGAACATGCTGGTCGAGTTGTCTGTCTGAATGAGGACAACCTTGTCCCTGATAATCTGAAGAAAGGCTCTGAGCGCTCGCCAGATGGGTCTTCAGTTCCAGCCAATTGATGTGATACTCTTGTTCCTGCCAGGACCAGGTGCCGTGGACGCAGTGGTTGTCCAGGGTGGCCCCCCCAGCCCTCGAGAGAGGAGTCAGTAGTGATGGTGACCTGTGCGGCAAGAGGCCCGAAAGGCTTGCCCGTCCGCAGGTTGCAGTCCCTGGACCACCATGTGAGGCCCGGGTGAAGAGAAGGAGGAACGTTGATTATCTCTGCCTGAGAGCCTCGCTCCCGGTTCCATGACGCTGTCAAGTTCAGCTGTACCCTCCTCATCCTGAGCCTCGTTTGGGGGACGGCAAACAGGACCGCTGCCATGAGAGCCAGTAGGTGTTGGTACCACCAGGCCAATGTCACTTCTCTGATGAGGAAGTGCCTTGTGGCCCTCTTGATGGCCGTGATCTTGTCCTCTAAGGAAAAAAAACTCTCTCGAAGCACGTGTCTCAGATGAGACCCAAGGTCAGTCTCTGCGTAGGCTGCAGCTGTGACCTCTTAAGGTTGAGCGAAAATCCCAGATCGTGCAGTGTGTTCATAAGAGTGTGGGAAGTGTGGTGAACTGCTTCCGGAGAAGTCGCCCTGACGAGCCAGTCGTCAAGGTACTGGTAGATGTGGTGGCCCTGGGACCAAAGGAGGGCTGACACTGTATTCATCAGCCTGGTAAAGACCCTGCGGGCTGAGTTGAAGCCGAAAGGAAGCACCTTGTGTTGGACATGGTAGCCCATGATCCTGAATCTTAGAAAGGAATGATGGGGCTGCCAAATCGGGAAGTGTAGGTACGCGTCCTTCAGATCCAGAGAGCACATCCATCCTCCCTTGCACAATGTCTCCACTTTTAGAGCTGGCGTAACCATCTTGAATTTTTGTAGAGGTAGGGAGAGGTTGAGGGTGGAAAGGTCCAGCACAACTCTCAGGCACGCCTGGTTCTTTTTCTAAATGGCAAAAATCCTGGAGTAAAAGCCAAGTCTTGCTAGGAGGCTGGGACTTCCTCCATTGCCTGGCTCTCGACGAGCGACTGGATCTCTGCCAAAAGAGTTGCTGTCCCAACCTGTGGGAGGGGAAGAGGGAGGAGAGGCTGGGATAGGTAGGCGGTACCCCGTGGATACTACGCAGAGGATCCAGGGGCCCGCGAAATTCTGGCACCAGAAGTGTGCATGGAGAACAAGCCTGCCCCCCCCCCCTCCCACTGGAGACATGTGGACCCGGAGGGGCGTGTCATGCCTGCTTTCCCTCTGAGCAGGGATGTCATTTCACTAAAATGCCAGGGTTAGCTGAAGTGACATCACACGCCCCTTGACCCCTGATGACATCAAAGGAAGTGATGTCATTTGACATCACCCTGAAGCCCTATCGCAGGAAGCGATGGAACACGACCTTTCACCCATTGACAAAACAGGAAATTGCATCACATAGCATTGTACACTACAGAAAATATGGTTACGATATCACTATAATGTGCTGTACATTTCACACAAGTATGGATCACCATATGTATCGTTAAGATCAGTGTGTATAGGCCCATGTTACCAATTTACTGTGAATGCAAGCAGACGTCCATGAACAAATGATAATGATGTGTTATTATATAGCACTTACGCTTAAGAGTTTATATATAATAATTATACACCCTATATCACCCAACCTGTGTTGGTACTCATTTATCGACCTTGGAAAGATGAAAGGCTGAGTTGAGGCGTTTAAGAACAGACTAAATTTCACCCCTGAAGTGTGCCTGAAATAGACCTTTAAGGAGTCTAGCAATTATTGTATAGAATTCCAGAAAGACACATTGTTTGGTATTCCTATTCTTTCTTTTTTAGGGTCAGTGCTGAAAGTGTTAGACTTGTGGCACTCCTGTTCTTATTTTTTTTTTTTTTAAGAGGCCTGAACAAGAAAGCCTGCCACTCCAGAAGTAAAGAGCCACATGGTGCTGGCCATAGCCCAGGAGCTTGCATTCCTTTCTTTTTTGTTTTTTTTTTGTTGTTTTTTTTTTTAAGAGGTCGCAAGGGAGATCACAGAGATTGCAAGGGAGACCTCAGAGGTCGCAGTTGCGACCTCTGGCTACCACTAAATGACGTCCCTGCCTCTGAGGCTGTTGCAGAGGAGGGGGGGCCGGAAAAAGCCCTTACCCCCACCCCCTTTTTGTTGCTTATGCCGACATTGAGTCGGCGAGTGGTCCGGCTGCCTGGACATTCGCTCTTGGAAGCCGCGGAATCCTCTGTATGTACGCCCCTTGTCCAAGCACTGCTGTGACTGGGTGTATGATTTGGGCGTGGTCTTTGTAAGGATGGATAAAGACTTGGCCATTTGTGAGCTGTTTTTCTTTTTATCCAGCTCCTTGTCCGTGGTGAAGTGGAAGAGGTCACCCCCCTCGAACAGCAGGTCTAAGATGCGTTCCTGGACATTTGGGTTGAATTTCGTAGCACAGAGCCAGGCCGTTCTTCTCATGTCTGTGGCAATGCAGATGGCCCGGCCAGAGGTGTCAATGTGGGACACGCTGGACTCCATGAGGTCTTGTGCCACCATCTTGGCCTTTGCCAATCCCGCCATCAATCGTGATTGGCTCTGTGCCAGAAGCTCTGGGAGGAAATCGGCAATTTCCCACCACAGTCTCTGGTTAACGGCTGCCAGCATGGCATCCGCGTTTGCTTCACAAAGATGCAGTGATGCATTGGAATACAGCTTCGTCCTGTACGCCTCCAAGATCTTCTCCTTGCCTAGCAGAGGCGCCGAAGAGGAGGCAGAGAACGACTGAGGCTTGGAGTATAGTGATACCGTAGCGATCACCTAGGAGGTGTGGCTGAGGATGGGACGATAGCAAGAATGTATTCCCCTCCATTTGCCTGTACTTGGCGTCCAAGCATCGATTGACCTGCTGGACCGAGTGGGGGTTGAGCCAGCCCTTTTTGGCCAAGACAACTATGTCCTTCTGCATCGGGATCCCCATTCTAGAGACGGGACCTAGAGAGAGGACTTCGGCGAGGACCTCCTCTGCTGGTTGCTCGACCTCGGGCCAAGGAAGGCCCAAGTACTCTGCCAGCCCTGCAAAACGTTTGTGGAAGGCCTTGGCTGACGATGGTTGGTTGGGCACCGGTGGAGGGGTGTTGGGAGCTGAAGGCTGAGGAGTGGAGACCAGAGCCAGAGGCTGGTACGGAACCGCCGGAACAAACGGTTGGGGGGGCCGGAGCGGGCGGTGGAGGCTGCAAAGATGCCAGGGGCACCTCTACTGGGGCCTGCAGAACTGGAGCCATTGGCGGGAGCACGTCCCTGAGGGCATCCCTGAGGATGACCCCCATCCGAGAAGATTTCATGAGTCCGAGGAACCTTTCAAAGAATCTGTCCTCACAGGCTGGAGGTGATATTGATGGGGGTAGCGAGAGGCTGCTGGAGCCGTTGCAGGCCCTGCCCATACGGACGCAGCGGGTACTTGCCCAGCGCAAAGGAAGGGTAGGCTGTAGGCCACGTACCTGGTTGACACCAGTCCCACCTTGACACTCGCTCCTCCACCTTCTCCCTTCCTTGGTACAGTATTGGGCGGGTGTTCATAGAGTCTGGCACGGCAGCCATTTTGTCGAGCTGCCTTCCACATGCCTGCGTCGTGCTGCTTGGCTCACTGGGCCCAGCCTCCTCCAGGACTCTTGAGTGTTGATCCTGAGGCCTACCCTGTTCCTCAGACCGAGGCCTGGTAGGCATTTCGCCCTCAGCGGATCTGCCGGTAGAACTGCGTGTAGGCGGCCCCTCGGACATGTTGCCGGTACTGCCTCTCGGGTGAAGACCCGGTAAAAGAACCTTCCGGTCCCTCAGCACTGTCACTGGGAGGATCCACGGACCCATCGGCCTGCCGGTCGGTAGCTGAAGGCGTCTCCCTTGCGGTGTGCACTGGAAAAGAGCAGCCCTACCTTGGGCATTGATCGATGTTAGACAAAGTCTTTCAGGTCCTCTGGAGGCGATCTCTGGAAGAGTGGCCTCCACCTGGCTAGTCTGTTCTTCGTCGCACGCTGTACAAGTTTGCCAGCTGTGGTCTAGGCCAAGGCAACGTAGGCAGAGGGCGTGGGGGTCTGAAGTTGGAAAGAGCCAGTCGCAAGATGGACACCTGCTGAACCTTGTAGAAGTAGGCATGCGCCGGGGAGGAGCAAGACACCCAAGGACCGAGTATCTGAATGATAAAAAGACAGAAGAGAAGAAGTATCCGCGTGTGGAATTACATGGCTGAAGCCAAACCCAGGAGCGCTGGTGAATTCGTCCCGTTCCTGTAGACGCAGAAAAGGGTACTGGGATGTGGCGCCAGAGGGCAGAGTCAGGGCAGCGCATGCTCCCAGGCCCGCACCCCCACGCACCTCCAAGTTTAAAGCGGAAGAAGGTTTTTTCTGGTGAAAAAGGTTCTGTCTCCCGTCCCTAGGAAGAGGAAGGGACGCCCATGCAGTATGGAGGAAAGGGGACGGGACGCAAGAGTACACATAGGGAAACCAAAGAATGACTGTAGTCAATACACACGAGAACACAGGCCTTAAGTACACAGAGGGAGAGATACAGGCTCTGGAGTACAAAGCACATAGATGGTGTTCGCAGCCGAGGACAAGGGCAGGTGAAAAATTCCCGATTCCTGAGGCAGTGAGCCACCTGCAAGAATTCAGATTAAAATTCTCATAATTCCAGACAAAAAGGCTTTGCTTGGTGGTCTTCGCATATGTGACTCAGCAGAGCTGAAGAATTGCTATTTACTTGTGGTGAGAAGAGAAGCAGTTCCCAGCGAAGCAGTGAAGACTGATACATTCGTTGCCCACCAAAATGTGCAACCTGAAGGCATTCTCAGGCTAGGTGATCAGACCAGAGGCAACAATGGGGAAACCTAGGCCTTCCCAATATTGTGAAAAGGTACACCGAGCGCTGGGAACAGAACAGGGTTCCAGGCCTGGGAGGACCCGCTTTAGCCAATCCAGGTGCTCTGATCATGGGATGGTGTGAAAGCTGCACAGGCCAATGGCCTTCGTGCGACCCCGAAACAATTTAATAGATAGCTTTTGGGGAAGTCTCAGGCGAAGCCACATGGCACGCTGGACCAATGAGGATTCTAATGTATACTGGCTCTATAGGTACTAGACTCGAGCTACCCAATTGGGATACCTCTTAGGTTTTTTGTGATGTTGTTGTTTTTTGTGACGTCACCGGGGTATAAAACTGGGTGACACCAGCTCAGGAGATGCGATTGCTGGAGATTTGTGATTTCCTGTATGATCCCTGTCTATTGGAGAATAAACACAGTAAAACTGCCCCATGGCTGAGTCTTCCATTACTGCCGCAGGAGGTTTTGATGGGCCTTAGATAGTCTGCTGACTTGTGATATCATTGATGCAAACCCTCCACCCCATCCTCTGGCCTATTAGTGGACCGCCTGTCAATACAACGCTGCCTGGTGAGTTTCATACACGTCAATGAGAGAAAAACTCAGTAGTGTGCATGTGACTACAGGTTGTGCCATTTTCCCTCTCTGCTGTAAAGTGGCACGGAATGAAAAGCAAGCAACAGATTGCAAAGAGGCATGAAACAGAAAGCAAGCAAAAAGAGTGTAAAGCAACACGAAGCAGCAAAGCGAGCCAAAATAATCATTTTGTGAACTTAAAGTTCTCTATTGTCCATAAGAAGAGGGGCAAAGTGTGACTTGTAGTGAGAAGCCAAGTTATATGAAAAAGCCAAAGGGGTCTGGGACCCATGTAATAAAGAAGAAGAAATACTTGAAACACAAGCATTGCCTCTGCCAAAAGGAGACCAGTATTGTTTCAAGGAAAGGCATAAAGGTGAATAGAAAGGTGAGAGTGACCTGAAAGTAAAGGAAAGGTGCAAGAGTGAAGTGTGTGCAAGAAGCATGATAGGGTGAATGAAAGGAAGGTGCTAGGGGCACAACACAGCGATAGAAGAGAAATCCAAAGAAGGTGCCAGTGGGCAACATGAAGTGAAGGATAACCAAGGGGTGAAGGAAGCACCTGTAGATTAAAGGATAGAAGAAAAGCAAGTACAGGAAATACAGAGACCTGTCAAAGATCAGCGTGGTTGTGCTTAGGAGCAAAGAAACCTGGCATTTTCAAAAGTCTCCAATTGTACTCCCAGAGAACTTTATTTGAGAAAGGAACTGTATATAGAGAAAAAAGGTACATCCAGACAGGTTGAATTTTGTGTTTAAAACAGAAGCGGCCTAAGCTTGGGTAAGGGAACCCTGAGAGGCCTAACCAAACTGAACCTGTGTTAGAAACTGAAGGGGCCTAAGCTTGGGGAAGGGACCCCTAAGAGGCCTAACAGAGGTGAACTTTTATTTTGTGAAATAAAGAGGCATCAGCTTGGGCAAGGGAACCCCGAGTGTCCCAAAAATTCTGATATTGAAGGAATTGAAGCTTGGGGAAGGGCACCACAAGAAGTTTGAAGAGGAACTGTGTATATCTCTTTTGGTTATGTTTTGAATTTGGACAATTTGAAGCCTGGAGAAGGGAATCCCAAAAAACCAAAGACATTGAAAGTATTTGAGAATATTGCAAGGGCCCTGTTGGAGAAGGTCTTACGAACAGTCCTTTTTGATTTAACTCATTTTTGTGACATTGACCAAACAACACCTGGTGAGAACACCACCTGAAACCAACCTTGGTTTCCTATTTTCTGTTGAACCCCTATTTTCCCTTTTTAAAGACTTCCTAACACATTTTTGTAAAGAATGAGGGCAAACGGGATAAGACACAGAAAGATTATTTTTTTTTAACTTTCAGACATCGACGGCCCTTAGAAACATCAGATAAGGGAACCATCCCTTTAGAATTAGGGCTAGTTGGGCATTACACCAACCCAGGAACCTTAGTAAATAAAGGTTTTCAAACTAACATCTTTGAGTCTGTGTCTCTCTTGAAACCATGCCTGTGTCACATTTCTGTGTTGAATAATTGACAATGAACACAGGAAAGGAAATTCAACAGTGGATCATACATCTAGCAAATTTTAATTTTCGCTCTTGATTTTGATGAGCGGCTTTAGCACGCACATCTGGTGGCTGCTGGAGCTGCGGCAGCCCATACCTATAGAAGCATGGAGGAGCATGGTGTGGCTAGTGGAATGCAACGCTCTAGCTTCTCTAAAAGCAGGCTTGCACTAGTGAATAGAGTCAGTTGTGTGCAGTGTGATTGGCTGCACACCATGCCACAGGTGCTAATTTTCTTTCTTCAGTCTTAATTATGGAACTACATTCCCAAGTGTGAAACATTTTGAGATCCCATGCTCAGCTGTCCACTCCAGGATCAATAGATCACCCAGCCTGGAAGATGGGATAGGGCAGAAATCCAATGCATGGGCAGTACCAAGCACTCCATGCACGACAGTGAAATCACTTCAAAATCTGTACCCATTGGCTGGCAGATGTCAGTATGCTGTGGTTGGTCAGAATTAGGTGATGGATGAGGTGGTTTTGCGAGTACATAATTTCTCACCAAAAGAGTGTGAACTATATGTCTAAGATTCTATCCCAAAGAAAAGATCTCAAAAGAGGGTTTGTCAGGATGTCTATACAAATCTTAGTATGTCCTCTGTCCTAACCTACACTCTGTCCCTAGCACTATTACAAAGGAACAAATAATTCAACATAGGATACACAGCCTTTGGCCTTTGTACTGGAATGGTAGATGGTTTCTGACACCCACCCAGCCGCGTTTGTCTCAGTAGGGCTGGTTGCCCTTAGCCTCAGTGTCTAAGCTAAGTGTCTGTTCCGGTCAGCCTTTCTTTGACATGATTCCAACAAATATGTGCAAAAGGCTCTCCTTCTGTTGCTTCCCATCGGGTGACCTTTTCATCCGTGCCCTTTTCTCTCCCCCTTCAGCACAGAGAATTTCTCCTGGTACTCTTTACCAAGTAAGCGCCATGATTCTGACCCGGGAGGAGATCCTCAGAATTTAGGTGGTGTCGGGTTTTGGTTCTTTTCATCCAGTCTTCGGGTATATGTGTTGGCACCCCACCTTTAGGTATTGTGTCCCTCACCCCAACCAGGGTTCTGGTTCCGATCACCCCTCCTAGGGGTTTGGTTTCTCGTGCCAGCCTTGGGTTTTTGCTTCTTTTGTCCTGCTTTGGGATACAGTGAATCTCATCCGCCTTGGGGTATGGCTCCATGCACCCCGCCTTGGGGTATGGTTTCTGGCAGCCCGAGTTGGGCTCTGGTTTCTCTCACCCCTCCTTGGTTTATAACTGCTCTCAACTGGCCCTGAGTTGTGGTTTTGTGAATCCCCCTTTGGGGTACAATGTTGGGTTTAATGTTCTCTTTAACCCTCCAGTGCGATGGCTGTGCTCTCCTCACCCTGGGGTATAGTTTCAGGCACCCCACATTGGGTGCAGTTTCTTGCGGTCTGTGTCAGGTTCAGAGTTCTCGCTCTGCCTCTAGATCTATGGTTGCTCTCACCCGGCCCTGGGGTAGGTTTGAGTACACCAAGTCTTGGGAATGTTTTGTGTGCATTCAATCTTGGGGCAAGGTTTCTTGTGGTTTGCTTTGGGGTCGGGCTTCTCTCGTCGCCTCCAACAAGAAGGAGGGGGGGGGGGGAACAAGGAGAGGTGAGAAGGGAGCAAGGTCTCAGGCCTCCAAGACATTCAGGCCAGTCGGATACCACAGCGAGTTGAATGCTCGCCCCGGATACCTGTGCACAGCCCGCTGTGGCAGGTTCAAATTCCAGCAAGGTCAGCCTTTCATCCTTCTGAGGTCAACAAATTGAGTACCACTCTATGGGATAGTAATGTCAAGTTATTTCAGCTCTCTTAGAGACCAATGGGTGTGTAGCGCTATATTAGAAATAAATTATTAAATTAATATTCAACATGACACCCTTGATGGGCCAGTTCGGTGGGAGATGTTGCTCTTTCGGGGAGGAGGTGGTAGTGTCAGCTACATGAGTGCCCTTTGGAGGGGCCACAGACACATTTGGCAGCAGGGCAGCTGGAGGAAGGACGGGCATAGTATTAATGGCGAGTCCCTCTGAATCTGGACTGGGTCAGGGACAACCCCGTCTCTAAGCTCGTCTACCAAAGTTCTAGGAACTTGTCCCAAGACAAAATATCCAGGAACTGGCCAACTCAGATGACGAGGCCAGGGCAACTACTCTTCCTCTGATGAAAAGGTGAAAGGCCACCATGGGCAATGGGTAAGCAGAAAGTCAACTAGCCTAGGTCTGTAAGAAACAACCAGAAAACATTAGTCTGAGGGCACTATACAGAAGGCATGGTATCTAACAGTGAAGGCAGACACAAGTGATCACATTTCAAGGGTGTTTATTGAACTTCAATGGGTTGGTTGAATGCCTATCTAACCCTAAATTTAAAGACCATCAAATAATAACGCAGTCCTAGTGGAGTCTCTGTCAAAATAAAAGGGCCTATACTAATAAACCTATTGCCAATTCTTACTTCTCAATATAATGGTGTGGGAAAACGATGTATGCAAAAGAAAAGTGTTCAAGAAACAATATGTCAGGATAGTTGAGCAGTTGGCTTCCCTTCCCCACGTTTTCAGCACGGGAGAAAGTGGCACTAAAGAGTTTGCACACACTTTGGCTTCTCTGCTATGAGGATGCAGTTCAAACATAGGTATCTGAGCCTTCTGCACCAAAGTCTCTTTCTCAATAAAATTATCTTATTGCAGAGTGCCTGGCCTAACGAACAAGTACCAAAGTTCCTTTCTCATCAGGATTTTCACATTCACAAGTTCTCAGGTTTTTACTGTTAACCACAGGTCTTCCTCAGACGGGCTCGGACCACAGGTCTTCCTCGATCAGGTTCGGACCTTATAATCTCACTTTCTTTTTGTTATCAAAATTCAAAGACTTTCTACTGTGCAATGGATTTTTCTTAAACCATTGCAAGACCACTTCGATTCACTTCATCCATAAGCTTCACTTTATTGCTTTTGTTTCTGCCACTTCTTGGCTGGGTACATCACAAAGACCTTCAATTGAGCACACCTGTGTTGCCGGACCACTCTTGCCTTGTACCTTCGCCGATTGATATTAAAGTTCAAACATCCATCGGCAATTGGGCTTTACTCGCATCTCTCATCACACGCGTTAATATTCTTCGCTCTTGCACTCTTTATACAATGTTGCCGCTTGCAACCTAGGCTTCAACACAGACCGGTCTTGCATCGGTCGCCCCAACTCACCGGCTTTGTTGATCTCTCTGGCGCTGCTTTGATCCTGGAGCCAAGGACGGTACCATGGCGGCTGCTGTTCCTTCTCGACTCAACTAGTCATGCAGGAGGGCCCCAGGTATCTCTAACGCACAATGCAGGATTCTTCCGTCTGGTTTCCTGGCCTTACGCCTTTTAATCTGAAGGGTTCTGGAAAGTAACAGTTTCTCGCCAGAAATGTCAAGGGTATCTCCCTCATTGATCTCCCTTCTCGGTTTGCTGCCTTTCTCCCCTCGTTCAGCTGCCATGTTTCTCACAGCACTAACAGGTGCTGATTTATATTAAAAATCCCCATCCAAGGACACGGAACGCCAGTTAAAATCACGTTTGGTACCATGGGCCTCACAAGAGACAGCTACAAGACCAGCAGGAAGGAAGCCGTCCCTGGATCCCTTCCTTTGCCCTGCATATGTTGAAGGCCGCACCGGAGGAACCTCTGCGAACTTCCAACAAAGACAGTGCAAGGCTGTAGTGGATGCAGATTCCCAGGGAATTTGACATAGGCAGGGTGAAGATTGGCACCAGAGAAAGGCAATGTGTACCTTTATCACACGTTAAACCCACCGATAGATAGCATACACCCCTGGTGGTAAAGAACAAGAGAGAATGCAAAAATAGGTTAAAAACATCAACTGAAAAAGATAAGTGAGAGCAGTTCCCCAAAAGTAGGAACTGCAGGTTAGGGCGCAATGCTTGTATAAAAAAAGGGGAGCGTTGATACCCAGGTGCATAACGGGGATTCTCAGACCAGGATTTAAAATTCTATTGCTTCTTTAATGTAGCATCAATAGAGCAGCTTTCCAGCCCATTCTGCTCCTGGAGGTTTTGGCACACTCTACCTGGAGCTCCCAATCACAGTACCCTCAGAGTTGGTTGCTGGCAAACCACGGGTTGGTACCTTCTTTTAAGGGGTTAGGTCTTGATTTATCGGGGTGTGAACATATCTCCCATATAAAGGCAAAGGCACAGTGCTGCACCCCAACATTGTTTCTTTGTAAGAATGAATGGGATAAAAGCAAAGAGATATATGGTCAAGGCTCTCCCGGTCTTGGAATTTCAGGGAGCATTAGTCACAACTAAACATGGCCACTTTGGGAATAGTTTGGATGCAGGCCCAAATCAATACCCGAGTATGTTTGCACGGGAAGTAACCCCTTAGATTTGAATTTGGTAACTCATAACACACTCCAGGTTGCTTCAGGACTTCTCCACACGCTGGCCCTACCCGAGGCGCAGCACTATCATTATGGTGGCGTGGCTACACTGGATAAATGTTCCAAGTGCCCATTGGAGTCTCTGCCAGCTCCCTAGACTAAAGGTGTATTCATTCTTATTTACCAACATGTAGTACACCACATACCAAGCCACCTAAAAATGGCAATTGAACACCAGCCCCCAACACATATCAAGCATCAGAACACTACACCTCTCCAACCAACTTACATATCACAGCCCCAACCAACACATCCCTACAATACAGGTACATGTGACTCCACTCTGGACAAAGACACCTCAAGTACACTCAACATGCAGAAACAGACTCAGAAAGTACTTTCGAATTTCACACATCAACACAACATGAGAGCTATGTTGCTTTTTCCATCTGTCTGCACTAACCAAACCTGGCACTCCCCTTTCAGGCCACATAGTGCAAAGAGACCATACAAATGGGAGCAGACCATGGTAGAAAACCAAAAAACATAATGGAGTTATTTGAGACCTGGTGTATCACTCTTGTTGGCACAGACCAAATGCCCCATAAAAGCGATTGGTTGAGCATCTAACAACTCAGAAACACTCCACATTCAAGATTGAGAGCTTTCAAGCGTTTTCCAGACTTTGCAAAAAATCATGAAGTACCCTTCTGAGCACTGGATGCCATGGCATTTGACAGTATTCCTGAATATACCCGTGGTACCGAAAACAAACCACCATTCTAACTGCATAGCATCACAAGTAGTATTGTGCCAAAACAATCAGAATTCTGTCCATCGCCCAGTTCGTTAAAGGGGAGGGGTCTATCACTATTGAGGCAGGATTGGGCTAGCGGCCCCCTGATGGTTACGTTGAGAATAGTGAACTGTAGAATGTCCCGCCGGTGAAAGTAAAGCGCCTGTAACCCTCATAGCTGATCCTAACCCAGATGGTTGGGAACTAAAGAAAGTTTACCCTACAACTTGGGATTTTCTTCCAGTGCAATTACTGTGAAAAAATCACCACTCACATCAACCGACGCCCCATCCACCCACCAGAGAGGAAAAACTAAAGTAAGCTACCTTAAAACAGACAACCTTTCCACCAGACCACAATAGCTCCATGTGGTGCATTTACCAAAACAGAGAAATAGTCATTGACAAAATCCAAACTGGTCAACAGAGTTTATATCACCTGAACTTTACGTATCACGTGACAGGAGCCAAATGGCAGAGGATGGGTAGAGAGACTGAGCTGGAAACCCAAGAGCCAAAATACTTTAAAGGGGAGGGAAGCTCCCCACCAATCAGGGATCAAGAGGACGAGTGCTGTCCTGCTGGAATCATTAACCTACTTTATTGTGAAGCTTATAAAGCCTTTGAATGCCAGACCCTGGCTGCAGTGTGAGGATGCTGATGTTGGATAGCCTGTTGAGAACCCTGACAAGCATCTAAAGCCGGAGAAGGGTGCTGAGAAGCATAGAAAAACACCCAGCACCCGGGAGGGGACGTTAGTAAGATGGTCTACACGACCTCTGGCAAGGCCAGAAGGAGACCTACCGTTAGTGTTATACAGGGTTGTCACCAAGTTAGTCTGGACTCTCACAATGGTAGTGGTGCCAAGAAGATGGTCTTCACAGTTAGGTGGTGTGAGGAGTGGTCAAAAAGAATAACTTACCCACAGCCGCACACTCACTGAAAACTATTTCCTACACAAAGCAGGGTTTAAAAAAAGAATCCACCCACAAAAAAGTGCTTTAAAAATAGAAAGAATGCATATATGAAATGTACCCCCAAGACACATTCAAAACAATGATTTAGGAAACGTTTACAGTTAAGTAAAATGTATGAATAGTGGTATTTACTTTAGAGAGAGTGTGAACAATTTCCATCGAGTTTAACAGAACAAAGCCATTAAGCAGCTTGTGGTTACAATGAAAATACTGGTAACTGTTACCAGAGTTTTGGGGGAGCTGCAGAGGAGGCAACCTTCATGCTGGCATTGATGCACCCTACAGCAGAGGGTCCACACCTAGGTTCCATGACCAGAGAGCTGCAACTTCACGAGCAGATAGCACCGGGGGCGATACCTGGGAAGATGCTCTGTGCACAGAGCCCCAGGTACTGGAGACAAGACACCAGAAACAGATTTGAAACCCCACTGATGGGGAAGCGGCTGCTTGGCACTGAAGAGACAGTCCATGTTTTGAGGGTGCAGAAGAGAGTTGACTTTTTTGCAGGTTGCATTATGGTTCCTGATCCAAGGATTATACACAAGGCCCCTGTAGACAGAAGAATGTTTGGAGGATGGAAATGGATTAGAGTGCTGGATCATGGCACTACTGTAAAATGTAAAGTAATGACCCTTTTAGCCATTGCATGGCGGGGGGTTGAAGCTGAGCACCTGAGATGGACACATTTTCAACCCCACTGGTGGTCCTGTTCCATATTTTTGTCCCTTCAGTGAAGGGATGTGCTACAGCATTCCTTTTGATTAAAAGAAAACAATATTTTTATGCCAGTTATTTTTTTTAAAATCTTACCCTTGCCTGTTTGGATGGAGGGGAAAATTAGACTAATTATTACGATCATGAAGAATTCCAAAACAAACAGCATTTCCATTTGGTATTCACACAAAGTACTGCATCTAGCAGGGGGTAAAAACAGCCTGTTTGTTGTCAAAGATGGCCTCAAGAACACACCAACTCTCGAAGAAAAAGGGTTTTTATTGTTTGTTTTGTCAAGGGGTTCACCAACGGCCGTCCCTCTCACTCACCCATCTAGTTTGGGCCGTACCAGCCCTAGCCAAGGTGCCCTCAACTACAAGCTTGTCACCAGAGATCGGTAACCGCGACATATCTAATATCAACCTGACTGAACGTGATGCTGTGAGGGGTCAGCCAATGAGAGGCAGACACAAAGTGTTCACGTTTTTGAATATAAACATTTATTAAATGAAGAGGTTGGGGAAATGCCTTTATAGCCCCATTCTAAAGAGGAATTTCCCTACCTAGAAAGCAAAACTAGGGATCTGTCTGTGTCAGGAAGCCCATAACGAATAATCAGTCCTTGTGTCCAAAACGTCCTATCATGGCCCTCACACTATAAACAAAACAACGAAGGGTGCAAGGAAATGTCTTTGACTTGATGATAGCAAAAAGTGTTCAAAACGAAAAGTAGAATAACTCCAATGAAAAATCTTTGCCAAGATAAAAGACCCTTGGGCCCAGAGCATGTTTCCCTTCCCTTAGGATTCTTCAAATAGAATTGCAAAAGTGTTCAGTTAAATACCATTTCCTTTAGACATGCTTTGGACTCACAAAGTTCTTGTTTAAGCAATAAAGTTCTGTATACATCTTTCTGTGAAACTTCTTGTAGCTTTGTAGATTTTTTTGTATACGCCCCTGCCAGGAATCTTGGTTCAATTTCAATTGCCTGGTATACTCGCCTGCCGGGAATCTGTACACAACTTCAATTGCCTGGTATACTCGCCTGGCAGGGCTTCTTATGTTTCTCAGTTCTTTAATTATATCAACATAGCATATACCGTGAGGTGCTTGGTATATATAACTTTGGCAATGTTTGCTCAAACATATCCCCCACATTGGCATCTCATGCATCTGTATTGGGTTGGGGTTTGCCTTTGGACCTTGTCGTGACAGCATTCAAACATTCTTCTTACTTTGTCCTGTCTACATTTAAACATTTTTCTATTGGGTATTGATTTTTTAAACTTTGGGGTTTGCCCAACTTAGCAAATTCGTATCGTTCAAACAATCTGTTCTTGTCAGAACTCCCCGGGGTCCTCAGCTGCTTTAGGCAGACTCAGGCTGTCTTTTCCAGCCTTTCCGATACTCTTTGTGCCTCTGCAGGATGGCTCCTTCATTCGCCTTCCATTGGGACATGTGCAGACATTCTCCCAGCGTTTTACGTGGCTCAGCAATGACTCACCAGCTTCCCTTTTTGTTCGGGAGTGAGGAGTGCTGCCTCAGCAAGTGGTCTGACCTCCAGGAGCTCCAGCACAGCTCCTCTCGTTTCCACGACCCTCTTGGCTCACATGTGCCTTCACTTACTCCATTCCAGCGGCCTTCTTCTCGTTCACGAGTCCCGACCTGGGGCTTAACATCCTGTTCTGCACTGCTCACTTCCATAGTGCATTTTCCATCTTGAAATGTTCTGCACACTGAAGGTATGGAAAAACAACTAGTCACATGTGATACTGCGAGTGCTTATCACTATGCACAAACTCCTTACTCCTCTTCTGCGTCTCAGTACCTCAGTGATTATGGGAGTTGAAGTCCATGGATGATATTGGATTCTCAACTCCTATCTGGTTTTCCATCAGGATTTCACATAAGGGCATATCGGAAAAAGGTCATGTGCATGTGTTAACTCAAGTGTTTTTTCTTAGGGTTCTCACATAAAAGGTACTTTAGAAAAATATGGTATGCATGTGTTGACTTTTGTGGTTTTTCTTAGGGATTTTACATAAGGGTGTACCTGAAACAAAGGGTGTCATATGTGGGTTGTGCGTGTTTGGGTCAAAGGTGGAATTCTGACCCAAAAATTTTTAGAGAAGAGTTATCTTCACTTCCTCTACAAGGGGGTACCATTAGCTGACAATAGACCATTAAATTCTTCATGGGGTAGGTGGGAATACCGCATCTCACCCGATGGACTCAGAATATCTCCCCAGAGATCGTCTCTCCCCCCCCCCCCCATGTGATCCTCCCTCATTCAGCCGCCCCCAGGGTCAGGATCAAGTAGCGGCTGCCGTCTTCTGGCCACATAGGAGTAGGTCACCGCCGGGAAACAGTGAGGAGACCATGAAATTCGTCACATGTCCCCCAAGACAAACACCTTTTCGCTTTAACTCCCTCTGGAAACAATCTAGTCGGTCCCTGACCTTAAGTCCCCAAAGGTACCTGTAGAGATGAGTGCCTTTCAGATACTCCGGTTGCACTTGGTCTCTTTCTTCCACACCCTCCTGTCATGTTCCCTGCTTCTTTTAGTCTCTTCCCCCGTCACGTTCCCCGCTTCTTTTAGTCTCTTCCCCCTTCTCTCCTCCTATTATCCTCCCTCCTACTCCACTCACCGCCTCACCTTTCTCTCCCTTGCACTTCCCAATCTCTCCCTTCGGTATTTCTCTCTTGTAACTACTATCTGCCTGCACCCTACAATCTTACTCTCTCCTATGCTCTACACCACTACTCTCTCCTTCGCACACTACTACCATACCTTTCCTGGTACTACATTTACCACCCATGCCTCAATACTACTCTCCTCTAGACACCACTACTCCTCCGCTCTCAACGCTACTAGTCCACTTTTTCACTGTACTACGACTCCCCTCTCCAATATACTAGTATTATACCCCTCTCTGCTACGCTACTACTACATCCCTCTCCGCTATACTACTACACCCGTCTCCACACCTTTGAGTCACGGATCTTTCACTCATCCGCTCACTCTAGCGTACACTCCCGACTATCAGTCTTACTTTCACACCATGCACACACACTTAAAGCCAAGTACCACATTCTCTCACCAACCAACACCTGACATTGCACACTTTTTCAGCAATTCCCTTCTACAGTCTTCTCCACCGTCCTTCCTCATTCTGGTCTCTTTGTCCTTCCTCATTGACTTCAAACAATTAACCCCCACTTTCCAGTTTCCGGTCTTGCATTTAATCCTCCCAGTCCCCCCCCCCCTCCATGCAGGAGACCCCGGTATTCCTCAGAAGGCACTGGTCTCTGTGTTCTGATGGTGGATTCTGGATAGTGCGCTACGTCTTGGCCATCAAGCACAACATCCCACCTTGAGAGCTCTGCACTCAGGCACTCCCCAAGCACTTTCAGCTGCCATCTTTTTTTCCCTGTGCGTTCAGAGTGTTCGCGAGCGCATGGTCTCATGCACAATGTATTGCAGGTGTGCTAAGATGCAACCTTTTATGAATTAGAACAATGTAACAGACTACTACTGAAGCAAAAGATAGAGGAAGAAAAGTCACAGGGGTTCAAGGACACAAGGAAGGAAAGTCAGAGGAGTTCTGTAGAGAAGTGTGCAGAATTCCACTCTGGGTATGTAGTTTACAATCCAGGGTTTGAAATTGAGAGGAGCTTGGAGCCATGTAGCTCCTGCTAGTAGCCTAAAAGAGCCTGGCTAGATTGACACCAACAGCTCCCAGGAGATACTCTTGGCTGCCCAGGCCAACTGATGCCGAACACATACACCTAATTTAACTCTGTGTTTGGGACAAGCTATAAATACACTGTAGTAGGCTTGCTCTGTGGATGCAAGCACAGTGTATGCGGAATGTAGTGAGGTCACTGCAGAATGTGATGTGTGTGTGTGACTACTGTGCCATTCTAAGGGTGGCAGTTCCATCTTGGAGCCGGAAGGTATGGATATGCCAGTGTTCACTGACCAGGAACCTACTTGTATGTCACTTACCTGATGTGTAAGTAACATTAGGATGCATCTCTGCAACATTTAGGCATGAGGCTAACAGGTAATATCCCCATAAATAATGTTGCCATATACATGGTCGCCTGGAAACGGCATAGGCAACATTATTTATGGGGATAACTTATGGGGTAAATTGGAGCGGGGATTGTGGGGGTGTCCCACGCTCCCTTTAAAAAATATGAGGTTCCGGGGGTGTCCCCCGCAGGTTCTATGGGTTAATATCGCCACAGAAAATGGCACCATTCTTGTATGGCGACATTTTTGCAGCGATATGAACACATGGAACCGGCATAAGGGGACATAAATAACGGACAAAATTATAAGTTTGAATCTTATGCGCAAGTTATATTTGAGAAATGCTATGTATGTTAACTGCTGGTCATTGGTTACTGCAGGTTACCCAAGAGCTGCTTTTAGCTCCTGCCTATCCTATCTTAAATTCAGCCCCTGCTGAATCTAACGTTTTTAAGAAGAGACTAGGAAAGGAGCTATACCGTCTCATGCAAAAAACTATTTGGCACCCTTCATCATAGTATAGGACCAGATGGTTTTCTTTAGGGCCAAGATTTGCACCCCTGCTGCCCATTTGGTACTAAGCAGCTGCCTAAATGTACCTTGTGTATGGTTTCCTTAAAAACTATTCTATTTCAAAATGATACATCTTCCTGTGTTGATAGGTGTGCTTAGTGAATCAACTGGTCTAAGTTAAATGAAACCAATGTATCAATTTAGCAATTCATTATGTATTACTAGTTATTAAAGTGAACTTCAGGTGCAGGGGAGAAAACTCAACCCTGGCATATGGGTTGTGAATCTATGAAACAAAAGAAAAGTTCCTTGTAAAGGAACTCCCGTCCCCTGCACACTTTCAATGGCTTAAACAAGTAAGCCCAACATTTCAAAAAGGATTATTAAGTGTGTCTATGTAACAGTCTTTGCATCTTGTTTGATTAATCTTAGTCAAAAAATGGTAATCCTCATACAATTTGTATAATAATTTCATCTACAAAAATCCATTCATTTTTCATATGTAGCCAACACGTTGCGAGAGGATTGCTCTTCATCGGGGGCAATTGTGTACATTCACAGACTTTTCTAGGAATTATTTTTAAATATTTATCATTATTGAATTGTCAAACAATACATAACTTCACAGTTTTTACAATATTTACAGCACATCCCAATTATGTTTTTGGACAAAATTTGTATATCCATGATTCATAATCTCTATTCCATTGTGGTACAACTGATTAAGCAATTATTTTGTATAGGAAATGTTTGAGCTCCTTAGCTTCACATATATCAATTCATATTTGTAAAGAAATCGGTAACTAATGTAGTTATGGCTTTCTAAGTAGGGTTAGAGGGGAGATGGAAAAAGTAGGTACTAACCTACAAAATTCAAAAGTATTGGGGATCCATGAGATTCTGTATCTAGTAATGCCCAACTTCACTTGGTCTGTTCCACCAACTCCTGCGGGTTCTACACCATCCTACCTAAGAAGGAGAATTTGTACTATCATGTCAATCTAGCTACACTAGTAATAAAAGAAATGGTGCTTCTGTCCAAGTAGATCTATGGACTTACCCAAACTGGGTCTTCAGTGCAGATGGTTATATGCAATTTAGCGTTCACTTCTTCATTTGTTAGAAAAAAGCTCTTCAAATAATTCCAACCAGGGCATTGTCTCCCTGTAAGTAGATAATCAACCGTATGTTAGTGCTCTGAATCTCGGGAGGATAGTTCAGCAGCAACGTGCTCGCCTTGGAAGCAAGACGACACGGAGTAGCACAGGTTCGATCCCTGGGTCCGTGCTTAGAAACCCCTGGGTATTAAGCGCATTATAAATAACCCATCATATCATATCATATATCACTAGCTTGAAAAGTGTTGTATGCCCTATTGTTTCGGAATAACAAGGCTTACCTGTTGGGTAGAATGCCTCAGGTAAAATGTGACTGTATTGAATGCTGTTAAATGACCCGTCAGGTATCTCATCCAAGGTTTAGAGGACGACAACTAAAAACGGAAACAGGATCCGTATTAGTGTCATAGTAATTTTGAGCAAATATCTAAATTGAAGATAAGCAACATTCTAACTCTTACCTTGACAAGTGCAGAAGGTGTATACTTTTCTGGGCGTCTTCACGTTGTGGAATGCTTCGGTTGATTATCTACTCTTCCTGAGTTGATGTCACGCAGAAATCATAATCAAGTGTTATGATGTCACAGTGGGGGACATAATTTTCTCTGCCAGGCATTTTTATTTTTTTCGGGTGCTGCGCAGTGAGGGGCAAGGGGAACTTGGGACCTCATTAAAAGTTTAGTTCTATCTCCTCGTTAACGTTTCTGCCTCTCGCAATCTGGATGCATCATCCCCCTTATGATACGAGCGGCAGGGTGGCTGTTTTGATCCCAATCCTTGCAGTTAATATGTCCCCAATGGGCATGTGGAATATTTACCACCTGTGGCAATTCGGCCCAAGCTAAATCTGCCAATTTTGGGGCTCCAGCAAGGGGTGGGGGTATTTCCTACACGTTACCCCCAAACTCAAGACTTTGGTGGTGTGGGAAATGTGTGGTAAAGTGGCAGTTATCAAAGGACTACAACTTTCTCCACAAGGACAAACTTGTAATGAGATTCTTCGTATTTTTCATGTTGTACATGGCCCCTCACGCCTCCACTCTACTCCACGTGAAATGTTGGTCTATAAGGGGCAGTGTATGTGTTGACAAAGGGAGCAAGAGACACAAACAGAAGGTAATAGGTAGGAGGTTTTCAACTAAGGGGTGCATTTCATCTCAAGTGTTCCGAGCAATATCCTAAACAACTGGAGCATCACTGCCCTTGCCCATCAGATGCAACTCGGAACCCCTCAGTGGAATATATTATTCCCATAGTTGAAAGCTACCCATCTAGAATTCAATATTGGAGCACCTGCCCTGGACAACATCCCCATAAGCCAACTGTATAACAGTTACCAAAGTATCTTGGTGCTTTACTGAGCAGAACACCAACAAAACCGAAAAGCAATGGAAAGGGTTGAAGCACATTCTCACTTGCCGAGGGTCTGCACACTGAGTGCAGCAACTTCGCTATAATTGATGGTCTGTGTTGGAGCGCCATCTGCTGGCTCACCAGCAATTTGTATTTGTATTTATTTTATTTGTATAGCGCAAACCAGGCCCGGAGGCTACCAGGCGCATATCTTCAAACAGTGGTTACATAACAGTATGACATTACAAAAGAACATTAAATGAAACAGTGGAGTACGATCACATTACAGGTTAGGCAAGCAATACAAAGTAATCAGGTTTTCAGTGTGTCAATCGGTCGTCCGAAGTGACTAGTCAAAGTTTAGCTTTGTGTTTGAATAAGTTCAGGGAGGGCAGAGAGGCAAAGAGTTCCACAGTTTGGCTGCCAGAACTGGGAAGCTGACCCCTCCAGCTGTTTGGAGCTTGTATCTAGGGATCAGTAGGCTCTAGCTAATGGCAGACCTTAGTGACCGAGGTGGAGTATATTGAGTGAACCGCGAGGATAGGTAGATAGGTGCCTGGTTATTCATGCATTTGTAAGTCAGGGCAAGAGATTTTAGTGAAATCCTTTGGGAGACTGACAGCCAATGAAGGTTCTTCCTAGTTTCAGAGATGTGAGCTGATCTGGGGATGTTGAGGGCTGCTCTGATGGCGTTATTTTGTATGACCTGGAGTTTGTCAAGGTTACATTGGTTGGTGCCTTGGTACAGTGCGTTGCAGTAGTCAAGTTTGGACATGACCAAAGTCCTAGCAAGGGTTATGCAGTTTTGAGTAGAGAAGAAAGGGCGACATGCTGTGATCAACTTGCATGTGTAGGCAGAGGCGGTGCGACTGCATTCGTTTGTCTGTGGAGGGAGAGAGTGGAATCAAGGTAGATTCTGAGGGTTTTAGTATCTTTGGAGACTTTTATGGAGTTTCCGTCGATATTGAAGGAGCTGAAAATTGGGTTCAACTTGTTGAGTCTTTGCTATGTACCTAGGATGAGGAGCTGTCTTGTCGTCATTAAGACAGAGCTCATGTTGTGCCATCCAGGCTTGAATGACATGGTAGTTGTCATTTAAAGATTTTGAGTCTACTGTGTAATCACCCGTGATGGGGATGAGTATCTGGGTGTCATCGCCATAATTAGTGTAGGTGACACGCAGATAGTCAAGCACATCAAACAGAGGTTTAGTGAAAACATTGTAGAGGGTAGGGGATACGCACAATCCTTGAGGGACCCCGCAAGGGACTGGCGCAGGATCGGCTGAAGATGTTGGGGAGAATACTCTCATATGTCTGTTGTCCAGGAATGATTTAATCCAATTAGTGGCATTGTCAGAGAAGTGGGCTGCAGTTTTCAGATGATGACAGAGGATTTGGTGGTTGACCAAGTCGAAGGCAGCGGATAAGTCTAATAGTAATAGCAGGGCTAGTTTACCTTTGTCTTTTAGGTCCTCAATTTGGGTTTTAAGGTCTAAAAGGGCTGTCTCAGTACCATGCTTAGGTCTGAAGCCGGATTGCCTAGTGCCTAGGAGATTGTTGGTTTCCAGATAGTTCTGCATCTGTAGGTCTGCTGCTCTGTCTAAAATTTTTAGGAGAAACAGGACAGTGGTGATGGGCCTATAATTGGTTGGGACCTCTGGATCTAAGGTTGTTTTTTTAGAAGAGGGATGACCCAAGCATCCTTCAAATTGTTGGGGACCACTCCCGATTGAAATGAGGAGTTGATAAAGGTCGTTATGAAAGGAGCGAGGTCGTGGGCCGATTCCTTAATGATTGGAGCTGGACAGGAGCCCCCTTGGCAATTAGAGGGTTTTAAATTACAGATGATTTTTTCAACCTCAAGGGTGGTGAGCGGCGAGAAGCTGAAAGGCAAGGGAGACTCTAAGGTGGTTGTTTTAGGTGGAAAGGTTTTGCTTAGGGGGGCAGGAGGGGGGGGAGTGTGGAGAGAGTTTTGTTTAGCGTTAATTTTAGATTGCAGAGTGGTTATTTTGTTGAGAAGTGCATTGTGTATGTTGTTGCACCAGGTGCTGTCTTTAATGCATGAGTCGGGGGGGCAGGTTAAGGGGATTCTAATTCTTTGAGAATTTTGAATAGTTCTTTTGTGTTGGATTCTGCTTGCGTTATGTGTAGGTTATACGTCTCTTTTTTGGCTTGAAGGATGGCTTCCTTATAGTTAAGAGAGGTGATCAGGAGGGAAGCTTTGTTGGTCCTACTAGGATGACTTTTCCAAAGGGCTTCGGCCTTACGCTTTTCTTTGCGCGGAGCATTAAGCTGCGGGGTGAACCAAGAGTTCAAGTGGGAATGTTGTTTAGCTTTGCAAATTTTTAACGGGGCTATGGTCTCAATGGCTTTGGGCAGAGTGTTGTTGAAGGTGTCTACTAAGACGCTAGGGTCATTGTGCAGTGCGGCACAGGTGTTTAAGATGGGAAGGATGAGCGGAAGCAATTTCTCTCTGGTAATATCCTTTTGATTTCTAGTGGGTATGGCAGGGGCTATAGTAGGTATGGGCTGGGGGTTAGTGGCTGGCACGAGGAAGGTAATGACGTGATGGTCAGACCAGGCACAAGCAGTGTTGGAGCTCGCAGTGTTGGAGCTCGCAGTGGTGTTGCAGTTGAAGTCTGCTAACCAGTCGAGCGTTCTGCCCTTGTTGTGGGTAGGATCGCGAATGCGCTGCTGGAAACCTAGGTTGGCGAGGGTAGTGGCGACTTCGGTGGCCATGTGGTCCTTAGGATCGGAGAGGCCGAGGTTAAGGTCGCCTAGTAGCAGTACCTGGGAGTTAGGCTTCGTGTTGGCTGATACTGTAGCTGTAACATCACCAATGAATGAGCCAAGTGGTCCTGGAGGTCTATAAATAAGGTGGAGGGTTGCTGTGTTAGTGGGTGAGAGGGACAGTTTCACTGATAGGGATTCTGCAGAGCTGAATTGGGCATTGGCGATAGTTCCCATGGTGATCTTGTCACTGTGTATGAAAGCGACTCCTCCTCCTTTAGACAAGTTGGAATGTCGATCATTTCTAATAATGGCGCAGCCCTTAGGTAGGGATAGGGCGAGAAGTGGGCCAGAGGCAACATGTAACTAAGTTTCCATAATGGCTAGGAAGTCAAGGTTTTGGACAGTGATTAGGTCTGAGATGTCGAGGGCGTGAGCCGTGAGTGAAATGGCATTGATGAGGGCTCCCTTGAGTGATGAGATAGGTGTGGTGGAAGGGGAGGGGTTAGGTAGCGATGATGGGATGGGCTGTAAAAGGGCGGTGTGGCTGCGCTGAATGCAGGGTGGTCGGGGCAGTCTAGATCTAAGTCTGGAGTTCCTGTATTGTATTGTGCATGGAAGATTAGGTGTAGGTTTAGTGGCAAAGTGCTTGAGCCACAGAGCTGGGTCATTGAGGTACGGATTAGTGGGAAGGTCAGTGCAATGGAGCATGGTAGAGAGATGGGTGGAGTGGAGGTTGTGGGTGTAAGTGTGGTGTGGCTTGGAAATGCTGGTGGGGGGGGGGGGTGCCTACAGTAAAGGATAAGAATCCTAAAACGGCTATGTGGTAGAGGCTGGCCCAGGGCAGCAACCGCATGTCGTGGCCCGATAGTTCACGCGATATGTATGGTATGGTGCTAAGGTGCACAGGTTAAATAAGTCCAACAGAATGGAGCTACGTGCAGGGATGCAGTGTACATTTAAATAACTAAATGCAGCTATCAGGGCAGGCTAGATGCAGCTTTCAAAGATGCAATGTACATTTAAATAAGTAGCAGTCTAATGCATGATTCGTTTGGTAGTTGGGCACACAGGCTAAATGCAACTATCCAACAACAGATAAGTAATAGTAATCTAGCTAAAGGTTGTGCGCAGACAACTTATAATGTAGACTAGTGTGCAGGAACAGTGTAACATAATACCAGGACAAATTCGACCAAATCAAGTAGGTTAGAGCAGTGCAATGGAAAAGTATAGAGCAATAAAACAGTGTGAGCCGCGGATGCCTAATTTGTGGGCCAATTAGTGATTGTCCACCTGTCATGGTGCATAGGGCAATGGGGAATGGGTGCGAAAAAGTTGCACAAGATCGGAATGCATTCAAGTGGGGCAAACTCGGCGGGTCGAGTAATAAGCGTACACTGATGCAGTCTATGAACAGTAAGTGATGGGACAGTTGGCACTCAGGGTAAGATGAGCAAGTAACAGGACAAGATGAAAGTTCGTGTGTCACGGTGTAATTTTCTGATTGATGCTTTCCTTACTGACAATGACAATATGGCTATGGAGATATCTCAAGTGTACTCACATGCGTTGGCTCCTGTATGTTAGCCGTGCCATGGCTGGTGGCGCTCTGTGGCGAACAGGGGCAAACAGGAAGGGGCCTTGCTCTCTTGGGCCTTCCACAAGTGGGCCGGCTTCCACCTGCCGGCGGCCTTCTGGGCAGGATGTTAGGCGTTGCTAGGCAACGCAGTAAACAATGATGGTGGCGGCCATTTTAGGAGGCTTGATCTTATCGTGCCGTAATGGAGACGATTTTGGGTGCCTGATGTGTGGTGGCACGGCACGCTGCGCTTCAGGTTCACCTGCAAAAGGCACAGGGAGAGCTTCCAAATGGCTGCTCCAATGGATGCATGGCTGCTCCTGCAGTCCGTGTTGTTGTTGATGTGGCGGATCACAGGAAAGAGCGAGGCAAGAGGGGCTCCTGCCCTCTCGAGCGTCTACCTGAAGTGGGGGACAGGGGCAAACAGGAAGGGGCCTACCAAGTAGGCCTTAGTACTTCAGAGCGCACTTGACACCGATCTCTGTTGATGTAAATAGACAAGGGCCCCATTCATGGAACAGCAGTGCAAAGGGACTTTGCACTACCGACACAAACCCTGATTCATGGAACTATGCAAAGAGTATTTTTGACCTGCAAAGTCATTTTGTACTGCAAAATTCACTTTGCACAGTTCTGCAAATCACTTTGAATCGTGCAAATGATTCCATGAATCGGTCCCAGTGTGTTAACACCACGTCAGATATGCACGATTGTCACAGTAGTCTGTTGGTGTAGGGTATATACGCGAGTCATTGAATTCGGTATAAATGTGGATTGCTGCACCGTTGTTTGCTCGTTTAAACACAGAATGTATGTGATGTAGTAACGCATATTTGACATTTTTGCAGTACATTAAATTGTCACTCTATGCCGCGGTCAATGTTTTAAAATAATACAATTTCTAATCCAAAACAAATTTACTTTTAAAAATGATTTCTGCACCTTGAGGCGTATACAATTGTGTGGTGGGCCTTGATATTTCAAGTATCAGTGGGCAGTGGGCCTGCAGCAGAGATGTGCTAGCAACACCTAAACGTAGGTTACAATTCCTGCCTGCCAACCTTTACCTTTGGCCAAAACAAGTCCCTTTGAATCGCGTCAAAGTAACAGATGGGAGTGGCAGGAGTGCCGCGGTACTCTGAGTCCCAGCTGCAGTAAGCTCAAACAGTCCAAAGACGTTCTCCTCCCAGCGTGCTTCCATGCCCTAGCAATCTTCAAGGAGGCTGATTGGATGCAGGTGTGCAGGGTTGAATCCCTCTGGTATGTACCAGGCAGTGGCAGCAGGGAATTCCGGTAACTAGTGTAGAGCCACCCAGGATCCAAATCTAATTGCATATATGCATAGTTTGACAATTCACTAGGTGTCGTCACTTCTCCCCAAGGGGGATCCCCTTATCATGGGGGTAGGGAAGTGAGGCTGCTACCCAATGTTTCCCCTAGGGTTGGTTTAATGCGGGAGGACCTCTTGAAGAGGGACTCCCCTACTGGGGATGAGGACGAGCACCTGGATGATGGGCTGCAAAAAACCCAAACAAAAACCTGCCCGAAACCTCTTACTCTTTCAAACACACCCTCTGTCTAATACATCCATGTGTTATTGTAACATCACGTCAGTTTCACCAACTGAGATGAAGATCATCCAAGAAATAAAGAAGACTCTGAATACAAGTACTGGGAAGAGGTGGCCCTTAGGAGTCATGAAGAGTGCCCCAGGGAACTGGAAGAACCATTCTAGTGCTTTGCAGGGGAATGTTCACTTGGCTGACAGAAACAGAAGAAGGAATGGAAAAGAAATAGAAGGAGAGCAGCACAGGAGACAGCCCAGCCTGGGAAAAGCAAATGAAATGCAGAGAACACTCCAGAGAAGCAGACGTCCGCCATCTGCTGGAGACTGGGAGCAGGAAGCAAGAATGTGGCTGGAGGCTGAGAAGTGGTGGCGCGACCTCTGAAAGGTGGACCGTGCGGTCCTAAAACAGCTCCTACACTGCCAGCCCAGAGAACGGGAACAAGACACGTGGAGAAAGAGCAGCGGAGACACAGAACGCCCGTGCAATGCTCCCAAACGAAACACGACCCCAGGAAGAACCGGCAGAGCGTCCCAGAGCCAGTGAAGCAACACGGGAACCGGTAAGGGTATACAATTGGTGAAATAATGCAGTCAACTGAAAATAACAATGCAAGTAATCTCCTTCATGGCAGTACTTGGCAGGAGAGTGTACCAAGTGGGCCTACCACAAGAGGGAGAGGGACAAGGTTTTGGAACCCAAGCAAGATGTGGGTCTAGCACCAGAAACATCACCAAGCAAATACCGGACGGAGTCCCCCTCTAGACAGTGGCAGAGATGGGTATTATGGATGAAGAAACAGCTTCGGTAAGAGGATAAACTCTATATTCAAGGATCCACAGCAAGGTCACAAGAAACAGCATTAGCAGCCCCAGTCTCTTATTCCTCCAGCCTCCTCTCTTTTCAATCTAAACATTCTTTAACATCCGAGTTTGAGGTTAAGCCTGAAACCTTAAACACTTCAAAGCCTGATGTAAGCAGATTCTATTATAGAAATATAAAATATTTATATAAAAACAGTTTTCCTTTATACATGCACCATTTATCTTTGCACATGTAACACACCTCCTTCCCTTTCCAGTCACACCACAGCAAATAAAGGATGGACACCCTATCATAAGCCCACTTCTCACCATTCATCAACCTGACTGCATTGCCCAGATCTTTCTTCTCTTCCAACGGTCTTGAGTATTTCAACATTCCCTTTTCTACTCTCCTTCCAAGCCTCATGTTTACCACTGGACCTCTAGGCATTGCCCTTTCACTGGCACAATTCTGCCAATCAGACCTCTTTGGCCATCACCTGACCACACTATTCTTCTCTTCACCACCTCTTCTGCCACCACTGGCCTCTCACCTCCATACTTTCTCATCCATCATGGATGCAATTTGTAATTGGGTAATCTCCTCAAGACTTCAAATGGCACACCTGTTACTTGATGGGTTGCCATCCTGTACTGAAAAACACTCTCCATCACTGCCCGCACCCAATCTCCACCTGCCACCACAGCAATTCTTATAACATCCATAATGGTTTGGTTAAATCTTTCAACTACCCCGTTCCCTTTGGGGTTGTATAATGCAGTTGTTGCATGCTGCACCCCATTCTCTTCCAAGAATTCCTCAATTTCCTTGGCCATGAACTGTGGCATATTACCCGAAACTATTTTTCTGGGAAACCCTTCTCTCCAAAAAATTGATTCCAGAAATGTAACAACACTTCTGGCACTGACGTCCCCGACCCCCACAGACCCCCCTCAGGCCATTTTGAAAGCAGATCCACAGCTACAATAATCACATAATTGCTTGACAACCCCTTAAAACAATGGGGCCCAAGATTTCTACTGCCACCACATCTCACACAGTACTCAGTGGATCCATCACCTTCATTTGTGAAACGCTGGTTATGAACACCTTGTCACTGACACTACAACCCTCACACTCCTTCAACACTTCCTCTATGTCATCATCCATACTAGGCCATCAGTATTCTTGGCATATCAACCCTATGGTTTTATACCCAAATGACTCCCATGGGCGAACATCACATTTCTTCTCATGCCCTCCGGGACCACCATGCAATCTCCTCTGATCAGCAGTCCCCTCTCCACACTAAATTCATTCTTTACCCTCTTATGTACCTTCAAGGCATCCTCCAACTCCTCAATTGGCCATCCCTTCTGGACAAATTCAACTACCGTTTGGTAAATTTCGTCCTCCGCACACTGAGCATGCCACTTTTGTTTCATCTCTGCAATGAAAGACTTCCCCTTCCATTGCCTTCTCGTCACCATCATCACTCTCAATGGAATTTGCAAGATAAAGCATCTGCAACCACATTAAGTTTTCCCTTTATCTGACACACCTCAAAATCCAGCCTTTGCAAACTTGAAATCCACCTCACAATCCTTTTCTATTGAACATGCCTACCAATGGCTTATGATCTGTCATAATGACAAACATCCTCACCCAAACAAAATTCGTAGTCTTCTCAATTACCCAAATGCATGCCAGTGCTTCTCTCGCAACCACAGAATAGCATTGTTGTGCCTCCTTGAGCAGCCATGAAGCAAATGCCACAGTTTTTACCTCCTTCCCTTTCTCCTACATCAACACACCCCCCAATCCACTTTCACTGGCATCCACATACAAACGTACTTCCCAGTCTTCTTTAAACCCCTCCAATATCGGGGCACTGGTAAAACATTTCCTTATATCTTCAAACTCCTTTTGACAAGCATCACTCCACACAAATCTAGGACCCTTTTTACTCAAAGACCTAATATCTTTGGTTCTCTGACAGAATATTAACAAATTTGCCATAGTACTCCATTAATCCTAAATACAAGGATAGTTACCCTTTGTCCTTCGGTGGATTCATTTTTCCTATTGCCTCCACAGCAGTCGTCTTGGGTTTAATACCTTGAGTCGACAACTCATGACCCAAGTACTGGACCTTTGTCCAGCCTAAACATACACTTATCCAATGAAATTGTCAGTTCAGCCTCACACAATCTTCTCAGAACTTCTCTCAATCTCATCTTGATACTCTGTACTACTTCCCCACACTATGATGTAATCCTGGTAAAAACAGACACGAATCATCCCTTTGAGCAATCTACTCATCACCCTCTGGAATACGCTCGATGCTGATGTCATTCTGAAGGGCACTCTTTTACAGCAGAAAATCCCAAACGACGTAATAAAAGATGTCAAATCTACAAGGTCATGGTGCAAATGAAACTGGTGATACGCCGCCTTCAAATCTATTATAGAAAACATCTCTGCACCTGTGATTTCAGTAACAGATCCCTCATCTTTGGCAAAGGGAACCTATCTGGTACAACATGCTTATTCAAAGCTTATTCAAAGCCACAATTGGACTAACCCACAAAGTGGCCTCAGCCTCTACTATGGAGGTCTTCATCTAGCATTCGCTTAAGTTCCTTCTCAATATCAGACCTTAAAGCCAATGGTATTGTTCGAGGCTTGGCTCCGACAGGCATTGCACCCAGATTCAAATTTCATAAGGTGCACAAACCCCTTCAAGCATCCTGTTACTTCCCCAAACACTCAAACTAATTCTGCACATCTGCATCACAAGCACTGGCCTTGTGCACCTCTTCATTAGATTTGAGAGCTAATACCACTTGGGAGGGATGATGGGGATCTAATCTAATCCCAAGATCCGCCTGCATGTCCCATGATGACAAATGTCCCCCTTTTCGAGTTACTCTCACCATGCCAGTAGGTCCAACGTCATTTGAAACCAAAATCTGCCCCAAAAGGGAATATCAATCAGCACCTCCCTATAAGCATATGCTGCCACCATGGGTTCTTCCAATTCACAACGTGGAACTTCTGCCGCCATGTATCCACATTCACCAAAGTATAATCCGATCCACTATCCATTAATAACTTCACACCCACCTTGTTCACATCCATCTCTGCATGCGGCTTCACCCTCTTGGGTTTGGCATCTACTGCATTCATCACACAAGTTTAATTCTCCTCCTCATCAGCATCCTGCCAATGACCCACATCATCTTGCACGCATTTCACACTCCCAAATTTTGACCAATGTTTACTGCACCGGACCAAATACCTCTTTTTCCCACATTCTCTAAACTCGTGTTGTGCAAAGCAATGTTTGTCATTTGCTAGCTGGTCCGAGTTCCCACCCGGTAGCATCTTTTTTCAATCAGCTTTCCCTCAATTCTTTTTGGCTCTGGCTTCTTCTTAAAGTATGTCTTCCACTCCTCATTCTGTCCTGGTTCTTTGCGAGTCTTCGATTTCTCGACCACATTCGTAGTAGACTCCTGCCTCTTCCCAGCCTCTGCATCAAGTTCCTTAAAACAAGATTCAGTGTGCTCTACCATTTTTGCAATTTCTATGGCTCTCTCCAAAGTTATATCCACTCCAGTGCCACCTTCGTGCCATAGCGCCTCTCTCACCTTGTGATCACAACATCTGATCATCAATTGATCCATTAAGTGCTCATCCCTACAGTGATCAAAGTCACTGCCTAATGGCCAAACCGCACATGACCGTCATATTTTCCTCACTGGATTCACCTTTCTTTTGATCACGCACTGCAAATTAACTGGTGAGAAACATTCTCCCTTTTCGTAAAATGCTTGTCCAGCTTTTTCAAAGACATTTCAAAACTAATTAGGCCTTCCACCTCACCATCAGTCATGTCTAGCAGCTTGCTGAAGACAGATTGCCCCTCTTGACCCAAATAATGGTACAATAGCAAGCCTTTACTGTAAGCTGCAAATGTACCCCCATAAATTTCAGAAAAACCTTCTCTCCAGTCAGACCACTTGATCTGTGGCTCACCTGCGGCCGGGAGGAACAATGCTGGTCCAGGAATATTCATCCTAAATACTCCACACCAATCATCTTATGTTGGGTGCTCCTTGATCCAGGCATGATACCTGCTGGAGATTCACACAGCCAAGCTCAGGGACACAATTATCCACCTGTCCTTAATATGGCCTCCAGCTGGAAAATGGGGGTTAGGTCCTGCCTGACCTCAAAATGGCATCAATGACCAATGAGTAAGCAACGACACGATAGTCGCTTGTCCTTAAAATGGCCACCAGCCAGGAGGGAGATGCAATGTCCTGCGGATGCCGGACCTCAAGATGGCATCTGCGACCAATGAGCAAGCGACATCACACCCGTCACCTCCCCCAGAAGCCCTGCGGGTGGCGACACACCCGGCACACAAGCGGCACACCCGGCGGATATGGAGTTTGACCTACCTCAGTCCTCACGACCCAGCAACCGATCCACTTTCAAACAGCCTCCTTGCTGCTGTAGATTGACCTGGATGGGATTGTGTCGTGAAAAGCCTCTAGGCGCTTGCAGTAACCTGCACTTGCACTAACCTACTGAGCTATCTAGCGTGTATTTAGAGCTTATTCGAAGTATAGAGGAAAAATGCTGAACCAGCCAGGCCTCTCGAAGTGAGTGAGCCAGCATGCTTGCAAGGGGTTAACTGTGAAGGCCCTTCTCAAAGACATAAAACATCGAGCTTTGGAAGAAGCTCTGTGCAGCCTTTTAGGAGCCAGGCACAGCCTTGCTCGTCTTCGCTCCGAGAGTCAGGTGCACTGATGACACAGGAATGTCAGGCCTTCCCAAAACAACATACACAAAGCCTGGGAGCCAAGACTGGCTGTTTCCAGTCTTGTAACTTTCCAGGCGAAAACATGTTTGCTGCCCGGAGGGGTGAGCCTAGAAGATTCTCGAAGAGCTGGTACGTCATAGTGATTGACGTGCAGCCCCTAATAAGGAGAACTATACCGGGGCCAGTGAGGGGGGGGGGGGGGGACTCATCCTGGGCTGTTGGTGAAACGCATGCACGAAGAGGAACATTGTCTGGACAACCAGCCGTGCACTATCTGCGCCGAGATTCCTAGCATCACATCCCCGCTCTGGTGCAGGCCTGTGGGGGGCTTGGCCAGTCCTCCCCTCTTCTCTCGAGGGGTGCCGGGCACTTGGAGTGGCGAGGGTCCTGGGTGTGATCCAATCATATCTCCATCTACAATATCTAGGAGCGCAAGATAAATAATTGCATATTCATCTGTGACTGACAATTGGTATTATTCAGCTTGCACTTTCATTCCCATATTATTGTAAAACGCTGCTTAGTTCTCATTAGACACTGTAGTAATAAATGCAAGCATCATATATTCTGTGTGATTGGCTTTCTTCCAGAATGAGTTCACTGTGCTTCGCATAGATACTTACTTGTGTGGGAAGGTGATTAGGAGTGATTATAGCACTAAGGGCTGGCCTCAGACAAGGGTGCGAGATCCCCCTTTCCACTACAGATTGCTCGCAGGTCCAAGCACCAGTGCACTCGTCGCCAGTATTATTAATGAAGAAACAGCTTTGGTAAGAGGAAAAACTTTTAGTCAAGGATACACAGCAAGGTCACAAGAAACAGCACTAGCAGCCCCAGTCTCTTATTCGTCCAACTGCCTCTCTTTTCATTCTAAACATTCTTTAACACCAGAAGTTCGAGGTTAAGCCTGGAACCTTAATAAACACTCCAGAACCTGATGTAAGCAGATTCCATTATATACTTTAACCATTTACATAAAAATCAGCTTACCTTTATACATGTGCCATTTATCTTTGCACATGTAACAATAAGCCCACTGGCTACCAGGAAAGGGTCTAGGATCCTATCCTCCATAACAGTGTAAAAGAGGAGACCACTGGCCATATAAGAAGGGTCTGAAGAGTCTGGGTCTGGGACCCCGCATAGAGGAAGCCTTCTTCATTATAGTGGCTGACAAGTCCACTAGTTACAAGTGAAGGATCAGAGATTCTAACAAGATTTGGGACACTGGTGAAAACAAGTCAAAGAGACAAAGTGATTATCAAGCAGGAAGCAGTAAGAAGGAACTGTATCAAGCTTTACCGGGAGAAGGGAGTAATTCTCCTGGGTTTGTGTTGAACAGTGCCAAAGCAGAGCAAGAGAAGGGAGACATTCTCTTGGTTCTGAACCGAGAGTGGAGGTGAAGAAGCCAGGGGAAGGGAGTCATTGCCCATGATTCTATTGGAAATTGTAGAGAGGCACACCAGGAGAACGAAGCCATTCTCCTGGAGAGGACATTGTGTAAAGACTGAAACCTGCAAACCTGGGGAAGGGAGTCATTCCCCCTAGTATATTTGTTTTGAAGGAAAACATTTTCATTGAATCCTATCCAAGAAGCAGGAGAAGGGAGCTATTCTCCTTGAGGAAGGACATTTTCTGTTAGTTACCATTATAGTTGTAGTCTGAGGGACAGAAGCAGGGCTTTGACACAAGACGGTGGAATTTACTTTGACGGACGATCCAACAGACCCTTTTAGTATTAATTTTGAGACAGGGAAACCCTTCTTAGAAGTTAGTGCTAGTAAGGATCCTTTTCATTTTCAAAATAAAAAAGTCTATAACCAAACCCATGCCACCTTTGCGTCAGCATCCTTCTGCAACACCCTAACAATAGTCTATTTTTGGGCTAGTCTTAGTTACGTTTACTCTATCCAACAATCTACACCTACTAATGAACCAAAATACAAACTGTGCTGCTATTGAACTGTTCCTTTTCTGATAATTCCCCCCTCTACTACTCTCTTCTCCCACCACTCTTGCCTACACTCCACTCTCCTCCTTTCTACCCTTCTTTCACTCTTAATCATCATTCCCACTCAGCCTTACGTCGTCCCCTACACTCCCTCTTAATCTCAATCACTCCACTTTCTCTCACCAACCAACACTCTCACCTTGCACAACGCTCTATGATCTTTTTCCATGCTCCGCTGCACTGTCCTTTCTTCCCCAGGTCTCTTGGTCCCTTTTCTCATCACTTGACCTCACACGAAGAACCCACACTTTCCTGTTTACTATGTCCCCTTTTAGTCTTCCTCTTCCTCCCATTAGTCCTGGCAGTCACCTGGTTCCGCAGGCCAATTGCTAGCTTGGCCTTTCCCAGGGGCCGTATCATGCAACTGCAAGACCTTAAAATGCCCCTGTAGCCCTTCCCCCCACAACATGGGTCTGCTGGGGTTTTTCAATGGTAGCCAGTCATAAACGGTCTCTCTTAAAATATTTATGTGTGTGGTCTTCAAGCAAGCATGGGTCCGCCAGAGCTCTGCAAAGGTGGGACGCGACACACACAGTTGCTCTTGAAGTTTTTAGAGGCACGATGTAGAACCTCCCAATTGCTGATCTACAGCGCGTATTAATCTGAGGTCCTGCTGTTCACCACTGGTTTTCTCTGTTGGATTGCTCATTCCCTCCTCCGCCACAAGAACTTCTGGGCGTTGTAGTCCTGGGAAAAAAGACAGACCAGGACACGGCAAGTATAAGGTGATAACAAGTGGTACTTGACGTTTTCATCCAGGCACAGATAGAAGGGACAGACTCTGGCCCGCTCCCAAATCCCTCACCTCACCTCTGGGGCAGGACAGACTATGGCAAACACTATGGTAGGCCTCCTGCCCCAGGTTGAGAGGGCTCCCTAATGTCCCTTGACAGGGTCAGGCCTTTGACCCTGTCACAGCAAGCATAGAAGCGTGGGTTCTGCTGTGATAAAAATGTTGATGGCAGAGTCCGAGTCGCTGAGTGGAGGCACCATAAAAGGTGGAGCGTAGAAGCAATGTGGTGAAGAGAAATTAAAAACCAAGTAATGGTGTGGTGCAAGAAATGATGTGAATTACACAAGGGTATATGAAAGTAGGATTGTGAGAATGCGGGCCATATGAGCAACTCAAGCTCTGAGAAAGCCTTGTTGCTCTCTAAACAGAATGGTACCCAGAGGGAGGTGGTGAAGAGGCAGAGGCAAGCAGACATAGGAGAATGGGAAAAAGGTGGTGATGGTCCTTTAACGCCCACTGTACCAACTGCGTATTCTAGCAGCATGTGGGCTGACATAGGAATTTCATTAATAGTTTATGGTGTTTTGAAAGATTGTCATGACATTTTTTTCCCCCAAAATTATTTTTTATTATTTTAACCCCTTTAGTGCCAAGGATGAGCTATCTTGTACATTTTTGCATTTTGTGCTATCCCTGCTCCAACCCCCAGGCTATGTGAGGAGGAGGTTCCGCCTCACGGCCCGGGGGTTTGATTTCCTTCAGTTTCCGACGTGAAACCGAAAGTAATTTTCACTGCGGCAGCCATTTTCGCTGCCGCAGTGAAAAGAGAAGGCCAGCCTCCACCTTTCTCTCCCTCGATCTGCAGCTTTATTATGCCGTTCAGATAGAGGGAGGTGTGGGTGGAAAGGGAGACTCTCCCCCTTTCCAACAACACCTTATTTGAAGCATTGCTGGGTGCGGATCGGATCGATCCACGCCCAACAATGTCACTAGACCACCATGGATCTGTCTGTGAAGTTGGGGGGCACTTAAAATGTAAGCAGCCCTCTCCTCCCCGGCCCCCAAAGCATGGGGCAGCACATTCATGTGCCCATCTGCCCCTAGGGAGGGGCAAAACAAAATTATAAAAACCGTTCATGGGGGGGGGCGCAGGTGAGAGACACTAAACCACTAGTGATCTGCACAGTAACACACCTCATACCCCAAAAAGATCAGGCCTCCCCTCGCACTCAGATGTGCCCTTTTCACTCACAATCTCTCCCCGCTCACAACCTCATTACAGCTCATGACGTAGACCTACTTGCCATCACGGAAAATTGGCTCCACAAGGCATACTGCCCAGCTATCTCTCTCGCTCTCCCACAGGGCTATTCCATCCTCAAACAGGACAGACTGCTCCTTAAAGGTGGTGGTGTAGTTCTCATATCCAAGGATGAACTTGCCATTAGGATGTGCAATCACACCTGGGAAGGTAATGCCAACCTCCTCTGAGTCAAACTGTCCCTGCCCCATAATTGCACTATAAACATACACATCATATATAGGCCTCCTGGCACAGCCCCTGACTTCCAAGGGCACCTCCTCCACATTCTAGATAATAATTTTAAATGACTCCACAAAAAGCATCTTATTCTGTGACCTCAATCTAGGTCTCACTGACCCCAAGGACAAAGCAGCCGCAGCCGTAGCCAAGGAACTCAAAGACCTTGGGTTCACACAAAAAGTTACTCACTCAACTCACAGCAAAGGCTGCACCCTTGATTGGGTGGCAGACCTCAACTGCTCAACCTCCATAATTCCAACTTGGCCTATCCATGGACGGACCATAATTGCATCCAATTTTCCGTCCCCACCGAGCCTACTGCTAAAGTACTCTCTTACGCCCCTCCAGCTAAGGTTAGAAGCTCCAAAAAATTAACAAAAGACAATCTTCTTCCTTTCCTGGATGTCCACAACTCAAACCCCCGTTCGTCAGTGACCCCAGCACACTCGCCGACATCTACTCTCACACCCTCACCAAAGCCATTGACACCATAGCCCTGATTGAAGCAAAAAAAGAGAAATAATCCATGCATATCAAACCCTGATTCACGGATGACTTACTAGCCATTCGCACCAGCAAACGCATTGCTCTAGCCAACTGGCAGACCAATCCGAGTGATTCCACCAATGATGAATTCAAAAGGCTATCTATGCTATATAAAAAGCTATATTCAATGCCAAGTCTCACGCATTTAACCCAAGGATCTCGAACGCTAACTTTAAATCTAAGGAAATGTTCTCAATGTTTAAAGATCTCACCACCCCACCCACCAGCCCTGATTAGATCATAAAAGATGAAGCCTGGTGCTCCAGCAAACAGGCAGCCCTGCTAAATAAAATTACTCTTCTCCAAGACAAAATACAAACACAATGCAAAGCACTACCCAGGTCTGACCGTCCTGCTCAAAATCCTAGACAAAGCTGCCCAGAACCAGATCCAACACTTCATAGAGTCCAACTCCATCCTAGGGAAAAGGCAATCAGGATTCTGTAAAGGCCATGGCACTGACACCGCCCTACTGGACCTTAAAAACCAGATAACCGAGATAATGAACAAAGGCAAACCAGCACTCTTATTGCTTCTGGACCTGTCAGCCGCATTTGATCTTGTTGATCACAAAACCCTTACCGCCCATCTCACCAATGATGCCCACTTCTCTAAACAGGCCTCCTCTTGGACAACCTCCTTCCTAGAAGGCAGGGCCATGAACTGAAGGTATTCTCTTACCAGACAAACGCAGCTCCCACCACCATCCATTGCGGGGCCCCACAGGGCTCCTGTCCAGCGCCAACCCTCTACAACCTGTTTACTAAGCCGCTCTTCGACAAACTGGACTCCTTCGGCATAGCTTACACCAACTATGCCGCTGATACACAAGTACTCCTCACTCTCACCGGCTCATACGACCTGGACTCTGCAGCCCTTCTCCAAATATACTCCATCATCCAAGCTTGGATGGCAGACTCCATCATCCATCATACTCCATCATCCAAGCTTGAGGCTATGCCACAATGGAGACAAAACAGAGATCACCCGCATAGGCACCAGAAAACACTGTCCAAATTTAACCACAAATATGGCAACTTCACCATTGACAATACCATCATCCCCGTCTCCTCCTCAGTGAAGACCCTCAGGGTTTACCGAGACTCCACCCGGTCTATGACCTGACAGGTCAGTGCCATTACTTCTGCCTCTGCCCCACACCACTAAATTAATAAATGCTATAAAACCATTCCTTTCCAACCAAAACTGCCTCTCCATCACTCGAGCCACCATTGGAGCTTAACTAGTCTATTGCAATGCTCTTCTTGCAGGCACCTCAGCTAAAAGCCTAAAATCGTCTCCAAACAGTCGGGAATAGCACGCTCAGTGCAGCACTCAATATCCCCAAAAGAGACCATATCACACAGGCTAGACGACCTGCCCACTGGCTACCGGTAAAGGAGGGAATCACATTCAAGACACTCACATTAACACATAAATGTTTAAGCCTTTAGGCCCCTCCCATCCTAGCTGAAACCATCATCAGAGATACCTCTTTGCGTCCCAAGAGGACTTACTACGCCAACCAATTGTGCATCCCGCCCATCAAAAGGTCCAAAGCAGGGGGGGCTCGGCTTTCCTTATTTAGCACCCAAACTTTGGAACTCCTTGCCTGACGCACTCCGAGCTGAGACATCCCTCGCAGCTTTCCGCAAAGGCCTCAAAACTACACTATTCAACTAAAACACTCCACCTCATGATGGCTGGAACTATGCACGTCTAATGTAATGCCTGTAACCAATATGTATATCCTACACACTGTCATGTCCTATGTAATGCCTGTAACTAGGTATGTATATCCAAACACAGTGTCATGTAACTAAGTATGCTTTCTTCTGTAACCAGTTATGATTATATGTAACAGCACCACGATGCCTGAGGGCTGCTGTGCGCTATATAAATGTGAATAAATAAAAACACTATATATTCAGCTAAGCTAGTGCTCATAGACTAACATAAAAAAGTACCCATCATTTCATTACATCTCCACTTCCACCCCTTACCCTGTGTTTTCCCTACGCACTCTTCTTTACGCCCACATCTTGGCATGGACACATCTAGTCAGCTGACTCGGCAGCATTTGCATTTCCCATCCAACAAGGAAAGGTGTCTCAAACTATTTGGTTCAAAGCCACCAAACTGCAAGGGCCCACTTGAGCACATCTGAAGCACACCATGCAACCACAAACTGCATATGTCTAGGAATAGGCACTGTGGCAAAGGAGGTGGCCCGAAGGACATGGTTCAACAATTGAGTTTGAGGAAATTATGGAAATTGAGCTACAGAAGGTTTTCTGTCAAGTGGTCTCTACTCTAGAAAATAACAAAAGGATGCTTGTCAGGACGCCTCACAAATAAATACCGTCGTCTGTGCAAATCGAGTCTAACCTACTATCTGCCCAAGAAAGAAAGAAAGAAAGAAAGAAAGAAAAAAAGAAAGAAACAAAAAAAGAAAGAAAGAAAGCAAGACAGAAAGAGCTAAGCTTAGCACTGCATACTTTTCCCGTTTCGAGAGTTAATGGTAGCTGGTTTTCTGACCCCCACCAAACAATTATTCCAATATCATTCAGTTCTTGTTTACATATCAAAGTTCAAAAACAAAAACAAAGATTTCGGTTATCCTTTTTGCTTGCAAACAAGTCAAATAGTCCAAATATTTTTGGTTTTATCCCTTCTCCTGGGAAATCTCCTTTGGACCTGGTTAGGTTGGTTTTCACAGTGGATTTCGAGTTTATTCTTTCTGAATTGTTCACCTCATATAGGTTACCGGCTTTGCCAGCACTGGTTGTTATACCCTTTTGCTCTCCCTCTCATGAGGGTATGATATGATATGATAGGTTATTTATAACGCGCTTAATACCCAGAGGTTTCTAAGCGCGTATCCCAGGATCGAACATGTGTTGCTCCATGTCATCTTGCTTCCAAGGCGAGCATGTTGCCCCTGAGCTATCCTCCCGAGACAACCGGGGTAACTGGTTTCTCAGGCCAAGGTGGGCTACAGGCTTTTTGAGCCCTACTGTGGTGGTTGCTTCACTCCCTCCCTTCTGGGGTATACAACTTTCAGCCTGCCTTGGACTCCAGGCCGGTTCAGCCCTGCTTGGTAGTAGGTTTCTCGCACCCTCGTACGGGGTATTTGGATATTCAGCCAGCATGGCCTAATGGTTTTCTCAGACTTTCTTCTCCCTACTTATTCACCGTTTGGTGGGATATTTTGTCTTGTAGCCCTGCATGGGGGGCTTGTGGCATGCTCAGCTTTAGTGGCCCCAGTTTCTTCATCTCTTTGTGGGAGGTTTGTTATTGCAGGCCTGCGTGGGCTTTGCGCTGGCCGCACTGCGCTCCGCCTGCTTTTGACATGAGGTTGCATAACTCTCTTCCAATGGTGGGATTTGTCTGGGGCTTTAGTGTGTAGCTCATGGCCTCACAGGGCCCGGCTTGTGTGGCTACATGCTGAGGGAACACCTAGAAATAAAGACGCAGACACCAGGGTAAAGGTTTTTATTAAAAGTTGCGTGTGTGGTTTAGAAGAAATCATGCAGCCCACCATGGGGCTTGGTGGAATGTTAAAAGAAAAAAAGAAAAGAGTAGGATAGAACTCCTCTGTCCAAGAATGGGCTAGGCAGCGGAGGAAAGAATACAAAGAGAATTTGAATAGAAAAACAGTCAGAAAAAGAGAGTGAGAAAAAGGAGACTTATCTGGGAAGGGGAGCAAGTGGGGACGGTGGCACTTGTTGACTCGTCCAGGGGAGAGAGCAGAGGGGCCCAGCAGTATCCAGAGCTCAGGCAGCACGCTGGGCCCATAAATAACAGCCTGGCCAAGGTCGCATGTGGGGGTGGGAGGGCCCAGGCCAGGCTGCCGGGCCATTCCCTCTGATGGCCTGGCTCGTGGCCCATGACGGGTTCTTCATTGAAGTCCTCCCGGGCTGTTTCTAGCATACGCATAGCAAGGGAACAGCAAAGCCCGCACCAGTGAATAATGAAGTCCCGGGTTGGCCTACCCAGCCAAACCAGGTGAAGAGGAAGAGAGACTAAGCCCTGGGTTGCTGCATTGAGTGACCCGGGTGAAGAAAAATCCCAGGCAGCCCAGCAGAGCAGCACGGTGAAGGCAACGGCCTGTAATTCCCCCCACCCCCCTCCCGAGTCTCACGACATATTGCAGAGGTGGTCTGCCCGATGCCCCATTGAGGGTGCAAAGCCCACCATGGGGACGCCAGCCAAACTAAGCTGGCCCCAGAGAACATGGCAGTGAACGTGTGGCATGCCCATGACAATGGGGACGCCACCCAAAGTCAAAATGGAGCTGTGGGCCCACCCTGAAGACGATATAGGTCTCAGTCGATCGGTGTTACACCAAGCAGCAGCGTTCCACAAGCTTTCCGGAATATTCGCCCACCACATTAACAACGTGGTTCTGAACTCTGCTCCTCCCTATGTGGGAGGGACTCCCATGTCTGTGCGGATGCTCAGGCTGGCGCTTCTAGCTCGCCGGCTTTCTCGCTCTTCTGCTGCTGGTGTCCAGGTGTATTCGAGTTCCTCCTTGGAAGAAAGGGATGACGCAATTGGTCCTGGGGCTTACAAGGAAGCTGTAACAAATACAGGTCAGATATCAAGCCAACCACCTGAAATGGGCCCTGTATATTCTTATTCTGTCCAACCCCCTTATAACCAACAAACACAGAAGCTTTAGAAGTAAAGGGAGGTGGGATGGAATCTTTACTTGGGCATTCCTTATCCCCCAAGGCGATGGATGAGGGTGTGGGGGAGTCACCCCCGAGTGAGATCCCACTTGCCATGTCCCCTAGGAAGGGTATTGCGTAGCTGGCTCACGCCCCTACTCCCAAAGAGGGTGGCTCCCCCTTGGAGAGAAGGGACACATTCCCTGGATTCGTCACAGCACATACAGGCCTATATACTGTGGTGCACACAAAAGCTACCTTTTAAACCATCCACACATTCATCTATGTTGCGCTCATGATATTCTATAAGGAAGCAAAGATTAAAAACATGCATCCATACAACCACAAATATTCTCCCTTACCATAATTTGCACTAAACATGTTTGCATCACGTAAGTAATCCCTTCTCTGAATCTATGTGACTTTACTTCTATCACTTCTATGCATATTTGTATCCTCTTAATCCTTCTCACCTTCTACTCACTAACAAAGGTCTGGGTTACCGTGATCGGGGTCACAATACGTCACTTCAGAAACAGGGCTAGGTGCCATAAGACCACAGCAGTGGTAAACGGCACAGTACAAATACAACTTAACATTCAGTGAAAAACAGCAAGTAAACATGTACCCACCTCAGACTCAATATGTTGCTGGGTGCGTAGATGGGACTCTTTAAACTGATTGGCCCTCATCACTTGCTGCTCAATGCCAGACAGTACTGCTTCACACCCATCACACCTGGAAAGGATCAGAAAATGTACTGTTATACCCCTACAGTGTAAAAGGCTCCAGCGCGCTCACCTAAATGGGAAGGCACTCCTAGCCATAAACAACCCAAAAACTCTGCCCCCTTTGAACCGCAGGATAATGAAGGTCAGAATAAAGGCCTACAAGCGTGCTCAAGACAGGAGTAGTTAATAAAGATTACCAAGGGGCAAGCAACTTGATTCAGGAGGATTTCCAGTGTTTGTGATCCAAATCCCACATCTGGATGCTGAAGTCAAATTTAGGGTAGAGAGGGTTCACCTCTTCCAAAGCAATAGGGACTCAAGTGGTGTGCTGGCTTCAATGCTGGATGCCAGGCTTCTCTTCAAGATAAGGGATCCAGAGCAATGTGGTGTATTGCAGGTGGAACGCCCAAAGCCAACATGGGAATCTATGCTTTTCTGCCAGGTACGGATGCCCATTCTTTACTATGGAGAGTGAATATGCCCTAGGTTTGGGGTGATGGACATCGCTCACTACCACAAGCAAAAACAGGTGGGAAAACGGACACCAAGTGAGTGGAGACCAGCCAAATGTTACATTTATTTTTCAAATGTGTGTGTAAAGTGGGAGAGGGAGAAATCTGGTCACAAATTGTGTGTTCAGATGTGAGGTGTTCAGCATTAGAAGAGTTTCAAAGTGGGGCGCAGGTTCAATCTTTTACTTCAATACTAGTCTCTCTCTGCTTTGTAGCTTCATGATGTCTCTCTTGATGCACAAACTTTGATCAACTTCGAACAACAGCATCAACCAGACATGTTACCACACCTCCAAATCTGCCATCCCCTACTTGGCTCCTTCACCTCAAACATCTATTGCTTGTACTACTCTGGGCCATGCCAAGGAATGAGCTTCCAACTGCCTTTATGGGATGGGGGTTCAAATGGGTCACATCCCAAGGTAGAATTGAGGGCTGCCTTTTCAGAAAATGTCCTCTTCCCCAAGGTGCTCACGCAAGTTCCAATTGAATTCTTCTGCACACCGAGTCACATATTCATCCTAAACTTTATGTTTTGTAACCAATACCATCTGAGATGTGTGAGAGTCCGGAGGACGTTCTCGGATCCCAACCTGGGGGGCGGAGGGGTGGACAAGTGAGGAAGGACCATCTGGGTAGGAGAGCCTTAGGAGGTGAGGGGGTGGAGGGGAAATCCTTGGGTGAGACACGGTACAATATACCTTCCACTCTGGAGAGGCCTACTGTCCCTGAGGCGTGTGGGCTGCATGATCCGATTGCGCAATGCCTTGAGATCGTCTGTCTGTTCCCCCTTATCTTCACGCCCTGCATGGTTACGCCTAAATTGCACTGAATCGTCATCAGACCTATTTGCGGTTATCCCCACTGTTAATTGTACTATATGCACTTACTCTGCCTGTGCAGACCATTATCGTTTCAGAATTTCAAGGGCTCTGAACGACTGTTTCTCCCCTTGTTCCCTCCCCCCTTTAGCACTTTGAAACACTTCCCTTGTGTATAGGCACATTGCAAATAAACATTACCATTACCCCATTAATATAAAGAACGCCAAACGGTCACTCCAATCAAGAAATATGAGAAATTAAGAGATAATGCAAATAATTCCCCCTTTTTTTTAACCCCAATATACCGTACTCTCCCTCAGAGTTCATAGCGTGCCGTCACCCTTATCCCGTCCCCCCTTTTACATCACTAGCCATTACTGAGACGAGGAAGAGACTTCTGCAAGCAATGCAGATGCCCTATGGAAATCATACACATTTTACTGAGATGATGAAGAAGAGGGATAGGGAGCAATACTATCACTCAAGACAGCCATGTCCCACTAATGAGATCAGGCAAGGTCAGGCACTCGACTCCTATGCCTTACACCTGCAACCTATTAGTGAATGGCACCTGTATAAAGGAGGTGAACCCAAATAGGAAGAGAGAGTCGTGGTGAGGAGCAAGCTGAGAGGCGAGAAGGACGAGCAGCTGAGATGCTGGACTGCCTCAGGACAAGCCGGTGGGGAACGGAAAGCCAAGACGCTGAAGTCTGCAGAGCAAGGCAGCACAAAGAAGCTTGGCGAGGGAGCTGTGTCTCCAAGAAGCCAGAGAAGTCCTCAGAAGGGATCTGCAGCATGCGGAGTCCTTTCACCCCACGGCCAAGCTCGTTCCCCAGGGTCGTGATCAGTGCCCAGGAGTGCCAAATGGGCAGGCAGTGAGCTCCAACCCAAAAGGAGAAAAGACGCTCATAAGAAAAGCGAGAGAGAAGTGGGGAGCACAAACGGTGAGTTTCAGACGGTGGGAAACTGAGTGTTGAATGCGAGCGAATACATTGTAGCAGACTCAGACATCTGCCGTCCCCTGGAAGTACGCGACATTGATGTTCTTGGTCTTAACGAAACATGGTTCAGAGCCAGAACTATCCCAAGTTTTGAAAATCTCCTCCCCAATGGCCACAAGATCCTCTCCGCGCCCAGATCCAACCATCCCGGTGGGGGTGTAGCCTTGATCTTCCCCAAGTTGATGTGGAGGGAGATATAGAATACATATATTCCCCCCCCCCCCAGACCGAGTGTCTCCAAATTTCCCTTTGACGACCCCGTCCCTGCAATAAACAAGTCTGTGTCCTTTGAGTGTTTTCCTGGCCTATCGCGCTCTCCTCATCCACATCCACATCCATCCCCTTCCACTAAATATAAATAAATGGAATAGTATGTCACATGAGATCTAATTGTTGAATAATGTATTTTTAATTAATTACTGTTTGTGAAGTAATGTCACTAGCTAGGCCTTAACAGTACTATTTATCTTCGATTTGTGTATTAATTACCATCAATATAATTGATTTATATTAGAACAATAAATGTCAGTCTGATTATTTCAAGTATGTGACTCAAATCAAATGTAGAAGAGACTAGTGAGCTTAAAACCATCAGTTACCAGGAGCTACTTTTGTTCCCCCAGGCCAACTAATGTAACGCTATAAACAAGCTCCTAGTTCCATAGCGGTAGCTCCTGGTGACCGGTTACTGTTTCGAGCCCTGTTTGTAATAAACTCACAATAGTTGAAGAATCTAAGCAGAACATTAGAGCAGCAGACATACAGAAACTACTGCAAACGTCTCTTCCTCCCTTCGCCCCCTTCAACTAATCCAAAATAGGACTGCAAGACTTATCCTTGGCCTCAAGCCCAGGGACCGCATCTCTCAAGCCCAAAAATATCTCCACTGGCTCCAGGTGGCTGCGAGGATCAAGTTCAAGACCCACTGCATCATCCACAAGGCTTTCTGGGGCGCGGGACCCCACTACATCCAACTCTTTCCCTAAATACCTCCCACTTAGACACCTTTGGTCATCGAGTTGCAATTCTCTGCAGATCAGACCCTATTCCAAGCAGCGTGTGGGGTAGATCTCTTTCCTCGGTAGGAGCATCCCTCTATAAGGTCATCCCTGCATGATCTCCTCAAGTTCCGGAAGAATCTCAAGACCCAACTTTTCTCTTCCTCATTCCTCCCTCCGCCCCCACCCCTCTGTTGCACTGACTGGCTGCCTGGTCCCTTCTGAGCTCCACAGGGCAACAGGCCTTCCTCAGCACCCTGTCGTCCCCCCCCCCACAACCTGCACTTCCCCTTCTGGGCCCCTTTCCCCTCCACCCCCGACAAGCCTGGTGGGGTGTGCATCCCTACCAAGCCTGGTCCACCCATATCCTCGCACTTTGTGTGTGGTCCTCACTCCCTGCTTCCCCTGGCACATGCCCCCTGTCCTCCCTTTCGCACTAGTCTAGCCACATTGGGACGCTTCTTCACCTCCGCCTCCTTCTCCTCCTCCTCCTCCTCTTCCTCCCTACACTTGTATACCTCCTCTTGCCCTCACCTCCCTTCCACCCTAGCATTTTCCCTTCTGCCCGACCTACACCCCCCGTCCACTCCCTCCCCCCTGCACTTCACTTCACTTTACTTTACTGCTCTTGCATGACCTGAATGATTGACACAAGGCCTAGTACGACCGTTCTTGGTTTTTTCTTCCCTGCCACCCCCTTTTTTTTTTACTTGTGGTGCCTTGAAACACCATTTTATGTATAGGCGCTTTACAAATAACCAATAAATAAAATAAATGAAGTCTAACCTTGCTGGAAATAGGAATCATGTTAAGTGGCTGCAGACAGCAATAGGCCAAAGGTTTATGTTCCACAGTGTTAGCCAACATTGAAATAACGAGCAAAGGAATATATTTTGCCAATTTGCACTATGAACATGCTACTGTGGCCTTCCCACATTTACATCTTACTGCGGAGGCCCACATGTAGAGGACAACCAGGCGCACATGCATCAATGCAGACAGAAATAAATAAGATTACTGGAATACATATACACAGAAGCCAGTAAGCCTTTCAAAACTGCACTCCTTCGAGGCATGCTGGAATTTTAGTGATGTACATTTTTCTTTCTTTTTATTGTTGCTCATTGCATGTGTTGCCCTGGCTGTAACAGTCCACCCAGCCTGGTGAGAAATCGCCCCTTTACCCCCCTCCCTTCCCAGCTCATTCATGCCGTCTCTATATATTAACCAACCGCTTTTGTATTCTAATTCAGTTTATTTCAGAAAAAAACTGCCCCACACTATTTGTTGATTTCTTTCGGGCATGGCCCTATTGAACTATAGGGAAATCCGAGCCTGTCTGCACCTCGCCTAGGGTAATATTTGAAAGAATACGTACATGTTGTGGGAGCAGGTGCATTGATACCATTGAAATGGAAGTAAATATTTTCATATGTGGGATATTTGAAATATTTTGATGTTTTTCACTGCACAGCTTGCTATTATAATATTGTTCAATTTTGTGGCATGTGTTCCCTAAACAAAACTCCCTCTGACAACGCTGTGAACGCTGGTTGAACGGTTGCATTGTTATGTGTCCTTGAATCCAGCACGCTAAATATTTGATTGCCAAAATGTGTCGAATATCCACAAGGAAATGATAAGATTCACTATTTTGAAAGCTTATGTAGGAATGTTAAGTTTCTATTAATGAGATCTGTCTTTTGGAGCAGTTGGTCATCCGTCACATAGGGACAATGGAAACAAGACACAATGCAAGCAAAGTTTTAAATATTTATGCAAGTGAGGATGGCAAATGTGCTGTATGCTACATGATTTACGTTGTGACGGATTAATGTTCAATTTGATGCAAATAATAGACATTGTATGTGTTAATTGTAACTTAAATTGAAGATAAGATAAATATTTACTGTGTATATACAATTTTAAATTGGGTACTGAAATATATTTTTGCATTCTCGATTTTCCATAGTTATATTATACCGATGTGCGCCTATCATGCATACAGTTTACTGTTCAACGGCTTCTACAACCGCAATTGGACAATAATCATCAACAATGCATCTGTGATAACCATTATCTGGGACGATCGCCAGGCAACAATCTGTCCTTTTGCAGTTGCAGTAGTAAGGAGCAACATGGCAGCCTATAGGTTCTGAAAACATGCAGATGTTAAAGTGTTGCATTTGAAATTTAAACCACTAATTTCTTCTCTGCATTGTAACGCTATATTCCTTGATCAGAAATCAGTGATGGAAGATAACAACTTTCTGTGAAGAATGCACAGACTGGAATTAATCGATCGATGAACGGAATCAGCATTACAAGATCACAGTGAGAAACATGCGATGTGATCTGAATAAGTGCCGCAAGGGCACTTGAACTTAAGGCGATGGATCAACAGATAAGCACAAGATGGCGGTACCCGATCTGTCGTTTTCGCATGCGCTGGTGAGAAAAACTTGGGTAAATTGCATTGGAATTTTTTTTTAAGAACGATCGATGTATGCTCTAAAATACATGCTTGATCGATTGGGCCAATAACATTTCTGACCAAACTACCCCGTTAAATGTACAGTTGCAAAACAGAGGATTGTTTAGGCCAACATTACTGTGCATTCTGGTACATGTAGCGTTCCATTCAGGATGGTGAAAATAAAGCTTAACATAAGCTTTTATATATTTGTCAAGTGGGTTTGTATTGTGATTTGCGTGCTTTTAAGCCATCCCTATGAAACAGACCATTGTTTTCACTCCTTAAAACCATACATTGACGCATTTATATCAGCAAAAGAGAAGCTATTTGCTCAAGTCTCCAAAGTACAGGCTGTGATCAAACATTTTACAGAAAGTTTAATGTTCTGGACAAATCATTTAATTTCACTGTGCCATATCTATCGCAATTGGGATGCTAGATCTATGTTTCCAGTCGTGGAGGCATGGAGGCTGCACATCATTGTATTGTGGAGGGCTGGGGCAAGAGCACACGTTGTTGGGTTTTTGTTGTGAGGGTTGAGAAGGCAGGATGACCGACATTGGTTTTATATTTGGTAAGGTAGGGAAGCAGATGACAAAAGTATGTATATTTTGGCGGCTCAGCTCGGGTCTGGGTCTAAGAGCCGAGCCAGGTCTCACGGCTCAGCTCGGCCCATGAATTGTTTGGCTCCCCCACTTATAGCCTGCATAAGCAAAATTACATCAGCAGGTTTCAGAAGAACAAGTCACTTACCCCAGGTAACGTTCTCCAATGGATGTTCCTCCCATGTATTCCTCATTTTATGATACGATATATCCTTCAACTTCAGCCAAAACCTTTGGCAGGGGTGCTGTGCGTCGATGTGGTTGACTCTATGCCCCTCAAGGACCTCTGTCTCGTAGTCTACCGCACTGTCGTTAGCTAAAGCATGCACAGCGCAGGTTAGCTTAGTTCTGATTTTGTATCTTCCTTATGCAGAATTACAAGGATCAGTCAAACCTGGGCCGTACTAGACTCTGAAGAGCATAAAGTGTAATACCTGGAAATTCTACAGCGGGTAAGCTGGGTGGGGCGATGACGAATACGTGGGAGGAACATCCAGTCGAAAGAAAGTTACCTGGGGTAAGTAACCTGTTCTTTGAATGAATTGTGTCCTCCCATGTATTCTCGTCTTATGATAGACTCCCGAAGCAGCATTAGGTTTTGGAGGAAACAGTAAGAATGTTTAGTTTTAAGATTTGTCATCGATTGAGTATACTGCTTCCCAAATCCTCCTTTCTGGTTAGAGGATGAATCCGGAGAATAATGTTTTGTAAAAGTGTGGATGGTAGACAAAGAGGCTGCCGCACAAATGTCTTTTTAAGGCACCCCTCGTTGGAGAGCGGAAGATGTTGCCATGCCCCTTGTGGAATGAGCTCTCAAGCATTCTGTGGGATCGTTCCAGGCCAATCTGTAACATTCTGAAATAGCAAGAATTATCAATCTGGGCAAAGTTTGTTTATTAACTGGAAGACCCAGTTTGTGGCCAGTATAGCCAATGAAAAGTTGGTCATGCTGAGAAATGTAAAAGCTCAAGGCTCTTCTTGGATCCAGTCTATGTAGCCTTTCCTCTTCCTTGCTACAGTGAGTTGGCGGATAGACTGTTGGAAGCACAATCTTCTGGGCCAAATGGAAATCTGACAAACTTTTTGGTAAAAAAGAAGGTTTAACCCTGAAGACAACCTTATCCTTGTAGAAAAATGGTAAATGGAGGCTTACTAGATAGGGCCTGCAATTAATTCACCCACCCTGCGGGGTGATGTTAATGCCAATAATAGAATGGTTTTAAATGTAAGCAGTCTTAACGGAGATGAGTGAAGTGGTTCAAACAGAGCACACACCAAGAATTTTAAATACCAGATTAAGATCCCAGATTGGGACTTGAAAAGGTGTAGAAGAAAAACATTAGTGAGTCCCTTAAGAAACTGTAGGACTAATGGCCTTTTAAAATAAGATACCTCTTCTGAGGTGTGCTTAAAGATAGAAAGCACTGCCAAATATCCCTGAATGGGGCCAATCTGGAGCCCCAGATTAACCAAATGTAACATAAGGACAACACCATAGATGTCATGCACAATAAAGGGTCCACATCCTTTTACCTACACCAGCTGCAGAATTTGTTCCAACGGGAGCGGTACAAAGATTTAGTTGCTGGCCTTCTGGCCGAAAGCAAAATCTCTGTTACGTCATCCGGGAGGTCCCAATCCTTATATCTCAACCTCTCAGAAACCATGCGTGAAGGTTAGTGTCTTGACCTCTGGATGGAGAACCTGCCCCTCCTCTCACGAGAGAAGGTCCTCTCTTTGCATAAGATGTATTGGAGGGCAGATGGACATGTCCAGAAGGTCCGGGTACCACGTCCCCCACGGCCCATTCCGGGGCAATTAGGATCATTGATTTCCTGAACTTTCTCAACCTCCTGATCACGTGAAGAATGACGGGGACGGGAGGAAACGCGTACAGCAGTGGAAACTCCCAGTCCACTACGAATACGTCGCCTAGACCTCCACTTGGGGGACATTTCCCGGAGCAGAACAGTTCGCAATTCTGGTTGACACTGATCACGAACAGATACACTTGAGGGGTTCCCCAAAGGGTGAAGTTCTTTTAAAGGACTTCTTGAGCTAGTTCACACTCGTGGGAGACTGTGCTCTGCCGCCGTGTTCTTCGGTCCGAATAGGTGAACTGCTGATAGAGATATTCCTTCTTATATGTGCCACAACCAAGAGCTGCATTGCATCTCTGCACAGTGGTAGTGACCCTACACCTCCTCTCTTGTTGAGGTGGTACACGGCCACTGTGTTGTCTGTCATTATCAGGACATTCTTTCCCCGTACAGAGGGCAGAAAGAACTTCAGCGCAGGTAGATCACCCTCAGCACCAAAAGATTGGTCTCAATCGGAGTGCAAACTAGACATCAATGTGTCAGGATCCCGAGCAGGATTCATGTGAAAGCTACACCGAGAAGGAAATCTGGGCGTGAATCAACCACATCTTATACAAGGCGGCATGAATCTTGGTTACCGGTCTCTGCCGCTTCATGTTCCAATAAACGTTCAAACAATCGCAGGCTCTGTGGTTGCTGGGGGTTGCCATGCTGACAATGGCGTCCCTGCACAGGCGCGGGACGAATCTGTGAAACGTAGGATATGGTCATGTGACTGTTTAATAGCTTCTCCTCCTCTGCGAACCTCGCGGCTTCTGAATTACTTTACGAGCCTCTGTGTTATTGCTATTCTAGTTGCCAAACTGTTTTTGCTCTCTGACTCGACCTTGTCTTTTGCCCAGTCCTTGTCTGCCTTGGATATTTTCTGCTTTGCATTACGACCTGGACCGTTTCTTGGATTGCCTTGCTCACGTTTTTGTCCCCTCATCGCCCAATACCTGCCGACTTGGACCGCCTACTGGATTGCTCTGCTAACGTTTGGTACTTTCTTGCTCGCCTCCTTATGACACGGATTGCCTTTTGGACTTCTTTCTCATCCGTCTGCCTCGGGTTTACAAACGCTGCAAACACCCGAAAAGACTGCTGCCGCAGTTCCTTCTCCAACACCGGACATACAGTATTACAACTGAAGGATTGCTGGACGTCAATCCCTACAGGAATAACCAACTTGTCCCAGAGCACACGGACTAGAGACTGCCTTTGTGTGCCTCAACTTTAGGCGTCCGCGTGCCATCGGGATAGGCGGCTGGAACTTTAGGCGTCCTCGTGCCGGCGGTATAGGCATTTGGATTACAACCGGCTTGCATTCACAACTCATCTGTAAGAACACGTAAGGATACAATGCGGTAAGAACCCTTGTTCTCATCCCTGTTATTTCAGTCTTGCTATTATCTATCACTTGCCCGTCTTTATGTAATTTGCAGACTACCTTCTGATACCGATTATATCTGTGCCCTGTGAACTCCTGAAATCATGGTGCTCCTACGTAGCTTGGCACAGGTTAGTCTGGGTCTTGTTACTTCATTGCAAAGTACTAAATTGTGTATTGCCTTCCTTTGCAGCCATCGGTGTCTCGTTTGGATCCGGTCTTTCAATTAATTGATCTCTCTGCACATTGGTTTTTCTATTCAGAGAGGTACATTAGTGGGAAGAATTCTTCTTCTCTACGGGTTCAACAGTTTGAAGGAAAATTCTGACACAATGACAGCGGATTGTCAGATCGTTGGCGACGGCTCCCTACCCTTTGAGCGAGGCGTTAGTCAATACAATTATCTCTGTCAATGGTTGCCAAAAAGGTTCTGCCTTCAGAATATTGTCACTGTGGGCCCACCTCAGGAGATCCTATGCGACCCTGTTTGGAACCTGAAGTAGGCCTGACATCTTGCCTGAGAATTGAGACCACTGTGTCCTCAGAGCCCATTGAAAGGATCTCCTTCTCAGGCGAGCCTTTGGCACCAGAAAAATGCAGGATGCCATGAGATAGAGCAACCACAAAGTTGAAGGCCGGAAGACGCTGGGCACTTTTGAATTTGGTGACCATCTGCAGAATGTGTTGAGCCCTCACCTAGGGTGCAGAAGCTTTTCCTAAGGTTGTATTCAGGGCTGCTTCGATGAAGTAGAGTCTTTGAGATGGTATCATGTGGGACTTCTTGTAATTGAGGGAGAAGCCCAGTTTGTGGAGAGAGTGGCAGGCGACGCTGAGATGTTCCAGGACTTGTTCAGGTGAAATGTAATCATCCAGGTAGGGGTAGACGTGAATCCCCCCCCCCCTCCCCTCCTGAGACTCGCTGCCACCACCGCCATCAACTTGGTGAATACTCTCTGGGGGGGAGGTAGGCCCAAATGGTAGAACTCAAAATTGATGAGAACCACCAACTGCGAACCTCAGGTACTTTCTGTGCTTGTGATGGATCGGCACATGAAAGTAAGGGTTCCATATGTTGATATCCCCGCAGAAATATCGCCATACAGGTATGACACTGTTTTTTGCTGCAATATTAACCCACAGAACCCAAGTGTCCGGTCCTGGCGTCTGCGTCTGCAGGAGATGCTGAGCCCCACAGATCTCTCAACAACATTTGATCAACAACTGTCTTTAACCCAGTTGAAGAACTAACACTCCCAAGGGAAAAGGGGAAGTGGAGAAAATAAGCGACAGACGCCTACTTCTGGTGGGCTGCAATCTGTAGAAGGAGACATTAATGTTAATTAAGACATGCATTTAATTAACTCAATCTCTAAATATCAAATAATTCAATATCTAAACCCATACCTGTCCAATCTCCGTAATAAACTTGCAGATTAACTTCTTTTTCACAAAGACCCATTGAGATTTTTATCTTGCACAGTCAATGTTCAATTTCAGAAAGTCAATGTGAATTTAAGAATACATTTTGTTCCTTGATATGATATATGATATGATATGGCATTTGTAACGCGCCTATACACAGGTGTTTCAAGGCGCGACGAGGCAGGGAGGGGAGGAAACAAGGGGAAACAGACAACGATCCTACTAGGCCAGGTGTCATTCAGATCGCGCAAGTGCAAGGGTGGGGGAGGGGGAAAAGTGCAAGGGGAAGGGGAGGGGGGCTTTCCTTAACAATATTGCTCAAAATAATGAGTTCAATAATATGAAATCTTCTTAAGAATAGCAGGAATTCACTTTAGAGTGTTCATTCATTCAAATGCATTTCATCCTTTCTCAAGCACATTGTATTCTTGTTCAGATGTTTCTTCAACTTTAGTAAACAAATGCACAATTAAGAGTTCAGATGCTATTTTAAACTTTTGACATGAACAATAAGAATTAATTCAGATCCTGCTTAACCTTTGAAGCACATGCGCAATGCTAATGGAATCCGATGCTTTGCTTTTGACATGAGCGCTGTAAATGAGTTCAGATGCTGTTTTACCTTTAGAGCACATGCACAATGCTTATGAAATCAAATGCTTTTACTTTTGACATGTGCCCAATAAATGAGTTCAGGTGCTGCCTTATCCTTTAGAAAACATGCGCAGTGCTATTAAAATCAGCTGCTTCTGCTTTAGACATGCACAGTAACACAGTAAAGGAGTTCAGGTGCTGCCTTATTCTTTAGAACACATGCGCAATGCTCATGAAATTAATTTGTCTTTACATTCCACATGCGCACAGTGAAAGAATTCAGATGTCACCTTATCTCATGGCGCGCATGCGCAGAGATCGAAAAAATGATGAATTTACAATCCTTACGAACTCAAGTTAAATAACATCTAAAGCTTAGACTCACATTTTCCTTAAGCAATCTTCACTCACACGTCCGTTCTGAAACTGACATACTTGAAATCAGATCAGATACGAGACACGGCGATAAAACACGGACACTTCTTCGTGCATGCGTGAAAAAAAAAATGAATGCTCTGAAGCACTGATAAAAGAAAACTGCGCAGTTAAAATTCCAAACGCTTCTTCCTTCAGTACATCAGAACTTCAAAACCGTGTCAATTACACGGAGTCATAAAAAGCACAGCTGATTCTTGAAGTAAAATTAAACGAATCTAAATACCTAAACTAAATAAATACCTAACATGAATAGTGTGGGGACATCACGTGATCGCGGGAACGGGATCTCGCGAGCCCACGCTCCGCGGGAAAACGTTCCCGCTTCACAGTTGGCGCCTGCCAGCCGAAGCGGTCGTGCAGGAGCGCTGCTCCTGACTACATGAGACGGAGAGTGAGTTACAGAACTCTCACCACAGCTCCTAGGGCATAACACCACAGCCACTGGAGGCTTCATGGGGGCCCTAGGAGTCTACAGCGTGCCACCGGTGAGCACAACCCATCCACAGTGAAGCAACTGGGGAAGCACAGGACTTGGTCGCATTGAACAGTGAGTAAGCGCCCCGTGCCACCAGGCCGCTTTAGAACCTCTCCACTTGTTGCCAATCAATAAAGACTGTTAGAAACCCTACAGCGTCCTGTCATCCATTTAGGCCACAACATAACTGGCGACGAGGATACCTGAAGTCCCACGGACCCACCATGCAAGGCGCCACACCACCCCCTGCGTTTCTCCCCTTGCCAGGGACACAGGCGATTCCATGGATGCAATGGGAACCCCTTTTTTCCACCTACTTGGAAGCGGTGGGCGGCACGCGATATGCCCCCATCAGGAAGAGGGCGATGCTGTTGAATGCGCTAGGGGTTGAAGGTCAGCGTATCTTTGCCGGCCTTAAAGAAATACCGGCGGCCGACGATGACGCCGAAGACGACGACGTTTACAAAGAAGCCACTCGTCGTATCATGAAGAGGTTCACCAACAAGGAGAACATTGTACTGCACAGGTTGAGATTCTACACTCGCAAACAGGAAGGGAGCGAACCCGTGGATGACTACATCACCAGGATGAGGGAACTCGCTTCTCTTTGCGCCTTCGGAGAAAATGCAGAACAGGTCATCTGCGACATGCTCGTTGTCCACACCAACTCTAGGAAAGTACAGGACAGGCTCATCCAAGAAAAGGAGGTCACCCTCGATAAAGCCATCCAGATTGCCAGGGCGGAGGAAGAAACCTCCAGCAGACGCAAGGAGGCGGGAAGTCACCTGCCCGTGCCCGAAATGGCGGCGCTACAATGGAGAGGTCGCAGAGACAAGCAATCCCGCGACGGCCCCAAAGACAAAAGTCCCAGGAAAAAGGAGGCACCGAAATGCTACAGATGCGCCAGCCTCAAGCACATGGCGAACGACCGCGACTGTCCCGCCGGGAATAAGGAGTGCTCCAAGTGCGGACGCATGGGCCACGTGGCTCCAGCATGCATGTGGCGGGAGAAAACGGTGTCCCGTGTCGACGGTGACTACACCTCAACCGATGAGGATGAACTGCAGGACAGACCCATGGTTGTCATGGTCAATGCCCCCCATGCCAGAAGAGAAAAGCCCCACTGCACCATTAAAGTGGACGGCATGGAAACGTGCGTCATGGCTGATTCGGGATCCGACCTCACCATTCTGCCCATCAACACGTACAAGGAGATGATGGGACGAGAAAAAGTGGAGATTAGATCAACCAGGCAAAAACCCACCGTGTTTGGAGGGGCAACGGTCGAACTGTTGGGCTACATCAAGGCCCGCATCGATTTCAAGGGGAGGTCTACCACCACCAAAGTGTATTTTTCTCCCAAAGGTCCAACCGTGCTGGGGTGGGATGACCAACAAACTCAGCATGAAACTAGATCCCAGCACTCCGGAACAGGTGCTCATGATCTCGTCAGGAGCAGCGCAAAACTACAATGAGACCTTTCCAAGCCTGTTTTCCGAGAAACCGGGAAAAGTGAAAAACTTCGTCCACAAAATTCGGCTGAAACCCAACGCCACTCCAGTCAAGCACAAAGTAAGGGCAGTACCTGCCACCGCAAGACCAGCTTTGGGTGCCCACCTGAGGAAGATGGTCGAAGAAGGAACCATTGAAACCATGGAATCCTCGGAGTGGCCGAGTCCGGTAGTACTAGTAAAGAAAAAGTCCAGCAACGACCTCAGGATCTGTATCGACCTGAGAAGCCTGAACTTGGAGGTGATCACGGATAGCTTCCCACTCCCCAGCATCAATGAGATCGTCCTCATGATGAAAGAGGCGGCCATTTTCTCGAAGCTGGACATGCGTGATGCCTATCACCAGATTCCCCTACACAAGTCCTCCCGCCCCCTGACGGCGTTCATCACTCCTTTTGGCACCTTCCAATACACCCGCATGCCTTTCGGGTTATCATCCGCAGCATCCGCATTCCAGAGGATGATGAACTCCCTACTGAAAGGCCTCACCAATGTCTCATTCTTCCAAGACGACATTCTGGTATACGCCAAGGACAACGAGACCCATGACAAGGCACTCAAGTCAGTCCTAAGCAGACTTCAGGAGGAAGGCATTCACCTACGCCATGAAAAGTGTGTCTTCGGGGTGAACAAAGTAGAGTATCTTGGGTACTGCATCTCGAGTGATGGGGTAAGCCCCAAGAGGAACCTCATGGAGGCCATCACTGAGGCACCGGCGCCGATGTCCAAAGAGGAACTACGCTCATTCTTAGGCCTAGCTGAGTACTATGCCAAATTCGTACCCAGGTTCTCTGAGACCACGTCTCCCATGAGGGAGCTTCTGAAGAAGGGGGCAGCCTACTCTTGGGGCCCAGAACAAGATGAGGCTTTCGCCAAAATCAAGAATAGGATTCTACACGCGCCGTGCCTTAAACCATACAACCCTGAATGGGACACATACATCACCACTGACGCCAGCGCATACGGCCTATGGGCCACCTTGACCCAGAAAAAGGGCGACACGGAGAACATTGTGGCGTTCGCATCCAAGGCATTATCCTCATCCGAGAAGAATTACTCTACGGTAGAGAAAGAGATGTTGGCATGCGCTTGGGCCGTCGACTACTTCAGATCATACGTATGGGGGACAAGATTCAAGCTGATCACAAGCCCCTAATTCACATGCTGAGCCCGGGCGGCACCAAGACGGCCACCCCCAGACTGGCCAGGATCGCCGCGAAGCTCCAAGAATATACCTATGAGATACAACACATTGCGGGCTGGAAAAACGCACGGCGGACTGCATGTCCAGGCTCCTCAACCAAAGCGCCCCCGGCACCACATTCCTGTAAGACGAATGTGTCGTTGCGTCCATCGGCGACCTGAGGAACGTCGAGTACATGGAAATGAGCGAGCGCCACTGGCAGGAAGAGTTCGAGCAGGACAACGCTCTAAGGCACGTAAGCACCTGGGTTCGAAATGGATGGCCCAACGAGAGAGCGATCCCCGAAGGCCTTCGTCCCTACTGGAAGGTGAACGAGGAAATCACCGCCATGAACGGTCTCATTCTCAGAGGTGATCAAATCATCCCACCCAGCGGAATCCGCAAAGTCATACTGTGCAGAGCACACTCGGGCCATTTAGGGTGCAACATGACCAGAAGGAGGATACGCGACGCATACTGGTGGCCAGGTATGGACCAGGACGTTCGGCAGATGGTCGATAGGTGCCACGAATGCTCCAACAGCGACAAGCGCCTAGCCGTGAGGCAAGCCCCCATGCTGCCCACCGAAGTCCCCAAAGGGGTGTGGCGAAAACTGGGGCTGGATTTCATAGGGCCGCTGGACAACATGCCCCAAGAGCACAGATACGGGATAGTCTTGGTCGACTATTTTTCCAAATGGGTGGAAGCTGACTTCACCCCGGACATCACCACGGGAACAGTCATTGAAACACTCACTGCCATATTCCAGCGGGAGGGCCTGCCCGAAGAACACGTCACGGACAACGGAGTCCAACTAGTCTCCAGAGAAATGGAAAAATTTCTCAAGCTCAACAACATCAAACAGCGAAAAGCAAGCCTTTATCACCCACAGGCAAATGGCCTAGTCGAGCGGGCCAACCGCTTCATCAAAGGGGCGCTGCAACTGGCTCACGCCTCGGGCCTAGACCCATACAAGACGGTCAAAGAAGCCGTAGCAGCCCACCGTCTCACCCCCAATGCCGTCACAGGTGTTTCACCGTTCCATCTGCTGAGGGGGAGAAGGGCGGCATCCTCACTGGTACCACCATGGCTTCAGCAAGTGAGGGCCGACGAAGACGTTGACATGGTTGACGTAACGTGCCGCATGCAGCGCAACAAAGAAGCAATGAAAGCACAGGGGGATTTGCGCCGAGCCGCTCGACACACACAAGTCAACAAAGGGGATCTGGTGAAGATACGACTTCCCCACAAGGACACCTCCACAGGTTCCAGATACAGCAGTCCCATAGAAGTCATGGAGAGAGGGACAAACCACATCTGCACCAGCGATGGCAGGAGATGGGTAGCCATGTACCGCAGGAAAGAAGACACTGTACACTCGCCAGGAGACACTGGAGGAGATCAAGTCTGCCAAGAGCCATACGAGAACGATCACCTCCCAAGTGGAGACATCGTAGAGCTGCACCATCACAACGACTTCGCAAGCTCCCTTCCCCCAACTACACCCAGGGGATCACAGCAAGGAGCTGGACAAAGAGAACCCGAATCACCAGCACCCTCCAAAGGACACTTCATCGATCCCGCTCCATACCCGGATCCTGGCAGGCCCCAGAGAGAGAGAAGGAAACCCAGGAAATATGCGGACTTCATCATGGAGTGACCTCCCATTCTTTTTTCCAGCAGAGGTGGTGTGTGGGGACATCACGTGATCGCGGGAACGTGTTCTTGCAAGATCTCGCGAGCCCACGCTCCGCGGGAAAACGTTCCCGCTTCACAGTTGGCGCCTGCCAGCCGAAGCGGTCGTGCAGGAGCGCTGCTCCTGACTACATGAGACGGAGAGTGAGTTACAGAACTCTCACCACAGCTCCTAGGGCATAACACCACAGCCACTGGAGGCTTCATGGGGGCCCTAGGAGTCTACAGCGTGCCACCGGTGAGCACAATCCATCCACAGTGAAGCAACTGGGGAAGCACAGGACTTGGTCGCATTGAACAGTGAGTAATCGCCCCGCGCCACCAGGCCGCTTTAGAACCTCTCCACTTGTTGCCAATCAATAAAGACTGTTAGAAACCCTACAGCGTCCTGTCATCCATTTAGGCCACAACAAATAGAATGATAAAAATAAAGCAGCTTTTCTCCAGCTTGAGAAAAAGCGACGCTCCCACCAACTTATCAGCTGAGCTTGTCCCACGTTGACCAGCTTCTCAGGAAACCATATTTATCTCTGTAAACTTCACCAGAATCTCATCAAAAGGCCTTGAAGCAGGAACTTAATCAAAACAGGACCTTCCTTCTTGAAGGTGAACAATGAAAGGCAGTTTAGAATTGTATGGAAGGTCAGAGGTTCATGAAACTTCCAATCAGGAACTGGCACTACTGCCACCATGTTGGTTTGGGGAGTTAGCACTCTGATGAACAGAAGTTAAGATCAACAACCCAAAATCAGATTAAAACAAATTATTTAAATCTATAATCTAATTTCATTCAAAGTACACCTACCTAACCTGGGACCTGACACTAAGATGGACACCCCCGCAATCCCTGCTCCCATTTACCCCATATATTATTTCCACGAATAATGTCGCCTATGCCATTTCCCGGCGACCATATATATGGCGACATTCTTTATGGGGATAATATTACCGGGTACCGAAAGTAAACATCCTGGAGGTCTAATGATACCATCCAATCCTGTAGCTGGAGGGCCTTAAGCATCTAAGAAAGGGTAACCATCTTGAACTTATCATTCCTGAGGAACTTGTTCAAGTTTCTCAAGTCCAATATGGGTCTCAATCATCGTCCTTTTTGGGAAAAATAAAAATATATACATTTTATAGAAAATAGGGAGAGTACCACCCTTTGTTCCTCTCCGTCACAGGTACTGGTTCTATAGCACATTTATCTAGCATGCTTAATATTTCCTGCACAAAGTACAGATCTGGAACTTTGAATGAGTGGCTCCCCGGTGGATGGTCCGAGACCTTTTTAGAAAGAGGAGGCAGTAACCCTGGGCTATTGTTTCCAATGCCCACGCATCTGAAGTATTGCCCCGCCATTCTTGCAGATGCAGTGAAAGTCTGCCTCCCACCGGGGTCTTGTGGGCCAAGGCCTCAGAGTTTTTGAGGCGGCTGAAGGATCTTGATGAGTCTTCGACTTACGTTCCAGGGCTCGGGGGCGCACAGAATGTAGTCTTTGGTCTCTACTGGTCTGCCTTATGCATCTCGACAGGAGCACAGCTTTTCACCTTTTTCTTCGTGGGAGTTGGGGCCTCTTTCTCGAAGCTTTTTAACACAGCCTGTCTGAAACCTTCCACTGAGCTGGAGTAGAGGATTTGGTAGGTCAGGCTACACTTCTCTCCGGAGAGCAATCAGATGAATTCGAAGAGGGCGACCTGTGATGCCTTTTCTTCGATTTCCTCTGAGATTACAAGGAATTGTGTGATCCGCTCCTGGAGCATGATAGCTTTTAAATCTCTTCAGACAAAGCGAGGAATCTCTCGACTCGGGTTGATCTTTTTCTCAATGGGGTCATCAAAGGGGATTTTGTAGGGGTCCTACCAGCAGCTAGTTTCCCTTTATGCTCTTTCAGAGACTTACCGGTCATCGTCTGACAGGATTGACAGTCCGCCATTTCATGTTCGGAGCCAAGGCACCACAGACACACCGAATGTGGGTCTGTTAGGGACATCTTGGTGCCATAATTGAAGCCCTTTTTGAATCCGGTCTTCTGGGTTGTTGGAGCTTAAGACAAGGCCATAACCCGAACTTTTCGAAGTTTTCGCAAAAACTGAAGCGCTGGAATTTGAGGAATAAGTGTGAGGGCACAATCCATTTGAAAGTATCATTCTCCCAGGAGTTGGCAATTAAAAGCTTTTTAAGATGCCTACTCACAATTTGCTTAGGGAGGAAAACAGTACAAATCTAAGATGTTTAATGGAAAGGACAGCCTCCAATTTGACGCTGCATTCTATTTGATCAATCAGTTACAGGTGTATCAACAGTAAACTATCGGTGAACCTTTGTGTATACTCTAAACTATTCTAATAATCAGAATACCACATTTCTAAAGCATAGGGAGCATTAATTAAATGTAAACATTTCCTATACGCATGTTTCCACTGTGGTGTTCCCACAGCGCAATGCTCAATTGGCTTTCACCTAGAGATCCAGACTAGAGTCTGCAACAAAATCGAGGGTCGAGTGAGATGAAGAGGTGCAGGTAGCACTGAGGGAGGTCACATTAATAAACACAATGTACTAAACTATATCCCTTAAATGGCCAGTGGCAAGACTGAAAAACCTGGTTGTTGCCCCTCTGACTCGGTAGCACAGTCCCTTTGAAGTATTTGGCATCCACAGTACTGTAGTGTAGTGTAGTGTAGTACAGTTCAGTGGAGCCGCTTGGGCTAAAATAAGGAGTATCATTTTGGGTTTGTATTCAATAGATGGCACAATACCTCTGTCCCACTGGGATTGCAGTAGTTTTTATTCAATCTACACCCACAGAACCCCGGGGCACTTCGTTTTTGAATTGTATTCAGATTGTTCTCCAATGCCTTTTATATGATCCCAGTAGCTGGAAATATTAATGAGTCATTGCTAATCTAAAAGTCACTCTGCAAATCTGTTTCCACCTGTAACCATCCAATGTATGCCTCTAGTGTCTTATGTCACCCCCATTGCTCCCCTTCTTTAAAAGCCCTCTCTCTTAACCCGGTTGATCCCTCAGATTTCCGTCCTCCCCCTATTCTTTTCTTCCTTTCTCTCAAAAGCTCTTGGGCGTTTGTGTACTCTCAAATTAGTATCCAACTCACTACTCCTAATCTACTCGCTCCTTTTCAATCTGGTTTTTGATTTGTTTATTCCACTGAAACTGCTCTTCTTTCTGTTTCTAGCACTATTCCTCATGCTCGTCACCAGATATGTTCTGCTATTCTTGTCTTACTAGATCCAAGTGCAGCTTTCGACACAGTGGCTCACTCTTTTCTTCTTTCCACACTTACTGCGCTTGGTTTTTCTAATTCTTCCATCTTTTGATTTCTCTCTCATCTCTAACCGATCTTTCTCGGTCACCTGGGAACGTTCTATTTCCCAGTTTTTCCCTCTTTCCTTTGGTGTTCCCAGGGTTTTCTGCTTGGTCATATCCTTTGTCTCCCTTTACACCTTTCCTCAATTCTTGATTTTGGGTTTCACGTTAATCTGTACACTCACATTTTCCTCTTTTCCTTCTTTAATCTTCCTTCAACCATCTTTTTCACTCCTTTACATTTTGCGGATTCTCCTCTGGCTAGCAATCTTATGTTTAATTCTTCTCTCTCTCCCTAGAACTTCAAATTTCTTCTACTGTCCATTCATGTTGGTTTAATTTATTTAACAATAGGAAAAGTAGGCCACTTCCAACCTATTCTTCCGCAAAACTCTTCTTCAAACCTTATTTTATCATGTCTTAATCATAGCTGTTCCCTCTATGTTGGCGTACCTAACTATGCTCTTTTTCCACTGCATTCTATCATTTATTACTCATTTCGTATCTTGTTTGTCTTCCTTGCTCAGCCAGTACTTCCCCTTATCTGGCTCAGCTTCAATGGCTCAATTAAACTGCGTTTTGATTTTCAGTTCTTGTGTCTGGTCTTCAAATAGATTCATGCCTTGGCTCCTTCATATCAATGTTTTTTTGATTTTCTTATATTCGCCTCCTAGAGACTTACGTTCCGCTTCTCAGTTTCGTCTTTGTCCCCAGATCTCTCTTTGCCTATTCCCGGTTCTGTTTGTTTCAACTTCTTTGGTACTCCCTACCTCTTCCTGTTTGCTCTTGTGCTACTCTTTCCCAATTTAAAAAAATCCTGAATCTCCATATTTTACTTTCTGTCTCCAAACGCCTCCATCAAGCATCATTGTTGCATTGGCCTGTGACTGATGCTTTTATTCCTCATTCTTTTTTGCGCCGTTGTTTTGAAATATTTGTTAAACTCTTTGGTTAAAAGCGCTATATAAGCTTCTTAAATAAATAAACACCCCTTACTGGTGTGCAGCACTCAGGTGCTTCCCGAAGCTAGGTTTCTGCTCAATGAATATTCAACAGAAAATAGGGCTGCCACCAACCTTGCTTTGCGAGATGCAAAACGAGGCTGAAATGAGGCCTTTGAATACCAGAAGATACCTCGCGGCAGCTGCTTTTACCATTCCTGCAGCGTCTTGACAATGCTACTGATGTCCTTCTTTGGGATGTCTCTACCAATGCAGAAGTCCACCTCCAGCAGCTGCTTACACTGGTCCAGTTTGCCATGAATGATGTCCGTGTACACAGCTTCGATGATCAAGTCCTCTAGCTCACGCAGGTTCTGCATGTCCAAGTCTTTGAGCAGCACTGTGTATGGAATGCACTGCAACACAAACCAAAGGAGAGCTGATTATTACAGGAAGAGTCAATCAATGCCCCAATGGCTACAGCAACACTTTCACTTCAAGGGTTAAACAACGTCTGAAAAGCATAATGTAAAAGGTCACTTTATCAAACAGCAGTCTGGGAGCCTCTCTCTGACAAACCTAGGAATTTTATATGCATTTACTGGCTATATATGTGGTGCCTGCCACAGGTTGCTTTGTGAAACCTATATCTCAAAGATGTTTGCTTCCAAAGTCATGCTTTTTACCCTTACCAGGTTAATATGAAAATTCAAAATCTAATGCAATGCAACAGGTCTGTCAACCTGGGTGTTTTGTGGCTTCACACTCGTGTACTTCTCACAGAGCGTTGGGCACTCCTTTTTCATACATTTTAAACAATGGGCAAGGATGGAAGCACAAGAACCAAATTAACTAACTTGACATGCGAGAATCCCCAAGGCATTCATTACATAGGAGAGAACGTGGAGACGTGGTCTCATGCAAATCTGCTGAGAGGGACATGGGTGCAGAGAGCCCAATGGAGCATTTTAAAACTTAGCCTAGTAGTTATGAAAGCCCATCTGTTGCACAAAAACATCAGGTGCCTCCCTGGTACTTTGTGTTTCAACATAGGATTTGTGCATAGCTAAGCCAGCCTGATGGAGGCCAGGTCGTATTCAAGTATTTCACAACAGAAAGTGAAGGCAATACATGAGCAGGGTATGTGGATGTGGAAAACCTCTCTGCAATTGGGTTCAATGGTTTTGTGAGGAGGCAATGTATCGGCTAGGGACACTAATGCAGGAGCTGCTGTGTGCCCTGGACCTGCATGCAAGTAAGGTGCCTGAGAGGCTAAGGAGGCTTGGCATGGAAGTATTATGTAGTGATAATAAAAATACGTTGTTCACGTAATTGAACAGAAGTATTATTAATATGTCTTTGCTAAATGCTGTTGTGTGAAAACCCTAAATTGCACACTTGTTTCAGCCTTCAAAAAGATATTTAATAGGTATTTAGGCATTATCCAAGTACTCCCATTATGAAATTACAGTGCATCTTGAGATGTTGCGGCCACCATCTCTGAAAGTGCTGTAATCTCCCAAAGACTACCTAAATAAAGTCTATATACATATGTATATACCTTTTAACTCTGAGAAACGCATGCAGGTTGGGGTTTACACACTATTACATTGAGATAATAAAAAGACTTCTGTTTTGAACTCAAGACTTTCTACTAGGTCTATCCTTAATGTAAGACATTTGTGACAAGGTCAGTGGACTAACCTAGTCTGGAGGGTATTGTGATGAATCCTGCCAAGTCATCACTGATTCCACTGTGATAGTCTCCTCCCCAACCCGAGGGAAAGGCAGCCGCTACCCGATCCTGACCCTGGGGGAAGTATAAGGAGGGAGGATCATGGGGGAGAAGATGAGTACCGGGGGGGAAGGGAAGTTTTTGATGGCATGCTGTTATTTAACATCTAATGTTGAGGATTGTTGTTTAAACAAAATTGCTCATCAATGTAATTTAAAATCATTTGGAATTTCTTTGGGCTCTAAATCCCAGAAAACCTCAAATAGTGAAACTAACAAGAGGAGCAAGGAGTAATGTGGAGCATCTGTGACACCAAGTACAATATGCAGTCTAGTTGTCAAGAGCAAAGTCAACTTGCGGGAGACATTTTAACACAGACATCACCTGCAGATGGGAGAACGAGAAACAGGAGAGAGATGGAAAGCTGCAAAGCGCGTGGAGCGGGAAGCGAGACCAGAGGCACATCAAGGAGACAAGCTGTGGAAAGAGAAGAGGCATTCTCAGGTGTCCGTCTGGAAGCGCTCTGGACTGGAGAAGAGGATCTCCGGTGAAGTTGCAGCGGGTGCCCGAGAGGGAACACTGAAGGTAAAATGTGTGCAGCAGGACTGGAGAAGATGAGGTCCTGAAAAGAGACAATAGTCCCATCGGCAAGCAGAATGAAATACTGACACAGGAACCGAAGAAGCCTCTGCCAAGAAGGGAAAGCCTGCCAGATGAAAACTCCTCGCTGAAGATGCACGAAGAACTGGCAAGTCTACCTCAGAGAGTAAGGGGCCCCAGGACGTGCGAATACGCTAAAGAAAATTTGTGAAGTATTTTTTAATACCGACCAAAGAGAACTGAAAAGCAAGGGCAAATATGGTACAATCCTCATAATATGAGATGTCACCTGCAACCAGTATTGACATAAGCCAAAAGACATTAAAGAAGAAATAGAAAAGGCAGAAGTTGTATAATTCTCCTAATATGAACTGTCAATTTGGGGAAACCTGGAACAAGTATTGCCAAGAGTCAAGTAACATTGAAAGAAAGGTTGACAGACAGAGCTTGAACAAACCCTCATATGTGGGATGTCAGTATGGGGACAATTGGAACAAGTAATCCATGAAGTCAAAGTTTTATTGTTGACGAAATACAACTGTTGTATCTAAAAGGAATGTGAATGTTATAGAAAGACCCAATGAGAGTTATAAATTAGGTAGTAAACCTTATTGGAGAGATACCTGGCAGTAGAGTACACCAGGGGATCTACATGAACTAAAAGGGAGATTATTCCCAGCAGAGGAGTAAACCAGGATATCTTAAGCAATTGAGAGTTGAAAGGTTTCCTAGTAGGAGAGTATAGCAGGAAATCTGAACGATTGAGTTAAAGGGAGACTTTGTTATATCAAGTGGTTGTTTATGTTCAACATTGTGCAATCCTGAAAATTGGAAAAGACTTTCCTTTCCTATATTCAAACCAGTGGTATAGAAATATATTTGTCTTGCCATTCTGAAGAAAGTATTGAGTGAAAGAGAAATTGTCGTTGCCTTTGATAACTGTGGTTGAAACAGTATATTTTGAACAATTTTCTTGATACAATTCACGGGAAGGGAACCAAACCCTGGATACAAAAATCATTTTGTTTAGGTTTTTGCACATTTCTGTTGAATTGAAATCAGAAACGTGTACCTTGCACCTTTTGGCTATGTATGTTATTGTGAAGGTCAGAGATAGTTTGGACACAAGGCAAGTCTGCATTAGCCTTAGTTTGACAGGAAGGGACATTCTCTTTAGGTTAGGGAAAGACCAGCCTCTTTATGAAAACCCATTTGTTATTAAAATGGCTGATGTTGAGAATACTTCTACTTTGTGTCTGCCTCTCATTTCCAACCCCTCACGGTATGGGACTTTTCTCAGTCTGGGGTGGGAGGAAGAAATCCAGAGCCAGTCCTACTCCAGAGTGGCACAGTGGCAGTTGGGATGCCCCCCCCCCCCAATTCCCGTCCGCTCCTCAGGTGCCGGTTTATTTATGTGCAGTGCCAAATTGCATCACTGCATGCCCATCACCCCCAAATGCTGGCCAGGTTTTTCTTTTCATCCTAGAGAAGCCACAGATTCTGGAGAAGAGCACCCACAAGACAGAACCAGCAGCGCCACGTGAAAGGACTTCCGAACGCTCCATGAGAACAGGAATACAAGCGACACTGGAGGGGAAGCAAAAGAGGCAGCAGCCGGAGCTCCTACGCTGCAGTCAGCAAAGCTGCGTACTGCACACCAACTTCAGTCCGCCCGATTAGACCAGGACAGTACACCCCTAGAGCACCAGGGACAAGCAATTAAAGCCCTCACCCAAAGATTGGACTTGCCTTAGGGGTAGCCAGGCCAGACAAACTGGGACACTGTACAGACCCCATTATTAGTTTGTGGCTTCCCAATGTACAGAAAGAGGACAGGGCTTGCAGCACTATATGAAGACTCGGCTGTGTTTTTCCTTCTGGATGCGGAGGACAGGGCTGGATTGGCCAGGGACAGCTGACCAATCAGAGGATAGGAAGGGGGTTAAAAGAAACCCCTGTGAGGTGTGGGTTGTTTGTGTGAGATTGGAGGAGGTGGAAGACCAAGAGACCAGCAGGAAGAAGATGGTGGAACAGATTGTGGAGGCGATTATTTGAGCAGGTGAGATATTGGTTAGTGAGTAATAGCGGTACTGTGCTGCGAGTGTGCATGAAGAGTGGCAAGTGTGTTTAGGAGTAGTGGTAAGAGTGAATATGAACTGGCATTTTTTATTGGCATTAGGGGGCAAATACAATTTGAGTGTTCTTATATGGGAAGGGGCATATTTGTGCAGCCAGCAAGAACACGTTTTCTTATTGTCAGATGGCTTTTTTAATATTGAAATTAAGGCAAAGCCAACATGAATATGTTTGTATGTGGAGAAAAAGCCATATATTGGTAGAGCCAGCATAAATATATTTTGCTACAGTATTATTAAATGCATTATGGGTAAAGTGAACATGTTCTTATATAGTGGGTGAACGCATTATGAAAATATTCATCCATTGTTGGTGACTTGGCATCTAATGTCTTTATTTTAAATTCTTACTCTACAAAACCTATTGTAAATAGTCTGTCGTTTTACCTAACTGTTCACAGAAAGTGTACTGTAAAATACACCATTTTTATACACTATTTAAAAATGGTTATTTGGAGGGAGAAACCCCCGAAACCCTTTTGCATGGTTCAGGATCCCTGCCTACTCCTGGTTGCTTCTGCGCATTAAGGCTGGCCAGAACAAGACCCCTTCCCTCTGCAGGCTCCCCTTGGGGTGGGCCCAAATATATTAGCTTCAGGCCCCACTTGTTAAGACTATGCTGGCTCTGCCTCTACTTCCCATTCACTCATTCACCCCCTATTCTTCCTCTAGTAGCATCACTTCACGCACACCCAGACCCAAGTACCACATCTCTCCTACCAACCAATACCTCACCTTTCATATGCCTTCAGCAATCCTTCTCCACAATCCAGTGCAAAATCCTTCATAAACTTGGTCTGTTGGTCTTCTCTCTTCTCCCTTGACCTCACCCAAACAACCCACACCTTCCGGTTTCCTGTGCCCTTTTTATCCTTCCCTTAATTGGGTCTCTCCCTCAGCTAGTTTCCATGATGAAGCACTGGCGTTCTTCTCTCACCAGGTGTTGGGTTAAAGGTGAGCAAACACAAAGCTCCTTCCCCTTCCAGTAGGTTGATTTGTCTGCATTTGGAAATGGCAGCCAGCGCAAACTACAATCAATGTCACAGTTCACATCAAAGCTGGACAGAGCGTCTGGAATGCCGGTTTGATATGGGGACCATTCTGGGTTGCCAGCTTGATGTGCAGACCGCTGAGCAGTTCTGGTACAGGTAAGAGAATGGTCACAGTTTGGGTTGCGTTGAGCACTGGGATTGCCCATTTACTGTGAAGATTGCTCCGCAGTGCCACAGTTCCTCGCTGCCTCTCTCCCCGTTGGGTTGCTTGTACTCGCCACCACCACCCTGCCTTCTCAGTGATCTACAGGACAAATAGAAAAACTAGCCAGCATTGTGCAGTACAGGTGTGGGACAAGAAACTGGTATACTCAGTTCATTCAATCAAGCACAGGTAAAAAGGACAGACTGTGGCCCTTCCAAGTCCCACACTCCACCGCTGAGACGGGCCTGACTATGGTAAAAACCCTGGTAGGCCTTCTGCCCCAGTTAAGCGACAGTACATGATTCTGTACTCTGCCCAAGGTCAGCACACCTCCTCTCCCAGCCAGGGAGCGGGTGTAGTTCGCTGAAGTGGCAGTAGCTGAATGTCACAACACAGACTGCAGAAACGGATTGAGCACTCTTCCTCCAATAGGGGGGAGGGGAGTAAGGCTCCAGTGAGATCCCTTCCAGTCACCCTCTGGTGCCACCTCTGTCCCAGTGGCTTACTTACCACATGTTAAGATGAGGGAGTTCGGGCAACTCACCACAGTTGACACAATCCATCTGACACAAAAGCAGGGGTCATGTCCAAGAGAATGGGTAAGAACTCCTAAAAACTCATCTGACTTTTTCTAACCCAGATTGCATCCCAAACAGATGCCTAAGAGCAATCACTCGGGCTAGGAATGGAACAGCTGCAGCATATTGTGGCTATCCAAGGAGGGAAATGCTTAATCACCTCCTTCCAGAAAGGGGATCATCTGATGGCCAGGGCAGAAGCTAAGCTGGAAGGGCTCACTGGCAAGCTTAAGAGGGCTGATGCTATGGTCAAATAGGCAGTAGGGGGAATGGATAGATGTAAGCTAGATGTGGTGGATCCAGCACAAGAAAAGCACATGCAACTCCATTGTGCAGCTACAAACATAATCAAACGGGAAGAAAAGAATCGGAAGGCTTGAGTATGCTTCTTCCTATGCACCCATTATCAGGTGACCAGATATGCCATAGCTGAGTTAAGTGGCAAATTCACTGTGGTTTATGTACAATATTTTATTCCAGCCCGTGGGTCTGGAGCTTCAGAGACAGGCTGAGTTGAAAGGGAAATTTGCTAGAGGTAGGCCGGTGGAAAAGGCAAAAACAGATGGGGAAGGAACCGTGCTGGTGACCATTCGCACAATACTGTAGACAGATTCATAAAAATGTTGCGTAGAAGAGCTTGGCAAGATGAGACTCAACTTGACTTCTCCTCCACAGGGTCTTTGATCTGTCCTGTGAGGCTTACATATCTGAGGCAACAGGTCCCTGCGGGTGTCTCTGTTGGGAATCCTCTTGGCCTACTGGTCCTTTGGTGCCTTATTGAAGGGGATTTCAAGTTAGAGGTTCCCTACTCCAACCCTTGTACTCATCGGTACACTTGGCTGGTTATCGGATTATCTGGTCCGAAGGTTAGGAGTACTGCACACTTTTGGTGTAGTCTCTTTGAAAAGAAAAAAAAAACATTTTAACATGCACTTATCAACAGTAATTTGAGCCGTGTGATGATACGGTGTACTTACTGAGCATTTGTGTATATGAGGGAGGACATAGGGAGCAAAGAGTACCTTCTGTGTGACAGAATAGAAGGTGAAGAGATGGTCGAACTACCATAAATATTTAAAAATCTAAACGTAGAATCAGACGTATAGCCAACAGATCATGCATCACAGTCCAGAATGGGAGCGTTGCCAGGTATGCACAAAAGGTGTGGACATAAGTGCCATTTCATTTTTGTGGAACTGAGTTTGAAGGCAAAATTAGATAATCAGTCCAGTTGCAAACCTTCGGACATTGGATGTCAACCAAAGCAAACACTTCAAAGTTATAATAAAGTGACATTAGCATACAGATAGATGGAGAGGTCAACAAATGACAAAGTGGTTCCTCGTAGATGATTGATTACACAGGTGCTGGGATTGACCCTTGGGAGTACCACACAGGAATCTGCCCTGAGAAGTCTGGTGCTGATGAACAGACTGTTGAAGAATGAAAGTGGTGCACCATGTCCGACCATGTCAAAGCCACTCAAGAAATAGAAGCATAAGCAAATCCACCACTGTCATCCAGAACCTCAATAAGAGCAGTGTCCATGTCACCCTTGGTTTAAAACTGGATTGATAAAAACACAGTAAGTGAGCAGGAGATGGCGCTGAAGGTGTGTTGCATTGTACAAATGCAGACTCATGCTTGGAAGGTGTCCAGTAATCGCACCAAATTGGTGAGGGTGGGTAGATTTAATGATGGCTTCTTCAGCAGTGGGATACTTTGTCAATGTTATGTTGTTTCTGTGATATAATGTATGTATACTTCATAAAACAACTAAATGAAGAAAGCAAATGTTCTATGAAGGCGGTGGAAAGGCACATGGATGGAATCCTATTATATTTTGGAGGCTGCCTCCATAAAATCTATCTTTTAAACTCCTAAGAGACAATTCACATAAGTGCTGTACTGTGGAAGGTATGTTAAAAAAACAAGTAGATTGCTCAGGGGAATGAGCACAGCTTAATCAAGTGCACAATGCAAGTGCACATTCAGTTAGTTTGAATGTGCAATGGAATGGGGTGGTTGTGGAAGCGGTTAAAGACATCCATACAATTATGGTGTACATTTCTCCTAAACCCCTGGGCAGCAAGCAGCTCCGTTACAGCTTCTAGGGTCGGCGCAAGAAAGTTAAACATTCATCTCTGGGCCAACATTGCGGAGGAGTTGTAGGGCAGGAAAGTGCTGCAGACACACACTTTAAGTGTCTGAAGGATGATGGGTGGAGTTGGATTGATAAGACGACTAGTTGGAAGACAACAAACTGCACTATCTTTCAGGACTAGGAGGTGGAATGTGTCTCTGAATTGCTAGGAAGAGACAGTGTTGCATTACCAGCGAGCCAGAGCAGCGTCTTAGTCAGGAACAAGAGGAGCTGCACTAAAGAGCAATGAGGCAAGGAAGGACTAGCACTGCAGGGCAGAGAGGGGAAAGGAGTTGCTGTACTACTAGAAACTAAGTAAACAGAGGAGAAGCATTAACAGGTAGGTGGGGGCCGGTGAGGTGGCGGGGTGAAATCTAAAGGAGAACCAATACTGATAGCAAGAAGGAGCCTACACAAGCTGTATTATCAAGGCAAAGATGGAGAAGTGGAGAGGCATTACTGTTCATAATTTAATATTATTGAGTGGGACGATGTTAGGGAGAATTCTCAGAAATGTGCTAATTCTATGTCAAGACCGGAGGCTCACATTATGCTTCTCTTTCTTTATTACAACATGTAAAGAAGGCTCAGCACCAAGATATTTTTGTGCACCTGTGGCACTAAGCATTATGCAAAATGAAGGTGCACCAAATAAATAACAAAAACACAATAAAAAATGTATCAAAGTAAATGAGAGTCTCTAATGAACAACAAAAATTATTTCCCATGAGGCATCCAGAGATCATCCAGAGGTCACCAACATGTGACACAAGTCCTCCAATGGGCATGCGGCTATCCCCATAAACAGTCCTGAAAATGATATAACTTCCTCTTTCTTTGCTGCTCACAGCAAGAGATGAGTACATTTCATGTTCAGCACTGTTTATGAAGGGTTTCAATTATTTAACATAATGATATTAAAAAGATAATAAATAACATTGTTTTGATTCTATGCCGTATTGAATAAGTATTGTAGCGTGTCTCTTACTATTTGGTGTTTTTCAGCGACCTCTCCGTAGCTTCCTTTCCTTGTTTCCCTCCGACGCCAGCTGTTTCCTGCCAGCGTCGGAGACCGTTTCATTACACGAACGGATCGTTCGTGCCTTTTCAGATCAACTCTTTCAAGGTCCGGTGAAGCGGACCCCTTGTGCGTGGTGCGCTCGCTTCCCCGGCCCAGCAGACTTCCCTCAGGGCTAGGGGCAGCCAGCGCAGCCTTGCTTCAGCTCGCGTCACCATCCGCGAGCCACCAGGGGAAGCTCCTGCTCTCCCTGGTCCTTTACTCAGGATTCCGGTGCTCGCGTGCGCATTTCCATTAAGAATCATAACGGTTATAAGGAACGAGAGCGCCAGAGCCCCTGCAGTATTATTATTATTATTTCAATTACCCCAGACAATCTTGTTATTTGGATAGCCTGATTCAACAGGAGTTTTAAAAAAAAAAAAAGAAAAAGGAGGACATCAGTAAGAATTAGATTTCTCTCAGCCTGCCTAGGAAAAACAGTGCAGCTGGACTATTTCTTACTGCTGGGCTAGAGAGAAGGCGTTCAAGAAGCCCAAAAAAGAAAAAAAAAGAAAAAAAAGTGACTAAAGGTGCTTCATATTAACCATGGCAGCGCAGTACTCCCCTCAATCAGATCAAGCTTGGTCTGAGTGCGAGAAAGATACCTGCTATATTGATGAAGTGGCAATGGTAAAAAGCCTTCATAAGGTGCTGGGATCCTCTGTTGAGACCAGCATTAAAAAGGCTGTATCAGATATGTTCCTGCCAATACAGCAGCGCCTGGACACTATGGAGGAGCGCATGCGAGAGGCATCTCCAACAGGGAGGAAAAAGACCCAAAAAAGGAAGCACCTTACAGAAGGGGATGTAGTCCAGCTCCTAAGAGCAAAAGCTCTCGGACCTCCCACCCACCCTCTCCCCACCCCCCCGAGCCATCCGTAACCTGCCACTGCTGCCGTATCGGACGCCTTCTCCTGGCTAAAAAGAGCCTTTATGAATAGGAAGGTAACCCCTTCCCATGATGGACCCTCTAACCCCGAGGAGGACAACAGGGGTATTAGACCCTCAAGCCCGGAGGGAGATGGACAGGGCATGGAAGACGACCAGAATGCAAGTGTGCACGATGATAATCACTCGCACATTTCCTCAGAGGAGGATACTCAAATCTTGGGTTCAAAACCTTAAACTCGGGGATTGTGGCAGCCACCATCCCCAAGAAGGCAACCGGGGAACAGTCTCCTGCAAAGGGGATGTTCACACCCGAGGACCTAATACATCCGAGGCCCACTGACTGGGAGCCGTCGTCTAGGACAACTGATTACATTTTCACCAGACTACGCAAGCCCTTGATAAAGAGGTCAGAGCAAGACTCCGGGCCGAATGCCCACATCCAGAAATTCCAGACAAAGTGGCTCTAATTCCGGAGCTAGACTCCAAAATGATTACATTTTTGGGCAAAAATGTGAAAGACCCTAGGAAAGGCATTGACCGTGCCTGAAAGTCCTGTCAGGACAAAGTTCTGGACGTCACTGGTCCACTGGCAAAGATTATGGACCTGGTGGAAGCAGCTATCGACATAGCAGACCCCACTGACCCGGTGATTCTCTCAGGTTGGGCCCAGCGGGCCATCTGCCTACTACGAAATGCCAGCTGTGCTATTTCAACTGAGTGCCAAAAAGGCATCCTGTTTAAAATCGACGCCAAATTGAGTGAATTGGCGGACACAGAGTCAGGTGCTGCTGCTCAGGGCTTAGTGTTTAGAGATCTTCATGAAGGAGATGTCGAAATTCGTCGGTACCTTCACCGCATTAGACAAAGCCCAAGCCTCGATCAAGAGAGTCTTCGCTTCAATAAATGTTTCCAGGGCCGGACGAGGTCGATGTCGCTCCTCCGGCCGTTATTCCTTCGATAGAAGTCCTCAACACCACAGGGAACAGCACAATGCCTGGAAAGAGCGCACCGATACCTTCTTTCCTTCAAGAGGGCGTGGAAGAGGGTGTTCCTGGAGGAGAGCCGCTAAATATCCAGCCCAGCAACATCCCTCAGGTCAGTCTACTCATAGCAGCGCCGTAAACACCCATAGGGAGTATCTTTACGAGTGCTTAGGATACCTTATCCGGAGATGCCTGGGTCAGGGACACAGCTTGCGTTCTGCGCCTAGAGTTTTTCGCGCAACCCTTTCAAGCCTGTCTCCCCGCCCCCATAATATTGTCCGAAATAGATCGGATAGCATTGGACCGCGAAATACACAGCATATATCAAAAGCAAGCGGTTTATTCAACCCCATTTTTCTGGTGCGCAGAAAGGAGAAGGTGCGACCAGTAATACATCCAAGACCACTGAACAATTTTATAATCTACCGTCATTTCAAGATGGAAGGAATCCTCATGTTCAGGGACATCTTCAGACCAAAATGATTGGCTCATGCGCCTGGACCTGAAGGATGTTTACCTCGCAGTGCCCATTCACCAGGCACACGCAAGTTATCTGAGGTTCTCTTGGGGGCACCGAGATTGGGAGTTCACAAGTCTACCTTTTGGGCTCTCCTCAGCACCTTGGGCTTTTACCAAGCTGCTGAGGCCAATAGTAGCTCATCTAAGAGAACAGGGTGTCCGGCTAATAATTTATGTGGACGACATTCTTTTCATGGCTCAATCTCAAGAGCTAGTACAAAAGCAGATCAGACTATCCATAGATTTGCTACAGTCTTGGCGTTCTCATAAACTGGGAGAAGTCAATTCTTTGTCCATCCAGGAATCTGGAATTTCTGGGGTTCGTAGTGGACACCCAAAATTCACTCCGGCGGGAGATTCGCAGGCTCCTGCAGAGGGACCTAATTTCTCTTCGAGAGCTAGCGAGAGTGATAGGCCTACTATCCTCTTCCATCCAAGCAATATTTCCCAGTCCCCTTCACTACCGAGAACCACAAAGACTGAAAGGTCAACACTTAAGGCGCAGCCTCTCTTACTCTCAACGCCTGATACTTTCCCCTCAGGCGAGAATAGAGCTCAACTGGTGGCTCGCTCACATGGAAGCCTGGAACGGCAGAGCCATCTTCGGTTCCACCCCAGATATCATCATCGAATCAGATGCCAGTCGCTTTGGTTGGAGAGCGAGATGCGGCTCAGTAGCCACAGGAGGAACTTGGGTCTCCCCAGGAACCGGAGATGC